>NC_064638.1:141904154-143154154 GCF_023864345.2 Schistocerca serialis cubense | reverse complement strand
AAGAAAGGGCGAGTCATTGGACTGCACACAAAATTTTAAAGCGTCGAGGAAAGTGCCCACGATAATTTAGGGGCATTCAATAAGAAACGAGCCAGAGTCTGGAATGAGCAGACCGGTGACAGGAGGGTAATATCGTGGCGTGTGTAACGAGGTGTGGATCCGACCAGAGCGTGGAAGTCACACAGCCCGTGGCTGGAGGGCACGCGTGCACTTCCCGTGACTGTGCAGAGCTAGCAGCAGTATGCATCAACTGTCCAACGCTGCAGTCGCTTTGCAAACAGTGATATGGAGGTGTCCATAGAAGAGCGACGCGGTGTTTTTGGTTTCTGACATCGGAAGCAGTAGGAGGAACGGAGATTCATCGACGAATGTCACAAGTGTATGGCGAACACTGCATGTCCCTGCCAAGGGTCAAGACGTGGCACAAGCGATTCAGAGAAGGGCGGGTGTCGTTAGCCGATCATGCACGACGTGGAGCACCCCACTACATTACCGATGACGTCGTCCAGCTGGTGGATGCACTCATTACCAAGGACCGCCGACCGATAGTGAAAGCCATAGCCGCCGTGGTCGGACGGACTGTCGGAAGTGTTCACACCATCATGAAGTAACGACTGCACACGCTCAAAGTGTGTGCCCAATGGGTGCCATACAGTATTCAACCACACCAGGAAGCATGTCGAATGGCCCACTGTCTTGGTCATCTGCAGCACTATGCTCGGGAAGGGAATGCGTTGCTGGCGCGAGTGGTGGCTGGAGATGAATCATGGTGCCATCACTTCGAACCAGAATGAAAACGACAGTCTCCAGTGGAAGCATCCAGGGTCACCACCACCAAAAAAATCCAAGGCCATCCACGAGAGTGCAGGAAAGGTTATGCTGACGTTCTTCTTTGACCAAGATCGCCCGCTTCTGATTCGCTTCCTGCAGCACGGCACAACACTGCATCCCCAGCGTTACTTTGCAAACCTTGACCACCTTCGCCAAGCGATCAAACCAAAACGAGCAGGCAATCTCACCTGTGGGGTCATTCTGCTCCACGACAGTGCAAAGTCGCGGCACACCTGCAGAAATCAAATAGGAGGTTCTCGACCACCGTCCATACAGTCCGGACCTCTCTCCCTGTGATTACGCCATTTTTGGTACCGTTAAAAAGGCGCTGAGGGGCAAACGATTCACCACGGACGATGACGTCCAGCTGTACGTGCGGAACTGGTTAACATAGCAACCCCGGGAATTTTATGAGTCAGCCATTCACCACCTTGTGTTACAGTGGCACAAGTGTCTCAATAGCCAGGGTCAATACTTCTAACATTCAGGTACTGGTTTCTGTAATTATGCCTCCGGCTCGTTTATTTTTGAACGCCCTTATAACAACAGACAGCAACAGAAATATATGCATCTCATGCATGAAATGTGTTTATTTTCTCTTGATTTCAGTGGAATAAGCTACAAATATAGACATCTTCGAAAGTATAAATTGTTTGTGATTAAGTTTTAGCTTATTTCTTTGAATCAGTGTGATTCGGCTGTTCTTAGTTTATTTCATGATAATTCAAGTCTCTTGGTAACATACTAAAGTATTGAACTCGAAAACATAAAAAGTATTCCATTAATTAAGTAGAAGATAATTAAAAAGAAACAATACCCTTAGGATGCATGTGTTATGCATCTGGTGGAACCTGAACAGTGTGGTGCACTACGAATTGCTTCTACAAGGTGTAACAATCACTGTTGGCTGCTGTTATCAACAACTGAGAGGTCTGGCAGACGCAATCCGAGAACAACGACCAGGAACACTGCCTGAAGTGGGGGTACTCCACGATAACGTTCACCCACGTTCTGATAGACTGACAAAAAACACTATATAGGAACGGAGTTGTGAAGCAATTCCAAACCCACCTTATTCACTTGATCTTGCACGCTAAGATTTTCACCCTTTCCGCTCTCTATTGAACAAACTCCAATCGGAATACAGAAGTTACCCAATCGTTGGCAGACTGTTCTAAATAGTGAAGCAGAATTTATTATTGATGACTAAAGTCTATGTTAAGTCCGCCTGGCTAGTCGCGCAGTACAACGCGCTGCTTCCCGAGTGGGAAGGCGTGTCGCTTCCCGACACGAATCCGCCCGGCGGATTAGTGTCGAGGTCCGATGTGCCGGCCAGCTTGTGGATGGTTTTTAAGGCGGTTTTCCATCTACCTCGGAGGATGCGGGTTGGTTCCCCTTATTCCGCCTCAGCTACACTATGTCGGCGATTGCTGCGCAAACACTGTCTCCACGTACGCATACACCTAAATTACTCTAACACGCAAACAATTGGGGTTACAATCATCTGGTATGAGACGTTCCCGGGAAAGGGAGGGGGGGGGGGCACTGGGGCTGAACCGCACAATAACCCTGGATTCGGTGATGGGCGGCGGTGGGGTGGGTGGAGTGCTGTCGCCTGTTGTTGGGTTGTAAACCACTGAGGGCTACGGCGGGACGAAGCCTCTCCGTCGTTTCTGTGTCCCCGGTTTAAATAGAGAATGCACAAAGTCTTTGTTATTTTTAATTATTCTGTTTATTACATTTATGCAGAAATGCAACGAACTTATGCACCAACCATTGCATTTCCTTGCGTTCTGTGTTCGTTACGACAGTGCAGTCTGTTGGCATATTGATGGTTAATCTTACACATTCCAACACTGTTTCAGTCACTTTGCTTCTGAATCGACGCATTGCTGACGATTAGATATGCGTAATCGTGGTCGATTGTAACATACACCGGGCAAAGTGGGAGGACTGCACATGAACAAACACTGTCAGAGGTGAAAGAATTCAGATGAATATTCTATGGTTGACCGGAGATTGAATGCGAGACTTTTAGATTATAGTCTGGCTTTTACCACTTTATTTTTCTTTTTCCTCTTGTACTCAGCGTCTGTCGCCTTCGTTGACGCGTAGGTTCGGTGCCCTTACTATTTTGCCAATCATTCGTCCGTTACATACGCCGTCGTGCCGTGTGTTCTACTCTCGTACTTAATGGATACTACGAAGCAATTAAAAGAGAAATTAAGTCCCTGAAAACTTAAATACTGTTGTAAAACTCAAAGATCTTCTCAATATCATAAAAGAAACTAAATGAAGAAAATTTTATAACTAAAATATCACTTGACGTTTATCTTGAGTCCTCACAGTACTCAAAAATGCAATCAAAACAGTCCACTGACCCATAGAGCCGTAAATAATTACCATATTCGTGAGCTATAATTTATAAATCCATTGCTAACTGGCAGTCATTTTGCGGATCGCCGCGAAACAATTGGATTAACCCTGAATTATTTCCCATGTGGCTGCACTGTGCAAATAGAAACGTAATACCAGTGCGATGCTGTAGTATAGCTGGCACTTCTATGGACTTCTTGTGGATTGATTTCACCAAAAGGAAAATGGCATCTGAAAGCATCAGTCATTATTCCGATAAAAAGAATTATCGGAAATCAACGCAAATTCGACAGGAGAAAGAATCAAAACGTGGACATGATTTTTTTCACTTAAAAGCTGTTTGAGGTCTGTCGCCTGTAAAGAAGTGTTACCCAAAAAGCATCGTCTAAAGCACACATTCCTGTAAATATTTTCGCGTATATTGCTACATTTTTTACTAAAATATGATATTCACTTATTAGATACCAGAGGACAAACGCACGATTCCCGCGAGGAGGAAATCGATTTGCGTCATCCGCTGGAGCCGCAAAATTAGTTCTAAGACGAGGACAAATCATTATAAAATGCATACAACGGATGAAAGGAGGTGGTTTCCTGGGTTCATATTCTAGAAAATAGTTCTTCTTTCAGGAACCACTCGACACTTTAAACTAAATAATGGACTCTTGGTTCTTGAATCACATGGTGCAATAGATTTCTCATCTCTTATTACGAAAAGAATACTTTCACATCTGGATCTGGACACGGAAATAGTTGGCAACGACAAACAGGACGTTACCTCAAATGATATGAAAGACAGATGTTTTGCAACCGAAACTGAAGCTGTTTCCAAAAGCTAAACAGAACAGCCACACACATATTGCCCGCTTCCCACATCCGGATTCGAGTCCCGTTGATATTTATCAACGCCTGTAAGCAGTGAGAGGTCATTATAACTTCATTCAGGTCTGAAGAATGTCCATTGCGCTTTGCAACACAGCAATGTTGAAGGACTTCGACCGCACGTCTGCTATTTGACACTGCCTGCCCACAGTGTACTGATCGAATGCACAGCTGTTGTTTGCAGTTAAATCGGTAGTTTGAAGGAGGAAACGAATCCGAAACCTTCTTTTGTGAGGAAATACAGAAAACAACCTCCTGTCCTTATTTTTAATTTCGTCATAATCAGGCGTATGTTTGAGATTCTTTACCTTACTCTTCTATCTCAGTACAGTGGAGAGATGATGTGGATTCGCCTGAATCACAATATTAAAAATCGAGGATTTGTTCCCTTTTTCAAACTAATTATGAATTAGGCACTAATACTTCTCATTACACCACCAGAAATAGGTATATATTCACAGAACTTTCATAACAGAACATATACAGGAAATGTCTTACTAACAGGTTTCGAAAACATTATATGTGAAATTTGCCAAGAAAGTAATAACTGTCCTTCATTTTTATCATCCTCTACAGCGGCTGTAGTTGGTCTCATCAACACCTTATAAACTGGTCTGCACTCATATGGCACGTATGTAACTATCTTGCGTACATGCGTGACCTTATTGTCTCGTACTGGAATTTTCCATTGTACGCCATTTCCGTTGGAATTTGAGGCACTCTTGTTCCTTTACAGCAAAATAGTGCTCTTCAGCACATCGTCAACGAACTCAGACACTGTTGAATAATCTTTAACTAAGAAGTATTCTAACTGCCTCTATTTGGAAATCAAAAATGAGGACATTTCTAGGGACTTGATTGTTTTCATCGTTGCCAAACTAACACGCTTTTAAACCATGTAGAATAGCTACGGTCATTCATTTACTTTTAATGAAGAATATTTAAACTCAGACGTCAGACATGAAGCACAAAAAAGTATTCTGATGCACTTCTGACTCGAGGTTTCAAGCAACTGAAAGAAAATACGAGCACCAGCTGTTAGAGTTACCACAACGTTGAGGGTGGACGAACTCGAGACTGGGATACGTTCCCTTTTTCAGGCTAACGAATATTTCAGATTCCGATTAAGCCTGTAGCTTAGTGGTTTTCATGCCCTATTTGTAGCTAAAAATGTGCATCAATATGCTGAGACAGTTTTCGCCAAAAAAACGAAAAATTGATTTTCTGGCGCTTGTTCCCTTCTTCAAACTACCGATTCAGTTGTTAGTTCTAGCTACCACCACAGTTACTGTGCAGACGTCGCTTGCACACCATGAATCAAATCAGTATCGGAGCTTTTTGGACGGACAGTGAATGCTCATGAAAAATGATTAGCAAACAAGCCAATGAAGGCAAACTGAATCAAACAATAAATACCTTTATGACTAGTTGGGTAAAAAAAAAAATGGCTCTGAGCACTATGCGACTTAACTTCTGAGGTCATCAGTCGCCTAGAACTTAGAACTAATTAAACCTAACTAACCTAAGGACATCACACACAACCATGCCCGAGGCAGGATTCGAACCTGCGACCGTAGCGGTCACGCGGTGCCAGACTGAAGCGCCTAGAACCTCACGGCCACACCGGCCGGCCTAGTTGAGTAAGTCTGACAAATTTTGTCGGATGTAGGCGACGGACGATACCACCTCCAGTAGGACCATGTATAGAAAAGCATTCTTCGGGTTGACGATGGCTTTATGTGAATCGCTGCACAAAAATATCAGAATTTCGTCGTAGCATAAGTTGACACATGGTTGTGTTTACACGTAAAATATACTGCCGAAAGAAAATTACGACACCCTTTTAGGGGTTGCCGATTCACTCAAGAGTTATTGTTATTGTGGTGTCACCGCCAGACACCACACTTGCTAGGTGGTAGCTTAAATCGGCCGCGGTCCATTTAGTACATGTCGGACCCGCGTGTGGCCACTGTGTGATCGCAGACCGAGCGCCACCACAAGGCAGGTCTCGAGATACGGACGAGCACTCGCCCAGTTGTACGACGACTTTGCTAGCGACTACACAGACGAAGCCTTTCTCTCATTTGCCGAGAGACAGTTAGAATAGCCTTTAGCTAAGTCCATAACTACGACCTAGCAAGGCGCCATTAACCGTATCTGAAGATAGTCTTATTTGTATTATCAAGAGCGATGTACCACAAGGATGGAATAAAGTTAAGTATTCGAGGAGCTGCATACTTTTCTTATTAGCATTCACTACTTATCCTGTTCCAGAATTCACGCCCGTCTGCGTTAGATAGCGTGCATTTCGGCCTCCTCTATCTACAAGGTGTTGGCACACTTGCCAACACATCAGTTATAACAGTAGAAATGGAGTACATCAAATGAACACAAGCCGCTAGAGAAATCACTACATCTTTGCGTTTAGGAGTTCTCTTGAACATTTTGAACTCAAAGATTTTCGTAACTTAAGCGATATTCTCGATAATCGTCGACAGTGTAGAAGTTATCAAAGTCGGAATGAAATAAGGGGTTGTTTTCGTTATGATTGTCCTCCATTGAGTGTAAAAACACAAATTTGCAATACCTGTATCTTCAAAACAAATAATACGAATTGATTTTGACACAAAATTAACTGATTCTGACACACACTTCACCTAATTCGAAATCTGCCTGAAGTGCTCTGACAGTGGTAGTCCACAAACACAAGCTGCAACACAGCAACATAACTGTGGTCTTCCGAGTGGCGGGATGGTCCTTTCGGAGAACAGCCGCACAGGTTGGACGTGCTGCGTCATTTCTGCAGCGATGTTGATATCAATGGTCACGTGAACATTCTCACATTCGTAGACGAGTTTCTGGGCAACCACGCATCACAGACGCCCGTCAGGTTCGGCTTATTGTAAGGGAGGCAGTGACAGACCACATAGCAAACGCAGCACACATAAGAGGGTTGTGACCCCAGACGGGTTAACACGAACTGTTGCGAACTGGCTATTAGCAATGGGACTCCGACCACGCACATCTGTAGCCTGTCTTCCAATAACGCCACAGTATCGAGCACGGTTCAGCTGGTGTCGTCTGAGGATCACTTATATGATGAAATGGTGCGACGTGGTCTTCAGCGATGTAAGCGGATTCAAGATAGCAACGCTGAAACGGACGCTCAGCCACGAGCAAAACAAGTGCGCTAATTTAAAGCTTTTCGAAGTTAAACGCCTTCAAAATGCGTAAATTAGTGCTCTTGCCCTGTGCATTGTTGATCGTACGTTTTATGGGTGGCAAATGATTCTGAGCACTATGGAACTTAACATCTGAGGTCATCAGTCCCCTAGAACTTAGATCTACTTAAACCTAACCAACGTAAGGACTTCAGACACATCCATGCCCGAGGCAGAATTTGAACCTGCGACCATAGCAGTCGCGCGGTTCCGGACTGAAGCGCCTAGAACCGCTCGGCCAGCGCGGCCGGCCGTACGTTTTACTGTTCAAGTTCAGGACAATCACTGTATGAAATTAAATTACTGACAATTACAGGCAGTAGCCACTGTTTACTTTGTTCGTTCGACTTTGCCCGGAAGTGCACTAGCACTGTTGTTGTGCCCACCTAGACCACCACAAGAGAAAACACCTAAAGACTGATCAAGATCGATAGCGTTGACGAAGTTTTGTCATAATCTGATTAGACTTCGAAGTTTGAAATAGTCTCTTCTGTCTGGATAGAGACCTTGCGAAGCCTTGTTTGAAACAGTAAAAGTTAATTTATCGTGGTATGCCTTACTCTCTGTAGTCTCTGAATACTACATGCCCACTAAAGGTGTCGAAGAGATGCCTCTTCTATCTGTTTAGTATTTTATCCAGCCTCAGCAACTGTAGTCGTCTATAATGAAACAATAACCAACCACTTGCATACAAGGAATTTAATTCCTTTGCCGGTTTCCGGCACTTAGTGCCCCTCTTTCGTCAACAAAATGATGTGTAAACCACCGTGAGGTGGTCTTGATGACGCCATAACTACAGACTACCGGCATATTTGTGCGTCGGAGAATCGAAATCTTTTCTGTCAAGCTGTTTTTGTTTCGAGTTAAAAGAAAAAAGAAGTACAAATCACATAGTATTACGTCGTAACCGCAGTTTTATTTCGCATTAACCTTGTAGCATTACACGGGTAATCGTTCGTGTAGCCCTCGAAACCCTTAAGAAATAATCTTGTGGGGATGTCCGTTACAGTCGGATATAACTTGTGTCAAGTGAGAGTAGGAGAGTCAAAACAGGTAGTAACCCATGACGTCATGTCAAGTCGAGATTTGTTGTTGTGAAATCTTTGCAGAGTGCTTGCCACAGCATACATGTAAATCATTTCTAAATTTTATTAGTTATTTACGGAGTAAAGAATTTAGTTAAGTACAATAAGTTTTAGGATAAATAGGTAATGAGTCTTTATGAGATAGATATAAATGTGTTTTAACATAGCAGATCACAATGCTGCGTTATGCGTGATTTTTTTCTCTTTGAGAAGGATGATACCTTCTGAGTTGCTCGAGTGCGCGGGCAAGTCGTAATAGAGTGCGGGTCCTCTGTAATTTTTATGAGAGGACATAGAACTGATAATTCACAACCCGGAGTTGGCTTAGAAAATATTCTAGGGAACCACGGCCAAACTTTGTTACAAACAAATCGCGCGCGGACTTTGAAATATCGGCGCGAAGTTTGAGATACGCGGTAGGCTATCGCGCGTTCAGTCGCGTGAAGGATTAAGTGACACTGACCGTGATTTATTGACAATAACTTAATAATAATTGGCTCTGAGCACTATGGGACTTAACATCTGAGGTCATCAGTCCCCTAGAACTAACTACTTAAACCTAACTAACCTAAGGACATCACACACATCGTAGCGGTCGCGCGGTTCCGGACTGAAGCGCATAGAACCGCTTGGTCACACCGGCCGGCTAATAATAATTATCAAAGAATTATTGGAAGGGATAGTAAGTGTTATCGATGCTTAAAGCAAGTGTGAGTTGATTTACTGTTTGAATACGACAGATATTAATCACGGAATAGTCAGCTAGTTGATACGTTGCTTAGCAATCCATAAACAGATTGTGATAGACTTACCGGAACGATTATTTCAATCATTAGTGACCAGTACACACACACACACACACTAGAAAAATATCTACTCTTGTTGTGAATGACATTTGGAACGGATGAGTTTTGTTTCAGCTCCTTAGGATCAATAAACTTCATCCGAAATTGAAACTTTACAAGCTATGTCGTGTTCCTTCAGTTTGGTAGAATGATAGACATTATAGTCTACACTACTATTTATCTTTTTTCCCAAAAAATAGCACTTACCTTTTCCTTTGAGAGGAATATTTCTGCTTCAGTCATCAACCTTCTCAAAACGGAGATAAAGGTGACACTCAGGCATAGCACTACGTCATCGTGATCCAAAAGCACACATGTGTCCCCTTTCTCCCTCCCTTTTTGTGTTGAAAACCCTGAGATATAGCCGCGGTACGACGAAGGAAGAAGGAAGAGGAGAAAAGAAGAAGAAGAAAGGAGAGAGGTGAGAGAGGAGAGAAAACAGGAAAGAAAAGAGAGAGAAGAAAAGGAAGGAGAGGGGAGGTCACAACTTGTAGTTCTTGTTCAACGTTTTTCGCCGTTTATTATATTTTTTCAGAAAGCAGTTTGTGAACTGAAGGAAAATCAGAAATTTCAGACTGAAATTACTGAGCGCTGTGCAGATGTCTGATAGATATGCGGGAAAGATGTAAACAAGACTTTCCCTTGCGCGCGCGGCTACCGGCGTCGTTTGAGTGCGTCGTCTGATAAGCATCAGTGCGGAGAAACGGGGCTGGCACTGACCTAGGGCCACTCTCTCCCGTCCAAGCGCCGCCCACCAAATGGCCAGAGAGCCGGCCCCGCCAATTTGCTCTTGTCCGCGCGCCGCCTTAATAAGAAACTTTCCATTGAGGGCGCCTGTCGTAACTGCTGGCTGACCGGCGCTCGCCTTAATCCCACCGCATTTAACCCCTCCACCGTCAACTCCCCCACCCCCCTCTCCTGCACCTCCTACTAATCCTCCTACTCTCTCTCCCTTTATTGCCCCATTTCTTTCTCGTCCCATATACTGCCCTCACTTTGTCTTCCTCCCACATGTCCTCCCTCTCTACTAATTATTTTCCTCACTTTAGATCTCTCCAATATACTTCCTCAACCTGTCTTGTTGGTCGCCTCTCATGCAGCACTTATCATTACAGTTTATCGGCAATACTCATTTTAAATACCAGCTCCCAGACACAATGCCGGGAAAAAAGTACAGCTGGAAAGACGACATCGATTTTGATCCGATGATGGCATATTCCACCTGGGAGAAATGGTCACAGCCAGATGACAAGTGTGATAGAAATGTGTGAAGCAGGTAGGCAGTCATGCCACAGAGACACACTCGTGCATCCTACAGCCAACTGAGAGAGTTTGAAAGGTGTCAAACTGTGGCCTTCCGAGTGGCGGGATGGTGCTTTCGGAGAATTGGCACACAGCTGCTGCGTCAGTTCTGCGGCGATGTTGATATCAATGTTCACGTGAACGTTCTCACATTCGTAGACGAGGTTCTGGACACCCACGAGTCACAGACGCCCGTCAGGAGAGTCTTATTGTAATGGAGGCAGTGACAGACCGCATTGCTAACACAGCACATAGTGCACGCAAGTGATGGTCGTTTGCGCATACGACACAAACCTGGTGCCTCGTAGAGTGCGTTTGTCCAAGAAACACAGGCCCCACTCGGGGCCTAAGGGTCTGGGGTGCAATATACTACAACTCTCTTTCACCTTTCATCTTTGGTGTTTCTGGAGGGGACGCTAACCAGCACTCGGTACGTGCAAAATTTGTTAGACCCGTCTTTCGCCGTTACTGCAACAGGAAGCTGCTGTGTTGTTCCAACGGGATATTGCTCGTTCACACACAGCCCCTCTGGAAGAGGCGCACAACTTCCCTGGCATGCTCGATCTCTGGACTTGTCTCTAATCCAGCATGTGTGGGATATGATGAAACGAGAAGGGACTCGTGCTACTCGTAAACCAAGAACTACGTGAGCAACTTGAGCAGCCTTGGCATATTGTACCCCCGGACAGTATTCGCCACCTGTACGATCCACTGGATGCTGGAGTCGGGGCCTGCATCGCCGCCATGTACTGATATGGGTGTTCCAGTATGGATCGACACCTGGTATCTCTGAACAGCTTGTGGTTCTGGTTTGGAAATGTGTTCATTTCAAAATGGTTCAAATGGCTCTGAGCACTATGGGACTCAACTGCTGAGGGCATTAGTCCCCTAGAACTTAGAACTAGTTAAACCTAACTAACCTAAGGACATCATAAACATCCATGCCCGAGGCAGGATTCGAACCTGCGACCGTAGCGGTCTTGTGGTTCCAGACTGCAGCGCCTTGAAACCGATTATCCAGTAAACAGTATTTAAGAGATCTTGGCTTTTGAATTATTTCTACAACAGAGTGATTGCCCCACTACGCACTATGTGTTCATTTCTCTGAATGCTTACCTTTATTGCTAGAAAAGGTCATGAACTTGTAAATCGAATTTGTTGCAGACCTAGGAAGACTGGGACTTTTCAAGAAAAGAGCGGTGTGGTCTTAAAAAATGTTTGTGGTTAAGCTAACTTTGCTTTACCGACTATGGCCGCAGATTGTTTGATGTCTACGTTACCTTGTATACACCAATAACATGACCCGAAAAATGGCTTCAACGCTTTGAGAAGAGAGTCATTGATTCAATCTGTTTGCATCGGGAAGAATATACGCATCATTGCTGTAGCTGTCAATAGATATATTAGTACTCGTATAATGATAAACTGAAAATAACTGTATATCAAATCAAGCAAGGATATCACCAAAACCGCTCTCAACAGTCATATAGCTAAAACATAATTACGTAAACAACATCATTTTTTTTATGACGCTCGAGTTTCAGCATCTGTGAGAGGTGAACTCCAACAATAAATGGAAATACTTAATACGCCAAGTTTGAGGCCTA
Source organism: Schistocerca serialis cubense (assembly GCF_023864345.2). NCBI lineage: Eukaryota > Metazoa > Arthropoda > Insecta > Orthoptera > Acrididae > Schistocerca > Schistocerca serialis. The sequence goes on along the minus strand of NC_064638.1, from coordinate 143,142,005 downwards.
AAAGTCTGTTATCATTGTAACCAATACTATTATCAGCTGTTTAATAATAACTTATTGATAGGGGCGGTCTGTGATCATGTGTTAATGTGCTACAACACACAGTAAATAATATATCATTAAACTCAAGCCGTTTCTTTTCGAATGCGTGCTGGTATGAAAAAAGGGCGAAAATATGTTTCGATATTTTGAAGTGTTCTCTTTGCGATTACTAGAAACCATTGTCGAGTGCTGAAATGGCTGAAGTGATCAGCCGTGGTAAGATCAACTCAGAGAAAGGAGGCAGTGGTCTGTTGTCGACTGCGCATGGTCTTATGTGATGTCATCCCTTCCGGGCATTAGGATGTTGTGTTATTCACAGCACTAGGTCAGTACTTTTCTTTGAAAGTCCATAGAAAAGTATCGTGCAAGCGACATGGTGAATTCTGCAGATGATCTGCTAGAGAGGCCCTTTTTCTGTGGATCTTTGGGGAAGAAAGTGCGTTGAAGGAGGTAGTTGCCCCTTTGAAGCTCCTAGAATGTTTCGCCGCAGGAAAAGAGAAAACACCCTCTAAAGATCTTCGAATTCAGTGTCAGGAATTTTTTAGCAAGTATGATGAAGTAAATGGTGTATCAACGTGTCTAGTGCACTGACTGTCAGTTCGCCGGCTTTGGTTCGATTCCCGATGTTACTGTTATTTCCATTTTTTCGGGAACAGTGATGCGAGGGTGCAAGTGAGCTGAAAAATTTGTATCATATTAATGCATTAATTTTAAGAAATGAATCATTAACGTATAAAAAACATACTTGATATTGGTGGATTAGGTAAAGCTAATATTGCAACAATATTAAGTCGCACCTACCATGCCGACATGTTGAAGCGCTATTTATGTTTGTAATATTGTTTCAAATTTGTGAAGTTTTGCAGGTGCTGCCACTCCCTCCTTTGCACTATAATACGCAGCACAGTCGTCATCTGGGTGCTCCCGTGTTGTCCGTTTGTTTTCCGTCATCTAGTCACCTTCCGTTAAGTATCGATTCGGTATTTTCTTACCAGTACGGAACTTCTTAGCCCAAGTTTAGCATTTATCAGACAATTTGACATTAAAGAGACAGTCAGCATTACAGATCCACTTTCACTGAAATAAAATTAAACAGATAATATTCCAATGTACGGTAAATATTTTTCTGCTGTTCAGAACTAATTTCAACTTTTGATTCATAACTATAAGTCTACTGTAGTACATGGGTACTCAGATAGCAGCCTCATTATGACAACAGTAGAGATTCAACATTAAAAAGCCGAGAGGTTTTGTAAGGCCTAAGTTGATTATATAGAAAAAGTAACAAAATTTACTAAATGCACTTACAGGTAGTACCAACAGAGATAATTTTTATCCGACGTAACGCTAACGAAATCGATGGCGCCCATTTCACAATGTGGTTGAAGTCACTGTGAAATTTATTGGTTGGTATTGTAGAATACTTTTATAAACTGACTCAACTGTCTATACGAATGCCGCAGAGCGAAACCCAGTATGAATAATTGGCTTTGTATGTGAAATATATAAAAGTCTATCAGAAATATGATTATTTCTTCCTATTTTAACTGCAGTTTACTTAGGCAATCGTGTTATTAGTCTATGAGGAAAAGCATTTTAACTCGTTAATCCCTTCATGAATCTTGTATAAATAAACGTCTTTCCGTTTTCAACGATCAACGAGTTTATATTGAACGGTTGACTGTCACTGGTATGCAAAACAAACTAAGTCAGATATATTTGAGTCAATGCATCTATAGAGACAGAGAACACAGTCGAGATAATCCATTCCTATTCGCGTTATTAACAACTGAATTGCCCCTTGTCCTTCAAATAAAATAATTAACTTAGTTAATTTAACATAAATCGAAAAGTAATAATAATAAAGAAAATGATCTTCAGCCCATTATTTCAGTACTGCGAATTCAGTTTTCTTTCATTTGCAGAGCTACTACGTTCTCTGCAAAGTACGTGTCAACTCAGGTCACAGTGTTGGTTATTTCTAAAGTACAGCGCTTTGTGAGGATGTACTTTCATTTATTTTCGTTTAAATGTTTATAGATATCTTCCAGTTACTTTGTTTGATCATATAAGCGTGCGAAGTATTCTGCCTAAGTTGCAGCAAGTGCATAGGAAGAAACTGCAAAAACAATGTCTAGCCAGAAAATCCACGCTTGCAAACAAACTTTATGATGAGGATGCGGTTTATGACATAGGACTGTAATTGGAAACAGGTTTATGATCAACAGCTGATGCATTCTTGTAGTTAGACACAAGTTCTTACTGCGAAGAATCCAAAAGAAAGCTATGAAAATCCTAACATCCCATCAGTCGAAGAAAGAAAAATAGTAGAAGTTCTTAAAATGTCTGCTCGCCTTAAAACACCAACGATAGTAACTACTCAAATGTGTCAGTGTTTCCAAGCGGTTTTCATATCACAGAACGAAAAGCATACGAAAATGCTCTGAGTGATACACATGAATATCTGTATGAAAATTATTTAACCGTCCTAATACCACGAGGGTCAATATGACCCCATAAGCATATTGTAAATTCAAATTTCCTGTTCTTCCAAATCAGTTATTTCCAGAATACTTGAGTTTCTCCCTGTGAGTCAGTTGTGTACAACAGTTTTGTTCATTTTTATATCTACAACACGTTAAATTTTATTCGCGGTTTTTGCAATGAGTACCACTGGGGATCAGTATGATCCCAATTTAAGTTCTTTGTTTGTTTCTTGAATGTAGCATTTATGAAACATAATGGTCACTGTTCCATTGAACATCTTTGTACGAAACACCTACAATAATGAAAATATTATTTCTCATTTATTTTGTACCCATTGTTAGGGTTTCTTGCCTCAGCCGTCGTTGTACCATTCACAATACTACTGGGATCGATAAGGACCCGATCTAATTTTCTTTTTATCCCTTGGATGTAATATTTATAAAAATACAACTTTGTCACTCTGAGAGTATCCGAAAATTGAGCGACATGGATTCCACACACCGTTACAATTAATTCACGCTCCTGCTCCTTCCTGTCTTTTTTTTCTTTTTTTTTTTTTTCATTTGCTATTCCTGAACAGAAGATCCCTGACTGTGAGACAGCCGGCCGGTGTGTTCGAGAGGTTCTAGGCGGTTCAGTCTGGAACCGAGCGATCGCTACGGTCGCAGCTTCGAATCCTGCCTCGGGCATGGATGTGTGTGATGTCCTTAGGTTAGTTAGGTTTAAGTAGTTCTAAGTTCTAGGGGCTGATGACCTCATATGTTAAGTCCCATATTGCTCAGAGCCATTTGAACCATTGTTTTTGACTGTGAGACATTACCGGTTGCAGACAAAAACAGTGGCCGTCTAGAAAGCTGTGACAGTACTAAGGCGGTGCCGTAAAGACGTTTACAATATTGCTTTACATTATAGAGCGAGATCGGACCGCGAAGCTGCCGCGCATAGCCCACTGCAACTGTCAAGGGTCAGCTTCCGCCGACACAACTATAAGAACCTGTAAGAGGAGAATGGGCTTTTTTTGATCTGGTCTATGTAGAGTGACGGTTATTTTCAGCCAATACCAATGGTTCTGGTTCTACTATTACTGGAAGTAACCCCTGGCACATTCCCTAAGTACAAATCTATCTACAAAGTGTCTTCATTTGGTTATAAGACTTCCTGTTCTTCCCAGAGCCCAAGTCTCGTGGTGCAGAGGCGAGCGTGCCTAAGTGGCGACTACATCGGATTCTTCTAAGTCCAGCCACTGCCACACAGTGACACTTGCTAACCTCTTCCGCACAACTATGCAAAAAAGTCTGTTCCAGTAGGGTGGGTAGCACTTTCATAGACGTCTTTGCGCATGGCCCCTTCCTTCTGGAAGTTTCTACCCTCACATATATGGGCGGGGCTGATCACGCGGGACCGTGTGACACCCGCATGGCGTACATGCATGATATTTCCACACTGACTGCGTTCAAGGGTCACTTTTCCTCACTTACTCCGAGCCTCATGATGCTACAGAGGCCGCCCTTGTTGGCAGAACAAATAGTAAATAGTGGCTGCGTCTGGTCACATACGCGCCTCTGCTGCTCTGGCTAAGAATTTATGTTCTACTATTCTACTGAATTTAGCTTATTTGTCTGCTATTCGCGACGCCTGTCACGACGGACAACACAGTGGTCAACGGCCTTCACTTAACGTCCGAGAACAGCGACGTTTCCGTAGAGTTGTCAGTGCTAATAGACAAGCAAATTGCGTGATAGATAAGCAGAAATGAATATGGAACGCACGACGAAGCTATCCGTTAGGACAGTGTGGTGAAATTTCGCGTTATGGGCTGTGGCAGCAGACGATGGAGGCGAGTACCTTTGCTGACAGCACATCGCCTGCAGCGCCTCTTCTGGGCTTGTGACCATATAGGTTGGACCCTAGACTACTGGAAAATCTATTGATGCTGATAAGAGCTGATGGTAGGATAGACCCCACGAAACCATGGACCTAAGTTGTCAACAAGGTACTGTGCAAGCCTGGTGGTAGCTGCGTAATGGTGTAGACTGTGTTTACATGGAGTAGAATGGGTCCTCTGGTCCAGCTGGACCGATCATTGACTGTAAATGGTTATGTTCGGCTACTTAGCAGCCATTCATGACCTTCATGTTCCCAAACAACGATGTCGTGTTCCCGGGCCACAACAGTTTGCGACTAGTTTGAATAACATTCTGGACAATTCAGACAAGTTATTTGGCCAGCCACCTCGTCCAACATGAATCCCATCGTACATATATGGGATATAACAGATGTCAGTTAGTGCTGAGATCCTGCACCGGCAACACTTCCTCAATTATGGTCGGCCATAGAGGAGCATGGCTTATTTCTGCAGGGGACTTCCAACAGCTCGTTGAGTCCATCCCATATCGAGCTGCAGCACTGCACCGAGCAAAAGGAGGTCCGGATGACATTAGGAGGTATCCCATGACTATTGTCACCTCATTTAGCTGCTTTTTGCTCGGCTGCTGCTACCGAACAGCCAGTATCAAATGTTCAAATAGACGTCGTATCACAACAACCTCATCTAGCAGTCGTTATGACTCGTCAAAAGCAACGTGATCTATTAAAATCCCTGTTGTAAAAGTACAACAATCAGGCGTTTCACCGGACTTAAATTACAACAATCATCGAACTTCTGGTATTAACAAACTCACGCATGTTTTTCACAAACTGTTTCCAGTGTGTTTAATGTTTTATCTACTACGAGGGAAACCTCCATCCTCATCTGCTGTGCCTCTCTTTAGATGTTTAGTGTCAATGTCATTTAAGTATGCTGGCTAAAACTTGACTGAGGTGAAGGACATAGATTTGGAGTTACTTACTTACAATGCTAAACAAGTTAAGATTGCAGCGCGCCATTCTGAATCGAAAATGGAACAGTGATGACGCTGCTCTCGGTCGTTAACTGAAGGCTGTCGGTTTGTGTGTTGTCAATCGTGACAGGTAATGACTGAAATTTTGTATTCTCGGCACACTCTTGACACTGTGGATCTCGGACTTCTGAATTCCCTAACGATTTCCAAATGGAATGTCTCATGCGCCTAGCTCCAACTGCCACTCCTCATTCAGTGTCTGTTAACCCCCGTCGCGCGGCGGTATCGCGTCGGAAACAAACTTTTTCACATGAGTACAAACGACACATCCGCCTATGCACTGCCCTTTAATACCTTGTGTACACGATACTGCCGGCATCTGTACACGTGTATATCGCTATCCCAAGACTTCTGTCGCAATGTAGATGTTTCCTATTTCCCCTATTACAGTAATGATGGTACGTGCTTACATCGAAATCGTTTGCTGAATGATGGTAGAGAACTCTGAGCCATGCGTGGCTCGTGTTTGTGCCATCTCTTATGTAACATCTTTTTTTTTTACCGCACTGCCACCTCGTTATCTTAATTTTCAGTACTGGTGTCACTGAGTTGCTGCCTTGCCTGCCCGTGAGCGGCAGCAGCAGCGCCTACCGATAAAGGCCCTGCCGTATTATCTTTGCCGGACTGCTATTACTTCCCGGTCGTCGTGTGTTGTGAGTTAGTTCGGACGTGGCAGTGTTTGAGTTGGAGACGGACCAGCAGTGCAGTCGGGACGCAGCAGCAGTGAAGTCGGGGGACGGAGCGCCGCTGAGGCGCCGACAGCCAGTGCTCGCCGACCGCTGGCGTCACACATGAACTGTCCGACGGAGGGAGATTGGAGTGGGACGACCGTTGGTTGGCCGTTCGGTTGGTCGTCTCATCGGCCGACGTACATTTGCTCTTTTTACCGTTTCCGAGTCTGGGCTGTTGGTCGGTTGGCGTGGAACAGCGAGGAAGTCTCCGTGGCGCGTGTCTGGCCGGGCCTGGCGACGTGCACGCGGGGTCGGAGTGTGAGGGGCTGTTCCCATTGCTCACCGATCCCGGACACGAAAGATAAGTTATCCTATCGCTTGGTCCGTTGACTGTCTGTCGGTTGGCTTCTCGTCGGATCGTCAGTGGTTGGCACGGCTGCCTATCTCACCTAACCGAGCGTTAGTGTTTGAATTCCAGGCCGACCTTCGAACATCTGAGCGCCCTTGGGTGTACTGCCCCTTTTTTTTATTTGTTCTTGTTGTTTGTACTTGTATGCCTTCTAGTCGTTTTTTTTTTAAGTAGCGTATTTTTGCTCTTAGGGCCTTCAGCCTAGTTGAAAGAACTGTTTCACGTAAGGGCTTTGGCATTAAAGAAAATTTAATGTTATTGAGTTTTAAGTCTTGGGCCTTCAGCCGATTTTGAGTTTGAGTTGTTTCTGCGGCCTTCAGCCTAAATTAAAGAATTGTTTCACATAAGGCCTTGGTATCTAAAAAAATTAATGTTATGGAATTGTAAGTGTTGGGCCCTCAGCCGATTTGAATTTAACTTGTTACTTCAGCGTAACTAAGGAATTGTTTAAAGGTAAGGCTTCCCGTTTAAATTTCTGATTATGCTTGCGTTTTAATTATTAGCCTTCAGCCATTTTTAAATGAAAGTGGCATTCAGCCAGTAATTAAGTCCCAAAGATTAAAGCTGTGTGTTTAAAAAAAATTTTTTGGGCTCTTGTAATGTTTGATCAAATAATAAAGTTGTATGTTCGAGTGTAACTGACAGATCTTGTTTTGGCCCCTTTCCACAAAATATACTATCTGTCCTGTCCTGCGGGATAAGCTGGGCATTCCAAAATCCTTTTTATTTTTCGTCTCAACATTGAAGAGTGTAGGAGACGCCACACAGCACCACGTACTGGGGACCACATAACCCTGCTGACCAACGTGCAAAACAATCAAGTGTCGATTAGAGGGTATAGTGAAAGAACAAACAAGGCTTTAGTCTCAAATGGGACAGGTCAAACACAAGACACGTGTACATCTTCAAACGTCCCCTTAGAAAAATTAATGAATTACTGTGCTGGTAAACCCCTTACGTTATTTGATTTTCAAACAGCTGAGCAAAACTGAACGTACGGAGACATTTCTCTCTTTACTTATTCTGATCATCACTAAACTGACACACAATATTTTTAGCGCAACACAATCTGACTTTCAATAATCCCTACAAAAGAATGGCCCTGACTAACAACAATCTATACCTTTCATGAATCACTTACCTCACAAAAATCTTAGTTACTCGAACTACTGCAATACAGCGAGCGCCAATACTGTCAGCTAAATAAAAGATTCTAACTACTGAAGGCACTAACTACTGATAGGCGTAGTTAGCAAATGAAAGATTTTGATAGAGAACAAACAATGTATTTACCTTAATAGTGTTCAAAAGTCATTATATATATATATATATATATATATATATATATCAGTTCATGACATCCAGTCTTACACCTCTCTCTGATGGACACACGTCCAGATCATCCGTTCTCAAAACTCCGCCATCTCACTCCCCACATCCACCACTGCTGGCGGCTCACCTCCAACTGCGCAACGCTACGCGCTGTTCACATCCAACTGCCCAACACTACAACAGCGAATATTTCAACAATGCCAACCAGCCACAGACTGCACACAGCACAGTCAGTGATTTTCATACAGAGCGCTACGTGGTGTTACCAACATAAAAACCTAAACAGTCTACTTACAATCTAGGAACCACAGGTAACTCATTACAGCTGGCTAAAGCCGGAGGTACGTTAAGCCTAAATTATTGCAAAGGATCTATTGTGTACAGAAAGGCTAGATTGAATTACTATTGGTGGCGGTTTATTTGTTGCTATTAGAAGTAGTTTACCTTGTGGCGAATTTAAAACAGAAGTTCCTGTGAGTTACTATAGCTATAGGTTATACTTGATAACGGGAATAAGTTAGTAAGTGCTTCCTTTTACTGACCCCTGAATGTTTCAAAGAAAACTTTAGTCAGTCATAGTAGCTGGCGACTTCAATCTCCCCTAGATATCGTCTTGAAAATACACTCCTGGAAATGGAAAAAAGAACACATTGACACCGGTGTGTCACACCCACCATACTTGCTCCGGACACTGCGAGAGGGCTGTACAAGCAATGATCACACGCACGGCACAGCGGACACACCAGGAACCGCGGTGTTGGCCGTCGAATGGCGCTAGCTGCGCAGCATTTGTGCACCGCCGCCGTCAGTGTCAGCCAGTTTGCCGTGGCATACGGAGCTCCATCGCAGTCTTTAACACTGGTAGCATGCCGCGACAGCGTGGACGTGCACCGTATGTGCAGCTGACGGACTTTGAGGGAGGGCGTATAGTGGGCATGCGGGAGGCCGGGTGGACGTACCGCCGAATTGCTCAACACGTGGGGCGTGAGGTCTCCACAGTACATCGATGTTGTCGCCAGTGGTCGACGGAAGGTGCACGTGCCCGTCGACCTGGGACCGGACCGCAGCGACGCACGGATGCACGCCAAGACCGTAGGATCCTACGCAGTGCCGTAGGGGACCGCACCGCCACTTCCCAGCAAATTAGGGACACTGTTGCTCCTGGGGTATCGGCGAGGACCATTCGCAACCGTCTCCATGAAGCTGGGCTACGGTCCCGCACACCGTTAGGCCGTCTTCCGCTCACGCCCCAACATCGTGCAGCCCGCCTCCAGTGGTGTCGCGACAGGCGTGAATGGAGGGACGAATGGAGACGTGTCGTCTTCAGCGATGAGAGTCGCTTCTGCCTTGGTGCCAATGATGGTCGTATGCGTGTTTGGCGCCGTGCAGGTGAGCGCCACAATCAGGACTGCATACGACCGAGGCACACAGGGCCAACACCCGGCATCATGGTGTGGGGAGTGATCTCCTACAGTGGCCGTACACCACTGGTGATCGTCGAGGGGACACTGAATAGTGCACGGTACATCCAAACCGTCATCGAACCCATCGTTCTACCATTCCTAGACCGGCAAGGGAACTTGCTGTTCCAACAGGACAATGCACGTCCGCAGGTATCCCGTGCCACCCAACGTGCTCTAGAAGGTGTAAGTCAACTACTCTGGCCAGCAAGATCTCCGGATCTGTCCCCCATTGAGCATGTTTGGGACTGGATGAAGCGTCGTCTCACGCGGTCTGCACGTCCAGCACGAACGCTGGTCCAACTGAGGCGCCAGGTGGAAATGGCATGGCAAGCCGTTCCACAGGACTACATCCAGCATCTCTACGATCGTCTCCATGGGAGAATAGCAGCCTGCATTGCTGCGAAAGGTGGATATACACTGTACTAGTGCCGACATTGTGCATGCTCTGTTGCCTGTGTCTATGTGCCTGTGGTTCTGTCAGTGTGATCATGTGATGTATCTGACCCCAGGAATGTGTCAATAAAGTTTCCCCTTCCTGGGACAATGAATTCACGGTGTTCTTATTTCAATTTCCAGGAGTGTACATATTCAAAGCCAATGGTTGGTGTAAAACATACTTAACAGCCATATTCAACAGCTCGACCGACGAAAGATCCGTACCTAAGGACTGGAAGCTTACACAGGTCACACTAAAAGTGAAGAAAGGCAGTAGGAGTAATGCCCTCAATTACAGACCCATGTCACTCACGTCGGTCTGCAGTAGAATTCTGGAACATACAGTGCGTTCGAAGAAAACGATCTACTGACACACAGTCAGCAGAGATTCAGAAACTGTCATTGTACAACACGGCCAGCACTTAGTTTTACGAAATAATGAGGGCTATTGATAGGGTATCTCAAACTGATTCCATATCTCTAGATTTCCAGAAGGTCTTTCATACCATTCCTCATAAGCGGCCTCTAATGAAATTGCGTGGCGATAGTCTCAGTTGTGCAACTGATTTCCTGCCACAGACGTCACAGTTCCTGGTAAATGAAGGAACGTCATCGAATAAAACAGAAATAATATCTTGTGTTCCCCAAGGAAGTGTCATGGACCCTTTGCTGCTCCTGGTGTATATAAACGATTTAGGACATAATCTGATGCAGCCCTCTTAGTCTGTTTGCGGATGATGTTGTCATTTACCGTCTAGTAAAGTCATCGGTAGATCAAAACCAATTGCTACATGACTTAGACCCGATATCTGTATGCTGCGGAAAGTGGAAATTGTCTCACAATAAGGAAAAGTGTGAGGTCATCCACGTGAGTACTAAGAGAAACCAGTTAAATTTCGATTACATGATAAATTATCTCAATTTAAATGCTGTCAATTCGACTAAATATGTAGGAACTGCAATTACGAACACGTTAAATTGGAAAGATCACACAGATGTTATTGTAGGGAAGGCAAACCAAGGACTGCGTTTTACTGGCTGAAAACTTAGAAAACACAACAAATCCATTAGAGAGACTGCCTAATCTACAACTGTCCGTCCTCTGCTAGAGTATTGCTGTACGGTATGAGATCCTTACCAGTTAGGATTGTCAGAGGACATCGGAAAAGTTCAAAGACGCCCAGCTCGTTTTGAATTATCACGAAATAGGGGAGAGAGTGTGGCAGATATGATACGCGAGCTAGGGTGTCTGTCATTAAAACAAAGACATTTTTCGTTGCAGCGATATCTTTTCACGAAATTTTAATCTCCACCGTTCTCCTCTGAACGCGAAAACATTGTGTTCATGCCCATCTGCATTGGGAAAAATGATCATTTTAATAATGTAAGAGCAATCAGAGCTCCCACGGAATGATTTAAGTTTTCTTTTTCCCGCACGGTGTTCGAGAGTGGAAGGAGAGAGGAGTAGTATGAAGGTGGTTCGATGATTCCTCTACCAAGCCCTTACGTGTGAATTGCAGCGTGGCCATATAGATGCAAATGCGAATGTAGATCAAGGAGCATGCGATGCTACACAACCCACCCGCCGACGATGTCTGCAGGATGAAGGAGCGTTGTAAGTATTCCTGACTGACATGGACCTTCCACAGGTGCCAGACCATCCTAATAGACATTGATATAAACTGAAGTTCACTTAAGGAAAGATAGATATGGATTACGAGTTGCGGTCACTGTTTATTCGTTTTCAGAATAAGCTTGAAGGATTATTGTTAAGCATTTCACCCTTTTCTTCACAAGTTGAGTGGATTTGAGTGACAGTGTGATGATGTACTAATTTGCAGTGTAGTGGAAGTTATGTGAATATTAACGTTTTAAGGGAGAGGTAATGGTTCCTTGATTGAAATGGTTACTCCTTGTGTTTGTTATAGGCAGACAGCGGCGGAACACTTATTGTACGACACACGTGAGCATAGACAGTCAGATGCGAATTTAGGACCCTAGTTAGAGTCTGTATGTTGGATCCGTTGTTCTAATCGTGTATTTTTGTGTTGGACCCCCTGTTATAGACAGTTCAGCCGATTCAGCTTACCTGAACTAATCTTATATGGAAAGAGAGCGCCTGGGAACTAAAGGTCAAACCTGTAAGAGTTAACCTCAATTCTCGGGTCATAAAATACGAGAACCGTCAGAACTTTATCAACTTATTCTTTGAAGCCAGCTTGTAGCGGCCTGGTAACGTGACTTTACACTGAAGAGTGTAAAGGAAAAATTTGCTTAATGCAGTTAATTTCTGAAACACATCGGGAAATAATGCAAAATATTCGGTATTTGAGTGCAATGCATGAGTAATAGTAAGGAGGTGGCACACAACAGACAAGATTGCACTGTGGCGTTTGATCAGTCGTGAGATAGAAAAATAATAAAATAAATAAAGAAATGGAATTTAGAGGGTACAGTGGACCGTAGATCTTCATACACCGTACAGGGATGTGGTACCCCGTCGCTTACGAGGTGTTACTGTTGTAATGTTTAACGTATACGAGAGGCGCACACTACGTTATAGTTCCAAAAACAAAAGTAATAAGGTCGATCGTCGGAGGCTTAAGCTTTTGATCATGTACTCATATAATGTTCAAGATTTGGTCTGCCTTATCACCGTCTCGTTTATTCATTGTTTTAGAAAGGCACAGGTGTTTACTTCGTGGGAGCTCAACGCAGTTTACTACCTCTGGAGAGTCTATATTCAGTTTGAAATTGTCTAAAACCAACTCACGAAACACAGACACAGTTAAACTTGTGCAATCAATCACAAGATATGCTGTTAACTTGAAGATATTATTTTATCACAGTTAGTTCCTAGATACGACGACCGTCCGCATTATTGTCACATCTGTTATTATCTACGGCGTGTAACGACATTAGTATTGTTAGTTAAGCTTCGCTTTACTCGCAAAGATAATATTTGCACTTTTATTTCCGAAGCGTCACTTAAATGCTTTTCATAGTTAAAATTGACCTTTCGTCAGTCCAGAATTGAAATGAATTCACCTTAGCCTTGGAGCAGCACCCTTGATAACGCTTTCACCCATATATTGCGAAATAGCCTCCGCTCAAACTCAGCGGCGTAGCTTCAATATAGTGCAAAGATGTTAGCCTACTATTTGCTATCGGTTCTTGCAGGACATATTGTAAATGGCAGGTCAGCTTCATTTGATCAGAATAGATTCTCACCTAAGCCAATGATTCATGAAAATCTTCTTCATGTGGGATTAAAAGCTTCAAAATACTTTCGCTCACTTTTTGAATTTTTATTACGTAACTTTTACACACACTGACAATATCGCCACGTCTCAAGCATCAACTGATTCAGCTAATCGAGGGCAAAGTTGAACACGAATTGAACACATCGTTTAATTTTACAATTCACAGTACATTTTTTTTTCTTTTGTGATCATTATTAAATCAGGATCGGGAGAGTTGCTTGACATGTACTGTCTGCCATATGAGATTCGACCACGGAAGCTTCCTGATGCACCTCCACTGCACAGGAATTATTGCAACTCCGCTCGGTGACTGTATAATAACACTACAGAAGGTGAAATCAGTCATATCCTCTTTGAGTGTACAGGCACAGACAATCTTTTTTGCAACAATTACGGCGTCTCAAAGTAGAGTTTCTTACGAGTGCCACCATTCTACTTTCTTTGAATAATGCTGCATACACGAGAGTGAGTCAAATGAAAATCTTAAATATGTTTTAAATATTATTTATTGTGCAGAAGTGGTATAAAGCTGTATCACTTTTCAACATAATCTCCTTCACGCTCAATGCAAGTCCTCCAGCGCTTACAAAGTGCATAAATTCCTTCAGAAAAAAAATCTTTTGGTAGTCCACACAACCACTCATGCACCGCGTGGCGTACCTCTTCATCGGAACGCAACTTCTTTCCTCCCATTGCGTCTCTGAGTCATCCAAACATATGGAAATCACTTGGGCATCTGGTGAGTATGGTGGATGAGGAAGACACTCAAAATTCTGGTCTTTGATTGTTTCAACTGTTGTACGGGCAGTTGTAAAATTAAACGATATTGTATTGTCATGTTGCATAAGGACACCTGCTGACAGCAATCCATGTCGCTTTGATTTGATTGCAGACCGCAGAGGACTTTTTAGGAGATCTGTGTATGATGCACCGATGACAGTGTTCCCTCTAGGCATCTAATGCTCCAAAATGACGCCTTTTTCGTCCCAAAAGAGAGTCAGCATAACCTTCCCTGTTGATGGTTCTGTTCGAAACTTCTTTGGTTTTGGTGATGAGGAATGGCGCCATTCCTTGTTCGCTCTCTTCGTTTCCGGTTGGTGGAAGTGAACCCAGATTTCGTCCCCAGTAACGATTCTTGCAAGGAAGCCATCACCTTCTCGTTCCAAGCGCCGAAGAAGTTCTTCACAAGCATCAACACGTCATTCTCTCATTTCAGGAGTCAGCTGCCGTTGCACCCATTTTGCAGACACTTTGTGAAACTGGAGCACATCATGCACAATGTGGTGGGCTGACCCATGACTAATCTGTAAACATGTTGCAATGTCATTCAGTGTCACTCGGCGGTTTTCCTTCACTATGGCTTCAACTGCTGCAATGTTCTGTGGAGTCACAACTCGTTGTGCCTGACCTGGACGAGGACCATCTTCCACTGAAGTCACACCATTTGCGAACTTCCTACTCCGTTCGTAGACTTGCTGCTGTGAGAAATATGCATCGCCGTACTGAACCTTCATTCGTCGATGAATTTCAATAGGTTTCACATCTTCACTGCGCAAAAACCGAATAACAGAACGATGTTCTTCCCTGGTACAAGTCGCAAGTGGGGCGGCCATCTTTTTACTGATACTGCGACGGTATATGTGCATCTACACTATGCTGCCACCTACAGGCCTTTCGGCACACTGTAGCACGCTTACCAACTTACAGTATAACGGCGCCAAATTTCGATTTGTTATTACAAATTTAAGGTTTTCGTTTTTCTCCCCCTCGTAGCAACGAGCTTTCCAGATTTTTACTAGCTCCCGAGATATCTTTCTAATAATAACCTAGCAATGATAACTACGTTAACTGACATGTTATACGTATTTTATACGTATAGTTATTCCAATTCGGACTCTGTGAACATTTGTATTTCTAGTGTTCCTTTTTTTCGTTTTACCTATTAAACTGTGGTGCTGGATGAAACTGACACACAGCATGTTCAACACCTACCATAAGTATACACGTGTATCTTTGTTTATATTTGTGTCACTACAACAATATTAATCGGTGATGTTGTTATACCAGTATCAATGTTACGTCATCAGTTTATGGTTTGTTCTACATGTCTCTTCCGCAACGCTTAACTAGCTAAATGGCCGTTACCTGTCGGCGGCCAGATAAATAAATAAATGACATGTCTTCTCTGGAAAACGGCCGTCGAATAGACGCCAAAGTAGCCAACGAGCATACCGGCGTCCAGAGAGAACGAGACTCTGCCTTCCGCCACCGCCACGCCCCACGCTCGTAACATGCAACGTAAGAAATAACACATGTTTCTACAGTATCATACACTCATGCAAAAAACACGAAACTTGCTCTTTTATTAATACTACGTCGATGGTGCGGCCTACAAATCACCATAACATCACAAGGGTTGTCGGGACTGTGGGTGAGTACTTGCGTTTTACGCACTTGCTTGTGATAGGCATCAAGAGCGAGCTCAAGGCAGTCTCTTGAAAATTGAAATCCCTTTTCATATTAGGAGGGAGTTAATGTGTTCTGCCTTTTCTATTGTTAAGTTACCATGTAATGTTTTTTTTTATGAGTTCGGCCGAGAAGGAATCGTGTAGCCTACATTTCAGCTCCTTTGCGTGATCGTTCTTAAAAGAAACAATACTAACCTCGTTGGTGGATGTCTGCCTGATTTTAATTCTTATTTACAATGTGTCATTAATTTTATATGTACTTAACTTGTATTGTGTTGTAGATATAGATTTTTCGCAACGAGATAATGTGTAAGCGTACTAACCCATTATTAACGATTTCGGCTGATCCCCCGCCCATACTTTCAACATGGTAACGTATTAGCAAGTTTCAGTCCCGAGTTATTTACACGGCAGGATAAATTAAGCTTATCGGCTGACGGCACTTGGCTTGTCTGCAAATGAAGCGTACTATTGTTCTGTCAGCCGGCCTCGGGCCCTCAGACCATTGTCAGGGACTTATCTTAATGACGCTGTCTATTGGGCGAAATAGCTGAGGGGAACCTTATTAGCACCCAGCGGCTTTACGATCGGCCGACAGACTGGGAGGCGCCCCTAACGCTGTTTAGAGACGTCGTGCTTTTCCTTTTAGCCGGCGGCGGTGTTTCACTATGTGAACGACTTCATTGTCAACTTCTCCAAGTGCCATCAGTTTGTGCATGAGACCTGGTGACCCCAAACACTATTTCAACGTCCTGTTTGTTGTTAAATTCAGCCAGAGAGTGATGTGAATAATGCCCGTGTCTGGAACAGAAGCAATGTAACTTTAAGTAACATTTAAACAACAGAGAAGTTACCTTAAGAATCGTGATCACAATGGTTCTGACTCCTAGCAGGAGGAGATGTCATCAGTTAGCTGTAATA
Source organism: Schistocerca serialis cubense (assembly GCF_023864345.2). Classification (NCBI taxonomy): domain Eukaryota; kingdom Metazoa; phylum Arthropoda; class Insecta; order Orthoptera; family Acrididae; genus Schistocerca; species Schistocerca serialis. The sequence goes on along the minus strand of NC_064638.1, from coordinate 143,125,617 downwards.
CAAGAACCCACATGTGAATTTTTCTATAACAATAATATTACTTAACTGAAGCACAGAACAATACGAATTGTTATACTATTTCTTTAAGATTTTATCATAAAAACATTCGTTAAAATAAATAAAAGCACAGTCACTCAGTTACAGTGGTGTCCAAAACTTAAGTAACAATTGCATGGTGCGTCACTTCTAATGATCCGCCCTTGGCCACTAGAAAAACTGTTAACATTCCTGATAAGAGCAAACAGACAGGCATCCTCGAAACTTCCCTTTCCACTGCAAAATTGATTGTAACTACTGTTCCGTACTCTTAACAGGTCCTCTTCCCTGCCGGCCGAAGTGGCCGCGCGGTTCTGGCGCTGCAGTCTGGAATCGCGAGACCGCTACGGTCGCAGGTTCGAATCCTGTCTCGGGCATGGATGTGTGTGATGTCCTTAGGTTAGTTAGGTTTAACTAGTTCTAAGTTCTAGGGGACTAATGACCTCAGCAGTTGAGTCCCATAGTGCTCAGAGCCATTTGAACCATTTTTCCCCTTCCCTTCCCAGTATTAAACGATTAATTAAATCTCTCCTTTGAAAACTGAAATTGATTATGACATAAAAAATAATATATTTAGTGCCGTGGATCTTAATTATTGTCTTCTTGGTTGAAAAATAAATTATTAATTTTGCCGTAATGCGTGGCGTCTCCGGCGTGCAATCGAGCGCAGCCGAAGTTGAAGTTCTTCTTAGCAGCCAGCGTAAGAAACAGCTTTTCAAGATCTGCGCCGTAATGAAGCTCTGAAAAATTCATGACGCTGTTATTGAAGATCAAGTCAGACGGATACGATTCTGAACAACTGTGATACTCTGTGTCGGTAGGGCAAGTTCCACAAATTTTCGCTTTTCACAAAAGAGAATCTGTTCATTCCAATAGACCGTGTTATTAAACAAGGATCGCACAGTACTACCTAGTATTCAAAATCTCAAGTCTTTATGCTTGCTTGCGCTTTGTATCGTAATTACTAGTAGAGGAAAAGTGAGCATAATATTCACTTAAGAAATGAGGAAAATTTTACCCTTTAAGATAACAATTATTATTTCATGGAAACGTTCTTCTCAGTGCTCAACTATTGCGGTATATATTCAGCTTCTTACAAGAGCGTATACTGACAAAAATTAATATTTTATGATATCTCGCAGCAGTGGCGGCTGTCGCTTCTTTTTTTAACAATAGAAGTACACCACCTTTGAAAATACATCCTTCCGTAGTCAAGTCTACTATCAGGGAAAGAAATCATTAGTAAAGTCACAGAATACACAAATGTGTTAAAAATAACGGAACGCTAAGAAACCAACGATGTTATTTACAATGCTGCGCTCTCGCAGGCGATAGCAATAACTCAGGACATTTATAACTGAGTTAAAGTTCATTTTTAAAATTGAAAGTAAAAAGTACAGCCAATGAATTGCACTATCGTCTTTTTTTATTAAATAGGCGTATTCGTAGTATTGATGTTATGCAAATAGCGGATAAAATCTCCGACGCAGCCCGGAAACAAACCCGGATCATTAGAATTGACGTTCCGTCACGCTGACCAATTTATTTTTTAAAAAATATCTCATTTTGTTCGTTATAGTTCGTTGCAATTGTTTGTGGCGATATCTCATTTTGATCGTTATAGTTCGTTGCAATTGCTTGTGGGGTACGTCCCCTGACGCCCGTTGAAGTTCGTTATTGATCCATTCACTCAGTTTTTTTTTTTTTTTATTACAGAGGGAGCTAACCCTGTGACCGAACACGCTGAGCTACTATGCCGGCATCACTCAGCCATCGGGGGCGGACACTACACGTTATGAAGTGACACTATACACTGCCAAGTAACACAGCTACATGAACTTTAGTCCATACATAGAAACAAGTGCTGCAGTACAATATAGCAGCTAACTGACAGAAATACGCACTGAGATCAAGAAACATGGCACTTTTGTTCAGAGACATCAATAACTGAAATCTCCGTGAGTTCTGTTGATACCCTGGGCATTACAAAAGGCGGGACATAGTTGTTAATAGCGTGTGTGATAACCACAGACTGCAATGCATGCTCTGCAATGTGCTCCCACGCTGGCCGCAAGGTTGGTAACGATAGTCATCGTGCATGTGGACGTGCTCGATGAAATTTAAGTCGGGAGAACGGGCAGCTGCCGTCTGCTTCACGTCTGCTGTGCAGCGAGCTACCTTAATTTAAGTAGTAACTGTATTTTTCTTACTTGTCACTTCTTCTTCCGTGTGTATTTGCTTTTAGGAAGCTTTAATTGTCGGGTGCTATTAATAGTGTTCCATAGATTTCGTGTTTGTTTTGAATACAGTCAGAGAGAGTCCCTTTAGTCAGCCATAGTGCCAGTAGTGCTAGTGTTTGTTTTCAATACAGTCCAGAGACAGGTAGTGCTATTTTCATTGTTTTCTACAAGAAGTGCCTAGCAACCACAGTTTAGTTAATAAACAGCCGCCTTTAGTGAATTAGCAGTCTAGTTAAAGGTTGATTAACTCTCTTCAGTAAATTGATTCCTTAGGATGGATAGGATGTGTGACTGCTGTGTACGGACGCAGCAGGAGCTGGCCACTGTTCGCGAACAGCTGAGCGTGTTGATGGCTACGGTCAGCCGTCTTCAGGCTGGTGCCTGGGAGTGTAGCGGCAGTGGGGAGTCTGGTGCGTCGCAAGGTACACTCCAGGTGTTACATGCTTCACCCACTGTCCCTGCTGTCGAGACATCTTCGCGTGTACTGGGCGCGGTTGGGCCACCCTCTCCCCAAGGGGAGTGGCGGGTTCAGCGGCGTTCGCAGCGCACGAGGCGGAGGGTAAATGTGGAGGCTGCCCGTGTGGCATCGCCCGCTCTGCCTGTGAGTGGACACGTGGCAGCTCCTTCAGCAAGGTCCGAGCAGGCACACGGGGGGAGGGGTTTATTAGTTATTGGGAGCTCCAACGTTAGGCGGGTGATGGAGCCCCTTAGGGAAATAGCGGAAAGGTCGGGGAAGAAGGCCAGTGTTCACTCTGTCTGCTTGCCGGGGGGTCTCATCCGAGATGTGGAGGAGGCTCTGCCGGCGGCGATAGAGAGCACTGGGTGCACCCGACTGCAAATTGTTGCTCATGTCGGCACCAATGACTCCTGCCGTCTGGGTTCAGAGGTCATCCTCAGTTCGTACAGGCGGTTGGCGGAATTGGTGAAGGCGGAAAGCCTCGCTCGCGGGGTGAAATCAGAGCTAACTATTTGTAGTATCGTTCCCAGAACCGATCGCGGTCCTTTGGTTTGGAGCCGAGTGGAAGGCTTAAACCAGAGGCTCAGACGATTCTGCGGAGATCTGGGGTGCAAATTTCTCGACCTCCGCTATCGGGTGGAGAAATGTAGGGTCCCCCTGAATAGGTCAGGCGTGCACTACACGCCGGAAGCGGCTACAAGGGTAGCGGAGTACGTGTGGAGTGCACATGGGGGTTTTTTAGGTTAGAGAATCCCCTCCCTAGGCCCGACAAGACGCCTCCTGAGACGCAGCAAGGCAGGAGTAGGCAAAATGCAACAGGGAATAACAATATTAATGTGCTAATAGTAAACTGCAGGAGCGTCTACAGAAAGGTCCCAGAACTGCTCTCATTAATAAACGGTCACAACGCCCATATAGTACTAGGGACAGAAAGTTGGCTGAAACCAGATGTAAATAGTAATGAAATCCTAAACTCAGATTGGAATGTATACCGCAGAGACAGGCTGGACAGTGAAGGGGGAGGCGCGTTTATAGCGATAAGAAGTGCAATAGTATCGAAGGAAATTGACGGAGATCCGAAATGTGAAATGATTTGGGTGAAGGTCACCGTTAAAGCAGGCTCAGACATGGTAATTGGATGTCTCTATAGGCCCCCTGGCTCAGCAGCTGTTGTGGCTGAGCACCTGAAGGATAATTTGGAAAATATTTCGAGTAGATTTCCCCACCATGTTATAGTTCTGGGTGGAGATTTTAATTTGACGGATATAGACTGGGAGACTCAGACGTTCATAACGGGTGGCAGGGACAAAGAATCCAGTGAAATTTTTTTAAGTGCTTTATCTGAAAACTACCTTGAGCAGTTAAACAGAGAACCGACTCGTGGCGATAACATATTAGACCTTCTGGTGACAAACAGACCCGAACTATTTGAAAAAGTTAACGCAGAACAGGGAATCAGCGATCATAAAGCGGTTACGGCATGGATGATTTCAGCCGTAAATAGGAATATTAAAAAGGGTAGGAAGATTTTTCGGTTTAGAAAAAGTGACAAAAAGCAGATTTCAGAGTACCTGTTGGCTCAACACAAAAGTTTTGTCTCAAGTACAGATAGTGTTGAGGATCAGTGGACAAAGTTCAAAACCGTCGTACGTAATGCGTTAGATGAGTATGTGCCAAGCAAGATCGTAAGAGATGGAAAAGAGCCACCGTGGTACAACAACCGAGTTAGAAAACTGCTTCGGAAGCAAAGGGAACTTCACAGCAAACATAAACATAGCCAAAGACTTGCAGACAAACGAAAATTACGTGAAGCGAAATGTAGTGTGAGGAGGGCTATGCGAGAGGCGTTCAATGAATTCGAAAGTAAAGTTCTATGTACTGACTTGGCAGAAAATCCTAAGAAATTTTGGTCTTATGTCAAAGCGGTAGGTGGATCAAAACAAAATGACCAAAATGGTACTGAAACAGAGGATGACAGACTAAAGGCCGATATACTAAATGTCTTTTTCCAAAGTTGTTTCACAGAGGAAGATTGCACTGTGGTTCCTTCTCTAGATTGTCGCACAGATGACAAAATGGTAGATATCGAAATAGACAACAGAGGGATAGAGAGACAATTAAAATCGCTCAAAAGAGGAAAGGCCTCTGGACCTGATGGGATACCAGTTCAATTTTACACAGAGTACGCGAAGGAACTTGCCCCCCTTCTTGCAGCGGTGTACCGTAGGTCTCTAGAAGAGCGTAGCGTTCCAAAGGATTGGAAAAGGGCACAGGTCATCCCCGTTTTCAAGAAGGGACGTCGAGCAGATGTGCAGAACTATAGACCTATATCTCTAACGTCAATCAGTTGTAGAATTTTGGAACACGTATTGTGTTCGAGTATAATGACTTTTCTGGAGACTAGAAATCTACTCTGTAGGAATCAGCATGGGTTTCGAAAAAGACGGTCATGTGAAACCCAGCTAGCGCTATTCGTCCACGAGACTCAGAGGGCCATAGATACGGGTTCACAGGTAGATGCCGTGTTTCTTGACTTCCGCAAGGCGTTCGATACAGTTCCCCACAGTCGTTTAATGAACAAAGTAAGAGCATATGGACTATCAGACCAATTGTGTGATTGGATTGAGGAGTTCCTAGATAACAGGACGCAGCATGTCATTCTCAATGGAGAGAAGTCTTCCGAAGTAAGAGTGATTTCAGGTGTGCCGCAGGGGAGTGTCATAGGACCGTTGCTATTCACAATATACATAAATGACCTTGTGGATGACATCGGAAGTTCACTGAGGCTTTTTGCGGATGATGCTGTGGTGTATCGAGAGGTTGTAACAATGGAAAATTGTACTGAAATGCAGGAGGATCTGCAGCAAATTGACGCATGGTGCAGGGAATGGCAATTGAATCTCAATGTAGACAAGTGTAATGTGCTGCGAATACACAGAAAGATAGATCCTTTATCATTTAGCTACAAAATAGCAGGTCAGCAACTGGAAGCAGTTAATACCATAAATTATCTGGGAGTACGCGTTAGGAGTGATTTAAAATGGAATGATCATATAATGTTGATCGTCGGTAAAGCAGATGCCAGACTGAGATTCATTGGAAGAATCCTAAGGAAATGCAATCCGAAAACAAAGGAAGTAGGTTACAGTACGCTTGTTCGCCCACTGCTTGAATACTGCTCAGCAGTGTGGGATCCGTACCAGATAGGGTTGATAGAAGATATAGAGAAGATCCAACGGAGAGCAGCGCGCTTCGTTACAGGATCATTTAGTAATCGCGAAAGCGTTACGGAGATGATAGATAAACTCCAGTGGAAGACTCTGCAGGAGAGACGCTCAGTAGCTCGGTACGGGCTTTTGTCAAAGTTTCGAGAACATACCTTCACCGAAGAGTCAAGCAGTATATTGCTCCCTCCTACGTATATCTCGTGAAGAGACCATGAGGATAAAATCAGAGAGATTAGAGCCCACACAGAGGCATACCGACAATCCTTCTTTCCACGAACAATACGAGAATGGAATAGAAGGGAGAACCGATAGAGGTACTCAAGGTACCCTCCGCCACACACCGTCAGGTGGCTTGCGGAGTATGGATGTAGATGTAGATGTAGATGTAGATCCTCTCGTTCCGAGATCTCCTCCACCAGTGCAGCTCGATGAGTTCACGCACTCTCATTCATAAAGTTGATTTCAGGGCAGAATGAATCTCTGAAAAAGCGCACGTGGGGAAGAAGTACAGTGTCAAAGCAACGTTAGCCGTTGAGTGTCACGTGTTCGAAGATTCGGAGGAAATACTGCCGAGTAATATGATGCCTCTTCTCACCATACACCTCGGCCACCAAAACGATTATCGATAATTTCCTGGCCGGCCGAAGTGACCGAGCGATTCTAGGCGCTACAGTCTGGAACCGCACGACCGCATGCCTCGGGCATGGATGTGTGTGATGTCCTTAGGTTAGTTAGGTTTAAGTAGTTCTAAGTTGTAGGGGACTTATGACCTAAGATGTTGAGTCCCATAGTGCTCAGAGCCATTTTCTCTCACTGTGGCACATGAGACTGCGCCCCTTTCAGTCCTGTTAAAGGCATCCACTGTTTGTCATCTGCTTCTCTACTTGACAGCAATGCCTGTGATTCGAAACACTTCCCACGCACGTTAAAAATGCTGTAGGAAATACCAAACTCCTGGGCTTCACTCGCCACACTTTGTCTTTCTTCCAGTTTCCCAATGATTCTTTCCCGTGTGAAGTCATCCACACGTTGTCATCGGACCATACTGTGATGAAGAACAGCACCATAGTGCACTGCAACTGCTCGCTGATTGACACACACACTGTCTTTTACCGTTCCTTCAACTGTCTCTCATTGCGGGGCCAGCCCTATTTGGCACTAAACTAGGTTTGTAAGTATAAAACCGGAATTTCCCTACAGATAGTGCTAGCCGTCAGTGTAAGGCCCATGAGACCGCGTCTGCAGCACCATCTGCGCCCTGTAACGGTTGACGATGAATGTCAACACACAGTTCCCTACATTGGTATCTGTTTCAAACCCGTAAACATGTCATGTTTTGTGGCTACGAAATAGTTTGCTGACAGCATTCGCTATCTGTTATCATTTGAAGAAAACTGCTGCGGAATCGCATCGAATGCTTGTCCAAGATTTCGGCGAACATGCTCTTGGGAAAACACAGTGTTTCGAGTGGTTCAAACAAAATTAAAAGTGGTGATTTTGACGTGAGAAACGACGAGCGCGGGAAACTACCGACAAAGTTCGAACACAACGAATTAAAGGCCTTATTGGATGAAGATGATACTCAAACTCAACAGGAGCTCGCGGAACAATTGAATGTGACGCGGAAAGCCTTTTCTCTTCGGTTGAAAGCTATCGGAAAGGTGCAGAAAGTGGGAAAATGGGTTCCACATGAACTGAATGAAAGACAGGAAGCATTTCGAAAGACCACTTGTGAAATTCTGCTCGCCGGATACAAAAGAAAGTCGTTTCTCCATTGAATAGTGACAGGTGATGAAAAATAGATATATTTGATATTCCTAAGACTGAAACTTCCTGGCAGATTAAAACTGTGTGCCCGACCGAGACTCGAACTCGGGACCTTTGCCTTTCGCGGTCAAGTGCTCTACCATCTGAGCTACCGAAGCACGACTCACGCCCGGTCTCACAGCTTCACTTCTGCCAGTATCGGTAGCTCAGGTGGTAGAGCACTTGCCCGTGAAAGGCAAAGGTCCCGAGTTCGAGTCTCGATCGGGCACACAGTTTTAATCTGCCAGGAAGTTTCGTATCAGCGCACACTCCGCTGTAGAGTGAAAATCTCATTCTGGAAAAATCCCAAGACTCGTAATCATGGACTATTCGAGGTGCCGGCCGATGTGTCCGAGCGGTTCTAGGCGCTTCGGTCCGGAACCGCCCTGCTGATATGGTCGCAGGTTCGAATCCTGCCTGGGGCAGAGATGTTAGTGATGTCCTTAGGTTAGTTAGGCTTAAGTAGTTCTATGTCTAGGGGACTGATGATCTCAGATGTTAAGTCCCATGGTGCTTAGAGCCATTTGAACCATCTGAATCGAGGCAAACCATCGACATCCACTGCTCTGTGTTTGGTGGGAGCAGAAGGGCGTCATCTATTATGAGCTGCTAAAACCTAGGGAAACCGTTAACACTGATCGTTACCAACAGATAATGAACGATTTCAATCGAGCATTACGTGAAAAACGTCCGGAATATAGAAAAAGGCAACACAAAGTCATATTGCTCCATGATAACGCTCCATCACACATCAAAACGGGTCCGGGAAACGATAGAGGCGTTCAGTTGGGAAATACTGGGGCATGTGGCTTATTCTCCAGACTTGGCTCCGTCCGATTATCATCTATTTGCATTACTGGGACACGCTCTCGCCGAACAACGCTTGAATTCGTATGAAAATGTACGAAAATGGCTCGCTGACTGGTTCGCTTTGAAAGAAGAACAGTTTTTTTTTTTTTTTTTTTTTTTTTTTTTGGCGTGCCATTCACTGCCTGTCGGAGAGGTGGGAGAAATGTGTAAATAGTTATGCAGATCAGTTTTACTAAAATATTGTGTATCAGTTTCAAACAACAGACGTGTAATTATTGCAACCAAATTCCGGTTACATACTTCTACATGTGGTAGCCATGTAACCGGAATTTGGTTGCAATAATTGCACTACTGGTAAATCTCTGGCAATATGCTCCATCAAACAGATTCATTCTCACTGAATTGTTAATATGTTATGTTACTTTACCTGTATCGTCCTCAAGGTTTACAATTCGCCTCGGAAGCTGGGTCGTCAGTGATGCGCGTTATTAACCGAAGGGGCCTGGGATGGATTCCCGGCTGGGTCGGATATCTTCGCCGCTCAGAGAGTGGGTGTTGTGTTTTCCTTACGCTCGTATCGTCAAAATTGACATTAACTGTTAATATGGCTATAAGGGCACGTCCCGAAGGCCAATGAATAAAATTTAAAAGAATTAATTTTTCGCCACTGCCTGGTACATCCTGAACGCATGAAATTACAGTCCATTTTGCAGCAGACTTGGTGGTTGACCGAGTCACTCTTCGAGAACAACCCCTGGTTTTGTATCCTCATTTTCATTTTAGTCTCTTGTCTCTTAGTGGAAAATTCAGTCTCTCAACCGTCTAGCAATCCACCCTCCAGCCTCCATGTTATTAATACACAAAGATCGTCAAAAAATGTTTGAAGCGTATATATTACTTATTTAAGGAATTGTTGAAATAATAATATCGCAAATACATAATGCCATTGTCTTCCTAAAAACGAAGAAGCTGTTACCTTAATGAAGTGGAAAGTCTGGTTGCATTTCGCTGAACACGATGGGTCCTACGTGAGTCGTGAGTTTGCTTGCATTTGGTACGTTAGGACAGACGTTTGTGCTATCTCTTCTCCTTACCGAAGGATGATGGTTTGAGAAGCCATTATTTTGTTATTATCTGACCAAGTTCCATGTAAACTTTGTCGCTGAAGTCGTCTTCAAATTTTCTTTCCAGTTCCTTGAAAAGTAAGTACATACACTGCGCTACCCAATTAAAGGATCACTTTTCGATACTGCTTAATTGGCAGAAGTTTTAAATCTGGCTCAAAGGTGTCTACAACCTTAATCTGTAACGGTGCAAAAGCGCGGCGTCCTGTGGCGTCACGCTCGGGCTCGGCGATATTGAAACAGCAACGTGTCGAGACACGCTAGTTGATGGGACGTTCAAGGTGGGTTAATGTTGTCACATTTCTACCACATTTCATCACCCCTGTTGTGTTGTCACACAATGGGATGAGAAGGCCGTTAACCCCTTCTTACCCACATTTCGCCCCTTCTTTGGACGCCTCTGCAGTGGAGGTCAGAAAGCGATTCCCCAAGTTAATCACGTTTGTTCTTATGGCTGGACAAGATAAATATTTCAGACACATCACCGCTCGGAACTGAAACGAAAAGGCCTCAGGGGTGGCATAGAGGGCGTCAATGAAACCATCCCTTTCCTTGGGACATTAATTCCCACATATTTCGTTGTCAAAAGCAACAGACCACTGTGTGATTAGCAACTGGACGACGTTCTTGAGAACTTTTGACGCGTCTGCCTCCCCATACCTTTCAACCATTTCCTAAGGACGTTGTGGGACTGCACCCCCATTGAGGACATTGTGAGGCTGCATTACCATTGGACGTGATCGCACCCGTTTGGAGTGCTTTTGCCGTCGTGTACATGTTGGAATCACTACGGACTGTTCAAAACCATCGGAAACAGCAAAGGCCGCTTTTCGCCTTCTCAGCTATCGTATTTCTCGCCTACATAAAGCCTAATCACTTGGGAAAGAGGGGCGGGCGCGTGGGAGGGGTGCGACATTGCGTGAATAAAAGGGAAAACGGTCCCTCTAAGACCCCTCAGTACGGAAACACCGTCGGTGGCTTCTCCCCACCTTCACTGATAATTTTGAAAATATGCCTTTACAGAGACAACGTGCAGAGTAATACGCGGTACCTGGAGGCAGACATTCCCTTGACGCCTCTCCGATTCCAGATGCCTTTTAAACATCCACATCTTCAGACATAGGCACCACGCCCACATCTGCGTTCAATGCTACTCTGACTGTGATTCTTTACGTTGTCCGCCACGCGGTGCTACACGGTCATTCAAATAAGTGGCAAAGGAAAGGCCATTGTGTGTCACTGCCTTGTGTGATTAAATGGCCGAAGACTAAATTACAAAAAAATACGCTCTCTAGGAATATTACAGTAATTTCCAATAAAATTTATATTCTTTGCTATACTATTGCAATAACTATTTAATATACATCAATATACCTTCATTTATGTTGTTCCATGGGTTCACAACTTTGCCAGTAGGTTCATGTCGATATTTCATAACATAAACTTTCGTTAAAAAATTTTATATTATTTCTGGTGTTTGTGTGTTAAATAAAGCTGTTACGCGACACACTGTCAGATCAGAAGTATCTGGACGCCTCTTTGTACTGCAGAATTGACCGCTAGGTGTTACGACAGGTGGTTTGGTTGGCTTGGGTTGTTTGGGGAAGGAGACCAGACAGCGAGGTCATCGGTCTCATCAGATTAGGGAAGGACGGGGAAGAAAGTCGGCCGTGCCCTTTCAAAGGAACCATCCCGGCATTTGCCTGGAGCGATTTAGGGAAATCACGGAAAAGCTATATCAGAATGGCCGGAGGCGGAATTGAACCGTCGTCCTCCCGAATGCGAGTCCAGTGTGCTAGCCACTGCGCCACCTCGCTCGATACGACAGGTGGATCCGCCAGTATAAAAGGAGGCGGGCGTATTTTTTTGTCAGTAGAGAAGCAGTAACAACAGAAAGACTAATCACGAGGGCTTACTGACTTCAAACAAGGACTTGTCATTGGATGTCACCTCACTAGCAGATCCGTCTAGGACATTTCAACCCTTCCAAAGCTGCAGTAGCTTGTGGTGGTGATGTGATTGTGAAACGGAAAGGCGAGGGAACAACAACAGGTAAAACAAGACCACGCGGAGCTCGTGTACTGACAGACAGGGTCCATCGATCATTGCAAAGCGTGGTCGTAAAAATTAGTATGATATTAGTTAAAGGAACCACTCCTGAACTCCAAAGTGCTGCCAGCACTTAAAAAGGAATTGGGGTACAATGCTCCAATAGCTCCTCATTAGTAACGTATGTCAGTAGTCAATACTAAGTGGTGAAATGGTTCAAATGGCTCTGAGCACTATGTGACTTAACATCTGTGGTAATCAGTCCCCTAGAACTTAGAACTACTTAAACCTAACTAACCTAAGGACATCACACACATCCATGCCCGAGGCAGGATTCGAATCTGCGACCGTAGCAGTCGCGCGGTTCCGGACTGAGCGCCTTAACCGCGAGACCACCGCGGCCGGCTTAAGTGGTGATTGGAGTGGTGTAAACAGCTACGCCAGTGGACAGTGGAAGACTGGAAACGAGTGATTTGGAGAGCTGAATAACGCTATGCCCTACGGCAATCCGATGGAATATTTCAGTTTTGGCGAATGCCTGGGGAGCGCTACATCCCATCATGTGTAGCGCCAACAGTTTTTCGCAGGAGGTCGTGTTAAGGTACAGGCATGGTTTTCGTGGTTAGATTGTGGACTCCTTATTGTGCTTAAGAAAGCGTTAAGTGCGGAAGGATATAAACAAATTTTACGACATTGAGTACTGCATACACTAGAGGAATATTTCGGAGACGATGATTGTTTGTATCACAATGACAAATGCACCCGGTCGTTGAAGAACACCTGTGAGGCAATGGTTTGCGAACAATGGGTTGGGCTGCTCACAGTCCCGACCTGAACTCACTGCAACTCCCTTGGGATGACTTCTAACGTGGCTGCAGACGCCAGCGTCCAGCATCTCTACCACTGGCTTCTGTTCTAGAAGAAGATTGAGCTGTCATTTCTTCACAGACATTGAGGCACCTCATTCAGAGTGCCCCAGCAGAGTTCACGCCATCATAATGGCAAATAGTGACCACACACCATATTAATGTCCACTAATAGGTTTATGGATACTTTTCGTCAGGTAGTGAAATTGTCCATGACTGGGCTCTTAGGACGCACTACCCAAGAGTAGAAGGTCTTCGAAGACCAAACGGATTATTATTTAGCCACCATGTTGCCAGCGAATTTGGTTTCCTTGCACGAAGTTTCGTCCAGAGAATTATGACTCTACTCCTGAAGGCAAAAATGAGTAACCTTCGTATTCTCTTCCCTTCATACATTTGGTTTACACGTGGTAGTTCTGTGCGACACTACGAAGGTAAACAACATTCAAATTTCATCTTGGACGAGTGGACTATTTTGGTTAGCAGGATGTACTGATGTTTTGTGATCTTTCTCTGAATTTTGGAGAACAATATACATTAAACAAACCAAATCAGCCCCTCACTATCAATAAGAATATTAATGTTTCCTAATACATGTCTATATGTACAGTTTTACCATGCTGCGTTAGACCGAAGGCATGCTGCATAAATATTCTTCAAGTCTACAGACATCACTAACATTACAGTCTTAAGAGTTTCTACACGATAGGCATTTATCCTTCCACACTCTACTGATTCACTTGCTCTACAACATTACTGCCACTACCGACATTGATCTCATGCTTTCTTCCCGAGTCTTTCTTGACTCGAAATCTGTCACCGCGCCAACTAACTATTAGACTTAGCAGTGTAGCTGAATAATTGATTTATAAATAACAAAACGTATTTACCTCTACGTTCATACTTCGTAAATAACTATAAAGTGAGTGGCAGATGTTGCTGTTTCATACGATCTGTTATAGGTTTTTTTGTAGTCTCATTTGCAAGTGTGCTGTGAAACTGAATTTCAGGGACCGTTTGTCTTCCTATTGACAACCCGCCCGAGATGGCGCCGCTCGGACGATTTTTCGCTTCGTTGATATGCGGCACATCTTCCGAAAGATGAAAACCGAATTTCGGGAACCGTTTTGCGCTGTCATGTTTACATGTCAATATATATGAAGCGGATTTGCTAGCCCAATTAAATTTGGCTTCTGGAAAACAGCTGATCCAGTTTTTGATTCAGTCAACACAATCGTTATTTCTCTTCACTTAAATATTACTGGTAGTCAGCTGCCGGCCGCTGTGGTCGAGCGGTTCCAGGCCCTTCAATCTGGAAGTGCGTGACCGCTACGGTCGCAGGTTCAAATCCTGCCTCGGGCATGGATGTGTGTGATGCCCTTAGTATATATGAAGCGGATTTGCTAGCCCAATTAAATTTGGCTTCTGGAAAACAGCTGATCCAGTTTTTGATTCAGTCAACACAATCGTTATTTCTCTTCACTTAAATATTACTGGTAGTCAGCTGCCGGCCGCTGTGGTCGAGCGGTTCCAGGCCCTTCAATCTGGAAGTGCGTGACCGCTACGGTCGCAGGTTCAAATCCTGCCTCGGGCATGGATGTGTGTGATGCCCTTAGGTTAGTTAGGTTTAAGTAGTTCTACGTTCTTTGGGACTGATGACCTCAGATGTTAAGTCCCATAGTGCTCAGAGCCATTTGAACAAATTTTGGTAGACTGCTTAATGCTCAGTCTAATATTTCTGCTTCTCCTTCACTGCCTACTAAGTCCATATTAACCGAATACTCTGAAAGCAAGACGTAACACGCAACCCAAGCACGTTTCTAAAACGGTTACGGTTACATGAGCGCGAAAATTGATGCGGAAATGGAAAATCGGCAACTAGAAGCGGATTTCCATACTCGATTTTGAAGTGTTTATATAAATTACCTCTTTAAGCTTTGCGTCTAAATTTTCAGAATACATTCGGCTTCTTACGGTCTGGGTTATCAAATTTTTAGTGTTTCTACAACGTTCCACCGAGCCAAAAGTAACTTGCGGTCACCCTCTGGCCATTGCCCACGCCCGAGGTCCCTTTGTATCAGGTTGGTGCACAGGTTCGTAGTGTTTTTCTATTAGTTTAATAACCCCAAACAGATACGCACAAAAGGGATTTTTGTAGTCAATAATTATTCTCCTTGACTACTTACAAGCGTCTGCCAACCCTGGGGTAACTTTCCGATTCCGAGACTGTAGAAATCACGTGTTTTTGGGACGAAGAACTCGTCGAGCCATACTCGGAGCGCATTTTCATCCAGAAAGTAAGTTCCTTGACGTTATCTGGATAGAGAACGGAAAAGGAGAAAATCTGAGGGCGCAATATCAGGCGAGTAATGTGGGTGCCGGACGACTTCCCAACCCAATTCCTGTATAGTGTTTTCCGTCAGTCTAGCAGAATACTGGCGCTCGTTATCGTTGAGTAGCATCACTTCATACAGCGTTCCGAGTCGTTGTTCTTACTAGTAGTGGCTTTATTCATCCGTAGATCTCTTTTTACACGGATATAGGACATGTCAAAGTATTTACAAATTTAGATCAATTTAAAATAAGCTAATTCGTATACACATATGTTTACAGACCTCTAGTTAGAGACAATGATTAGATTTACTCTTGGTATACAATGCCTTCACTCATATCTCACTAACGTAGCAGCAGCACTTTCTTCTTCCTAACACTTTGTTCATTCCTAGGTTTCTTGGCTCCGGTTGAAGTGTGCTGCACATTTCCTGCTCCTCGTTCTACCTGAGGCTCTTCTCCACTTAACTTTGGCAGTGGTAGATACCTGTTTTTGGTGTTGATGATAAAACTGTCAGACCGCGTTCTCTTTCTTCCTTTCCTCCTACCAGCTGCCAGTTCCCAACCACCCTCCTCCCCCTATCTCCCTTGATCCTTATGAGTCCCTTCCTTGCTTCCTTCAACTGTGCCTGAAGGGCGCAGATTTACCTTTCCTGTTCCCCGATCAAAGTGTTCCCACTGCATACTCTACAGTTCCAGGAGAGAGCCTCTTCTGTTCCCTAACATTCTCCCCACTGCATTCCACCCCAGTGAAAATATTTCCTACAAGATTGGCAGCAAATCCCTCTACTCACTACCATATAACAGCTCCCACATTTCTCGCTCACGGCCAGTTTCGAAAGAATGTTTTAAATTTGTCAAAGACGCGAGATTGGCAGTGTGTAAACAAAAAACGACACAAAGGTCTTACGTGTGGTGCTTGTTTTTTTGTACTGATGTAGAGATACAATGCCAGAAGAATGAATTTGTTATCAATTTTCCTTTAGAGAATTTACGTTATCAGGCGTGTTTGGTCAGGTTTTTAAACGTTTATAACTCGGAAAATTTAGGCCTACATCACTTGTATCTAACTAGCAAACAATACGAAATGTGTTAGTTAAATACGATTTAGAAACGTTTAATTACACTTTTATTGCGACAATAGACAACTGATGAAACTAGCAGCAGTCTTTTATAAACGAATTTTGCGTTATCAAGAAACCTAGAACATAATTTTTTGTATTTATGTCACTCAAAATTTCGGGATGTCACGATTATCGGAACTTCAGCTAAAGAACAAGTTTTTTTCAAGGACAAGCGCTACTGGATACGGAAAGGTGTCCGACAAGGTTGCGCACTATCCCCTGTTATCTTTAAAGTATACATTGAAGAGGCGCTGAAAAAAGTAAGGGAAAATTCACAGAGAGGTGTAGTAATTCATGGCCAACGAATAGATATGATAAGATATGCCGATGATATTGCTGTCCTGGCTGAAAGTGAAGAAGATCTTGTAGTCCTACTGAATAGAATGGATAAAGTTATGGGTGAAGAATATAATATGAGAATTAATAAAGCAAAAACAAAAGTAATGGCATGCGACAAAGAAGATCAAGTGAAAGTCCAAGTTCATGTAGGCAATGAACTGCTTGAACAAGTTGATAAATTTACTTATCTGGGCAGTAATATTACCAGGGATGGAAGGAGCAAGGCAGAAGTGAGTAGTGGAATAGCTCAAGCAAAGGCTGCTTTTAACAAGAAGAAAAACATATTAACATCTAAGAGCATCAGCCTTGAAATCAGGAAAAGATTTTTGAAATCATATGTGTGGAGTGTGGCATGCTATGGGTGTGAATCATGGACTCTCGGGGCAGAGGAAGACCAGAAGCTAAATTATTTTGAAATGTGGTGCTATAGACGCATGCTCAAAACAAAATGGATCGACAAGGTCACAAACGAAATGGTTCTGGAAAGAGCAGGTGAGAAGAGAAGTTTCTGGAGTTTCATTGTTAAAAGAAGAGTGCAATTTACAGGCCATCTATTAAGACATAAAGGACTCCTGAACACAATCATAGAGGGATATGTCGAGGGAAAAAGACCAAGAGGAAGACCACGACTGAGGTACATGGATCAAATCATGAAAGCTGTGGGATGTAACACCTATAAAGAAATAAAGAGAAAAGCTGAAAGACGCACAGAATGGAGACAAGCTGCCATTGTAGCTGTTGCAAACCAATCCTTGGATTGACCACTACAGAAGAAGAAGAAGAAGAAGCGCTACTGGGACGCTAATATTCAGTTGTGTGACAAGAATGGGCACTACAGCAAGTATACAAAACAGAAAATGTAAATTTGACACTATTTCCTCTTAAATAAATTCTTTTAGCGGACGAAGAGAATACCTGTGATATCACTTGGTGGCGATCTTGGATTGCGTCTGCAAGGTGTCTCAATAAATGACGATAAATGTCAACAGTGATAGTTACACCTCGGCGAAACAATCCGTAGTACAACACATCGTCGCTGTTCCACCAGACGCATAACACTATCTTTTGTGGAAACGCGCAAGCCTTTGTACGAGTGTTTGCTGCTCTGTTTGGGCTCAACCATTACCTTCTTTTCCTTGCGTCAGCATAAAGATACAATTTTTCGTCACCAGTAACGATGCCGGCCGCGGTGGTCGCAGGTTCGAATCCTGCCTCGGACATGGATGTGTGTGATGTCCTTAGGTTGGTTAGGTTTAAGTAGTTCTAAGTTCTAGGAGACTGGTGACCACAGATGTTAAGTCCCATAGTGCTCAGAGCCATTTGAACCATTTGAACCAGTAACGATACAGGATAGGAATATAAGAATGGTCGGTGTTGTTCACGAGCCAATTGATGATGAGCAAGCCGAGATGCACATATGACCACCCGCTGAGTATTGAGATTTTGGATTAGAGCTTGCGGTGCCCATACAACCGATTTCTTAATCTTCTCCACTGAATACAGATGTCGGGTGATGGTGGACTGATCACAGTTCATCAAATTTGCCAGTTTTCGAGTAAACTGACGCTGCTCATTGTGGATTAATGTGTTTAGACAATCTCTGTCGAACCCCGAAAGTCTTCCTGAACGTGGAGCATCACTAATGTCAAAACCATCCTCCTTAAAACGAGAAAACCATTTTCTTGCCGTTCTCTGTCCAATAGCATTATCCCCATACACTGCACGAATGGTTCCGGTTACCTCCGCTACTGCCACCGCTCTGCTGAATTCAAACAGAATAATATTTCGGAAATCTTCCGATTTCTCTACTTGGCACACCGTTTTCTAACGTCCACAGCTTCACTCACTACCTCAAAATGACAAAATGACAGTAAACTCAAATAGCAGTAGTCAACTACAAATAAAAAATGGAGTCGGGAAATGAACCCATAGCAACCGGAATATCATCATGCAAACCAAAAACGCTATGAACTTATGCACCAACCTAGTCGTTCAGTATGACTGAAAAGCTACATTCTGATTTATGTATATGGACGTTTTCTCCAGGATCAGGTGATCAAGACCAAACGCACCAGTACTTCAAATTTTCATGTACTTGCATCACGTCAGTTCTGTGCAACTCTATGTTACCAATATTCCTTATCCCGTTTCCACACCATGCTCCCCACACCCTGGTCCCGCTAAGTAACAAGTCCCATCCAGACTCAGGATAATAATCTCTTACTAAAACTTTCCTTTGCATTCAATAATTGAAAGGTGGCTACACTGAGCCACAGCGCCAGAGATTGCGCGAAAGAGTTTTATTTCGCCGCCTCCACTGGCAGTTCTTGTCGAGAAGTCGTGGTGGAGAGTGCTTGTTGAGAAGTAGTAGGAGTCGAGTTGGTGTTGAGATGTTGTAGTAGGAAGTGCTTGTTCCATGTTTAATACAGTTTGTTTGATGGGCTAGACAGCAGATGTTGTTCGAATGGAGATATTGTAATGATCAGAGTGCTTTTCGTCAATATATATGAAGGTAAAAAAATTCCCTTTTGTTTTTATTATTTCAATGTCTTAAATAATGCGTCATTACAGGTTCAGTCAACAAAGCATCTGGCTCGTGTTCTTGTATTAGAGTGTAATTCTGGTTTTCTTGCGCAATTATAGTATTTCTATTTTTTTAATTACTTCAGTATAAATGGTATTTAAAATTTCTTGTCTTATTGAAGAAGAACTGCGCGAGATGTGTATGTTGAATCACACTTCCACACACAGAACAGTTACACTTGTGCTTTGGTTTCGTACGTTTTATAGTTGCTGGGGACTTAATTAATTAATTGTGTTAACAGAAATTTTCTTTCATTCTTTGTTGTTATTCTATGCAGTCAGATTGCGTACTAAAACTAGTCAGGGACAACCGTTTACGAAACTGCGTAACTGGACAGTTAGCTACTAAAAATTAAAAATTAAAATTATTTGCATTTATATAATTAAGCCCCCATGCACGTGGCGACACTTCCAGGATCGTCCCTTGGAATTCTTATGTTTGTAAAAATAGCAGACAGTGGTATTGTTGCAGTAATTTGTAGTTTAGTAATTGTAGTCTATATTGCATGTGTAGATTTGGTAATTGTCATTCTTCTAATGGTATTTTGCAAAATTTAATTTTTGATGCCTTGTATACGCGTTTGACAATTTTGTGCAACTGTGAAGATTAATTGTTCGTTAGGCGTGTTTGTCGGGATGTATTTCGTGTGAATGGTATTGCTGGAGATAAAGTGTCATTTTGTGTAATTTTCGTATAGTGACGAGTTTTGTATGTTTTGTAAATGATAACGCGATCGATGAAAAAGGCAACAATGATGGATAGTGAGAATGACGAAATTGTTAACATGGCGAACTCGCCAACACAGGAGAATAGTATGATGAATAATGAAGTGGAAAACAATTTAATAAGTCGGGAAAATAGTCCGGAAACAGTTCAAAATTTTTCACAATCAAAAAATTTTCAGTATACGAGATTAACGACAGAAGATATGGAGCAGTTAATGAGCGCAATATTAAATTTGGGAACACAGTTCAGATCTCAATTAAAAACAGAAATAGGAACAACTAAAACTGATATGGGAACAACGCAAACACAGTTAGACTCACTGGGAGCACAGATGGGAACTTCGGCAACACGATTAGAAACTGATATAAAAACAATGGAAACACGGTTAGATTCGCGAATAGGGACATGTTTCAAAAACATGAAAGATGAATTAAAGAAAGAAATTAGAGAGGAAGTACAACCGATTTTGAATGCTCACAATAATAGATTAATTGCAGTAGAGATTAGACAAAGGGAACAGGATAGAGAACAGGAAGAAAGAGATCGCGAGATAGTACAAAATAAATTTACAACGCGCACACGATAAGGAGGAAATATTTGAGAGAATCGAGGAACCCGTACCAAATGACAGAATAAATAATCTAACACAACAATATGAACAGTTAACTAATAAATGTGTCAATACTGAAACCCGAGTCGCGACACTTACAGAAGACGTAAATAAACAGCAAGAACAAATAGGTGATTTATCGGAAAGAGTCGAGGAGATTTCAGATAAATTGATAAATCTTAGTTTACATGGATACAGAGATTCAGATGATACAGCTCCATTACCATTTGCAGAAATCGAAGAGTACCAGAACATAAATAAGCATGTTGAAAATCAAGGAAAATTTAATGAACGCGTCAAAAGGGAATTTGAGGCATTACGAAAGCAAGTCAAACAAATTCAGGCGAAATCGTAGGAAAAGACAGCAGAAGAAATTTAGAATCACAGATAGCAGAGGGGTTTGAAGAAAGTAATTTATTTCATTTACGAGAAGCAACAAGAGAGCGCCAGGCGCGCGAACTTGACAATAATCGACATTCGGACTGGGACAGACGCGGTAGGCCTTTGTCGCCACGAGGAGAAAACTTTGACTATAAACACTTCTTAACTGTTCGAAAATTTAAGATCTTTCGCAATTCTAAGAATGACATACATCCATGTGCATGGTTAGATCAATTTATGTACGCACTTCCACCAAATTGGCCACTAAGTCACAAACTGGAATTTATGTGTGGATATTTAGAAAACGAACCGGCGACGCGGATGCGCGCACTTATTAGAGATTGTAATAATCTAAATGATTTTTATCATGCATTTCTATCGGCATATTGGTCCGAAAACACGCAAGACAGAGTCAAACACAGTCTTATCATGCAGCGTAATTTTAAACAGTCTGAGTTCCGCACGCCAGCAGAATACTTTGAAGACATGATTCGAAAGAATCAGTTCCTTTCCAGCCCTTATAGCCCGACTGAATTAATTCGCATTTGTTTAACTAAGCTGCCACAATCCATAAGACAAATTGCTTTAGCCGGAAGATGTAAAGACGACATTGAGACTTTTAAGACTTTGTTGCAAGAACTTGAGTATGACAACGACGACGGGACTTATTGTAATTTTTTCAGTAACAGTAATTACACTAGATTTTCAGAGAAAAGGGATAGTGATCGGAACGGGCGTTATATGGGTAATTTTGAGAATGACAGACGAAATAGACAGGACAATAGATACCAGCCTTATGACAATAGCAGACGTTCTAACAGAAATTACACAGACAATTATAATAACGGTAATTCCTACCGGAATGATCAATCATACGGAAATAGTAATCCGTATCATCAAGACAGAAATGATTCATACAGTAATAGAAATTCTTACTACAGAAATAATCAGGGTAGTAGATACAACAATAATTTCAGAAGTGACAGTCGAAATTACACAAGAAGTAGTCATGCAGACAGACAGGAAAATAGAAATTTTAATAACAGACACAACCAAGAATTTGCATCTAACAGACAGGAGGGACCTAATTGGCATCCTCCACGTGACAGAACTTCAGAGAGACAAGTGCAAATCGTAGAAATTGATCCGCGAAATGACGCGAATAATCAAAGACGTGACGCAAGCAATCGACAATGACTTGTAGCTTCGGCCTCTGGCAGCAATATAGACGGTTCAGAAAGTAATGACACTACGACTTTACACTACGTACGCCTGGAAGACATGAGAGACATTTTGCTAGATGAAAAGGAAAATAATGTAGACGCATTTTTACATCCTGTTGTTGAAGTATGTGTGGGTAAGAATAAGTTCACTGCGGTTTTAGATTCTGGGAGCCCATTGAATGTTATTAGTGAATCAGTTTTTCGTATATGTGTAAGAACCATTGCTTGTCCTGTGTTACCTGTTTCTAAAACTACAATTCGAGGCGCTATTTCTGGAAAAAGTGTGGAAGTTAAACAACAGACCAACCTAAATTTCATTTGCTAATTTTATTATTGTTCCATTACTCAGTACACAAATTATATTAGGTATGGAGTTTCTTAACACACATAAGGCAATTTTAAACTTTAAAGAAGGAAGTGTGAATTTGACTGTTGCCGGAATGCTGAAATGTTTGAAATTTTTCGAGTATTTAACAAGATCTGAATCAGATACAAAATGTTTAAGGTTTCTTATTTATGATGTTTTCGTTGAGCATTATGACGACAGTGTGTTTATTCATGACAATGACAATAGATACGGAGACGCGATGGATGATATAATTAATAGCGAAGAATTAATTAATGAAAAGGTTAAGAAAGCTGAAGTGCCAGATGACGTTGCAAGAGAAGAGCTGCACCACATTTTGACTTCACATGCTACAGTATTTAGTCATCACACAGGAACTATACAAGGCTTACAATATTTATTTAAAGTAAAAGAACACACACAATTTCGGGGGAAAACGTACGCTATTCCTTTGGCTTACAGAGACAAGGTTAAGAGTGAACTTCAATACATGTTAGATCAAGGCATTATTGAGCCAACAGTCAGTCCTTATACCAGCCCATTACACGTCGTTCTTAAAAAGGATGGGTCAATTCGTTTGGTTCTGGATTCCAGACAGATAAATAATATCATCATTCCTGAAACCGACTGTCCACAAAATTTAGATGAACTTCTTCAACATTTCCATGGAATTAAAGTTTTATCCACGATTGATATGCGCGCAAGTTTTTGGCAAATAGAACTCCACCCTGATTGTAGAAAATATACTGCCTTTTTAACCTTTGGTAACTGTTACCAGTGTCGGAAATTACCGTTTGGACTTACTGTATCTTCAGCAGCATTCATTCATAGTTTAAACGAAATCTTACCTGTTTATCTTCGTGACAATATTACTCCATATGTTGACGATATTCTTATTGCTAAACGATCTTGGAGTGAGCATAACAAAATTTTGGATTCATTATTACGTATTTTTGCAAGAGTTGGCATTACAGTGAACTTGGAAGAATCTGAATTTGGTCGTTCTCAGGTGAAATGTCTTGGTCATATTATTTCTACAGAAGGTATTCTTCCTGATCCAGAAAAACTAGACGCTATTCGTAATTATGCTGTTCCTACCACAAAACGTGATGTTCGTAGTTTCCTTGGTGTCTGAAATTTTCTTAGACACTTTGTTAGATTGGACAATTTGGCCACACCTTGTTTATGTGAACTATCTGGAAAAAATTCTAATTGGTGTTGGGATGAGGAAGCTCAATCAGAATTTGAACAACTTCGTGATGTTTTAGTTGCTGCTCCACTTCTTTCACATCCGGATTTATCCAAGGATTTTTGTTTGGCGACGGACTCATCATACAAAGGCCTAGGTGCACATTTAATTCAAGAGATAGAAGAAAACGGCGTTGTAGTACAGAAGACTATTGCATTTGGAAGTCGTGTTCTCTCTAAATCCGAAAAGAATTATTCGATTACGGAACTTGAAGCTTTGGCTGTTGTTTGGGCTTTCACAAAATTTCGGACATTTTTGTTTGGCAGACATACTAAGGTTTACACCGATCATCGAGCTCTGGAATTTCTTATGTCAACAAAATTAACACATGGAAGATTGTCACGATGGGCGTTGTATCTACAGGAATTTGATTTTAGTATTGTTTACATACAGGGTTCTTCAAATATTGTTGCTGATGCTTTATCACGTGCACCTATGGGTTTGAAACAAAGTGCTGAAGAGGACGGCAAAGAAAACAATTATTGTTTGATGTATATTCAAGGTGTTGCGTTTGAGAATTTTATTTCGTCTTCGCTCCAGGACATCACTAAGGAGCAAAATAAGGATCCAATCTGGAAGGACATTAAGGAGAAGTGGAGGAGAAAGGAAAGCGTAGTGATCAGACAGTATTATTTAGTTCGCAATGATATTCTTTCTAAACGAAAATCGGTCGACAACTCTGTTTGGTTAGTTTGTATTCCTGATGAGTGGGTTAATAAATTGATTTGGTACACACATTTCAGTTATGCACACTTTGGTCCCAGAAAATGCTTTCATAAATTACGAGAAAATTGCTACTTCAGTAATATGGAAAAACGTATTCGATCTGTTCTTGCCAAATGCAAATTATGTCAAAAGGCTAAGCCGCCAACTATTTCTCACAGAGCACCGTTGTTTCCTATCATTCCAGCGAAATTAAAGGAGATGGCTGCAGTCGATTTGTTCGGTCCAGTGGTTCGTTCTACTAATGGTTTTGCGTACATTTTGGTAGCAGTGGAATTGACATCAAAATATGTGTGTTTTACACCTTTACGCAAAGCAACAGCTCGTTCAGTATCTAATGCCTTCATCAAATATTTTCTTAAAGAAGTGGGTCATGTTGATAAGGTTATATCAGATAATGGATCACAGTTTCGCTCTAAAATTTGGCTTCGTACTCTACGGCGTCGTAAAATTAAACCAATTTTCATTTCACTTTTTCACCCTCAATCTAACGCTTCAGAGAGGTGGATGAAGGAAATCAATAAATTGTGTCGTCTTTATTGTCATCAGAATCACAGAACTTGGGATCAGTATCTTCATATTTTTTAAAACATTCTGAATGAACTCTCTAATGATTCAACTTCTTTACCGCCTATATTGATATTAAAAAATAAAGCACCGACAAATCGCATTTCTGAAATCGTTCCTTTTCTGCCTACACGGAAACTGCGGCATTCTGAAGTTGTGAACCTGGCTCTACAAAATATTGCGTCTGCGTCTGCGGCTGCTAGAAGAGAGAAATCAGCTAAACGTCCTGGTCGTTTAAATATCTTGTCAGTTAGTCAAAAGGTATTAATTAAGTCTCATCGTTTGTCTCACAAAGGAAAAGGCTTGTGTCGCAAATTTTTCTGCTTTATAACGGTCCATATAGAGTTCGCAAAATTATTCATGATAACACTGTCGAAGTAGAAACTCTTAAATCTCGGCGCTCTTACGGAATACATCATATATCTAACGTTAAAATTTTTGTGGAATGACATACTTTTGAGAAACTAACAGTTATACGTAAACACGCAGAGAATACAAGGATACCGCGCTGTGTTTTGGCGGCGGCACATACTCAAAGCAACAGTCAAGTCTGCGCGCCACACAAGGCAGTCGTTGACCGCAAACAATTGCTTCCTACGTCACGCGCCTACAGCTGATCGAGCGCTCAGTGCGAATGCACTGACAGCTGTAAACAAATACACAGTCTTAATTTCTCCGATTAAATTCAGTATAATGTTATTTTTAGTGACTTGATAAATTATGTTATTAACGTTCAGTATTTTTCAGGATACGGTTGTATAAAATATTTAAGAACTTCAGGTAAATTCTGTGTGTGTCCGACGTTAAAGAGGACTTGCTATCGAGAAAATCTCAGGAAGAATGTAATTTCCAAGAAGAAACTAATAAACCAAAAAGGTAACTGTTAATTGAGTTTATTTTTCAGGTAACATATTTCCGCTTAGGTACGTACTTTAGACGTAATTTGCTGCTCGCGATTACGTGATTCATACTTTGTGCTAAATTTTATGTTCTATGAATTTACTTGTGAAGCGACGTGCTTGCGTACATTAACTGATTTTGACAATGATTGATTAATGAACAGGGTTGTTACTTATGTATATTATACATCGCTTGGCTGCACTGCTTTTTCACTGATGTCATATTTTTTTATTATGTGCCTGCTGTGCTTATTTATTTAAATTATAATTGTCACATGATTAATTGTGCTGATATGGTTACGTATGTAGGTTATACTTTGTGATGTATCTGCTTGCGCCTTCATGTTTACTTATTAAGATTACATATGAACATTTATTTGCTTATGCTGACCTGTTTATTATGTAAGATAACATATTTGCTGCTTTGCGTATGGATTGCATATTTACACATTTCTGTTTTGTTGTCATAACTACTCCTTAATTTGGTACACAGAAATGCTGATATGCGGTGTACGAACATGGAGTTTAGGTCACACTATGGTATTAATTATAGATTGTTCGCTTGGCAGAGCCTCGTTGTAGGGATTGTGCTACATCCATTTGTTGACATTGTGTTCTCTACTGCTATATTTACTCGCTATTGCAGGTTTTGCTTACGCTCAGTGCTTTATATTTTAAGATAAGAAAATGAACTGCTGTAATTCTACGAACGACATTAGTACAAGAAACTTCATAGAAGTCACATGAGCTGGAGGTTTTATGGAAGCCGTATAAATTTATGCTAATAGGAAGGAAGTTAACGACGTGACATACCAACACTAGGGTTAGACCATTGACAGTTATTACACTGCATTCTTCGTGAGTAATTTAAATAGCAAATGACACTTGACACAAAAAATACTCCACATGTTTGCTTCTGCCATGATTCTTGAAGTGGTGTACACACTGTGAAATATTATGATCATTCATACTAAGTACTTGTACTTACTTACTGAGAGTTATTCGAACTAAAGGCTGTTAGAGGTCATGTATGCATTTCTTTTGTTTTATGATGGACAAGGTAACCAAAATGTATCTTATAATTCATAATGAGTAGAAGATTTGGGTCAGATGGATTACACAGAGGTTGTGTGTGGACACTGTGTCTTCGGATTGGATGGGATGATGAATTGAAGTTTGCACTAGGATTTTATCTGTACTTGTTCGAGGAGACTGACTAGAGGAAAGAGTTGTTATGGAAGTGAAATGATATTGGTAATAAGGTTTATATGTATCGACGTATTGAAGAGGTATTATTGAGGTATTGAGATTGTGTGAAGTTGATGATTATTGGAGTTTTGTTGGACAAGAGGTAAGGTAAATGATATTAATGATAAGGTTTATATGTATCGACGTAAGAGGTATTATTGAAGTATTGAGATTATATGATGCTGATGATTATTGGAGTTTTGATGGATAAGAGGCAAAGTAAGTGAGGAGCATATTTTTTTTTTTTTTTTGTTGGTTTATATGGAACAAGGAGGATGAAGATGGCAGACTAGAACACTAAAGTGGAAGGAAGATTGTCTACACACACTTTGTTAAATCAATAAGCAGTATATACTTTTTTTTTTTGGAGAGAGGAAGCATTTGCATATCTTGGCACACTGACAGTTGTTCAGAAACCGTACATTTGATCTGGCTTGGCAAACATTGGTCTTGACATGATGACTATGACGTTGACTAACTATTATTGACTGTTATACAGGGTTATTACAAATGATTGAAGCGATTTCACAGCTCTACAATAACTTTATTATTTGAGATATTTTCACAATGCTTTGCACACACATACAAAAACTCAAAAAGTTTTTTTAGGCATTCATAAATGTTCGATACGTGCCCCTTTAGTGATTCGGCAGACATCAAGCCGATAATCAAGTTCCTCCCACACTCGGCGCAGCATGTCCCCATCAATGAGTTCGAAAGCATCGTTGATGCGAGCTCACAGTTCTGGCACGTTTCTTGGTAGAGGAGGTTTAAACACTGAATCTTTCACGTAAACCCACAGAAAGAAATCACATGGGATTAAGTCGGGAGAGCGTGGAGGCCATGACATGAATTGCTGATCATGATTTCCACCACGACCGATCCATCGGTTTTCCAATCTCCTGTTTAGGAAATGCCGAACATCATGATGGAAGTGCGGTGGAGCACCATCCTGTTGAAAGATGAAGTCGGCGCTATCGGTCTCCAGTTGTGGCATGAGCCAATTTTCCAGCTTGTCCAGAAACACGTGTCCTGTAACGTTTTTTTCGAAGAAGAAAAAGGGGCCGTAAACTTTAAACCGTGAGATTGCACAAAACACGTTAACTTTTGGTGAATTGCGAATTTGCTGCACGAATGCGTGAGGATTCTCTACCGCCCAGATTCGCACATTGTGTCTGTTCACTTCACCATTAAGAAAAAATGTTGCTTCATCACTGAAAACAAGTTTCGCACTGAACGCATCCTCTTCCATGAGCTGTTGCAACCGCGCCGAAAATTCAAAGCGTTTGACTTTGTCATCGGGTGTCAGGGCTTGTAGCAATTGTAAACGGTAAGGCTTCTGCTTTAGCCTTTTCCGTAAGATTTTCCAAACCGTCGGCTGTGGTACGTTTAGCTCCCTGCTTGCTTTATTCGTCGACTTCCGCGGGCTACGCGTAAAACTTGCCCGCACACGTTCAACCGTTTCTTCGCTCACTGCAGGCCGACCCGTTGATTTCCCCTTACAGAGGCATCCAGAAGCTTTAAACTGTGCATACCATCGCCGAATGGAGTTAGCAGTTGGTGGATCTTTGTTGAACTTCGTCCTGAAGTGTCGTTGCACTGTTATGACTGACTGATGTGAGTGCATTTCAAGCACGACATACGCTTTCTCGGCTCCTGTCGCTATTTTCTCTCACTGCGCTCTCAAGCGCTCTGGCGGCAGAAACCTGAAATGCGGCTGCAGCCGAACAAAACTTTATGAGTTTTTCTACGTATCTGTAGTGTGTCGTGACCATATGTCAGTGAATGGAGCTACAGTGAATTTATGAAATCGTTTCAATCATTTGTAATAGCCCTGTACATTGCTGCCACTACTACTTGATACACATGATGAACATCAAATTTTGACAGAATTGCATTTACACAGTTAACACTATTCAGTTACACAGTAGCACTAATGGGGATGAAAGATGAGTGAGTGTGTTTTGTGTGTTTTCCCTTCCTAATCCCAGATAATTGGTACCGACCCATCTCCTAAATATTATTTTACTTGTTTGTTGTGGCTTGCACTGACACCCATAAATATTATAGGTTTACTGATATTTGTGTATTGTAATAGTTAATATGACAATTATCTGATATCATTTGTGTGTTTATTATAATTTGTTTGTTTAGTGTAAGAGCATTGATAATAATTTTGTAAAAGCAATTGTGTGTGCATTCAAACTGATGTTCACACCTGCACCTGTTCAACATTGATGTGTGACACTTAGAAATGTTTAATTTCTGCTGATGAACTGTGTGATTAGTGATAGTGAATATTATGGACTGTTACTTGCACCTATCTACATGATTGGTGCCACTACCACATGTTTAATTTCTGCTGATAAACTCTGATGAACAGTATGATTAGTGATAGTGAATATTATGGACTGCTGTCTGCACCTGTTCAACATTACTGGGTGCCACAGATGGAACTGCTTCTACTGAAATGAAGTCACTTATTGGTGTCTGCACCTACTTAACATTACTGGGTGCCACTGATGGACTGCTTCTACTGAAAAGATGTCACCTGTTGGTGTCTGCACTTGCTCAACACTGCTGAGTGCCACTGATGGACTGCTTCTACTGAGATAATGTCACTTGTTGGTGTCTGTACCTGTTCAACATTGCTGGGTGCAACTGATGGAACTGCTTCTATTGAAATGATGTCACTTGTTGGTGTCTGCACCTGTTCAACATTACTGGGTGCTACTGATGGACTGCATCTATTGAAATAATGTCACTTGTTGGTGTCTGCACCTGCTCAACATTGCTGGGTGCCACTGATGGACTGCTTCTACTGAAATGATGTCACTTGCTGCTGTCTGCACCTGCTCAACATTATTGGGTGCCACTGTTGGAGCTGCTCAACCAGTGATGAGATTTTACTTGTTGCTGTCTGCACCTACTCAACATTGCTGGGTGCCACTAATGGAACTGTTTCTGCTGAATGATGTCACTTGTTGGTGTCTGCACCTGTTCAACATTACTGGGTGCCACTAATGGAACTGCTTCTGCTGAATGATGTCACTTGTTGCTGTCTGCACCTGCTCAACATTGCTGGGTGCCACTGATGGACTACTTCTACTGAAAAGACGTCACCTGTTGGTGTCTGCAGTTGTTCAACATTACTGGGTGCCACTGTTGGAACTGCTTAAATTGAAATGATGTCACTTGTTGGTGTCTGCACCTGTTCAACATTACTGGGTGCCACTGATGGACTGTTTCTGCTGAAATGAAGTCACTTATTGGTGTCTGCACCTACTCAACGTTGCTGGGTGCCACTAATAGAACTGTTTCTGCTAAATGATGTCACTTGTTGGTGTCTGCACCTGTTCAACATTACTGGGTGCCGTAGATGGAACTGCTTCTACTGACATAATGTCACTTGTTGCTGTCTGCCCCGGCTCAACATTGCTGGGTGCCACTATTGGAACTGCTTCTACTGAAATGATGTTACTTCTTGCTGTCTGCACCTGTTCAACATTACTGGGTGCCACAGATGGAACTGCTTCTACTGAAATGTTGTCACTTGTTGCTGTCTGCACCTGTTCAACATTGCTGGGTGCCACTAACGGAACTGCTTCTGCTGAATGATGTCACTTGTTGGTGTCTGCACCTGTTCAACATTGCTGGGTGCCACTAATGGAACTGCTTCTGCTGAATGATGTCACTTGTTGGTGTCTGCACCTGTTGACCATTGCTGGGTGCTACTGCTGGAACTAATCATTGAAAGCATTTTATGTGAACATCTGTATAAACTGATTTTTTGTGTATTGTGTAAACTATTATGTAAAGTCACATGTATGAAAGAATTGGTATTGCTTACTGTATTTTATATATTAGGTTATTAAAAGGTCAGTGCAAAGCCAAAATTTTATCTAATTATGTGATGTTTACGTATTAATATTATCTTTTATTTTTGTCTATATTTTTGTGGACGAATTTGGTGGTATTTTCACCACCAATGCTGGCAAAAATACCATCAAATTCTGGCCCGTGGAGGAAGGGCATATGAAAGGTGGCTACACTGAGCCACAGCGCCAGAGATTGCGCCAAAGAGTTTTATTTCGCCGCCTCCACTGGCAGTTCTTGTCGAGAAGTCGTGGTGGAGAGTGCTTATTGAGAAGTAGTAGGAGTCGAGTCGGTGTTGAGATGTTGTAGTAGGGAGTGCTTGTTCCATGTTTTATGCAGTTTGTTTGATGGGCTAGACAGCAGATGTTGTTCGAATGGAGATATTGTACTGATCAGAGTGCTTTTCGTCAATATATATGAAGGTAAAAAAAATTCCCTTTTCTTTTTATTATTTCAATGTCTTAAATAATGCGTCATTACAGGTTCAGTCAACAAAGCATCTGGCTCGTGTTCTTGTATAAGAGTGTAATTCTGGTTTTCTTGCGCAATTATAGTATTTCTATTTTTTTAAATTACTTCCTTATAAATGGTATTTAAAATTTCTTGTCTTATTGAAGAAGAACCGTGCCAGATGTGTACGTTGAATCACACTTCCACACACAGAACAGTTACACTTGTGCTTTGGTTTCGTACGTTTTATAGTTGCTGGGGACTTAATTAATTAATTGTGTTAACGAAAATTTTCTTTCATTCTTTGTTGTTATTCTATGCAGTCAGATTGCGTACTAAAACTAGTCAGGGCCAACCGTTTACGAAACTGCGTAACCGGACAGTTAGCTACTAAAAATTAAAAATTAAAATTATTTGCATTTATATAATTAAGCCCCCATGCATAATCTATCATTTTTTTTCTCTGCGACTTGAAGCAAGTTTCAGCTGAGAAAATCTAACTCCTGAATCCACTCATAGTGTAACCCCAGTACCGATGAGTCCACAATGAACGGTCTGGAATGCTGATGAACTGGTCGGAACACCGAGACACGATTCATCGAGTAATTCTCGCTCCTGAGCCAGCTGTAACGCCTGCAGACAATACTGTAACATTGCAGCTAAGTGCCAAATGTCCGCCTTATGGAATGGTTACTTTTGCTCTACCTGTTAACTGACCTACGACAGATATTTGTTTGGCCTACGTTAGACATTTTCTGTGTCTCGGAAGAGTCTCTAAAACACTGAAAAGATCTTTTCTCGTGCGTCCGACATTTCTGAGCTGTAGGTAACATGCTTCAAGGCAATCGATGATACCAACTAGTGAAACAGGTTTCATATGGCTACTGTATGCCGTAAAGTGGTTTGACCAATAAACTACACTCTCTTCAGAAATAAAATGCAGTCACGGCTGAGACAATGATTTCAATGGACCTGGTCGCCCTATTTCTTCAATTACATTTCTGTATTGCGTTTCCTTATGTATTTAATTCACTTTCCTATCCACAACAGGCAATATTCCTTTTCTATTCACATATTTCAGTTTCAGTGTTTGGGTGAATAATTCCATTTTCCTTTTTGCTCTTTTTTTAAGAATACTAGCGCACTACTAAAAGAGTAGACCAAAGAATCCTAAAGAGTAGAAGCTATGTATGTACCTCGTAGCAATCACACAGTTCGGCCTTCAAAATGTATGGACCCAGGATGGCAGGATCGTAGTCAAGACGGAAGGAGGGAGGAAAACGGTGACGAACATGTCCGAACTGAAAGACTGAGCGAAATCTCGCGAGACACAAAGTCTCATATTTTACTCTGTCTAATATAAGTTAATTTTTATTCTTTCTTTTCATTTTTTTACGTAAATATTGCTTCGTTATTTCTATATGTACCATAAGTACTCTATTTAAAATCAGTCAATTGTTTCACATAAATATTGCTTCTTTAGTTGCCTATCATAAGTGCTCATTTATATTCATATTGTCAGTCAAACGGGAATTAACATTCTCCATTAACAGGAATCTCCTTAAAACCGCCTTTCTATATCTGTTATTTTCATCCTCGTCACTACCACTACTACCACTACTATCTTTTTCGTAACCACTACTGCTACTTTCCATCTTTCTTTTCGCTCCCTTCTCCGATACCTCCAGCTTGTCTTTCACCTTTAGCCCACAGACACTTGAGTCAGTCACGACCTTGGACACACCTGTAAATATGTCTTCCCCCGCGAAATCCAGCTTTTGTCCCTCTTCCGGCCAGCAGGTAGACGGAGCGCGCTCGGTCCTACAGGCGGCCACAATGGGACGGATCGGTTCCGGCGGCGGGCTCTTTGTGGCCCACGCGAACGCTCAGTCGCTAACGGCTCACTTCGACGAGTTCTGTGACCTGTTCTACCAATCGCTGTTCCATATTATCCTCGTCTCTGAAACTTGGTTGAAACCAAACATTTCTTCCGACGCTATCCGAATCACTGGTTACTCTCTCCTAAGGGCAGATCGTGAAACACGACGCGGGGGTGGTGTGGGTGCCTATATTCGCTCTGATCTGAGACCTACTATACTATGCACATCGGATGCAAAGGGCGAAGGAGAAGCAGAGTTCTTGTTTTTCGAAATAAATACATCAAATCAGAAACTGCTGATTGGAGTAATCTATAAACCTCCAAACGTCGGTGCTATGTCCTCCTTTCAGTCTGCCCTGTCCTCGCTCGTGACACTGTATGAACACATAATCATTATGGGCGACACAAACATCGACTTACAGTTAAAATCCCCCTCTGCAGAAAAACTTAGGAGACTGTTCCACTCCAATGACATGAGTTTAACAAGGCTGGACCCAACTCATCACACGCCACACAGCCATACACTCATAGATATAATAGCAACAAAGCGACCAGATAAAATAATTCGCGCCAATCAGACATCCGCTCCAGGACTCTCTGCTCATGACGTGATTTTCTTAAATTACTCAGTACATACTACCAAAGAAAAATCTCACCTGGTAACCTACAGAAACCTAAAAAATGTTAACCATGACGCTCTTCAAAAGGATTGCTCAGACATCCCTTGGCATGATATAAGCAATGAACCGACCTTAGACGGAAAAATTCGGGAATTATGTCGCAAAATTATTGCACTGTATGATAAACATGCTCCTCAACGCACTGTCAAGGTAAAGAGAGCTCCCGCTCCGTGGCTCACCACTGCATTACGCCAGTTAATGAATGAACGTGATGCTGCACATAGGGCCTTCAAGCGTAACCCAACTCCCGAGGCGTACGAAGCTTATAGGAAACTCCGAAATAGAACCAAGCAAAGCGTGAGGAATGCCAAAATCAGACATGCCCGCTCTGTCGTATGCGGCATATCAAAACCTGCTGCACTGTGGAAAAAGCTGCGCAGTTTCGGTATAGGGAAGCGAAGATCTGACGCTGTTTATCAAGCGTCTGCAGAAGAATTAAACGATTTCTTCTCAACAGCCGTAAACTGCCACGCAGCGACAAATTACCAGCCCCAAGATATCAATCTCTCGAGAGACAAGTTTTTCCTAAAACATGTCACTACCGGCACAGTACACAAGGCAATTATGAGAATCTCTTCCGAGGCAGTAGGAAATGATGGAGTGAGCATTGGCATGATTAAGAACGTCCAGTTATCACAGACATCTTCAACCTGTCTCTTGTCAGTAGCACATATCCTACTGAGTGGAAGCAAAGCTTAATTCAACCTATACCCAAGACTGACAACCCTAAGTCGCCAGGTGACTACAGGCCGATCAGCATACTTCCTGCAATATCTAAAGCCCTAGAACACATCGTCCATGAACAGCTGACGGATTACCTCAAAACTCATAACATCCACGACAAATATCAGTCAGGCTTTCGAAAGCACCATAGTACAGCAACTGCATTAATCAAAGTAACTGATGACATTAAACATGCTATGGACAGACGTGAAGCTACCATCCTAACACTGCTTGACTTTAGCAAGGCTTTTGATACTGTTGACTTTGATATATTACCAATTAAAATGAAGCAGCTGAATTTCTCAAACAGCGCAATACACTGGTTCGACAGCTACCTCAAAAACAGAAGTCAACAAGTCATTTGTGGGTCGGAAAAGTCATCATGGAAAAACGTGCGCTCTGGAGTTCCCCAAGGCTCCGTCCTTGGTCCATTACTCTTCTCACTGTACATTAATGATATTTCTTCAGTGATTCACTCCTGCAACTACCATCTATATGCCGACGACATCCAACTGTACATAAGTGCAAGCCCCAAGAACATTGCTGACGCAGTAGCGAGTATGAACGCAGATCTTTGCTCTGTTTCTCGATGGGCACAGAACCTAGGTCTGAAACTAAACCCCAAGAAATCCCAGGTCATACTTATATCTCATCCAAAGTTAATCAGTCGGTACTTTCGCGAAACAGTCCCTCAAATACTCCTCAATGGTACCCAACTACCATACCAAAAAACAGTAAAAGACCTTGGAATAATCTTGGATGAACACCTAAACTGGGAAGAACAAACAGTCACAGCTTGCCGGAAATCGCTCTCCTCCCTACATGCAATTCAAAAATTTAGAAAAATATTTCCAACCCATGTTAAACAAAAATTAGTCCAAACACTAGTCTTGCCTAATCTTTACTACTGTGATGTAGTTCAACATGGCACAAATAATGAAAATTCGAGATGCCTCGAGCTAGTGATGAATGCTTGTGTTAGATACGTATGCAACATACGGTTGTATGATCATATCAGTCCTTCATACTCCCAGCTAGGTTGGATACGCCCACATAAGGCACGCGATCTCCACACGATGTGCTTACTTCATCGATTTCTTAGCCACTGGTGCCCCCAATACTTATCTTCTCACATTAAACACCTATCATCATTCCACAACCGCAATACCAGATCGGATACGTCTAGCATCTTGGCTGTACCTTTACATAACACAAAATCTTTCTCCGTGTCATTCTCCATCTCAGCCATACGACTATGGAACGCGCTCCCCTGTGATCTGCGTCTTATCCAAAACCACTCAACATTCAAGAGGGAACTTAAGACTTACATATTAGGGACGGTATAGCCACCATTGTTGTGCCCCCCCTCATCTTTTTCTTTCTCCTCTCCATCATAGCTTCGAATTTTACCATTCTATTTCTCTTCCTCTAACCTATCTACCTCTTCTATATCTCTTTCACCCCATTCCATCGTCTTATGTCTCTGCTTGATGAGAATAACTCACAAGCTGCAAGAATATAACGAGAAAATTCCCAACTAGCAATAGGACTGACACTCATAAAAGAGAAATATGTTTACTTTCATATACATAGTCATTATTATTATTATTATTATTATCATTATTATTATTATTTTTATTATTCTTGATTGTTATAATTATTTTTTGATTGTTATAATTATCATTGTACTACTTTTATAATCTCTATTTTTTTCTTTAACATTAATACTGTATAACATGTTATATGTCCTAATTTTCTGTAGACACTGAAATTTGTTGAATCTGAGTATGCCTGGTTAGGTGTAAGAGAGGGCCTGAAGGCCCTAATCTTGCCAGGTAAAATAAATGCATAAATAAATAAATAAATAAATAAAGGCGTATCAGCTTCCCGTAATATCGGTATCAGAAGTATGATATTTGTATGTGCTGAGTACGTATTAAATCGAAATATTCCACTACAGCTCCATGACTACACACCGAGCGAGGTGGTGCAGTGGTTAGCATACTGGACTCGCATTCCGGTGGACGACGGTTTTCCTTGATTTCTCTAAATCGCTTCAGGCAAATTGCTTTAGGTTAGATGGCCTTGGGCAAGTACAGAAAGGACAACAGCCTCAACGGGTGCGGGGCAAAGTCAGGACATGCGGAGACCAAGCAGCAATCGGTATTGTAATTGGCAACTGTCGAAGCTGCGTTGGTAAAGTACCAGAACTTCAAGCGCTGATAGAAAGCACCGAAGCTGAAATCGTTATAGGTACAGAAAGCTGGCTTAAGCCAGAGATAAATTCTGCCGAAATTTTTACACAGACGGTGTTTAGAAAGGATAGATTGCATGCAACCGGTGGTGGAGTGTTCGTCGCTGTTAGTAGTAGTTTATCCTGTAGTGAAGTAGAAGTGGATAGTTCCTGTGAATTATTATGGGTGGAGGTTACACTCAACAACCGAGCTAAGTTAATAATTGGCTCCTTTTACCGACCTCCCGACTCAGCAGCATTAGTGGCAGAACAACTGAGAGAAAATTTGGAATACATTTCACATAAATTTTCTCAGCATGTTATAGTCTTAGGTGGAGATTTCAATTTACCAGATATAGATTGGGACACTCATATGTTTAGGACGGGTCGTAGGGACAGAGCATCGAGTGACATTATACTGAGTGCACTATCCGAAAATTACCTCGAGCAATTAAACAGAGAACCGACTCGTGGAGATAACATCTTGGACCTACTGATAACAAACAGACCCGAACTTTTCGACTCTTTAAGTGCAGAACAGGGACTCAGTGATCATAAGGCCGTTGCAGCATCCCTGAATATGGAAGTTAATAGGAATATAAAAAAAGAGAGGAAGGTTTATCTGTTTAGCAAGAGTAATAGAAGGCAGACTTCAGACTACCTAACAGATCAAAACGAAAATTTCTGTTCCGACACTGACAATGTTGAGTGTTTATGGAAAAAGTTCAAGGCAATCGTAAAATGCGTTTTAGACAGGTACGTGCCAAGTAAAACTGTGAGGGATGGGAAAAACCCACCGTCGTACAACAACAAAATTAGGAAACTACTGCGAAAGCAAAGAGAGGTTCACTCCAAGTTTAAACGCAGCCAAAACCTCTCAGACAAACAGAAGCTAAACGATGTCAAAGTTAGCGTAAGGAGGGCTATGCGTGAAGCGTTCAGAGAATTCGAAAGTAAAATTCTATGTACCGACTTGACAGAAAATCCTAGGACGTTCTGGTCTTACGTTAAATCAGTAAGTGGCTCGAAACAGCATATCCAGACACTCCGGGATGATGATGGCATTGAAACAGAGGATGACACACGTAAAGCTGAAATACTAAACACCTTTCTCCAAAGCTGTTCCACAGAGGAAGACCGCACTGCAGTTCCTTCTCTAAATCGTCGCACAAACGAAAAAATGGCTGACATCGAAATAAGTGTCCAAGGAATAGAAAAGCAACTGGAATCACTCAATAGAGGAAAGTCCACTGGACCTGACGGGATACCAATTTGATTCTACACAGAGTACGCGAAAGAACTTGTCCCCCTTCTAACAGCCGTGCACCGCAAGTCTCTAGAGGAACGGAGGGTTCCAAATGATTGGAAAAGAGCACAGGTAGTCCCAGTCTTCAAGAAGGGTCGTCGAGCAGATGCGTAAAACTATAGACCTATAGCAAACAGGACACAGCATGTTGTTATCAATGGAGAGACGTCTACAGACGTTAAAGTAACCTCTTTCGTGCCACAGGGGAGTGTTATGGGACCATTGCTTTTCACAATATATATAAATGACCTAGTAGATAATGTCGGAAGTTCCATGCGGCTTTTCGCGGATGATGCTGTAGTATACAGAGAAGTTGCAGCATTAGAAAATTGTAGCGAAATGCAGGAAGATCTGCAGCGGATAGGCACTTGGTGCAGGGAGTGGCAACTGTCCCTTAACATAGACAAATGTAACGTATTGCGAATACATAGAAAGAAGGATCCTTTATTGTATGATTATATCATAGCGGAACGAACACTGGTAGCAGTTACTTCTGTAAAATATCTGGGAGTATGCGTGCGGAACGATTTGAAGTGGAATGATCATATAAAATTAATTGTTGGTAAGGCGGGTACCAGGTTGAGATTCATTGGGAGAATGCTTAGAAAATGTAGTCCATCAACAAAGGAGGTGGCTTACAAAACACTCGTTCGACCTATACTATATATTGCTTCCCCCTACTTATACCTCCCGAGGAGATCACGAATGTAAAATTAGAGAGATTAGAGCGCGCACGGAGGCTTTCAGACAGTCGTTCTTCCCGCGAACCATACGCGACTGGAAAAGGAAAGGGAGGTAATGACAGTGGCACGTAAAGTGCCCTCCGCCACACACCGTTGGGTGGCTTGCGGAGTATAAATGTAGATGTAGATGTAGACGGGATGGTTCCTTTAAAAGTGCACGGCCGATTTCCCGCGCCATCTTTCCCTAATCGGATCTTGTGCTCCGTCTCTAACGACCTCGTTGTCGACGGTAAATTAAACATCAGTCTTTTCCTCCTCCTCCATGACTACATTACAGTAACACATCATAATACGCAAATATTGGCGCAGTCAATCGTTGAAGAAACAAAGTGAGTCAGTTTAAGACATTCATTTATATAAACTAAAGCTCCTTGAAAATTCATCTCGGTAACTGAGCAGCCTGTGTGTGAGACTTTTCCGTGCTGCAAGGACTGGAACGCGAGCCACTAAACTTGGTGAGAACTATAATTCCGGAGCCTTGAGAAGGAGACTTAGCGTAATCTGTTTAAATAATCGACAATAACAGCAAGGAGAGCCAAATGTTATCCACAAACCCTCCCAATGTTGGTGACCAGTAACGTGCTAGGCAGCGGATAAAGCATCGGTCGTAGACACAGGATGGTCTCCAGATCTGATTGTAGAGTTAGTAGCAGTTGCAGTGATAAGGATATCCTCTGAGAAAAGTGTACAGATACAGAATGAATGGTTGAATTCATTCAAATTGTGAATGCAACAGAGCTAAGAAGATTTCTATAACGTAACGAATGCACATACCCAGCTCACACGAACTACACAACATGCCCAAAACTGCCCTTAACGCCAATACTGGAACTCCACAGTTTGCAGCAGAGCTATGATTTTGTATTGGCGATTTCCCCGCAATAGACGAACGTAATAATGTTAAATTAAAGAGTATTATTACATTTTCATTAAAAGTTTCCAAAAAATAGGTGAAAGGTGATCTTAGACTTCTTAAATGGTAGAAAAATGGCGGAAACGATTTAAGTGAAAAGAAGCTATATAGAACGTATAGGATAACTGTTCACAACGTACAGTGGTGTAGGTGAAGTCGCGATGAACAAATTGATATAAGAACACTCGTAGTCCATCAAGGAGGAAACATCCTCATATTGGTCTCCAAAAGCTACCGAAGCTTAGCACATTCACCCTTGAGTGATGCTGACTAATCCGTTCTTGAATGTTAAAAACCCTGCGTTCTTCCACGTAAAGAATGTAAAATTGACCTCTGTGTTAATTTTACCTCAAAATATTTTCAATTTTAACAACACAAATTTAAGAATTAAATCTTTTCTTTGTCTGGCTTTCTTACTTCAGAACTACTGTGCATGTGAGGGTTAAGTTTATATCGATTTATGAGCGTAATTAGTTTTTCCATAACATTCGCAAAAGTTTTTTTTCTTTCATTATCCTCGCGAGAAAGTTAGCTTAGGTGGCTTTTGCAGGTCGAATTGAGGTTGTTTCCCGGCTTGGTAGACCGCAGGTGTTCTGTATCAAATTGTTCGTCTCGACTTTCCCTACACCACTGCGGTACGCTGTAAACAGTTATCGTTTACGCCCTGTATAACGACGGGCTGTAATTACAAGCCGGCCACGGTGGCCGAGCGGTTCTAGGCGCTACAGTATGGAACCGCGCGACCGCTACGGTCGCAGGTTCGAATCCTGCCTCGGGCATGGATGTGTGTGATGTCCTTAGGTTAGTTAGGCTTAAGTAGTTCTGAGTTCTAGGGGACTGATGACCCCAGGCGTTAAGTCCCATAGTGCTTAGAGCCATTTGAACCATTTTTTTTTGTAATTACAACCCCTTTATTCGGGAGATTTCTTAAGTTACATATTAGATTTAAACGTTATACGAAACGCACCTTAGACAGTTCAGTCTACCCGTTTCACCGTTTGCCATTGCCCTATTCGTTCCCTCACGAAAATTTCTCTTTTTATGGTTCCGTACCTAAATCGGCTATAAGGTAACTTTGTTGTACGTCTGTCTGTCTGTCCAACTGTTAGAAACTCTTTTGCTCAGGAATGTGTAAACGTATCAAGGTCAAATTTGTGTCACATACTAAGGGCTTCGGTCCCCTGACGGCGTACAAATTGAAGGTTCAAATGGCTCTGAGCACTATGGGACTTAACAGCTGTGGTCATCAGTCCCCTAGAACTTAGAACTACTTAAACCTAACTAACCTAAGGACATCACACACATCCATGCCCGAGGCAGGATTCGAACCTGCGACCGTAGCGGCCGCGCGGTTCCAGACTGTAGCGCCTTTAACCGCTTGGCCACCACGGCCGGCGTACAAATTGAAGCTTCTAAGTCAATGCAAGCAAAAGATTTGTGTCAGCCTATTTTGATACTCGAAGATTCACTCATCAAAACCTATAGGATACTTGCCTTTGACTTGCGATCATGAAATTCGGCAAGGACAAAGGTTTCCAGTGCAACCAAAGGAAAAAAATGCGAAAATTGTTAGTTTGAATTATATCATACAATAAATCATTCTTTTGTCTTTTGTTATCCGACTTCAAGGAAAATTAAAACTTCTCGAAAGTCTTGGAATTATCCGGACCATTACTTTGCTATTATCAATGTCGACAACAGGCAAAAATCATTGAGAACCTAGATTCCAGGAATGGATGAACTGTCTATATACATAATTAAGTTTATACGAAACCCTGTACGTGCGAGTCTCAGTCACACCTGGCTTTTTGGTTTTATTGAAACATTCTGGTACAGAACCGGAAACCGACATACTCGTATTTAACCGAATGTTGGTACTCTTCTAAACGTACTTAGACACAGAGGGTGACGTAAAATAGGAATTAGAAAGATTTTGTTCACTAGGACATAATATGGGGTGAAAGTTTCTTGTTATCGTATTTCTGCTACGGAAAGCATCCTCAAATTTAATACATAAGTTTTGCAAAGTGTTTTCTTTCTGTGCAGTGAGTTTGTATGACTTGAGCAGACTTCCTCGATGACTATCTGAAGAACATCATTTTAAACTGCATGAATCTCGCTGGGAATCGTAATACCACCTTCCTGGAGTATTCCAGATGTATTTTTGAAGACCCTGTTCTTTAGATAACTCCACAAGAAATAATCACGCGTGCTTAGATCGGAACTATAAATGAGGATCTGGTCTTTTCAAAATATTTCATCAGCCTGTTGAAAAACTGGGAAAACTAGGACGCTTAAATTTTATTATCACAATCATACTTGAAGTCTCTACTGTAATCTCAACCAGAAATGGACATTCAGAATGGTGCCGTTTTTGACCAAATGTGCTGCTGAATGCACTTCTCACCGCAACGATAGGTCTAGAAGTTCCGTAAAATATTTCTACAATCAACAAACGCTACTGCAGTATTAGTGATTCCATTCTGAAATGTGAGTTGAGACATCGGTGAGTGAGATATAGAATTTTCAGAGCCACTGTACAACATTACCACAAGGAGAATCATTTATAGCATACAATTAACCGTCAGTAGACAAATGCTTCCCAAACACTATTTTGCGCCACAGTGCATATATAAATGTTAGGGTAAGCTCATCCGTAGTTAAAAGTTCAAGTTACGCAAAACGATTTCTGAGATTGGTCGAACTTTTCTGAATCGCGAAACTCGTGTCCTCCTTACTGATATTATATAGTCTTTTCGTAAATGCTGTGGTCATCATATGGAAGAAGGGAAAACTTAGTAAGAGGCGATGTCACGTTGGAAGCTGGACTGATTTTTGCACGAAAATGTTTTGTAACGGTCATTCACTTTGTTCTTCTGGCGTGTCAGTCTCGTTGTGATGTGTTGTGGTGTTTCCATTTCCGTGGCTGTCTTGGTCACTGTTCACATATTGTCACTAACATAGCAGTATCTTGGAAACACGATCGCAAACAGTTCTGTGGTGCCGTGGACAAGATGGCGATCGAAATATAGCTGGTTTCGATTTGACTATCGATTTGTCGATCAATGTGGTGTCAGATGTTTACAT
Organism: Schistocerca serialis cubense; assembly: GCF_023864345.2. Taxonomy (NCBI): domain Eukaryota; kingdom Metazoa; phylum Arthropoda; class Insecta; order Orthoptera; family Acrididae; genus Schistocerca; species Schistocerca serialis. Next base: position 143,082,762 of record NC_064638.1, on the reverse strand, counting down.
GTCTTCTACAGAAGATATGTAAACATCTTCAGCAGAAGATATGTAAACAACTGACACCACATAGACATGTAAACATCTTCTGCTGAAGACATGTAAACATCTTCTGCTGAAGACATGTAAACATCTGACACCACGTAGATCGACAAATCCTTAGTCAAATCTGTACCAGCTGCATTTCGACCGCCATCTTGTCCTCTGCACTACAGACCTGTTTGTGATCGTGTGTCCAAGTAACTGCTATGTTAGTGACAATATGTGAATAGTGACCAAGAGAGCCTCGGAAATGAATATACCGCAACACATCGCAACGAGAGTGCCATGCCAGAAGAACAAAGTGAGTGACCGTTACACAACATTTTCGTGCAAACATCAGTCCAGCTTCCAAAATGACGTTCCCTCTTACTAAGTTTTCTCTTCTTCCACGTGATGGCCACAGCATTTACGAAAAGACTATTTTATATCAGTATGACTGTTGTGTACACAGTTCCGCGTAGTCAGCGCGTACACAACGTTCCCACTAGAGCGCACCCCGCTAAGCACAACAGCGCAGGCGCAGCGCTCGTCCATCTCCGCACTACGAGATGGCGCTGCCATAGAGATGGACCAAATTCTGCTTCCGCCGATCCGCGTATTAATATGTAACGCAGCCAATGAAATTGCTGCTAACGTAGAACCTTTTCTCCTCGCGGATCACACTCGCGCAGTGATACATGAACGCGCGAGGTATTATAACGAGTGTACAGACCTCCGATTAGTCAGTCTGCATGTGTCTGCACCAGTTTGTACCAGTCTGCATTAGTCTGTACCAGTCTGTACGAGTTCTACATTTGTCTGTACCAGTCTATAGTCAAGTTTCAGTCTGCACCTAATAAGATTGTCATATTCCCGTACATAGCCATGAAGATAAATGTATAGACACTTTTGTCAAGTATCAGAGATATATGTGAGAATAAGATTAACGTACCAATACCAAAGGAACTTCAGATTGTCAATTGTAAATAGCATCCAGAACCAAGTTAAGTAATTTTTATGCTTGTTATTATTTTAATAAATGTGTGTGAAAATTAATCAAGTTCTTTTTAAAGTTGGTCACCGTCAATCTGCTACTCTAAGCGTGCAAGTGGCATTTCTATCGTCTGACCAACGACAGAAGATAAACACGCCACGATAAAATCACAAGACATATTGCTGACACTCGCCTACTTCGTTAGAGCGACAAATCAAATAATCTGATGATGTGTGTACTGAAGATCTTACAGTGCGCACACTACAATGACCTTACTGTAAAGTTGTTTTTGTAATGTCATTTAGCCTGAATATGAGGTTTAACCCTCGAAACATGTCGTTAAAAAATAATACAATAGTTGACATAGTTTGTGACTGGTAGCGGTAATTTAAAGAAACCTTTACATATTTATTGAGACAGTCACGGTCGAAAAATAGTCAAAGTGGCTTCAAATTCGTGCCCTCCCACTGCACCAGGAAACATTCACGCTTCCCCGGCTATTACAACAACAGAAAAAGCCTGTTCCCTAAGTATTCAGTCCCAGTGTGTCTTCTCATTCTCCCATTCTGCTCTCGCCGTTCCCCCCGCCCCCTGTCCCGGCCGCCACACACTCACATACAGACGTAAAGTCATGCCGGACGGCTACTCGGCTTCGTGGCGGCTGGACGCTCGGTATGAATGGCTGGTCTCGTGTTTCCTCGAAGACCTGTTCCTAGCCAAGCGTGAAAGTGGTGCCCCTCCCAAGCTCATCCGGGGCTGGAGTTACGTGTTGCTTACATAAGCGAGCAGCGGCTATCGTTTTTATGCCCACTGCGTACGTCACCCGCCACAGCCGACATACGCGCTGCAGCTGTAGGACGTGCCGCTGTACCTCGCAGCCAGTCCCTCCCAGTGCAGAAAGGGAAAGCGGCTGCAGTTTGTGTGCTTTATAGTCTTGTCTGCAACGTACGAGAAACACATGTAACATGGCGCGCCACATCTCTACAGAAACTGAGATAAGGAATACATGCTTGCACGGCGTGCACTGCTTCGGCAGCACACCCAATCAGCTAATTGCGAAACCTTTGTTGGCAGGCAAATAAACAGTAATTCGGGTATTTTCAGTGGCACTCTAAATCTGTAGTTTTTTATGTCCACGTCTTAAAGGAAAAAATGTAAGTGGTAATCATACATTAAAGACACAGTGGAATTAAAGACATTAGTCGCGAGTTGGCACTGATTGATATAGACCTATTTCTATGCCATCGGTGTTTACTAAAGTTATCGAGAAGGTTGTATATACAAGGCTATTGGGGCCTTTAAATTCACATAATTTGCTGTCATATGTACAGTTTGCTTTTAGAAATGGTTTAACAACGGAAGATACTATATTCTCTTTTCTCTTTGTCGTTCTGCAAGGATTAAATAAAAGGTTGCGAACGCTAGGTGTTTTCTTTGATTTAACGAAGGCTTTTGACTGTGTTGACCACAAAATATTACTGCAGAAGTTGGACCATTATGGAGTAAGGGGAGTAGCTTACAATTGGTTCGCCTCTTACTTTAAGAACAGAAAGCAGAAGGTAATTCTCCGCAATATTGAGAGTGGTAGTGATGTTCAGTTCCAATAGGGCACTGTTAAGTGGGGCGTTCCCCAAGGGTTGGTGCTGGGGCCACTGCTGTTTCTTATTTATATAAATGATATGCTTTCTAGTATTACAGGTGATTCAAAAATATTTCTGTTTGCTGATGACACCAGCTTGGTAGTGAAGGACTTGTGTGTAATATTAAAACAGTATCAAATAATGTAGTTCATGATAATTTCGTGGCATGTGAAAAATAATTTGATGCTAAATCACAAATGGTTTAAATGGCTCTAAGCACTATGGGACTTAACCTAGGAGGTCATCAGTCCCCTAGAACTTAGAACTACTTATACCTAACTAACCTAACGACATCACACACATCCATGCCCAAGGCAGGATTCGAACCTGCTAAATCACAGTAAGACTCAGTTTGTACAGTTTCTAACTCACAATTCAACAAGAACTGATATTTTGATCAGACAGAATGGGTATATTATATGCGAGACAGAACAGTTCAAGTTCCTAGGCGTTCGGATAGATAGTAAGCTGTTGTGGAAAGCTCATGTTCAGGATCTTGTTCAGAAACTAAACGCTGCTTTACTTACCATTAGAACAGTATCTGAAATAAGTGACAGTTCAACACGAAAAGTAGTCTACTTCGCATATTTTCATACGCTTTTGTCATATGGTATTATTTTTTGGGGTAATTCTTCTGATTCAAAAAGCGTATTTTTGGCTTAAAAACGAGCTGTTCGAGCTACATGTCGTGTAAGTTCTAGAACCTCTTGTCGACCCCTATTCAATAGTCTGGGAATTCTGACATTGCCCTCACAGTATATACACTCCTGGAAATTGAAATAAGAACACCGTGAATTCATTGTCCCAGGAAGGGGAAACTTTATTGACACGTTCCTGGGGTCAGATACATCACATGATCACACTGACAGAACCACAGGCACATAGACACAGGCAACAGAGCATGGACAATGTCGGCACTAGTACAGTGTATAGCCACCTTTCGCAGCAATGCAGGCTGCTGTTCTCCCATGGAGACGATCGTAGAGATGCTGGATGTAGTCCTGTGGAACGGCTTGCCATGCCATTTCCACCTGGCGCCTCAGTTGGACCAGCGTTCGTGCTGTACGTGCAGACCACGTGAGACGACGCTTCATCCAGTCCCAAACATGCTCAATGGGGGACAGATCCGGAGATCTTGCTGGCCGGGGTAGTTGACTTACACCTTCTAGAGCACGTTGGGTGGCACGGGATACATGCAGACGTGCATTGTCCTGTTGGAACAGCAAGTTCCCTTGCCGGTCTAGGAATGGTAGAACGATGGGTTCAATGACGGTTTGGATGTACCGTGCACTATTCAGTGTCCCCTCGACGATCACCAGTGGTGTACGGCCAGTGTAGGAGATCGCTCCCCACACCATGATGCCGGGTGTTGGCCCTGTGTGCCTCGGTCGTATGCAGTCCTGATTGTGGCGCTCACCTGCACGGCGCCAAACACGCATACGACCATCATTGGCACCAAGGCAGAAGCGACTCTCATCGCTGAAGACGACACGTCTCCATTCGTCCCTCCATTCACGCCTGTCGCGACACCACTGGAGGCGGGCTGCACGATGTTGGGGCGTGAGCGGAAGACGGCCTAACGGTGTGCGGGACCGTAGCCCAGCTTCATGGAGACGGTTGCGAATGGTCCTCGCCGATACCCCAGGAGCAACAGTGTCCCTAATTTGCTGGGAAGTGGCGGTGCGGTCCCCTAAGCCACTGCGTAGGATCCTACGGTCTTGGCGTGCATCCGTGCGTCGCTGCGGTCCGGTCCCAGGTCGACGGGCACGTGCACCTTCCGCCGACCACTGGCGACAACATCGATGTACTGTGGAGACCTCACGCCGCACCTGTTGAGCAATTCGGCGGTATGTCCACCCGGCCTCCCGCATGCCCACTATACGCCCTCGCTCAATGTCCGTCAACTGCACATACGGTTCACGTCCACGCTGTGGCGGCATGCTACCAGTGTTAAAGACTGCGATGGAGCTCCGTATGCCACGGCAAACTGGCTGACACTGACGGCGGCGGTGCACAAATGCTGCGCAGCTAGCGCCATTCGACGGCCAACACCGCGGTTCCTGGTGTGTCCGCTGTGCCGTGCGTGTGATCATTGCTTGTACAGCACTCTCGCAGTGTCCGGAGCAAGTATAGTGGGTCTGACACACCGGTGTCAATGTGTTCTTATTTCCATTTCCAGGAGTGTATTTCCTTTAATGTAGTTTGTTGTTAGCAATATTAGCTTATTCCCAACAGTTAGCAGCTTTCTCTCAGTTAATACTAGGCAGAAATCAAATCTGCGTGTGGAATGCACTTCCTTGACTCTTGCGCAGAAAGGAGTGCACTATTCTGCTGCATCCATTTTCAATAAGCTACCACAAGAACTCAAAAATCTTAGCAGTAGCCCAAACGCTTTTAAGTCTAAACTGAAGAGTTTCCTCATGGCTCACTCCTTCTATTCTGTCGAGGAGCTCCTGGAAGAGCTGAATTAAGCAAATTCCAGTGTTACATTGTTGATTTTCTTTATTTAAAGTTACGAATTGTAGCCTGAATACGTTTTTTGTATTTCATTTTATCTGTTTCTACTATCGTGTTATAATTTCATGTATTGACTCGTTCCATGACCATAGAGACTTCTCCTTAATTTGGTCCCACGGAACAATAAATAAATAAATAAACAAATAAATAAAAAATTTACATCAATGGGTCAAGCTGAAAATTTATGCTCGACCAGGATTCAAAAATTTGGAAATTTCTGGCAAGTTCCTCTGGGACCAAACTGTTGAGGTCATCGGTCCCTAGGCTTACATGCTACTTATTTAACTTAAACTAACTTACACTAAGGTTAACACACACACCCAGGCCCGAGGGAGGACTCGAACCTCCGGTGGGAGGGGCAGCGCAATCAGTGACGTGGCGCCTCTAACCACGCGGCCACTCCGGGCGGCGCAAACAAGGAAAATGAAAAGATTCACCCAAATACTGAAATTGTTATACATGAACAGAAAAAAAATGGCTGTTGTGGATGGAAATGTGAATTAAATATAAGGAAAAGCGCAATGCAGAGATATAATTGGAGAAATGAGGCGCCCAAGTACGTTGGAATATTCTATATTCTGACATAATTGTCGTAAGGAGTGTGACCAAAATATAACTTAAATGTTTATTTGACACTACAATAGTGAAACCATAGACACATTACATAAATTTTTGCCTTAAAGAAAGGGGTTACATTACCGGTTTTAACAAAGTGCGTCCTCGCTTCAAATGTAAAACATCAGTTGGCGAATATATAACGGGAATTATGACCATACATGTGACAAAAATTTATTTTTCGTAATTTTTGTCATATATGGTCATAATTCCCATTATGTATTCTCCAACTGATGTTTTACATTTTAAAATGACGACGTAGTTGGTTGAAACCGGTAATGTAACCCTTTTTTTACGGAAAAAAATTATGTACGGTGACTGTGGTTTCACTATTGTAGTGTCAAATAAACATTTCCGTAGGAGTAATCGTCATAGCCGTGACTGCTTTTTCATTCTACGTGGAGTGTATTGATCAAACCACTTTACGGCATACAGTAGCCATGTGCGACATATTTTGCTGGGCAGAACCATTGGTTGCCTTGAATCATGTTACCTAAAGGTCAGAATGTGGACTGTAAATTATATATATATATATATATATATATATATATATATATATATATATATGGGTTCTTTTATAATTTTTATTGGATTGAGATGGATGGAATTAATGGAATTATTTAAAAAATCTGTGAATATATTTAAACCATGATAAGGTCGCATCGGACATATACACTCCTGGAAATGGAAAAAAGAACACATTGACACCGGTGTGTCAGACCCACCATACTTGCTCCGGACACTGCCAGAGGGCTGTACAAGCAATGATCACACGCACGGCACAGCGGACACACCAGGAACCGCGGTGTTGGCCGTCGAATGGCGCTAGCTGCGCAGCATTTGTGCACCGCCGCCGTCAGTGTCAGCCAGTTTGCTGTGGCATACGGAGCTCCATCGCAGTCTTTAACACTGGTAGCATGCCGCGACAGCGTGGATGTGAACCGTATGTGCAGTTGACGGACTTTGAGCGAGGGCGTATAGTGGGCATGCGGGAGGCCAGGTGGACGTACCGCCGAATTGCTCAACACGTGGGGCGTGAGGTCTCCACAGTACATCGATGTTGTCGCCAGTGGTCGGCGGAAGGTGCGCGTGCCCGTCGACCTGGGACCGGACCGCAGCGACGCACGGATGCACGCCAAGACCGTAGGATCCTACGCAGTGGCTTAGGGGACCGCACCGCCACTTCCCAGCAAATTAGGGACACTGTTGCTCCTGGGGTATCGGCGAGGACCATTCGCAACCGTCTCCATGAAGCTGGGCTACGGTTCCGCACACCGTTAGGCCGTCTTCCGCTCACGCCCCAACATCGTGCAGGCCGCCTCCAGTGGTGTCGCGACAGGCGTGAATGGAGGGACGAATGGAGACGTGTCGTCTTCAGCGATGAGAGTCGCTTCTGCCTTGGTGCCAATGATGGTCGTATGCGTGTTTGGCGCCGTGCAGGTGAGCGCCACAATCAGGACTGCATACGACCGAGGCACACAGGGCCAACACCCGGCCTCATGGTGTGCGGAGTGATCTCCTACACTGGCCGTACACCACTGGTGATCGTCGAGGGGACACTGAATAGTGCACGGTACATTCAAACCGTCATCGAACCCATCGTTCTACCATTCCTAGATCGGCAAGGGAACTTGCTGTTCCAACAGGACAATGCGCGTCCGCATGTATCCCGTGCCACCCAACGTGCTCTAGAAGGTGTAAGTCAACTACCCTGGCCAGCAAGATCTCCGGATCTGTCCCCCATTGAGCATGTTTGGGACTGGATGAAGCGTCGTCTCACGCGGTCTGCACGTCCAGCACGAACGCTGGTCCAACTGAGGCGCCAGGTGGAAATGGCATGGCAAGCCGTTCCACAGGACTACATCCAGCATCTCTACGATCGTCTCCATGGGAGAATAGCAGCCTGCATTGCTGCGAAAGGTGGATATACACTGTACTAGTGCCGACATTGTGCATGCTCTGTTGCCTGTGTCTATGCGCCTGTGGTTCTGTCAGTGTGATCATGTGATGTATCTGACCCCAGGAATGTGTCAATAAAGTTTTCCCTTCCTGGGACAATGAATTCACGGTGTTCTTATTTCAATTTCCAGGAGTGTACTTTGAGAATTTCGTCGTCGTAAGAAGGAGGTTCGTCGGCCACGTTATTTCTGAGCTAAAATGAGATAAATACTGAAAATACAGTTTACATATAATATTGAAATTTTTAGGATCATGGATTAAGCAAATAATGAAATCACAATAGCGTTAATCATAACTATAATTACTGAAGTGCTCTATGCTACTTACATTGGGAATACTATATTAATCACTAATGATACGTTGATTATCCGCACGTCGGTATCTCGTCCGTGCGCAGTGGATATTTCCTTATATAATTACTAGTATGCGCGAGCATGCGCCCTGCAGTACGCAGTGACTTTTTATAAAATTGAAGAGTCTAAATTAGAGCGGCCAGTCTAACGCGCGAGGCTCTCCCTCGACTCCCATTCCAGAACAGATAACAGAAGAAGTAATTAACAAAGGACTAGACATCCTTTCTGTGTCTCACCAGCGATCACACGCGACCTCTCACAATATAACTTGCGTTAGCTTTCATGCTTTATTAAACAGGGTTCTCTGATTAAAAAAATTGATTTACATGCTATGGCTAAAAATTCGCCTTTAAAGGACGCACGAGGAAAGGTCTTTTCAGTGCTTTACAGACGCTTCCGAGACGCAGCGAATATCTGCCGTAGGAAAAGGAAATTTCTGCCGTAGGCCAGTTAACAGGTAGAGCAAAAGTAACCATTCGACAAGACCGATATCTGGCACTTTGCTGCACAAAGAAATGCAATGTTGTCTGCAAAATAATTGTATGCAGAGGTTACAGCTGGCTCAGGAGCGAGAATTTCTCGACGAATTGTGTATTGCTGGCCGCGACCAGTTGATCAGCATTCCAGACCGTTCATTCTGGACTCAGTGGTAGTAAAGTTACACTATGATTTGATTCAGGAGATGAAATAAGATTCAGGTTGCAAACAGTATTTTATTCAAGGAAATAGTGTGACCGTTTGCTGAAAGCAAAGGAACGTTTTGGTAAGAGTTCATTATCTTAAGTGTAATGGGACTTATTTTAGCGGGAAGAGGGAGGAGGAGGAGGAGGATGGGTGGGAGGGGGAGTGCCTGTTGTGGAAACGAGATAAGGAATATTGCTAATATCGATTGGCACAGAACTGACGTGATGTAGATACATATGAAAATTTGAAGCGCTGATGCTTCTGGTCTTGATCGCCTGATCCTGGAGAAATGTCCTTATGCATAAATCAGAATATAGCTTTTCAGTCACTCTGAACTACTATGTTCGCTCAAAAGTGTGTAGCGTTTTTGTTTTGCGTGTTGGTATTTCACTTGTTAGGGTTCATTTCCCGACTGTCATTTTTTTAATTTGTAGACGACTATTGCTATTTGAGTTTACATACTGTTGTTTTCTCATTCCGAGACAGTGCGTGGAGTTGGGGACGCTGGAAAATGAGTGCATAGTAGAGAAATCGTTACATTTCCGACATATTCTTCTGTTTGAGTTCAGTAGAGGAGTAACAGCAGCGAACGTAGCCAGAAACATGTATGAAGATAATGCTATTGGACAGTGCACGGCAGGTAAATGGTTTCCTCATTTCAAGGGGATCAGTTGGACATTTGTGACTCTCCACGTTCAGGAAACCTTCGGGGTTCCATGAAGATCGGTTAAACGCATTAATCCACAATGTTCCACTTCAGTGTCCTCGAGAACTGTCAGATGTGAGGAGCTGTGATCATTCCACCATCGTGTGACATTTGCATGCAGTGGGGAAGGTTCAATAATTGGGTGATGGGTATCGCACGCTCCAAGCCAAATTTAAAAAAATGATCTGGTGGCCATATGTGAATATCTGATTGCTTGTCACCAATTGGCTCATGAACAGCAGCGACCTAGCCTGTCCTGTACCGTTGCGAGTTGTGCCGAGAAATGGTTTCTTTACGCTAACACAAGGAAAAGAAAGGAATGGTTGAGCTCAAACAAAATAGCAATTCCCCGTAAACGAAAAATTTGTGGCAAGTTCCTATGGGACCAAACTGTCGGGGTCAACGGTCCCTGGGCTTACACACTGCTTACCTAACTTAAACTAATTTACGCTAAGGTTAACACAGCACACTCCCAGACCCGAGGGAGGACTCGAACCTCCGATTGGGGGGAGGGGGGGGGGCGCGTGAACAGTGGTAAGGCGCCGTGGATTCGAACCCAGGTCTTCTGCCTAATTGGCAGATGGGCTGATCACTACACCATCCCGACACAGTGCTCACCACAACAACACGGACTATCCTAGTACACTTTCCGTCAGACCCAAATTCTCAAATTATACCACACACTAGTTTTATACTGCCCCTGCTCATTAGGGACATTATTCACGACATCTTGCCGATTCCCGTAAGAGTTGGGTCGTGGTGTGCAGCTGCACTGAAGGGATCATTGCCATAATTATACACTCCTGGAAATGGAAAAAAGAACACATTGACACCAGTGTGTCAGACCCACCATACTTGCTCCGGACACTGCGAGAGGGCTGTACAAGCAATGATCAGACGCACGGCACAGCGGACACACCAGGAACAGCGGTGTTGGCCGTCGAATGGCGCTAGCTGCGCAGCATTTATGGACCGCCGCCGTCAGTGTCAGCCAGTTTGCCGTGGCATACAGAGCTCCATCGCAGTCTTTAACACTGGTAGCATGCCGCGACAGCGTGGACGTGAACCGTATGTGCAGTTGACGGACTTTGAGCGAGGGCGTATAGTGGGCATGCGGGAGGCCGGGTGGACGTACCGCCGAATTGCTCAACATGTGGGGCGTGAGGTCTCCACAGTACATCGATGTTGTCGCCAGTGGTCGGCGGAAGGTGCATGTGCCCGTCGACCTGGGACCGGACCGCAGCGACGCACGGATGCACGCCAAGACCGTAGGATCCTACGCAGTGCCGTAGGGGACCGCACCGCCACTTCCCAGCAAATTAGGGACACTGTTGCTCCTGGGGTATCAGCGAGGACCATTCGCAACCGTCTCCATGAAGCTGGGCTATGGTCCCGCACACCGTTAGGCCGTCTTCCGCTCACGCCCCAACATCGTGCAGCCCGCCTCCAGTGGTGTCGCGACAGGCGTGAATGGAGGGACGAATGGAGACGTGTCGTCTTCAGCGATGAGAGTCGCTTCTGCCTTGGTGCCAATGATGGTCGTATGCGTGTTTGGCGCCGTGCAGGTGAGCGCCTCAATCAGGACTGCATCCGACCGTGGCACACAGGGCCAACACCCGGCATCATGGTGTGGGGAGCGATCTCCTACACTGGCCGTACACCACTGGTGATCGTCGAGGGGACACTGAATAGTGCACGGTACATCCAAACCGTCATCGAACCCATCGTTCTACTATTCCTAGACCGGCAAGGGAACTTGCTGTTCCAACAGGACAATGCACGTCCGCATGTATCCCGTGCCACCCAACGTGCTCTAGAAGGTGTAAGTCAACTACCCTGGCCAGCAAGATCTCCGGATCTGTCCCCCATTGAGCATGTTTGGGACTGGATGAAGCGTTGTCTCACGCGGTCTGCACGTCCAGCACGAACGCTGGTCCAACTGAGGCGCCAGGTGGAAATGGCATGGCAAGCCGTTCCACAGGACTACATCCAGCATCTCTACGATCGTCTCCATGGGAGAATAGCAGCCTGCATTGCTGCGAAAGGTGGATATACACTGTACTAGTGCCGACATTGTGCATGCTCTGTTGCCTGTGTCTATGTGCCTGTGGTTCTGTCAGTGTGATCATGTGATGTATCTGACCCCAGGAATGTGTCAATAAAGTTTCCCCTTCCTGGGACAATGAATTCATGGTGTTCTTATTTCAATTTCCAGGAGTGTATATATGTGATGACTGTTCTTTTGGGATCTGTATATGTAACGTGTAAATCAGTTTTTTTCTGTCTTGATTTATAGTGGCTGCAGGATCAAAATCGTTTCCTTCGGAATGTCCGAAAAAACAGACTTCCCCCCTACCGCTCCCCCCCCCCCCCCCCCCCCCCCACACACACGCACTCACATGTTTGGATGTGGAAACTATTAGCACTTCATCACTCGAGCATGAAGTGGGTAGGATTGCCGGCCGTTGTGGCCGTGCGGTTCTAGGCGATTCAGTCTGGAACCGCGTGACTGCTGCGGTCGCAGTTCGAATCCTGCCTCGGGCATGGATGTGTGTGATGTCCTTAGGTTAGTATGGTTTAAGTAGTTCTAAGTTCTAGGGGACTGATGACCACAGCTGTTAAGTCACATAGTGCTCAGAGCCATTTGAACCATTTGGGTAGGATTAATACCATCTTCATTCTGTGTATAAAGAAATATTACTCAGCAGCTTCCTCATTAACAAATTCCATTTTAATGTTTGTTCCTGGAAAGTTCGTGTTTTGCCTCGCATATGAATGTAAGATGTCTACCAACACGAGTCAAATCGTCAGCTGCAGGATCCTGGGCTATGGATGCTGCGACTTAGCGTTCAATAGCTACTTCTACATCAACATCTACATCTGCATCTATGTCCATCTATGTCACCATACGGTGCGTGGTAAAAGGTACCCCATACTATTGCTAGACTTTCCCTTCCCTATTCCACTTGCAAAAGGATCGAGGGAGAAATGACTGTCTACATGCCTCTTACGATGGAGGCAGTAGAATCGTTCTTAAAAAAAAGGGGTTCAAATGGCTCTAAGCACTATGGGACTTAACAGCTGTGGTCATCAGTCCCCTAGAACTTAGAACTACTTAAACCTAACTAACCTAAGGACATCACACACATCCATGCCCGAGGCAGGATTCGAACCTGCGACCGTAGTGGTCGCGCGGTTCCAGACTGTAGCGCCTAGAATCGCACGGCCACCTTGGCCTGTTCGCTAAACTTCCTGAATTTTATTTCCCACCAGCGATTTCAATCCGAGTTCCCGGAGCCTTCCCATAATACTTGTCTGTTGGTCGGACCTATCGGTATCAAATCTAGCAGCACGCCTCTGAACTGCTTCGATGTCTTCCTTTAATCCGATATGGCGGGGATGTGAAACAGTGAGGTAGAACTCAATAATGGGTCACCTTTAGAGATGAGCTGCACTTTGGTGCAATAAACAGAAGACGATCATTCGCCTTCACTGCAATCGACTTTACGTGCAGCGTTGCACCCAGATATTAAATGACATGACTGTGCCAACTAGCACACCACAAATTTTGTATTTCATATCGTTACATGTCTGCTTTTCCTACACATCTGCATTAGCTTATATTTTTATACAATTATGTAGATCAAGCTGCTATTCACCAAATATAAATTCTATCTAAGTCATTCTGTTTCCTCTTACAGTTACTCAAAGATTACAGCGTAATCAGCAAACAGTTCCACGTTGCTGCTCATCTCGTCCGTCACATCGTGTACGTATATAGAAAACAAGATCGCTCCTCTCACATTCCCTTGGGCACTTCTGACGGTATCCTTGTCTACATCTACATCTACATCTACATTGATACTCCGCAAGCCACCCAACGGTGTGTGGCGGAGGGCACTTTACGTGCCACTGTCATTACCTCCCTTTCCTGTTCCAGTCGCGTATGGTTCGCGGGAAGAACGACTGTCTGAAAGCCTCCGTGCGCGCTCTAATCTCTCTAATTTTACATTCGTGATCTCCTCGGGAGGTATAAGTAGGGGGAAGCAATATATTCGATACCTCATCCAGAAACGCACCCTCTCGAAACCTGGCGAGCAAGCTACACCGCGATGCAGAGCGCCTCTCTTGCAGAGTCTGCCACTTCAGTTTATTAAACATCTCCGTAACGCTATCACGGTTACCAAATAACCCGGTGACAAAACGCGCCGCTCTTCTTTGGATCTTCTCTATCTCCTCCGTCAACCCGACCTGGTACGGATCCCACACTGATGAGCAATACTCAAGTATAGGTCGAACGAGTGTTTTGTAAGCCACCTCCTTTGTTGATGGACTACATTTTCTAAGCACTCTCCCAATGAATCTCAACCTGGTACCCGCCTTACCAACAATTAATTTTATACGATCATTCCACTTCAAATCGTTCCGTACGCACACTCCCAGATATTTTACAGAAGTAACTGCTACCAGTGTTTGTCCCGCTATCATATAATCATACAATAAAGGATCCTTCTTTCTATGTATTCGCAATACATTACATTTGTCTATGTTAAGGGTCAGTTGCCACTCCCTGCACCAAGTGCCTATCCGCTGCAGATCTTCCTGTATTTCGCTACAATTTTCTAATGCAGCAACTTCTCTGTATACTACAGCATCATCCGCGAAAAGCCGCATGGAACTTCCGACACTATCTACTAGGTCATTTATATATATTGTGAAAAGCAATGGTCCCATAACACTCCCCTGTGGCACGCCAGAGGTTACTTTAACGTCTGTAGACGTCTCTCCATTGATAACAACATGCTGTCTCTGATGAACACTCGCCGTCCAGGAAAACGCATTGGATTCCATTACTTAAAAGATCATCTTGCCACTCTCATATCTGTGAACCTATTTCGTATGCTCGAGCATTCATTAACAGTCTGCAGAGACACACAGTTTCAAACGATTACACGAAATCTAGGTGTAGGGAATCTGCATGTTGCACTTTATACACGGTTTGAAGTATATCGTGCGAGAAAAGGCTAGCTGAGTTTCGCATGGGCGGTGCTTACAAAATCCTTAACGATTTTCGTATAGAAGCTTTTTCGTCGTAAGGAAATTTCTTATACTTGAATTGAGAATATGCCCAATAGCTCTTTAGCAATTCGACGTTAAGTACACTCCTGGAAATTGAAATAAGAACACCGTGAATTCATTGTCCCAGGAAGGGGAAACTTTATTGACACATTCCTGGGGTCAGATACATCACATGATCACACTGACAGAACCACAGGCACATAGACACAGGCAACAGAGCATGCACAATGTCGGCACTGGTACAGTGTATATCCACCTTTCGCAGCAATGCAGGCTGCTATTCTCCCATGGAGACGATCGTAGAGATGCTGGATGTAGTCCTGTGGAACGGCTTGCCATGCCATTTCCACCTGGCGCCTCAGTTGGACCAGCGTTCGTGCTGGACGTGCAGACCGCGTGAGACGACGCTTCATCCAGTCCCAAACATGCTCAATGGGGGACAGATCCGGAGATCTTGCTGGCCAGGGTAGTTAACGTACACCTTCTAGAGCACGTTGGGTGGCACGGGATACATGCGGACGTGCATTGTCCTGTTGGAACAGCAAGTTCCCTTGCCGGTCTAGGAATGGTAGAACGATGGGTTCGATGACGGTTTGGATGTACCGTGCACTATTCAGTGTCCCCTCGACGATCACCAGTGGTGTACGGCCAGTGTAGGAGATCGCTCCCCACACCATGATGCCGGGTGTTGGCCCTGTGTGCCTCGGTCGTATGCAGTCCTGATTGTGGCGCTCACCTGCACGGCGCCAAACACGCATACGACCATCATTGGCACCAAGGCAGAAGCGACTCTCATCGCTGAAGACGACACGTCTCCATTCGTCCCTCCATTCACGCCTGTCGCGACACCACTGGAGGCGGGCTGCACGATGTTGGGGCGTGAGCGGAAGACGGCCTAACGGTGTGCGGGACCGTAGCCCAGCTTCATGGAGACGGTTGCGAATGGTCCTCGCCGATACCCCAGGAGCAACAGCGTCCCTAATTTGCTGGGAAGTGGCGGTGCGGTCCCCTAAGCCACTGCGTAGGATCCTACGGTCTTGGCGTGCATCCGTGCGTCGCTGCGGTCCGGTCCCAGGTCGACGGGCACGTGCACCTTCCGCCGACCACTGGCGACAACATCGATGTACTGTGGAGACCTCACGCCCCACGTGTTGAGCAATTCGGCGGTACGTCCACCCGGCCTCCAGCATGCCCACTATACGCCCTCGCTCAAAGTCCGTCAACTGCACATACGGTTCACGTCCACGCTGTGGCGGCATGCTACCAGTGTTAAAGACTGCGATGGAGCTCCGTATGCCACGGCAAACTGGCTGACACTGACGGCGGCGGTGCACAAATGCTGCGCAGCTAGCGCCATTCGACGGCCAACACCGCGGTTCCTGGTGTGTCCGCTGTGCCGTGCGTGTGATCATTGCTTGTACAGCCCTCTCGCAGTGTCCGGAGCAAGTATGGTGGGTCTGACACACCGGTGTCAATGTGTTCTTTTTTCCATTTCCAGGAGTGTATATTATTCTGTAATTTTTCGGGTCCGTTCTTTCACCCTTCTTATATTCGGTAGCCTCTTGTGCTTTTTTCCAGTCGCTTGGGCCTTCGTGCTCCGCGAGAGACCAGCGATAAATGCAAACTAACGAGGAGAACATGGCAAATGCCATAACCGGATTTCCTAGAAGCTTCGCTCAGTTGAAGAGGAGTCAGAACAAGCGAACACGTTTCTCGGTTTACTCGTGGATGCTCGACGGTTTGTGAGGTAACAATGGCTAAAGTTAGCGAGATACTTCATGTGTTTTTTCGCGAGTAACTAGTTGAACCGAAGCTTGGCAAAGTTTTGCTCCCTGTGCTGTAAATCATATTATTATTATTGTTTCTCTTTCCTTTCTCAGACGTTATGTCTGGTTACAAATGGAAAGTGACATGAACCTTGATCGAGCGTGACTTCCTTTTAACTGTATGGTATATGTTACATTGCATTTAGGAACTTTCGGGTAATTGAACATGTATCAATAATTACAGATTTCTGTAGTTGTATATATACGAAACTTCCTGGCAGATTAAAACTGTGTGCCCGACCGAGACTCGAACTCGGTACCTTTGCCTTTCGCGGGCAAGTGCTCTACCAACTGAGCTACCCAAGCACGACTCACGCCCGGCCCTCACAGCTTTACTTCTGCCAGTATCTCGTCTCCTACCTTCCAAACTTTACAGAAGCTCTCCTGCGAACCTTGCAGAACTAGCACTCCTGAAAGAAAGGATACTGCGGAGACATGGCTTAGCCACAGCCTGGGGGATGTTTTCAGAATGAGATTTTCACTCTGCAGCGGAGTGTGCGCTGATATGAAACTTCCTGGCAGATTAAAACTGTGTGCCCGACCGAGACTCGAACTCGGGACCCTTGCCTTTCGCGCGCAAGTACTCTGCCATCTGAGCTACCGAAGCACGACTCACGCCCAGCCCTCACAGCTTTACTTCTGCCAGTATCTCGTCTCCTACCTTTCAAACTTTACAAAAGCTCTCCCGCGAACCTTGCAGAACTAGCACTCCTGAAAGAAAGGATACTGCGGAGACATGGCTTAGCCACAGCCTGGGGGATGTTTCACTCTGCAGCGTTTGGATATAGCTGTATTGCGTTGATGTACTGGTGGATATTGTGTGGTATATTTGTTGTATTGGGTATGGATATTTCGATTAGTTGTGTTAATTTCTTCTTTTTATTGGTGAGTATGATGTCAGGTTTGTTATGTGGTGTTGTTTTATCTGTTATGATGGTCCTGTTCCAGTATAATTTGTATTCATCATTCTCCAGTACATTTTGTGGTGCATACTTGTATGTGGGAACGTGTTGTTTTATTAGTTTATGTTGTATGGCAGGTTGTTGATGTATTATTTTTGGTACATTGTCATGTCTTCTGGTGTATTCTGTATTTGCTAGTATTGTATATCCGCTTGTGATGTTATCTACTGTTTCTATTTGTTGTTTGCGAAGTCTGCATTTATATGTTGTGGTATTGGGATCTTTAATAATATGCTTGCTGTAATATCTGGTGTTTATTGTTTGATCCTGTATTGCAATCATGAACCCTTCCGTCTCACTGTATATATTGCCTTTTCTTAGCCATGTGTTGGATGCATCTTGATCGATGTGTGGCTGTGTTAGATGCTTGCTATGTAGTGTTTTCTTTTTCCAATTTACTTTCTTCGTATCTGTTGGTGTTATATGATCTAAAGGGTTGTAGAAGTGTTTAAGAAATTGCAGTGGTGTAGCCGATGTATTTATATGAGTGTTTGCTTTGTGTATTTTGCTAGTTTCTGCTCGTTCTATAAAGAATTTTCTTAAATTGTCTACCTGTTCATAAGGTAGGTTTTTTATGTCGATAAATCCCCTTCCTCCTTCCTTTCTGCTTAATGTGAATCTTTCTGTTGCTGAATGTATGTGATGTATTATATATTTGTGGCATTGTGATCGTGTAAGTGTATTGAGTGCTTCTAGGTCTGTGTTACTCCATTTCACTACTCCAAATGAGTTATTATTATTATTTCTTCATTTATGTACTCACGTCCGTAGAAGATTACTACACGAGTGTTTCCAGTATATAATGAAATAACGTTGTCCTTATCGTCTACTTACTGTATGTCTGGTGAATGAATTAAAAACTGAATAAATAAATGAGAAATTTATTGGAAATGGTTTTCGGTAAAATTCCTGTAGTGTATCTTTATTCATAATCAGTTGCAAACATCAGTTTTTGGTAAAGCTATACGAGGTTTCCCGCGAAATTATCGTATCGCTTCAAGTCATCAGCAGTGTTAACGATGTTTCTCATTTAACATAACATTGTTGTATCCCCGAACCCATTTGTGTAGTAACCTTCTACGAACCTGCTAGATAAACAAAACAAATTAAATAAATAAAACTATGATCGGATTTCGTACACGGGGCGCCAATTTGAGAGGCAGCGGCGCTATCCACTGTGCCACCATTTCGGGAAAGGTTGCCGCGACGAAGAAGGCATATAAACTAACTTGAAAACTTTGACTGCCGTTTCCTCAGGAACTGTGGAGTATCTGCAGATAACCCGAGACTTGTGTTCATTCATTTTAACGGTTCTTTCGCTAAGTGAAGTTTCTGAGAAATCCGTTATGGCATTTTCCGTGTTCTCCACGTAAGTAAGGGGCCAATGATGTAGAGTACTCTAGGTATAACCGAAATGGGTTTCAATCCGGGCCTGGCGACTTATTTGTTTTCAACTGTTTCAGTTGTTTCCCAGCGCCCATTGTCAAGTTCTACGATCTCCCTTTGAGAGCATGTACGACTGTAAATGTAAATGTCGTGTGACCAGGGCCTCCCGTCGGGTTGACCGTTCGCCGGGAGCAAGTCTTTCGAATTGACGCCACTTCGGCGATTTGCGCGTCGATGGGGATGAAATAATGATGATTAGGACAACACAACTCCCAGTCCCTGAGCGGATAAAATCTCCGACCCAGCCGGGAATCGAACCCGGGCCCTTTGGATTGACGTTCTGTTGCGCTGACCACTCAGCGGACATGTACGACCGTCAAACGATGGTATTGTTGTACAATCCCCCTGTGTGAATGAATTTGAACCACTTCATTTAAGACTTTATATTTTCTTTTGCTGTCTTCTATAGCCACCCCAGACTGGTCGAAAAGTGGCTCGACAGAACCTTCGACCCGCTTAGAGACTTTATTAAGGATCGGAATTTTCTCGGGTTTTCGGCAAGATCTTTCGCTAACGTATGACTGTGGAAGTTGTTGTATGCTTCGCGCATCGATATTTTTTTTCCTACTGACGTTTGCCTATCCACATGTCTTCCTTTTTTGAACTGAGAGCATTTTCGACGATATTGCTACCTGAGTTGGTCGGTATCCGAAGTCATTCGATGGCTTCAACAGGACCATACTCAACGCCATGCAGAATCTCTTTGCCCTCTCATGCAACTAGCACCAGAGAAGACGTATTGGCTTCTGCCATGAATGATTTTATGGCCACATCACGTACGTTGAGTCAGGAAATCGGCTTGTTTGTACCGAGAGAAGTATCCTTACTGACTTTCAGCACCATGGACTTTCAGCACGACGACCATTGTTGTGATTTCTCCTGTCGTTGCAGCAGAAAGAGGTGCGTCGGTAGTGACCTGACCAACGACAACACTACACACAGGAGTCTTTCGAGCCCTTTTTCTGCATACTGAATCACGATGGTTGTATCCATATGTGAAGGCAACGAAGAAAGCGAATGTTGCCAGATTATAGTCATCTTTGTCAGCCCCCGCACCAGGGATGTGATTTAGTACAATACACGATCAGCTCGTAATTCGCCTAGCCGGTAATGTGGTGTGTTATATTGCTAGAGAAGGCCGAAATGCACGCGTTAACTCAAGCAGGCTGGCGTGAGGTCTGAAACAGGATACGGAATGAATGCTATAAAGAAAAGTACGTAGCTGCTGGAATACTTAACTTTAATCCATCATTTGTATACATCGTTCTTGATGAGACATGCTTCATACGATAACTATCAATTGCTATGGCGCCTTGCTAGGTCGTAGCCATTGACTTAGCTGAAGGCTATTCTAACTATCTTCTCTGCAAATAAACGAGGCTTCGTCAGTGTTGCATCGCTAGCTAAGTCGTCCTTACAACTGGGGCGAGTGCTAGTAAGTCTCTCGAGACCTGCCGTGTGGTGGCGCTCGGTCTGCTATCACTGACAGTGGCGACACGCGGGTCCGACATGTACTAATGGACCGCGGCCGATTTAAAACTACCACCTAGCAAGTTTGGTGTCTGGCGGTGACACCACATGGTGAACAGCCGTTACATTCGAGACACGTTAAGGCTGCTGACTGGGCCCCGTCTTCGAGGACTCGGTGACCTCATTTCTTAGCAAGATAACGCAAGACCGCATGTTGTATGCGTTGTCCTGAACTACCTCGATCTAGAAGGGTTCTGACTGTTGTCCCTAACAGCACCTTTCCCGTGTTTCGCTTCCATTGAACATGCCTGGTCGTGGGTTGCTGAACGACTGGCACGCCACCTCTCGCAATCCACTACAGTTGATAAACTTTGACGTAGAGTTGAAGCAGCGTGTGATGACGCACCGGTGTCTGTCATCCAAGCTCATTTCGAATCAGTGCTGAGCCGGGTCGAGCCACTGTTGCTTACAGAGTGTGGCAGACCTGTGTACTAAAGTTTGCTCCTTCTATTCTCCCAAATCACCTATAAATGTTATCGTGTACTCTTCCTAATGTGCTGTATACACACAATAAGCAAAACTTCGTTGGTTGCTGGCCAGCAGCATATGCAGTTCGTAAATTTCGTATTTCGACTATAGGAGATAGAAGTACACTATGTGATCAAAAATATCCGGATACCTGGCTGAAAATGACGTACAAGTTCGTGGCGCGCTCCATCGGTAATACTGGAATTCAGTATGGTGTTGGCCCACACTTAGCCTTGATGACAGCTTCCACTCTCGCAGGCATACGTTCAGTCAGGTGCTGGAAGGTTTCTTGGGAAATGGCAGCCAATTCTTCACGGAGTGCTGCCCTCAGGAGAGGTATCGATGTCGGTCGGTGAGACCTGGCACGAAGTCGGCGTTCGAAAACATCCCAAAGGTGTTTGTAAAACAATAAACTGGTAGCCAAGATCGCAGTAATTCTTTTTATTCCATGATTACTGGTTTCGGCGAACCTAAAGCCGCCATCAACGGATCTTAGGACACATACAGGTAACAACATCAAGGCAATATAACACGCAGACGTTACAAAATTGTCGTAAGTAGCACACAGGCGTCCAAGAGAGATGACATTATAAATGTTAAGTGTCTCTATCACATAAAAGCGCAAGCTAGATACATCAGTAGCCGCAGTGAAGATGCCGACAATGGAGTGACAGTACTGAATTGGGCAGATTTCGGGTATATGACTCATATACACGATAGTAAGTTGCCACCATTTTTCATCAGAGCTCGATGAAAGTGTGGATACAATCCTGACCTTGCATTTGTTAGTGACACCACCACACAACTCTATATAAAATCAATATGCTCACCGAAGCCTCTTACCAAGTTTGAGTTTGACTTGGTAAGGGGAATGTGTGGATTGTGGCATTCTTTCTGCAAACATTTATAAAAGCGTGTGCTGTCGCTTAGATGTTTATTATTAAGATCAGGCACTGTCAGTGCAGCATCAGTGGGCCAGGCTTGAAAATGAACCTGTAAGGTTCGAAACTAGTCGCCTAAAATAAATATTGCAGCTGTTGGCATAATAGTCGGTAAACGCCTTAAAGAATCTCACAAATATCTTGCACTTTCTTCTTCACTAGGAACGTTAAATCATATTACGTGGTTTTTCAGCATTCTTGTTTAACCACGTACACAACAAACTCATGGTAAAAGTAGCAGCGCTCCCAGCACACGCTGCTGATCAACTCTCATCAACCGCTCAAAGAAATGCTCTTTTTTTATATTCAGAGGTCAGAGTTTTTACCTTTCAGTAAGGCTGCAATAACAAGTGTATTACACGAAAGGTCGTCCATAACGTGGCCTCCTTTCCAGTAAGAGTTTCACAGTCATTGCGTCTTCTCTAATTCCACATATTTCCCTTGCAATACTAATCATTTCTTTGTGCGATGCATGAATGTATTTTCCGTTGTTTTTGCGTCTCACCTAAATTATAGTGAGGCGCGTTTTCTCTAGGGCTTGCTGGAAAACGGCTGCAATCAGTTATATGTAATTTATTTTTATTTTTGTTTCAGTGGTTAACATGAAGCATAGCAGCTTTCAAGCGGTATACACCAGTCAGCTGTTCGAGACGTTGATTTTCATATTTTTGTGACCAGGCGAAATTGCTTTCATACAGACACAACAGTGGGTTCTTTGATCGCTCACCAGACTAGAACACGTGATATATTAGTTTACTTTATTACATAAAAAAGGTTTACTTAAACTTTGACACACTTTACTACAGGAGTACCGGATGAGTTATATAACTGTTATGTGCTAGTAAACCACCACTTGATGCACTAATTAATACACTGTTCTCTTGCAGTACAAAATGTAAACTTTACGAAAGAGCAGTTCATCAGAACGTTAACTGTCAATGTCCTAGATGGCGACACTGACTGCTGTAACTGAGACCTTGAACTGGGCAGTGTTTGCATGCCTGATACTATCTTGACCTCAGAATGAGGGGGATGTGTTGTTGAGAGGAGAGGCGTGCTTTCCGGGAGCACCTGCTATACGTCATTGCAGACTGCAGCGAGCCCTAGCTAATGTCTGTGATATCGATTCGCGTTCCAACTTTGGTATGACAAGGCGACCTCTGTACGATATCACACATACGATGATGTCATGCGCTGTCCATCTCATCTCTGAACTAATGATTCGTGAGCCAGAGCTGTTAATGACTTGCAGACCTATCGACATCGAAAGCTGAGGTCGTTCCGTGGTGTGGAGTGGCTCTCATCCTGAGGGAATTACGACCTAACGCGCAATCACCGCAGGTGACTGCCGCACACACGACGCCATCAACTTCTGGTCGGGGCGAACCTCCGTCCCAAAGATGCACACCATCTTAGCGCATCTCGTACGAACGTCGGCAGCGTTCAGCAGCTACAAAAGCAAAGAAAGGGGGCGAGAGGCTCCGAAGGAGTCAACCGAGTCGGCGTTGTATTCCTCTTTGTGGCGCCTCCTTTGTCGACACCCGGCGGCTCATTTTGTACCTGCAGCAGGCGATAACAATGTGGAGGCGTGATTGTGCGTTTCCATTGAGGCGGCGCCCGCGGGCTGTGTGCCTTTAATGAAGCAGAGGTGAAGGCTGCCATCGGTGGCCCACAGTTGCGCAAACGGCGCTCCCGGCGAACGTGTTTGTGTGTGTGTGTGGCTAACACAGCTAACCAGGGGACGCACAACGACCACACGGCCTCCAGTGTGCCGACGGCTCCGATGACAGTATAACAAGCATTTGACCATATCGTTTTAAATCTCATAGTAGAATCCATTATCAGAACGTGCATAGTACTCTTCATCCATACTCTGCAAACCGCTGTGAACTTCGTGGCTGAGGGCACTTCTCACGGTATCACATATTAAGGCTTCTTTTTGTTCCATTATCGTATGGAGTAAGGGAGGAATGATGGCTTACTAAGACTTCTGCGCGATGTAATTACTCTAACCTTGTCTTCGCGGTCTCCATGGCATGTACTTATGAGGCAATAGGTCATTGCTACGTAGGAATTCGCGAGACCCTACTACTTATCTTAGAAGATACATTAAAGAAAGACAAACGTAAGTCCACAGCATTTGAAGACGTACAGAAAGCTTTTGAAAGTGATGACCGGAATACAGAATTTACAGTTCTGAAGATAGTGTAAGTAGGCTGTTTATGTTTTCTCTATGTAAGTAGGCTGTTTATGTTTTCTCTATGTAAGTAGGCTGTTTATGTTTTCTTATTGGCAACGTTACGTAGCGCTCAATATGAAAATCACTGGCTGTGCTGTGTGCAGTCTGTGGCTGCTTTGCATTGTTGTAATACTCGCCATTGTAGTGTTAGGCAGCTGGCTGTGAACAACGCGTAGCGTTGCGCAGTTGGAGGTGGGCCGCCAGCAGTGGTGGATGTGGGGAGAGAGATGGCGGAGTTTTGTAATTTGTCATGAACTGCTATATTTATATATGATGATATCAAGGTAAATACATTGTTTGTTCTCTATTAATATCTTTCATTTGCTAACTATCCCTATCAGTAGTTAGTGCCTTCCATAGTTTGAATCTTTTATTTAGCTGGCAGTAGTGGCGCTCGCTGTATTGCAGTAGCTTGAGCAGCGAAGATTTTTGTGAGGTAAGTGATTTGTGAAAGGTATAGTTTAATGTTAGTCAGGGCCATTCTTTTGTAGGGATTTTTGAAAGTCAGATTGCGTTGCGCTAAAAAAAAAAATATTGTGTATCAGTTTAAGGACAGTCGTGTAGAATTGTTTAAAGGGGACGTTTCATAATAGTAGCGTAAATTTTGGAAATTTCTGGCGAGGTCTTATGGGACCAAAATGCTGATTTCATCTGTCCTTTAGCTTACACACTACTTAATCTAACTTAAACTAACTTACGGTAAGGGCGACACACACACCCATACTCGTGGAAGGACTCGAACTTCCGACGGGGGAAGCCGCGCGGACTGCGACAAGATGCCTGAGACCGATCGGCAACCCCGCGCGGCAAGACAGTAGGACTAAATGCCTGTATAAAACTTGTACATAAATCAGACGTCAGTTATAAGAGTAGAATGGCATGAATGGGAAGCAGTAGTTGAGTAGGCAGTTAGACAAGGCTGTAGCGTATCCCCAATATTATTCAGTCTCTGCACTAAGCAAGTATTGAAGGAAAACAATGAAAACATTCCAGGAGTGGAAGTTCAGGGAGGAAAAATAAAAACTTTGGCAGAGCAAAGGACTTGAAAGAACAGGTGAACGGAATCGACACTGTGTTAAAACGACGATAGAAGATGAACTTTAACAAACGTAAAACAGTTAAATGACATGTAGTCGAATTAAATCATGCGATTTGAGTGAACTAAATTTTGAAATTAGACACCAGGAAATGAGTCAAACTAAAAAAGAAAATACAGACTGCCTATAGCAAGGAATGCATTTCTGATAACAAGGAATCTGTTAAAGTCTAATATAAATTCAAGTGGTGGCAGTGGTAAGGTCCTATGGGACCAAACTGCTGACGTCATCAGTCCCTGACTTAAACTAACTTACGATAAGGACAACATACACACTCATGCCCGAGGGAGAACTCGAACCTACGTCGGGGGGAGCCTCACCAACCCGAGGAAGGCGCCCTAGATCGCGCGGCTACCCAGCGCCGCATAAATTAAAGTGTTAGGTAGTCTTTTCTGTTATTTGGTGTGTAGCCTTCTACAGAAGTGACATGTGGACGCTAATCAGTTTGCACAAGAAGAGAATATAAGCCTTTACAATGTGCTGCTATAGAACAATATTGAAATTAAATGGTTGAATCGTTTAACTAATGAGGTGGCACTGAACAGAACTGTCGAGAAAAGAAATTTCTGGCGCAACTTGACTAAAAGAACCGATAGGTTGATAGGACGGATTCTGAGACATCACAAAATCAACGGACTACTATTGTAGGGAAGTGGGGGGGGGTGGGGGGTGGGGGGGGGTGTGAAACTGTAGACTAAAACCAAGAGACGAATAGCGTAAGCAAGTTGAAATGAATGTAGGTTTTACTTGGAGATGAAGAAGCTTGCATAGGATAGACAAGCGTGAAGAGCTGCATCAAACATGTCTTCGGATTACAGACCGCAACAACAATAGTATATTCCTACACACTTCATAATTTTTTTCTTAAAATTTTGTAGGCAGGCTTTTGCAGGACATATGCTGTGGTATCACGTATTAGTATCACCCTACCGGCGTCTTTAGGTTGTTAACAAAATTTCAAGTTTCCATCTGATACCGATAGGGGTCACGCAGAATCGAATGGACCCAATGGTGTGTGCCCACACAGCCACGCTTCCAGCACCACCATGAGCGCTTTCTGCCGGTGCCATACAGGGCAGCCAGTGGCAGCCAGACTTCCCACTTGCACTTGGAGCTTACCTGCTACATCACCAGCGTTTGTGCCTAGCACAGACAGCCACATCCTCGTTGCTATTGTATGACCTGGACTCTAATTCTTGCTGCATTATTTGCGAATAGTCGTTGTACACTTGGAGAAATAACAAGTTAACTAAATCACTGCCGGCCGCGGTGGCTGAGCGGTTCTAGCCGCTTCAGTCCGGAACCGTACGACTGCTACGATCGCAGGTTGGAATCCTGCCTTGGGCATGGATGTGTGTGATGTCCTTAGGTTAGTTAGATTTAAGTAGTTCTAAGTTCTAGGGGACTGATGACGTCAGATGTTAAGTCCCATAGTGCTCAGAGCCATTTGAACCAGTAAATGTCCTGTTTACTGTGTTAACTTGTTCGCTGACCATTTCTGCTCCTGTTCAGCTTTCCTACAATGACAGTTGCCTCACAACCCTGAAGCCCCCCTCTCCTTGCTGCAGAGTATGAAGTCGTACACAACAATTACCTTCTGTTTTCAGTGAGCTGGTAGTACAGCATTTCTGCAACACCATCACTCGGGTGAAACAAACCTGTGACGATTCTTTTTAGGTCCTACATCTATGAGGCAACGGCCTTTCCGCAGTGGATACACCGGTTCCCGTGAGATCACCGAAGTTAAGCTCTGTCGGGCGTGGCCGGCTGTTGGATGGGTGACCATCCTGGCCGCCATGCGCTGTTGCCATTTTTCGGGGTGCACTCAGCCTCGTGGTGTCAATTGAGGAGCTATTCTACAGAATAGTAGCAGCTCCGGTCACAGAAAACCATCATAACGATCGGGATAGCGGTGTGCTGACCACACGCTCCTCCTACCCGCATCCTCAGTTGAGGATGACACGGCGGTCGGATGGTACCGATGGGCCACTTGTGGCTAGAAGACGGAGTGCCTACACCCATGAGCAGATTCCTTGGACAGCGAGCGTCCTTTAAACAATCTGTTATGTAGCCGTATTTTTCCCAGTAACCTACGAAAGAACCGGTCTGCCATCTGCTTAACCTTCACCCGAGCCTATGTGATCATTCCATTTAATTACCCTAGGACTTGTTACACACGTGTTTGTATGAAATGACAGATTCCAGTCTTAAGTTATGGATACTGCAGTCATAAGATACTTCGTGAAATATACAATTTTACAAATGGTTCAAATGGTACAGAGCACTATGGGACTTAACTTCTAAGGTCATCAGTCCCCTAGAACTTAGAACTACTTAAACATAACTAACCTTAGGACATCACACACATCCATGCCCGAGGCAGCATTCGAACCTGCGACCGTAGCGGTCACGCGGCTCCAGACTGTAGCTTCTAGAGCCGCTCGACCACCTCGGCCGGCCAATTTTACAAAAAAAAAAAAAAATGGTTCAAATAACTCTGAGCACTATGGGAGTTAACTTCTGAGGCCATCAGTCACGTAGAACTACTTAAACCTAACTAACCTAAGGACATCACACATATCCATGCCCGAGGCAGGATTCGAACCTGCGACTGTAGCGGTCGCGCCGTTCCATACTGAAGCGCCTAGAACCGCTCGGCCACTACAATTTTACATTTCTGAACGATTAAAGCAAATAACACGTCTTATGAAAATCTTATTGCATATTTGAGGAGCTTATTCTGATTGCCCTTTTTTATAGGTAACTACACCATCTCAAAAAAGTCAGATGTTCCCGTTACTTTCATCTGTCAGGTCATTAATATACAATAAGAACAACAAGGACCCCAACACGCTTCCCTGGGGCACGCCTGTTAGTTCTAGCATATGGTGTCCTCTCTAAGAAGAAAACCTCAACGAAGACTCAAACTTCGTCTCATGCATTTTATGACAATTTCCATTAGTAAACCTTGGTCTAGTATTGAGTGAAATGCTTCCTAAATGTGTTGTAATACTACATCTACCTGAATACCTTGATGTATGTGAAAATAGCGCTAATTAAGTTTAGCATGCTTGGTGTTTCCTGTCCCCATGCTAGTCGGCATGGAGGTCACCATTCCGTTAGAAATACCACAAACACCGGTGGACATCACGCAGTAGCAGCAGTTGGAACAGCAGCAGCATAAAATCTGCATCACATATAACAGTAGGATTTCGTTCAGCACAAACGGTGGAATTCATAATCTTAAAAAGAATGAGACTCTATCACTAAGCGAAATACGAACATGAAATGTAGTGTATAAAAACTGCGTTTTCTTACTGATGGTAACGTATTTTATTTCTCTCGGATGCCTTTCCCCTTTTTACTTTAAGGCATCTTCAGAGGGAAAGTTCTTCCCATTTTTGGTTGGCGTCTGCATTTCAAAAAACGCGAACTATCACGCTGAAGACATCTTAAAGTAAGAAGGGCGGAACGCGTCTCTGACACATAAAATAC
The DNA here is from genome assembly GCF_023864345.2 of Schistocerca serialis cubense. Taxonomy (NCBI): domain Eukaryota; kingdom Metazoa; phylum Arthropoda; class Insecta; order Orthoptera; family Acrididae; genus Schistocerca; species Schistocerca serialis. The sequence continues at coordinate 143,054,199 of NC_064638.1, read as the reverse complement.
AGTGTAGCAAGAAGAGGCGATTTTTATTTACAAACAAATATTTCTGTGCTTGCTGCGAAGGATGGCCACGCAAAAAAACTTGTTTAGTGAAAACTGTTTATATACATTTATTGAAGGCGAGGTGTTATTAAAATCATTGAACGATTGCAGTCTAACAGGTTAGTAGGTATGCAACCTTCATTACAAATTTTACTTAAAAGAGAGTGGTAAATATCATTTTAAATACTCTGCACACATGGGAACCTAAGGACATCACACAAATTCATGGCCGAGGCAGGATTCGAAACTGCGACCGTAGCAGCAGCGCGGTTCCGGACTGAAGCGCCTAGAACCGCTCGGTCATAGCGGCCGGCTTCTGAGCGTGTATTTTAATTTATTTTAAAATAACACTTTTGACTTCATTTTATTAGCTTTCATAATTTAATGTAGCTTTTTGTTTTTTATACATATTTGACCTCGGAAAGTAGTTCTTCACTAGCGTAAGAACGGAAGAGCAGAAGAACGTTTGTCGTTTGGAATCTGCAATAATTTATTTACAGTCATATTTTCACAGTACAACGAAATGTTTCTTGCGCAGTGGTTTCTCTCGTAGTTACGTATCTTCTTTAGACGGTAGATGACACGGCGCTTTGTTTTATACCTCACCTTGTTACCGCTACCATTCATCTTCCCATATGCTTGAAGTTATAGAATTATCCCTGCTTTGCTTTCTACACTAGTAGTTTTCATCGAAACTTAATACTGATGCAGAGAAACGGAGAATCAGTTGACGTTTTCGTGCATTCAGCGCAGTGTAATTAATTTTAATTCTTTTAAGAGCTGCTCCAGTGAGACTTCGACTTCATAAGTGATATCTGTCCTTTAATAAACCAGGTTTTGCGAGCTAATTTAAAGCTTTTATCGTCATCATCATCATCATCATATTCTGAAAGGTGGCTACACTGAGCCACTGAGCCAGAGATTGCGCCAAAGAGTATTATTAAGCCGCCTACACAGTGCTTGGAGAGAGCTCGTTGTAGTCAGTGCTAGGAGAGAACTCGTAGAAGAGTGCCTGTTAAGAACTCGTAGAGGTCTGTGCTTGGAGAGAGCTCGTAGTAGTCAGTGCCTGTCGAGGTCTCGTGGTAGTCTGTGCTGAGATGTTGTAGCAGAGAGTGTTTGTTGAGATGTGCTATTAGGCAGTGCTTGCTGAGATGTGATATTGGAGAGTTCTGGTTGAGATGATGTCACTTGTTGGTGTCTGCACCTGCTCAACATTGCTGGGTGCAACTGATGGAACTGCTTCTACTGAAATGATGTCACTTGTTGGTGCCTGCACCTGCTCTCAACATTGCTGGGTGCCACTGATGGACTGCTTCTGCTGAAATGATGTCACTTGTTGGTGTTTGCACCTGTTGACCATTGCTGGGCTGGAATTATCAACTATTTGCTTTTTTTTTTTTTTTTTTTGAATAATTAAAAGTATTTTATGTGAACATTTGTATAAACTGATTTTTTATGTATTGTGTAAACTATTATGTAAAGCCACATGTATGAAAAGAATTTGTATTGCCTACTGTACTTTATATATTAGGTTACTGAAAGGTCAGTGCAAAGCCAAAATTTTAACTAATTATGTGATATTTAGGTATTAATATTATCTTTTATTTTTGTCTGTATTTTTGTGGACGAATTTGGTGGTATTTTCACCACCAATGCTGGCAAAAATACCATCAAATTCTGGCCTGTGGAGGAGGGGCATATGAAAGGTGGCTACACTGAGCCACTGCGCCAGAGATTGCGCCAAAGAGTATTATTAAGCCGCCTACACAGTGCTTGGAGAGAGCTCGTAGTAGTCAGTGCTAGGAGAGAACTCGTAGAAGAGTGCCTGTTAAGAACTCGTAGAAGTCTGTGCTTGGAGAGAGCTCGTAGTAGTCAGTGCCTGTCGAGGTCTCGTGGTAGTCTGTGCTGAGATGTTGTAGCAGAGAGTGTTTGTTGAGATGTGCTATTAGGCAGTGCTTGCTGAGATGTGATATTGGAGATCTCTGGTTGAGATATAATGTAAGGATTAGAATGATTTTCATCAATATAAATGAGGTAATTAACTCAGTTTGTTTTTATTTTAGTGTCCTAAATAATGCGTCATTACAGGTTCAGTCAACAAAGCATCTGGCGTGTGTTCTTGTATTAGAGTGTAATTCTGCTTTCCTTACGCAATTATCGTATTTCTAATTTTCTTTTATCACGTCAGTAAAATTGATATTTAAAAATTCTTGTCTTGTTGAAGAAGAACCGTGCCAGATGTGCGTTGAGTCGTACTTCCACATACAGAACAGTTATACTTATGCTTTGGTTTCGTAGGTTTCATAGTTGCTGGGGACTTAATTAATTAATTGTGTCAACGAAAAATTTCATTTCATTCTTGTTGTTGTTCTTTGCAGTCAGATAGCGTAATAATACTAGTCAGGGCCAACCGATTACGAAACAGCGTAATCGGACATACAGCTACTAAAAACTAAAAATATTTTCAATCTTAGATTTAATTAAGCCCCCATGCAATTCATCATACTGATCATCATCATATTTTCATCATCATATTCATCATCATCATCATCATATTCATCATTATCATCTACTTCTTCTTTATTTGAGGGACTAGGCCTGTCACCTATTCCGATTTCTGTCTGCCCATCTTTTCCGTGGTCTTCTGGAATCTCGTTTGCTTCGTAGTTAGTTTTTTACTCCATCTGGAACCTGGAAGCGTCCAGCGACCATACTTATTACATTTGGTGGGAGAAAATAAAGCTATCAGTTACGACTTGTGTTTACTGAAGCTACAATAGACATAAGTTGTGACTGATTGCTGTACCTTCTTTCACCAGTTCAATAACTGTTTTGTTAGTCTTCCACCAGACATCGTGTTGAAATGAATTAAACAAATTATTTCGTTTGTTATATGAATTTAACTGAATAAATTCTCAATTCTGTTCTGATGTCTTCATTTCTCATCCGATCTCTCTGGTTTCAACCTTTCGTGTGCGTCAAAAATTTCATTTCAGTGGTCTGTGTACATGTTCCCTCTTGCTTTTAAATGTCCGAGATTGTGAGCCGTATATCAAAACAATTAACCATTTCTTTGAAAACAATTATTTTTGTTTCTTTCCCTGTTTTTTGCCTAGTGTTGTGTGTATTGTACCACACATTACCTAATATTTCCTCAACTTATTCTGTATATCATATTCAACTAGACTGTTTGCGTCGCGTCCTAAAAAGTTAAAATGCGAATAATCTTCTGGAACATGGGCATAATCTCAGTTTCTCCATGAGAAATAGTAAAAATGTGGTCCATATTTATCTGGACTAGGCATTACATTGTCCTTTATGAATTGTACTTACCCTCATTGTAAAATTATTTGGCCTCCAGCGAACATCATAGTATTTATCCAGTTACCGAGTACTATTTTCATGCGTCGCCTGACCTTTGCTTTCCGTTATCTAACAATGTTTATAGATATAATAAAATGGGAAAACAAGTTACACTTTTGTCTCACATCTCTGTTAATTGTTATGATTCCAGTCTTTTATCCAGGCGTGTGTACTACGCTGTTTGTTTCTTCGTAAGGGTTTTCAGTAACATGTATCAACTGTTTTTGGTAGAATCGTCTCTCTAAAACACTACATAAAATGTGTCAGCTAACCCTGTCGAAGGTTTTCTTGTCATCTACAAGAACGTGCCAAGAAGTAATGCCTCCCTTTTTTTTCATATAAAAGTTTTTAAATGAAACGAACGTTGTTAACATTCTCCACCTATATTCTTCATGTCTTGGTATTTATTTCTCTTCCTAATTATCCTGGCTACAACCCATTCCTCCCAATGAAAGACCAGTTTGTTGATACCATCACTGTAGAATTTTTGACTGTGTTGACGGAGCCACGAACTCACCTCTGCTTTTACCGCTTTGTCACTATCAAAGTGAAATCCTCGAAGATGTTCTACAGTTTTCGGAAACAGATAAAAATCGGATTGGGCCAAGTCGGGACTGTATGGAGGATGGTCGATGACACTGAACCCAAGGTATCGGATTATTCCAGATGTCGCAGCGAACGTATGTGGTCAGGCATTGTCTTGCTGAAGGAGGGGGTACACCGTGTGTGGGCGAACTCTTCGAATTGGAAAATCGATTACAGCACGCTGTTTCGCATGCGCGGACATAATCACGTTACACACCGCCATCTTACACGCTACAATTCGGAGCCCTCTAGCGGCAAAAGGCTACAAATATGTAAACATAAAGAATAAGGAGGAAGAACGCTAATAACTTATGTTTTACTTAAAATGCTTTAAGAGTTTTCACATAAAAAATTCGGAGGCCTCACTTTTCATCTCGTCCTCGTATAAAACTGATCTGATTTGCCATATTGAAGGCCCTTCATTTTGCTACAATGTGTCTCAACACAGTAGCATTGTCACTGTACTACGTTGCTAAACCTATTCTGCTCTTCTGATAAAAGTGAGTCGGTTATTTTTTAAGACATTTATTGGGTATTGTTGAGTGTAGCTTGTAATACATTACTGGCCATTAAAATTGCTACACCAAGAAGAAATGCAGATAACAAACGGGTATTCATGGGACAAATATACTAGAACTGACATGTGATTACATTTTCACGCAATTTGGGTGCATAGATCCTGAGAAATCAATACCCAGAACAACCACCTCTGGCCGTAACAACAGCCTTCATACGTCTGGGCATTGAGTCAAACAGAGCTTGGATGGCGTGTACAGGTACAGCTGCCCATGTAGCTTTAACACGATACCACAGTTCATCAAGAGTAGTGACTGGCGTTTTGTGACGAGCCAGTTGCTCGGCCACCATTGACCAGACGTTTTCAATTGGTGAGGGACCTGGAGAATGTGCTGGCCAGGGCAGCAGTCGAACATTTTCTGTATTCAGAAAGGCCCGTACAGGGTCTGCAACATGCGGTCGTGCAATATCCTGCTGAAATGTAGGGTTTCGCAGGGCTCGTTGAAGGGTAGAGCTACGGGTCGTAACACATCTGAAATGTAAAGTCCACTGTTCAAAGTGCCGTCAATGTGAACAAGAGGTGACCGAGACGTGTAACCAATGGCAATCCATACCATCACGCCGGGTGATACGCCAGTACGGCAATGACGAATGCACGCTTCGAATGTGCGTTCACCGCGATGTCACCAAACACGGATGCGATCGTCATGATGCTGTAAACAGAACCTGGATTCATCAGAAAAAATGTCGTTTTGCCATTCGTGCACCAGGTTCGTCGTTGAGTACACCGTCACACGCGCTCCTCTCTGTGATGCAGCGTCAAGGGCAACCGCAGCCTTGGTCTCCGAGCTGATAGTCTATGCTGCTGCAAACGTCGTCGAACTGTTCGTGCAGATGGTTGTTGTCTTGCAAACGTCCCCATCTGTTGAATCAGGGATCTATACGTGGCTGCACGATCCGTTCCAGCCATGCGGATAAGATGCCTGTCATCTCGACTGCTAGTGATACGAGTCCGTTGGGATTCAGCACGGCGTTCCGTATTACCCTCCTGAGCCCACCGATTCCATATTCTGCTAACAGTCATTGGATCTCGACCAGCGCGAGCAGCAATGTCGTGATACGGTAAATCGCAATCGCGATAGGCTACAATCCGACCTTTATCAAGGTCCTCCTTACACGAGGCATCGCAACAACATTTCACCAGGCAACGCCGGTCAACTGCTGTTTGTGTATGAGAAATCGGTTGGAAACTTTCCTCTTATCAGCACGTTGTAAGTGTCGCCAGCGCCGCCAACCTTGTGTGAATGCTCTGAGAAACTTATCATTTGCATATCACAGCATCTTCTTCCTGTCAGTTAAATTTCGCGTCTGTAGCGCGTCATCTTCGTGGTGTAGCAATTTTAATGGCCAGTAGTGTAGTTATTAAGAAGACTTACTATGACGATCTCATTCCTCAGTGTTACTTCAGGTGACCATGGCGTTACCTTTACTTCCCAGCAGTTGTTCACTAGTTTCAGTAAGTGCAGTTCCAATTGTAGTGCTCAATATTGTAATAACTCTATGTTATTTTCTTGAGATTCTGTGGGTTTCTTTTATTTTTCGTTTGACTTAGGTCTCCATGTGGCCCAACTGCGTTTACACTGTTTCCTTGGCAAATTTCGCAGTGTCCTTTGCAGTTGTTTCTAGTACCTTGAGGCTAATTTTTTTCCGTGTGTAGCCCCTGATTTTCTACAATCCAAATAGCTTTTTCAATTAAGTGCCGTCTAGCATTATTGTTTTATTAATTTATCTGCTACTACCTGCCTATCGTGTGTATCAGTTTCCATCTTATTTAATAAAGTGTCTCATAAATCTTTGTGGTTTTCTTTGACTGTTTGCTCTCATGGTGTAAATAGGCTGTTTAGGTTTTTATGTTGGTAACGCCACGTAGCGCTCTGTATAAAAATCACTGACTGTGCTGTGTGCAGTCTGTGGCTGGTTGGACGCATTGTTGGAATATTCGCTTGTGCAGTGTTGGGCAGTTGGATGTGAACAGCACATAGCGTTTGGCGGTTGGAGGTGAGCCGCCAGCAGTGGTGGATGTGGAGAGACAGATGCCAGAGTTTTGAGAACGGACGATTTGGACGTGTGTCCGCCAGAAAAAGGAAATTTGTAAGTATGGATGTTATGACTTTTGAACATTATTAAGGTAAATACATTGTTCTCTATCAAAATCTTTCATTTACTAACTATGCCTATCAGTAGTTAGTGCCTTCAGTAGTTAGAATCTTTTATTACCTGGCAGTATTGGCGCTCACTGTATTGCAGTAGTTCGAGTAACGAAGATTTTTGTGAGATAGGTGATTCATGAAAGGTATAGGTTATTGTTAGTCAGGGCCACTGTTTTGTAGGGATTATTGAAAGACAGATTCCGTTGCGATAAAAAAGTATTGTGTGTCAGTTTAGTGATTATCAGAATAAGAGAGAAATGTCTGAGTACGTTCAGTTTTGCTCAGCTGTTTGAACATTAAATAACGTAAGAGATTTACCAGCACAGCCATTCATAATTTTTGTAAGGGGTCGTTTCAATGGCTACGTTTTGCGTTACACATACAGGTATTCTCTTCTGTCTTACTTTGTCAGCATTGGAGATTTTCGTTTTTGTTATCGTTTATTGCTATTTAGACCTCTTTGTTCCATACCCTCTTCTAACATCCCATTCATTGCTGATGCGGTCACTTGTCATTCGGTTTATTACGTATTGTCTCAGTAGTCTTTGGTGAATGTGTTTTATACTTCTTTCTTGTCTTTATAGACTTCGTGAACTGCTTAAGTTTCGGAATGGTGTTTGTCCACCTGGAGAGCAGACCCTGATCAGAGTTGATATCATTTCCTCTTACGTCACATAGAAAGGAACCTGTTGCTAAACATAGGTAATCTTACATTTTTTCAGGCGACTTCCAAGAGCCATGATAAACTTTATAAAATGCATAGTACATAGCTCTGTTAATCTTTCTTTATTATCACTACCGATTTTGGAAAAATACCATTTTTCCGGCATGAAAAAAAGACTAGTATTACTCAAACGTATGTGTAGTGACATTTGACTATTATTAGTCCTTTTTGCTTACGGAGATGATAGCATGTACGGAAACCGAAAGTCGTAATATAAAAATATTAATATAGATTTTTATTGTTCATCTTCTGAAATAATGTTATCATTTATCAATCTAATATCTCTAGCAGCGAAAATATATTAACGATTTTTTGTAGAGAATTCTTATTATGAATCCACTGTAAGTTGCGAAGTTTTTTAATTTAACAGTACGATCAAAGATCTGACTAGTTGTTGGAAGAAGGTTAAATTAGTACATAATGGTAGGGAAACAAAATTTCAGTAAAGACTCAATAAATTGTATGGCTTTTCTTTCGCAATTGGGTTGATGATTTAAGTGTTTTTCGGCGCACGATAGCAAGGCTTTTAGCGTACCTACTAATAGGAGTGTGATAAAAGTGGCAGAATAGTAAAACATTAACTACAATTTAAGAACAAAAATACTCAAAACTCTCTGGAAACACACACACACACACACACACACACACACACACACACACACACACACACACACACTCAGAGAGAGAGAGAAGGGGGGGGGGGGGGAGGGAGAATCGCGCATTGAATCAAATATAAGATTTACAAAGCAAAACGAAGTGGAAAGAATTTCGTCTATGACTAGCTGATCGCTGGAAGAAACAGGAAGAGCCAGCCGCTCTCCATCCCACTAAAATCTTCGCTCTAAAAGGTTAGGCTGGAGTGTAGGTAACATACATAATTTTAAAAGACCATACTCATCATCAGCTAAAACAGAGAATAGATCTCCACCTTCATTTTCTTCTGCCATCCCATCGCAGCGTACATTGATTTGTGCGTAACAGGCATCACAGACTGGTGGGCAGGGGCAGGGGCAGGGGGAGGGCCAGTCATCTTGCAAGAGTGTGTTGGGTGACAGTGGCCTACTTTTAGCTTTGAAGACACCTTATCTGGTCCAGTGCTTGGATGCCAAGGTGTATTCACTGGGAGGGCAAATTATGAAGACATACTCGGGGTAAGGAAGTCCCCTTGCTGTGAAGCATCAGTGTGCAATAGCGTGGTACCTATGTAAAATACTACAAAACCAGAGCTGTAGAGTAAAATATGGAGCACAATCTTCCTTAAAATTTTTCAGATCTAAAATAGTTATGCGCTGCTTTTGGAGCGGCAACGAAAGTGTAAAACTTTAAAATAGCTATACTAGTCTTCAAAAGGCAGTCTTTCTCGCGAATCCCATTGCTTCTTGTTGCTCTACACCTACATCTACATTTAAACTCCGCAAGCCACCCAACGGTGTGTGGCGGAGGGCACTTTACCTGCCACTGTCATTACCTCCCTTTCCTGTTCCAGTCGCGTATGGTTCGCGGGAAGAACGACTGTCTGAAAGCCTCCGTGCGCGCTCTAATCTCTCTAATTTTACATTCGTGATCTCCTCGGGAGGTATAAGTAGGGGGAAGCAACATATTCGATACCTCATCCAGAAACGCACCCTCTCGAAACCTGGCGAACAATCTACACCGCGATGCAGAGCGCCTCTCTTGCAGAGTCTGCCACTTCAGTTTATTAAACATCTCCGTAACGCTATCACGGTTTCCAAATAACCCTGTGATGAAACGCGCCGCTCTTCTTTGGATCTTCTCTATCTCCTCCGTCAAACCTATCTGGTACGGATCCCACACTGATGAGCAATACTCAAGTATAGGTCGAACGAGTGTTTTGTAAGCCATCTCCTTTGTTGATGGACTACATTTTCTAAGCACTCTCCCAATGAATTTCAACCTGGTACCCGCCTTACCAACAATTAATTTTATATGATCATTCCACTTCAAATCGTTCCGCAGGCATACTCCCAGATATTTTACAGAAGTAACTGCTACCAGTGTTTGTTCCGCTGTCATATAATCATACAATAAAGGATCCTTCTTTCTATGTATTCGCAATACATTACATTTGTCTATGTTAAGGGACAGTTGCCACTCCCTGCACCAAGTGCCTATCCGCTGCAGATCTTCCTGCATTTCGCTACAATTTTCTAATGCTGCAACTTCTCTGTATACTACAGCATCATCCGCGAAAAGCCGCATGGAACTTCCGACACTATCTACTAGGTCATTTATATATATTGTGAAAAGCAATGGTCCCATAACACTCCCCTGTGGCACGCCAGAGGTTACTTTAACGTCTGTAGACGTCACTCTATTGATAACAACATGCTGTGTTCTGTTTGCTAAAAACTCTTCAATCCAGCCACACAGCTGGTCTGATATTCCGTAGGCTCTTACTTAGTTTATCAGGCGACAGTGCGGAACTGTATCGAACGCCTTCCGGAAGTCAATAAAAATAGCATCTACCTGGGAGTCTGTATCTAATATTTTCTGGGTCTCATGAACAAATAAAGCGAGTTAGGTCTCACACGATCGCTGTTTCCGGAATCCATGTTGATTCCTACATAGTAGATTCTGGGTTTCCAAAAACGACATGATACTCGAGCAAAAAACATGTTCTAAAATTCTACAACAGATCGACGTCAGAGATATAGGTCTATAGTTTTGCGCATCTGCTCGACGACCCTTCTTGAAGACTGGGACTACCTGTGCTCTTTTCCAATCATTTGGAACCCTCCGTTCCTCTAGAGACTTGCGGTACACGGCTGTTAGAAGGGGGGCAAGTTCTTTCGCGTACTCTGTGTAGAATCGAATTGGTATCCCGTCAGGTCCAGTGGACTTTCCTCTATTGAGTGATTCCAGTTGCTTTTCTATTCCTTGGACACTTATTTCGATGTCAGCCATTTTTTCGTTTGTGCGAGGATTTAGAGAAGGAACTGCAGTGCGGTCTTCCTCTGTGAAACAGCTTTGGAAAAAGGTGTTTAGTATTTCAGCTTTACGCGTGTCATCCTCTGTTTCAATGCCATCATCATCCCGGAGTGTCTGGATATGCTGTTTCGAGCCACTTACTGATTTAATGTAAGACCAGAACTTCCTAGGATTTTCTGTCAAGTCGGTACATAGAATTTTACTTTCGAATTCACTGAACGCTTCACGCATAGCCCTCCTTACGCTAACTTTGACATCGTTTAGCTTCTGTTTGTCTGAGAGGTTTTGGCTGCGTTTAAACTTGGAGTGAAGCTCTCTTTGCTTTCGCAGTAGTTTCCTAACTTTGTTGTTGTACCACGGTGGGTTTTTCCCGTCCCTCACAGTTTTACTCGGCACGTACCTGTCTAAAACGCATTTTACGATTGCTTGAACTTTTTCAATAAACACTCAACATTGTCAGTGTCGGAACAGAAATTTTCGTTTTGATCTGTTAGGTAGTCTGAAATCTGCCTTCTATTACTCTTGCTAAACAGATAAACCTTCCTCCTTCTTTTTATATTCCTATTAACTTCCATATTCAGGGATGCTGCAACGGCCTTGTGATCACTGATTCCCTGTTCTGCACTTAAAGAGTCGAAAAGTTCGGGTCTGTTTGTTATCAGTAGGTCCAAGATGTTATCTCCACGAGTCGGTTCTCTGTTTAATTGCTCGAGGTAATTTTCGGATAGTGCACTCAGTATAATGTCACTCGATGCTCTGTCCCTACGACCCGTCCTAAACATATGAGTGTCCCAATCTATATCTGGTAAATTGAAATCTCCACCTAAGACTATAACATGCTGAGAAAATTTATGTGAAATGTATTCCAAATTTTCTCTCAGTTGTTCTGCCACTAATGCTGCTGAGTCGGGAGGTCGGTAAAAGGAGCCAATTATTAACCTAGCTCGGTTGTTGAGTGTAACCTCCACCCATAATAATTCACAGGAACTATCCACTTCTACTTCACTACAGGATAAACTACTACTAACAGCGACGAACACTCCACCACCGGTTGCATGCAATCTATCCTTTCTAAACACCATCTGTACCTTTGTAAAAATTTCCGCAGAATTTATCTCTGGCTTAAGCCAGCTTTCTGTACCTATAACGATTTCAGCTTCGGTGCTTTCTATCAGCGCTTGAAGTTCTGGTACTTTACCAACGCAGCTTCGACAGTTGCCAATTACAATACCGATTGCTGCTTGGTCCCCGCATGTCCTGACCCGTTGAGGCTGTTGCCCTTTCTGTACTTGCCCAAGGCCATCTAACCTAAAAAACCGCCTAGCCCACGCCACACAACCCCTGCTACCCGTGTAGCCGCTTGTTGCGTGTAGTGGACTCCTGACCTATCCAGCTGAACCCGAAACCCCACCACCTTATGGCGCAAGTCGAGGAATCTGCAGCCCACACGGTCGCAGAACCGTCTCAGCCTCTGATTCAGACCCTCCACTCGGCTCTGTACCAAAGGTCCGCAGTCAGTCCTGTCGACGATGCTGCAGATGGTGAGCTCTGCTTTCATCCCGCTAGCGAGACTGGCAGTCTTCACCAAATCCGATAGCCGCCGGAAGCCAGAGAGGATTTCCTCCTATCCATAGCGACACACATGATTGGTGCCGACATGAGCGACCACCTGCAGATGGGTGCACCCTGTACCCTTCATGGCATCCGGAAGGACCCTTTCCACATCTGGAATGACTCCCCCCGGTATGCACACGGAGTGCACATTGGTTTTCTTCCCCTCTCTTGCTGCCATTTCCCTAAGGGGCCCCATTACGCGCCTGACGTTGGAGCTCCCAACTACCAGTAAGCCCACCCTCTGCGACCGCCCGGATCTTGCAGACTGAGGGGCAACCTCTGGAACAGGACAAGCAGCCATGTCAGACCGAAGATCAGTATCAGCCTGAGACAGAGCCTGAAACCGGTTCGTCAGACAAACTGGATAGGCCTTCCGTTCAGCCCTCCGGAATGTCTTTCGCCCCCTGCCACACCTTGAGACGACCTCCCACTCTACCACAGGTGAGGGATCAGCCTCAATGCGGGCAGTATCCCGGGCAACCACAGCCGTAGTCCGATCGTGGGATGCGTGGGACGAGCTGGCCGTCCCCGACAAACCCCCATCCGGACCCCCACAGTGATGCCCATTGGCAACAGCCTCAAGCTGCGTGACTGAAGCCAACACTACCTGAAGCTGGGAGCGAAGGGATGCCAACTCAGCCAGCATCCGAACACAGCAGTTGCAGTCCCTATCCATGCTAAAAACTGTTTTGCAAAGAACGTCTGAACTAATCTACAGAGAGCGCAAACAAATCGAGAAAATTTAAACGGTTATTAAAATACAAGATTGCCTAGTAAATGCAGTAATGCTGCTACTTGCGCACTGCTGACACTGCTCGGCGGCGGAAGGAGACTACGCGATTTTACACTATTCAGGTACTAAAACGCGATGCTACAACTCTCAAATACTATAATACGCCCGAAATTTATGAATTAAACAATGGAAGTACCAAAAACACGCAAAGAAATTAAGAATTAAACTATGTAACAAATGAGTGAGCTAGGAGTATACGACTTGCTGCTGCAGCTGCTTATCCAACGGCGGCATGGAGCACACTGACTGTGACCAACCGACACTGGCCGTTCAAAACAAAAACAGAAGACAAACGACTACGCGAATTTACACTATTCAGGTACTAAAACGCGATGCGACAACTCTCAAATACTATAATACGCCCGAAATTTATGAATTAAACAATGCAAGTACCAAAAACACGCAAAGAAATTAAGAATTAAACTATGTAACAAATGAGTGAGCTAGGAGTATACGACTTGCTGCTGCAGCTGCTTATCCAACGGCGGCAGGGAGTTCAACAACCTTTCTATTGGTGGACGAGCAACGGTGAGATATATGGGTGACTATGGCATGGATAATGTCTTATATGCTGGACGCAGCCTGGGAAGTCGCCTCCACATGTTAAACAGCGGCCCACGAGCATCAGCGGAGTGGCTCAGTAAGGGCCTGGTTTCAAAGGCACCGCCGGCCAAACTAATTCCTTCATAGAGCACCACGTCCAACGTTTGTAGCTAGAAAGGTCTTACGCACGTGTTCATTGTGCACCCACAGTAAAGCGAAGGTCACACAGAAGTTCCAAAAAACAGGAGCATACAGTTTCGGTCTGCTTCCGATGAACAATGGCTAATACAGTTTAAAATTCGACACCCAAGTCGCCGAAGTGGCGTCAGCTCAAAAGATTTGCACCAGCCGACTGGTTTACCCCACGGGAGGCCCTAGCCACAAGACATTTCTGTTTCCAGTTTAAAATATTCAGTGCTTTTAGGTCCGTGTCTTCAGATCCCCAAAGTGTGGTAACCGGATATGATTAAAATCAAATTTCGGGTCCACACAGCCAACTGTTCCCTGTGAGGAGCAAGTCTGCATGTTCTAAGGGTTTTCGACCTAATCTTTGGGCTTGTTAGTTTTCGTCTCCATCTCGGATATGAAGAACAATGGGAGGGCTATCATTACAGCAAACTTTTTCCGTGTCTCTATTTCTGTTTACCGCGAGGATACATCTTTCTTCTTGGCGGTTCAGTCAGTTGCCACCTTTGTTTCGGCTAAAGGCGAATTTGTTTGTGAAACCAGTGGCAGAGGTTTACAGTTACATTTACAGATGTAGGTTATCGTGCTACGTCTATCTCTTAATGTCTGCATCCCAAGACTTGTCTTTGGTACATGCTGCCTTACTTTTGAGGCGAATGGCTTCACGAGCGTAGGTAATACCGTCTTCGCCTCTCCTTGTTTTTGTTCATCCCGGAACACATGACAGTCTCTGGTCTTTGCTTCATTCTGGATGGTTTACAGAGCAATTGCACAATTGTCTGGGGCAGTGTAGTGAGTGCCTGGTTCATCGACTGCTCAATCGAGTCTTATGTCCATATCCCGAGCTTTGTATACCATGGGAGTGTAGCCAAAGCGTTACCTTTTAAGGTAGTGTACAGGACTGAGTACATAGGACCTATCGTCAAGACGGATAAAGCCTGCTGCAATGTACTCGTCAACTTCGGTAAGTGGAAAGTCAGAATAAAAGATGTTGTCTTCTTGATCTCACTGTAATGTATGTATGTCTGTGTCTCCTGTTGTCAAATCGGTCGGCCGGTGGGGGCTCATAGCGACCGATTGTTGTTTACCGGGAGAGACAACGGAGTTGCTTGATTACTGTCCGTTACCTCAACGAAGTGTACTGAGTGGTTATTCTGTCGCCAGTTAGTGTCCGGACCCCTGCGTGCAACATTTTCTTGTGGTCGCCCGTCGCTATTTCTCCTTGATCGGTCATTCTTATTAATGTAACTATTGTAATTTTCATTGGCGGGCCGCCTTTCATCACGCGGGACTGACCTATCAATCGCGTGATTTCTATCATTTACATACCGACGTGGACCATAATCTGTATTATATCTTCGGTCGTGATGTCTCTGTGGCGCCGAATTCCATCGATTTCCGTAATTCTGGTTTCTATTATTTGGAAAACTGTGTTGGTTTTGTCTACCGGCATTAAAATGGTTTCGCCCGGGTTCCCGGGTTCGATTCCCGGCGGGGTCAGAGATTTTCTCTGCCTCGTGATGGCTGGGTGTTGTGTGCTGTCCTTAGGTTAGTTAGGTTTAAGTAGTTCTAAGTTCTAGGGGACTGATGACCATCGATGTTAAGTCCCATAGTGATCAGAGCCATTTGATCCATTAAAATGGTTTCCGTTACCGTTGTTTTGATTCGCTACGGAGTGTTCATTCCGATTACTTGTGCTTGGCTCTTCTTCATATATTAGATCAATTGAGTCAAGCACGGAAAGAAAGTATTCAAGGTCGTTCTCCGGTATGGTTACCAATTTTTCGCGTAAGTTCGCGGGCAGTCTGTTTTTCAGAATTCTGAGAACATCTGCGTGCGGTATTGGATTGTTCCAATAGCGCGTCTTATTCAAATACTTTCCGAAATACTTTCTCAACTCGCCGTGTTTGAGGTTGGACGGTTGTGGGTTGAATACCTCACGTCGCAGTGTTTCTTGGACCCCAGTAGATCAATATTTCTCCAAGAAAGCCCGTTCAAATTGTTCGTAGGTGACGCACTGCAATGTTTGTGGCCCATGAAAGTGCATCGCCTTGTGTGTAGCCTAGTACATATCTAATATTCTGTGCCTCAGTCCAGTTTCTTGGTAAAACATTTTTAAATGCTCTTACGAATACGACTGGATGAGTTTTTCTGGATTCCGTGGAGAAAACTGGAAACTGTCTATGGTTTAACAGGCTCTCATCGAGTAGAATCGTCGAGATGCAAGGCGGCACGCCTACTGCGCGTTGCAGCGCCGCGTTTGGCGAATATCCATTGTTTGCCTGCGCCGGTGCGTGCACATACGCCGGACTGGGCGCGTGATATTCTGCGTTACTGGTTTCGTAATCTGGCACGGGCAAATAAGTGTCACGATGCCTGTTGCTTGACGTAGGCAAATCATTTGAAACACTCAGTCTACCCGCAACTTCCTTACGTATTCTGTCCTCGGCTACTTTCATTTCATTACCTAATTTCTCAAAAAGTTTTGTTTCCTGGTCAATTATTGATTCTTTTACATTACCGGTTTTTAAAGTTTCATTTATTTTGATGATGTCCGCGTTAATACGTCGAGTCTCCTGTTTCAGAAGAGCGACTTCTTCCTTAACTTTATTAACTTGGTCAGGTATTTCTTCACATAAAAACTGTACTTTCGTTAAATTTAATTGAATAGCCTCTACGTTTTCTCTTTGTACTGTTTGTGTTTGATTGTGTGTTTTTGCGACTGCTGACAGTTCCTGTTTGTTTGTAAGATATGAAAATTTCTTTTCTAAATCATTTGCCAATACATTATATACACTATTGATTGTTTTGATGACTTCGTCTTCGATCTTTTGATCGATTTCATTGGTGAGTTTATTTAAGCGTTGATCGAAATGTTTGTGAATATTTTCAGATTGCGTGTACACACTTGAAAACTGCTGTTGAAACCCAGTTTCCATGCTTGACAATTTTGTGTTTGTCGAGTTGTGGCTGATTTCTAGATTCGACAGTTTTGTGTTCTTCGTGTTGTGATGATCTTTAAATCAGATAATTGCGTGTTCACGTTTGACATCAGACTATATAATGCCTCAAGCGTAACTGTCGAAGCTTGTGTGTTTGTATTTATGCCATTATTTGTAACCATTGTTTCTCTACCACTGTCTGATTGAATCGCAACCGGGCTAGGTTCACTGATTTCACACGAAATATTTTCATCTGATCTGGTAAACGATGTTTCATCGATTGTGTACAAGGTTTCATTTGCAAGTGGTTCGTTATTGTTATTTATTGTGGAGTGCAATTGAATTGTATTTACCTCTACATTCTGTTGTGCTGAAAAACTAATTGCGTCATCTTTTACGTCACTATTCTCAGAATCGGTGACGTGTCCATGAACATTTGTCAAATTGAAATTCTCTGATTCCATTGCGAGGATATTATTTTTACCTGGACTTTGCTGTTAATCTAAATCTTTAAATTCTCTCGCATTTGGGTTATTAAAAATATCTCGTGATAGTTATTTGGTGCGCATCGGAAATTTACAAGATGGCGCACTACATCTTCTAATTCTGCGATTGTTGAGCATAAAAATGTAATTATCAAAGTGTAATTGTATGTTGTGCGTTGCCGCAAACACTACCAGGATTTTAATATGGAAAGGAAAAGGTTCTGCTTTAAGTGGAGCTAAGCCAAGGTGCAACCGCTTTACGCGTTTGCGCTTTCCTACCTTAATTCCGGCTGAGCTGCGTCACTCACGATTACGTTAGCTTTGTAAATCCTTGTCCTTGTTCCTTCTGGTTATTGTGCCATCCGCTTATATAATTAATATTGTTTCACCTTATTCGTCATTTTCCATGTGCATCATGCAACAGAGAAACAGTAATTTGTACAAGTACAATTGTAGTACACCATTAAAGTACTTACTCTTTATTCCAACAGCACTGTCCCTGTCAGCGGTCGCCAGTGTGGCAAAATAAATAAAAAACAAATTAAATTTGTTGAGTTTTTGAAAAGAAAACAAAATATGGATATAGAACTAACGTTAGAATTTTTGGAAGGCTTTTTTTACGGACTGTATTGATTGGCTTGAATGCGGACAAATTCAGTGCTGCGTGAAATTTGCCTGTAATATAATTTACAATTCCGATTAATAATATTTTTGAATTCTATGTCATTGTCGATTTATTCAGAGTTCTTACTTTGAAAGTAGAATTAGTCCTTCTGTCACAATATTAATTCATTAGTCGCCATCGATGTTCTTCTCTTTGTTGACCGTGCGTATCTTCGAAAGTCGGCATCGGTTTCCTTCACGAAGACGATGGAAACAAAGGAATAAAATGCTACGTCGCTTTAAATAATTCTCGTGAAACTTAGACACTTTTTACTATTTTTTATTCACAAGACACTAATACTTGCTGTGTTCGTCGCACAAATCATAAAACTAACAAGATGGTTGCCTTACAGCACACACCAAAAATTACGTCCATCCCCTACAAGGTAACAAACGAGAGTGTATCTTAACTCCTTCTTGGAGTATGAAACAAAAGAGAATCCAATACGAACATTACAGAGATTATATTCTACATTCCTCTCAATTCAATCTTTGGCGCAGACGTTAAAGTATTGTATCTCTCTGCGTCGTAATGTGTCATTACATCAGCATCATTTCTTTTCATAAAATTCTTTACTTTCCAGTTTTTTACTTTCCAGTTCCACTTGCGGTTCTCTGGCATCTATATCCATGTTATCCTGACAAGCTACAGGAATTTAACGCAGTGCGCAGCTAATTGTTGATATCACACCCAACAAGTGATTTAGCATTTAATAATTTTTTTAATTGGGGAGATTTCATTGTCTGGATCAAGTATGTACCGTTACGGAGCATTTTACTTTTGAATTGCTCTGGAAGCCATTATAAAGCTTTATTCATGTACTACGGTGACAATTTTACAAATGAACCACACATTTAACAACAATGAACACATTTACCATAGGCTGTGATCTGTACCTCTGATACTAACAGAAATCCCAGGCGGACTAGCCATGCTATTTGGGGTTAGGGTATTAATACTGTCCGACGGACCACTAAAACTGCTGGGAGCGTTGGAACTAGATATGGACTTCATGGACAAGCCGCGAGGAAAAAGTTAATAAGGGTCCACCTAGAAAGAACTCCTCTCGCCAGCGTAAGCCTTATACACCTGAGGTGTGGCAGGTTTCTCAGAGGTTGCCCGCTGGTCACTGTTCCAATTCAACAGTTATCGATCTCTTCGGCGCGCAGCGCACCTTCGGACCGAGAAATTGTAGATGTTTGTACCATCCCCGCGATCCTGGCAGTTAAGCCAAGATCCCCATTCCCTGTGACACTTAAGAGTTCAGTGTCATGACAGCTAAAGAATGCCCAGAGCTTACGGTTACACAGGACTGGCGGTGCTCACCAGACCCTGCTCAGGCTTGACAAACCCGTGTCTGAACTGCCTGGGGTGTTCGTCATTTGCCACGAACCTGGAGGCATGTATGGCTTATTGAATATGACAGACGCGACGTCCTCCGAGCAAACGTTTCGATGTGTGGTACATGGATTTCATGGCCCTTAAGGCCTTATGATTTGGAACGTCGACATTCTACGAACTCAACTCTTGAGACAGATTGTATCCCCAAGCCTGCATTCGAGCCCTATTTCTTATTAAGGTTTTTAATGTTGTAATGATTGTAGAAGAAATTAAATTTGTTTTTCAGCTTACAGAAACGTTAGATTTTAAGTATCTCATACACAGCATAATCCTCAGAAAAAGTTTTGTAATTCAGAAACTATTGTGACGTACCTAGAAGATTAAACTGTTCCTACTGGAGGAGCCTCTCTGTAGAAGGCCAATAATGGACAGGGGTGTGGCGGGGGAAGGGATTCTCATTACCACCCGGCAATCTGCGCTAGGAAAACACGTTGTTTTTCCAAACTGGCACCTCCGTGAGAAATTTAAAGGGGAACTAACCTTAGTGCAAGTGTGCAACCATCTGCAGACACCTCGAGAGGGTAAGTTTGTATGCGATACGTTGCGAGTCTCATCCTAATACGCTAATGGACAAGACTGTGAGAAAGTTTGCTCGACGCGTGTAAGTATAAAGTCCAAAAGTTGGCATCCTGGATCGAGGGATCAAGAGGAGGGGAAATTCCCATGAGGAAACGTGATATATTGTTAATCAATGATAGGATGTAACGAAAAATTTCAGCAAGCTGGAAGCACATGAGAAGATCAAAACTGATGAGCTAGAGAGTGGAGGGATTTTTTTTCGGCAGAGAGTGGAGATTCGGTGATCACATTCGGTGCACCTTTTCGGTGCAGACCTTCAGTGAAAGGTGAGGCTTCGAGATGATTCTTTTGAGACACTAAGGTTTGGCCTGAGCTTGCCTTCGGTGCTGATCCGATCGCGTGATGAGTTGGTCTCACTCGCTTTTCAGTCGTTACTAGATTTCATACTAGTCCGATGCTTTTTCCTTCTTCTGCACCCTGCCACTGTTGCTGCTTTTACAGTCTGATTCTAACACTGATCCGAGTTTTGACTCTGCTGTCGACGGGTCATTTTCACGCCCACAGTCATCCGGTTAAAATTAGTTCCTTATGTGACGCGTCTGTAACGCGGCCGTATACAAAACTTCGGAGAAACGACCTCTTGTAACGCTACTAACTGAAAGAGAAAAACCAACATCCGCATTCGTCATGCACATACTTCAAAGTAATTTACAGCGTAAGGTACGGTGTAGCCTTCGACAATGCATCGTGGCACTAATCCTCTCCGGCCTGCACAAAGGGAACAGGCCATTCAACCGCCGACAGCTGCCAATCATCCGCCAAGCATTGTCCGCTCAGTGATGGAGAAAGACAACAGCCCAAGACACTCGCCGACGAGTCGACAGCCAACTCTGCCCAGGTGAGGGCCAATTCAAGATCTAAATGAGAAGTCAGCTTCTCAGAGAATTCATTCGAGTGGTGTCTGACCAGTCCAAATGCTCTGATATACTATTTAGTACTGTTTCATGTGTTTCTTGTTGCTTTGATATTTTTTTCATATTACTATCTGTGTTCACAGTCATTCCGATGCTTTCCATATACCTGTGAGGTTTGGTTCGATCACTGACGATTAGTTCTGGAGCCAGGAAACAAGAAATGAATTAATTTTACCCCAAATCTCTGCTGAAACTTCCCATTCAGCATTCTCTTGAAACCCGTCGTAGGACACGACATTCCTCGAGTTACCAGCTTCTATGTTGCATGTGCATTAACTATGGGTACATAGTCATTGCTCAAATATTTACCTGTCTGTGTACTTCATTCGGCGCGATGCAAAGATTGAACAGTGAATAGCCTACTTTTTAACTAGCGTTATATGTATGAAAGATACGCTATTTTTGAGGTATCACTGCCATAAGAAAATGAATGTGCTGTGAGACTGTTTTCGCTGTATTCAGATGGTTACAAGATGTGTGGATGGGGACATGATGTATTAAATAGATTGGGTGTTTCTATGTAATGGATAGTTTTTGTTTGAATGAAATTTGCTCTCGAATATTTTACTGCATGCCATTAACGAATGAAAAAAAGTAAAATGTGTCACATTTTCATCTCCGAAATTTCGTGGGATCTAGAATGTTACTTAAAACTCAATAAATTACTCTCGGTATTCACAAAGCGACGATTCGAATAAAATTCTTTAGCTTCTCAATGATCAAACCCTTGAAATCTGTGCCGGTGACAGCTGTCAAAATCATAAATATTGTATTAGATTTGAAGCGACACGAATACCCACAGAATTTAATTCTGTAAAGCTACTGTAAGAAAATGGTTCAAATGGCTCTGAGCACTATGGGACTTAACATCTGGGGTCATCAGTCCCCTACACTTAGAACTAGTTAAACCTGACTAACCTAAGGGCATCACACACATCCATGCCCGAGGCAGGATTCGAACCTGCGACCGCAGTAACACCGCGGTTCCAGACTGAAGCACCTAGAACCGCTCGGTCACAGCAGCCGGCCTGCTGTGAGAGAAACTGAGGACATATTCATTTTGTAAATTTAAAGTAAAGTTGTTATCAATGGGCACACTCAGAACTTTTGTGTAAGGCAAAGAGAAAGGTTTTTAATTTCTTTATCTTTTTCTATTCAGTGGTCTGAAACACTACGTGCGTTACTGAACGTTAGCTCTCATTTGTAAGTTTGAAATCTGTTTTACGCGAAGTTCTATAAAAGAAAGTGTCTCGAATGCTGACTACTTCTACCTTCCACATATCTGTCACTCTACCAACTGGTTCGTAAAGAAACTTCCTGGCAGATTAAAACTGTGTGCCGAACTAAGGCTCGAACTCGGTCAAGAAGACAGTACGCACATCGGTACGCAAAATTACGCAACTACTTGTGCAGAGTAAATTATCGCTAGGAGCTTCACATGGAGGCAGCTATAATAGAAATGTGAAGACTAATCAGTAAATGATAGTTTGTACTCGTTCATTTTTCGCTCTGCTTCTTCCTGAAAACATGACGATAAGTTTCCATGCCGGCGAGCTTCCGTGTCGTGCTCGGTAATTAATAAACCGCTATCGCGTGTGTTCGGTCATCTTTAATTCTCTACCAGTGGTCGTCATTAAGCTAGAAGAGAAGCTAACAATCATTTCAGAAGATTTTTGAGATGTACGTTAACCGTCTGTTTGCTCAATATCAGAACGAGGAGTTGCTAACAAGCAGGGCATACTTAATATACGGAAGAACTGCTTTCGGAGCGTAAAACGTGGTCCTAGCGCAGTTTTCGTGGAAACGTGGAACTGACGTCTTGCTGACAATAATATCTGCTAGCTCTCCCATAGCGTAACTTCTGTGCTCGCCATTAAATCAGAAAATAATAACGTGATTATTCCCCTCATTGTCTAAATAAAGGGAAACATGCGATGTACTGGAATCTTGTAACCTCTCTGATAAACGGTAATAGTCTTAAGCACCTACTGTTCCTTAAACAAAGGGAGATAAAAAAAGAATTAGATGATCACAGGGTTTGGTTTTTATAATTCACCAGAGAGAATAGTGCCTGCTGCAGAGGAATTCCAAGTAGCAACTTGCAAATAGTGAGGCAGAAACAGTTTCGCAAAAGTAGGTCGCAGAGATAAACACACTGTCCCGACGACATTAAATCCGAACCTTGGCGTGCACAACGCTGTCCATGGAGGACAGTCGTTGGCCAGTCGAATTATTAACGGGTAACCGTTCAAAAGGTTTCGAAGAATACCGTAACTCTTTTGTCAGTTGCAGAGGAATGCCTTCACGAAATAACTTACGTAATATTTCAACAGTTCTCCGCGAGCAGTGTTTTCGTGACAGCGGACAGAATCCTTTATACTCTCGGCCTGCAGCTAGTGGCTCGTACGGGGCCGTTACACAGTCGGGAGCAGCAGAATAGCAGCAGTGCCCACCATGGAGCCAGTTGTGGTAGCTCTGATGGCGGGCGCCATCACGAACTACTTGCCGTTCGTGTGGTGCGAGCCCCAGCTGGGAGAAAACGCTCTGGCGCTCGCTAGCCACCTGTGCAGTCGCACCTACACTCGGGTATTCGTCACGTACACTTGCAGCAAATACGGTCAGTGACGCAATCCGTGAGGCAGTAGTTTTTAGCTCCGCTTCTACACTACTGGCCGTTAAAATTGCTACGAGAAGAAGAAATACAGATGATGAACGGGTATTCATTGGAAAAATATATTATACTACAACTGACATGTGATTACATTTTCACGAAATTTTGGGGCACAGATCCTGAGAAATCATTACCCAGAACAACCACCTTTGGCCGTAATAACAGCCTTGACACGCCTGAGACTCGAATCAAACAGAGCTTGGATGGCGTGTACAGCTACAGCTGCCCATGCAGCATCAACACGATACCACAGTTCGTCAAGAGTAGTGATTGGCGTATTGTGACGAGCCAGTAGCTCGGCCACCATTGACCAGGCGTTTTCAGTTGGTGAGAGATATGGAGAATGTGCTGGTCAGGGCAGCAGTCGAACATTTTCTGTATCCAGAAAGGGCCGTACAGGACCTGCAACATGCGGTCGTCCATTATCCTCCAGAAATGTAGGGTTTCGCAGAGATCGAATGAAGAGTAGAGCCACGGGTCGTAACACATCTGAAATGTAACGTCCACTGTTCAAAGTGCCGTCAATGCGAACAAGAAGTGACCGAGGCGTGTAACCAATGGCACTCCATACCAACACACTGCTGTTTGTGTATGAGAAATCGGTTGGAAACTTTCCTCATGTCAGCACGTTGTAGGTGTCGCCACTGGCGCCAACCTTGTGTGAATGCTCTGAAAACCTAATCATTTGCATATCACAGCATCTTCTTCCTGTCGGTCAAATTTCGCGACTGTAGCACGTCATCTTCGTGGTGTAGCAATTTTAATGGCCAGTAGTGTACAACTAATTTATTTATTTAGCGTACGGCTTACAGTATTATACCTTAAAAGTACATATAATTAAGTTTAGCGGAGAATGGGGTATCCCCAGTAAGGAGGTAGCCCCGGAAGGTTGGTTTTCAGCTCTTACTTCCATCTGGAAGAGCTCTGGTTTATGCTGCGCTCTTCGCAGTAGTATCATGAACCAAATTCTTCAGCGACGCCATTAGTGATAAGGGGAGGGCACGACGTTAGGGTCACAAATTTACTTCAGACTCTGTACAACCTTTAGTAGGCAATTAAAACAACATAATGTGAAAGTCGTAAGGAGCATTACCCCGGCAATTCCGAGAAAATCGCGAGAAAATTTTTACGCGTCTATTACGTACATGATGTATCTGTGCAAAGCTGCTAGCCGTAATTAGTCATTGTGGTCATGTAGTTAGCGTTCTCGCAAAGTAAATGAGTCGTGGATGTGGCGACGGTTACAATCTCGATATCATGTACTTATTAATCTATATTTGCTTCATCATTGGTCACATTATTTAAATGATATGACATTTCAGATGTAATATAGTGAAAGAAAACCCATGTGCATTTTCACGAAGTAATTTCACATGTCATTTGACTATTTACTATTTCTAATTAAATTTTCAAAGGTGAGGGACAGGCTCGGAAAGCCCAAGTCGAACCTCGATAAATAATGATCCGAACGACGTTATCCACAGTCGCCAATATACAGTAGTAAGTCACAGTGTGCCAGACCACTACAGTAACGTACAATTACACGTCGGATGTACTCTCGACATCACACGCTGCAGCATGTTATTTGTCATACGGACTTGGAAACATGAATTGAAACTTTTTCAATTCTGTTATTCTGTGGGCAAATTTTTAAAAATTGCACTTGTTTTTACAGCGTTTGTATTTGAAAAAGAGTGGCAGTCTTCAACTTCCTTCACAATTTTCAATAGTTACACGTTCCAATAAAAAAATACGAAAAAGTGTATTCCCCTTTTAAAATACTTGGAGCCAAGCCTTCCCGCATTACCACCATGGGTTGGGGAATGCCGGTACATGTAGCTTGTCTCACTGTTATATACGAGTGTTTTTATGTTAAGTTGTTTTCAAAATTAATTTATAGTTTCACATACTAGAGTATACATACATAGCTCTACTCTGAGAGTATGAATTTTGACATAGGCTAATTTTAAACAGCAATATGATCATTCCTGCTTAACCTACCGTCATTCCTCCATTCTTCCCTATCTATATATATATATATATATATGTATATATATATAGAGGCCATGTCCCGATTGACTGACTAACTCATTATCACCCAGGTCAAACAGCTAAGGATAGAAATTTGAAATTCAGAAAGGATATTGATGTTATACTGTAGGCTCGTTTAAGAAGGGATCTCTCGAAATGACGTCTGTAAGGGGGTGAAACAGGGCATGAAACGTTTTTTGAAAACATGTCGCTATTAAGAAAATTTTAAGCTAGATCTAAGAAAATTCGTATTTTTGGTTCCTCAGTCAGGCATATAGAAACACGCGTTTGAGCATTTTTGGAAGTTTAACCCCTGTGGGGCTCAAATAGTGGCTGAAAGATGTTTTTTGGAGCTACTTCAACCCGTGATGCGAGGAGTAAGGAAGACAGACTAATATTGGCAAAGAATGCAAGAGACGTCTACTAGCATCAAACTTAGGCCTTAATTTGAGGAATAAATTTCTGGCACTATACTTTTGGAGCACAACGCTGTATGGCAGTCAAAATGCTCGACTATGGGAAAACTGAAAAATAAGATAATCGAAGCATCTGAGATGTGGTGCTACAGAAGATGTTGAGAATTAGGTGGGCTGATGAGGTAAGGAATGAGGAGGTTCTCCGCAGATTTGGCGAATAAATAAATATATAGAAAACTCTGAAGAGAAGAACGTACAGCACTACAGGACATCTGTTGAGACATCAGGGAATAACTTCCATGCTACTGAAGTAAGGTGTAGATGATGGAGACTGTAGAAGAAGCGAGAGACTCGAATACATCCAGCAAATAATTGAGGACGCAGGTTGCAAGTGCTACTCTGAACACAGGACATCACACCAGTCAGAAGTACGATGACTCGAAAAAAAAAATGTTCTGGAGTTCTTTAGGTTTGTAGCATAAATCAACTGACACACAGTTCCTCTGAGGCCGTAACTGCCCCCCTTACATAAATAGGGTTTCTGGATCAGGGCCACATCTATTTATCGTCTTTTCAGAAGACAAATCAGGGCAGCAGTTGCCACTTAACTTCGTTGCAAGTTTATTTCCAACACTTGGGGTCTCCATCTTGCTTCCTTGGTCGCTTCCAATACCTATGATTACCCTGACGGTAACCTGTAATAAACCTAAGTACAATCTCCTTGCCATCAGGAGTTTTACACCGACTTCCAACCCCAAGGGTTTGGTTGTCTGGTGCTACCTTTCGGCTGATTACCCTCCAATTCTATGTCGAAACCTACTAGATCTGTCTACTTATTTTCTCGAGCAGTCTTTGGATCCTGAAGAAGTTTTGGTAACCTTACTGATGCCTTTGAGGTCTTGAGGAGCTCAGCCGCTGGCTTTAAAAGCATCTTCACCTCCTCTCATGGTGCTATCTCAGACACTATCTTCTTAAGACAATCCTTTGTTTCCATCTCCTCACGGGTAAAGATAAGAGCACCTTGTCCAGATATACCCTCTTGGATTTGGTTGCTGGACTTTCGCGCACCTCAGAGAAAGTCATCCGAACAAGCTCCATCTGCTGCGAAATAATACTGACAAGTGGATACCCTTGTTGAATAGCGGTCATCCTGAGAACCTAGAGAACTGTTTCCCTATTCCCTGTCACAGCTCTTTCTGGATGCGATCATCATGAGAAGTGGGGATATTAGGCTCCTCCCTTATTCTCTTGTTTCCTGTCTTAGAGGTGGAAGAGGTCTGTTTATTCCCTTCAATCCTGGGACAGTCTTGAGAGTCTTAAGTTGAAGACCGTTTAGTTCCCACGTTTTTGTTTGGGAATTCAGTCTTTACCATCATTTTCTTTTTGTTCTTTTAGAAGTTTTCTTCTCTGAGCCCCAGGCAAGGATTTAGTATTGACCTTGTCCAACTTTTTAGTGACATTTTTTACATCTTGGACTGGTGTATCACCTGGTTAAGTTGCAGGAACAGCTTCCACCAGTTTCAGCTCGATGTTTTGTTATTTGTGGTCTCATCATGTCCCTCAGTTTTTGTTTTTATTTTTCTGTGTTCTTTATTATGGTCCCATTAGAATTAGCAAAATATTCCGTCAACACCATGGAACTCCATGCGATGCAAGGCAAATTACTCAGAGAGGTCTCTCGGTATCTCTCTCAGTTAATGACGCGTTCCCATGTGCCTAGCAACTATCGGTACCGATCGCATCACACCTTGGCTTGCATAACTAAGGAAATGACGTAGGACTTGGAATTGGATACGGAAGAGATGGGTTGTTTTGGGACACTCTTCGTCTGGCCCATCAGCTGAGGCCAGTCTGGCGCAGGAGGCCCTGCCAATAGTACTTCTACCGAAAGCATAGCCCTCAGCTTCTTTGCAGGCGCACATCCTCTTCTCCCTCACGGACAGTGTTTGTACGAGGCAGTGCCCCCTGGAGGGCATTTCAGTATATACTTCTACACAACTACATGGACTTTTATATATCCCGTGTGTCGCTAGTACATCTTTTGCAGTTCCGAAACATTCTACTGATTCTTGCACAACTTGTGGACTGGTAGTGACTAATGTAGCAGTGGAAGAAATGAATCATTGGTTCATCTTTCTTTTGAAAGCCGCCGGCCGCAGTGGCCGAGAGGTTCTAGGCGCTTCAGTTTGGAACCGCGCGACCCCTACGGTTGCAAGTTCCATTCCTGCGTCGGGCATGGATGCGTGTGATGTCCTTAGGTTAGTTAGGTTTAAGTAGTTCTAAGTTCTAGGGGACTGATGACCTCAGATGTTAAGTCCCATAGTGCTCAGAGTCATTTGAACCATTTTTGAAAGCCCCTGATGACAACGAACATTTTCGGTGGTCAAGTCCATGCTTTTTCATTTTTCTGTCGTTGCTTCTTAGTACCATCCACGTCACCACTTATTCCTTATGTTAAGTGATCTTTCTGTACGATGTTCCCCTCTCACACTTCCATATTTCACACTAATTTACAATTTTTTCCTCAAATGAAATTTAACCTAGGTAACAGGTGGAAAGGTTGCACAGGATTTTGCAGAGATATTCAGTAAAATAAATGAACATACTATTACGTCCTGCTTGTAAAATACTTCAGTTAAATTCCGAGGCTGAGAAGTCGTGGTCGATATACACTGGTGTCCAAAATTAAAGCAACAAACGCAAATTTTACAAGTTTGCGTTTATTTAAAAAAAAAAAAGAACAGGCAATAGTGAAGCAGAAACAATGTAAAGAATACAGAACGTAATCAACTGCAATATGTTTAATGGCAGACAAAAATGTTCTTCTATTTTTCCAACTTAGGAGACTTGCACACACGTTCTGACAACTGGTTAATGCGCTCAGTAGGGGTACGACCATCTCTGGGATCACGGGCTTGACGGGACATGCCGTGTATGAAGTCATCAGTCTCATGTTGAGGCAATAAAGCCCCTTCTTCCTAGAGAGCTGCTCGCGTCTTGGAGACTCATTGGTGGCTGCTGACGTGATCCAACCCGTTTCCCTAGTGCATTCCAGAGACATGCTCTATGGGATTCAAATCGGGAGAGCGACTCCATGCGTGCAATATCTTCCGTTTCCAAAAAAAACCATCAAGTACCCGTGCTCTCTGAAGTCGGGCATTATCGTCCATCAGTACGAAGTCTGAGCCCACACCATCCATGATAACAGCGCATGATATCCCAAGACCTCCTCAAAGTACCTGACAGCTGTCAGAATCTTGCTGATTCACCCATACAATTTCATGAAGAGGTACCCGAGTTGTCAACATAATCCGTGCCCACACCATTAGGGATCTTCCTCGATATCGGTCTCTTTCCACAATGTTTTTGTCTGGAAGTCGTGTTCCACGTGCCCTCCAGATGCGAATCCGCCGAGAATCACTCTCGCGACCAGATCTGGACTCATTGTGGAAAGAACATTGACCCACCGTCAGACCGTCCACTCTAGACGTTCCCTTCTGTGCAGACGCGTCAGAGGTAAACAGACAGCAGGTCTCCGACAATAAAGGGAAATCTGCTGAAGCTTCCTGTACTCCGTTTGGCTCGATAAAACATGTCCATGGGATGCCAGCTGCAGTGTAGTAGTACGGCGGTACCTTCATGCCGTTACAGCCAAATAACGGTCCACTCTTTCTGATGTCACACGTGGTCGGTCCTGCCCTGGTCTCCAGGGTACAGTTTCGGTCTCTACAAACTGTCGCTCATCCGAGAAACAACATAACGATTCACATTAAGCCTTCGGGCCTCATCAGTTTGCGATTCTCCTGCTTCCATTCTTCCTGTGGCTCTCCACAGCAGAGCGTCTTTAGGTGTCTTCTCTGTGCGATACTGCACACTCTGTGCCGTACTGCACCGTCTGTGATTGCGTACACAGCGATTATGGATGTGGAACTACCCTGCAAACACTACCCCGGTTGATAAAAAAATGGCTCTGAGCACTATGGGACTCAACTGCTGTGGTCATAAGTTACCTAGAACTTAGAACTACTTAAACCTAACTAACCTAAGGACAGCACACAACACCCAGCCATCACGAGGCAGACAAAATCCCTGACCCCGCCAGGAATCGAACCCGGGAACCCGTGCGTGGGAAGCGAGAACGCTACCGCACGACCACGAGATGCGGGCACCCCGGTTGATAGGTGACGTCATTGCTGCGTGGTTGTCCGTTGGTCGGAATGCCATCTTTCGTGCAGAACACGATCGTAACGACGTCTGTTGACAGTTTCTATGGTTATATCGTGAATTAGACACAGGGCTGGGAAATAGTAGCTTGTTGCTTTAATTTTGGACACCAGCGTATAAAACTATTTCCTGGTGTTTCGTCTCCGAATCAGGGAGATATCCTCAGAGGTAAAATGAAACTGTATCAAGGGTACTACCATTCGTCATATGCTGCAAATTGCATGGTTTTCTGTGGGTGGTGCCAACGTTCTCGATTTAAATGAATTCCTCATCATTCTCATATTTTATCTGATATAGCACCTTCTTCTTTTCTGTTAAAATTAGTATGGTGTTTGCAAATCTCCAGAGACCCTCTACAAGGCGCCCATGATAACGCGTTGTTTTTGCTGAAACGCTCGTTCCATTGAATTTTATTTCGAGGCGTTATCATCTCGGAAAGCGTATTCTGCTACAGTTGATTTGTTAGTATTTACCAAACTCCATTTCCTTTGGTGTTTGACTAAGCGGGTGTTTAGTATGTACTTGCTGATCACTACATGAATTTTTATGCGCCTCCGGTGTAGTTAGTTGATGTAGTGCATCTTTCATCGTAGTTAAGCTTTCTTTTATTTTTTGTGGGTCTAAAGATCATTTCACCTCAGTTTGCCAACACTTTCCCCACGCGATCCGAAATCTTGTTAATAAGCAGGAGGAAAACTTTCCCAGTTCGCGACCGTTGATCCTTACTAGTCCTGGCTTTCTCTCTTCCTGGACGATGTGCTTGATTTACTTCCTTACTGGAGTAACAATTTTTCTTAAAAGCTGACTGTAAGTGAATCAGCTCATCCTTTAAATAAACCGGTTCGCAAATTATATTAGCCCTGGACATCAAGGATTTAATGACCCTTCTCCTTAGTCTTGGATGAGGGTTGGATTCATTGTGGAGATACCGCTGAGTGTTCGTAGCTTTCCTGTATGTCTTCTTGCCCAAAGTCTCGTTTACCGTTTGACCACCGGTATATTCAGAAAATGTTGTCCATTTCTCCATGATAAACGGAATTTTTGGGTTTATACCATTGAGATGTACTAAGGAGACATCCGACTCTTCTTCACTGTGCATTCAAACTACAAAAACATCTTCCACCTAGCGATAAGAAATTACACTGCATTATGACCACTGTCCACTGCAACGCTGGATGCCGCCTGGTGGCGGTGCAGCCCGTCACACGGTAACAAAGGCATGTAAACGGTGAAGACACAGACGGGGTGATCACCCTTGCGAATATATGGGCTGCAAATGGGGAAACCCATTGAGATATGAGACTTTGACAAAGGGTAGATAATTATTTCGCAAAGCTTATGAACGTGTATCACGAAAACGGCGAACCTGATCAAATTTCCACGTACTACTGTCGCGAGCATCTACGGAAAGAGGCAGAAGAACAATGAAACTACCACTAGACGCCAAACGGTTGGACGTCCACGACTCTTCACAAAACGTGGGGTTCGGAGGCTTGTCTGCTCTGTAAAGTAGGATAGATGGTGATCTGTGGCGTCTCCGCCGGAAGAGCACAATACTGATGCCCGCATAAGCGTTTTGGAGCACACCGTTCATTGTACGTTGTTGAACATGGAGCTCCACAGCAGACCACCCCTACGTGTTCACGTGTTGACCCAAAGACATCTTCAGTTAGTATTCCAGGGGGCACGAGACCATCGGGATTCGACCGTCGATCAATGAAAAAGTGTCGGCTCTTCGAGTGAACCATATTTTTGCTACGCTAGGTAAAGCCGTCTCCACAAACGCCGTCACCGAGGCGAATGGCGGCTATAAACGTGCAACGTGCCACGGACACAGGCTGCTGGGAGCAGTGTTACCCTATGGGTGACATTCTCCTGCGCTTGCGTGGGACCTGTGCTAGAAATCGAAGACACACTGACAGTTACGAACCAACAGCATCCCTTCATGCTTGATGTCTTCTTTCAACAGTATAACTGTCCGTGTCTCGGAGGCAGGACCGTGCTACAGTGATTTGAAGAGCATTACAGTGAACTCACGTTGTCTCCGCGACCAAATTTGCATCATGTAACCCTAAGTAATTCTTCTCGGTAGCTATGGGGCGCAATCACTGCGTGCGCATGTCAGCGGCCGGTAATTCACACGAATTACATGATCTGTGCAGAGACTCCTAATACCACGTACCTCCACAAACCTAGCAACAAACCGTCGGAACAGTACTACGAAAAACCAGTCTAAACTTGCAATTTATACTTTTTTTGACCACTAGATGACTAGTTTCGGGCCGAGATACATTTCCAAAACGCCGTATCATAGTCAAAAATGGTATTTCGGAAGACGTAAAAACCACGTCAAAAATGTGCAGCAGTTACAGAGCATACAGATGCTGGAAGTTCGTAAAGTGTCGCATACCTGATACGCAGGATCAATGATACATTTCAGTCCAAAGACGGACAAACAAGCTATTAAGTACATGGTCATAATCTTTTGGCCTTTTATTGACTGTCTGCAGCAGCCATTGTTTGAAAATCTCGATAAAAATTCGACAACAGCAGGACTAAGAGGGCTGCTCTTCGCCATCCCGTCAATTTTCCCGTCAAATACAATTATGTACTGGGCACAGGTTGTAGTGAGACAGAGTCTAAATAAATCTACTACTTCGATCGGAAAAGTATCTACGGTATATGAAGTAGCATCTTTCACGGGAATCATCGTAAATAAGGACATAGTATCACAGATGAGAAGGATATCCCGGGCCCATACAATGTTCTTCAATTTAATAATGCACGTAGTTTTTAATATAAATGTCTTCTGTCAGTGTAAGGCTGCAGTAATGAGACCAGAGGTGGTGCGGGGGTATAAGCTGTCGTACAGAAGTGTTTCTTATCGTCCGAAGAGTAAAAATACCAGATGATTGGTAATTGTTAAAACTTTTGTTGGGGATTTTTCCGCAACTTTTTATTAATCGTCGGATCCAAAAGGTCGTTAAACTTCTTCTTATGATCTTCAATCTTCATCATAAATACGGCGTTATCTTTGTCAGCGGTAAGGACGAATGTCCCTCAAGGCCAGTATTGCCCCTTGTGTGAAATTACTGCCACTTGGCTTGGATTTAAGTAATATTCTAGCGGTTTTTGTCCTGATCCCATCAGAGGACAGTTTTGATGACAGACGAACTGCTGCCTAAATCTTTACTACAATGTCCTCCGTGGGTATCTTCAGTGGCATCACAGCACAATTACCTCCATTAGATGGTAGTGAACTTTCATCTTTAGTTAATTTTCTACTTGGTATCTTGTAACTGTTCGGGAACTGTCAGCAATTATAGTTTATTGTCTATTATTCTGTAAGGTAGTAAACTTTCCCTTGCATTAGTTGTAACCACAGTCTCGAACGTTAGGCGCCGCGTCTGATGTATTTACTCTCGTAACATCGCTAGTTGCATACTGTTGAAAAGAAGAGCAACTTGTGCCGAACAAAACATCCACCTCACCTTTAGAACTGTGGAATACGCTGGCAGCGTAAAAGGAAACTGTGCATACAGAGATGTTGAGCACCCATCTTGCGCAGTGAACAGGAAAGATGAAGGTGTTAAATAAGACAAAATATGGATGTCGACTTCGTGCCAGCAGAAGGAATACTTCTAAACAAGATCGAAGGCGCTAGCCAGAGATAATCACATAGTCGACATCGTGTGACGACTATGTCTTCTGTGCAGCTCTATAAATTCGGAAACATCTGAGTCCTTGATGTAGTTGCCGTTTTGCCTATGAATATGTCTCTCGCCACCCGGCAGTTTTAATTGAGGTAATGTACAGGGTGATTCAAAAAGAATACCACAACTTTAAAAATTTGTATTTAATGAAAGAAACATAATATAAACTTCTGTTATACATCATTACAAAGAGTATTTAAAAAGGTTTTTTTCACTCAAAAACAAGTTCAGAGATGTTCAATATGGCCCCCTCCAGACACTCGAGCAATATCAACCCGATACTCCAACTCGTTCCACACTCTCTGTAGCATATCAGGCGTAACAGTTTGGATAGCTGCTGTTATTTCTCGTTTCAAATCATCAATGGTGGCTGGGAGAGGTGACCAAAACACCATATCCTTAACATACCCCCATAAGAAAAAATCGCAGGGGGTAAGATCAGGGCTTCGTGGAGGCCAGTGATGAAGTGCTCTGTCACGGGCTGCCTGGCGGCCGATCCATCGCCTCCCGTAGTTGACGTTCAGGTAGTTACGGACAGATAAGTGCCAATGTGGACTCTCCATACAGTTGATTGTGGAATTTGCAGCTATCTGCTAGCTCTGCGAGTCGATTTTCCTGGGCTGCGAACAAATGCTTGCTGGATGTGTGCTACATTTTCATCACTCATTCTCGGCCGTCCAGAACTTTTCCCTTTGCACAAACACCCATTCTCTGTAAACTGTTTATACCAACGTTTAATACACCACCTATCAGGAGGTTTAACACCATACTTCGTTCGAAATGCACGCTGAACAACTGTAGTCGATTCACTTCTGCCGTACTCAATAACACAAAAAGCTTTCTGTTGAGCGGTCGCCATCTTAGCATCAACTGACGCTGACGCCTAGTCAACAGCGCCTCAAGCGAACAAATGTACAACTAAATGAAACTTATAGCTCCCTTAATTCGCCGACAGATAGTGCTTAGCTCTGCCTTTTGTCGTTGCAGAGTTTTAAATTCCTAAAGTTGTGGTATTCTTTTTGAATCACCCTGTATTTTACTTTTCAGTTACCATTTTCTTTTTTAAATAGTACTGCAGACACTAATCCTACACATTTTCACGTCATCAATTTATCAAAGCCGTAGTGTTGTCGAAATGATTGAGTGAAATGTATGCTGTTGCTGATAAGGACCCTTAAGATAGTGTGGCAGGATGGATTAATGTGTAAGACAAACCGTTCCAAGCTCAAAGATCAGACCATTAATTGAAAAAATGCTTAAAAACTGATCTTTTATAGCTAACATTTGCGAAACCACAAGTAAACGCTGTAACATAAACAGTGGGCTCACACAGTTCTCGATTCTGGTCCCGCTTTTATTTAACTTGTACACCAGCGACATAGTCACCAACGATTCTCTAAAATTTAGCTACGCCTACCACCTAGCGATTGCAGCTCAAAGCAACACATTCGAAGGAGGTGAAGAAACATTTAATATCTGGAACCTTCGACCATTATTACAAAAAGTGATCTCTTCGCCCGAACCACAATAAAACAGAAGTCAGCTCGTTCCAAAAAAAACAACAAAAAAGCACGACATTGTCGATACCTCGAACATCTGGGTGTGACTCTCGACAGCGAGAAGCAACATAGCTGGCTGGTGCTAGCTGCGGATCTAATGCAAACACCTTAAGAACTATAGCACAAGCACTTACGTATCCTCTCCCCGAAAACAATTCTCCCATTCTCCCGTCTGAAGTAGAAGTCGCCATATCGACAAAAGAGATATCGATCTAAATGACGGGATGAGGATCGTGAGAGGAACTCTCAAATCCACACCAACACCATGGCTGTCAGTATTCGGCAATTGCCCCTCCAAGCCTCCGACGACAACAAGCATTAACACTTGAAAGCATGAAGCACAAAATACCCAGAGACCTACCTATTCATGAAACACTGAACTATCTACCACGTACTCGATTAAAATCTGGTGATCAAGGCGCTGCAGTTATGGACTGTGCGGCTGGTCCCGGCGGAGGTTCGAATCCTCCCTCGGGCATGGGTGTGTGTGTTTGTCCTTAGGATAATTTAGGTTAAGTAGTGTGTAAGCTTAGGGACTGATGACCTTAGCAGATCTCATACACATTTGAACAAAATCTGGTGAACAAATCTGGGTCAAGACTAGCCAACTCCTCCCAGACAGCTATAATCTGAAAATGAATAGGGAAACCAGTGGACATTCTTCCGTGGTCATAAGAAGTTAGGCACCACAGATTCGACTACCCAGCTCCCGGGTATGAACCAACCAAAACCATGGAGCTTCGTCAACCGTAACAGAACTGGCCGCAACGTGACCAAAGCAACGTTACAGAAATGGGGAATTAGCAGGTGATGATCAATGTGACTGCGGACCATCGGAATAAACATTGAAGACTTCTTTTCGTCTATTTAGTTATTCCCAATTCTGAGGTTAAGTTTCTCGCTGTTCTCATTCATGCTACTTCTGATTACATTCGTCTTTCTTCAGTTTACTCTCAATCCATATCATGCACTGATTAGACTGTTCATTCCATTCAACAGATCATGTAATTCTTCTTCACATTCACTGAGGATAGCAATGATCAGCGAATCTGATTTCTATCCTCCAAGCTTGAATTTTAATTCCGCTCTTGAACCCTTCATGTATTTCCGTCACTGCTTCTTCGATGTACAGATTGAACAGCAGGGGCAAAGGCCACATCCGTGTCTTATATCGTTTTTAATCCGAGCACTTCGATCCTGGCCTTCCAATCTTATTATTCCGTCTAGGTTCTTGTACACATTGTATACTACCTGTCTTTCCCTATAGCTTACCCCAATTTTTCTCGGAATTTCGAACGTTTTGCATAGTTTTACATTGTCGAACGCCTTTCTCAGGGCGACAAAACTTACGAACGTGTCTTGATTTTTCTTTAGTCTTGCTTCCATTTTCAAAAGCAACGTCCGAACTGCCTGTCTTGTGCCTTTATCTTTCCTAAAGCCAAACTGATCGTCACCTAACACATCCTCAATTTTCTTTTCGAGTCTTCTGTATATTATTCATGTCAGCAAATTGGATTCATGAGCTGATGTGATTGTGCGATAATTCTCACACTTGTCGGCTCTTGCAATCTTGCTGTGTGAATGATGTTTTCCCGAAAGTCTGATGGTGTATCGCCACACTCAGACATTCTACACACCGAAGTGAACAGTCGTTTTGCTGCCACTTCAGCGCCACACAAAAAGGTGTATCGGTGGAGCGTGCATGCCCCTCCCCTCACGAGGGTAGTTACCCTCCACGAGGAAACGGGCGTGGCTACTCTCAAGACGTTCATGCGAAAGAAGGCAGGGCGTCACTATTTCAAAGTAGAAGCCCTACGCGGCAC
This sequence comes from Schistocerca serialis cubense, assembly GCF_023864345.2. Taxonomy (NCBI): domain Eukaryota; kingdom Metazoa; phylum Arthropoda; class Insecta; order Orthoptera; family Acrididae; genus Schistocerca; species Schistocerca serialis. Next base: position 143,017,255 of record NC_064638.1, on the reverse strand, counting down.
GGTCGCTGGCTTACAAAACATTGGCACCACGACTCCCCGGAACTGGCACCAACACCCTGTTCCCCTCACCACCCTTGAGGACACCAACACTGACCGTGGCTAACGATATCCCTGTTACGGCCACTAACAAAGGATTAGTGTTAACTTGACCACTCGATGGGTACTGACCATCGTAAACTGCCACTGTTGATACCTAATGTAATTAGTAGTTAGTTAGTAGTTACCTGCAACCTGAACTTCCTCCGTCAGAGTTTGGTATGGGAGCTCAAGTCCCACTGCCACAACTTCAACGTCCACTCCAGTGATGTCTTTGGTTCAAATGGTTCAAAAGGCTCTGAGCACTATGGGACTTAACTTCTGAGGTCATCAGTCCCCTAGAACTTAGAACTACGTAAATCTAACTAACCTAAAGACATCACACACATCCATGCCCGAAGCAGGATTCGAACCTGCGACCGTAGCGGTCGCGCGGTTCCAGACTGTAGCGCCTAGAACCGCTCGGCCACTCCGGCCGGCGAATGATGTCTTTGGAATGACATCATTGTCGAATGGAACAGTTTTACCATTCACGAAGACAGTAAAACCGTCAGCCACGGTTGAAGCTGTATTTCAACCTCCGACAAAAAAACAAAGTATGACAGAGTAGCCACCAACGTGTATTACTGTTTTTTGTGTTTCTTGTTGTTACCAGTCCTCTTGGGGTGTATTGTTGTCGTGAACAGCACCAGGCATAGGTGATAAATGGGATGGAGATGCCACGCACTTCTGTGTGACAGCGTTATCACCATCTGACAGAGCTTTAAAGGGATCTCATTTGGTCGGCTGCTCGGATTTTTCTGTACCCAGGTTTTGTGAGAGGCATTCGGATGTGACAGTGGCCTGATGAGGGACTATATAGGAACACGAGCGCACTCATACTGGTCATGAAGGTTATGGTCAACCACGTTTGGCCACCACAAGACACTATTTTGCATCAAGCACATCATAATCCCTTCACAATTGTTCCTGCTGTCCGAGAACAAGTAATAGATGTATCTTTCATCTGAGACCATTGGTCGGAGATTGGCAGCAGCCGGACGAGGTTTTTACCAACCCACATATAAGCTGTCATTAACAAAACGAAAACAACTTCATTAACATCACAAAAGCTAGGGATGCATTTGGAATATTTCTGTGCCTGGAAGCATGGACTGCCAATAAGCTGCATCGTATTATCTTTAGCGATGAATCGCGGTTCTGCAGTACCCTTCGTCATCGTCGGTGACTACAGCGGCAGCCCGGGAGGGGGTCTCATTCTCCAGTGTTTTGGGTATCCACAACGGCGTCAAGGCAGGGGCAGCAGTCTGGTATGACTGGTATGACAGGTCTTGCCTCGTAGTTATTGATGGAACCTTGACGAAACAGTGATGTGTTGTAGAAATTATTCAAAACCCAAGATCGCTTAAATACCGTACTGTTTACTGGATAACCGCTTTCAACACACTAAAGGTGCCATCATTAACCGTTCTGTGAAGATATAACATGACAGGTTTGAGGGAGGGCTTACATGAGTTACATCATAGACATTACTTTTAGTATAGTACCACATACCTGAATGTAGATTAACATTTATAAACCATTTGGATATAACGATACATGAGGCATACCAGTTGATATAAAATCATTCACAAAAAATCAAAAAACACCTGCTGTCATGGTCATTCTTTTCCATAAAATATGTAAAACCGAAGTCACAAGATAACACTATTTGGCACACACAGTTCCATTACTATACAATATAACTTTACTATTACCACTTATCAAATACCCATGCAAAGAACACTTTCGCATACACTTACTGTACATACTATACATACTACGCATACTATGCATACGCCACTTACAGAGTAAAACATCTGAAGCAAAGGCATTATCCATATTAGCGCTATACAAACGTGCATATTAAAATTTACCTTTATTCATATATGGAAGTCACACATAGCAAGCTGTTTATAACACGACTTAGATACAATGTGACGAGTGATTAAAACCTGTATGCTCGGCACTACGGTCTTAGATATTGTAAGCGCTAAAAAAACCACTAACTTGCTATAAACTGCTGGGGCAGCGCTATCTAATGGCCGGTTGTGAACCACTAGAATCGCAGCAGGTATACCTGCGCGGAATAGGGCAGTGTGATGCCGACCGTTGTTAGTCGAGCAGCAGTCATGTACCAAATAGTATTATCTCATGACAGCAGGTGTTTTTTGATTTTTTGCGACAATGATTTTATATCAGCTGGTCTGCCTCATGTATCGTTATATCCAAATGGTTTATAGATGTTAATCTACATTCAGGTATGTGGTACTATACTAAGAGTAATGCATATAGTACGTATAACTCATGTAAGCCCTCCCTCAAACCAGTCATATTATATCTTCACAGATCCGATGATGGCACCTTTAGTGTGTTGAAATCGGTTATCCAGTAAACAGTATTTAAGCGATCTTGGCTTTTGAATTATTTCTACAACAGAGTGATCGGCCCACTACGCACTATGAGTTCACTGCAGCACAGTAATGAGTACCACACACCTTGTGTCCTCCCATCTTCATGCGGCAGTATCGTGGCGTAATTTATCAACTAGAAAATAGTCCAAAAATGGCACGTTTCTCTATGAACTAAGTGCGTTGTGTTGAGGTACTCCTGTAACCAGCAAAATCACCAGATCTGTCTCCAGTAGAACATGTGTGAGACCAGCCCAGAAGCCAATGCCAGTATGCAGGTCATCAACGACCTCACAATAGTTGTGGGCCATATTGCGTCAGGAAAGGGTAAAAGACTTTCTGACACCCATCTTAATTGAATCGGTAGATGCGATAGGACAGACAGGGTACAACGTCATGCTGGTAAGTGGGATCATATTGTCAAGTTCTTTGAAAATATGATTCGAATTTGTAATCACTGATATAACACCACACACCCACCCAAACCGTGAAGTTTCATTTGGTTTCTTCCTCACTTTCTAAGAGAGATAGTTTACATTTTGGGCATCAAAGTCCATCTCCTGACTACAACGGTTGCTCTTTTCTATTGTAAAGGATGAGCCAGACAGTAGTAGATTTTACTTTATTATATCAGTTTCCAAACGGTAACTTCATTTTTCCATTGCGGCCAAGCCACGGCCGGCAGTGTTAGCTGCCTGTAAATACTTTCGTCCCATATGGTCTAGTAACAGGAAGTCAGCACCGAGGAAGAGCACCTCGGCCACGCGCCTCTCTCATGTGCTGACGAGGTAACGCCACCCCAGGCGTCACTTAGCAGGCAACGCTCTGGAAATTTCCATGCCGGCCGCACGGTTTGCTCGGTCCTGACCAATCAGGGCGGAGGAAGCCGCGTGGTGCGTCGAATATGCCCGGCCGCCCGTCGCCTGGCTCGCTCTCTTGTATTCTTGCTCACCCGCGAGTCGGATGCGCGCCATGTAGCAGTGAACATCTCCCGCTTCTCCTGGTGCTGCGGCACTGTGGACTTACAAGTTTTGGCAGACAACGACTTTCGTTAGCTTCGCCAACTATGTCTCGCTAAACTCTACGCTCTGGCTCACCCTCACCTCCCTAGGCCTATGTAACCCCTTTCAACATGCTTTCGCCAATAAATGGCCTTTATCTAAAAATAATCCTATTCATTCCATAACGCCCACCGCCTGCCCATACACCCATCCCGTACACTATCATGTAATTCTGATTACTGTCTCGTAATTCCACTGCTATACGTCAAAATATTTGTTTAACATCGCGCAAGTAATGACCTCCCAAGATGAGCGCGCGATTTGCTGACAACCAGTGGTCATTTGACGAACAACAGTATGTCAGACAATGTCTTGCGCACGCGCTGCTTGCGCCTGTCTGTAGTGATGGGGAGCTCGTGAATGAGTCGTTCAAATGAACGCTTCACTCCAGTGAAGTGTGAACTAACCACTCAATTTCAATGAACTGGTACTTCAAACTCTTCACAGATAGCACACTCCACACTTTTTTCTAGTTCACTCACTCTCTTCCCCTCTCCCTCGTGTTTGTGGGGAACGATAGGTTTAGGAGTGGTTGGGGAGGTGAGGGGCGAGGGGAAGGCAGCGTCAGCGGTTTCCTGCAGTGCTGACATCATTACCCGTGACTATTTGTGCAGTTAAACTCTGCGTCTACGGGTAGTCTACCGTTGGCAGCGCTTGCAGACAAATGAATATTAAAAATACAAGTGAAGAGGCTGGCTGTGTGAACACGCACAGCCAACATGAAAATAAAAGGTTAGTTAACAACACTGAAAGAGGGATTTTACCTCGTACCAATGACTACAGGTGACAGTTTTCGTTTTCAATCTGGAGGGTTATTATTCTCAACAAAAATAAAATCTACAGGAAAACTTCTGAATAATTACTTAACGTAGGTATACAGACTTTGTGACAGTGCTAAACATACTCATTCTACACTCCTGGAAATTGAAATAAGAACACCGTGAATTCATTGTCCCAGGAAGGGGAAACTTTATTGACACATTCCTGGGGTCAGATACATCACATGATCACACTGACAGAACCACAGGCACATAGACACAGGCAACAGAGCATGCACAATGTCGGCACTAGTACAGTGTATATCCACCTTTCGCAGCAATGCAGGCTGCTATTCTCCCATGGAGACGATCGTAGAGATGCTGTATATAGTCCTGTGGAACGGCTTGCCATGCCATTTCCACCTGGCGCCTCAGTTGGACCAGCGTTCGTGCTGGACGTGCAGACCGCGTGAGACGACGCTTCATCCAGTCCCAAACATGCTCAATGGGGGACAGATCCGGAGATCTTGCTGGCCAGGGTAGTTGACTTACACCTTCTAGAGCATGTTGGGTGGCACGGGATACATGCGGACGTGCATTGTCCTATTGGAACAGCAAGTTCCCTTGCCGGTCTAGGAATGGTAGAACGATGGGTTCGATGACGGTTTGGATGTACCGTGCACTATTCAGTGTCCCCTCGACGATCACCAGTGGTGTACGGCCAGTGTAGGAGATCGCTCCCCACACCATGATGCCGGGTGTTGGCCCTGTGTGCCTCGGTCGTATGCAGTCCTGATTGTGGCGCTCACCTGCACGGCGCCAAACACGCATACGACCATCATTGGCACCAAGGCAGAAGCGACTCTCATCGCTGAAGACGACACGTCTCCATTCGTCCCTCCATTCACGCCTGTCGCGACACCACTGGAGGCGGGCTGCACGATGTTGGGGCGTGAGCGGAAGACGGCCTAACGGTGTGCGGGACCGTAGCCCAGCTTCATGGAGACGGTTGCGAATGGTCCTCGCCGATACCCCAGGAGCAACAGTGTCCCTAATTTGCTGGGAAGTGGCGGTGCGGTCCCCTACGGCACTGCGTAGGATCCTACGGTCTTGGCGTGCATCCGTGCATCGCTGCGGTCCGGTCCCAGGTCGACGGGCCCGTGCACCTTCCGCCGACCACTGGCGACAACATCGATGTACTGTGGAGACCTCACGCCCCACTTGTTGAGCAATTCGGCGGTACGTCCACCCGGCCTCCCGCATGCCCACTATACGCCCTCGCTCAAAGTCCGTCAACTGCACATATGGTTCACGTCCACGCTGTCGCGGCATGCTACCAGTGTTAAAGACTTCGATGGAGCTCCGTATGCCACGACAAACTGGCTGACACTGACGGCGGCGGTGCACAAATGCTGCGCAGCTAGCGCCATTCGACGGCCAACACCGCGGTTCCTGGTGTGTCCGCTGTGCCGTGCGTGTGATCATTGCTTGTACAGCCCTCTCGCAGTGTCCGGAGCAAGTATGGTGGGTCTGACACACCGGTGTCAATGTGTTCTTTTTTCCATTTCCAGGAGTGTATTTTGGATTAAATTTTTAAAAGGAACATAAAATTGGACTGCATTTCGTTGGTAGCCCTAGTTTTCAGTTCATGAATACAACAAATAATGTTTCATTTGGCAGATAAAGACTTTTTTGGGCGCTTCATGAGAAAATGTCGAGCAAGATTAAATGTGATACCTTCTTTATATGTGACAGGCTTCTCTGTTTATCTTTCCTTTGTCTCCTTCGACCATGCTCTATTTAAGTTAGCTCAGACGCTGTAAGAGCGTAAAACGTTGCGTGCACGTTACTGCATAGTTCGGCCATCTGTTGGTAAAATTATGAAGTATTACGAAGCTTTATTGTACGAGCGAGGCGAAGCGAGCGTAGCCGCGGCTGAGCGGCGAACTGGGCAACTTTGCCAAGCTTCCGTACTTCGTGAATGAACTACTTCATTTGAACGCTTCACGGCAAAGAGTGAACTGAATGAAGTAGTTCACGGGAATGAACGAGTTCGACCCATCTCTACCTGTCTGAGTGCAAGACTCAAGTTTCACACGGAATTTGCAGTCTCCCCTCCACAACGGCCAAAGGCCGGTCACGTGATCCCACCTCCAGACGGGCTGGAGGCGGGGCGTGACTGCCAGCGCTCCTGGTTTTACTTGAGTGTACTATGTTGCCTTTCCGGCCAGAAAACAAACACACTCTCGCCTGCTTTGTGTCTGTAAGCAAAACCAGCGAAGTGCACTACAGCCAGATTGCACAAATTCTTTCAGGTTTTAACTGCGAGTTGTTTAATAACGTACAGCCCAAAAAGAGCCTAAAAGATTAAGTGACTTAACAAAAGTTTGCACTCTTATTCAGTTTCGTTTCTCAAAATAAATATTTTTCTTATTAGCTTTCGTGTGTAGCGAACATGAGTTTCTACTGTGATGTTTTTACTGCTCAAAATAAAATGTCTGTGACAAAATTGCCAACGGAGTCGGCTTTAATTTCGTGTACGGCAATTAAAAAATTAAATTCGTGAAATTTCCACTTTAACGTGCTGTAAGGAGTTGGCTAGTTCTTTGTACACAAACACTTAGCAGAAGCAAACAGTTCATTGTTCGTTTCGTTTCTTTATTAAAGTTGCTGTCTGCTGGTGTTCTTGTGAGATTTTATTCCGGTTACTTCAAGCATTATGTTCATAATATATCCGTGTCTTAGGCTGATATAACATTTAATGCATAGTTTGGCAATACATGGGATATGACTTTTCAGTTTTACAGTCGGCTGAAGAATGAGTTTCAAACATTTTGTCCATTTGCCTTCTGTCCGTGTGGAGGTGGAATCACGTGAGCGGCCTGTGGCCGTTGTGGAGGGGAGACTGCAAATTCCGTGTGGGACTTGAGTCTTGCCTGCCTGAGACGAGCCCTCCTGCCGCAGACAGCGTTCGAGTGGCCAGACGTGTGTTGGGCCAGCAGCAGGGGGTGTGGCTGCTGCAGGCGCCGCCGCTGTCCGCCATACCTCGCTGCAGCAGCTCGCTCATTCTCCTGCACTACGACTGTTCGCAGAACCGCAGGATCTTCCAGCAGGTACTGTACCCTACATAAATTGCTGCAAGTACCCATGTAGTGTCGTAGCAGAAGTAAGTGAAGTGTTTAGTAGCAGCCCGCTTATTGAACAGACAGCTAAATAACGGTTTGAAACGTACACTGAGGTGACAAAAGTCGTGAGACATCTACTAATACCGTCTCAGACCTTCTTCTGCCCAGCGTAGTGCAGCAACTTGAGGTGGCATGAACTCCACAAGTCGCTGGAAATCTCTTGCGGAAATATGGAACCATACTGCCTCCATACCCATTCGTAACTGCGAAAGTGTTGGCAGTGCAGGATTTTGTGCACAAACTGATCTCTCGATTGTGTCCCATATATGGTCAATCTGATTCATGCGATCTGGGTGCCCCAATCATTCGATCGAACTGTCTAGAGGCCGGCCGTGTGGCCGAGTGGTTCTAGGCGCTTCAATTTGGAACCGTCCGACAGCTACAGTCGCAGGATCGAATCCTGCCTCGGGCATGAATGTGTGTGATGTCCTTAGGTTAGTTAGGTTTAAGTAGTTATAAGTTCTAATAGACTGATGACCTCATATGTAAAGTCCCATAGTGCTCAGAGCCATTTGAACCATTTGAACTGTCAAGAATATTCTCCAAACCAATTGCGAACAACTCTGCCCCAGTGACATGGCGCGTTGTCATCCATAAAAATGGGAACAAGAAGTCCATGAGCGGCTGCAAATGGTCTCCAAGTGTCCGAAAATAGCCATTTACGTCAATGATCGATTCAGTTGGACCAGAGGATCCAGTGTATTCCTTTTAAAAAGAGCCATCACCAGCTTGCAACATGCCTTGTTGACGACCTGCGTCCATGGCTTTGTTGGGTCTGCACCACACTGGAGCGCTACTAACAACTCTTACGGACTGAAATCGAGACTCATCTGACCAGGTCACTGTTTTCCAGTCATCTAGGGTCCAACTGATATGGTCACGAGCCCATCAGAGGCGTGGAAGGCAATGTCTTGCTGTCAGCAAAGACACCTGTGTTGGTCGTCTGATTCCATAGCCCATTAACGCCAGATTTCGCCGTACTGTCCTAACGGATGTATTTGTCGTACGTCCCACACTGATTTCTGTGTTTATTTCACGCAGTTCTGCTTGTCTGCCATCACTGATAACTCTGCGCAAACGCCGCTGCTCTTGGTTGTCTGTAGTGAGGGGTAGTATCTGAAAATGGGTATTCTCAGCATACTCTTGATATTGTGGACTTTGGAATACTGAATTCCCTAGCGATTTCAAAAGTGGAATGTCCCATGCATCTAGCTTCAACTGCTGCTCCGTATTCAACATCTGTTAATTCCTGTCGTGCAGCCATTATCACGTTAGAAATCTTACCTGAATGCAAATGATGCTCCGCCAATGTACTGCCCTTTTATACCTTGAGTACATAATACTACCGTCAACTGGTATTACTACAGTGCAGTCCTAATACTGAGTAATGGTGTTATGTACTCTCAAAACCATTCAAACACTCAACTGTAACCTGTTCTTCAGTAGTGGGACAGAGATAGTGCTGTCTCAGACAGGTCTCCCCCTTCCCCATACCCTTACATCTACGCCAATTGCATTACATATAAAGTGGTGGGCTGTTCTCCTATTGGCTGAGGGATGTGAAGCAGAGCCTGCATGCTTTCTCTATTTCCTGTAGTTAGGACACTTAATGTTCTCATTTATTACACAAGATCGCTGCATCTTTATGTATGTCACCTTTATCTTTATCAGTATAATTTATGACCGACACAATCAATCATGGCTGTCCAAGGTAAATCTGACAGCATGACATTGAAGTGGATATAGCCAGCAGAAAAATGGCTGGAAACTAGGAAACTCCAAGTGAAATAACCTGGTTTGTTTATTTAGGAATGTTCAGTGTTGTTATAAGTATAAAAAGACATGAAATGCGAGGTAGTTTGCTTATAAAAACAATTACTGACACACCTCAGTGGTTGATTACTTTTTAGCATTGTCAAACATGATTCAGTACCTTTTTAAAAATGTAACAACTGCAAGAAGCTTCTGCTCGCATTAGACTACATTATCAGAACCACTCTTCAAGTTGTCATCCAAAGGCACACGTAGATTATTGTAAATGCAATATTTTTAATGCTAAGCAACTGTGTGCATGTTGTAGGAGAGATTGGGATAGGAAATTTCATTTCTCTAAGCAAATGCCACTCTACACTCCTACTGCTCTACCGATCAAGTGCTAACAGATGCACCTACCTCAGGTCAAACGCCATCATTACACGTTAATGCGCTACATCACTTGGCGTGAAAGTGCCTGCCACCCATTGCCGCATCTGGTCGATTTAAATATCTAGTGTGGAATGACTTCAATAATAAGGTGGGGAGCTGTTGGCCGCACAGCTGAATAAACACATAAAACACCTCATTCCAAACCAAGAGCAGGTGAGATATGTCTTCAAGTCTTCGACAGTGTCTGGCCCCGCCACTGTATCTTGTGGTGCAATGTTCCACAGAGCCCCCTTGCTTGTCATAGTCTTTGGGCGCATAAAGAGGATAGATACTATGTCCACACTTCATTCAAACACAGTAACAACCGTAGCAGTTCCTCTGAGCTTATCTATTACAACTAGTTGTCTCTTGGCTTCAATACTGACTTTTCAGTTGTAATAACGTTATAGATTTTTATTTCAGCTTTTGGCTAGAGACATCACATACCTCCTATCACTTGGGCAGTGCACATTTGAAACTGCTGTCCTCTTAACCATCTAGGATATTCCCAGGGATGAAACATCATTATTACTCCATCACCTTGGCATACTATATCTAGCAATATTCTCCTGTTAGGGTTCCACATACTTCAGTCCCAAACTTCAAAAGTATGAAACATATGTACAGTAACCACATAGGAACTGCAACAACCACACACGTTTTTGGTATATCATCGCTCTCCTGCTAAATATAATATGTTACAATGATTCTACACTGTTTTGTCATTCATCAGTTGAGGTATAGATATGTGATTTTGTATCCCTCTGACATCTAGCGTTTACATTAAAGCCTATAGCTTCTGTTGCAGATTCATATTACCACAAAACCTTGGATATTAACACCCCATACCACTAATCTATCCCTGAAAGTAAGTATCAAATGAGATCAGATGTGTAACACAGGTGTCATCAATTCCATTAAGAATAAAGTGTATCCTCTAGTCATTTGTGAAATGTATACAAACTTCCATCATTTAAGTTTGTAGTCTTTATAAATTTCTATATAGTATCGATGCATACAAAGATCCAGTGAAGCATAGTGATTATCGTGTATGGCAGTATTTAGATAACATGGATGGGTGAACCAAAGACTGTGTTTTATTGCCACATGCATAGCAGATGTAGGAAAACTTTACTAAAAGAGATTGCCTACATTTTGCCTGTCATTCCTCTTACACAATATTGCTGCATGCTATAGGATGTACAGGTAGAACTGGTAGAGCCGTAGAGAATGACATGACCAATTTCCCTCCCCATCGGTACCTAATCTACATTTGAGCTCCCTCCATTGTTTCCAACAGATATCCTGATGTAGGCTCCATGAAGCTTTTTAACATGGTTCTCCTGTGTATGTGAAAACTGCACCAAAAATCAGATGTGTAATACCCACATGGCATATTATTGTGTATAGTGGAGATACTTCCACTGTTTGACCCTCATTCCAGGTATTCAAGTATGGAATCATCAATATGTCTGAGTCTGATATCATTTTACAACTAGGTGTATATCATGCCACTTGGGTAGTGGACATGCATGAACTTGCTCCCATATTAGACGCTTGTACACTTGTGATCTACACTAGGCATATACTGCCTGATCAAAAATCTCTGGATACTTGCAGTAGACAATAATATGGAGAGTGTCTGCCACTCAAAATATACACCATGATTACAAAGAAAACTGTGACATAGTAAGATCAAAGGGCCCTTGGTGATGTAAAATATGTGTGTTTCTAAGTCACTACAGACAGAAGGTATGGCTATTTATGTCACATATTTTGATACTTGCAAACTCACTTATCAGAACCTGAAGAGTGTTAGGGGTATTAGAGCAGATATTGCAATAATTAGTATCTTAATGTATAGCCACTTCGGTCTGTTAGTTTCTTTTCCTGTGCTAACACTCTTCCCACAAACATTTCGCATAATTTACTACCTGATCGTTTCTGCATGGCCGTAAGTGAACCACTAAGAGGACTACCCCTGTCAGTACAGACTAACCATTTTGCGCCCCCACGTCCACTCATAACACCTGACCTGCTTCCAATTAGGCATTAATGGCTTTCTCTTGCCACATGTACTTCCAGGTACTAACCAATCTAAAAACATACTACTCCTAATTGCTATAAAAGTCTGCAAATGAAGTACATAGTGAAGTAATGTTGTTCAGTATACCGATGTAAAAGTAGATTAGATGATCTACGTAATAATATGTCGGGCTTGGTGGTCTAGCGGTTCCCTTATACAATAAAAATGTGAGTGAAGTTCTAAACGATGAAATCTAAAAGACGTCACGTGACATTCGCATAGAACAACTGACGTAAAAACGTATAAGAAAGAGATGGGAAAAAAGGTCGCGGCATGGAATCTCAGTGAGACCGCGGAATTTTCGCACTCAATTTTAACCTGACCTTTACCTCTCCGCGATATGAGGAGTCTCCAGTAAGGACAAGTGTTTTGGCTTCCACATCAAACTGTAGGTCCTCTTTCAGCGGTGAACATCTGTCGTAGGTCAGCGACACACAAGTAGTCGAAGTGGCATCCAGTTCAAAGATTTGCATCAGGCCACTGAACCACGCGAAATCATTATTTTTAATACCTTTTCTTATGTTTTAACCATACTTTTGTTTTCCCAACAATCTTACTCATTTTGACTTTCCGTCGTCTTCAAAGGCAGTCATATAAAATTGTTCATTAGATACATTGTATTACGTCAACATTCTCGATCACGAGATCACGAGTTGTTGGAAAAATAAAAGTATGGTCAAGACAAGAGAAAAATATTAAAAGTCCATCTAAATAGCCGCGTCGTCTCACAGCATTTTCATGCAAATTTAAGGTAAAATCATTATTATTACCTATATACGTTATTAAGATTGCTCGGAACGCTCAGGCCACAGCCTTCAAAAACAAAAAATTGTACAAATTCATAGGCGAATTATAGTACATAACTTAAATGAGTACTGTTGGACATTCATAAAATTAGCTGCTTGGATGCTAGCAACAAATTAATGTGGAGTTCAATTAGATATGACAACAAGTTCTCAGTAAATCTTCTTTACAATCATGTCTATATAACAGAATGTTACAGTGCTCTGATTACGTTGTCTATGTAGTGTGCCCATTTCCGTTGGGTATGCTTGTTTCTAATCACGAACTGCAATGGCGCGTTGATGTTTCATCAACAGTCATGTAGAAGTTCTGCAAGGATCGCAGGAGAGCTTCTGTAGTTTGGAAGATAGGAGACGAGGTACTGGCAGAAGTAAAGCTGTGAGGACGGAGCGTGAGTGGTGCTTGGGTAACTCAGGTGGTAGAGCACTTGCCCGCGAAAGGCAAAGGTCGCGAGTTCGAGTCTCGGTCCGGCACACAGTTTTAATCTGCCAGGAAAGTTTCAATCATGTTGAAGGTCAAAGCGCTATCATCAGTGCAGCAGGCATCTTGGCCGCGAACGTAACAATACGCAATAGTCGAAAATTGGCGGTGAAGCAGCGAGACAACAAGTTTTGTTTTAAATGAGGCATATCATCCACAGAAACGTTTGATATGATCCAGAGTGTTTATGGCAGTGGTTGTTTACATCGTTCAAATGTGTTTCGGTGGTATGGTGTTGTTGTGTCGACTACTGCGGGAGTCATTACCGACGCAAACAAGGTAGGAAAGAAGCTGCAATGACTGGTAGCTGGAATCCAAAATCTTCTGTTCAAAAAACTTCCTAATTAACAGAAAACTTTATTTCTAAAAAGAAAGTAAACATAACTTGTTTCCTGCGTCTCCTACATCCAAGTTATTTTCAGTATTGCTACTCGCAGAACACAGGTCAAGTATCGGCTTCCTATTACACAGTACTGATGCTCTCAAAGTCTGCGACCGAAGTGGGACCGACCAGCCATAAGCATCTGGTTAAGTCAGCCGTAACAGGGGGCGCTGAACTCTGTCTTCCTGGAGGTGTGGCGCTGCCCGCTCTTTCCACTGGAGCGCGGGTCAGCACCTTCTTGGCGCTGGTCGTTGTGCAGTCGATGCTTTAGTACTACATAGCTATAATTCATTACGGTAAGGAGGAAATTAAAGACGTGCCACAAGCATGAGAACCGCGAACAAGTCGCACGGACGAAAACCTGTAAAATTCGCCGAAATTATTGCGTCAGATAGATGTGTTACTGAACAACTCATCAAGGAAATCTCAGGAATACCGAAAACTATTGTCTACACAATTTTGACAGTGGATTTGGGCGAAAGGCAAGCCTGTGTGTGGTTTGTGCTGCATTCACTTCCAGGTGATGAAAAACATGGCAGGTTTCAACACTACAAAGACCTGTTACCGGCAGCCTAAAGTGATACTGATTTCACGAAATCGATTGTAGCTGGCGACGCGACATGGTCTTTTTAATATGGGCCTCTTACAGGGCGTCACAGGGCAACGTGGTTGAGCCAAAAGTAGCCGATACCAAAGAAAGTGCCCTTTCAGAAGAGTCGTGTAATGACAATACTAACTGTTTTCTTCGATTCCAAAGAAGTTAGTCACAAGTAATTTGTACCAGAAGGGCAGGTTGTTAATTCGAGTACTACCTCGGCGTCTTCCATAGTTTGTAGGCAAGAATATGTCGAATTCCACCCGAATACGGAGGGGCAGATTCCTGGTCCTCCCTCCACGACAGTGCCTCAGCCCACAAAGCGAAGATGGTGCGCGAGTTTTTGGCCAGCAAATGGACCGCACCCGCTGTATCACGCGGAATTGGCTCCAGTCGACTCCTGGTTGTTCCCAAATTGAAGTTAGCAATGAAAACACACCGTTATGACACAGTTAAGGACATTAAAGAAAGTTGTGCCGATGTATTGAATTCTGCTCCAAAAAAGGGCTATAGTGACTGTTTCAGCTGTGTGTATTGATTCAGGCGTGACTATTTTGAATAGATACAGTGATTTTGTGAACATAATCTGTGACTTTTATTTTTCATAGTTGAAATCTGGTATGGCAGGACAGACCGGATCAGGTTATAGTTGCGGAAAGGGGCCAAAATCAGTTACTGTCAGTTGCACAAAACACACAAACTTTATTTTCCTAAAAACACTTAATCACACATGCCCTTAAAATCATTCAAAACAATACGGCTGAAAGTCCAAACACAAGTTATTACAATTGCTTTAAGAAATACACGCGGCTGAAGGCCTTACTTAAAAAAGAAAATCTTACGCAAACACTCGGCTGAAGGCCACACACTTGACATAGAAGAACTGAGGCTTAAGGCCTACTGAACGTAGAACAACTCACGGCTTAAAGCCTCGATAATAAGGATTTGCAATAGAGCAAAATTCCCCCTTTTTCTTAAAAAAAATTAGTTCAAACAAGAATCTTCAAAGTTTTAACTTAAGACGGCTGAAAGCCTTATTTTGAAATTAAAACAAAGTAAATTAATAGGTGGCTGAAGGCCTCGCACCGTGCTTGAGATAAAAATCACAATCTAAAAGCAACAGAACAATGGTGCTTATAAGTTTTCCAAGGGTAGACCTGAGGAGATAACTAACGTAAGGTTATGAGAGCTAAGATGCCAAGAATAATATTAAGTAAACTGATGGCAACCCGACCCAGGGACGGCTGAAGGACCGACCAACAACCTAATCAATTCCCTTCCGCCGATCAACGGCATCACAACGGAAAATATCAGCCGAGGACGAAGATAACGGCAGCAGTACGTTTTCAAAATTGGCATCTAAAAACAGCCAAGGCACAATAACCATTCAAAAATATGAACAACACCAAAGGGTGTCGTACTACACGCGGTACCGAACAGCATCAACACGGCGAGGAAAAACACACTGCGGAACACTATGCTAATAACCTCGCCGAGGAGACTTCTTCGCTGCTCTGTCCCAACCGACCGACTGTTTACTCCAGTACGCAGACAGCATTAAAATAATTGCTCAGTATCACTCAAGCTAGACACAGTTCCACGAAGCACACTTCTACAAGAACTCGAACAATCCTAAAAGTAATCACTGTGCAATAACAAGGACGAATCACAAGTCGAAACACACAGAGAACCCATAAGCGATTGACGACCAGATACACGTCGCCCGATGAGACGACCAACCGGACGACCAACCGAGGTCGCCCCCCCCCCCCTCCCGCAACAGTCCATAGATACTTGGCTGTGCCGGCCGAGGTGGCAGAGCGGTTCTAGGCACTACAGTCTGGAACCGCGCGACCGCTACGGTCGCAGGTTCGAATGCTGCCTCAGGCAGGGATGTTTGTGATGTCCTTAGGTTAGTTAGGTTTAAGTAGTTCTAAGTTCTAGGTGACTGATGACCTCAGAAGTTAAGTCCCATAGTGTTCAGAGCCATTTGAACCATTAAACTTGGCTGTCTGGACCTCACTGCAACTTCCTCCCGACTCCTTGATATCCGTTCGGAACTCGGAGACACGACGACCCGGGCACACTGGCTCGGACCCAACAATGCAGAGGGAACCGTTGGCCGCTGGTCAGCCGACATCTTTGCACAAGGAAGGAACCGACGCAGGTCGGGCACGATGACCAACTGACGAGGCCCAGAAGCGGCCAAAAGACCAATTACACGTCGGCCGATGAGACGACCGACCGACCGATCAACCAACGTTCGTCCCCGCTCCAATGTCCTTCCGCCGGACAGTTCATGCGTGTCGCCAGCGGTCGGTGAATACTGGCTGTCAGCACCTCACTGGCGCTCCGTCCCGACTGAACTCTGTCCGCCGACCCGGAAATACTAACGGTCGCTCCAAAGATAATACGACCGTACTATCATTGATAAGCACTGTTGCTGCCACTCGCAGCCAGGCAAGCCAGTAACTTAGTGACGCTAGTAAATCGAATAAGAAATGAGACGGCAGTACAGCAAAGACAAGGTGTTAACAATGAACGGTACGAACACGAGCCGCACACGGCCCAATAGTCACAGTCCTAAAACGGAGCTGGGACACACTGTGTATGTACTTCCATTCCCCCCCCCCCCCCCCCACTTCCCCCACCCCTCCCACCCTACCTGCGCCTCAGACTGCAAACAGTGCCTAGACGTGCGGGATTGGGCATTGTACCACGCCTGTGCTGAAGGGTGACGCGTGACTTTTTCAGAGCGCTTCGGCTGGCCTGCCGGGGATCTCCGCGCGCTGGCTGGTGGTGAGTGCGAGCCAGCCCGAGGAGGGCCTTCCGCTGCGGATGGACAGTGAGGTCACGTGGGCGACGAGCGACGCGGGCGGCGAGCTGCGGCAGGTGTCCGTGTACCGCCCGCACCCCGCGCTGCCGCTCCACAGCCTGCCCGCCTCTGTTCTGCAGGATCTGCGGCAGCGCGGAGGCCGCAACCCCAGGTGGGACCTGGAGGGGCACGTGCTGCACGCCGCCGCCACTGTGAGTTGAGCTGCTCTTCCAGAAAATGACGTAAATCACCGTGCTGCACTTTTACCATCAATGGAGGCACTTAAGGGGAGGTTTACTATCTTTTGGTTCAAATAATCGAATTTTTAAAATTTCATTTTTTTTCCATAAAAGTGTTTAGAATCCACCACTGAAACAGTTTTTCCGAATACGAAACAGAAATGTTTGTTATTCGCGGTTGAACAAACAAATGCATCTGGCTGAAATCGGCCTTTTCCACACACCAGTTTCTTTCTTTCGGACGGCGAGTTATTGTACCGGTGGTTGGGAGGAAACACACAAAATTCAAATGAAAGTTTGAACGCATGTGCTTGGAAGTTAGCCCCCAAGCATTTGCATTCTGGTGCGAAGACTGTGGAGATTGCGACTTTTCTGGCAGTGAGCATCTTCTACGAAGGGTATTCAGCAATTCTGAAGACCATGACAATGGACGTCACACTGGGATTCTATTCGGCGCAGTTCGCCAAGCACTCGGACGACCACCGGTTTCAAGGGGCCGAAAACCGCTTGTCACCGGCCGTACGAGCGGCTCTGGAGCAGCGCAGGATGGCCCAGATTGAGCAGAACGCCCTCTGTGCCTCTGTGAGGGAGAGGAACGACTAGTTTATGGACCCGTAATAGCAAATTGAACTTTTTTTTTTTTGGTCATCAGTCTACTGACTGGTTTGATGCGGCCCGCCACGAATTCCTTTCCTGTGCTAACCTCTTCATCTCAGAGTAGCACTTGCAACCTACGTCCTCAATTATTTGCTTGACGTATTCCAATCTCCGTCTTCCTCTACAGTTTTTGCCCTCTACAGCTCCCTCTAGTACCATGGAAGTCATTCCCTCATGTCTTAGCAGATGTCCTATCATCCTGTCCCTTCTCCTTATCAGTGTTTTCCACATATTCCTTTCCTCTCCGATTCTGCGTAGAACTTCCTCATTCCTTACCTTATCAGTCCACCTAATTTTCAACATTCGTCTATAGCACCACATCTCAAATGCTTCGATTCTCTTCTGTTCCGGTTTTCCCACAGTCCATGTTTCACTACCATACAATGCTGTACTCCAGACGTACATCCTCAGAAATTTCTTCCTCAAATTAAGGCCGGTATTTGATATTAGTAGACTTCTCTTGGCCAGAAATGCCATAGCGAGTCTGCTTTTGATGTCCTCCTTGCTCCGTCCGTCATTGGTTATTTTACTGCCTAGGTAGCAGAATTCCTTAACTTCATTGACTTCGTGACCATCAATCCTGATGTTAAGTTTCTCGCTGTTCTCATTTCTACTACTTCTCATTACCTTCGTCTTTCTCCGATTTACTCTCAAACCACACTGTGTACTCATTAGACTGTTCATTCCGTTCAGCAGATCATTTAATTCTTCTTCACTTTCACTCAGGATAGCAATGTCATCAGCGAATCGTATCATTGATATCCTTTCACCTTGTATTTTAATTCCACTCCTGAACCTTTCGTTTATTTCCAACATTGCTTCCTCGATGTACAGATTGAAGAGTAGGGGCGAAAGGCTACAGCCTTGTCTTACACCCTTCTTAATACGAGCACTTCGTTCTTGATCGTCCACTCTTATTATTCCCTCTTGGTTGTTGTACATATTGTATATGACCCGTCTCTCCCTATAGCTTACCCCTACTTTTTTCAGAATCTTTAACAGCTTGCACCATTTTATATTGTCGAACGCTTTTTCCAGGTCGACAAATCCTATGAAAGTGTCTTGATTTTTCTTTAGCCTTGCTTCCATTATTAGCCGTAACGTCAGAATTGCCTCTCTCGTCCCTTTACTTTTCCTAAAGCCAAACTGATCGTCACCTAGCGCATTCTCAATTTTCTTTTCCATTCTTCTGTATATTATTCTTGTAATCAGCTTCGATGCATGAGCTGTTAAGCTGATTGTGCGATAATTCTCGCACTTGTCAGCTATTGCCGTCTTCGGAATTGTGTGGATGATGCTTTTCCGAAAGTCAGATGGTATATCGCCAGACTCATATATTCTACACACTAAGGTGAATAGTCGTTTTGTTGCCACTTCCCCCAATGATTGAACGTACGTTGCGTAATATTGCATTTATATATAGTCAAAACTTCAAACGCGTTTTTATCGAAATGACGCTTTTTTTTATCGCGTTGTATGTTAACTTCAAATCTGCTGAACCGATTGGCATGATTATTTGTTTCCGACGAAGGTAACTAAATTGTCAAAGAGTTGTACCACTTTTTTCCCATCCATCAACTACAAATATTTTTACTTGGCCGACGAAGTCGAAAAATCGATGAAAAAAAACCCTATTTTTTCAGATGGCCGCCATTTTGTCTCGTATGGTCCAAATAACTTAAGCGAGGTACAACTCCTAAAGAATCTTACATACTTCGCTAACGTCAACTCAATTTTGATTTCAGACGAGCCGGCTGACCTCTGACATACCGAGCGTGGAGGTCTACATCGAAATTTTGTTTCGTTCCGACGGCACTTCCGCCTTTGCTCTTCGATATTTCCAGTCGAAAAAATTCCAGTTTGTAGAGGAAATATCAATAAACATTTCGACCAAATTTGAGATTGGTATCTATGACACATCTCGAGAAAACAATTCTCAAAAACACGCTGTTTTCGGGCCAAAGATAGTAAAACTCTTCTTAAAGAACGTTAGTTGACAGTGCCTTTCCCCCGACATTCTGCAACGTTTTCACTGTCACAAATTAATCCCACTATAATTAACAAATCGAACACGACGTAATTCGCTCTCCGACACAGTGGAAACTTGGCAAGATGATAGAGAGGCAGAGTGGGGTAGCACAGTGGCGGACTCGCATTTGGAAGTAGGACGGTTCAAACCTGCGTCTAGCCATCTAAGTTGGATGTTTTCCACGATTTCCCTAAATTGCTTAAAGCAAATGCCAGCATGACAAGCTTTTATAAAACAGATAAGAGGCAATCAACACTTGGCCGTATTTAAGACAATATCAAACATACAATCACAAGTGACTTAAAAGATGAAACACGGAGATTTCAATACTTAAGAAACATAATCTGAAGGTGATTTTAAAGGTGGCACAGATAGTTGTTTTTTTTTTGTGTGGCAGTAATCAGCAATATGAAACCGACTTACAAGGCACACCAGTTCGTTACGAACCCAAAAAATAACACAAGGAGCACAACAAGTTAGTTAATACAATTGATTCACAAGCAGAATAAAAACCACCCCTTTTTTTTAAATGTCTACCAAAAGGGCAGTGACGAAGGTTGCCCTGGGCAAAAGGTGACTTATCTTAAAATGCCGGAAGCAGCAGACCAGCCGTCCAAACAACACCTGAACGCTGGGGCCCAACCGGGAGTCACTTCCCATTAAACATCACGTCACAGCTTCTGTGCGCCGAAGCAGAACGTGGCGCCGATCCCACACACCCCAACACGCAGAAAAGTGGAACACAAACAGACCGCAGAAAACACGGCAAACACCAAGCAAACATCAATTAATATAAGTCAAGAGATCAATAAACAACAATATAAACGAAGAACCAATAAATGCTTTCAATAGAAGTGACAAGTTTTACAGCAGTATCAATACTGTAAAACATTTAAACTAAGAACTGTACACAGATCCAATGTCTGGAACCGCACAACCGCTACGGTCGCAGGTTCGAATCCTGCCTCGGGCATGGATGTGAGTGATGTTAGTTAGGTTTAAGTAGTTCTAAGTTCTAGGGGACATGACCACAGCAGTTGAGTCCCATAGTGCTCAGAGCCATTTGAACCATTTTGAGCCAGATCCAATGCTGAAAATATAACATCAGACTTTCTGATGTGGACTGCTAAGGCAGCCAGTCCACAGTGACGGGTAGCCGAAAGAAAGGCACGCGTACACACACGCCGACTGGCGTGAAGTCTGGAACAGGATAACTATTGAATGCTAATAAGAAAAGTATGCAGCTCCTCGAATACTTAACTTTATTCTTTGTTGGTTTACAACGTTCTTCTTGAGACATTTATACGATAACTCTCAAACTAGGTAAGGCTAATGGCGCCTTGCTAAGTCGTAGCCATGGACTTAGCAGAAGGCTATTCTAACTGTCTCTCGGCAAATGAGAGAAAGGCTTCGTCAGTGTAGTCGCTAGCAAAGTCGTCGTACAACTGGGGCGAGTGCTATTCCGTATCTCGAGACCTGCCTTGTGGTGGCGCTCGGTCTGCGATCACACAGTGGCGACACGCGGGTCCGACATGTACTAAATGGACCGCGGCCGATTTAAGCTACCACCTAGCAAGTGTGGTGTCTGGCGGTGACACCACACTTTCACACTGTCATAGTTTGCCAAACGATATTTCGACATATGATTAGGGGCGACAATGTGTACAGAGATTAAATGGAAAAAATTTCAAGATAACATCACGTTATTCAAATGCACACCTTCACAACGATACTAGGTTTTGTGCACTTTAATTTGGTTGCATAGGTCTGCAATGTAGTTGCCATTAGTGTAAGCTTGGTATGCAGAAAATTACAACTAGAATATGACCTAATATCTTCAATACCTGAAAGTTACTACCTCATTTGGGAACATTGATTTTTTTTAAAGGAAGTAGTGACAGCTGTTCTCCATGTGGTCACACACCTTGCTGGCTGCCCTTACTTCTGCAACACGTACGTTAGGGCAACCAACCAACAAGTACACTCGCTGGAACGCAAATCGTTCAACGGAACGAAGGCACCAAAATGACTTTCACCTTCGATGGATAGCGTTGTTCGAGATGGTCTCCAGGAATGGGTCTCTCCGAGAAAACAGGCACCAAGGCAATGCGACGAACGGTGCACCGAGTTGACATCAGGCAGGTCCACCACAAACTCGCGACCGTCTTGCAAGGTAGACGGGCCACGCCGCTGCTGGCCGAGCCCGCGTGTTTTCCTCCTTTGTCCCCGCGAGCACGTCCTTCCGCCTCGTAGCGAGTCCGAACCCAACTGCCGCGACGGCAAATCAGCCCCCAAATCACAACAGGGGCAAAGATCGTAGTACAGCCGGGTAATCGATAGTGACGTGCCAAAGAGCTGGTGTGCCAGAAAAGGCACACCACTGCTCACCAAACTTATGTTTGTCTTTATTTTATTGTCACAGAAGTATGTGACATCAACTTTTTTTTTTTTACTATATCGTGAAATAGGTCTAAGACGCACCACGAAGGAATTCTCTGAATGGGACGGAAATCCGTTGTTGCGATGTACATGTACAGGCAAACCATTTCAGAAAAGCTGGATGATTTCTTTTAGAGAAACAGCTTCTCAAATTGAGCAAGTTAGTACTGCATCGGCCCCTCCCGCTGGAGGTTCGAGTCCTTCCTCAGGCATGGGAGTGTGTGTTGTTCTTAGCACAAGCTAGTTTAACCATAGTGTAAGTCTAGGGACCGATGACCTTAGCAGTTTGGTCTCTTATGAATTCCACACATTTGAACCTTTTCAGTACTGCATGGGTACATCTTTGGCCCTTATGCAAGCAGTTATTCGGCTTGTCATTGATTGAAAGAGTTGCTTGATGCCCTCTGAGGGACACTGTACCAAATTCCGTCCAATTTGATCCTTAAAATCTAGTTGCTCCAAACATTCTCAACTGGGGAAATGTCCAGTGACCCTGTGACCAAGGTAGGACGGCAAGCACAAAGTCATGCTGTATGCAGGCAGGCATTATCCTGCTGAAAAGTAGGCCCAGGATGGCTTGCCATGAAGGGTAACAAAACGAGACGTACAACATTGTCGATGTACCGCTCTGCCGTAGACGTTCCGCGGATGACAACCAAAGGCGTCCTACTATGAAATGAAGTGGCACCCCAGACGATCAATCCTGGTTGTAGGGCCGCACGGTGAAGGACATTCAGGCTGGTATCAGACCGCTGTTCAGGGAGTCTACAGGCACGTCTTCGCTGGTCATCGAGGTTCAGTCGAAGCGGGATTCATCACTGCACACAATTCTACTCCGATGAATGAGATTTCAGACCGAATGTATCCGAGACCACTGCAAAGGGTGTTGTTGGTTTACAGTGGTCAATGATAATTGGCGCAAGGAAAGCAGTGAGCCTATCTCTCTTTCTACGAGCCGCGTATAAATGTTTCGTGCGGTCACTGAAGGACCAGTTGCACGTCGGATCGACGATAATGATGGGTGGGGGCTCTCGTGCCTCTCTGACGACTGCTCGGTCTTCGCATTCTGTCGTCTCTCTAGGTCGACCGCTTCCTGCTTAACCCTGTATAAGGCCATGTTTCACACATTCCTGCCAACTTCGAATAGTGCCATCGCTCCCATTCAGACTAAAGTGATTCGCCGATTGCTCCAACCAGCATCTTTGAGCCCAACTGCACGACGTCTCTGAAATGCTGAAGTCAACTTACGAGGGTCAGTCCAAAAGAAATGCACACTATTTTTTTATAATCCATCTTTTATCCTGTTGTTGTTGTTGTTGTGGTCTTCAGTCCTGAGACTGGTTTGATGCAGCTCTCCATGCTACTCTATCCTGTGCAAGCTTTTTCATCTCCCAGTACCTACTGCAACCTACATCCTTCTGAATCTGCTTAGTGTATTCATCTCTTGGTCTCCCTCTACGATTTTTACCCTCCACGCTGCCCTCCAATACTAAATTGGTGATCCCTTGATGCCTCAGAACATGTCCTACCAACCGATCCCTTCTTCTGGTCAAGTTGTGCCACAAACTTCTCTTCTCCCCAATCCTATTCAATACTTCCTCATTAGTTATGTGATCTACCCATCTAATCTTCAGCATCCTTCTGTAGCACCACATTTCGAAAGCTTCTATTCTCTTCTTGTCCAAACGATTTATCGTCCATGTTTCACTTCCATACATGGCTACACTCCATACGAATACTTTCAGAAGTGACTACCTGACACTTAAATCAATACTGGATGTTAACAAATTTCTCTTCTTCATAAACGCTTTCCTTGCCATTGCCAGCCTACATTTTATATCCTCTCTACTTCGACCATCATCAGTTATTTTGCTCCCCAAATAGCAAAACTCCTTTACTACTTTAAGTGCCTCATTTCCTAATCTAATTCCCTCAGCATCACCCGACTTAATTAGACTACATTCCATTATCCTTGTTTTGCTTTTGTTGATGTTCATCTTATATCCTCCTTTCAAGACACTGTCCATTCCATTCAACTGCTCTTCCAAGTCCTTTGCTGTCTCTGACAGAATTAAAATGTCATCGGCGAACCTCAAAGTTTTTATTTCTTCTCCATGAATTTTAATACCTACTCCTAATTTTTCTTTTGTTTCCTTTACTGCTTGCTCAATATACAGATTGAACAACATCGGGGAGAGGCTACAACCCTGTCTCACTCCCTTCCCAACCACTGCTTCCCTTTCATGTCCCTCGACTCTTATAACTGCCATCTGGTTTCTGTACAAATTGTAAATAGCCTTTCGCTCCCTGTATTTTACCCCTGCCACCTTTAGAATTTGAAAGAGAGTATTCCAGTCAACATTGTCAAAAGCTTTCTCTAAGTCTACAAATGCTAGAAACGTAGGTTTGACTTTCCTTAATCTTTCTTCTAAGATAAGTCGTAAGGTCAGTATTGCCTCACGTGTTCCATTGTTTCTACGGAATCCAAACTGATCTTCCCCGAGGTTGGCTTCTACTAGTTTTTCCATTCGTCTGTAAAGAATTCGTGTTAGTATTTTGCAGCTGTGACTTATTAAGCTGATAGTTCGGTAATTTTCACATCTGTCAACACCTGCTTTCTTTGGGATTGGAATTATTATATTTTTCTTGAAGTCTGAGGGTATTTCGCCTGTTTCATACATCTTGCTCACCAGATGGTAGAGTTTTGTCAGGACTGGCTCTCCCACGGCCGTCAGTAGTTCAAATGGAATATTGTCTACTCCGGGGGCCTTCTTTCGACTCAGGTCTTTCAGTGCTCTGTCAAACTCTTCACGCAGTATCATATCTCCCATTTCATCTTCATCTACATCCTCTTCCATTTCCATAATATTGTCCTCAAGTACATCGCCCTTGTATAGACCCTCTATATACTCCTTCCACCTTTCTGCTTTCCCTTCTTTGCTTAGAACTGGGTTTCAATCTGAGCTCTTGATATTCATGCAAGTGGTTCTCTTTTCTCCAAAGGTCTCTTTAATTTTCCTGTAGGCAGTATCTATCTTACCCCTAGTGAGATAACCCTCTACATCCTTACATTTGTCCTCTAGCCATCCTTGTTTAGCCATTTTGCACTTCCTGTCGATCTCATTTTTGAGACGTTTGTATTCCTTTTTGCCTGTTTCACTTACTGCATTTTTATATTTTCTCCTTTCATCAATTAAATTCAGTATTTCTTCTGTTACCCAAGGATTTCTACTAGCCCTCGTCTTTTTACCTACTTGATCCTCTGCTGCCTTCACTACTTCATCCCTCAAAGCTACCCATTCTTCTTCTACTGTATTTATTTCCCCCATTCCTGTCAATTGCTCCCTTATGCTCTCACTGAATCTCTGTACAACCTCTGGTTCTTTTAGTTTATCCAGGTCCCATCTCCTTAAATTCCCACCTTTTTGCAGTTTCTTCAGTTTTAATCTACAGGTCATAACCAATAGATTGTGGTCAGAGTCCACATCTTTTATCCTACATGTCTGAAAGTATTACAGTATGTAGATACATCCTTTAGGAACAATATTTTCAATTCTCCACATAATTTCCATCCCTCTGAACTGCCTTACGCCATCTTGGAACCAGCGCCTGTATACCCGCACGGTAAATTTCTGGACCAAACTGATGGAGTCACTTTTTGGCAGCGTGCGCAAGGGAGTCATCATCTTCAAACTTTGTTCCACGAAGATAGTCTTTCAGTTTCCCAAAGAGATGATAATCACATGGAGCCAGGTGAGGACTGTAAGGCGGGTGTTTCAGTGTTGTCCATCCGAGTTTTGTGATCGCTTCCATGGTTTTTTGACTGACATGTGGCCGTGCATTGTCGTGCAACAGCAAAACACCCTGCTTTTGCCGATGTGGTCGAACACGACTCAGTCGAACTTGAAGTTTCATCAGTGTCGTCACAGGTGCATCAGAATTTATGGTGGTTCCACTTGGCATGATGTCCAGAGGCAAGAGTCCTTCGGAATCGATAAACACTGTAGCTATAACCTTTCCAGCAGGAGGTGTGGTTTTGAATTTTTTTTCTTGGGAGAATTTGCATGATGCCACTCCATTGATTGCCTCTTCGTCTCTGGTGAAAATGACGGAGCCATGTTTAATCACCTGTCACAATTCTTCCAAGGAATTCACCTCCACCATTCTCGTACTGTTCCAAAAGTTCGCTGCATACCGTTTTTCTTGTTTCTTTGTGAGCCACTGTCAACATCCTAGGAACGAACCTGGCACAAAACTTTTTTAACGCCAACACTTTCAGTATTCTGCAAACACTTCCTTCCCCTATCCCGACGTAGCGTGACAATTCGTTCACTGTGATGCGTCTGTCAGCAGTCACCAATTCGTTAACTCTTTGCACATTGTCTGGAGTGTGTGCAGTACGAGGCCTGCCGCTGCGAGGACAATCCTCAATATTGCCGTGCCCGTTTTCATCACGTAACCTGCTTGCCCACCGACTAACTGTACTGCGATCGACAGCAGCATCTCCATACACTTTTTTCAAACTCTTGTGGATGTTTCCCACTGTCTCGTTTTCACAGCACAGGAATTCTATTGCTTCTGACGAACGTCAAGTGCAGCAGCCATCTTGAAGACATGCTGTGACGGCGCCACTCACGGGAACAGGTTAAACTTAATTTGAAAACAAGCGGGACGAATGTATCTACACACTGTAAAACGTTCAAAAAAATGGTTCAAATGGCTCTGAGCACTATGGGACTTGACTTCTGATGTCATCAGTCCCCTAGAACTTAGAACTACTTAAACCTAACTAACCTAAGGACATCACACACATCCATTCCCGAGGCAGGATTCGAACCTGTGACCGCAGAGGTCGCGCGGTTCCAGACTGTAGCGTCTAGAACCGCTCGGCCACCCCGGACGGCGTAAAGCTTTCCCACATGCAGAATGAAAACTGTGTTTTTACAAAAATAGTGTGCATTTCTTTTGGAGTGACCCTCGTATATTGTTCGTGCGCCTGCGACGCCTAGTTGCTGTCCAACTGAGTACATGGAATGAAATTCGCAAATACTTTATGCCCCAATATCGACGTGTCCCCTGTTTACTATCCTTGCCCGCCGCGTGGTGAAACTGTGCCGCAGCGTCGCACATACATACATCGGCCGCCAACAATTTTGCATTTTCCGTTGGTACCTGTGTCAATACCAATTTGTGACCAGTTTGCGTATTTTCTTCGTGGTGCATCGTTTTTTTTGGTGTTAGAGTGTGTAATGAAATTATCTTCTCCTCCTTCTTCTCCTCCTCCTCCTCCTCCCCCTCAGGTGTTAGACTAAATTGCCTGTACCCATTGCTGCTGGGGTCTGCCGCTATCTCTTCTACCTTAGCGCTTATGTTTTCTAGCCCTTAAGGGGAATCAATCACTCTCCATTCTTTTTAGGTGTTCGTTACACTTTCTCCTGTACTCTACAGCGTTATCAATTAGACCGATTTTTTTTTTAGTTCTTCTCTAATATCTTAATTCCTTAGTGTGTCTTCTATCGTGCACTAGTCTCAGAAATATCAGTTCTTGTGCCTAAATACAACTTTCTTGCTAATCACCAAGGTATCACTTCCATAGAGCAGTGTGGGTCTGCAACTGTTTTGTAGAGTTTAATATGAATGTCTTTCCAAGTTTTGTTTTTAATGTTTCTGTTAATTGTTCCACATTTGAATTTACTAAGCTTCGTTTCTACAGCCATACATTACCTCACATCCTAGGTAACTGAAGTTGTTTAATTACTCTAAATTTTTTTTATCTACCACTATTTTGTTTCTAATGTGTTCCTTCACCAAGGAGGCTGTTGTCTTAGTTGTTTCTGTTGATATCTCCGTGTCATATTTCACAGTTACGTGTTTCAGCAAGTAAATTCCTTTCTGAAGGTCCTCTTCTTTATCTCCTACAACCGCTGCATCTTCAGCATATAATAAGTTATTTAAAAGAGTTGTCATGTCTAGGTATCTACATTTTTGAAATTCTGTTTTCCGTATGTGCATTATTTCATGTACGTAAATGTTAAATAAAGTTGGGAGATATAGCAGGCTTGTCATACTCCTTTGTTTGCTGGTATCTCATTAATCATTTTTTCGTCGAGATCTAAAGTGAAAGTCGTATTCTGATACATACTTTTTATTGCATTTATTAGCCGTTTAACTGCTCTGGACGTGTTGACGTGCGCGCCTTTGTACCTGTCCCTGTGTGCTCTGAACGGGTTTTTACGCGCGCCACCAGTCCTTCTACCTGGTACTCTGTACGTGTCTACGCGTAGGACTGCTGGCGCACGTAAACACGTTCAGAGCACACAGGGACAGGTACAAAGGCGCGCACGTTAACACGTCCAGAGCAGCTAAAGGGTTAGATGTTCTTCATATACGCGCTTCATCGTTATCTTCCAAATTTTTTATCTGTTGACGCTGTCAAAAGCTTTTTTATAACCGATAAAAGCAATGCGTGTTTCTTTATTATATTGTCTGCGTTTTTGTATTATCTGTTATAAAATGAAAACTGCAGCTATTGTAGAGCATCCTTTCCTGAAATCCGTTTGTTCCTCATGCAGTACTGCTTCCGTTATGTTTTTAAGTCTTGTATTCAAAATCTTAGCATACATTTGTATGCTGAGTCTAGTAAACTTATTCCTCTGTAGTTGCTGCACAGGCTTTATCTCCTTTTTTAAATATTGATATCACTCTAGCAATCTTCCAGTCTTTGGGGATACTTTAGCTCTTCCAACATTCGCTTAAGGGACGTATCAGTCGTAGATGTAGAATCATTCCTCCACGTTTTAACAATTCAGATTTAATAGCATCTCTTCCTCTTTTCTACTCTTGAGTGATGTCACGGCAGATTTAATTTCGGCAGGTTGTATTTCATCTAATCCAGTGTCATCCATTGTTTCAATTTCAGTTTCTTGTGCTGTATGGCGATACCATAATGCTTTGTAATAATTTAACCACTGTTCTTCTTCAATATTGCTTATTTGCATCTTCTCTTTTTCTGCTGTGTTTACATTTTTTAAATCCTTATAGGCCATTTCCTGTCTCCTGCGAACGTCATCGTCGATATTAGAGATAAATACATCCCAGTGATACTGGTGTGCCTTTCTTACTACACATTTAGCAATATCTCGTCTCTCCTTATAAGATTACATCTTTTCAGCTATCTGATTGCTATGTGTTTTATATATGCATACTATTTTTCTTTAACAGCTTTCCTTATACGCTCATCCAAATTTAAGCCCTTTATTTTCCTCATTTTTTTCTTTTTACCGAGAGCTTCTCCTGCTACTCTATATAGGGTGTGACACACACAGTGGTTACGGTTACTACGAGCCACACCACAAGTTGGGAAACGGGGCCAAATTTCTCGTAGTTTACTGTCGAGTTGAGATTTTCACAAACGTTTTATTCGTATCTTACAGAAACTAGCAGTACGGCAATGAACAGCCTTTTAAACACGCCGCTAACGGCAATCAAGTAACTTGCAGCAATACAACAATCTAAAAAAAAAAAAAACACAGAAGCTTACATTACGGCAATAAACAACCTTTTAAAACACGCCGCTAACGGCAATCAAGTAATTTATAGCAATACAACAGCTCAAAAATTTTTTTTAAAAAAACACAGAAGCTAGCAGTACGGCAATAAACTACCTTTTAAAATACACCACTAACGCCAATCAAAGTAATTTATAGCAATAAAACAATTTACAAAAATTTAAAGAACACTAGTAAACAGGCTACTAAAGTAAATACAGAACCTTGTTAATAAAGTACGGTGAGGCAGTGAAGCTACCATCACTGCCATTAAAAAATTAAACAGGTCTCAGCAAACACACGATTATTGAAAATAAAAGGAATTTACAAACTTGGAGGAATTTAAAAAAAATTAAACAAAAGTGTCCTGGAATATCATTAGAACATAACAGATATGACGGGCCCGTGTAAGTCGGCCACAAATCACCCACTCAGGGATGCTCAGGCTAGACAGAATACTGACCAATTTAAATACGCCCGTAAACACAATTGCTACTCTCAGGCTGGTCACTGCACCGACTTTTAGCCAGCGAAAACTTGTTATAAGATGGCTTAACTTGCTGACAGAATTAGAGCTAACCTCGTGCAAGGAAACATAGCACCACACAGTCCTGAATGAGCGAGCACCTGATCAACCAACAAGAAGCTTGAATTTACTCATAACCTACGACAGAATAGCGAAACAATTATACTGCCAAAACTACACCTCCCATCGGACAGTAACGAGAGGAGGAGGAAAGATCACTGTCCTCAATTACACCGGTGCCAGGAACAGGAAAGCCGGTCGCCGGAGGCCACAAGGCAGAAGAGACGCTGGTTACACAAAATTATTACTTAATGATTAGACCTTCCACAAACTCAACTTGCAATTATGTTCGAACAGTCAGTACACGACCTGCGATGGAAAGGATCCACACATCGGACCACGCACGCGTCGCCAGCGTACCCAACACGCCACAGTCACCGGAGTTCACGTCTTCTCTGCAACGTTGACGGGTAGTGACCGCACTTCATGATAGGTGTTTCCTTTTAAACTCCAGTGTTGAAACGGAGGATTTAAAGAAGCTTGTTAACGTCCCACCAATGCGAAATGAACAGCAACTACTCGTGGGGCGATTCTGTATACAACCAACACGTGGGGAGCTCTTCCGTCATCTCGACCCGCTCGTTACACCCAACCGACATACATCACGTGGCGACTCGGTACAACCGACCACGCCTGCTTCGCGCTGGAGAGCCACACTGCCCTCCCGTGTCCACCACACTCTCTGCCCGCAACGCCCTACTTCCACGCCACCACACGAGGCTACAACCGGTCAAGTATCTCACTTCCTCCATAGCAGTTTCCCGGAAGCAAGGACGCAGGTATCGACAGCTGAGGGAAAAGACAACCAAGCAGCCACTTAATGATAGACGACATCTCAAACAAACATGTCAGGGGAAGAAAAATAAAACCAATGCAATCTAAACACAGGGTGTAGCACGAGTCGATACATCGCTCAGGGTGATTATTTCCAAAGTGACCAAACTCTAGGGATTGATCGGTGAGAGGATACAGAACAAAAAAATGTCTAATGAACTTACATCCGGAAATGCACATTGTTTCCATGCTAGATATCATTTATTCAGTCATACTTTGTTACAGGGACTGCAGACTAATACACGATGTACCATGCAGCCACTGTTATAGTATGCACGGTTTCTTCTTGGAGGGTGGTACTGTTCTTCATACGTCATGTCCTAGCACCCTCTCCTGCCATAGTAATTGGGAATGTTGTGTCCGAATCACTTTTCTTGGTTGGCAAAATGGCTCTGAGCACTATGGGACTCAACTGCTGAGGTCATTAGTCCCCTAGAACTTAGTACTAGTTAAACCTAACTAACCTAAGGACATCACAAACATCCATGCCCGAGGCAGGATTCGAACCTGCGACCGTAGCGGTCTTGCGGTTCCAGACTGCAGCGCCTTTAACCGCACGGCCACTTCGGCCGGCACTTTTCTTGGTGATTCACCTTGAAGTGGACGTGATATTGCGTTGTACACAATGGTTTCGCATTCCAATCGACAGCTTGCCTACATGGTGTTTACTTACGGAAAGGCAAATGGCGTCTGGCGGCGGGTAGGAAGGTTGTATCAGAAGCCCTATCCATGCGGACAACAACCACAGCTTTCAGTGTTTACAACAGAGTTTCGCCGTTTTTCTGAGACAGGGTCATTTTAAGAAGCAGGAAATCATGAAGGACGTATCCGAAATGTTCGGGCACCAATCGCCTAACAGGCCAGAACTGTCGGCGTTTCTTGCCGGTTACTTTGCCTCCCCTGCTGAAAAAAGGGCCATTGATCATTCGAAGGGTTATGTGGCACATGAATGGTGCTCCAGCCCACTTCGCCGTTAACGTCCGATCACATCTCAATCGTGTCTTCCATGGTCGATGGATCAGACAGGGCGTCCAGTTGCATGGAATGCTCGTTTACCGGGTCTCAAACCGAGAGATTTCTGGTTATGGGTCTATCTCAAAAGCATCGTGTATGTAGAGCGCATTCCAGATGTGGAGACACTGGAGCAGCGTATTGATGCTGTCTTTGACACTGTTCGGATGCAGCCTCGTCGATGTGAACATTTAAGACAGAACATGCTACGGCGCATACACGCATGCGTTCAGGCACATGGAAACCATTTTCAGTACATACTTAACTGTGACTGCGTGGTACAGCACGTATTAGATCGCAGACTCTGTAACAAAGTATGACTGAATAAATGGTCTCTAGCCTGGAAACGATGCATTTCCGGACATAAGTTTCTACAAGGTGGAAAAAATCGCCCTGTATATCACGTTATTTAGATTTTTTTCTTCGTCTTTGTTATCTTTAGTCTGCAAGTTTTCTAGCTCTTGATTCAATCTGCTTTGATAAACGTGTTTGATGCTGTCCTCTTAAAGCAAGTAAACTTCATAAACGCTTTGATGTTATTAGTTACTTATTTGTTTTGTCATTTTCTTCCATTTCCCTAAAAGATCTGTTCTGAAGATTAACAGAAAATTGTCTAAACCTATATCTTTTCTTCTATGAACTCTTGTATCCCTTACTTAACCCGGTTACTTAACCCGGTAGCGTATTATTCACTAAAATGTAGTCAGTTATTGATCGAAGACCTCTACAGGCCCTAATATACTTATGTACATCTGTTTTCTTAACAAGTGAGTTTCTTATTATTTGATTATTGTAAGCTGTAAGACCTCTTAGTATTTTTTTTAAAAAGTGAGTTTGTTATTATTAGATTATTGTAAGCTGTAAGACCTCTTAGTATTTTTTTTCCATTTTCTTACAAACTCGGCTCTCCAAAAGGCCCCATAATATTCGTTACTGGGACATTTCCTGTTCTGGCACTGAAGTCACCCATCCTAATAATCTGATCAGTAGCACTGTATTTAAGGTTTCAGGAATTACTGCAACCAATCGCCGTTAATTCCTGAGACCTTTAACAAGACAGTCGCATTGTTACAAATCCACAATGGAAAAAAGTTTTATTTAGCACTGTATTTATTCAGAGTTTTCTGTAGTTCTCCATAGGAGGTTCTAGACTCATCCTTTTCACCTTCTTCAGCTGCATATATACTTATAATGTGGAGTTGCCTCTTCTCAGTTTCATTCTAACTATGAGTCTTCTTTCTCTTATGTGTGTGCAATATTTGATGTCTTTTCCCAATCTCTTATGCAGGAGTAATGCCACATCCTTGCTTGCTCTTTCATTTTGTTGGCTCCACTATAGAACATAATGCAATCGCCTACATGTTTAGTACCTCTCATTTTCATATTCGTTTCTGTGATTGCTGCAGCATCGATGTTAATCTCTCTTAGTATTTTTGCTAGTGCTATGTCTGGGAAATTACTCTGAATTTCAGGTCACTACTCTGATATATCCGTTGATCCATTTTCGTTTGTCGTTTTTCACAGCTTTCTCACTTATCTTTGAGATCATTCTATTTCCGTGGCTTCTTGGTGTACTTGGAGTAGTGAGTGTTTTCCGAGAGTTGGTTACCAATCATGTTCTCATCCCACTTTCTAGAAGGACCAGGGTTTCCTTCAGGGATTATCTTCCTTGGTCAGTATGGTCTGGTCGTTTAAAGGTGCCGGAAAACCCGCTTCCATCCTATCCCATTGTGTACTTGATGTACAGCCACTGTACGCCATGCAGCCGACCGGAGTTGCCGAGCGGTTAAAGGCGCTTCAGTCTGGAACCGCGCCACCGCTACGGTCGCAGGTTCGAATCCTGCCTCGGGCATGGATGTGTGTGATGTCCTTAGGTTAGTTAGGTTTAACTAGTTCTAAGTTCTAGGGGACTGATGACCTCAGATGTTAAGTCCCATAGTGCTCAGAGCCATTTGAACCATTTTTTTGTATGCCATGCATTAGACAGAAGTGACATGACTCATGTCTTCCTGGACGTGGGAGCAGGGTTTGTTGGCAGTGCTGCCTTGAATTCTTCGAGGCCTGATCCATTCATCAAATTTCAGTGGATGTTTCTCAGAGTTTTGATTGTGACTAGGTATTGGCAGCCTGAACAGGCTAAGAGTCTTTGCCGAACTTTCACCATTAGAGATAGAAAAGGAAAAGGGAAATGAAAGACATCCTCAGACATCGAAACCTGTTACTGCAGGGGTTGAAGAAAACAAGAGTTGGCCAAGAGAGGCCGACAGAAAAGAAAAAGAAAAGAACAGAAGAAGGCTGATGCAAGTGAATGGAAGTAACGTCAGATTTAGCTACATGCTCCCAAGGAGGGCGCCCCCTAGGGGAGCTACACCTCATCAATGAAATTAACGGAAAAACAAATCAAGATTTCAAATCTTACTAAAAATAGATTTTTATCACACACTTTCACACTTGACAGGAATTAACACACTACAGAAAACTGCTGCCAATACTTTTCGCTTGTCTTCGTTAAGTTAGTGACACATTTGGTCCTCGAATCTATCAACACCTGTCTATCATCTGAAAGTTATTGACTGGCTGGGTAGACAAAACGATTCCTCCTTACGTGGTGACGGGCATGGATGTGTGTGATGTCCTTAGGTTAGTTAGGTTTAATTAGTTCTAAGTTCTAGGCGACTGATGACCTCAGAAGTTAAGTCGCATAGTGCTCAGAGCCTTACTTGATGGGTGGTTTGTCGATGAAATTTGAAGCCCGACACGTTCTTTAAAAGTAATTCCACCATCCTGTATATCGGTGTGCAGAGATTGCGACCTATAATTTTACTCCCTGGTGAAGAATTACATTCGGCGATTAGAGAATTATCCTACTCTAATCACAGCAAAGGCAAATAACAAGTAGAAGATATGCAGTTAAAGTATAAACTTTGATCCGTAATCAGTTTCGGGCTTCAGATTTGAGCAAAATGCTTCGATATGGGTGGTCTACCACGAAACTACCACGATATCGTGACTCTGTCTTTCTAATGATATTCACCATCACAAATGTGACTGTGAAATACGCGTCTTCGCACGTTGCTCGTGCTGCTTCGGATTTTTTATGCTTTGAATGTTTCTATGAATGAAAATGTTCTCTTGAAGCATAAAAGTAAAACGACAAAGCAAAAATTGAAAAACTACAATTTTTATATTTTTTTTATTTTCAGTTTCTGTTAATCATGTAAGATTATGTAAGGTTTGTGATAAAACAATCTATTTTAATAAGATTTGAAATGATATTCTTTTCAATAATTCCATTGTCTTTTACAACGTCACATGAAATTACTGAAAGATAGTATTTATAACCTGTAGACTCCTCCTAATGTCGGAGAGGCAAAAGGAAACTTTTGATAATAAATACTTGTTAATAACGATTACTTCATTCGCTCCAGAACAAATGTACCTACCCTAGGTATCTCTTTGCTGACGTCATGAGCGATTTCTGCATCGGTTCCTCAGCCCACTGGCACTGAAAGCGACAGATGGCCAACTGCCTCTGCTTGCTAGTGTGGGAACCTACGGCTTGCTCCTTTGTACGTACAGCAGTGCTGATACATTCACGGCATGTAAGTGAAATAGCAAAACTGGAAATAAAGTAAGCTAAGGGGTACCTTATAAGGACACTTCCAAAATTTGCTATGAGGACTTCGCATGTGTGTTGTTAATCTCCCAATTACGTTTTATCATCTCCCAAAATTGAAAATGTGTCCCGTTATTGGTTCAAATGTTACGATTCCTTAAATTGTTCAGGTTTATATGGCTCTCACTGTAATAGCCTACAGACCACTGAAGATGCGTCTTAAATAAAAGAATCGAAACGGGTATGCCACGAAACATATAGCATTTCGTTTAGTTGCGTATACGACCATATCTCGAAAAACGCGCCTTTTTCTTTGGAGTTTCGCTTGAACTTCACTACACTAGTAAGTACGAGGGGCGTTTGAAAAGTCCGTGCGAAGTCCGAGAGCTGGCACCATCGGCGCGTATAGAGGTTATCTTTAGTTAGCAGCATCTTTGGAAAGAACGCACACCAAGTTTCAGCCATATTGGTCTATTTCTTTGTGTTTGGCATTCGTGTGAATCAAGGAAGTCGAGTGCTTATCAAAAAATGGACGAAAAAGAATTTCGTGTGGTGATTAAACATTACTTTCTGAAAGGCAAAACGCCTCAGGAGACTTAAGAGAAGCTTGATAAACATTACGGTGACTCTTCACCTTCGATCAGAACAGTTTATAAATGTTTTCAAACTTTTCAGAGTGGCCATATGGGCACAAGTGATGCTGATCGTTCTGGACGCCCTGTGGAGATTACGACTCCAGAAATCATTGACAAAATCCATGATATGGTGAGGGATGACGGAAGAGTTAAGGTGCAACACCCAGTCCCTCGTTGGAGAAAATTCCCCGACCCAGCTGGGAATCGAATCTGGGCCCAGAGGTTTGACAATCCTTCACGCTGATCATTCAGCTACTGGGGGCGGACAATGCATTACTATACTCCTGAGACCAAACAAGAATCTGAACAATGTGTTACCGAGGGAGAATCTGCACTAAAAAAGGCGAAGACCATTCCTTCAGCCGGAAAGTTTATGGCGACCGTCTTTTGGAATTCGCAAGGGATTATCCTCATCGACTACCTGGAAAAAGATAAAACTATTACAGGTGCATATCATTCATCGTTATTGGGCCATCTGATAACCGAGCTGCGAGAAAAACGCTGGCGACTGGACAGCAAAAAAAGTCCTTTTCCATCACGACAATGCGCCAGCACACACCTCAGCAGTTGAGGTCGCAAAAATAATGGAAATAGGATTCAAACTCGTTTCAAATCCCCCCCTATTCTCCAGACGTGGCTCCCTCGGACTACTATTTGTTCCAAATTTGAAGAAATAGCTGGCGGGACAACGATTTTATTCAAATGAGGAGGTGATTGCAGCAACTAATAGCTATTTTGCAGACTTAGACAATTCCTATTGTTCGGAATGGATCAGCAAATTAGAACAGCGTTGGACGAAGTGTATAAGTCTAAAGGGAGACTAGGTCGAAAAATAAAAACGTGTAAGTAGTATTTATTTTTGTACGGACTTTTCAATCGCTCCTCGTAGATGAGTTTCGACAGCCTACACATGCTTGCACAACTGTACTGCGTTTATTATTTGAGCAGGTCGTGAACACTCCCTTGGACCACCTCGGCGACCGTCTGAGGAACGTGAACGACAAGCACCTGGACACGATCACTCGGTACGGATGGTCGGTGTGCACGACGCTGTCGCACATGTACAACTTCCGGTAAGCGCTCAACCCCTTTACGACGGCTGACGCTACCCGCAACGCAGTGCCCAGCCGGCGGCCCGCGCTCACGCTGGTGCGCACACGCTTGCGCAGGCTGGTGCTCATGGCGACGCCCTCGTTCGGCTTCACGACGGACGGCGTGGTGGGCCTGCTGCACAACGGCTCCGCGGACCTGGGCGTGCCCGCGCTCATCATGAGCGCCAAGCGGCTGGGCTACGTCGACTTCACCGGGCCGTCGCGTCTCTGGACGTAAGCGGGACTGTCCGTCTCTCCCTCTCCCTGCCTACTGACACCCTACTCATGTGGGGAGCTGAGGTCCATCACCATCCAGCTGTCCTGATCTAGTGTTACCGTCCTCTTTCCAAACACTTCAGACAAATGTTTTGGAGATTTGGCTGATAAGATCTTTCTCTGCCATTCTTTCTCTAGTATACCTGTACATACAACTGGGATAAACTACAGTCTTCGATACCAGTGACGTCATAACAAGTACCAAAATGTAGTGTGAGGAGGGCTATGCGAAAGGCGTTCAATGAATTCGAAAGTTCTGTATACTGACTTGGCAGAAAATCCTAAGAAATTTTGGTCTTACGTCAAAGCGGTAGGTGGATCAAAACAAAATGTCCGGGCACTCTGTGACCAAAATGGTACTGAATCAGAGGATGACAGACTAAAGGTCGAAATATTAAATGACTTTGTCCAAGGCTGTTTCACAGAGGAAGACTGCACTGTAGTTCCAAAAAAAATGGTTCAAATGGCTCTGAGCACTATGGGACTCAACTGCTGAGGTCATTAGTCCCCTAGAACTTAGAACTAGTTAAACCTAACTAACCGAAGGACATCACAAACATCCATGCCCGAGTCAGGATTCGAACCTGCAACCGTAGCGGTCTTGCGGTTCCAGACCGCAGCGCCTTTAACCGCACGGCCACTTCGGCCGGCTGCACTGTAGTTCCTTCTCTAGATTGTCGCACAGATGACATAATGGTAGCTATCGAAATAGATGACAGAGGGATGGAAAAACAATTAAAATCGCTCAAAAGAGGAAAGGCCACTGGACCTGATGTGATACCAGTTCGATTTTACACAGAGTACACGAAGGAACTTGCCCCCCTTCTTGCAGCGGTGTACCGTAGGTCTCTAGAAGAGCGTAGCATTCCAAAGGATTGGAAAAGGGCACAGGTCATCCCCGTTTTCAAGAAGAGACGTCGAACAGATGTGCAGAGCTGTAGGCCTATATCTCTAACGTCGAACAGTTGTAGAATTTTGGAACACGTATTATGTTCGAGTATAATGACTTTTCTGGAGACTAGAAATCAACTCTGTAGGAATCAGCATGGGTTTCGAAAAAGACGATCGTGTGAAACCCAGCTCGCGCTATTCATCCACGAGAATCAGAGGGCCATAGACACGGGTTCTCAGGTAGATGCCGTGTTTCTTGACTTCCGCAAGGCGTTCGATACAGTTCCCCACAGTCGTTTAATGAACAAAGTAAGAGCATATGGACTATCAGACCAATTGTGTGACTGGATTGAAGAGTTCCTAGATAACAGAACGCAGCATGCCATTCTCAATGGAGAGAAGTCTTCCGAAGTAAGATTTCAGGTGCGCCGCAGCGGAGTGTTGCTGTTCACAATATACATATAAATGACCTTGTGGATAACATCGGAAGTTCACTAAGGTTTTTTGCAGATGATGCCTTAGTATATCGAGAGGTTGTAGATGATGCCTTAGTATATCGAGAGGTTGTAACAATGGAAAATTGTACTGAAATGCAGGAGCATCTGCAACGAATTGAAGCATCGTGCAGGGAATGGCAACTGAATCTCAATGTAGACAAGTGTAATGTGCTGCGAATACATAGAAAGATCCTTTATCATTTAGCTACAATATAGCAGGTCAGCAACCGGAAGCAGTTAACTCCATAAATTATCTGGGAGTACGCATTAGGGGTGATCTAAAATGGAATGACCATATAAAATTAATCGTCGGTAAAGCAGATGCCAGACAGATTCATTGGAAGAGTCCTAAGAAAATGAAATCTGAAAACAAAGGATGTAGGTTACAGTGCACTTGTTCGCCCACTACTTGAATACTGCTTACTGGTGTGGGATCCGCACCAGACAGGGTTGATAGAAGAGATAGGAAGATCCAACGGAGAGCAGCGCGCTTCGTTACAGGATCATTTAGTAATGGCGAAAGCGTTATGGAGATGCCAGATAAACTCCAGTGGACGACTCTGCAAGAGAGACGCTCAGTAGGTCGGTACGGGCTTCTGTTGAAGTTTCGAGAACATACCCTCACCGAGGAAGCAATATATTGCTCCCTCCTACGTATATCTCGCGAAGAGACCATGAGGATAAAATCAGAGAGATTAGAGCCCACACAGAGGCATACCGACAATCTTTCTTTCCACGAGCAATACGAGACTGGAATAGAAGGGAGAACGGATAGAGGTACTCGAGGTAAAGTCCGCCACACACCGTTAAGGGGCTTGCGAAGTATGGATGCAGATGTAAATGTAGACAAATGCTTTGGAGGTTTGGCTGATAAGATCTTTCTCTGCCATTCTTTCTCTAGCATATCTCTACATACAACTGGGATAAACTAAAGTCTTCGATACCAATGAAGTCATAACAAGTCCCAAAATGCAACACAAACGCGGTTCCAAAATGACGATCAATGACACTACGCATTCCAATGGCGCCTAAATACGCTGCACAACAGTATTAATGAATCACTTTTTTTAAACCCAGTAACTGTTTCCCAGTGCGACACGAAAGTTCGAAATTTGCCTCAAAGGTGCCTACAACCTTTCTCTGCAAGGGTGCAAACATTGTGGCGCCCTCCGACGTCACCTCCGCCTTCCTGTCCTCTCTTGGAGATCTGAAACGAGGAGTAATCCGTAACCTTCTGCCAAGGCATGGGGATATTTGACCTTAAATCATCCCGCACAGATAAACCAGTATCACACCTAGGTTCTGTTGACTAATAGCCGATTGCGTAGTCAAACGATATTGTACCTAAAAGTTTGAAAATAATTAACTGTTGGCCTACTGTAAGACATTTAAAGAGTCAGCTGCGAATCTCTGCATCAGGCCTTATCATCTTCGCTTCTCTCTCCATTTCGAAACGTGTTTCTGACTATATCACCTCTCTGTACATTACTGCATTACCTGCGTACATAGAGCTACAAATGTTTTCCACCAGGTCATACATGTGTACCATGATCAGCAGTGGTCTTCGCACATTACCGCCGGATAGTAATTTCTCCGTTAAAAACGACCCACCTGTTTATATTCCGTCTCCGGATTACAGCATGCATATCCCTGATGGTTAGTGTGGTAGCTAGTGTAACATTTCTGGGTCTTGAAGCTTCCAGCCCTGACTATTGTCAAGCCATCCAACTTGCTGTAGCAGGCAGGTGACGTCATTAGAAAATGTTGATCAGTGTGTACGACCAAAGGACGCTAAACGTGTCGTCTGCGCGCGGCACCACAATTGGATGCGCTCCTGTATTTAGTTGACGTCGCTCCGGCGGGCGATCCTCTGCTTTGATTGGTTACTGGGGTGGTGAATGCGCGCCAGAACGTGTAACTTCATTACATGTTGTTTGTTAAATAAAATGTAAAATATGAATTTACGTTAATTAAAAGATCTCTCACCATCTGAAACATAAGAGAAGTAAGAACAGCCCTGTCACAATATGCAAGTTAGAGGGCAGAATCCCGATGTTATGTAAATCACACCCAAGTGGATTTATATTGAATCTGCACATGGTGTGTAACGCTGTCTTATAATGACCCTGATATAAATCCTACGTGGGGTGTTTAGCCTTTCATATAATTTGTTCACGAAATTAAATTCTCAAACTTTCTCTCCCAAAAATGATGATGGGAAAGGATTCTGGTGATTGTGAATGTTTAACAGATAAATTCCATCATAAAAATATTACAACTGCATTTTATTTCTTTTAATGAAATACAGAATTGATCATGAATTTGTACAGGGGACAATCAGGTATATGAATGTAAACAAAACATATAAATAGTCCTTATCTGATAGAGGTGTTGGTAAGACCTTGTACAAGTGACACTGCATGGAATCTAGTGTGCTTCATTACTACAGGAAGGGGGAGCAAAGACAACAGGTGAAATGTATAATATCGCTAAACAAGAGGGTAATCGGATGCAGTGCCTCGATATCAATTAAGGAGGCAAAGTGTTTCAACGGGTGCAATTGCTGAGAAACCTCACCTTGAATTCTGGGTGGCTGAAAAATCAACAAACTCTACAGGCCGGAACTGCGCAACGTGGCGTGCTGATGGCGACTGCTACTCGTTGTCACCTTCTCCTAGGAGATCGATCGAAGTACGCAACTCTGTTCGTCCAGGTGGTCGCAAAAATGAAGCTGCGAATGAAATTACTCTGAAGTAAGGGCGGCAGAGTACGCGACCGACTCCTTCAGCGCCCAGGAACCAACTACTGAAAGCCGGCGGCTGTGTCCGAGCGGTTCTAGACGCTTCAGTCCGTAACCGCGCTGTTGCTACGGCCGCATGTTCGAATCCCGCCTCGGGTGTGGATGTGTGTGATGTCCTTAAGTTAGTTAGGTTTAAGTAGTTCTCAGTGTAGAGGACTGATGACGTCAGATGTTAAGGCCCATAGAGCCAAAAAAATAAATAAAATAAAAAGATTTTCAAATTCTCTTCCCGCCCGCGCCCAGTGTGCGACTTCTTTCGCTGTGTCAGAACTCTGCCAGTCGTGGCCGATTAACAAAGCTTTCACTAATTATGGATTTGCAACAAAATTCGTATAGACTCGTTGTTACCCGACATCGAGACAAGAAGCCATTAGCTACGGAAAGGGACTCCATCCATAATGCCCAGTTACCGGATGTTCTTCTCGCATCCTGGCCCTCTCTCTCTGCCTACGTGTTACCGCTCGTCTCCAGCTTGAAATGAACAGAATTTTGACATGCATGCAGCCTACTCCCAACCATGTACGTGCCGATACATAGCATCCGATTACATTTTTTGCATGACAGTGTAATTTGGTTGCGAAATGACATTAATTTGCATATACGCAAATTCAGATTTTAGAAATGCAAGGTAGGCTGGTTTGGTGACCCTTAATAAGTGTATGAAGAGGTCAGAGGGCCTGCTGTCTTTCTAAATAAATAATTCAAGAAAAACAATTTTTTTAATATAGCACGTTTTTCAGTCGGACTAAAAAGTATAAAATAATTTTCCCTAGCCCCATACAGATTCCTAATCCTACACAGACAGTAATGAAAATTTGTGGTTATGAATTTTTAACTGCTACGAAAAACTTTTCAAATTTCATACAAAAACGTGGAGTGCATACCACACATAATTGATGCATCTGTAGTTCATCTCCTGACTATCATCTAGTGCATGCTTCGCACAGTTTCCGTTTTAAATCTGGTAAGTATTTTCATAGCTGTCAAAAATTCACATAAACAAATTTTCAGGGCTATTTGCTCAGGGTTCGGAAGCTGTATGCTGCAAGGAGAAATATTGTATACTTCTTAGTCCGATTTAAATCTTGTTATACAGGGTGTTGCAAATCGAATATCCGGGTCTTAAGGCTCTGTAGCTTTTATTGCAGACAACTTACGACTGTAAATAATACATCAAATGAAACAGCAACCAAACAGTTTGTTTTAGTGTTCAATGTGAGGACCATTCGTCACACAGCACAAATCGTGTCGATAGGCGAGATCTTCCCAAACCTTGATCAGTGCGTCCGCAGTAATTGCTGCAACAGGTGCTTCA
Source organism: Schistocerca serialis cubense (assembly GCF_023864345.2). Taxonomy (NCBI): domain Eukaryota; kingdom Metazoa; phylum Arthropoda; class Insecta; order Orthoptera; family Acrididae; genus Schistocerca; species Schistocerca serialis. Next base: position 142,973,956 of record NC_064638.1, on the reverse strand, counting down.
ATTCTGTTTCTGAAGTCGGGTAGATCAGATGTGTAGCGGAGGTACATACACATGATCCTTTATAAACTCCCAACGTTAGAATCGCATAGCGTCAAATAGGGTGAACGTGGACCCATCCAAAACGAATTCTGTCATCCAGCCTCTTGCAGACAGTCCCGCAGTCGTTTAACCAACAGGGTACTGACGTTATGCTAGTGCGGCGCCACACCATCTTGCTGTCAAACAAAGATCTGTGGATCAGTTTCTTCCAGTCGAGGAAGGAGTCATAGTTCTAACACCTCAAGGAAACAAACGGCAGTTGCACTTCATTGAAAAAGAAAAGCCCTTAAATTTTTCTCTAGGATATGGCACAAGATAATTCGATTAGGACAGTCTCGTTACAACTGTACAATATCATTGGGATTTGCTGACTACCAGAAGAGCACATTACGTGTGTTCACACTTCCACTAAGACGAAGTGTCGATCCATCACTAAAGGCTACACGATCGAAAAAATCTTCATCGTCATGAAGTAATATTTCGTTTGCAAAGTCGGCACGTATCGACTCTATGAGATACATGTGCTCATATTGAACACTCGTAAGAAAAAGTTTTCGAGTTGCTCTTTTATTTCATCTATTATTTACAGTCTAAGTGGAATGTAATATATGCTACAAAACCTTAAAACTTGGAGATTCATTTCCAAACAACATGCATTATAAATTTATTTTGATTTAATTAATTATTTCCTGTTCTTCAGACTTATGTGTGTAGATTTCTCAGTGGATTTGAAACATTTTGAGGAGATTATGAGAGTTTGATAAATTGCAGGTTTATTTCAATGTCTCTTCACTTGATCATATCTGAAGTAGACTAGTGGTGCAGTTTTCTTCTAATAATATGTCAATCTGTTTAACTGCTATTTCTGTAGAAATAAAATAAAGAAGCAAGCAAAATTAATTTTATATGATTTTTGTAAGATTTTTATTTCAATGCTATTTTATACCAGTTGCTTTTCTCTTGAACGTGAATGTCATATCGCACCTCTCTCTTTCTCTCCCTCTCTCTCTCTCTCTCTCTCTCTCTCTCTCTCTCTCTCTCCCCCTCCGTCTTTTCCTGCCCTCTCTGTCAATCTCCTCGTCCCCTCTCTGTCCATCTTCTCCTTCTCCCTCCTATCTCCCTATCTCCTCCTCACACACCTCTCCATTTCCTCCTCCCCTCCCTCTTTGGCCATCTGCCCCTCCTTCCACTCTCTATCATTGTCATCCTACCCCTCTCTTTCTCCACATACTCCTTTGCCCACTCTTTGTCCATTTCTTTCTCCCTTCCCTCTGCTCAACTCCTCCTGCCTCCTATTTGTGTCCATCTCCTCATATCCCACATCTCCTCTCCCCTCCCCCTCACTATGTCTCTATCCTCCTTTCCCACTCTCTCTTCATCTCCTCCCCTCTCTTTTTTCGTTGCCTCCTACCCTTCTCTCTGACCATCTCCCACTCCACACCTCTCTCCATCTCCTCTCTTTGCTCCCCTTCGTTCTGAACACCTCTCCCATCACCTCTCTCTGTCCATCACCCGCTCTTGTCTGTTCTCTCATCCTCCTCTCTATCTACCTCTCTCCTCTCTCCGTCTCTTCCTCTTCCTGTAGCTCTCGGTCCATCTCATCTTTCCACCTCCACCTGCCCATTTCCCCCTCCTCCCTGCCTTTGTCCATCTCCTCCTACGCAGCTCCCTGCTCACACGACACTCTCTGGACATATACTTCCTGAAGTACATTCCGATACTACTCACAGAACATGACAGTCATGCAGGGCAGCCTAGATGTCAGGTGTTACCTAGTTAAAACACCCCGATCTCTACCCCTGCCAAAAAGACCTACAAGATAGCTGTTTAATACTGTGTTGCGATCCATTTCTGAGCTACATATAAAATTTTAAGTCTCTTACCCAATTGAGTAGTGAGCTTAAAATCATATGAAAAATTTGTACTGAACAGAAGACAAGAGACCTAATAAAAACACTTTCAAAACATTTTATGAGTGCAGTTGTCAGGGAGATATCATACTAACTATTCTCTGTTATATTCCACTGCTTCATGAATATTGTTTCGAACACATGCTGATAAAATTTTTTGTCATAGATTATATGTGTCTAGTCGAATAGTGTTCTATTTTGTCCCATTATTGTCTGCACTTTTTTCTCTGCAAGAGCTGCATTAAGATTCGAAATAGTGGGAATGATAGATAGACACAATATTTCAAAAGGACTCAAACAATTTCACAATATTATATCTTGCACTCAGGTCCATGCCAAAACATGTCTTAAATTTCAATTTACATATAGGACTAAAACGTTTCACTGTAAAAATTGACGTCCAATTTTACTATACATCTTTTATATGCATGGAAATATGACCTTGGGATACTTTTTGCTTTTAGGTTTAGGATCAGACATTTTATTTACCTACCAGAAATTTTTAATGTGCCCTCAATGGGACACTCAACAAACATCCAGGAAGTAGCTTCACTCTTTCTGTATGTTTGTAGCATGGTTGGAGTTACTAAGTTATCGTCTGTTGCTATGCAGCCTTGCAGTCACTCAAAGTTGTGGCAAGTGGAGGCAAATAGACTTAGTTACATAAAGCCAACGAAAAATTTACAAGCCCTGATTTCAGGCGACCTTGTGTGTCAATGGTGCAGTGTGAGATCCATATGCCACTTGCACTGAAGGAGATGCAGTGCTGTACACTCTGCTAAAAATTATTCTGCATGATTGTAACTGAATTGCACTTCTTGGAATAGAGATCTCAGTATGCCGTTTGTTGCTGTGTTATCACCGTTTCGCCATGAACCACACTGAGTAACACACGACGGGCAGGCGAGCTAGTTGTACCAGGGAGGTATACTCAGGAAATCAAATGACCTGCAACTTACAACTGGCGCTAAGGTAAACTTTTAGTTTCGATGCAAATTTCTATTTTATTCCATGCACGAGATGATGAAACGATTGAAGAAATGTTTGACCAGATAAAAAAAAATATTCAGATAGTTAAGGGAGACGAAAATTTAATTGTGATTAAAGAGTGGAATTCGACAGTAGAGGAAAATGAAGGGAAGGAAAAATAATATGTGAATGTGGATTGGGAGAAAAGAACGAAAATGGAAGCCGCCTAGTAGAACTCTCCTCAGAGCATGATTTAACCATTGCAGACCGTTTAAGAATCATGAAAGAAAAATGTATATGTAAATCAGACCTGGAGACACAAGAAGGTTCCAGATTTCGGGACCAGATTTTAAATCGTAAGATATTTGCAGGAGCCTATGTGGACTCTGAGCACAATGTATTGATTGTGAACTGTAGATTAAAGCTGAAGAAATAGTAGAACGGTACGAAATTAAGGAGATGAGACCTGTATTGTTAACAGAATCTGAAGTTGTTGAAATTTCAGAGGCAGCATTATGCAACGGATGACTAAAACAGAGGAAAGGAAGACAGCAGAAGACGAATGGGTAGCTTTAAGACATGAAATAGTGAAGACAATAGAGGATCAAATAGATAAAAGGACAGGGCCTAGCAGAAACCCTTGGATAACACAAGAGATACTGAACTTAATTGGTGAAACGGAAAAATTTTTAAATGCAGCAAATGAAGCGTATGAAAGGGAATACAAACATCTAAAGAATAAGACTGGCAGAAAGTACAAAATGCCTAAGCAGGAACGGCTAGAGGACAAATGTAAGGATTAAGGAGCATATTTCACTAGGCGAAAGACAAAATTCGCCATTAGAAAAATTAAACATGCCATCGGAGAAAAGAGAAGCAGCTGTATGAACATCAAGAGCTCAAAAGGAAAATCAGTCCTAAACAAAAAAGTGAAAGCTGAAAGGTGAAAGAAGTATATAGAGGGTCTATGCAAGGGAGATGAACTTGAAAGCGATATTATAGAAAGGAAAGAGGACGTAGATGAGGATGAGATTAGAGATATGACACTACGCGAAGAATTTGACAGAGCACTGAAAGACGTAAGTCGAAACAAAGCCCTGCGAGTAGACGACATTCCATCAGAACTGCTGATAGACTCGGGAGAGCCAGCCATTACAAAATCGTTCCATCTCGTGCGCAAGTTGTATGAGACAGGCGAAATACCATTAGACTTCAGGAAGAATGTAATAATTGCAGTTCTAGAGAAAGCAGATGCCGACATGTGTGGAATTACCGAACTAATAAGACATGGTTACAAAACAATAACACGACTTCTTTACGGAAGAATGGAAAGACTGTTAGAATCCGATTTCGGGGACGTCAGTTTGGAATTAGGAGAAATGTGGAACACGCGAAGCGATACTGATCCTATGATTTACTTTAGTAGATAGGTTTAAGGAAAGACAAACCTACGTTTATAGCATTTGTAGAATTAGAGAAAGCTTTTGACAGTGTTGACTGGCATACTCTCTTTGAAACTCTGAAGGTAGCAGGGATAAAATACAGGGAGCGGAAGGGTATTTACAACTTGTACAGAGATCGGGTGGCAGTTACACGAGTCGAGGGCATGAAAGGGAAAAAGTGTTTGAGAAGGGAGTGAAACACGATAGTAGCCTATTTTCAAACAAACATTTCGAGTAGGAATTAAACTTCACGAAGAAGAAATATAAACTTTGAGGTTTGCTGATAACATTTTAATACTGTCAGAGACAGCAAATGACTTGGAAGAGCAGCTAAACGGAATGGTCAGAGTCTTTGAAAGGAGGACATAAGATTAACATCACCAAAAGCAACACAACGATAATGGAATCTGGTAGGATCAAATCAGGTGATGCTGGTGGAATTAGATTAGAAAATGAGACATTTAAAGTAGTAGTTGATTTTTGCTATTTGGGCAGCAAAATAACTCATGATGACCGAAGTAGAGAGCATATAAAATGTAGACTGGCAAGGCAAGTGTATCTGAAGAAGAGAGATTTGTTAACATCTATAACAAATTTGTGTTAGGAAGTCTTTTCTGAAGTTATTTGTGTGCAGCGTAGCCATGTAAGGAAGTGAAACAGTTTAGACAAGAAGAGAATAGAAGCTTTTGGAATTTGGTGCTGTAGAAGAGTGCTGAAGATTAAATGGGTAGATTACGTAACTAATGAGGAGGTAGTGAATATAACTGATGAGAAAAAAGATTTGAGCGCAACCTGATTAGAAGAAGGGATCGACTGATAGAACACATTCTGAGACATCAAGGGATCACGAATTTAGTATTGGAGGCATTGTATGGGTAAACATCGTAGAGAGAGATCAAGAGATGAAAGCAGTAAGCAGATTCAGAAGGATGTAGGATACAGTAGTTATTTAGAGATGAGGATGCTTGCTCAGTATAGAGTAGCATGGAGAGCTGAACCAAACCAGTCTTCAGACTGAAACCACCGCAGCAATAACAAAGAGGTATAAATGTGAAAATATTTGTAAACACCCCTATGCTCACTTAGTTTTCTTTACAAGGAAAGTCACTAATAGGAAGCTAATGATTTGTCCTGTACTGCGACGCAAGGTTGTACCTCTATGGGACATGCACTGTGGGTATGTTTCAGTTCGAAGATCATGTTCCGGCACCCGAAGATCGTGGGCATATACGGGGCACTGTTCAAGCCATTCAGAGCGTCGCTGTGGGCGTGCTGCGGCCTGACCTTCCTGCTGGTGCTGCTGGCTGCCAGACTGGTCAACTGGGTGCACAGCGACGGCAGCTGGAGCTGCGCCATCCTCTTCGTCTTCTCCGCCATCACTCTGCAGAGTGAGTTGGGGCGCCCTCTACAGCCGCTCACCGGCGTCAGCAGAGTTGTGCAGACATAAAAAAATAAGACTGTTTCTCATCACGTGCAGACATCGTTTCCACACGGCTTCCACACCAAAGCACTGTAACTTGTTACCGCTCCAAGAGCACTGTCACTGGACAGTACTACCAGTGCATGTATACCTCTATATCCCCCATCTTCCACCTGATCCTGGCAACAACATCTGAAGATCCACCGACCTATCAAGATCAAATGTCTCTTACTTGCCACAAGCTTAATCGGCTCAGCCCTCCCCTCCTTAAAGAAAATATGGGGTCGGGGGGGGGGGGGGGGGGCGGACCTTCAGGGAGACACTTTTTAACCAATCGGCAGCCTCACACCGTCCTGACTCCCTGGATTGGCTAAGATGAGTTCCCACCACCTTATTATTGGCGTGATCCTCAATCAGATAACTTCTGGAAGACAGTCGCTTAATAATCTCGCAAGGCCTCAGAAGGCAGGATAGCATTGAAACGCCCACTAAACCCACAGGGCAGAACAGGTGATTAGGATTGTGAAAAGGTCCAAATAAGGTGTCGATCAGTTTCACTTCAAAATTGTAATTCATTGTAATTTAATAACACCTTTAAACCAAAACGGCGCATAGCCGAACCTTTACAATTACGAGTTTCAAAATCCAATTCTCTCATGGCTGAAGGCCTCCAAATATGAAATCTTAAAAAGCAACAAAAATTTCAAGTGACTGAAGACATGCAGTTTAAATTGCTTATATATATATATATATATATATATATATATATATATATATATATATATATATATATATACACTCCTGGAAATGGAAAAAAGAACACATTGATACCGGTGTGTCAGACCCACCATACTTGCTCCGGACACTGCGAGAGAGCTGTACAAGCACGGTACAGCGGACACACCTGGAACCGCGGTGTTGGCCGTCGAATGGCGCTAGCTGCGCAGCATTTGTGCACCGCCGCCGTCAGTGTCAGCCAATTTGCCGTGGCATACGGAGCTCCATCGCAGTCTTTAACACTGGTAGCATGCCGCGACAGCGTGGACGTGAACCGTATGTGCAGTTGACGGACTTTGAGCGAGGGCGTATAGTGGGCATGCGGGAGGCTGGGTGGACGTACCGCCGAATTGCTCAACACTTGGGGCGTGAGGTCTCCACAGTACATCGATGTTGTCGCCAGTGGTCGGCGGAAGGTGCACGTGCCCGTCGACCTGGGACCGGACCGCAGCGACGCACGGATGCACGCCAAGACCGTAGGATCCTACGCAGTGCCGTAGGGGACCGCACCGCCACTTCCCAGCAAATTAGGGACACTGTTGCTCCTGGGGTATCGCCGAGGACCATTCGCAACCGTCTCCATGAAGCTGGGCTACGGTCCCGCACACCGTTAGGCCGTCTTCCGCTCACGCCCCAACATCGTGCAGCCCGCCTCCAGTGGTGTCGCGACAGGCGTGAATGGAGGGACGAATGGCGACGTGTCGTCTTCAGCGATGAGAGTCGCTTCTGCCTTGGTGCCAATGATGGTCGTATGCGTGTTTGGCGCCGTGCAGGTGAGCGCCACAATCAGGACTGCATACGACCGAGGCACACAGGGCCAACACCCGGCATCATGGTGTGGGGAGCGATCACCTACACTGGCCGTACACCAATGGTGATCGTCGAGGGGACACTGAATAGTGCACGGTACATCCAAACCGTCATCGAACCCATCGTTCTACCATTCCTAGACCGGCAAGGGAACTTGCTGTTCCAACAGGACAATGCACGTCCGCATGTATCCCGTGCCACCCAACGTGCTCTAGAAGGTGTAAGTCAACTACCCTGGCCAGCAAGATCTCCGGATCTGTCCCCCATTGAGCATGTTTGGGACTGGATGAAGCGTCGTCTCACGCGGTCTGCACGTCCAGCACGAACGCTGGTCCAACTGAGGCGCCAGGTGGAAATGGCATGGCAAGCCGTTCCACAGGACTACATCCAGCATCTCTACGATCGTCTCCATGGGAGAATAGCAGCCTGCATTGCTGCGAAAGGTGGATATACACTGTACTAGTGCCGACATTGTGCATGCTCTGTTGCCTGTGTCTATGTGCCTGTGGTTCTGTCAGTGTGATCATGTGATGTATCTGACCCCAGGAATGTGTCAATGAATTCACGGTATTCTTATTTCAATTTCCGGGAGTATATATATATATATATATATATATATATATATATATATATATATATATATATATATATATTAACGTCCGCTGAGGTGAGACAGGTGGTGGGCCCTACTACACTTGATCTTGATCCGTCGGTAACCTAACCAAGAGACAGTCACGGACCGACCAACCAAACGACTTGCTAGCCGCCAATCGGTACATGAAATCACAAAGACCAAACTGTTACGGACGTGATTATCCACAATGAAATATGTGTTAAGCTGTCAAAAGTACACACTGTGTTGGACAGCGACAACAGGTGTTGAAAGGACACTGTCTGAAATTGTGTTAGTGGCCATGGCAGGTAACTGGAACACTAACGGCCACAAGGCAGAAAATTCTGCTGATGCACTTGAATTGTAGTGAACCAATATAGTTAATTCCACAGTACGGCGGCTCGATTTCACGACTACAAATACTCGGTGTTGTTCACAGGAAAAGTTCCCCAAGAGCGAACCACCGAAACGAACGACACAACATGAACGGACGTGGCTTCGGTACTTAACACACCACTCAACTTTGACGTCCTGGGTCGGCGAGCCACGAAGCTCGTAGCGATCAGACAGCTCCAGACACGCTCCGACACTGCGCAGGGACTGCCAGCGGACCCAGCCGACTGCACCACATGGAGATACCCTTCCTGGTCTGCACCAACCGACCGACTACCCTCAGAATGCGGACAACATCTAAAGTAGTCGTCAGTGGAAATAACGCCAACTAACCTCACAACCTGACAAACACTTGCACGAAGATCTGAACCATTCCCAACAGTAACTAAGTACGCACGAAGACAAATTGGGAGTCGATGCACACGCGCGCGCGCGCACACACACGCACACACACACACACACACACACACACACACACACACACACACACAGCCGACTCATGAACTATCGGCGAGCCAAAACGCGTCGTCCGGTAGGACGAGCGACCGACGATCCACCAAGACCTTAGCCCAGCTCAAGTGGTGTGTGGCGGCAATGGTCAGGTGAGCCATGTCGACGCAGACCTCACTGCTGCTCCAACCCGACTGCACTAGTGCCGCATTGCAACTCCCCGACTGGCAGCTCCGGACTGCGCTCCATACGCGTTCCAACTTATTGGCAGCCCAAACTCGCTACCCGAACTAGCTTACGACAGACAACGATCGGGAGGTAATAGCAGTCGAGAAAAGATACTACGAGAGGGGACATATCGATACGCGCTGCTAGCGCCGCTCACGGTCAGGCAAAGCAGCAACTCAGTGACAGTAAATTAACGTAGTGAGGTGGAAGTACGTTAAAAACAGGGCGTAAATACATGATGGCGGGAACACGAGCCACGCAGGCCTCAAGCATTTTGCTGGTTAGCCCCTCTTTCCCTTACTCTGAGCCCAGACGTTTTTTAAGGAAACTTCATCCTCCATTTTCAAGTCAACGGGACACCTGCCCTTATTGTACTGGTCTGCTACTCTCCAGTACGCGAGGCAATTGTTCTTTCTTGCGGCATCCCGTTTCCTTCAAATGATCTCGTAATCGTTAACTTCAGGTAAAAGATCGTTTATGGACTATAAATTTGATAACAGATAGTTAACCTGAAACGTGAACATTAATTTGATGTGTGTAGTACCACAGCACCCATGCACTGCTGTCTTAAACGCAAAGCTAATGAAATCCAGTCCCTCATCACACTTGGTCTGTGAGTTCCCATTATATGTAGTTATGCCTGGTTTTCAATTGCTATTTAACATCTCAGCAAAAGATGGCTGAGGATGCTACGGTATGGTTGTGACATGAGAAACTGCACTATTAAAGTGACATCTTTTGATTTGGCTGGATACAAATGCTGGAACAGTGTCACTAACAAGGGTCTTCTGCGCTCCAAATACCGCAATTATCTTGCTTAGATATTTCATAGACTCATCGGCTGTGGTGTGTAGTCGCTGTCAGCCGTACTAACGGTGTGAAAGTGTCCACTATGACCAAGAGATGGCAGGTACCTTGCTTAGACTAGGGTATAGGGCCTAAATAATCTATGAATACTTTATCCAAGAGATGTTCTCTACTCGGACTAAGTTTTCCTGTTCCAGAATTTGGGTACGGCATCACCATGTTACATCCCCTGCACCCTTCCATGAGCTTCCTTAAACCATGGTGAGGAGTAGGCCATGTTAAACGACCCTTGATTTTCATCGAGGTCTTATATATTTTTAATGTCCCCCACATGGTAAATTGTGAAAGTATTTACACACTGACTGATTTAACTCTGTAGCCAAACATATCTTGTCCTTATTATCCTAGCATGTTTTATAGCACAAGAGACCCTTCCAGGGAGAATGCCTGGCGACTTCAGGTCCTCTCCTAATGTTGTTTAATTTGCGCCAGTCGTTTGTAACCCTACCATTTTTCTTCTGAATAGCCAAAGGGGCCCTCAATTTCTCCCATCATCGACACACACACATCCTCCTCATGCTTCTTTGGGGTATCCGAACTTCCTTACGGGGCAATGACAGCCTTGTAAGACCTTCGGGCAGCTGCTGACCAATTAATTTCCTCAAATCGCACATCTTAGGGGGAGACAACATGCATGGTGACTGCTATACAGGGATTTCAACGGCTAAATGTATCTCATATTGTATTTCACTCGTTACCCCCAGCTTTCCTGTTAGAACTTCTGGGAATTCACCTTTACCAGCTTATTCGCTTACTCCTTTCTTAAGTGAGCTTCATTAAACGGTGACTCTTCTGCTTCCATGTTATACAGCCGTCCCGGAGAGCTACGCTTACAAAATCTGCACATTCTTTCTGGCTGAACTCTAAACACAAAACTCTTATTTGATAGTCGAGAATACACCCTGTTCTCCATAAGAAATCGAAACCTAACAGCCCCATCCATCACAATAAATTCAATTGGTTATATGAACCCCTGGAAGCCTAATCTAATTCTCATCTTGCCGGCTACAGGCAACATGATCTTTGCTTCATTGCGGTAAATTACTACCATGGAGCAACCGTTGATACCATTTCAACTCTAAAAGAAGGACATTACTACCTGAATCCACTATCATACACGCTGGTTCTTGATTCACGCTTGCACACATAGGGGTAAGAAAACGTGTGACATTGCTTTACTTTACTGCAACTTTTCAATAGCCCTTGCAAATCTTTTCGCTGAGCTATCCGCCACTGGCGTCAACTTTGTCTGGTCCTATCTCTTGGGACTCTATTCTTTCGTACTGGCTGACCAGGAAGATTACCCCTCTAATATAATCTTTTCTTTCAGACACTCCCCCCTGAGACACTCTCTGGGGTGGAACTCCCCCTACATTCAGTGACTCGGTCCTATCTTGCCCAACTATACACCTCTCATCTCTGAATCTGACACTTTCGATGATTCATATGACTTCATCGAGATCCTGGAAGCTCACTAGTTTAGTAACAAAAATAAGTCGAGACAAATCTTCTCGTGATATTCCTTCCAGAATTTGCTAACCATCTTCGCTTCCATCCACTCTAGACACGAGGCCGAAACTGCTGTCCTGACATGCTCAATTTAACGCACGTGTGTTTCACTCGAGCCTTGTACTCGGTAGCCATGCCTGTTAACCAACTCATTCCTCATCCTACTCGGCAAGCTCTGCTAGAGGACTTTTTGGAATTCACCCAAAACTCATTTTTGCACAAGGTCTCTCTGGTGTTCCTTCGTAACCTTTCATGGGGTAAAAGGTAGACAACCTGAAACAATGTATAATCAGCAGTTAGTAAGGCCCTAGCCTGCTCTTCCAACCTAACGGACAACCACACTACCTGCACTATCTATTCTTTAGTATCTATGGCCAGTCTCTCAGTTTTTTGAACTACAGCACACAGAGAGTTTGGCAGTTTCCCAAACGTCTTCAAGCTCAGACACAGTTTCCGATCTTCCTCCTTGTGAGGGGGACCAATGAACACCTCGACTGAATAATTACTAATTATAATCAAGTGTCCCATTTTTGGTGAATCATTGTTTATTTGATATGCTACAATAGATCCGAATGATGTTAAGTGCAGCACCTTATTTTCCTCATTAACAATAGCTTCCTTGAAATGACTTACAGGTGAATTTAAAATATAATGAAATACAAGACAAGGGCTTACGCTCTAACACCAATAAAATATCCTGTTATTTGAAAATAACCGCGGATTTAGAAACATTAGGTTACAATCTCATTAAAAACGGCCTATTGTAATAAAATAAGAGACAATACATGTCCACATTTTTCTTTTGTAAAAGTCCTCAATAAAGGCAGCAAATACGTAAATCTGGATACACGACGGATTGGAATAGAGAAAAGGAATAATGTTGACAAGGGCCTTTGGACAAGAATGAATCAGGCATCTAATTAGTTTTGCATAATCGAGGGTGTAGTAATAAATGTGTGATGAAATTATAATCCACTTTTATCTTGCAACAAATAATGTAGCAAAAAAAAAAAAACTATTCATGCAAGAGGAAATATAAAGAGATAAAAATATAAATTGTATACACAAGTGCAGGCCGCGGTGGCCGTGCGGTTCTAGGCGCTCCAGTCCGGAGCCGCGCTGCTGCTACGGTCGCAGGTTCGAATCCTGCCTCGGGCATGGGTGTGTGTGATGTCCTTAGGTTAGTTAGGTTTAAGTAGTTCTAAATTCTAGGGGACTAATGACCACAGCAGTTGAGTCCCATAGTGCTCAGAGCCATTTGAACCATTTGTATACACAAGTAGTGAAATACAGGATTCAGCCACCTATTTGCTATGAGATGTCGACCACTATTGGTCATAATCTCAGAATTGCGAATCAGCCAGGAGACAGGGTCTGAAGTCAGAAAACAGACAGACGTACAAAAATTAGACCGATGCAGGATAGACATTATGCACCCGCTGTCTGAAATGTAAAGTAAACGGGCCACAAGGACCATAACCCATTAGTGTTTAAATATACTAAAATTCTGATATCTGTCACGTGCGGTATCACAAATAAACTAATAGAATGCGTAAGAGTGAGCTATGCCATATTTCATCTAGATGCAGGTCTAGTCCTGCGGCAATGCAAGATAATTGTGTAGCAGAGTAAGCAGTTAGAGCACTTGAGGAGGGGCGTTCGCCTGTAAGTCAATGATACAATCACCGAAATGAAATAAGCGATTGGGGCAGAGGGGCGTGATAATACGTAATTCCTGTCAGTGCCACAAGTAATAGTATGAGGAAGTGTATTAATATCTCACGCTATCTGCTCTGACTCAATTCTTGTCAGAAAACAAGGGCTGGCTTGAACAGTTACTAAACCGATGAAGTACACTGAAAATGAATCCAAACAACTAGCACGGCGGATTACGCGAAAGGGAAACAAACAACCGAAGAAAATAATGTATCGAGAGCGACTACACTTCTTCTGACACGACTGCTACCACCATATCATAGTAATGTAATTAGTTTTACCTCATGATTATCTGATGGGGATAAGTCTGCACAAGATTGAATTATCAAATGTGTTAAGGTGAAAGAAATTAAGAGCGCGAGCAACTGACTGTAAATACGAGGGTTGGAACTTTAATAGTGGCAACTATTTATTTACAGCTCGTGCAAAATAGATACGCGTTTCAAAGTTTTACTGACCTTCAAAGTAGTCACCAGCATTGTGTATAACTCATTGCCAGCGATGTGGAAGTCGTAGGATACTCTTAGCAGTGCCAGTTGTGATGACAGTTCGAGCGGCTCGGTCTATTGCCCGACGAATTTGCAGCAGTTCTGAAGCGAATGCCGTGAAGTCGAGTTGAACTCACGAGGGCTTAAGTCGGAGGAGTGCAGTAGGTGGTATACCACTAAGCAGCCCCATCAGTCAAACAAATCAGTAACAAAATGATGGTCAGGTTCTGCAGAAAGTGTCATCACTTCTGTCTCTAAGCTGGTCGTTGGTTGTGTTCCAAAAATGAACAGCATAGAGACAGAAGTGATGACACTTTCTGCGGGACCTGACAATCATTTTGCAGGACAATGCTCAAGCACATACAGTGCAAGCTGTTGCCGATTTGTTTGACTGATGGGGCTGCTAAGTGCTATACCACCTACTGCACTCCCCTCCTAAGTTCAATTCGATTTCTAAAGTGAAGGAAACACTTCATGGCATTAGCTTCAGAACTGCTACAAATTCGTCGGGCAATAGACTGCGCCGCTCGAACTGTCAACACAACTGGCACTGCTAAGAGTATCCTACGACTTCCACATTGCTGGCTGGTGACAACTTTGAAGGTCAGTAAAACTTTGAAATACATATCTCTTCTGTACGAGCTGTAAATAAATAGTTGGCACAGTTAACGTTCCAACCCTCGTACTTGTTCAAATACACTATTTTAAACACAGCCCAATTGTTGGATAAAAAAGCGCTGAGGGAGTTCAATATCTACGCAAAAGTGGTCTCGCAATTCATTTTAAAATTAGCCCACACAGGATGGGTATGTAAGGGAGGAAGACACTTAGCTAGAGGAGATACGATCAGTCTGAATGCGTTACATTAACATCCATACCATACAAACACAGATGTGTGGTTACACTTTCTCCTGAAGATGCGTACAAGGCAAGTAATGTACCAGGTTAGTTTTGTCGGGAAAAATGATCCTGTAATCTCATACTGTCTTGCGGGATCCCATGGGAGCGATGCAGACAAAAATATACTACATATAACAGTATGTGAACCATTATTGCATTCTAATACGCGCGACTAATGACTAGCTTAAAATAACTCAAAGACGATGTCTGAGCGTATTCCTACGATGTACGTAACTTTCGAGTTCGAGATAGACAAGCAGCAGATATTCACTCGCCGTGGATTCGTTCTTGGTTTTAACAGTAAGTGTCACATGATCACAAGCATTGTCTAACATGAAAATCTACAAGAACGATCAGAGCATATTGACTGTGCAGCCACTGCAGCGTGGGTCCATGCCCGCGCGGATCCATGAAGACAAAGACCACACAAAATTTATCAAACAAAATCAATTAATTTCAGACGCTCAAATTACATATTTCACACCTTCACATGCACTCAGCACTCCATCTTCAGGCCACAAGTGCCCCATAGGGGCCATCCGACCGCCGAGTCGTCCTCAGCTGAGGATGCAGATAGGAGGCGCGTGTGGTCAGAACACCGTTCTCCCGGCCGTTATGATGGTTTTCTGTGACCTGAGCTGCTACTAGTCGGTCTAGTAGCTCCTCAGTTGGCATCACGAGGCTGAGTGCACCCCGAAAAATGACCACAGCGAATGGAGGTCCGGATGGTCACCCATCCAAGTGCCGGCCACGCCCGACAGCGCTTAACTTCGATGATCTGACGGGAAAGGGTGTATCCACTGCGGCAAGGCCGTTTCCCGGAAGTATAAAAAACTTCGGTTAAAAAATACGATATGGTCACACAGGATACCTGCATTTATCAAAGTGTCTGGCGAGGTCTCTTCGATGCTTTCCTAGAGAACTATGAGCATGAGTAATCTATTAGAATCACTGCGCAATCTGTCTGCTAATTGAGAGAGATCTGTGCTAAAGGTTGAGAGAGAGAGAAGAGAGAGAGAGAGAGAGAGAGAGAGAGAGAGAGAGAGAGATCAACGAAGACTCCTTGGAAAAAATTTATGGATTTTGCTGTAGTTACTTGTACAAAATGAGTGATTGACATGGCGTCACAGATGTACTTAGGCAAAAAAAATTATGCAGATGTGGTAATCGATCGAGAGGAACTGAAACGAGTAGATATAGAAGCAGTAGTCACGTCACGTATACGCATTACATAATATCAGACTACGACTTCTGCATGGAAGGAGACTACCATGAAAACAGCATTCTGACTGAGGACAACGATAAGGTCGATGGAATGGCCTGTTAAAACGGATGACCTTGTACTGTAGGATAGAGATACATAATAAATTTATACTTCAAGTCACAGGCCCAGGCATGAAGAAAGTTACTGGTAACCACCTTATAGATCTTATAAAGCCTCCAGACATGTAACTATGAAGAGCTACTTCTTGGATGGAGGCTACAATACACAACTAATAGAGTGGATTGTGTGTTTGACACTGTGCAAGACTGTTTCAGCGATTTTGAACTACAACAAAAGGCATTTACAATGTCTCCACTGAGCTCTGTGCCAGCTACATCCACGTGGCGTCAGCTAACAGATAACTTGCAGAACAGCAACACTTCGTCTGCAGTGGAAGTTTATTAATTATGTTCTGTTTGTATACATTTTTAATAATGTACTATGCGGATGTACTTAACTGACTCCAACAAAGACACAGTAAATATTACTGAGAAGAGATATATTAAAGCACGAGAAACATATTTCTTTCAGTGCAGATCACAGTTCTCCACAATAGCGTCAGATAATGATATAGCCGAATTATTACTGGCACCCACAAACAATATTGACCACGACAGCAGGTCTGTGTGGAAGGTGACAGCTGCTGTTGTAACTGAACTCTTAAGGACGCCGAATTCGTGAGCCACCCAACAGTCCACATCTCATCGCTGCTGGGTGCGGTAGGTCGTCTCCATCACTGCTGAATCGTTCAGGGTAGACGACAGCTCTATTTGCCACCCTGCGGCCTCCCCACGTCATAGTCCACTGATTGTAAAAGTGTTTGAGAACTTATTGCTTATAAACCAGATTTCTTTTTTCCAAGTACTGCTGGATATTCCTTGTAAGTAAATTAGTACACTGCAGAAACATATTTTTTCCCTTACTCAACGGGAAGGAATGGAATGATAGTCCGTCCGTTCGATTTGTTATGGCTGGGGGTCTGGTACATGCTATTGAATCAAGACTGGGAGACATCGTTGTTATTTACACTTTCTGAAACTGTCTGAAGCTTTACCATTCCTAGAGGGTTTCACTAGTGTGCTAATAGTATTTTG
This sequence comes from Schistocerca serialis cubense, assembly GCF_023864345.2. NCBI lineage: Eukaryota > Metazoa > Arthropoda > Insecta > Orthoptera > Acrididae > Schistocerca > Schistocerca serialis. The sequence continues at coordinate 142,957,067 of NC_064638.1, read as the reverse complement.
AGGGAAGGGTGGTCGGAAAGAAATTTTGATAATGGAAAGGAGAGGCCTAACTGGTGATTGTATAGATGTCAACAGCATGTAATGTGACGAGGAGGCATATATTAAGTAGTTGAAATTGTAGCGATCCTATATGACCGAAAGTACTTCTACTTTTACTTCAAATGGTTCAAATGGCTCTTGGCACTATGGGACTTAACATCTGAGGTCATCAGTCCCCTAGACCTAGAACTACTTAAACCTAACTAACCTAAGGACATCACATACATCCATGCCCAAGGCAGGATTCGAACCTGCGACCGTAGCAGCAGAGCGGCTCTGGACTGAAGCGCCTAGAACCGCTCGGCCACAGCGGCCGGCTCCATTTTTACTCACATGTGTTTTCTGTCATCGGTACGAATGTGTTTACCATACACGTACTAAAGATGACACATGAGGGAGAGAGGTGGCAAATACAGGTCTATGTGAGATCTAAAACACAATTTTCTGGGGAGTTAAAGTAGATATCGGTAACTTGTAGAGAGCCATGAGTATTCCTGGCAACCAGGTCGAATAATCGGTTACAGAACCGTATCCTTATAGTTTTAATTATTTAACGTGGAAATGTGCATTCCAGGGGTTGCGATAGCTAAGTGACAGATATGCAAAACTATTGAGAAAGACAGACTGACGTCGTTTCAACCTGGCACCATAAAGAGACTTGATGTAGATATGACTGGGTGGAAGCACGCATACCCCCACCAAACTGCGCTGATAAAGGGTTACACAAAATACCAAACGGGTTACTGACAGTTGTATTACAGTCTATTTGTATCTTGGTAGCATTCTATGTCGCACATGTAAATGACTGTCTGTTTATCGTAAGCAAATTAGTGTGGGAAATTCTAGTGAGAGTAAATCTGAGGATGCAAAGAACAACTACGCATCTGCTCTAGAATATCTGGCTGGTTGCAACATAGAATAAATTATGCTTTCCTGATACGTATAGCAGATACTGTTTGTCGAGCAGATCTATTAAAATTACCGAGATCATTTCGCAATTTGTCTACTGGAGGTGAGTAAAACCGGCTCCAGTGGAATTGATCGTGACCTATTTCTGATTATATAGCCTAAAATTCGAATACATCTTATACTTTTAGCTGGCTGGGTACACGTTGTAGAAGATCGTAGTTTATTCAATAATGGCAGGATGCTATACCTTCACACTCTACTTAAACAAAAAGACAGTCAGCGTCTACTATGATTTTCAAAAAAATGTGTTAAAATGACAAAAGTGTCATTGCTACAAAGTTGGTCAACAGCCTCATAGCCTTTTTCATTCTTCTTCGTAGGAAACAGTGTATCAGTCTATCTTGTGATACATCGATAGTAATATAATACTACGTACGTTGTCAGAACACTTCTTCCTTTATTGAGTCCCATTGCAATGTGCAGACATAACCCATGTTACCGCATGTTTGCCTCAGAACGTTTTTCTCCTAGTACAATCGAGTTTCTAAAATATCGCTCCGCAGATAGACTCTGCAACCATTACTCTCAGAAATATTAGTCTCCAGTATTACGTGATCCGCGATTTGTCATCAACAACGTTGTGTTGTCGGAGCTCTGACGATATATGAGAGGCGGATTCGTGTAGAACACCAGCATCCGACATCTGCTGATATTATTGTAAGTAGTCCATATATGGAATGTATTTGCTACTAAATAATGCTATTTTGTTAGTAACACTGTATAAAGCATCCCACAGGCGTGTGATATAAATTCATTTCAGTACATTTTTATTCTTGTGGCTGTTCCAGATCTTTTCCGAGTGGCACACTGTCATCATTATTAATCGCCGACTTCCTCTGATACCGGCGACATCTTGGCCACCCTTAACTATTCTTTCAATTGCTTGATTGTGACCGAGGCGGTGCTAAATTTTAAGACGGAAGCCGTTTGAAAACAATTTTGGGCTTTTACTCATCGGTGATATCCCTCACCTCAGTTTACGTATGATTTTTCCCCTGGTTACTTGGAGCCAGTGAATAGGTACTTCCTCTGGGACATGCGAGAAAAGTGTGGCAAGACCAAAGACAGGTCGGTATTCTTAGGACTGTCTGCAGACTCACAGTTTCGACATCGGCCGTCTTGCTCTCCAGATCCGTAGCGCTAGCAGGTACTAGCAGCATTTCGTCATAAATATGTTGCTGACTGCTCTGTTATCAGGTATATGCAACTCACTTTTGCAGCAGTCATTGTGCGTGTGTTGTTCGCATTTTTGAGTCACACTGATAATTGGTCCCTGGAGGGTATGCTTATCGATATACGGTGCTCGGTCTCGAAAGTCGCATTTTATAGTATCGTTACTTCTGTGAGTCTACGACTTTGTATGTGCGATGGGTCTTTTTTTTCTGCGCTATGGCCATTTCTCAGTCAAGTTCGAGAGTGGCAAAGTCATATATGATTATCTTCACACCTATTTATGAGTACTATAGTGACGTCGTAAATTAATCCTGTGGAATATCTGTCCCACTGTCGACATGGTCCTGGAATTGTCTTTTTGTCACTAGGTTTTTTCCGATATACTGTTTCGTTCACTTGTAGTGGGAGGAGGAGGTATGTCTGTTGCACCAGTCAAGCTCATGTTCGAGGGATACTCATTAGTAATGCACAGATTATTTTCGTAGCAAATACAGCACTGCGTTAGCTGTCCAGCGTATGTGTTTGGTATTCCATGGATCAGTCAAAATTACGTACCATTTGATGTTTATAATAATGTCACGTATACTTGTTGGGGTTATTTTGTTACCTGTGTTCCTCGCAGCAGGCCGCATAGCTGAAAATGGAGTCACTCATGCTAGTTTCAAAAGCATGACGATTTGACGATTGGAAGGAGGAGGAGGGGAGAGTAATTTTTGGTTGGTCCAGAAAGAAACGGTGGTGGTAGGAAGGTTTGTGTGCGGTGCTTAAACCATAAGCAACGTTTATTCGTGAAAGAGTCCACAGAATTCCTGTGGTGAGCGTGTAGGAGTCGACTAGTTAAGAGTGGTTTCCATAAAGAAATTATGTAGGAGCGGGGAGAGTAAGCGTTTGGCGCTTAAACTCTTAGCATTGTTTATCTGAAAAATGCCGACGCGTTACGACAAGTTTTTCTATGGCGGGAGACACTCTCCATGAACGATTAAGCGCCATTTGTGACCGCTACTTGGTCGGAAGTACTTACACATACATGGATCAAATTTCTTTACCACACCTGGAGAAATGGTCTGGTATAGTGTTGGGCTTGTGGGGCACACCTTTTCGTGACCTGATGGCCACGATCGTACAATCAGTCCCATTCCATGTGGGCATTCCTCTGCAGTGGCCTTGGGCGCTCGCAGTCCAGAGCCACTGGAGGCGTGGCTCAGCCAGCGTGCTCCATTGGGTCCGCCAGATCCTGCACGACAGCTATCGACCTCTGACGGAAACTTGCAATTCCGTTGCCAACTTAGACGCCCATGGGGTGGTGCAGATTTGTGATACCAGTCTGTAAATTATATTTGTGTAAATATATGCTCATAGTACTCAAAATAAGTATACTACAATTATTGTCGTAGTATCATTGAGAATGACTGTAACTTTTCCTTTATTCAGCCTAGGAAAGGTCTGCATCTAATCTAATGCGTAAATGATCGGGTTACTAACTTTAGTTTTGTAGATGTATTTTCCCTAAACCTTTCACCGTCCATCGTACTGCGGAACGTGCGCAAAGTGTGGAGTGCGTGCAGTGTTGATGAGCCAGTGGCAGCGACGCGTGTGCGCAGGCGCGGCGGTGCCCGCGCGATGGGCGAGCTGGCGGCTGCTGCTGCTGTGCAGCGTGCTGTCGGCGCTGCTGCTGGACACGCACTACTCGGCCGCCATCGTGACGTCACTGTTGCTTCCGCCGCCTCGCACCATCAACACCAAGGTAGACCTCGTGCACAGCCCGCTCGCGTTCGGCCTCGAGAACCTCAGCAACGTCCAGGAGTACTTCGAGGTACCAGTTAGCCTACTCCGCTTCCTATCTGATAACCTACTGGGGCAGTACTTTTTTTTCTACATCTTTATCATATTCTATTGTCTTTCCTGGTTACATTGATATACACTCCTGGAAATTGAAATAAGAACACCGTGAATTCATTGTCCCAGGAAGGGGAAACTTTATTGACACATTCCTGGGGTCAGATACATCACATGATCACACAGACAGAACCACAGGCACATAGACACAGGCAACAGAGCATGCACAATGTCGGCACTAGTACAGTGTATATCCACCTTTCGCAGCAATGCAGGCTGCTATTCTCCCATGGAGACGATCGTAGAGATGCTGGATGTAGTCCTGTGGAACGGCTTGCCATGCCATTTCCACCTGGCGCCTCAGTTGGACCAGCGCTCGTGCTGGACGTGCAGACCGCGTGAGACGACGCCTCATCCAGTCCCAAACATGCTCAATGGGGGACAGATCCGGAGATTTTGCTGGCGAGCGTAGTTGACTTACACCTTCTAGAGCACGTTGGGTGGCACGGGATACATGCGGACGTGCATTGTCCTGTTGGAACAGCAAGTTCCCTTGCCGGTCTAGGAATGGTAGAACGATGGGTTCGATGACGGTTTGGATGTACCGTGCACTATTCAGTGTCCCCTCGACGATCACCAGTGGTGTACGGCCAGTGTAGGAGATCGCTCCCCACACCATGATGCCGGGTGTTGGCCCTGTGTGCCTCGGTCGTATGCAGTCCTGATTGTGGCGCTCACCTGCACGGCGCCAAACACGCATACGACCATCATTGGCACCAAGGCAGAAGCGACTCTCATCGCTGAAGACGACACGTCTCCATTCGTCCCTCCATTCACGCCTGTCGCGACACCACTGGAGGCGGGCTGCACGATGTTGGGGCGTGAGCGGAAGACGGCATAACGGTGTGCGGGACCGTAGCCCAGCTTCATGGAGACGGTTGCGAATGGTCCTCGCCGATACCCCAGGAGCAACAGTGTCCCTAATTTGCTGGGAAGTGGCGGTGCGGTCCTCTACGGCACTGCGTAGGATCCTACGATCTTGGCGTGGATCCGTGCGTCGCTGCGGTCCGGTCCCAGGTCGACGGGCACGTGCACCTTCCGCCGACCACTGGCGACAACATCGATGTACTGTGGAGACCTCACGCCCCACGTGTTGAGCAATTCGGCGGTACGTCCACCCGGCCTCCCGCATGCCCACTATACGCCCTCGCTCAAAGTCCGTCAACTGCACTTACGGTTCACGTCCACGCTGTCGCGGCATGCTACCAGTGTTAAAGACTGCGATGGAGCTCCGTATGCCACGGCAAACTGGCTGACACTGACGGCGGCGGTGCACAAATGCTGCGCAGCTAGCGCCATTCGACGGCCAACACAGCGGTTCCTGGTGTGTCCGCTGTGCCGTGCGTGTGATCATTGCTTGTACAGCCCTCTCGCAGTGTCCAGAGCAAGTATGGTGGGTCTGACACACCGGTGTCAATGTGTTCTTTTTTCCATTTCCAGGAGTGTACAAGGTGTCCATAATTAAAGTTCCAATTTCAAAACGCAGTCGAAAGAGGACCAGATAATATTGACGCAGGGGGAAACTTCATGGAAAAAATATAGAAAATTGGACCAGTAGATGTCATTGTCGTTTGGGTCACGTATGTTCCTCATTTTGTCTCCGAGGTGCTCAAAACGACTCTCCGTTAAAGACCGCACGCTGCTGGTGAAGCTATTTTACAAGAAAGGTGACTTTCCGTCAGTAGGCCTGCCGATTTTCTGGACGCTCAAGGCTATGAAACAAGGCTTTGCTCCGATGCTTGCAAAGGGTTTGGGAAAAAATTATGGCAAGATTTGAACTGACAGGTACAAACAACTTTCTGAGGACGGCCACCAAAGCTCACAGACGTCGTGAATAACAATAAAAAATGTTACATTAGAACTTTGTTTTTTACAAAACAGATCTGATGATGGTTATTACAGACCGAAACTCGTAATCTCTTAACAAAAAGTTTGTGACCATAGACGTAAATTAAAGGAAACTTACTGTATATACGGGTTACTGTTTTATTCGCGACAATGTCGCAGCTTGTGAATGAAAAATATTCAGCCCTCAATAACCTTTCAATACATCATAAAAATTATAATTATTACAGAAGTCAAGAATGATGAAGTGTTTCCAAAAGCCGCACAGCTGTATTAAGAAGCCTTCTTCAGGTTTATAATGGTTATCCTTTCATAATGTAGAGGGACAATTACGAAGTCCCAGCATTCGAAAAGTTATGCACGTTTCTGTTATGACACACCACCAGTGTGGTATTACTCTTAACGTTCTGAACTGAAGGCACGCATCGTTCAACGCATTCCGAACGTCACCCCGAGTCACTCCGATCTGTTGTCGACCATGCTCTTCCTCGATTTCAACTTGTGGCAGAAAACGGCCTCATGACAATTACAAGTGATTCCACTTCGCTTTTTATGCGATTTTGGCACCGGGACATTTGACAACCGATGTCATTTTGCTTTTTATGCAGTGCTTGGCCTCAGGACAATTAAAAACAGATTTTTCTCATGCGATGTGGTACTATGTTGCCGTGGTGGATGGGCTTAACTAAATAACAGAGCGACAATTGTTGACTGCAGAACTTGTGCCGTCAAGCTTCCTGCGATTATGTTTCGGATATATTGTATATGTTGGTAACACTGCCAGTCTCTAGCATCTGTGGATGAGCATCTTTGCTCCTGTTTACTTGGCTGTGGTGAAGTATTTTGTTTATATGCTACTGAAAGTTTGTTGTCTAAGTGTTATAGATTTTTGTGAGCGTACGTACTTTTTAGTGTGCAATAAGTATTAACAATTTCACACATCAAGGAATTTAATAAAAGGAAACTCATGGTTTACAAAGCTATCCATATTACTCAGAAGAACCTGTGAAACAGTTCTTCAGGAAAGGACTCTCACATAGCTCACCTTCTGATGATACTATTTGTACTGGATGCTAATATTTTCCTACTACTTTATTGCTCAGTTAATTCCAGGCAATCTACACCACTGCATTTTTTACATTTACCCACTTCCTTTAGCAAAGGGGATGCTTTGATAATTGATAACAGATTATGAAATTATATCACAATACAACTTCCTCCACCAGATTCCACATGTTACAACGAATTAAGTGTAGTACTGCTAGGCTTGTGTGAGTTCTTTTAAGCAATTATATACTCATTTATGTAAAATGTTATCTCCCGAGTAACTTCATGGCACAAAGAGGAATTTAATAGTTGTTTTTGCTGAAGTATATCGATATAAATATAATAAATATACATTCATTAGAGAACCAAAAAATGAAAGAAGGAATGCGAAGAGGGAGCTTGAAGATCAACCAATATAACAGGATGACGACTATGTTTCGGGAATGTTCCCAGGCGCAATTTAATATGACCCATATCTTCATTCACAGTTTCCCTTAACTCGTATTTTCCACAACTTTGTGAACATATTTCCCTATATTTATAAAGCTTTGCAGTTTTTTCTCTGTAACTTGCAAGTCTCAACTAGCTTCAAACTTTACTCCACTTTCAGCTAAAACATAGAGAAGTAAATATTCAGTTAGGAAAAATATTCTAAAAATTAAAAATATTTTCAGGGTAATGTAGATGATACGCAGAATTAACAGGGCTAGTATCTCAGTCATCATGCCATACACACAGTATATGGTAAATATTTTGTATCATTTACATGTGTATTATGTGATTAAATGGTAACTGATTTTCAGGAAGCATATCAGGAAAATTAACACATCACTTTTTTCTTACATCTGTTTACAAACATTAATAAATTCTAAATTGTTCAAAGCATCAGAATTTCTTTACAAAGTACTCTGCATTAATTATGATAAATTATAGAACTATAAAACATTTGCAAGAGAAATAGTGGATGAAAGAAACTGGTGACGATTATTACTTAATACGGACTCTAACAAGTACCCACGAGAGATCATCAGGTGCATATATTTATATAAGAGGCAGCCAAATAGAAACAAGAAAATGGAGAAAAGGTAAGTAAACTGTTTATTACTTCAATAGTGATTGCCATAACTGTTAACATATTTATCCCACTAAAGCGACAGGATGGTCAGTGCCTTTAGGCAGGAAAGTTTGTGGTTGCCTATGGAACCGTGATTGTACCCAAGCGAGCATCTCTTCATCTACAGCAAATCGACAGCCAGGAACGTCCTTCTTCGGGGCTCGAAAAATACGTAAAAAGTAGGGTGAGAGATCGGGTGGAGAATGTGTACGGGCCCTCCAGGGAAACTTCTACAACATACTCGAAATAATCTTGACAACATGTATGTGGGTATTTTGTTGGCAGGATGTTTCGACAACGCTGCAGAAGTTTGGATGGGAAGCTCTTAAACATCCTCCATACAGTCCCGATCTCTTCCCATGCGGTTTCCGTATTTTCGGAGCTCTGAAGAAAGACATTAGTGGCCAATGACGAAGAGGAGCACGCATGTCATTTTTCATTTACAAAGGCGAAGTTAAGTCCCAAAGACGAAATTATGCTGTTGCAATCCGTTTAAAGGAATAGGTCCTGGAAGAGTACAGAAGAATTTGATAAATGTTCAGGAGTGGATGGTAGACAAGTTTACTGATGTACAGCTAGGTGTAAAAATTTTCAGAAAATGTAGAAAGCTGCTGTCACTAAACCCATCAACCCCTGAAGGTACTCTCTCAGCTGTGATAGATACTTCGAGAGAAGATGTTAAAATGAAATAGCATCAGATTTGGCACTGAATTCCTTAAATACCAGTCTTCTGTTTTTAGGTGAATCACCAGTGAAGAAAAAGAGGCTTCATCGTGACGAAAGGTACCCAAAGCATAAGCATAAAAAGGCTACCTCAGTGTTATCGGATACTTATGTGGCACAACTAGAATAGCGTAATAAAATGGGGAAAGAGAAATCATAGCGAAGATAAGTTTCACTATACATTATGTAGTTGCAATAAAATCCATATTTTGGCGGTACTTTCAAAGAGATAGCGTATAAAAAAACCATGAAAGAATTTTCTGCTTCAGATTACATGGTGCAAAGAACAAAACAGTTAGCAGCACAACATGGTACATTAGTAACGCCAAATCCAAAGCCAGGTAAGACAGCAGAAAAGCCTTTCAACTACATGATTTTTACTGTGATAGTAATGAGAGCTGTGTGATAACAGGGAGAAAGCACTATGTATCTCTGAAAGAAATTAGTAATAGTGTACATAAACAGGAACAGCTACAGTTGCACAGTCTTAACGAACTATACGCATATTTCAAAGACATATACACAAATCTAAGTACTGGAATCTTTAGTGGGCACAGTAGAGTCAATGATTGCTGTATGGAAAGAAATGCTGTTAACATACATGAATCTGTTGTGCGCATGTATAATAGTCATTGTGGGTTTCATATATCTTACAAACTTACGACGAAACAGATGAAGTGCCGACCAGCTTCTTGAATCTACATGAATCATCTTCATCACTCTTGTTCCCTCCGACACTTGAGTGATCAGGACATGTGATATTCTCACAAAGCTGGACCCAGTGACACCAACTGAAAGGACATACTCTCTCCCTGCATCAGATCAGATCAACATTAACAATTTAAATATTGGATTCTTGTCAAACTAGATGTAGCAATGTTTTATTGCATTTCCATCGAAGCTACATTGAGAATTGTTCATAACACCGCTACAATAATATAAACCATATTTATTAACAACATTATTTATGAAATACGTTGTTTAATAACTTTTGATTCATATTTATCTGCCACCTTCTTCATTTTGAAGGTCTCATTTTGTACTGATGTTAACAAAATAAATTTTTGAGCATGATGCCTTTGGTGTGCCATATTTACTAGGCTTGCAGCATATCAGAGTAATACATTTTTTTTAATTCAAGGGGAGGTATTTTTTGATATTCAATGCCGAATTTCAAGGTCAATAACCCTAAACGTGAAAATTCTTAGAAGCTCGCCATATTCCTTATCAACGTAAAGCTCTATTCATTTGCTTTCCAATATTCAAGTTTCATTGATGTATCTTTACTGGAACCAGAATTTGGTCATTTACATTGAGACAAATGCATACAAATTTTCCACAATTTCCACACTTTGCAGACTTGTAACTTCCTTCGCAATTCTCTTATACCTCTGCAAATTGGTAGTTTTCCATCTCTTATCTATACCATTGGGTACGCCAAATTTAAAAGAAATCTTAAATGGTAAGGTTGAAAATATTACTTTTCTGTGTAGAACTGACATATAACTTCCTCTAATACGAGCTCTACATGCTACTTCTTACGGTCATTCATAGTTGTGTTGAAGAGATTAGATAAATACACTACGTATAAATGTGTCTGTCTTCGCACATTAACATGTGTCACTCTACGAAACAATGTCGGTATGGTGAATCGTGTTCCTCTGTCGATAAATGATATCACTAAAATCAAAGTCACAGAAAACTTAACATAGAATTACAAATAATTTTGTGTGCACAAAAACATATTCCTCTTCTGGACTCTACTGTAAGAAAAAGCACACAATAACAGGTAGTTAGACAAATCATCAGAGTTCATTGATTTAACCCGAAAAGAAGAACATTACAAAATTAACCCAAGTTCCACATTCATTCTGAAGCATGTAGCAGTTTATGTCCTACTCTCTTTACATTACTACACCTTTCACATGGATATGACTAAAACCGAATGGCAGACAATGAAAAGGTTCCTAAAGGTTGGCGTCTCTTCTTACGGTGAATAACTGGGGACTGGGAAGTTTTTCTGTCATTTCCCTAAGATGTACCATTATTCACATCACCCTCAAACTATCGAGGATTAACAGACCCATTTCCTTTCGTGTTTGCTTCCCCTGACACGATTCAACAATTCTCAACACTACACCCGTGCCACTCTGCCCGAATTTCAGTTTCACAGGAAGACAATGGAAACTTCTGGTTGGGAAGAGCTTTGTAGTACCCCATGTTTTACCTGGTCGATGTCTCCCCAAGATAGTGCTGTTTAACCAACCATTGACACGCCATTCACAGACAATTTGACGAGTAATTGAGATATCTCTGGTACTTCTGGTATGCTTCTCTCAATAGCATGCCCAACGAACCCATTGACAGTAGTTTCCCATCTTTTTACAGCATTCATGCTGATTTTCAACTACCTGTGATCAACTGCCAACTCATCTCAGGCCTGGAAACCCCATTCCTACGGTAAGTAATCTAACCAAAATGAAAGGGGACCGTCTATCATCGGCGGTTTGAAAATGTTGCGAATAATGGAAATGGCTGAGGAAGATAAGGCAGATCACCTTGTGAAATAAGTACTAAAAATGCCCCATTAAACCTGTTGTAGACACTGTTGGGGCATCCGCTGAAGTAACAGGGTACAATCAGTTGCAGGTCCATTCGCGTACCCTTGATGACTGCAGGAGACAAAGCTTTACCCCTCGTCTGGGCACATTAACACCGACATTGGACTGTTGGAGAGTGGTTGCCTGGTTGGACGTGTCTCATTCCAAATTTTATCAAGCGGATGGAAGTGTACGGGTATGGAGACAACCTCATGAATCCATGGACACTATACGTTAGCAGGGGCTATTCAAGCTGGTGGAGGCTCTGTAATGGTGTGGGGCGTGTGCAGCTGGAGTGATATGGGACCTCTGATGCGTCTAGATACGACTCTGACGGGTGACGCCTACGTAAGCATCCTGCCTTATCACCTGCATCCATTCATGTCCATTGTGCATTCCGAGGGACTTGGTCAATTTCAAAGGGACAGTGCGACACCCCATACGTCCATAATTGCTACAGAGTGGCTCCAGGAACACTCTTCTGAGTTTAAACACTTCCTCTGGCCACCAAACTCCCCAGACATGAACATTATTGATGATATCTTGGGTGCCTTGCAACGTGCTGTTCAGAAGAGATCTCCACCCCCTCGTACTCTTACCCCCCGCAACTTTCATGGTGTCAGTTCCCTCCAGCACTACTTCAGACATTAGTCGAGTCCATGCCACGACGTGTTGCGGCACTTCTACATGCTCGCGGGGGCCCTACACGACATTAGGCAGGTATACCAGTTTCTTTGGATCTTCAGTGTACAATGCACAGAACAAAATATAATTCCACTTCGTATCACCTACGTTTACGTGACGATAGTAAGCTTTTAAAAGCTTCCTTATATAAAGTTGCACAATGAATAGGAAAAGGAGGGAGTATTAAACTATTCCCTTAAGTACCTACACTAAAATCAGTGGAAAACAATTTCCTGAAGAGATACTGGTGCCAGGACATTCACAAGTTTTCGAAAGTCGTAAAACAGACATTTAATCACGTACATATACTATTAAATCAGAGGACGAATCTGTAAATAATGATAGCATTGGCGAAATTTGTAGAAAGCACAATTTGTAGCTAAAGATACAGTACGAATTATCACTGGGTAGCAAAATTTAATCAGGTTATTGTTATCTTATTCCTTGTAAATGTTTTTACCATGCTGATGAAGGATATTAAACTACTTTTTCTCAGATTTCAATGTTTTATTTGTAATTTCAAAGTATTCACTAGACTAACACAAGGAACTGCTGTTTAGTGCAAACAGAATATTACATAAAGAATAATATTTACGAGCGTAGCAGCTCTTGTAATACACAAGAAATATTCCTGAAGAATATTCTTTAGTTTGGACAGAATTTAATTAAAAATGAACTTTAGAACGGCTTCTTCGTCTGTGTGGTGTTGCCTCCGTTTCACCCACCGAGCGCCAGATTCAGTCCCCAGTCATAGCTGTATGCCACCTTCTTTGGAATCTTTTTTCAATAGATCCAGTACGTTGCTGAGAACGTACATCATGTTCTTCATTCACGTCTCGCAGGTACAGTTTATATATAAAAGCAAATTGTTCATTTTGATGGCTATTCTACATCCAAGTGCATTTTAGTGTTGAACTGAATTATCTGTAAGTTCTAGGAAATTCTCACATCATTTCTTGCCTAGAAACCCATGCACCAATATTTTAAAAGACTTCCATGCGTTAAGTTCTTCTGCAGTCATTGCTTCTTCAGAGCTTCTAATTGTAACATGAGCCGAATTTAAGACTCGGTAAGAATTCCACTGTTTATTTTTGCATCAGACACCTGACGAAACATTTATCTTATAAAGTAAACAGTAGTAGAATGACTAGATAAATCTTTAAAGAACTATTTTATTAGTCCCAATCTGACATGCAGAAGAGGTAACAAATATTTTCCAGTGGTGCTATAGGTTCCCGCACTCTGTCATTTGTTACTGGAATTAACTCTTCACCCAAAGGCCATTGTTTTCTAATAAAGTGTTCCGCCATTCCAAAGACAGAGGAAAAATGAGTACTTTGTGAAGCCTTCTTGAAGTCGTGGAAGGAATCCAACTATCTCAAAGCCTCCACATACATCCCACATGCAGCATTCCTATTTTATTTTCTCCAGAACCAGCTTACAGCTCTCTTAATCTTCTTTCAATTCAACAGGATGAGCCAATGGTATGTAAGGAAGACTATTTCCATTGCGCCAAATAACAGCTTTAAGGTACTGAAAAGACGCCTGTCGTTTTGTTTGTGATGTATGCCAATTGCTTCAGAGAGACCAGTGATACCAGAACACAAAAATAAATCTCCCTCATTTCATAGAAGCAAGCAAATTTATTATGTCTTTTCCCCTATTTCACCGTAATTTCATCTTTTGGTCTCGTAAATTTATCCCTCATTAACTCATCCAAACTTTCCTGTCGGGGGTGATTTGATTCCAGTGCTGAGTCATCGCCACAGCCGCTGAAATCGGAATCGCTGTTAGTATCTGGTTCCTCTTCATGTGGTAAATGACTTGGTAATACTGGAACTGGTAATTTCTCACTATGTAGCAGTGGAGCAATAGATGAAATTATGGCAGAATGATCTAAATTTCTCCTTTTCTTTGTACTGTTGTAAATTTATATGTCCACAATACAATAACTGCAATTGTCATGATGGTTTGTGGGTCCCCTGTAAATTCAGTAGATTGTAAAAGGGATACTCTTTTTTGGCCCACGGAGCCATCCTTCCATTATGGACCTACAACTTTCATACGACAGTAGAGGAGCCCAGGAAATATGGAGTGAGGTTTACATACAACACAAAACTTTATGGGTAATACGTGCTGTCTAACTTGTTTAGAGCGAGCATAGTACCAACAGAAATAACAAAAGGGGTCATATGGTAATTTACGCTTGCTTCTGATTGCCACTCTTCTAAATCATCTGTAAAGAGACAGCAGAAAATTTATAACCAATTTGAATAATCTAGAAAACAGTGGCATAATATTACACTCTAGTGTTATATAGCTGTAACCTATGATACTAACAAAGAAATTGGAGACGAAACTAATAAATGACACTGGGTGCCATATGGCGATTATTTATCGAATTAGATGAATGAACAGTTTATTATTTTACATCTTTTAAAAATAGGACGTCTTAATATTAAAAAAGTAACAAATATATCAGTTTTATTCAGAAAATGTTGCTAAACTGACATCAACATTTCCTTGTTTCGTAATTTTGTTATTTCACGCATACGTTAAAGTTCGAAATTATGCTCTATATCACGACAAACGCATAAGTTTTGATGCATCAGCGAAAGATAAAAGAGGAAAGGTGCAAACAGGACGTTTAATCTATCGTGTAAACCTTAATGACCTAGAAATTCGAAGGTACTTTATTTATAATAATATATTTGTCTTCTGGTACTGAGACAGTCGAGCATGCTGAAACTTGTCACAAGGAAGGATATACTTTAAGATCGCGAAATCTCATGCATTATTTATTTATTTAGCGTATGACACTATAACTAAAGTACAACTACCATAGCTAAATTGTATAGTTTTGCAAAATAAATAGAACTGAAACATTAAATCTACAAATTAATATCTAAGTATTTAATCCATTCATGGGCTTTCTCTGTCACTTCATAGAAATCTTCTAGATATCCGTGGTATGCTCATCTACTACAGCTTGTTGCAATGTGTTTGATGGTATGATGTGCACTGCCAGAATCATAGTGAGAAGATGATACCTTCCCTCAATGGTGGAGGTTTTCTACACATAGGCCACGGCCTGTATGCATCCTGTTAATAGTCTTCCAAGACTGTCGCGGTAATTCCATACCGGCTTAGAGGGGTCTGATATTCCTTATGGAAATTGCTATTCCTCGTTTCTGCTCATGTTGAAATCCAGCGATTCTATCGAAATGTTAGGCGACAGTATGCATTTAATCGGCTGATTCTAAGTGCAGACGTATCATGGTGGATTGGGAGCTGTGGAATATTAATTAATTTGTCATTTTCTTTGAGAAGTGTATTCTGTCTTCGAAGATCTGATGTCGCAATTCGGCTAGGAGGTGGTAATCAGTGAAGAGGAGTACGTCTCATGCAACCTGTCAATGTCCTCATTGCTGCACATAGCTAAACATTGACTTTGCTCAAACGTGAACTAAGAAGCCGCACTGTAGTATCTGTCAGCAGAATAGACAAGTCCTAAGGAAAAACATAGTTGTGTTGTAGCTCTTTCGCCCCATTAGATACCACTTTGATTCTGTATGATGTTATTCCACGATCTTATCTTTGCTGTGCTATGTTCTAAGTGTTTCTTTCAGTACAATGAACTACCTAGAGTAATTTCAAAATGTCTTGGGAAGTCTTGGTGGCGGAGGGCTTGATCATTAAACTGACACTTGGCTTTGCATTGGCCATTCTGGTTGTTAAAATGAAACAGCTAACTTCGCTCTTTGTTGGATTCGGTGTTAATCTACACTCGTCGAAGAATTTGTGCGTAGTTCTCAGAGCCGCAGAGAGTATCTCTTCACCGGCTTCAAGACTACTCTGTTGAGTGGTAGACACCAGATCCTCTTCTCAGACTCTGTTTCAGAGAGATCCTATATAGGGGCTATATAAATTGAACAAAAATAATTCCAAAACTGAACCCTGGAGAAGACCGTTATACTGTTTCTTTTGTCTACTTAATCGGGACGACTTGGAAGTATCTCTTCGATAGCCCCGTGGGGATTAGCCGAGCGGTTTAAGGCGCTGCAGTCATGGACTGTGCGGCTGGTCCCGGCGGAGGTTCGAGTCCTCCCTCGGGCATGGGTGTGTGTGTTTGACCTTCGGATAATTTAGGTCAAGAAGTGTGTAAGATTAGGGACTGATGACCTTAGCAGTTCCATAAGATTTCACACACATTTGAACATTTTTGATCTCGTCGATAACATGCAGTTTATGAGTCTAATTATGGTTTGTCAGTGCATAACACTTGCGAGTTTTTACAGGAGTCCTTGTTTTCGGACTGTGCCATAGGCAGCAACATGCCAGCAAACACCACTGATGATTTAATTCATTGTTAGAACACAGCTATTGTATGTTGGGTTAAGCTTAGTAATTGGTCCGTACAGCTTCTCTTATGTCTGAATTCCGCTTGTTGCCACTGATGATTTAAGTCATTGTTAGAACGCAGCTATTGTGTGTTGGGTTAAGCTTAGTAATTGGTCCGTACACCTTATCTTAGGTCTGAATTCCGCTTGTTCGATGGGTGTTGGTTCATGGAAATTAGGATCGATTCTGATAAGGATGAGTCTTTGTACGACAAATAGTCCCTTAGTAATGGCATTTACAAACTGAGATAGTGAGTGAACTCTCGCGTTCCTAGTGGGTTCAAGCAGAAAAGAAATTCACTTACGTCTCCTCTAATTATTACATTTGAAGCCAATTAATCAGAGCAGTAACGCCAACAGTGAAAGTAGCGGTGCGGAGCGTACAATGTGGTATAGTTATACTTTATATTCCGTCTAATTATTAGTATTAAACATTGTTTAAAGCTAAGTACAGACAAAGATCGAGAAGGACTGGCTTTCCCAGAAAAAAAAAAACACAGTGGCGTTTGATTTGGAGAAACAAAAGAACTCCCAAAATGGCATGACCATAAGATGCGTTGAACTGCATTGCTCAGAACCACGAGTCAAGTGTCTTAACCGTTCTGTGACTTCAGTCTGCTTTCGTAACTCCTTGTGCATTAATATGGGACAATTTTTAAGGAAGCTAGGTACTTTAGCGTTTCTTGTTCAACTAAGCTGGTGTTCCATCCTTAATAATGTTGCTAATAGCGGAAAGTTAGTATTTCAGAACAAAAAAAATCTCTCTCAATGGAAGGGCGTTACTATACAATGTGTAATTGAAAATACAGGGGAAAAGTATTCTAGGACAGTCCTCTAATTCTTGAGCCACAAACACGTTTATGATTGCGATTGGAAAAAGCTGAATCCATACGTAATGCAATGTTCTTGGTTCAGATTATTAATGTCTGAGTAAGAGACTTGACTGTCAGTAAGACTGGTGGAGAAATGCCGCAATATGAGTGCAGAAAAGTGAGGACCCGGTGGACCGCGCGCTGTTCGCCACCAAGGTGTTTCCCCCTGGCGCCAAGCAGCCCAACTACTTCCCGCTGGAGGTGGGCGTGCACAAGATGGCCACCGAGCCGTTCGCCTTCCACACGGAGGAGGTGAACATGTACCCGCTGATCGAGCGCATCTTCAGCCCCGAGGACAAGTGCTCGCTGGTCGTCACGCCGCTGCTGCCGCCAGTCATGACCTACACGCCCGTGCAGAAGAAGTCGCCCCTCAAGGAGATGGTCACGGTTGGGTAATGCTATTACCAGTATTCCTCCTAGACTATCCTAGTGCATGCTGGCCGCTGGCAATTGTATTTACTTCTCACAGCGTCATACACTGTCAGAAATGGTAGGTGTTAAACCGTAAAGCACCAGTGTGATTTTCATCAAACTTTCTGAAGATGTTCATCACGTATTTGTATTAAATAATTAAAAAAATTTGTAATCCTCTGAGCCTGCTGCATAATAAATGTCTTTCAAGGACACAATAAATTTTGTGTAACCAGTTACGCTGCTACGAGTATTATTCTTTTATTTGAACTATAGGCCTATTGCAGCTATACAGCCATCATTTCGTTGACTGTAATAGAACCTCTTATAAATTTTGGTACATTTGTTGCGTGGTAAGTGTGTTACTTATGGATAATATGATTTTACATATGCGTTTATGTCCAGACTTCCATGCTATATCGTTCATTCTGTTGATATCTGTTTGTTTACTGACTATATCCTTTCCTTGTTATTTTAGTAATAATCAGTTGTGTGTTCCAGTACGTTCTGATATCTCATTAATAATGGTCAAAAGGAAACTGAAAGTGCAGTTGAAATTTCGTGACAGCAATAATATCACATGATCAGCGATGTTGAATATTACATATGATTATCGACAGTTCTGGTTCTCCTGAACAGATATCTGTAGTGTTGTGTTACTAAAATTTTGTGGATGGTTGTATTATGATTTATTGAGGAACTTGGGGATTATGTGATTAAAATTTCCTATGTAGTGTTTTTATTTTAGATCAATTTGTCCCTTGAGGATTAAATGTGGACAATCTCTTGTGCGTAAATGTATGTCGACATCCTCCACCATAATCACTATCGGTCCTTTTGGTGTTATGTGTAAAGTATCCATAGCACTTTTTAGTCGATCTGTTATGTGCTATTCATTTTTAATGTGGTGGAAAGAGGAGAATGAGTTGTTTGCAATTAGTGTAACATGCTCTCGATATCTAGTAGCGAATTTCCTACCTCTTTGTCCTACGTAGAATTTTCCACAGCCTGCAGTGGTTTTCAGTTGCATGACTCTATTTTTGTTTTTATATTACATTGTGTTTCATAAGCGAAACGTATGTTGGTATTTTTCAGTAATGCATTAATTCTGTTTCATATATTTCCCTAAACAAAAGCAAAATCTCCTAGATACATGATTAAAATATAATTTACAACCTAAATTTACAAAAACAAATTAAAATGAAACTTGCAGCAACAACTGAGACAGCCATAAAGAGAACTAAACCATCACTCAAACAACAAAAACAGATGACAGTTAAAGCAGTAAATATGATGGAAAGACAAACATCAAGATTTCATATTGTATTTAAAAAAAGATCATAGAATATTATGCCAAATCAACCACAAGCTAACATCCAGTAATGAAATAGCTATAAAGCCAGATAAGGGAAATCATCCAGTCATACTACAAAAAAATGAGTACATACAAAAATTGGATGTATTCTTCATGATAAATAACATAATACATATCTCTACCGATCCAACAAACAAATATGCAGCTCAATCCAAGAAAATTATAGAGCACTCCACTATACTTATGACTGAATACGAAAATGGAACATGTATAGTAATGAACCCAAAGATATCCAGAGTATGTGGACACCCAAAAATACATAAACCTTCACTTCCAATCCACCCAGTTGTGGATAGTATAAATAGTCCTACATATCACATTAACAAAAAAACTGGATTGAATGCTGCAGCTTCTGAATTTAGTACTAAACTAAAACCACTTCACATTCAGTGATGGAGTAGCTATGGAATGTAGCATTGCTGGCACATAGCAGATATTTTCTTAAACACATTAGAAGAAAAATTCTTCAGAACCACAAAATAAAATAATAAATTAATACAGATATGATGACAACACAATAAAGCTCATGGATAGAAACAATAAGCATATGGAACACATACACACAACACTCAACACTCTATATCTCAAAATGAAATTTACAATGCAACCAGAAACAAGAAAATCAATAAACTTCCTCGATTTGACCATAAGTAATAGTAACAGCTCTTGTTAATTCGAAAGCCAACTCCAACTGTTAACATTATCAATGCAAATTTCTGCCACCCAACAACATACAAATATGTGTGCTTTCACACCATGATCAGTAGAATGATTAACCTGCCTCTAAAACAGGATTCTATACAAACAGAAATTAAAACCCTGCAATATGTGGCTCAATATAACAAATACAATCCACAAATAATCACAGAGTTGTATAACAAATACAAGAAACCCTCCTGAACTACTATATGTAAAGAAATAACAGCCATCAGAAATACACCAAGGAAACAGAAAATTACATATATATCTACCACATACCTAGGGAACATATCTCAAACAAAATGAATGTTTTGCTGAAGAACACCATCATACCTTTAGCTTACCACACTTGACATAATATAAAAACGGAAACCATTTATATACTCCAAACCAGGTATATTTAAATTCGTTGCAAAGACTGTGAAAAATTCTGTGTAGGACAGATAGGTAAAAACTTTGCAACAGAATGTTGTGAGCATGTTAGACTGACACCAACCCATCCACCATTCTCCACCACATGAAATTGACCCACACACAGACTTATTGGGTACTGCTATCAATATTTAGTACGTAACGCCAGAAGGACCGATAGTGAATATTTTGTAGGAAATCGAGGTATGAATAGTATATGAAACATAAGTATCCACATTCAAACCCCAACAAAGAAACTGATCTAAAATATAAACACTTCATCGAAAACTTTATTGATATTATCCACAAAGATCTTGGATAAGTCATAATATAATCAGATAAAAAAATTTGGTAACGCATCACCACAGGTATCCATTCAACATAACCAATGACATCGCTGACAGAATTGCCAACAGGCTGACGTAACCACACAACATCGCTGATCATCTGACACAAGCCGGCCGCGGTGGCCGTGCGGTTCTGGTGCTGCAGTCCAGAACCACGAGGCTGCTATGGTCGCAGGTTCGAATCCTGCCTCGGGCATGGGTGTGTGTGCTGTCCTTAGGTTAGTTAGGTTTAAGTAGTTCTAAGTTCTAGGGGACTTATGACCTAAGATGTTGAGTCCCATAGTGCTCAGAGCCATTTGAACCATCTGACACAACTGCAGTCATGAAATTTCAACTGCAAATAGAGTTTAATTCATTATTGAGGAAGTATCAGAACATGTAGTAATGCACAACTGATTACTACTCAAATACCAAGGAAAAAATATAGTCAGGAAACAAACAGACAGCAATATAATCAACGATATTTCATGAAAGTAAGCTGTTAAAAACGTATGTAAAATCATGTTATCAATAGATAACTCACAAGTCATACAACAAATGTACCAACATTTATAAGATATTCTATTACAGATAACCTGATGATGACTGTGTAGCTCAAATAGGCCTACAGTTCAAATAAAAAAGTACTGATAGCAATGTAACTGGTTACATGAAATTTATTATGTCCTTGACAGAAATGATAAAACATTTGTTACATTCGGTAGTGGTATCCACTATCAACATTTGTATGAGTGTGGCCCCTGTAGCACAAATGCACTCTTGTATTCAATTGGATATGAAAGCAAGCGAATTTCAGCTGTCAACTGGAGAAATTGCTTGACACAGTGTGTCAGACTGCTGTTTCCAAAGTATACGTTTTCCCATAGGATACCAGGCATGGTCTATAGGTGTATGTCAGAGGAATGGGCAGGTCAATCAAGTATTATTACATTCCCCATGGTGTTTTTACTGTGAACTGCAGTGAGGGTCATACATTACCCTACTGGAATATGCAATTTGGAGGTGTCGTTGCGAAAGTTATGACACACAGAGTATACCATTCTTGACACACAAGGACGAGCATTTAGTCTATAAATATTTACCAAATCTATTCTTTTATCATATCTAATGTACACCATGTTTCCAGGAGCTGGAGAAGTAAGGACCTCAAAGTTCGATGCTTTCTATGAGCCCTCACAAGGTCATACGTGGACACAATGGAATCAGTGTGAACGCCACAACAGAATTAAGATTCAAACCCACAAAATCTTACTCTGTGTCCCAGCTGACTCTGGCCTTACACCATACAGATATCTCTTTTCTGTGGAATGATGTCGGTGGTAAATGAAGCATGATAGCTCGAGATCTCAACCCAGCTTCCAGTAACCTGTCCTCGACAGTTCGTGGTGACATGAATATCAGCTGTTGTGATCTGTCTGTTAGTCAGATCCACTCGAACAAACCGCATATATCCTGGTTGTGCAGATCAGAACATACTCTCCTTCCCATACTGTTGTACTGAGCCCACCTCGCCACCATTAGTTCCGTAGCAGCTGCACCAGACCCAATTGTCTGTATGACCTATTGGTATGACGCTCTCATGTCTCTCATGGCAGTGATTAGAATTTTCTATTTCTGAAAGATGGCGTTAACCTTCACGTTGGAATTCTTGACAAGAGTCTGAACATGCAGTCAAATTAAACGTGAGGATTGGATAACAAGCTCAGAAGTTACGAGAAAGACCAAAGGGTTCAAATAAAACATCATTTATCTCATGTTTTGTCGATCTTTTCAACATCCATATTGAAACCCCATTACGAGTTTTTCCGGAGTCGTCGTCTATTCTGTGTAGGAAATGTTTAATAACCTCTGCTGACCTGAAATAAAAACACTGACCATAAAATCTTATCAGACATATTCATTCATTTATTAGTAGATTAAATTTTGCAGAGTGTGGTCATACACAGCATAATCCATGATAACGTTGCCCAATATTTAGACATCTAGAGTGCCAATCACGTTTGTTCATTAACACATCCAGAGAGCTTCTGCCTTGTTGAGACGAAACGTCAAACAATCGCGGAATAACAACGTTATCAATTATGTGTTTACATTTTTCCATCCTTACACAAACTGAAAAGTACAATATTTGTGACAAAAACGCATCAGATAATGGTACTTTCTGCGAACTAATTCAGTTTTATGTACTTAACATTTTTAGGCGGACGCTTAATTGATACTTTTTGTATTTACAAATACAGCTATTTTAGCTCAGCAGTTGTTCCAACAATTTTCTTCGCATATTTATATTTTAAGGTATGTTTTTCTCTGATAGAGGTTTTTTGACTTCTGTTTTATTTTACTGGTGTTAACAATTTTGAAACTGGAGTGTGTTATTGAAGTTTAGAATTAGAAAGCAAATTAAATGTTTAGTGTTTCAGCATTAACTCATTCCAGCGAATTTGAAAAGAAATGAAACACACTCATCAAAAAAAGTTTTGGAGCACCCCAGTTTCCAATACTCCTGAAGGTAGGCGTTGGCTGTGGGTATTGTATCACAGAGACAGTCCCTTTGACTGTTCAGAGATGTCACTAAACCTGGCCAAAGTTGTAAACAACGATGCAGCGCCTATTAGAAGAAGGCGGTTCGATAGCCGATCAGTTCCAGTCACTCCACAAGGGAGGAGGTACATGGCTCGTATTGTCTGTAGTTCAGCCATGCTTAGGCGGTCAACACCTCCGTTCGATGGCGTCCGCATTGTTACTTTGTGCAAGAAGGCCTCTCAACAAGGGAAGTGTCCAGGGGACTCGGAGTGAACCAAACGGTATTGTTCGGACATGGAGGATATACAGAGACACAGGAACTGTAGATGACATGCCCCGTTCAGGCCGCCCAAGGGCTACTACTCCATTGGATGACTGCTACCTACGGATTATGGCTCGGAGGAAACCATGTTGAATAATGCTTTTCGTGCAGCCACAGGACGTCGTGTTACAACCCAAACTGTTTGCAGTAGGCTGCATGATGCGCAACTTCACTCCCGACATCCATGGCGAGGTCCATCTTTGCAACCAATACACCATGCACCGTTGTACAGATGGGCCCAACAAAATGATGAATGTTTCGCTGAGGATTGGCATCACGTTCTCTTCACTGATGAGTGTCGCATATGCCCTCAACTAGACAATCTTCGGAGACGTGTTTGGAGGGAACCTGGTCAGGCTGAACGTCTTAGACACACTGTCCAGCGAGAGCAGCAAGGTGGATGTTCCCTGCTGTTTTGGGTTGGCATTATGTGGGGCCAACGTACGCCGCTGATGGTCTTGGAAGGCGCCATAACGGCTGTACGATACGTGAATGCCATCTTCCGACTGATAGTGCAACCATATAGACAGCATACTGGCGAGGAATTCATCTTCAGGGACGAGATCTTGTCAAAGACTCCCTTCAGCATACTGCATCGATCGACTGATCTCCAGACATGAACCCTATCGGTCTGGGATGGATTGAAAAGGGCTGTTTATGGACGATGTGTCCCAACAACCACTCTGAGGGGATTACGCGAAATCGCCGTGGGGAGTGGGACAGTCTGGGCCAACAGTGTCTTGATGAACTTGTGGATAGTATGCCAAGACGCATACAGGCATACATAAAAAAAGCAAGAGTACATGCCACTTGGTATTATATGTACCAGTGCGTACAGCAATCTGGACCACCACCTCCGAAGGTCTCGCTGTATGGTGGTACAAAATCCAGTGTGTGGTTTTCACGAGTAATAAAAAGGGCGGAAATGATGTTTATATTGATCTTTATTCAAATTTTCTGTACAGGTTCGGGAACTCTCGGAACCGAGGTGATACAAAACTTTTTTCGTTGGTGTATGTTCTGGATATTCCGTCTCCTAATCTTCCAGATGAGACATAACTTCTTAAGGGAGTAATCACTTTTTGCAACAAGTAACTTTGCAAATTATAAACTTCGTCAATATACTTTCCATTTATCTTATGTAGCAGTTTATTTGGTCATTTATACCTTGTGGTCATTATCAGGTTAGACTAAGTGCTACAGTCAATAAAATTGCTTCGCACCAGAGTTCAGTCTGCAGCAGAGTTAGCGAGGACGCCCTTGCAGACTGCGCAAGCTGTGGGAGACGGGCCACGTGGCCTACTGGCGCACCAAGTGGCACTCGCGGCGGCCATCTTGCCTGGTGGACGGGCAGTTCGCCAGCGCGCGCCTCGACACACTGGCGCCAGCGTTCCTGCTGCTCATCGCCGCGCTGCTGGTGGCACCACTCCTCTTGCTCTGCGAGGTCCTCTCGATTCGCAGGTACGTGTCCGTGGCGCTCCTCCTGTCTTCATCTAACGACCAGTTGGTAGCGATAGCCCGTAACAGATGTACTCCATGTGTTGTCTGCTCTTACTCAAATGGGGACATGCCACACAGCTTTCTGTCCTGAATATCACGCAAAGATAAGCTTCCTCTAGTATTTCCAGATGCGATTACCCTTGACTACTACCTTAATCTTCGTGATGATAGAGCTATTAAACGGCACTACGAACACATGGTGGAGATTAGAGAGGCACATACAGGGGGGAACAAACATAAGGAAACACCAAATGCACAACACGTTACCATGTCTGAATTGGTGTACGAAAACCGTAGGTTTTTGAAACAGTTTCCAGTCGTCTCAGAATGGATAAATACAGGCATTATATGGTTTTCAACGGAATCTTATGCCACTTTTCCTGCTAAATACTGGCAAGATCAGGCAACGATGATAAAGACAGACAGCCATCACGCATCCTTCTCTGCAAATGAGACGACACAGGCTCAATAATATTGACATCTAGTGGTGTGGCGGCCAAGTGAGATGCAACAATTCATCCCCGTACTCACAAAACCAGTCCTGAACGACGTGAGCTGTCTTAAAAGAGGCCCTGCCCAAATCATCACCTAACCTCCGCCGGGTTTCACTCTTGGGACGTAGGCTCAGAATTTGGAGGCAGTGTGTAATAAGAATTATCCGACCAAATTTTCTTCCATTGTTCCACAGCCCAGGTTTTATGGCTTCGGTAGTAAACTTTCCTCTTACAGAGATTAACATCTTCATTTTGTTTCGGTGCTGACACTGTTCGCCACAGCAACATTCAGTTCATCAATGATTTTTGCAATTGTCATTCTTTTGCTTGTTGTCACAATCTTCTTCAATGACCGTCTTTTACCATCACGTAACTCCCGCTGTTGCGGTATGAATCTTCGACACGGTGCCTCATGGAACACCAAACACTTCGACTAACTTGGTTTAGGAAGCACCCACCATACCAGCACCAATAATATCCGCTCGTTCGAATTCACTTTTCTTCCACATAGTGCGCTCACAACTACACAGAGCACAGTTTGGAAGGTAGGAGACGAGGTACTGGCAGAAGTAAAGCTGTGAGTACCGGGCGTGAGTCGTGCTTCGGTAGCCCAGTTGGTAGAGCACTTGCCCGCGAAAGGCAAAGGTCCCGAGTTCGAGTCTCGGTCGGGCACACAGTTTTAATCTGCCAGGAAGTTTCACACAGAGCACTGTTCCGATCACGACTGACATTTGCAATTTTCCCTTAGGAATGGTCAGTTTCCTGAGTGATTACTCAGTAGTAAAGCCCTTTTATAAAGGGGAAATCGACAACGTAGATAATTTTTGTTGTGACTTGGCAAGACAGCCAAGTCACTATGAGGTGAAGCCGAAAGGCACGCGCTTAAGCTCACGCAGACTGGCGTGAGGTCTGGAACAGTTACGGGAATTTATACTATGAAGAAAAGA
This sequence comes from Schistocerca serialis cubense, assembly GCF_023864345.2. Classification (NCBI taxonomy): domain Eukaryota; kingdom Metazoa; phylum Arthropoda; class Insecta; order Orthoptera; family Acrididae; genus Schistocerca; species Schistocerca serialis. The sequence goes on along the minus strand of NC_064638.1, from coordinate 142,930,676 downwards.
ACGTAGCTCTTGGAATACTTAACTTCAATCCATAATTGGAGAACATCGCTCTTGACGGTACATGTTTTATAATTTCAATATTAACTGGTAATGGCGCCTTGCTAGGTCGTAGCAAATGACGTAGCTGAAGGCTATGCTATCGTCTCGGCAAATGAGAGCGTATTTGTCAGTGAACCTTTCCTAGCAAAGTCGGCTGTACAACTGGGGCGAGTGCTACGAAGTCTCTCTAGACCTGCCGTGTGGCGGCGCTCGGTCTGCAATCACTGACAGTGGCGACACGCGGGTCCGGCGTATACTAATGGACCGCGGCCGATTTAAAGGCTACCACCTAGCAAGTGTGGTGTCTGGCGGTGACACCACAATTTTAGACCTATTTTTATGCAATCAGTGTTTGCAAAAGTTATTGAAAAGGCTGTGTATATAAGGATAAGTGATCATTTCATATCACACGATTTGCTATCAAATGTACAGTTCGGCTTTAGAAGTCGTTTAACAATTGAAAATGCTGTATTCTCTTTTTTCTTTGAGGTACTGTATGGACTAAACAAAAGGTTTCGAACGCTTGGCATATTTTTTGATTTAACTAAGGCATTTGATTGTGTTGATCAAAAAATATTGCTCCAGAAGTTGGACTATTACGGAATATGGGGAGTAGCTCACAATTGGTTCACCTCTTATTTCAGCAACAGGCAGCTAAAGGTCATTATTCACAATGTTGCTTATGGCTGTGATGTGGGGTCTGAGTGGGGTACTGTCAAGTGGGGGGTGCCCCAGAGATCAGTGTTGGGACCATTCCTGTTCCTTATTTATATAAATCATGTGCCCTCCAGTATTTTGGGTAACTCTAAAATATTTCTGTTTGCTGATGACAAAAGCTTGGTAGTTAAGGATGTTGTGTGCAACAATGCTTCAATTTCAAATAGTGCAGTACGTGACCTAAGTTTATGGCTTGTAGAAAATAAACTAATGCTAAATCACAGTAAGACTCAGTTTTTACAGTTTCTGATACACAATTCAACAAAACCTGACGTTGTAATTTCACAGAAAGGGCATATTATTAGTGAAACTGTACAGTTCAAATTCCTAGGTGGTCAGATAGTAAGCTGTTGTGAAAAGGGATCTTGTTCAAGGACTTAATACTGCCATTTTTACTATTCGAACGGCATAAAAAAGTGAGTGATCGTTCGACACGAAAATTAGTCTAATTTGCTTATTTTAATTCCCTTATATCGTATGGTAGTAGATTTTGGGGTAACTCTTCCCATTCTAAAGGGATATTTTTGGCTCAGAAACGGGCGGTTCTGGCAATAAGTGGTGTAAGTTCACGGTTATTTTGACATTGGCCCCTCAATATAAATATTCCTGTCATTTCTAGTTAACAGTATTAGTTTATACCCAAGAATAAGCAGCTTTCACTCTGTTAATACTCGGCAGAAATCAAACCTGCTTTTGAACCGGTGTGCAGTATACTGCTGCATCCATTTTCAATAAGCTACCACTCGAATTCAAAAATCTTAGCAGTAATCCACACGCTTTCAAATCCAAAACTGAAGAGTTTCTCATGGGTCACTCCTTCTATTCTGTCGAGGAGTTCCTTGAAAAATTAAGCTGATTCTTATTGTGTTGTTGATTGCGTATACTTAAACTTATGGAGTGACCTTTTTCGTGTTCATAAACATTTATTTTTATTTGTTATTACTTTTATGTTGTAATTTCATGTACTGTTCCATGACCTCGGAGATTTGCTCCTCAATATCGTCCTACGGAACTTGACGTGTAAATAAAATAAAATAAAAATTTCAGGACATTTCACAGGTACTATTCATGGTCAAATACAACCGCGCAACTTGCAGTCTTGTCTTGCATCTACACTGATGTTCAGGCTAGTACTTCTCGAGTTGTTTCTATATTTTTGTCCAACCCCTGTAAATAAACCTCATAGCTGTATTAAATAAAACCCTCTGATACAAATACAAGAAGCTAACGCAATGAATGATTGTGGTACCTCTCAAATGGCAGAAAAAGCTTGCTTAAACGGTCCAACTTTCACAAGTTACTGCATCGGTAATAACTGCTCAATCAACAAGAGAAAATCACACGCGATTATTACTATACTATATGAGAAAAGGAAGGAGAAGAAGAGTGAGATTTTGTCAAATAACGCCACGACGGCAGCAAAACATTTAGCGTTATCTGAGTGGCAGCTTGGTGACTTTGTACTTAGGTTGTAATCGTATTTTCGAGTTGAAGGGTCCGTCTATGGCAAGTTCTAAACTCACAAACAAAATCATTCCCATCTTTTCCAAGGTCTTCCAGTTTCTCTCTTTTCTCATTGGGCTTGTAGTTCAGAATTGCCAGGGAATTTATATGACCTCGCATTGCTGTGAGATGTTGTCTCCAGTTTTTTCAATACTTTCGTTGAAAATTTGAACTTTCGTTTTTTCTCCTTACAATAACCCGGCTTTCGTTTCCATAGGATAAGACAGGAGCCACCATTACCTTATGAAATTTTAAGTTTTATGGCGTTCTCTTTTTGTACTTAGTGGCCTACTTGTATCGCTACTGGTACAACGAATTTATGTATTTTATTTTCAATATCGGATTCAAAAGAAAACTTATATCAAAGCTTCAGTAAGAGATTCGAGGTATTTCTAAAACTGAAATTTTGATCTGACTGAATATATTCCTTGGAATGTCATATTTTGGTTTTATTACTGGACACTTTTAAATTGTATTCTTTGCATATTTCATTCAGCTGTCATACTGATCTTCGGAGGTCGTTTTCGTGCTTTTGAATAATGATATCAGCTGCAAACAGAATGACACTCAGGTACTCACCGTTGGCCATCTTAATTCATTTGTTTACTTTAAATTTCCATTTACGAAGATTGATCTCAATGTAAACATTAAAAAGAACAGACGATCGTCCACCTTCTTGTCCTACACTTTCCTTGCTAAATATTTCTTCTAATTGATTTTTACCTTTGTTTATTACACTTATGAAGACTGTTGCCTCTGCTAGTTAAAAAAATGATTCAAATGGCTCTGAGCACTATTGGACTTAACTTCTGAGGTCATCAGTCCCCTAGACATAGAACTGCTTAAACCTAAGGACATCACACACATCCATGCCCGAGGCAAGATTCGAACCTGCGACCGCAGCAGTCGCGCTGTTGCGGACTGAAGCGCCTCTGCTAGTTGATAAGCACAACTACTGCCTGACATAATCTCCCACAGGTTATCACAGCTTACGTGATCGAAAACCTCCTCATGGCCGATAAAGGCCGTATAGGTTTCTAGATCAAATTTTCTGTTTTACTACAATGTTCTTAATTACAAAAACATTACCCTTACACGAACGACGTGATTAAATCGATTTTGTGCCTCGGAAATAACGGCTTCTGTGATATTTTTTGTGCTTTTACTGACTATACTTGAGTAAATTATAGCTTATTGCCAGTGCTTAAAAAACACTTATCTTCAGCTTTTCGAAGAGAGAGCTTATCTCTGTAATATACAAAGGATATGGGATCTCACAGTTCTTGCCAAATTCAATTATTAATTGTTGAAGTCTGTTATCTAGTGATAAGCCTCTAAATTTAATTAGCTCGACAACTGACAGACTAGTGCATGACTTACAATGGCATCGCACAACGTAAACAATCTAGTGCTATAGTAGTAATTAAAGATAAATATACAAAATACTTTTGTGAATACAGCTACCGTTGCAGTATATACTAACTGATTTGTCACGACCGAGCGAAGGACAAGATGCTTAAACTGCTCGCTCCTGGAAAACCAGCAGCCTTCGCTAGCCGCCTGAGGCTGCAGCACTCTTAAGCTCAACATGGCACCTCAGCTGTCGGAGGCTGGCTCAACCTGTCGCGGAAACGTGTTCCGCCTTCTTCAGAGTGGCCCAGACTACTAACTTTCGGTGCTTTTTAAAACCTCGGCTCCAAAGTAAAACAGCTGACAGACTAAAATGGCACAACCTTCTTGCCCAACCTAACTCCCTAACTCGCTCTTTTGCAACAGTTCTCTAAGGACCACTCTGAGACGTTAAAGTGCCAGGCAATGGTGTACTCAAACGGCCCACTTCACCCTGCTGGTGTATCTCTACATGGTCCTACAAAGACTTGGTTTCAACAGGAATCGCCATTTCAGCAAAACTTAGTAAGTTTTTTATGCAACTAGATAACGAACTGCGAAAATCAAGACAAAAAACCTATATTTGTATCCACATTCTGTGTTTCTCATTTTCTAGCTGCTCTCGCACCACACACAAAAATAATTTGCGTATTCGCTTACTTATTAAGTACTCAAGTTTCATATACATTTTAATCAAATCAATGGTAAAGTCTTATAGCCAACTTTTCAGGGTATAACATCACAAGCACAGTGCCTGAAAAAAATACCATTCTTCGCTTCTCCTGAAACATCCCCTTTCCTTAAATTTATCAGTTTCACAAAAACATGGAGAAGGCGATATCTCAGGAACAACAGGCTATAACTCTTTTGTCAATGGTATAAAAAACGTATGCAAATATCCTAGTTAGTAATTGAAATGGAACAAAACACGTACAAAGCAGACGACAAGTATAATTATTTAGTGCTGGGCTTCCCTCAAAACAGAGTGGACGCTGATTTACGGCTTGAAAATATCAACCAGGCAAGTTACGTGGGGGGTTGAAACGAAAACTTTTGCGCGTTCAGGGGCTGTTTTGTCCTCTTCCCATGGGCGAGAAACTGTTCTTCGTGGAAAAGGTCAATCTGTGACCAAATTTTCAGCTTGCACAGGACTGGTAGGGAGACGACAGTGCCTGTACACAAGGACTCGTGGCGGACCGGTGCAATATACGTTTACCTCTGATTCTTGCCGAGATACGCTGATTTGCAGGACTTGAGAACGGAAGATGCTTTGGCATGATGAGCCGCTACCAGTGAACATACCTCAATGAAACTTGGATCACATATAGAAATGACTGCTACAGTATAGTACGGAAAGTAACTGAAGGGAATATGTAGTGAGATGAACAGAAATGATATTTTTATTCAAGGACTATAATTATACCGAAGTCACCGCGGTTTATGATGCTTCACTGGGCACACAAGACATTCCAGAATGAGATATTCACTCTGCAGCGGAGTGTGCGCTGATATGAAACTTCCTGACAGATTAAAACTGTGTGCCCGACCGAGACTCGAACTCGGGACCTTTGCCTTTCGCGGGCAAGTGCTCTACCAACTGAGCTACCGAAGCACGACTCACGCCCGGTACTCACAGGTTTACTTCTGCCAGTACCTCGTCTCCTACCTTCCAAACTTTACAGAAGCTCTCCCGCGAAAGGCAAAGGTCCCGAGTTCGAGTCTCGGTCGGGCACACAGTTTTAATCTGCCAGGAAGTTTCACACAAGACATTGTTTTTAATGGGGTGTTTGATCACCACGGAGCCATATTCAACATGATCCCATACAGGCCGTAAGGGTAGCAAGGACTTCTTGAGTTAGGATGTTCCATTCCTTCAAGCGCGGATGAGAACTGTTGGATGGTCGTCAGTGCACGTGGATGTCCTGCAGTACGTCTGCCCACACGTCCTTTAAGGAACTGAAGTTGGAGGAACAGACAGTCCAGTCCGTTCGCCGAATATTCTCTCATTACAAGAGCTCCTACATCTGCTCAGTTCGATACAGTCGCGAATCGTCAGTCTTAAAAATGAACTCAGGGCTGAATGACTGATACGAGGAACACAATAATGTTGACCGGTGAGTGTATCGTGTTCAGAGATTTGGAGATCAGTGGGGCCATGGACAGCGTATGGATTGTGAGTAAATCGAAGGCAGACGAAAGTAATGAGAAGTGGCAGAGATGAGAACAGCGAGAAACTTAACATCTGAATTGTGGATCACGAAGTGGACGATGTTCAGGAATTCTGCTACCTAGACAGCAAATCATGATGGACGGAGCGAGGAGGGCATGAAATGCAGAGTACCATTTACCAAGAGACGTCCACTACACTGAAGAGCCAAAGACACTGGTACGCCTGCCTAATAACGTATAGAGCCCCCGCGAGCACGCAGAAGCGTCGCAACACGACTTGGCATGGACTCTGAAATAGTGCTGGAGGGAACTGACGCCATGAATCCTGCAGGGCTGTCCATAAATCCGTAAGAGGGGGTGTAGCATAGCACATTGCTAGGCATTCCAGATATCCTCAATAACGTTCATTTCTGGGGAGTTTGGTGGCCAGCGGAAGTGATTAAACTCAGAAGAGTGTTCCTGGAGGCACTCTGTAGCAGTTCTGGACGTGTGAGGTGTCGCATTGTCCTGCTGGAATTGCCCAAGTCCGTCGGAATGCATAATGGACATGAATGGAGGAAGGTGATCAGACAGGATGCTTACGTATGTGTCACCTCTCAGAGTCATATCTAGATGTATCAGGGGTCCCATATCACTTCAACTGCACACGCCCGACATCATTACTGAGCCTCCGAGAACCCATATCGATGATGTTTCGCTGAATGGTTCGCACGCTGACACTTGCTCATGGCTCAGCACTGAATCTGCAGCAATTTGCGGAAAGGTTGCACTTCTGTCACGTTGAACGATTCTCTTCAGTCGTCGTTGGTCCCGTTCTTGGAGCATCTTTTTCCGCCCGTAGAGATGTCGGAGATTTGGTGTTTTACCGGATTCCTGATATTCACGGTACACTCGTGAAATCGTCGCACAGGAAATCCCCACTTCATCACTACCTCAGAGATGCTGTTTCCCATCGCTCGTGCGCCGACAATAACACCACATTAAAAATCACTTAAATCCTGATAACCTACCATTGTAGCAGCAGTAACCGATGTAACAACTGCACCAGATACTTGTTGTCTTACATAGACGTTGCCGACTTGTTGTTTTACATAGCCGTTGCCGACCGCAGCACTGTATTCTATTTGTTTGCATATCTCTGTGTTTGAATGCGCATGCCGATACCAGTTTCTTTGGCGCTTCACTATAGTATCAAACACAGGCGTTAATTTGAGGAAGAAGTGTAAGAGAATGTACAGTGGAGCACAGCATTATGTGGTAGTGAAACATGGGCTACGGGAAAATCGAAACAGAAAAGAGTCGAAGGATTTGAAATGTGGTGCTAAAGACGAATATTGAAAATTAGGGTGAGTGATAATGTAATGAATGAGGAGGTTCTCCGCAGAACCGGCGAAAAAAGGGATGTATGGAAAACATTGAAAAGAAGGAGGGACAGGATAATAGGACATCTATTAAAACAACAGGTAGTGACCACCATGGTACTAGAGGGAGCTGTAGAGGGCAAAAGTGTAACGGAAGGCATAGTTTGGAATACATCCAGCAAATAATTTAGGACGTGCTACTCTGAGGAGAAAAGCATGGCATAGGAGAGAAATCGTGGCGCGACCACGTCAAAGCAGATACAAAAATAAAAAACAAAAAATCCATGCAACATTATGCCTCCCCACATCGTAACCCCTTTGGCCACGAAAACGATCATGTTCGACTATGCTAGACATACCCTCATATGGCGAGAGATGGGAACGCGTACTGCACCCAGAAACAACGTCGAACGTGACATCAAAGGTGAAGATCGGAATATATGAAAAATTCTGGAAGAGACTTTCATGCAGAAGGGAATGGCAAAAGGAAGTGGTGGTATTGGTAGTGGTGATGGTGGTGATATGGAAGTTTGAAAACGACATTATAAACACACTTTTCTCCTTTAGTCAGCTTCTAACAGCAATACAGATTTTAGCTCTTCTCATTAAGGTAGCATGCATCAGGTTTCCAGCTACTAATTGTACATTCCTTTGTCTAATTCGAATCGTCTTAAAAGAGATGATTTTCTAACTTCTGGATGAGTCTTTTGGGTTAAGCTGGCGTCTTATGTTACGTGAAATAAATGCTACCTTGCGTCTGGTGCAACGTACAGCCCATTTCTGGAACACGTAGTACTGAACAGAATTAAAACAAAAAGGTTTAATTTCCACTCACACAGATTAGTTTTCAGTACGGTGGCCGGTCTCTTAAAGATAATTGGGCTACAGAAATATTACATTTGATCACAATGATACTGTTGCACTCACTTTACTAGGATCACAACAAAGGAAGTGCAAAATGTTTTACAGTACGTCAGTTTTTCACGTGATCTCCGTCCCTTTTAACTGCCTTCCGCTACCGTGGATCTAAGGCCGGTATACCTGCTCGGTACAAGTACGACTGCGTGTTAGAGCGTTCACAAGGGAGTCATCATCATCAAATATCCTCCCGTGAAGCGATTCTTTCAGTTTACCGAAACTGCGGTACGCAAGCTGGCAAATCAGGTCTGGTAGATGTGCATTTCATTGTTGTCATTGTGGTCTCGGTGGTGGTTTTCTCGTTGACACATGGCCGGACGTCTTCCGCGTTTCTTTGTGGGCATCCATCAGAATTCTGGGAACCCACCTGGTGCAAAGCTTCTTCAGCTGTATCAGTATTCTGAACACACTCGCTGCTCCAGCACCCACCCGGACTGACAGTTCATTCACGTTTATGCATCTGTCAGACAGAATTACAACGTGTATGAACCACACATTGACAGGGGGGCTCTGCAGGGTTCGGTTTGCTGCGGTGCGGGAGGTCCTGAGTATCGGCGTACCCGCTTTACCACCGCGTCACGTCGACACACCTCCTTCCATCTCCTGTGAATGTTTGGCACTGTATCGTTCTCACAACACAGCAACGCTACATTGAGGTGACAAAACTCATGGGATAACTCCTAATTTCGTGTCGTACCTCCTTTTACCCGCCGGCGTAATGCAGCAACTCGACGTGACATGGATTCAAAAGCCGTTGGAAGTTCCCTACAGAAATATTGAGCCGTGCTGCCTCTATACCCATACATAATTGCAAAAGTGATGCCAGTACAGGATCTTTTCACGAACTGACTTTTATGTCCCATAAAAGTCGGATGGGATTCATGTCGGGCGATCTGGGAAGCCAAATAATTCGCGGTAATTGTTCAGGAGGTTCCTCAAACCAGACACTAATAGTGGCCCAGTAACATGACGCATTGTCATCCATAAAACTTCCATCGTTGTATGGGAACATCATGAATGGCTGCACATGGTCAAGGATCGCTTCAGTAGACCAGACGACTCAGCCCATTCCACACAGTCCATTCTATGTTAACACAAAGCATACTATTACGGAACCACCACCAGCTCACGCAGTGCCTTGTTGTCACCTTGGATCCATGGCTTCGTGGGGTCTGCGCCACACTCGAATCGTACCATTAGCTCGTAACAACTGAAATCGGGACTCGTCTGACCGGGCGTCAAGGGTCCAACCGATGTAGACAGGAGCCCAAGGGAGGTGCTGTCAGCGATGTCGTGCTGTTTCAGGGGTACTCCCGTCGATCGTCTGCTGTCATAGCTCATTAACGCTAAATTGCGCTCCACCGTTCTAATATAGATACACTCATCGTACGTCCCACATTGTTTTCTGCTGTTATTTCAAGCAGTGTCGCTTGTATGTTAGCATTGACAACTCTACGCAAACGCCGCTGCTTTCGGTCGTAAAGTGAAGGCCGTCGGCCACTGCGTTGTCGGTGGTGAGAGGTAATGCCTGAAATTTGGTATTCTCAGTACACTCTTGACACTGTGGGTCTCGTAATATTGAATTCCCTAACGATTTGCGAAGTGGAATATCCCTTGCCTTCATCACCAATTATCATTCCGCGTTCAAAGTTAGTTAATTACAGTCGTATGGCCATAGTCACGTTGGAAATATTTTCACATGAATCAGCTAAGTACAAATGACTGTTCCTTTAGGGCACTGGCCTTGTATACCTTGTCAACGCGATACTACTGCCATCTGTATATGTGCACATCGCTATCCATGACTTTTACCACCTCAGTGCATAATAGCTCAGACCAAGGCTGTCCAACTCCCGGCCGGCGAGACAGGAAACATGAACGGATTTATCTATAGTGGATAAACATGACACAAAACATTTGTAGAAAAAGTCCTGAGCGTCACAAATGAGTTTGCAGATCTCAAATTATTGGAAAAGAAGTTTTCATTGTTCTCTTGGATTTATGTAATAAATGAAGAATCTGCACCCTATCAAATGCAAATGTATGTAACTGAGATCCAGGGTGATTCACATCTGAAGACAAAATCTAGTGGAATTTGAATACCTCATTTTGCAAATATTTGCGTACCCCGTTAGAGAATAAACGAAAATTTGCATCTGAAATTAGGTTCCTTGTTTGGAAGATGCGATGAAATTAGTTTCCATGTTTGGAAGATGCGTGCATCTATTTCCAATTATGGAAGGGTATAAATGTGTTAGATACAGAATTTCAGACATTCACTATGGGTCAATTTTGAAAGTAATTAGTACATGTAAGTCTTCTCCCAAAACAGAGAAGATGGTCATCTGGCCGATGTCAGTTTTTGAGATTGACACTCTTGCTTCAGATGAAAGTCAAGAGTGGCAGACATCTAGAGAGAGTGATACGACAGGGCGACCTCGACTTGGAGAAACAGGTTGAATAAAATTAGAATACAAGCGGTGAGAATGTTTCTATGACTTGCCTGAACAGCAAAGGTGTAGAACAAAAGTTTGAAAAAATGTAGCGCATTATTAGAGTGCACTTTTCATGAAAAGCGCTTGTTCTGTTTTTTTTCCAGGAATTACAATAAAAAAGTTTGTCATACATATAGCTCTAAGGAAGAGTACTTCAAATTACTGAGATCTTGAGGGATGTGTAAAAACATGTGCCAAGTGTATTGGAGTGCTTTTTCAGATACGTGACATGCAGACACATCTGTATTGTGAAATGTAAATGTTGGAGTTCCGCAAACATTGAGGGCTCGTCAAAGAGTAAATTGACAGAAAGAATCATCAAACATCATCGACGTCAATGAGCACAATATCAGAGAGTGAATGAGATCGAACTTTTTTTTCATTTAAACACTACAGAGTAGCCCACCACCTGGGTTACTAAGTTGGGCTGTGTGATACTTAAGACAAGTAACAAGCCAGGCAGCATGTAGGTCTCTTAGCCATCATGGCTTCTCACAAGTTAGATTAGCTTGGCAAGCACCCATTCCATTGCACGCTCCTGCCACGAGGCTGTTTCTGCCCTGGATTTTGGTCTGCGTGTTGGTCCAATATATAATTCAGTAAGTGATGTTTGAATTCAGCATAATTTATAAAAGCAATACAATAATACAAAATATAAAAGAAAATAAATAAAATAAAAATAGACAGAGAAATTTCTAGAATACATGGTATCAACTAAAACTAGGTTCTGTATCATGCAATTCCAGAATGCATGGCTGTACATGTGTCCTGAAGTTGAACAGATTTCACTATATTCTCTATATAAGATTATATATGAAGCTAATATTTAACATGAAACATAAATACAATATGAATATTAACATATAATGATGTAAATTTAAGATAAGTTTCAAAGCTATTAGCAGTAACTAAACGCAAAATTCTTGCATAGACAATTTTAGGTACAGTAAGTATTCAAGTAGCGAAAAACTGAACATAGCCAAATTCGTCTATTCAAAATTTACAAATTTAATTTAAAGATGAGGTGGCATTACAGATCATGATCTGTGCAGAATAATCCATCCCTGGAATATGTAGTACTTGCCAGCCCTGGAAGTGCTAAAAGAGATGGGTATCTCAGGACTGGATAGCCAGTTTTTCGAAATGTCTATTTGTTCCTGACATAAAACATTAGACATATTTGTTTACTGTTGATCGAAACTACCTTCCATATTAATAGAGGATGAATTTTTTTAAACACTAAATACTTTTGCTGAAAAATTATTCTGCTGGAAAAAATTAGTACATCCTATTACAGGCTCCAGTTCACTCAATATTTATTGTTGCACAATGCATATAGAGTACATGAAATGAAGGCATCTACAGATTAATAGGAAAAACGGTTCAGAGGTAACAGGTAACGACCCGTGCTAAAACGCCGATGTTAGTTCGTGGTGTAGTTTCACAGGCGGAATGCAGGTGCTGACTCCGGCGTCCAGTCGAACGTATAGATGGATGGCTGGCTGGGATTCGTTATGCCACACCTGCTCATCTGTTCACTAGTCTTGTAAGAGTTGTTGGTTGACAAGCCAGACGAGTACCGTCTCTCCTAGCATCTCCTACACGTGCTCAGCTAGGTACAAGTCTGGAGATTGCGCTAGCCAGGGAAGTTGCTCCAAGTCTTGCAGGGCACATTCAGTTTCACGAGCAGTGTGTAGGTGAGCTTTATGCTATTGGAGTAACACATCGCCTTCCTGTTGTGTGAACAGCAAAAGAACGGGTCTAACAACATTCAGCATCTACCGTGCGCTGGTTACCGTCCAATCCAGAAACACCAAAGATGAACGAGAGTTGTAGCCTATCGCACCCAGACAATAAGGCCACAGGTGGTGCCAGAGTATCTTGGGCGAATCCACCAGGTCTGCGTCATATGCGCAAACGACCTGTGTGCAGGCAGAATCTGCTTGCATCACTGAAGATCACGGCACATCATTCCATCTTCCAGGTGACCCTCTCAAGGCACCAGTCGAGCCAGCCACGTCGATGCTGTTGCGTGAGTGGAAAACGGGCTATAGGTGTTTATGCCCGTAAACCCACTGCTAATAACGGGTTCACAACAGTTCGTGTTGATACGTCTCAGCCATGCGGGGTTAGCCGAACGGTCTAGGCGCTGCAGTCATGGACTGTGCGGCTGGTCCCGGCGTAGGTTCGAGTCCTCCCTCGGGCATGGGTGTGTGTGTTTGTCTTTAGGATAATTTAGGTTAAATAGTGTGTAAGCTTAGGGACTGATGACCTTAGCAGTTAAGTCCCATAAGACTTCACACACATTTGAAAATTTTTTTGACACGTCTCAGCTCACAAGCCCACTTATCTGTTCACATAATAGAGTCTTTAAATAGTAAAATGTCACCAATAGGAATTTTCTGTAACTTGTCCAAAGCATGTGATTGAGTGAACTATGACACTATGTTACAGAAATTACAATTCTGTGGTATAAATGGAATAGCATATGAGTGGTTTAAGTCATACCTACGGAACAGGAAGCAAAATGTTCCCTTACATGGATCAAGTGATTTAATAAGTTTGCCACTTCATCTAACTGGGGTGAAATTACAATAGGTGTTCCACAGGGTTCAATCATGGGTCTCCTTCTGTTCTTGATATATGTGAACGACCTCCCTTCCTATATGAAACAGTAAGCTGATCTGACACTGTTTTCTGATGATACAAGCATCATTATTAATCCAGTAAAATTTATTTATCTATTTAGCGTATTGCTCATAACGTCACAGTAAAAATTACGGAAACAACACGATTAAAAAAAAAGAAAGAAAGAATCACATATGTATAAACAGAGCAATAAATAACAATTTGTACATAAGGACACCACCAATTGTAAATTTACACTCACAGAAGGGCAATCATAAACAAACGTCCAGCTTAGATAATATATAGTCGATTGCCTCTTGGGTCGCCATTAGGAAATCCTGTGGGTCACCCTAATATGCCAATAGTGGGCATTCCTGCACGATGTGTTTGACCGTCTGTCTCTCAGCGCCACAGTCGCAAGCGGCCGAAGGAAGTTTACTCCATATGTGTAAGGAGTCGGCGCATCTCCCACAGTTGGTTCTGATGCGATTAAGAATTGACCAAACTTTGCGAGGGCAATCAAATCCTTTTGGTTTACTAAGGATGCATGGCATACTGTGGCAGTTTACTGCTGTTCTGCTCTCCCATTCCTCTTTCCGTCGGTCATTTATTTTAAAGTTGGTTTGGTGCAGCGCCTGTGCGGTCTTTAGTGGAGGATGCCTAGACCCGAGTCGGTTTCCTTAGATGTCGTCAGTATCTTCATGGATTTGTAATTGAGGGTTGGTCATGATTTTTTGAAATTCTCTAACCAGAGCGTGTTCACGGCGCAGGTTAGGAGGGGCTGTGATAGAACGGGCAGCCACACTGTAGGAGTTGGCCTGATTGTGCCTGATATAATACGCATTGTTGCATTAAGTTGGCTATCTGCCATGTGTGTGTGTTTGCTGTTGAGCCACACTGGGGCACAGTATTCAGCCACTGGATACACCAAGCCAAGTGCGGATGTTCTTAAGGTAGATGCTGTCGAGCTCCAAGTGGTGCCACAGAGCTTCTGCAACATGTTGTTGCGTGTTTTAAGTTTCGCTGCAGTTTTCGTCAGGTGCTCTTTGAATGTTAGTGTCCTATCTAGGGTAACCCCAAGGTACTTTGGGTGTTTGTTGTGATTTAGTATTTTCCCGTCTAGATATACATGTAGTTCTCTGGTGGCCATTTTGTTGTTCAAATGGAAGGCAGATTCTTCCGACTTTGTACTACTAGGTTGTAGCCTCCATTTTCTGAAGTACTCACTGAGAACCCCTAGATCACTCGTAAGGATATCTTCGGCAGTTTCTATGTTTCTGTGGGCTGTTTCCAGAGCCCAGTCGTCAGCATAACCAAATTTGCGCGATCTGGTTGCAGGCATGTCAGCGATGTAAAGGCTGAAAAGAAGGGGCTCAAGGACAGAGCCTTGTGGGAGTCCATTATTGAGTTTCATCTGTTTATCTCTCTCATTCCCCACTATTACTTGGAAGGTTCTATTTGACAACATATCGTCAGTGAGGTTGGTTATCTTCTTTCAGGGGACGGCACAGATTAATTTGTACATGAGTCCCTGTTTCCAAACTGTATCATAGGCTGCTGTTAGGTCTATGAATGCTGCAGCTACTTTATGTTTCTTCTGCAACCCCCCCCCCCCTCTATATATGTTGTCAGTGATAGGACTTGATCTGTACAGCAGCGATAGGGACGGAATCCCGCTTGTTGGATAGGGATTTATTGAGTATAGTTTGACCTATTCTGTTGAGGAGCAGTCTTTCTAGTAATTTATAGACCATACTGAGAAGGGCAATGGGGCGGTAACTCTCTGGTCTATCGCCTGGTTTATCAGGTTTCAGGACTGCGATGATCTTTGCTCGTTTAAGTGGGGTAGGAATGTTACCCATTTAGAAAATGTCCGTAAAGAACATAGCCAGCCACCGGCCGGAGTGGCCGTGCGGTTCCAGGCGCTACAGTCTGGAGCCGCGAGACCGCTACGGTCGCAGGTTCGAATCCTGCCTCGGGCATGGATGTGTGTACTCACTGAGAATCCCTAGATCACTCGTAAGGATATCTTCGGCAGTTTCTATGTTTCTGTGGGCTGTTTCCAGAGCCCAGTCGTCAGCATAACCAAATTTGCGCGATCTGGTTGCAGGCATGTCAGCGATGTAAAGGCTGAAAAGAAGGAGCTCAAGGACAGAGCCTTGTAGGTTAGTTAGGTTTAAGTAGTTCTAAGTTCTAGGGGACTGATGACCTCAGAAGTTGAGTCCCATAGTGCTCAGAGCCATTTTTGAACTTAGCCATCCATTTTTTTGTGTAGGCTCCGACATGTATGAGGAACTCAGGG
The DNA here is from genome assembly GCF_023864345.2 of Schistocerca serialis cubense. Taxonomy (NCBI): domain Eukaryota; kingdom Metazoa; phylum Arthropoda; class Insecta; order Orthoptera; family Acrididae; genus Schistocerca; species Schistocerca serialis. Next base: position 142,915,155 of record NC_064638.1, on the reverse strand, counting down.
GGGATACCATCGAAACCCGGAGCTTTGCCTGGTTAAACCTTCTTCAGGGCACTGGTAACCTCCTCGATACGAATATCTTATGAATGTTCTTAGTCCATTGCACGGGTCCTTTTTAATGTTTTTAAGTCCTTCTTCACTTTTGTTGTGTGCTTTCTATCTCGTGGGGCTCTAGACGCAGAAACTATGCGGGATGCAACCTTGTTGGGAGATATTTCGTCCTTTCTATGTTCAGGTGGATTTGCGCCTCCAAGTTTACGCATTAGGGACCAGGCTTGTCGGCTTAACTTGGAAAAGTCTAGATTTTCAGCAGTATTCTCCCATTTTTGCCGTCTAATAAAGTCGATGTTATGCAAAAGTTCATCCGCTATTTCCCGGTCCCCGTTCTTGAGGAACTCCGCGTACAGGTCATTGCATATCCAAGTCAAACAGGGAATGTATTTTTTGTGGTACCCTCTTGGGATCGCTGTTTTCGCAGAGCTAATGACCGTTCCCACAAACCTCTCATAGCTCTTGCTGGTTGGAGGGATCCAGCTCAAGGTATAATCAAGTTGTACAGAGAATTTTGTCCAGTCAGCTTTTGTAAAATTCCACCTTGGTCGAGGGTAAGACCTTATTATCCGGATGGATACACCGATATTAATAAGCACAGGGCGGTGCTGGCTATGAGGGAAGTCCGTCAGGACCCTTCTAGAGGCTGTCAGTGGTTTATCGTTTGTATCCCTCGAAACAAAGCACAGATCCGGGTTATAGTCGCAGTTCCATGCGGCTGATCTGAATGTCCCTCGGTCCTTGGCATTAATGACCAGATATGTATTTTGTTCCTCGGACCAGTCGATCAGCATGCATCCATTGCTATCATTGGTACTGTATTTCCACATTTCGTGGTGACTATTACAGCCCCCAACGTATACGCTTGGGTGTGGGTGGATATTTATCACTTCAGCCGGCCATGTAGTAGCAGGAGGCTTATAGATGTTAGTTACTGTGTAACTTCTCCTATTTTGATGACAAGTTCATGGATATCATTTGCAATGGAGGCTTCAACTAGAAAGGCGTGCCGACCGGAGTGGCCATGCAGTTTTAGACGCTACAGTCTGGAACCGAGCGACCGCTACGGTCGCAGGTTCGAATCCTGCCTCGGGCATGTATGTGTGTGATGTCCTTAGGTTAGTTAGGTTTAATTAGTTCTAAGTTCTAGGCGACTGATGACCTCAGAAGTTAAGTCGCATAGTGCTCAGAGCGATTTGAACCATTTTTTTTTAGAAAGGCGTCCTCTATTTCTCCACGCACATATGTCGCAACGCCATAGTGTCTGTCATACATGGCTCCAAGTAGATCATATCCGAGTATCCTTCCTCTAGCTTCAAGTTGGGCTCTATTTTCAGCATGAGTTTCCTGTATGGCTACCAGGTCAATGTCGTTATCGTGTAAAATTCTCTGCAATACGACATTTTGCTCTGCTTCTGTCCTCAATGTTGAAATGGCAGATTCCGATGCATGGTCCGAGTTCCTTAGTCAGTTGGTCCCTGAGAGGACCGTTGTATGTATGTTGCATAGCGCTTTGTCTGTCGTTCTGTTTCACTGTGATGTGGGGCAGGAATTCTTCGCTCGGTCTGCCGCCAGTTGTTTTAGTTCATTTAGCGTTACCCGGGGTGGACCACGTGGAGGCGAACTATCTTTACACCCAGTAAAAGAAACTCCAATTGAAAATGATACAAATAAGGACTTTGGAAAAGTCATTAATTGGTTTTCTGCAAATGGGCTGGCTCTAAACTTTGAAAAAACATAGTATATCCAATTTTCTGTTGCAAAAAGTACAGTTCCTTCAATAAATATAACACATCAACATAAGTCAGAAGACAGGGTAGAGCATACGAAGTTTTTGGGTGTACATATGGATTAGAATCTTAAATGCAAAATTCATGTTTTGGATCTTCTAAAGCGACTAGGTTCATCAATTTTTGTAATCAGAATAATTGTCAATTTTTGAGGATATGGAAATCAGTAAGCTAAAATACTTTGCAGACTTTCACTCCCTGATGTCATCCGGAATAATATTTTGGGGTAATTCAACATTTAGACAAAAAGTATTCACTGCTCAAAAGCGAGTACTTCGAATAATGTGTGGGATTCATAGTCGCACATCTTGTAGGCATCTTTTTAAAAGATTGGGAATTCTTGCAACAGCCTCACAGTGCATTTACTCATTGATTAAATTTGTTCTCAGCAACACGGACCAGTTTAAAAACAACAGTGACATTCATGATTATAGTACCAGTAAAAAGAAAGACTTACACTATCCTTTACTCAACCTATCTTTGGCACAGAAATGGGTCAAATATGCTGCTATAAAAGTTTTCAACAAATTACCAGATGAAATAAAATGTCTGGCAGACAGCAGTAATAGCTTCAAAAATAAATTGGAATCATACCTCCTTGACAACTCCTTCTATACCATAGATGAATTCTTGAGTAGGAATAAAGAAATCTATCTAGTATATGCATTTTGTGCCATTTAAGGGAATGGGGTAAATAATGGAAATATTAATCTTGTTTCATACGTGCGTTTCTTGTGCACTTGACATGTTCCACATCATAACGGCTACCGTACCGTGTCAATGATTAACGGAGCAGGCAACCAACTAACTAACTCACTAACTAACTGTGGCAGCTGTAAGATCTGCCACTGCTGGCCGTACAATACGAGGATCCAGGTGGACGTCTGTGATGCGTGGTTGTCCAGAAGCTAGTTTACGGCTTGGACAATGTTCAAATGGCTACTGATACCAGGATCGTTGCACAAATGACGCAGCAAATCCATCTTGTCTTGCACCACAATCTGACCCCTTTCAAATTCGTTTGGTTGGGTATCTCCGCGGCATGATTGCCTGCTTGCCACCAACGTTTGCACTGCACCGAGCCTTCTGGTTGTGAGCATTCCCTATTAATGGGTAGACATAGATGGCGGTCTAGTAGCTATGCTACTGTACTATCCGTTGGCGGACGCCGTTGAAACCATTGTCAGTACATCTACACTCCTGGAAATTGAAATAAGAACACCGTGAATTCATTGTCCCAGGAAGGGGAAACTTTATTGACACATTCCTGGGGTCAGATACATCACATGATCACACTGACAGAACCACAGGCACATAGACACAGGCAACAGAGCATGCACAATGGCGGCACTAGTACAGTGTATATCCACCTTTCGCAGCAATGCAGGCTGCTATTCTCCCATGGAGACGATCGTAGAGATGCTGGATGGAGTCCTGTGGAACGGCTTGCCATGCCATTTCCACCTGGCGCCTCAGTTGGACCAGCGTTCGTGCTGGACGTGCAGACCGCGTGAGACGACGCTTCATCCAGTCCCAAACATGCTCAATGGGGGACAGATCCGGAGATCTTGCTGGCCAGGGTAGTTGACTTACACCTTCTAGAGCACGTTGGGTGGCACGGGATACATGCGGACGTGCATTGTCCTGTTGGAACAGCAAGTTCCCTTGCCGGTCTAGGAATGGTAGAACGATGGGTTCGATGACGGTTTGGATGTACCGTGCACTATTCAGTGTCCCCTCGACGATCACCAGTGGTGTACGGCCAGTGTAGGTGATCGCTCCCCACACCATGATGCCGGGTGTTGGCCCTGTGTGCCTCGGTCGTATGCAGTCCTGATTGTGGCGCTCACCTGCACGGCGCCAAACACGCATACGACCATCATTGGCACCAAGGCAGAAGCGACTCTCATCGCTGAAGACGACACGTCTCCATTCGTCCCTCCATTCACGCCTGTCGCGACACCACTGGAGGCGGGCTGCACGATGTTGGGGCGTGAGCGGAAGACGGCCTAACGGTGTGCGGGACCGTAGCCCAGCTTCATGGAGACGGTTGCGAATGGTCCTCGCCGATACCCCAGGAGCAACAGTGTCCCTAATTTGCTGGGAAGTGGCGGTGCGGTCCCCTACGGCACTGCGTAGGATCCTACGGTCTTGGCGTGCATCCGTGCGTCGCTGCGGTCCGGTCCCAGGTCGACGGGCACGTGCACCTTCCGCCGACCACTGGCGACAACATCGATGTACTGTGGAGACCTCACGCCCCACGTGTTAAGCAATTCGGCGGTACGTCCACCCGGCCTCCCGCATGCCCACTATACGCCCTCGCTCAAAGTCCGTCAACTGCACATACGGTTCACATCCACGCTGTCGCGGCATGCTACCAGTGTTAAAGACTGCGATGGAGCTCCGTATGCCACGGCAAACTGGCTGACACTGACGGCGGCGGTGCACAAATGCTGCGCAGCTAGCGCCATTCGACGGCCAACACCGCGGTTCCTGGTGTGTCCGCTGTGCCGTGCGTGTGATCATTGCTTGTACAGCCCTCTCGCAGTGTCCGGAGCAAGTATGGTGGGTCTGACACACCGGTGTCAATGTGTTCTTTTATCCATTTCCAGGAGTGTATTATTCCCCACGTGGCACATGCCGTCATCATATCAAACTCTAAGTCGTCTGACCAAGTGTACAAATTTTTTTTTCCGACAATGTTTGATAATAACACATTACAGCTTAATGATCTGATGTTCATTTCAGCTCTTCCTGCCGGAGGTCCTTCACCCGCCGCGCGACACAGAGAGGGGTGCTGCACAGCTTGCGACTTGGAAACGACAGGAAGAACAGAAGACGAATGGTGACCCGCGGGGTGAACGTCAAATCTTTCGGCATGTCTCAAGCTGCAACAGTCGGTCGACTACCGTACAATGCATAGCATTCATTCGCAATGGTTACCGGAAAGGAATTCACTTAGCATCGCTCTGTACTTCGGGTGATCGGTAAAAATGAAAGGAATTCACTTAGCAATGCTTTATACTTTGGGTGACTGGTAACAATACTGTTTGAGTTCTACGTACATACATGCACAGGCTTATAAGTACATAATTATTAGTAATGTTCATGTAGTATAATGTTCGATCAATATTGCTGTGGTATGGTATCAAATATACGTTGCAAAAATACAATGACGTTCTTATGTTGCTTATAATTTGTCGAACACAACTTCTGCTTGTTTGTGATGCTCCACTAAAGTTAAGAGAAAGTATCCCACCGTAAGAAATTGTGGACAGTTGGTACTCCAGAAACAAATGAGATAAGTAATAAAGAGGAGCGCGCTCTAAAGTCGAGAAATCTCATGAATATTTTTTCTGTAATGCTCAACACTTTAGTTCCCATGTAGCGTGCAGTGTGAGTTGTTTAACACATGGGTCACACAAGTTTGCAACTAGGAAGCAATTTACAGCACTACTAAAAATAATTAATTAATTAGAGACAGCACTTTGAGATTCACAACACTTGAAAAAAAAGCAATTAATTAATTTGAGATATAAGTGCGAAACTTTGATAACGACGTTAACAAAAGATAGAAACTGACATCTCATTCCTACACTCCTGGCCATTAAAATGGCATTGCCGTTAAGATTGCAAGAAAGAAACGTCAAATTATCATAAAGCTTACTATATTCTTGAATATTTATTTATCTAGTTCGTTATTTAACACACTCTGAATATCTGTTCTTCTTTGTTTCCAAAACAGGTCATACAATACATTCATAACGATCTCTTACCTATTCTGTATAAGTGGTGGGGGTACCGTCTGTATATTGTTATGTACACCCCTACAGGGGATAATATGATTCACATCCAGTCTTTCTCTGATTCTTGCAAGGAGACTGTATACAACACGCCCTGTATACCAGCTGTTTCAGTCCCGCTGTCTTTCGGTAAGCGTTCATTTTCGAACATGAAATATATTATTTATGAACGGTGTCTTTTTTTTCGGTACGCCATATCTCCCACATTATTTAATATAGATTAATGACTGACGTTATTTTCAAGATTTTGTTCGCCGCTAACGACGAAAAATAAACAAATTGTTTAAAGTAACTGTTTTTGTTAAAAAGTTAATTTTAAAACCATTATGAGCTTTCGCCATCATCTGCATGTGCTGTTCTCCTGCCACTGCCAATATAGCTGAGTTGTGGAAAACATTTCAGGACGCATTTTCAGAAGTTTTTCTGTGGCAACACGCGCCATCTGAACCTACAACCTCACACTGCTAGAAGTGGACAATGTTTCTAAATGTCATGGAAAATCTTGCCAACAAATCAACCTGGAAGCCCCTGTTGTGATAGTCGCACAACACACAAAAGAAGCCTACAACATACAAGAAGAACGTGCGAGAACGGCAAGACAGCTTATGAGAGTCTAAACGAAGAATATAAGGCAGCTGCTGAGTAATTCTTACATTTCAGTAAGAAATAAGATTCCGAGCTGTTTCTTTACTGATGGGCCGTGTAGTTTCGGTAAAACAGTTGTTTAAAAACTTTGGTTCACGAGGTGCAAACGAGATTTTTTCTACCACTCTCGAAAGAGAGGATTTTTTTCTGACTCTCTCCTACCAGGGGAACGCACATCACATATAATTTTCAAACTACCTGCATCAATCTTGAACATATAGTTCTCATCGACACTCACACCAAGAATGTACAAGCTCTCCATAACTCTGTCTTCATCATTCGGGACGGGATTTCAGTGGTTCCCAAACACGCGCTAAGCGTCGTCGTTCGACTTTTAAGGCACGAAATCCCTATGGAGGCAAAATAATTCTGTTTGATGAAGATATCGGTCAAGTATCACCCGGCGTTAGACATGCCAATAGAACAAAATTGCCGGAATTACAGTTAAACGATCACCCTTATGGTGTCATGTTAAAATTCGTAAATTGACTCAAAACATGAGTGCAAGTGGTGATCCCATTTTCACTGAGTGGTTACTTAAATTGGATAACAGCGATTTAGAAAATCAAACTGATTAATTCAATGAAGTAATAAAAGTTCCTAAAAATTGTTACTGTAGTCACGATAGTTATATTACCATCATATTCAGCGCCAGAGAGATCATTGAACAAAATGTTTCAAAATTGCTTTCAGCGGCGATTCCAGGTCCAAAAAGTGATGACTGTACATAAAACAGTTAAAGAGTATCCCATTTTCAATTTGTTACCTGGAGAGGCAGAGGTTGACTTGAGTTCTGATTCTGTCAAACTTGAAGAAACAAATAACATTCACTTGTACCCCGTAGATTTCTCGAACTCTTTAAATCCATCCGATTTGCCACTTCATCATTTGCTTTTAAAAAAATGCTAGTATTATGTTAATTAGAAATCTTAATGCTAATCAGAGATTCATTCATAGTGCAAGATTAGCAATGATGATGTGCTCACATAAGTGAGGTACCACTAAATTGATTAACTCCGATAAAACTGTGCTCATACCCGACAATGAAAAGCAAATCCGCAGAAAAGTAGCTTTCGCTATGACCATTAATAAAGCACAAGACCAGACACTTCAAAGTGCAGGACTTTATTTGCCAGAATCTGTTTTTTCTCACGGATAGTTAGTTATACGTCGCTTTTTCACGGGTTCGCAAATTCAGTGATATTTATGTTTGTGATAAAGATACATACAGCCGAAACGTAAACGATGATCAGATTATAACTGCTAACATTGTTTCAAAGAAGTTTTATGACGTAAAGAAAGCTTAAAAAATAATATTAATCTGAAGGAGGAGGAGATTAGTGTTTAGCGTCCGGCCGACAACGAGGTCATTAGAGACGGAGCACCAGCTCGATTTAACGAAGGATGGGGAAGGAGGTCGACCGTGCCCTTTCAAAGGAACCATCCCTGCATTTACCTGACGCGATTTTGGGAAGTCACGGAAAACCTAAATCAGGATGGCCGGACGTGGGTCTGAACCGTCGTCCTCCCGAATGCGAGTCCAGTGTGCTAACCACTGCGCCACCTCACTCGGTAAAATTAACCTAAGAAAGACAACACTTCCTTTCTGTATGTTTTGCAGTTGCCCATATTGTGTATAATGATTCAGATTTTTTTTTATAATGAGACTAATATTTTTTACTACTATCCAAAATATAATACCTTATATTAACAAATACTAGCATTTACGTATTTCTCTGTTACTACACTACTGGCCATTAAAATTGCTACACCAAGAAGAAATGCAGATGATAAACGGGTATTCATTGGACAAATATATAATACTAGAACTGACATGTGATTACATTTTCACGCAATTTGGGTGCATAGATCCTGAGAAATCAGTACCCAGAACAACCATCTCTGGCCGTAATAACGGCCTTGATACGTTTGGTCATTGAGTCAAACAGAGCTCGGATGGCGTGTACAGTTACAACTGCCCATGCAGCTTCAACACGATGCCACAGTTCATCAAGAGTAGTGACTGGCGTATTGTGACGAGCCAGTTGCTCGGCCACCATTGACCACACGTTTTCAATTGGTGAGAGATCTGGAGAATGTGCTGGCCAGTGCAGCAGTCGAACACTTTCTGTATCCAGAAAGGCCCGTACAGGACCTGCAACATGCGGTCGTGCATTATCCTGCTAAAATTTAGGATTTGGGAGGGATAGAATGAAGGGCAGAGCCACGGGTCGTAACACATCTGAAATGTAACGCCCACCGTTCAAAGCCCCGTCTGTGTGAACAAGAGGTGATCGAGACGTATAACCAATGGCACCCCATACCATCACGCTGGGTGATGCGCCAGTATGGCGATGACGAATACACGCTTCCAATGTGCGTTCACCGCGACGTCGCCAAACACGGATTCGATAATCAGATGCTGTAATCAGAACCTGGATTCATTCGAAAAAATGACGTTTCGCCATTCGTGTACCCAGGTTCGTCGCTGAGTATACCATCGCAGGCGCTCCTGTCTGTGATGCAGCGTCAAGGGTAACCGCAGCCATGGTCTCCGAGCTGATAGTCCATGCTGCTGCAAACTTCGTCGAACTGTTCGAAAAAAATGGCTCTGAGCACTATGGGAATCAATTGCTGTGGTCATCAGTCCCCTAGAATTTAGAACTACTTAAATCTAACTAACCTAAGGACATCACAGACACCCATGCCCGAGGCAGGATTCGAACCTGCGACCGTAGCAGCAGCGCGGCTCCGGACTGGAGCGCCTAGAACCGCACGGCCACCGCGGCCGGCCGAACTGTTCGTGCAGATGGTTGTTGTCTTGCAAACGTCCCCATCTGTCGACTCAGGGATCGAAACGTGGCTGCACGATCCGTTACAGCCATGCGGATAAGAAGCCTGTCATATCGACTGCTAGTGATACGAAGCCGCTGGGATCCAGCACGGCTTTCCGTATTACTCTCCTGAAACCACCGATTCCATATTCTACTAACAGTCGTTGTATCTCGACCAACGCGACCAGCAATGTCACGATACGATAAACCGCAATCGTGATAGGCTACAATCCGACCTTTAACAAAGTCGGAAACGTGATGGTACGCATTTTTCCTCCTTACACGAGGCATCACAACAACGTTTCACCGGGCAATGCCGGTCAACTGCTGTTTGTGTGTGAGAAATCGGTTGGAAACTTTCCTCATGTCAGCACGTTGTAAGTGTCGCCACCGGCACCAACCATGTGTGAATGCTCTGAAAAGCTAATCATTTGCATATCACAGCATCTTCTTCCTGTCGGTTAAATTTCGCGTCTGTAGCACGTCATCTTCGTGGTGTATCAATTTTAATGGCCAGTAGTGTATAATGAGTGGTGACCGCTCAACCTCATGACATGTAGAAGTGGTTTCACCTTGGTTTCGCCACGTGTTGAAGACACTCACCACAGCGCTCCTCGAACACCCGACGAATCGTACAGTTTCCGAAACCCTCGTACCGAGCCTCGGGGTCATCATAATCTGCCCTCTGTCAAACTCAGATAGACAGCGCGTCTTCTGCATTCTACACACAGACAGCACACTCACTGATACTACATGGATTTTCCATGTGTCTGACTAGCAGTCACGCCTCGACAGGTGATGCTGCCATCGCCTGGAAGGGTTTATATCGATAGGTGGTCGGTGATAATAATGTTCTGTCTGATCGTTGTATATGGTCATTAATACTGGTAGACGAGAGTACTACAAAAAGTAAGTTACACATGTCTTCCGACACGAGTGGCACATTGTCAGGAAACAGTACAAGTTCTGGAATTCCGCAGACGTCTACCGCAGTACGGATAATAGGTACATCACAGTGTGGCAGTGAAGTGTCACGGCAACTGGAATCATTCTCCAAAATTGAAGAGCGCGGAAAAGTGCGATTCTTGTACGCATAACGTCTAAATTGCACGCAGATTCATCGTGAAATTCTGTCGGTATACGTCCCAAATCAATTGCCGTGTCCAGGCGCAGTGACAGAGTGTCAACAGTTCGACCAAGGACGCACAGCCTTGGGAGATGCAGACTGGAAAAAAAGGCTATCGTCATCGACCACAGACAACGTCCAGGCAATCGAATCACAGATCCACAGCAAATATAGATTTTCCAGTCATGAAGACGTTCGGTCACCGGTTTCCGAATCACTCCGTTACCTAGGAGCCGATTTCTATCGTTGAGGAATTGAACAATAGGTACAACATTCTCACAGTTGTTTATAGAGACATCGTAACTATGTTAAAAATAGTGTCATACATCTGTGGCACTTTAAATGTAGGGCAGCATCCAATAGAAGTTATTTGATCTGCCATTATAAAGTGTAACTTATTTTTTATAAAGGTAAGTCCTTTCGTACTTAAGCGATGGTAGCGTGCCGTCCAAGTAAACACGTCCATGTACCTTCACGAAATCTGTACGCCTGTTCAGTGTCTGAAACTTCGTTCCGCTGCATAAAGATCTGCCTGGCTGTGAGTAAATCATAGACTTCTTTAACATCTGTAGCGAGATTATTGCACTTAAGCAAAATGCGATCAACTGCCTGTGGCGTTGTAAAAATAATTGTTCTAATTCCGTTATCAGTCTCTGGCTTCGTGGGGAATTATGGAATTCTCCAGCCCATTCAGCTTGTGCTGCCTTCCTATCTTCGTACACACTATAACACTACCGGCTACTACTAATTTAGCGATACACCGATAATGTTGTTGTGAAAGGATACGAATTTGACCGTGATCGTGTGTGTAATGGTTAAGGTATCGGATTAGTTTCGTTTCCCTAAAGATTTCTGATGAAAGGAAGCAGCAGCAAAATGAAAGGGAATCGAACAAAGGTTGTATTAGTAATAAAGTAAACTGTACTTACATAAAGGAAACGTTTGCCAGACTAAGTAGGCGAAGTTGTGCCAAGTACTCCCAGAGTTCATAAAAGTTGTTAACTAATGGGATTGACTTTATTGATGCTGAAATTATGTTTGGCAAATAAAATACCAAGCAGCAGCGTATTTTATCAAGCAGTGCACCGGTAGTTTGGTACAAACAACAGAGGAGGAATATGAACCGTTTTTGCAACTGGCTCTGAATGACACTCTCTTTGCGTTACGTTTCATGGTGTTCTACACTGGTGTCCAAAATTAAAGCAACCCACCGCTATTGTTTCCCCGTCCTGTGCCTAATCATACAACCTGTCAACCAGATGTCCGTATGATGGCGTTACACACGGAAGATGGCATTTCGGTCAAAGGACGATCGTGCCAGCGATGGCGTCAGTGCACCTATGGAACTAGTCAGTGTTTGTTGTGGAGCACCATATCCACAACCACTGTGTACGCAACCACAGGCGGTGCAGTATGGTTCAAATGGTTCAAATGGCTCTGAGCACTATGGGACTTAACTTCTGAGGTCATGAGTCCCTTAGAACTTAGAACCACTTCAACCTAACTAACCTAAGGACATCACACACACCCATGCCCGAGTCAGGATTCGAACCTGCGACCGTAGCGGTCGCGCGTTTCCAGACTGTAGCGCCTACAACCGCTCGGCCAGCCCGGGCGGCGGTGCAGTATGGCACACAGGAGATGTCTATCAGATTCTGTGCGTTGGAGGGCATAGAAAGAAAGGAAGCAGGACTGTTGCAAACTGATATGGCCCGATGGCATAATTTGAATCGTTCTGTTGTTTCTCGGATGCGGCGACAGTTTATGGAGACCATAACTGTATCCCGAAGACCAGGGCAGGGCCGGACCAGGTGTCACTTAAGAAGAGAAGACCGTTGTTTGGCTGTAGTAGTGTTTTGAATTCGTTGTGTAAGGTTAGGTTTAGTTTATTTCAGATAATATTAATTCGTGAGAGGGCACGAGAGTACCGTCTTAGTACTGCGCAGCAACTGCCATATGAGCTCGCAGCATCCACTGGACGTGTTGTATCGAGGCCAACGGTGTGGAGAAGGCTTCGACAGAGTGACCTTTATTGTCGAAGATCTGCTTATGTCTGCTGTGACGCGTCTTCACAGAAGGGAACAACTAGAGTGGAATCATAAACATGCCACCTGGACGATCGAAAAGTAGGCGAATGTTATTTTCACAGATGAGAACTGATTTAGTCTGGAGAGTTATTCTCGGTGGATTCGCATCTGGAGCGAACTTGGAACACGATTTCTGGACCCGAACATTGAGGAAAGATGCCGATATCGAGAAGGATGCCTAATGGTGTGGGCAGGGACTAAACTGGAATACCTCTTCGTGAAATTGGGCGAGTGAATCGACAACGTTTATGTCACGTATCGTGACGAGATCTTGGGACTTCATTTGCAGTTGTTGCGAGGTACTGCGGGCCAAGGCTTCAAACTGATGGACGGTAATGCTCGACCTCATAGAGCAAGGGTGGCTGACGTTTCTAGGAAACGGAAGACATTAAACGCATGGTGTGACTTTCTCGCGCTCCCTGTTTGAATACTAAAGAGCATGTCTGCTATGCACTGGGGAGACCGCTTGAATCACGTCAGGATTCCCTATACACTCCCAAAGACTTCGAGCAGCTCTGCCGGAAGAACGGGCGTTATTACCTCATCATGAGACTGACGACATCGTTGAAAGCATGATCCATTGTTGTCAGGCGTGGTTCATCGTCAATGTGAAATTCCAAGAGTTACAGTAAACCTAAAGTAGTGCATCGGAATCTACTACTCGACTCCCACGAAAGGCTCAAAGCAAAGACTGTGTGAAGCGTTACTCCCCCTGAACAGAAGTCGTAATTGTGTCTTTTGTATTCAATCCCGAAACAATTTCTGTGTTTCATCGTCAATGTGAAGGTCCTAGAGTTACAGTAAACCTGCGGTGGTGCATCTGACTCTATTACTGGACTCCTGGGAAAGGTTCAGAGCACAGACTCTTTGAAGCTTTACCCCCCTGGACAGAAATAGGCATTGTGCCTTTAGTATTCAATCCCCAAACATTTTCTGTGTTTCATCTACAACGCGAAAGTCCAAGGGCTACAGTCAAACAGACGTGGTGCATCAGAATCTACTACAGGATTCCCAGGAAAAGTTCAAAGCACAGACTGTTTGAAGCGTTACTCTCCCTGGACAGAAGTCGGCATTGTGCCTTTTGTATTCAATCAAGATGCCAATTCTGTATTTCATCGTCAATGTGAAGGTCCAAAGGTTACAGTAAACCCGTAGTGGTGCATGAGAATATACTACTAGACTCCCACGAAAGGTTCAAAGCACAGACTCTTTGAAGCGTTACCCTACTGGACATAAATCGTCATTATGCCTTTTGTATTGAATCCCGATGCAATTTATAGGTCGAAGAGTTGCAGTAAACCTGCAGTGGTGCATCGTAATCTACTACTGGACTCCCAGTAAAGGTTGAAAGCACGAATTCATTTAAGCGTTACTCCCCCTGGACAGAAGTTCGCATTGTGCCTTTTGTATTCAATCCCGATGAAATTTCAGTATTTTATCGTCAATGTGAAGGTCCAAGGGTTACAGTAAACCGAAGTGGTGCATCGGAATCTAATACTGGTCTGCCAGGAAACTTACCAACACAGACTGTTCTAACCATTACTCATCCTGTACATAAGACGGCATTCTGCCTTTTGTATTCAATCTCAATGCAATTTCTGTGATTCATTGTCAATGTGAAGGTCCAACGGCTACAGTAAATCTGCAGTTGTCCATCGTAATTTATTACTGGACACCCAGGAAAGGTTTACAGCACAGACTGTTTGAAGCTTTACGCCTCTGGACAGAAATAGGCATTGTGCCTTTTGTTTTGAATCCCGATGCAATTTCTGTGTTTCATCGTCAATGTGAAAGTCCAAGGGTTGCAGTATAACTGCAGTGGTACATCGGAATCTGCTACTGGACCCGCGGGAAAGGTTCAAAGCAAAAACTCTTTTCAGCGTTCCTCCCTCTGGACAGGAGTTGGCACTGTGCCTTTTGTATTCATTCCCGATGCAATTCCTGTGTTTAATCGTCAATGTGAAGGTCCAAGGGCTACAGTAAACCTGAAATGGTGCATCGGAATCTACAACTGGACCACCAGGAAATGTTCAAAACACAGGCTTCTTCAAGCATTACTCCCACTGGACTGAAGTCGGCAATCAGCCTTTTGTATTCAATCCCGATCCAATTTCTGTGTTTCATCGTCAGTGTGATGGTCCAGGGGTTACAGTAAACCCGCACTGGTGCATCGGAATATACTACTGGACTCCCAGGAAAGGTTCAAATCACAGACTCTTTGAAGCATTACTCCCCTTGGACAGAAATAGGCATTGTGCCTTTTGTATTGAATCCCGATGCAAATTCTGTGTTTCATCGTCAATGTGAAAGTCCAAGGGTTGCAGTGTACCTGCAGTGCTGCATCGGAATGTATTACTGGACACCCAGGAAAGGTTCAAAGCACAAACTCTTTTAAGCGTTACTCCCCCTGAACAGAAGTTGGCACTGTGCCTTTTGTATTCAGTCCCGATGCAATTTTGGTGTTTTATCGTCAATGTGAACATTGAAGGGATACAGCAAACCTGAAGTGGTGCATTGGAATATACTACTGAACTCCCAGGAAAGGCTCAAAGCACAGGGTGTTTGAAGCGTTACTCCCTCTGGACAGAAGTCGGCTTTGTGCGTTTTGTATTGAATCCCGATGTCATTTCTGTGTTTCATTGTCAATGTGAAAGTCCAAGTGTTGCAGTAAACCTGCAGTGGTGTATCGGAATCTGCTGCTGGAGTCCCAGGAATGGTTCAAAGCACAAACTATTTTAAGCGTTACTCCTAATGGGCAGAAGTTGGCACTGTGCATTTTGCATTCAACCCCAATGCAATTTCTGTGTTTTATCGTCAATGTGAAGGTCGAAGGGTTACAGTAAACCTGCAGTAGTGCGAAGGAATCTATTACTGGACTCCCAGGAAATGTTCAGAGCAAAGACTCTTTGAAGCTTTACCCCCCCGAACAGAAGTAGGAATTATGACTTTTGTATTCAATCCCCATACATTTTCTGTGTTTCATCAACAATTCTAAGGTCCGAAGGTTTCAGTAAACCTGACGTGGTGCATCGGAATCTACTCCTGGACTACCAGGAAAGCTTCAAAGCACAGACTCTTTGATGCGTTACTCCCCCTGGAGAGAAGGCGGCATTGTGCCTTTTGTGTTCAATACTCATGCAATTTCTGTGTTTCATCGTCAATGTGAAGGAATAAGGATTACAGTAAACCCGCAGTGGTTCATCGGATTGTGCTTCTGTACTCCAAGGAAAGTTTGCAACGTAGACTGTTTGAAGCGTTACTCCCCCTAGACAGAAGTCGGAATTGTGCCCTTTGTATTGAATCCCGACGCAATTTCTGTGTTTCATCGTCAATGTGAAGGTCCTAGGGTTGCAGTACGCCTGCAGTGGTGCATAGGAATCTACTACTGAACTACCTGCAAATGTTCAAGCCACAAATACTTTTAAGCGTTACTATCCCTGTACAGAAGTTGGCATTTTGCTTTTTGTATTCAATCTCGATGCAATTTCTGTGTTTTACCGTCAATGTGAGGTCCAAGGGTTACAGTAAAGCTGCAGTGGTGCATCCGAATCTACTACTGGACGCCCAGTAAAGGTTCAAAGCACAAACTCTTTTAAGCGTTACTCCTCCTGGACCGATGTTGGCACTGTGCCTTTTGTATTCAACCCAGATGCAATTTCTGTTTCAGTAAACCTGATGTGGTGCATCGGAATCTACTCCTGGACTACCAGGAAAGCTTCAAAGCACAGACCGTTTGAAGAGTTACTCCACATGGACAGAAGTCGGCAGTGTGCCTTTTGTATTCAATCCCGATGCAATTTCTGTGTTTCATCGTCAATGTGAAATGCTAAGGGCTAAAGAAAATTTGGAGTGGTGCATAAGAATCTACCACTGAACTCCCAGGAAAGGTTCAAAGCATAGTCTGTTTGAGACGTTACTCCCCCTGGACAGAAGTCGGCATGGTGACTTTTGAATCCAAGCCCAACGCAATTACTGTGTGTCATTGTCAATGTGAAGGTCCAAGGGTTGCAGTAAACCTGCAGTGTTGCATCGGAATCTCTACTGGACGCCCAGTAAAGGTTCAAAGCACAAACTCATTTAAGCGTTACTCCCCCTGGACCGATGTTTGCACTGTGCCTTTTGTATTCAATCCAGATGCAATTTCTGTGTTTTACCATCTACAACAAGGTCCAAGGGTTACAGTAAACCTGAAGTGGTGCATCGGAATCTACTACTCGACTCCCAGGAAAGGCTCAAAGCACAGACTTTTTGAAGCGGTACTCTCCCTGGACAGAAGACGGCATTGTGCCTTTTCTATTCAGTTGCGATGCAAATTCTGTGTTTCTTCGCCAATGTGAAAGTCCAAGGGTTACAGTAAACCTGAAGTGGTGCATCGGAATCTAATACTGGTCTGCCAGGAAATTTACCAACACAGACTGTTTTAACCGTTACTCCTCCTGTACAGAAGTCGCCATTCTGCCTTTTGTATTCAATCTCGATGCAATTTCTGTGATTCAGCGTCAATGTGAAGGTCCAGCGGTTACAGTAAACCTGTAGTGGTGCATCGGAATATATTACTGGACTCCCAGGAATGGTTCAGAGCATAGACTCTTTGAAGCATTACCGCCCTGGATAGATGTAGGCATTGAGCCTTTTGTATTCAATCCCCAAGCAATTTCTGTGTACCATCGACAATGCGATGTTCGAAGGATTACAGTAAACCTGAAGCGGTGCATCGGAATCTACTACTGGACTCCCAGAAAAGGTTGAAAGCACAGACTGTTTGAAGCGTTACTCCCCCTGTGCAGAAATCGACATTGTGCCTTTTGTATTCAATCCCGATGCAAATTCTGTGTTTTATCGTTAATGGGCAGATCCAAGGGTTACAGTATACCTGCAGTGGTGCATCGGAATCTACTACTGGACTCCCAGGAAAGTTTGTAACACAGACTGTTTTTAGCCATACTCCGCCTGGACAGATGTCGGCATTGTGCCTTTTGTATTCCATCCCGATGCAATTTCTGTGTGTCATCGACAATGCGAAGGTCCAAGGATTACAGTAAACCTGCAGTTGTGCATCGGAATATATTACTGGACTCCCAGGAAAGGTTCAAAGCACAGACTGTTTGAAGCGTTACTCTCCCTGGACAGAGGTCGTCATTCTGCCTTTTGTATTCAATCCCGATGCAATTTCTGTGTTTCATTGTGTTGTCCCACTCCATACTGAGCACATTATCCGGTTGTCAGAATGTATGCGCAAATCCGTTATTTTGGAAAAAAATGAAGACGAATTTGGTCTACCGTTATGCATGTGGCAATTGTTTACGTTCTGTATTCTTTACATTGTTTCTACTTTTCTATCACCTGTTTATACTGTTTTGTGCCAATATAAACGCAACCTTGCAAAATATCTGTTTGTTGCTTTAATTTTGGACACTAGTGCAATTGTGGTGTAATATTAGCATGGACAAGATGTTATTGTAACTGCTTAGTTATTGGAAAATACTGTCACTGAAATTATTTTAAGGTAAATCTTTTCTCTGTTTCTATTATTATTTGTATTCTCAAGAAGCATGCGCTTCCTTGTACTATTTAGCTTAAATGGAACATGTGGCACCTGGATTTTGTACAGTTTGGATAGTTGTAGCCAGCTGCTTATTATATTACACAAATGTTAGAGAACTGGCTAGTGGACTTCATTAATGCTGTAGTTGTAATATGAAATTTGAATCTGCTCAGGAATTACCATGGGATCACAGAAACTAACGAAACAGTAGAGTGACACGAAGGCTGAACATTTCAGTCAGAATGCAATATGAGAAACGCTATTAACTACACACACATGAAATTATGAACACTGTTACTTCCAGACCTGTGCAGTAATTAATCCTTGTAGTGACCCTAGCTATTGACTATCATGAATCGTCACGGTTTCTACAGGTAACTGTAATACAACACTGAGATTTGAATAACAACAATCTTTAAGCTGAATACTTTAAATCTTTTCTTGGCAATTGTACATTGGTGAAACTGTAACTATCCTTTTATAAAATATACGTGGATTAATTCAAAACTTAGTGTCACTGAATAATTATGAAATTTACTATTCTGTCAACTCTATTAACTAAAGTGAAAATTTACTGAAATAACGTTTTAGCTCAACTAAGTAGGATACTGTGAAATATTGTGGCACTTGGGATAGTACACTGTCAAGATAAATAAGTAAGGTTAAAATACGAGTGCCCAACACTAAGCTTAAAGAACACGAACTATTGAAAAAGAGACTGCATAACTGGTCCATGAAATTATACAGTACTCAATTGGTAATTTGAGGTGAAGGTGGTGGCAGTGTCGATCTCCTATGGTTACTCAAAAAAAGGCCGGAAAAGTATCTATGGCTCTTGCTGTGTAAAAAGTTCAGGAAATTCTCTTCTAGCTTCGGATTTTCGTAGCACTGAGCAAAACAAAATATGCCATGAATAATGAGCCCAATTACTGCCACTTCTGGGGCTTTATTACATAATCTTGCCGTTTTTCTTGCCTCGTTCAGTTCACTTGATGCGAACCATTTGCCTGTTAGCCATCGACTAACTCTTGCCACAAAGGAGCCTTGAAATTCGACAGCGAAGTCCACCTTTTCTGTTCCCGCGGAGCCAGTTTCGTTACGGAGGGACTTCCCTCCGTTTTACGTGATTACAAACCTACTTTTCCTATGGATGAACCAGTATTACAAGTAAAGCTTTAATGTTTCCATCCTTTTACTGAACATTATTTTTAAAATTACATCCTTGTATTAATTACATTGACATAAACTGACAAAACTAATCAATAAATCATTTACATAAATGTTACCTCGAAGAGCTTGGTGACAGAGAAATCACATTAAGTAAAACATACAATGAAGGTGAACAAGACAAATACTGGTAATGTCGATAGTAGTGTTACAACGTGGTTCGGGCTCTTCATAGTCGCACAAAAAATGGTTCAATTGGCTCTGAGCACTATGGGACTTAACTTCTAAGGTCATCAGTCCCCTAGATCTTAGAACTACTTAAACCTAACTAATCTAAGGACATCACACAAATCCATGCCCGAGGCAGGATTCGAATCTGCGAACGTAGCGTTCGCGCGGATCCATACTGTCCATACTGTAGCGCCTAGAACCGCTCGGCCACCCAGGCCGCCCATAGTCGCACACGCAGTCTCCTTAAGATTCTGCGTCTGTAAGAAGGAGACCGTATCTTTCGTTGTGCGCCAAGGGTTCGTTCGTCGCGTACCCCTATGCGTTTCCCGAAGTGTTGTTACACGAGCAGCAAGCGCCTGGTTCTTCCATTCCGATGGCCTACGTTCTAATATCTAGAAACGTGGCTTCTGTTGAGCTATTGATGCATTCTGCTGACAGAGCCAGTGCTGCACGTAGCCTGTGTCACGCCTGGCGCCTCAAATGAATCACACGTTACAGTGTCACTAATCTGCATGCCGCTGGCACAGAGGGAACCAACAAATACGAGGTTAAATGTGTTTAAGTGATATCCTACTTTGTCGTTATACCTACACTACTGGCCATTAAAATTGCTACACCAAGAAGAAATGCAGATGATAAACGGGTATTCATTGGACAAATATATTATACTAGCACTGACATGTGATTACATTTTCACGCAATTTGGGTGTATAGATCCTGAGACATCAGTACCCAGAACAACCACCTCTGGCCGTAATAACGGCCTTGACACGCCTGAGCATTGAGTCAAACAGAGCTTGGATGGCGTGTACAGATACAGCTGCCCATGCAGCTTCAACACGATACCACCGTTCCTCAAGAGTAGTATAGAAAAACATGTATGAAAATTTATGGAACAACTGCTAATGTCATCAGTCTCTAAGCTTACACACTACTTAACCCAAATAATCCTAAGGACAAACACACACCCATGTCCGAGGGAGGACTCGAACCTCCGCCGGGACCAGCAACACAGTCCATGACAGCAGCGCCTGAGACCGCTCGGCTAATCCCGCGCGGCATCATCAAGAGTAGTGACTGGCGTATTGTGATGAGCCAGTTGCTCGGCAACCATTGACCAGACGTTTTCAATTGGTGACAGATCTGGAGAATGTGCTGGCCAGGGCAGCAGTCGAACATTTTCTGTATCCAGAAAGGTCCGTACTGGACCGGCTGTAAGTAGGTTGTCTACGGTTTTATATTGGTAACGCCACGTAGCGCTCTGTATGAAAATCACTGGCTGTGCTGTGTGCAGTCTGTGGCTAGGTGGCATTGTTGTAATATTCGCTATTGTAGTGTTGGGCTGTTGGCTGTTAACAGCGCGTTGCGTTGCGCAGTTGGAGGTGAGCCGCCAGCAGTGGTGGATGTGGGGAGAGAAATGGCGGAGTTTTGAAATTTGTAAGACTGGATGTCATGAACTGCTATGTATATTATGATTTTTCAACACTATTAAGGTAAATACATTGTTTGTTCTCTATCAAAATCTTTCATTTGCTAACTATGCCTATCAGTAGTTAGTGCCTTAAGTAGTTTGAATCTTTTATTTAGCTGGCAGTAGTGGCGCTCGCTGTATTGCAGTAGCTTGAGTAACGAAGATTTTTGTGAGGTAAGTGATTTGTGAAACGTATAGCTTAATGTTAGTCAGGGAAATTCTTTTGTAGGGATTTTTGAAAGTCAGATTGCGTTGCGTTAAAAATATTGTGTGTCAGTTTAAACACAGTCATGTATAATTGCTGAAAGGGGACGTTTCACATGTCGACCCTTAGCCCAGGATACCTCACGGAATCTTCTGATTTTTTCTTGTAGTTTGTGTAATTAGTGTAGCTTTTGTTTATTGCTAGCGCGTAATTATAGAGAGAATTTCCTTTGTAGTTGTAGTTTTTCATTGTCGTACACAGTTGTGGCATGCATGTAGATTTGCACCAAGTATTTCGCAGCTGCGCTTGCAATTAACTAGATATTATTTTCAATGCTATGTTAATGTGTTTTGTTATTTTGCTCTTCAAATTGTACTTTTCTGTGTTGTCGTGTGAAATATTGTGACAATAATGGCGTGTGAAAAACGTAATACTAGGCTCCAAAGTAAACTGAGAAATGACAGTGAAGACGAAAGCAGTGTGTTAGCGCCACCGTGTAATGAATTAACTAATGTTCAACATAGCAATTTGGTAATTGTGCATAGGGAAATGGAGCGGGCGACAAACAATGGCTTAGGCAGTGAAACAATTAGTGAACAGGGAAGCATTATCGATCGATCGCTCGGCAACAGCTCGCCTCAGGAATCCGAAATGACAGGACACAATTTTGCAAATACTGTAGATTCAGGTTTTGCGTCCTCACCGTTTTCTCAAATGAGTCAAGACACATTTTCTGCTTGTCAAAACGTGAATGTTGCCGGTGAAAATGCACTGCCAAAAAGCATAGAGAAACACATTCCAGACACTAATATATTATTATTGTAATTAATGCAACAAATTGAATAAAATCAGAGACAAACACAGCAAAAACTTCAAAAGTTAGAGACAATGGAACAAAATCAGAGACAAACACAGCAACAGTTAGACGCAATGGAACAAAATCTCCACACCACAGTTGAACAAACACGTGACGATTTAACTACTGAGTTACATAACATTGAATCGAAATGTCAAAAAGCCTGTAATGACGTAAAGACACAAATTTGTGAGCATTTCCAACCTATTTTTTCGCGCCATGAAAATGCATTACAGAATCACGAAGCAGCCTTAAAAGAACTGCAAATTGTTGCTCATGAAAATCATGAGACCTTGCAAGCTAAAATTGACTCAGCTGCATCTACCGATTCGGTTACGCAACTTACAAAAACTCAGGAAAACTTAAAGGACACAGTAGAAAGACACATGGAGGAAATTAGTTCATTATCAGAGAAAGTAGTTGAACTTTCGGATCAGCTAAATAATTTATCGACGAAGGTAGATGATAATCTGAATGACACAAAACCGGTAGTCTTTAATGACACAGAAGAGTGCGAACAAATTAGGAAATTCAAACAAAATCAGAATCAAATTAATACGCAACACCAAAGAGAAATCCGCGATGTACAAGATCAGCTGACACAGGTAGTACAAGAATTACGTATTTCAGAAGACACTCGCGCTCCAATACCGGAAGAGGGACATAGAAATACGGAACAGCCACTAAATAATAACTCAGGGCACTTCGGAAATTATGAAAGAAATCGGCAAGGTACACCGAATTTTGAGATGGAACCGCCGAAACGACGTAACAATGACCGATATGCGACTCGCCGACATGATGATTTTGACTATAAGCTGTTCATTACTACACGTAAATTTAAAGCATTTAAGAATTCTCTCATTGTTTTCCTCCCAACTGGTCATTAGAGCACAGATTAGAATTTATGTGTGGCTATTTAGAGAATGAACCAGCTGTAAGAATGCGATCGGTCATCCACTATTGTCACAGTGAAGGAGAATTTTACCATGCCTTTCTCTCAGCATATTGGTCTCAAGCTACACAAGACCGAGTAAAACATAGCATCATAATGATGAAACATTTCGAACAATCTGAATTTTCCAGTCTTGTGAAATATTTTGAAGACATGTTGCACAAGAATCAGTACCTGCCAAACCCATACAGCCCTTCAGAACTCATCCGCATTTGCTTAATAAATTTGCCTGAACATTTAAGAAATATTATTTTGGCAGGAGGTTGCAAAGACGACATTGAAGCTTTTCAGGGACTCCTACAAGAATTAGAAATTGACACAGACAGTCGCGGGATGCAAAAACAGGAAAACAATCACTACAGGTCACATCCGTCACAATTCCGTGACGACAGAAGCAATAACTGGACACGACAAGTCTATTCTTACAACGCAAATCGTGACCAAAACAGACACCACCCATATGACAACCACTGGCAGAGTAATAATAGTTACAGAGAAAGATCGCACTTCCGTAATTATGAATATGACAGGGATAACCATAGAAACAGACAGTATGGAAACCAAAACAATTATTATCAAGGGAGACAGAATAAGTTCAGACGCAACGGTCCACCACGCAGTTACGATTCCGGGAGAAATTCTCCACCACATGACCGACAAACAAGAAACTATGTAAACTACCGACAAAACTACAGACCTGAATTCCATCAGAACTTGCTCTTCAAACAGGGCAGGGCCTTCTCGTCAAGGTGAATTTGTAGAAGTTAGGTCTCCTAATCCCAGTAACGACGCACGCCAACAAATAGTTAGCAGACAATGACTCGCACCGCAGGCAGCCACGTGCGCCGGCTGGCTCAGAGAAAAATAACATAGACGCTAACACTGAGAAAGTTCCAGTATTCTTTACCGTCGTATACCGCATGATAATTGCATTGAAGTTGAAACTCGGCGTACTAGGAAAAGTAAAGGATTGCACCACATTTCACATGTAAAACCGTTTATTGAAAGATAATTTGCTTTTTAACTTTGTCTTTGCCATATAACTTTTCACGTTACGTTACTAGTATGCTTGTCAGACTTAGAATCTGTGATGAGCCAGTTGCTCGGCAACCATTGACCAGACGTTTTCAATTGGTGACAGATCTGGAGAATGCGCTGGCCAGGGCAGCAGTCGAACATTTTCTGTATCCAGAAAGGCCCATACTGGACTGGCTGTAAGTAGGCTGTCTAGGTTTTTATATTGGTAACGCCACGTAGCGCTCTGTATGAAAATCACTGGCTGTGCTGTGTGCAGTCTGTGGCTGGGTGGCATTGTTGTAATATTCGCTATTGTAGTGTTGGGCTGTTGGCTGTTAACGGCGCGTAGCGTTGCGCAGTTGGAGGTGAGCCGCCAGCAGTGGTGGATGTGGGGAGAGAAATGGCGGAGTTTTGAAATTTGTAAGACTGGATGTCATGAACTGCTATGTATATTATGATTTTTCAACACTATTAAGGTAAATACATTGTTTGTTCTCTATCAAAATCTTTCATTTGCTAACTATGCCTATCAGTAGTTAGTGCCTTAAGTAGTTTGAATCTTTTATTTAGCTGGCAGTAGTGGCGCTCGCTGTATTGCAGTAGCTTGAGTAACGAAGATTTTTGTGAGGTAAGTGATTTGTGAAACGTATAGCTTAATGTTAGTCAGGGAAATTCTTTTGTAGGGATTTTTGAAAGTCAGATTGCATTGCGCTAAAAATATTGTGTGTCAGTTTAAACACAGTCTTGCATAATTGTTCAAAGGGGACGTTTCACGACAACATGCGGTCCAGCATTATCCTGCTGAAATGTAGTGTTTTTCAGGGATCGAATGAAGGGTAGAGCCACGGCTCGGAACACATCTTAAACCTAACGTCCACTGTTCAAAGTGCCGTCAATGCGAACAAGAGGTGACCGAGACGTGTAACAAATGGCACCCCGTACCATCACGCCAGGTGATACGCCAGTATGTCGATGACGAATACACGCTTCCAATGTGCGTTCACCGCGATGTCGCCAAACTTGGATGCGACCATCATGATGCTGTAAACAGAACCTGGATTTATCCGAAAAAATGACGTTTTGCCGTTCGTGCATCCAGGTTCGTCGTTGAGTACACCATCGCAGGCGCTCCCGTCTGTCATGCAACTTCAAGGGTAACTACAGCCATGGTCTCCGAGCTGATAGTCCACGCTGCTGCAATGGTCGTCGAACTGTTCGTGCAGATGGTTGTTGTCTTCCAAACGTCCCCATCTGTTGACTCAGGGATCGAGACGTGACTGCATGATCCGTTACAGCCATGTGGATAAGATGCCTGTCATCTCGACTCCTAGTGATACGAGGCCCGTTGGGATCCAGCACGGCGTTCCGTATTACCCTCCTAAACCCACCGATTCTATATTCTGCTAACAGTCATTGGATCTCGATCAACGCGAGGAGCATTGTCGCGATACGATAAAGCGCTATCGCGATAGGCTACAATCAGACCTTTATCAAAGTCGGGAACGTGATGGTAGGCATTTCTCCTCCTTACACGAGGCATCACAACAACGTTTCACCAGAAAACGCCGGTCAACTGCTGTTTGTGTATGAGAAATCGATTGGAAACTTCCCTCATGTCAGCACGTTGTAGTTGTCGCCACCGGCGCCAACCTTGTGTGATCGCGTCTGTAGCTCGTCATCTTCGTGGTGTAGCAATTTTAATGGCCAGTAGTGTATAATGGTATTTTTCGGTTTTGGGCATTTGCCTTTTATCTGTCGGATAATCACATTTTAAATTATGACAGGCACAGTAGCCTGTGCTGAGCCTGAGAAATTACCTTTTAGAAAGCTTCCTTCTTCAGCTCTCGAATTCCTTCCTCGTGTTTATTCTTCCAGCAACCCGTCACTGTAGTCAATCACATCATTGTTATGGCATCCAATTATGTCAGTGTCCGGAACGAGCCAAAATGATAATCTTGTGTTATTAACAATAGACGAACTAAACAGTATGTTTACGTGCATTTCTCATTAAAGCGCCTCCCAATAGCGTGCTATCATTTCATAATTTCACAGGTACTAATGACCAGCAGAATAATAAAGAACTGCTGAACAAATAGGCAGACGAAGAAACTCTTCGGTTATCTTCGGATCGCGCCTAACTTGCATGGCGGGCGAAGTGGTTGTTGGGCTGTAAGATTGTAGCTTGGGGTAGCCTCGGAGGACAGACATGTCTGTCGTAGTCGTCTTCAAGAATTTAATCGCATTGTATGGTTATTTGGCCATGTAATTGAGGCAGTGTGATAGTAATTACGGAAATATGCAGTTCATGATTTTGTTGAAGAATGGAAATTATTTTTGTCTCTAAAGTGGAATGTAATTCTGCAGTTTCTCGAGTTCTGTCATTAAAAAGCGAGTGGCATCTCATATAAACAAACGGAAATTTAATTATTCACATAATCTCAGTCCCTCGCTAAGAGTTTCCTACAGCCTAAAGTTAACCGATTCACAACCTAAGCTGCGCTGGGAGCAACAACTGTAGAAGGCTGCGGGTTGGTGAAAATTTATTGGAACTTAGACATTCCACTCAGGGCGGTGAAGCAAATAGGCGCCTCGGGTGTACTGCAGTCTTAGTACAAATCAGATCAGTGACACATCTGTGGCAACACAGAGGAGGTATGAAGGAGAGAAACTCTCGAGAAAAAGAGTTTATAGTACACTACTGACCGTTACAATTGTTACACCACGAAGATGACGTGCTACAGACGCGAAATTTAACCGACAGGAAGAATTGCTGTGATATGCAAACGATTAGGTTTTCAGAGCATTCACACAAGGTTGGCGCCGGTGGCGGCACCTACAACGTGCTGACATGAGGAAAGTTTCCAACCGATTTCTCCTACACAAACAGCAGTTGACCGGCGTTGCCTGGTGAAACGTTGTTGTGATGCCTCGTGTAAGAAGGAGAAATGCCTACGATCACGTTTCCGCCTTTGATAAAGGTCGTATTGCGGTTTATCGTATCGCGACACTGCTGCTCGCGTTGGTCGAGATCCAGTGACTGTTAGCAGAATATGGAATCGTTGGGCTCAGGAGGGTAATACGGAACGCCGTGCTGGATCCCAACGGCCTCGTATCACTAGCAGTCGAGATGACAGGCATCTTATCCGCAAGGCTGTAACGGATCGTGCAGCCACGTCTCCATCCCTGAGTCAACAGATGGGGACATTTGAAAGACAACAACCATCTGCACGAACAGTTCGTCGACGTTTGCAGCAGCATGGACTATCAGCTCGGAGACCGAGGCTGCGGTTGCACTTGACGCTGCATCACAGACAGGAGCGCCTGCGATGGTGTACTCAACGACGAACCTGGGAGCACGAATGGCAAAAAGTCATTTTTTCGGATGAATCCAGGTTCTGTTTGCAGCATCATGATGGTCGCATCCGTGTTTGGTGACATCGCGGTGAACGCACATAAGCGTGTATTCGACATCGCCATACTGGCGTATCACCTGGCGTGATGGTATGGGGTGCCATTTGTTACACGTCTCGGTCGCCTCTTGTTCGCATTGACGGCACTTCGAACAGTGGACGTTACATTACAGATGTGTTCCGAGCAGTGGCTCTACCCTTCATTCGATCCTTGCGAAACCCCACATTTCAGCAGGATAATGCATGACCGCATGTTGCAGGTTCTGTACGGGCCTTTCTGGATACAGAAAATGTGCGACTGCTGCCCTGGCCAGCACATTCTCCAGATCTCTCACCAACTGAAAACGTCTGTTCAATGGCGGTTGAGCAACTGGCTCGTCACAGTACGCCAGTGACTACTCGTGATGAACTGTGGTATCGTGTTGAAGCTGCATGAGCAGCTGTGCCTGTACACGCCATCCAAGATCTGTTTGACTCAATGCCCAGGCTTATCAAGGCCGTTATTACGGCCAGAGGTAGTTGTCCTGGGTACTGAATTCTCAGGATCTATGCACCCAAATTGCGTGAAAATGAGCCGGCCGCGGTGGCCGTGCGGTTATAGGCGCTGCAGTCCGGAACCGCGGGAGTGCTACGGTCGCAGGTTCGAATCCTGCCTCGGGCATGGATGTGTGTGATGTCCTTAGGTTAGTTAGGTTTAAGTAGTTCTAAGTTCTAGCGGACTGATGACCTAAGATGTTCAGTCCCATAGTGCTCAGAGCCCTTTGAACCATTTGCGTGAAAATGTAATCACATGTCAGTTCTAGTATGATATATTTGTCCAATGAATACCCGTTTATCATCTGCATTTCTTCTTGGTGTAGCAATTTTAATGGCTAGTAGTGTACGTACGTACATATTACCCTCTCTCCCACTCTCTCTTTTTGATCTTGCCGTAACACTCAAAACTACTCGGGTTACTAAACACATCCATAATCACTCTCTAGAAGAAACTTTGTAGGCTGCATTGTCATCTATTTCATTTGACCATTATTTTTTTTTTATATCATGGAAACTAGAAGAGGAAGAGAAAAGATCATGAAACTTCATGAATGGAGTGAGTACGTGATGTAATTTTAATGATGTTATATTACTTTAACGATTACAAATTTGAGTCGAATCTGCAAAGAATTTTGGGGTATGAGTCCACTTATCAGCGTTGCACTGCACTCTCTCTGGCCGGATGCAAGCACTGATTCGCTTGGGAAGGATATCGCAAAGCCGTCGAATCCTCTCCTGGGGCTATTTGACAACTGTTGTATCTGGTCCTTGGTATCCTGGGTGCTGTGGTGTACTTAGGTACCACACAAGAAGAGTTTGTGTCAGTTGGTATTAGAAGTACCGTGGACGACCGCATGCAGCAGGAACATGGCTACTGAGTAACCGAATGACGCTGCCCATGAGAATCACGCCCCCTGGTGCTGCAGCATATTTAGGGACAGAGACGCGCTCTTAAGTAAACGTACACGAGTAGAATTTGGCGGTTTCAAGTTCTAAATCAGTCCGAGTCTTGCTGCGGAGTTCCTGAAGAGCGTTCGTCGTGTCTTCAAGACTTCAAGTCGTCGAGCGAGATAGAAATGGTAATCTGTAAATACACAGTGGTTAGTCTTCAATAGAAGTGAAATCCAAGCAAGTAAACAGAAATTGATAGTCGAGTTTTAGGTATTTTCTCATTATTACTACGGTAACCAGCTTCTCGTATACACTTTTCCTTCAAAAACCCTGTTTTTCGGGTATTTTTGAAGGCCCATATAGAACGAGGGATGAAACGACTATATTTTGTGAGACAGAAAAATTATACAATTTGTGAAAATCCAAGCCACAGTTAGCGTCGCCAAACGTGTTGTTTGTTTCCTTGCCTCAAACGAAACAAACTGAGGTATTGCGCAGCTAGCTTAATTTTATCACTCCCAAAGAAGGCGCATTTTGACTGGCAATGAGCATCTGAACATGTTGTAACTCAGGTATCGCAGATGTCTGCGCACTAAAGCATTTTAAGGTGTGCAAGTGGATTCATTTGCGCGCGAGACGACCTAATTAGCTAACGTGTATAACTCGGAAACTGCACAAAGTAACGAGTTTTTTCTTAACAATTATTTCTTAGCGCAACCTCCCTCGCAACAGCCTTCCCAGCGTTTCAGCCTCTTTTTGACCACCCTGTATGTCTGTGTAGTTCAGTGGAGTCACCAGATACACAACTAGTTAATGAGGGTATGACATTGCCAGAAAAAACGGTTTATGACATATACAAAGTCATTCGAGGTATGAAGATACAAAAGCTGTAAGCACCATAATACAATAGGATCTTGCAAAATTACGTACAGAACAAAGCGGCGCAGAGGTTGAGCACACTGCACTCACATTCGGAGGACGACGGTTAAAAGTCAAGTCCGGGCATCCACGTTTAGGTTTCGATTGATATCCCTAAATCGGTTGAGGGAAGGGCCGGGATGATTCCCGCGGAAATCTCACAAATGATTTCCTTCCCTAATCCGAGCTTGTACTCCGTCCGTAATTACCTCGTTGTCGGCATCACATTAAATTCTAATCTTCTTTCCTGTTTAAGAAAAATATGTATAGAAAGACTGTGGAAGAAGACAGTTCGTCGAAACTGGAACACACGGCTAATTTCTCTACATCAAAAGAAAGGTCACAAACAACTTCGTCTTCATAATTTACAAAAAAATTCACTACAATCATTACTAATTGTAGAGATAAAACATTGGTCAAACAAGCAAAAGAACAGGTTTGTGTTATTGAAAGATAGAAAGAAATGTGCCATTTTCAAGTAGTAAACTGTACAAAGGAACAATGAATATGAATTGCCTAGGTCTCATAGATTGTAATAAAGTTTGTGACTCAGTTTCAACTAAAACTATAATAACAACCCTCGATAAATACGGCAGTTACCCAACTTTAGTTAGTATATTAAAGGAATGTACATCAATCTGCACCTAACACTAGAATTCAACAGAATACTGGGAAACTTAGAACTGAGAGAGATGTCGGACAATGCGTTTCCATATTGACAAGTTGTAAGTCATAGAGAAAGTTTTCAGATCGTAGAGCTGGGCAAATAAATGGCATGATCCATAGTATTACAAAAATTTATGTATGTATGTACGTACCACATCTCTTCCTAAACCACTAGACTGATTTCAATCAAACTTTGCACACAAACGAGTTAACGTCTGAAAAGAATCGCGGCTGGGGTAAGAACCACCCACCTATGAAAGGACTTAGGGGCGGGGGTGAAATAGAAGCGTAGCTCATGACACGCAAATACCCAGACTACATTCAACCTGTATTTGAGAATGATGTTAGTTATTGACTTGCAACAAATTTTATACATATTTTCAAACCTACCCCAAACATTTTCTCGTTGACAACCGCCACAAGGTGATGACAGGAAAAAAGTTGATCGCTTACTACATTTTCGCTGTTGATGAGTAAAACAACCACAACAGGCATTCCGTTTTAATCTATTTCTTCTTTAATACTAACTGTATTCGCGTCACATTTTGCAGACAGCGTTCACATATACCACCGAATGTACCAGCAAAATTATAACTTTCTAAGAGACACAGTTGATGATGTATGACGGTACTTCTTTGCTATTAACTCTGTTCGGAACACATTTCGCAGACAGTATCCACATGCTGATGAATGTTCCTATAATAATACCTCGTTGTACATCACACAGTTCAGGAGATACGAGGTCAAATACTCTGAGATGCGTGAAAAGTTGTCACATCAGTAGTAGTATGGTATTCCGTCCCACGGCAGGTCTTGTCATGTGTTGAGCCTCTTCCACTTTTGTCTGTCCATAGCCATTCTTTACATTTCTGAATATTTGCCTCCTTTGATATTGTCCAGCATTTGATATCTTCTTTTTCCTCTTCCACTTTTTTCCTTCACCATTCCTTCTATTCATTCCTTCAATAAACAGTCCCTCCTCAAACAATGTCCAATCCAGTTCCGTTTTCTGTTTCTGATGACTTTCAGCATGTTTCTTTCTTCTCTAACTCTTGTTAATACTTCTTCATTCCTTAGTCGGTCTTCGCATTTCACTTTTTCCATTCTTCTCCATATCCGCATCTCTAATGCCTCTAATCTTCTTTCATCTTCCTTCCTCAACGTCCATGTCACCGCGCCATATAGTGCAACGCTCCAGATGTAACATTTGGCAAGTCTTTTCCTCAGATCCTCTTTTAGTGGTCCACAAAGTAATTTCTGTTTCCTTTTGAATCCTTGTTTCGCCATTGCAATTCTTTTCCTAATTTCTGTTGAGCAATACATACCATCCATTATTACACTTCCCAAGTAATTGAAGTTATTCACTTGCTTTATTTCCACTCCCCTATTTTCATACGGCATTTTCTCCCCTTTCCTCCAGTTACCATGCTTTTCGTTTTCTTCTTGTTAATCTTCATTCCATATTCTTCTAATTTTGTGTTTAGACCATCTAACATTTCTTCCATCTCTCTTACACTCTCTGCCATCACACATGAGCTTTTAATTTATTACATCTTTACTACTAATTCTATTCGCAACACATTTCGCAGCCAATATCCACAGTACCACCGGATGTACGGCAAAATTATATCATTATACGACACATACAGAAAATATTAGTTCATAAAGACTGAGCAGCGTGAAATATATGTGTGTGTGAAATATATGTAACATGTGTGTAGTCTCGGAAAGCCGCAGACAAAAAACTCCTCCTAAGCCTCTGGATCGATTTCACCCGAACTTTGCACAAATATCACATCTATAAAGAAGTACTGTGGGAGTAGGAACTACCAGTCTGCTATTGGTAGTGGGGGTAATAACAATGTGATTGTGATAGAAGGTGTTGTGAAGGAGGCGGACAGAGAGGGGGAAGGAGGTGATGTATTTAGGGGAAAAGTAGATGGGCAAAGAGAAAGGTTTTAGGGAGGAAAGGAGATGGATAAAGAGAAAGGGGAGGAGGAATGGACTTAAAGGGTAGACAGAGGGGGAGGACGGGATGAAATGAGGGGGCAGGAGTAAATGGTAGAGAGAGGGTGAAGAGGATATGGAGAGGCAGGAGGAGGTGGACAGAGAGAGGGGATGGGGGAGATGGGTAAAGGGGTGAGGTAGAGATGGACAGAGAGAGGGAGAAGGAGGATTTGAATAGAGAGTTGGGGAAGGAGGAGATGGATAGAGAGGAAGGAGCAAATGGACAGAAGGGGAGTAGCAGATGGACAGAGGGAAGGACAGGAGGAGATGAACAGAAGGATAGAGTGTTGTGGATGGACGTGGTGGACAGAGAGCAGGTGTGGAGGGGATGGTCAGAGGAGGGAAGGAGTTGCCGGACAGAGAGAGGGGAAGCAGGAGAATGAGTAATAGAAGATTGGAATAAATACATACCCAGGCAAAGGTGGGTATTCAGCTACCTGTTTATAAAACATACAAAGAACTTTCGTGCCTCTGGCGACTTTCTGTTATTTCCTGATACACTTCGACAAGAAACGGGAGGCCTTGGTATAATAATAGGAAAGAAGATCTGGAAGTCAAAGTGAGGTATAATCAGAACATAGAAAAAAGAATAGTGTACAAATAAAGTATTTAGTCGTAATGATTAATTCATGAGGTTTGGTATCACTAACGTAGAGTCAGCACATTGAAAAGAAAAATAGTGAGACCGATGGCCTTTTTAGTCTGGTCCCTTCAACCCCCACAAACCAACCAACCAAGAAAAATGGTATACATTGACTATGAAGTCATAAGTGGTAGCATATGAGTTTTGGCACTCATATGTTACGTAGCTGAATGCTTCAATTGAATGGGCAGATGAAGACATAAATAGAAAATTGGCTTCGAGTGCTCTCGGTACTCTAATCGAAATATTCAAAACAAAGATTCCTATTTGACTCAAACATAAAGTTTACAACCGGTATACATAACTAGTTTTAAGTTATGACAGTGAGACACGAGCTTTAAACGCAAAGATTAATCAAGATGGACTCGCGAAATATTAAGAGAGATCGGAATATCAACAAATTGATCAAATAACTACCTGGAGTCGCACGCGGTATTATGACTGTAATGAAAACGAAATGGCGGTGACCGGGGCATGTAGCCAAGAACATGGATGGTAGCTGCACTGATGTTCTATAGCGGATTACAAGAGACGAGATAAAACCGTGGAGGCAACCTGATGGAAGCTGGATTCCATAGAAAACGTGCAGGATCAGTAGCGATAAATTGTAGACCGTAAAGGATGGAGAAGTGTGAAAGAGACGTATGTTAATGTCAGTGGATATCAAACGGCAGGCAGTGATGACGGTTATTGCATATTTACACTGTTAAGTCTGCCTTCGTTTCACTACGCTGTATTTCAGGCAATAATTTTAAAATAACACCAACTTTATCTCTTTTTACCCAAGAATTTTAATACGTTAAAGGTAGCTTGTAAAAGATTCATAAGTAGCCATCACGCAATTCTTCTAGCTTAATACGAAACTTCGTTTGCGCTCATATGTACAGCCTGCCGGAGCGCGGGAGGTTGGGTGGGGGGGGGAAGGGGAGGGTGGTATGACTTATGGAGGCGGGGGGCAAATATATACAGTACGAAGGAAAAAATGTGTACCTGGAAATTCCTTATAGTTGAATGAATCGATGAGGGTAATTTGGTACTTATCATCACAGCACTGACATATACTGTATGCAGATTTTGAGAAGGTTATGTTTAAGTGTCGTTTTAAACTTTTAATTGTAGAACGCATGTGGTCCAAATGTAAATCACTTCTGAAGGCCTCTTCCTGTAGCCATAACCTTCACAAAAAGCAGTTTATGTGCACGCGAATGTTTATCAAGGAAAAACCAGACTGGAGCAGTGTTCTCTACAGCATAAGTTATCTGTTTTTGTAACTTCTATCACTGGTTCCATAACGTTAAATCGCTTGTAATTGGACCGTTAAAGCAGACTTCCCTCATTATGTGCACTCTGCTCTCAGAGATATTACGCGGTACAGAACATAAACAATCAAATACACTCCTCATCTTGTATACTCAATAGCATTGGGAAAACAGTTCGGCTACTAAGTATGTACCTCAGTCTAAATCCGACTTCAGCTTTGAGTCTGGCCATTGTCATCTGGAACAATAGCAAGTTGCTTCTAAAGTGGTGGTCGCTAGCTCGCCTCCAACTAAGAACACAGAACTTCGTATCGTTATTATGCAAATCTTGTGTACACATCAAACATAAAGTTATTGCATATGTTAGATTCTAGTTTGTAGTGCATACCAATACAGAACCTGTCGGAGTCTACCAAAATTTTACAACTATAGCTAATTAAACAAATATTTCGTTAATACTAACGCTGGACAACTTTGCACTTTTTTGGTATTGGGATTATTACTTTCTTCTTGACATCTAAGGGTATTTCGACTGTCTCATACACACAGCATAGCACGTGGAACAGTTTTCTCCAGCCTAGTTCCCCGCAGGATCTTAGTAACATTGAGAGAATGTCGTCTGCTCCAGGTGTCGTATCGAATTAGGTCTCTCAGGGCATTGTCAGATACTTTTCACAGTATCACATTACTCAGATTCATTCGTTCCCCGCACCACACGATTGTCTTGAAGGCATCTTCTTTTCATAGCTCTTCTGTATATCCCTTCCACGTTTCCATTTCTTTAGTATTGGCCTTCTTCTTCATACAGTGCTTCTCGTTTTTCTGAAAATCTCTTTAACTTTTCTATATGTAGCATCTCCCTTACTCATAGTCATGCAAGCTTCTACAGTTCCGTTACCGCTTTGCTATTTTGCACTTTCTGTCAACGTCATTTCTTAAACGTCTGTCTTTCTTTCTAGCTATTCCACTGCTGCCTTCACCACTTCATTTATCAAAGCTACCCATTAATCTTCTATCGTATATCTTTCGCCTGCTTCGGTCAATAGTTGGCTAGTGCTCTCTTTAAAACTCTTTATCACCATGAGAAACATCAATCAAAACGTGGAGATATGAAGGATGCAAGGAAAGATGAAAGAGGCTAAGTCGCAAGAGCAGATAGTTAAACATTTGAAACCTTTCGCTTGAGTTGATATCATTAGGGGATGCCTAATTAAAACGGTAGAGATTTTTTGATCGAAAATCGTGAAGGCTTCTCAAATTACCTCGCTGCCTTGAAATGCTGTCGCGGAATTAAGTTTTGATTGTGAGAAAAAATACATGCTCGAGTCGAAGCAAAATCATCCAGTTGCGAAACTTTTTCAATTACTTGTGACGAAAGTACGGACATCGACGGCGTAGCTCAGTTACACTAATATATATGTTTTATGAGGAATCGTTGGACCCTCTATCAGTATGGAATATCAGAACGGGACAATGCATATTTTTCTGTGTTTTTCGAAAGCACAATCTATTTAGGCCAAAATTAATTTTCTAATTACAGTTGGAGGTTCGCTTACGATCAGGAGAAACAACGGTTTTGAGTCATTACTGCAAAAGAAACAAAGTGGAATTTGAGTCTCGGAACTGACATTGTATTATTTATCAAAATAATAGACACTGAACCTCGAGAGACAGCTCTCTGCTTTCTTAATTGCATTAGAAAGCGAACTTAATGATATATCCTACTACTTGCTGAGGTAGGTATTTATTCCAATCTTCTATTAGTCCATCTCCTCCTTATCCTGGCGTCTATCTCCTCCTTCACCTCCTCTCTGTCCACCGCCTCCACACTGTCTCTTGTCTCTCTGTTCATCTCCTCCATCTTCCACTTTCTGTCCATCACCTTCAGCCCCATCTCTGTCAATCTCCTCATCCCCTTTTCTCTGTCAATCTGTTCCTCGTTCCTTTATCCATCTGTTCGTTCACTCTCCGTCTGTCTCCTCCTCTCTCTCTGTCCAACTGCTCTTCCTCCCTTTCTCTGTCGATCTTCTCCTCCCCCTCTCCCTGTTCATTTCTTCTACTTTCAGCGTCAGTATCTTCCTCTCCGCTCTCTTTATCCATCCCCACCTCTTCCCTTTCTCTGTTCATTTCCTCTCGCCCTCCGTCTGCTCATTTTCTCCTCCCCTGAATCTCTTCCTGACTCTTCCACGCCCTGTCTCTGTCCATCTACTCCTCTTTCTTTTCTCTGTTCATCTCCTCCTCTCTCCCCCCTTAGTCCATTTGTTCCTCCCCTTTCTCTGTGCATCTCTTCCTCCTCCTGTCTTTACATATTTCCTCCTTCCCCTTCGCTGTCTGTCCATGTCCTCCTCCACCATTCTTTATGGTTCTTACCCCTACAATATTTCTTTCAACACTGCAACTAATATATGTACCAAATTTGATTGAAATCGTTCTAGGGGTTAAGGATGAGCTTCTTATCCGTGGCTTTGCCCGCTTAGGCACAAGTCAAATATATTTCACATATATTTAACACATTTCACACGTATTTTTACACACGTTTCATCTCCATGTTTAGTGAATTTCGATCTGTAGTTTCATTTTCATTCAGCTCAATGACGAAGTATCTTCTGAACTAAATACTTTACAGTGACATAATTTTGTAAGTACGTCAGTGTTATATGTGGCTACAGTAAGCGAAATGTGTTGTAAATAGAGTTAATAGTAGAGGATTAATAAAGTAAAACATCATGCATGATGAGGAAGTTCTTCACACGTCTCAGTGTTTATGACGTTTTACCTCCTAAACTATGATGTAAGTCTTCTGGTGCATTCAGTGGTAAATGTGAATACTATCTGCATAATGTCACGGATACAGTTGGTAATAAAGAATCAATAAACTAAAAGATCATGCTTCATGTGAGCTACACCGTTTTCCACCACACCCATACGTCTTTGGTGGGTGAGTGGTTCTACCCTGACAGTGATTATTTACAGCCAGTGTCTTGATTACCAAGCATGGTTGAAATGGGTCCAATGATTTACGAGGAGATGCGGAACATACACACGTCCATCCATTTTTATCGTTTGTATGGGCACGAAGGTGCGTTGCCACTCGTTCTGGACGTTTTTTAACAGTCCTGCGACCTAAAAGAGAAAAATCTCAGTTCTTGAGAACTGAAAATTAATATACGTCATTCTCAAATCCTTTGTGATTGGTATAACAACACGATTTATTTTTAAAATTCCAAAAACAAGATCAGATCATGAAAATATCAAATCATTTAATTTATTTATTTACTTTTGTGGTCCACATGAACTCAAAAAGTCCGCTTATTTGTCCCGGGTAAGTCGTTGAGTTTGACATGTCAATTTAAACTAACGTGCAGCTAACCTTTCTTTTCTATTTTTGAAGGAGGGATGTCGACCGCACTGTTTTTCTAAACACTTACACTTTGTGACAACTATTGGATTCTTTTTTATTACGTAATATCGGTTAAAGAGGGAGCATTAGTGGCTTCTACTTTAATAACTAAGTTAATCATTATGCTATAAGAACAGAAACTTAAACCACCTGATATACCAACGACCTTGTTACATCAAGGAACATTGTGACATAATGTCTAATATTGCCCACACAACAATGTGAGACATTAACAGTCCATAGAAGCTTATCGTAGAGATTATGTGACTACATGTAGCTCCTGAAAGCAGTTTATTGTTGCTACCACTGAAAGTCGTCAGGATGAAGATAATCCGAGAACGTCGTTTCGGAAGAGTCCACAGTTGCATTTTTCAGACACAGGTGAGAGAAGACATTTGTGGAATATTTCCAGTTGTTCCCTGTAGCAGCCTTATTTATATTTTATCTTACTGTATTGTTTTCTTTCGGTAAAATGTTTCCTTAATGTAATAATATGCATCATTTAAAACGTAGGTGTCACTACAAAATACTCGTGGCAGCCTACAGCTGGGTCAGTCCTGAAATTCGAGACGCAACGTACCATCACTGTTAAAGGAATCGCAGTTACCTGTGATAAACATTGGACAGTTATTCGTGCAATTCATTGAGCGAACAATTTGTGTACGCTGTTGAACGCGACGCAAGCACAAAATGACGCACAAGGTTGCTTCCTGCCATCGTATCAGAGTTTTGCCAAATTTTTCTCCACCACTTCAACAGTCTTTTCACTTTACTTATTACTTTTTCAGTTTGTCTGTGCCTTTCCACAACGAAGTCCTGGGTTCTATGAAACGCGAATTACACGCTTAAATAAGTAAAGCGTCGAAAGGTGATAGCACGTTAAGTCGTGAAGAGCGACATATCAGCGTTAACGACGTTAATGACGGCTTTTTACAGTAGGTTATCTGGTATTCTCTTTCCTGTTTGCATGCTGTCACAGCGGCACTCCGTGCCTTATTACCGATACCAGAGTGAAG
Organism: Schistocerca serialis cubense; assembly: GCF_023864345.2. Classification (NCBI taxonomy): domain Eukaryota; kingdom Metazoa; phylum Arthropoda; class Insecta; order Orthoptera; family Acrididae; genus Schistocerca; species Schistocerca serialis. The sequence continues at coordinate 142,876,628 of NC_064638.1, read as the reverse complement.
ACGAAACGCCACAGAAATTTAATGCAACGGAAGACTGTGTGTAAGAGTAGGCAGCAGTAGAGTATAGCAGCTCTGTAAAATAGGTAAGTCAGTTTTTGTGGAACATTCCGTCAGCTCTTGGAGGAACATGGACATGTTAATAACTTGAATACAACAAATTAATGTTCCACAATAATATTTATTATTTGGCGATGGCGTAAGTAGCCGAAAGCCGGTTCATACTGAACTAATAAATATTATTGTGGAACATTAATACGTTACATTCAAATTAATAAGTCAGATTTTTTTGCTAACTCCGTATTTTCTGTCTCTAACTCACACACAAAAGGATACACACACACACACACACACACACACACAAATGGCTCTATGGGACTTAACATCTGTGGTCATCAGTCCCCTAGACTTAGAACTACTTAAACCTGACTAACCTATGGACATCACACACATCCATGACCGAGGCAGGATTCGAACCTGCGACCGTACCAGGCGCGCCGTTCCGGACTGAAGCGCCTAGAATTGCTCGGCCACAGCGGCCGGAAGAAATAGTGTGACTTAGTGATCCTTCATTTAACCGTAGTGGACAAGGGAAGAAGAGAGAGAACCTGGGCTGAGTGACTTTCGCAAGCAACACGATGCGCTGACCCCCCCGCAGCCACTTACACCCACAACATAGGATCCAGTGATCATAAAGTTCGATATATGTGTATTTTACGAGTCACAATTTTCATTATGTGACATCACTTTACCCTCACTCAACACCATTTGTAATGCCTGGTGACTGTAACTAGTATTTGACGTTACAGATGAACCAGATTGTTGGAAGAAACCCATCCTTGTATAAAATACTTCTTAATTACGAAGAAAAGATACTCAGTTACTGATCTCTGACATGCAAGTCATTCGCTAATAATCACGTTACTTTCTTGTACGATAGCATCCATGCCAACAAATGCTTCAGTAAGTTATCGTAGACTAATTCGAACTTATGGACCTGAAAATCATTACATAAGCAATCAAAACAGTTTAAAACATTTGCCTTCACATTCTGTGAATGTCTCAATTCAGATGGTATTAAGAAATGCAGAAGATACAAAAGCACACGAATCTTACTTCATTCTGCCAAATTCACTACCTGTCAAAAAATGACCAAGATTCCAAAGAAGTTAGATCTCATTATGCCGAGAATTCCATTAGTTTGAGAACCACGAAAAAGATGTCTCCAATTCCGTGATTATTTGTTAATTATGCACTCGAAGACAAAAAAAGCACTACGAAAGGAATTATGCGGGTGGGATGAAAATCGGTAGACGTGATTTCCATTTACAGATAAAAAAATGATTACAATTTCAGGAAAATTGTATGATTTATTCAAGAGAAACAGAGTAACAAACTGAGCAACTCAATAACGCATTGTTCCAACTCTTGCCCTTATGCAACCAGTTTTTCGACTTGGCATTCATTGATGCCACAGTTGTTGAATGCCCTCCTGAGCGATATCGTCCAGATTCTGTCCAACTGGCGCACTACGTCATCAAAATACCGAACTGGTGGGAGAGCACTGCCCATAATGGTCCACAAGTTCTCAGTTGGGGAAAGAACTGACTACTTTGCTTGCCAAAGTAGGGCTTGGCAAGCAGGAAGACAAGCAGTAGAAACTATTTCTATGAAGGGCAACAAAATTGGGCATAGAATGCCGTCGACACATCGCTGAACTGTAAGGGTGCCGCAGATGACAACCAAACGGGTCCTGCTATGAAATGAAATGCCATCCTAGACCATCACTCGTGACTGTCGAGCCGTATAGCGGGCTGCAATCGGGTTGGTGTTCCACACCTGTCAGGGACGTCTCCAGACACATTTTCGGCCTGGAGTCTCACTGGGTGTCGTATAATTGTCTTAAGTGATCAGTCCCGTGAAACGCATGGTAAAATCCGCAGGACAGAACAGGTAGTTGGAATTGTGGAAAGGGGCCAAAAATGAGCGGCTGTCGGTTATGCGCTAAAACATATAACTTTAATTAGTTGCCCAAACACTACAGCGCAAATTTCCGAGCTTAACTATCGACTGAATATGTCACACAATCTTATGGCTTAAGGGCACAATCTCTTTAATTTTTAAAACGGCTGAAGGCCCATGATTTAAAACACAACTACAATAAATTTTCAAAAGGCAGAAAGCGCAAGGCTTAATCCTTAAATAATATTTCAAATGAGGCTGAAGGCCCAAACAATGCAAGACTTGACAAGTAACGAACTTTCAATTTTAAAGTGGCTGGAGGCCGATTGTTTAAAACCGAACTAAATTCATACAAATTCGACCCATCGGCTATGAGCCATTAAAATGCACAATCAAACACCAGTAAGAAAAAGCAGTACAGCCAGCGGTGCTCAGAAGTTTCCAGGGGTCGGTCTGCACTTGAAATATTAACGTTCGCTTAGGGGAGACAGGTAATCGGCCCAACTACACTCCTGGAAATTGAAATAAGAACACCGTGAATTCATTGTCCCAGGAAGGGGAAACTTTATTGACACATTCCTGGGGTCAGATACATCACATGATCACACTGACAGAACCACAGGCACATAGACACAGGCAACAGAGCATGCACAATGTCGGCACTAGTACGGTGTATATCCACCTTTCGCAGCAATGCAGGCTGCTATTCTCCCATGGAGACGATCGTAGAGATGCTGGATGTAGTCCTGTGGAACGGCTTGCCATGCCATTTCCACCTGGCGCCTCAGTTGGACCAGCGTTCGTGCTGGACGTGCAGACCGCGTGAGACGACGCTTCATCCAGTCCCAAACATGCTCAATGGGGGACAGATCCGGAGTTCTTGCTGGCCAGGGTAGTTGACTTACACCTTCTAGAGCACGTTGGGTGGCACGGGATACATGCGGACGTGCATTGTCCTGTTGGAACAGCAAGTTCCCTTGCCGGTCTAGGAATGGTAGAACGATGGGTTCGATGACGGTTTGGATGTACCGTGCACTATTCAGTGTCCCCTCGACGATCACCAGTGGTGTACGGCCAGTGTAGGAGATCGCTCCCCACACCATGATGCCGGGTGTTGGCCCTGTGTACCTCGGTCGTATGCAGTCCTGATTGTGGCGCTCACCTGCACGGCGCCAAACACGCATACGACCATCATTGGTACCAAGGCAGAAGCGACTCTCATCGCTGAAGACGACACGTCTCCATTCGTCCCTCCATTCACGCCTGTCGCGACACCACTGGAGGCGGGCTGCACGATGTTGGGGCGTGAGCGGAAGACGGCCTAACGGTGTGCGGGACCGTAGCCCAGCTTCATGGAGACGGTTGCGAATGGTCCTCGCCGATACCCCAGGAGCAACAGTGTCCCTAATTTGCTGGGAAGTGGCGGTGCGGTCCCCTACGGCACTGCGTAGGATCCTACGGTCTTGGCGTGCATCAGTGCGTCGCTGCGGTCCGGTCCGAGGTCGACGGGCACGTGCACCTTCCGCCGACCACTGGCGACAACATCGATGTACTGTGGAGACCTCATGCCCCACGTGTTGAGCAATTCGGCGGTACGTCCACCCGGCCTCCCGCATGCCCACTATACGCCCTCGCTCAAAGTCCGTCAACTGCACATACGGTTCACGTCCACGCTGTCGCGGCATGCTACCAGTGTTAAAGACTGCGATGGAGCTCCGTATGCCACGGCAAACTGGCTGACACTGACGGCGTCGGTGCACAAATGCTGCGCAGCTAGCGCCATTCGACGGCCAACACCGCGGTTCCTGGTGTGTCCGTTGTGCCGTGCGTGTGATCATTGCTTGTACAGCCCTCTCGTAGTGTCCGGAGCAAGTATGGTGGGTCTGACACACCGGTGTCAATGTGTTCTTTTTTCCATTTCCAGGAGTGTATATCTGAATCGCCGGCAACCCAACCAAGAGACAGTCCACGGACTCACCGACATGACGACTTGCTTTCCACCCGACCAGTACACAAGGAACTCCAAAGCCAAAACGTAAAAGGCGTAGACGCCCACACCCAAGTATGAATAAGCTGTCAAAATTACACACACGTGTTGGCCAGCGACAACATGGTGAGGAAAGGACACTGCCTGAATTTTATGTCAGCGGCCAGGCCAGGTAACCGTAACGCTAACGGCCACAAGGCAGAAATTTCCGTTGATGCTCTTGCACTTCAAATAACCAACATACAGTTAAACTCCAGCGGATGGTGGCCAAACTTTCGCCAACTCGAACAGTCGCTGTTGCTCACGGGAACACCCCCAACATCCAACGTGAACAGACTGGCTTTGGTAATTAAATCACCACTCAACTTCGATGTACTGCGTCGGTGAGCCACGAACCTCTTAGCAATCGCATCAGCTCCCACACACTCCGACACTGCGTGGAGACCGCCAGCGTGCCCTGCCTACTGTGCCGTGCGGAGGTTTCCTGGCTGGTCTGCGCCATCCGACCGACTTCTCAGAGCCAGTACGCCGACAACATTTAAAATAAGTTGTCCATCAAAATCACACAAACTACGCACAGTTTCACGGACATTGCACGAAGAACTAGACAACGCTAACGACAGTGACTGTACAATAACATCACGAGTCGCCAGGCACAGCCAACCCATAAGCGGTCGCCGGCCAAATACACGTCGCCCGGCAAGACGACCGACCGACGACCAACCAAAGTCGTCACCAACCGGCGAGGCCTGGCGGTCCGGACCTCACAGCTGCCGCGCCCCGACTGAACTTGGGCGCCAAACTGCCAGGTGCGAACTAACTGCTGGCGCGTTCCAACTGACTGGTCGACACACGACGACTGGGAAGTAATAGCAGTCCAGCAAAGATAATACGGAAAGCGCTCCTGCTGCTGCTGCCGCTCACGGGCAGGCAAAGCAGCAACTCAGTGACGCAAGTAATTAAAACTAAGATAACAAGGTGGCAGTACGGCAAGAACAGGTTGTTAAATAAGAGATGGCACCAACACGAGCCGCACACGGCTCATCCCGCTTCGAATTCAGTCTCTACGACCAGCGAAGATGTGCCTGGAGACGCCCTGGGCAGCACTGGGATACCAACCTCACTGTCACCCGCTATACGGGCCGACACCCAAGAGTGATGGTCTGGGCTGCCACTTCATTTCATAGCAGGACCCTATTGGTTGTCATCTTGCGGCACGTCAATTATATCCTACACCCTTTTTTTGTTGCTCTTCATGGCACGCTGTCCTGGGCCTACTGTTTAGCAAGATAATGCACGCCCACAGACGGCAAGTGTTTCTTCTGCTTGTCTTCGTGCTTGCCAAACTCGCAAAGTCACCAGATTTCCGTCCGCCCCGGTAGCTGAGTGGTCAGCGTGACAGACTGTCAATCCTAAGGGCCCGGGTGCGATTCCCGGCTGGGTCGGAGATTTTCTCCGCTGAGGGACTGGGTGTTGTGTTGCCTAATCATCATCATTTCATCCCTATCGACGCTCAGGTCGCCGAAGTGGCGTCAAATCGAAAGACCTGCACCAGGCGAACGGTCTACCCAACGGGAGGCCCTAGCCACACGACATTTCCATTTACCGGTTTCCCCCCCCCCCCCCCCCCAATTGAGGACGTTTAAAGCATTATGGGTAGGGACACCGAACCATCTCGAGATTCTGAAGATCTTATACGCCAGTTGGACAGAATTTGTCACGAGGTCCCTCAGGAGGACTCCAATCGCTATCAGTCAATGCTGAGCCGTGTAATTCCTTGCGTAAGGACCAGAGGTGGATCAACGCGTTGCTGACTTGCTCAACTTGTGGAGCTGCTTCTCTTGGATAAATCATACAATTTTTCTGAAATTGTGACCATTCTTTAACCTGTACATGGAAATCACATCTAATCTACCGTTTTCCGTCCCATTCTCATAAATCCTTCGTGATGCGTCCTTTTTTTTTTTTTAAGAGTGTACCATCAGCCGCATCTTGTTATAATACAAATACCTGTGTCTCAGGGGTTACACTCACTGTCAGACGTATCAGACGCATGACGCAGAAACAATACATCGCTCTCAAATTCACGTTAAGCGTATGCAGATGTCTTAAATAGCAGTGCATTGCTTTGGGACGGGGCGGGGCTCTGGGAGAGATGGCAGGGGAACAGGAGATTTGGTTAGCGGTTCCATGATTCTTGGTATTTTGCCATGTCTCTTTCTCCTTGACATAAGCAGTGCAGACCTGGTAGCTTGTGCGGTAATAAGGAACTGCATATGTAGGCATTTATACTCAATACTTTTTTAATGATAAACGTACTATTGATGCGTGGACCTACTTGATCCGTGCTCGCGTCATATTTTATCTCTTCACTATTATCAGCCTATGTAGAGAGACAATAAAATCACTGGAATAAGCATCAGAAAATAGTGATTAGCACGAACACTGTCCGACAGAAGAAGTAACGCTCTCAGTAGGGGAGGAGCAAACTAAATGATATTTGACGGATTGAGAGGGTACGCGATTACAGTTTCGAGTAAAATTTACAAAGAACTTGGCGATATGAGGTCAGTTATCAGTATGACGTTGCACTCTGTCACAGTACGTAATGGGCAAACTTCCATCCTCATGTATTACTCTGATGTTACAGTATTGCTTTGTCATTTTTCAACAGGACAATGTTCATGCACACAAGTCACGTGTGTCTACTGAGTCCAGGAAGATCCTCAGGTCTGTCCCGTATAGAACATGCATGTATTTTTTCTTGCGGGGTGATATGACAATTCTGGTGTACGAGAGCCCCGTCACATCTGAAGAAGATCTAGTTGCACGCGCATCTGTTGCTGCTAGACATGTGATTGACATGCGTGATGTCTTTTGTAATGTACTCCTATCCTTGTGCTGTCGCTGTGAATCTTAGGGACCGCTCTGCTGAGCACCTATCGTAAACTATCAATAAATTTCTGATGTCTTTACATGTCTTTCCAGTTTCCAGTGATTCGTACTGCTGCACAAGCCAGAGCTGTAAAGTGTTACAACAGCACACACATTCCTATACGGGATCTGCTTATTTAGGTCCCCTCTATCCGCCTCTGCATTTTTGACGTATAGTTTAGGACCACCCTGCATGTAAATTTGACTCGGTTTTTTAATCACGGTTCTAGGCGCTTCAGTCCGGAACAGCGCTGCTGCTGCGGTAGCAGGTTCGAATCCTGCCTCGGGTATGGATGTGTGTGATATCCTTAGGTTAGTTAGGTTTAAGTAGTTCTAAGTCTAGGATACTGATTAAGTCCGATGTTAAGTCACATAGTGCTTAGAGCTATTTGAACCATTTTGCAATCACGGCAATAGCATCACATCCCCTCTCAATCGGTGAAGTTTCATTTCGTCCCCCACTCCCCTCCCCTTTTGCGTGCTACACTTTGTCAGGTAGTGTATGTTCTAAGGTAGTGGTGAATGGTGGTCCTACAGTTTCGAGCACTCGGTTTTCCTAGATCGTCAGTACCCTATTTTTTTATATACAGATCTAAACTATACGGTTTGTGCACCAAAGATTCCCATTAGAGGGATTGTAACCGTCTCAGATATGAACAGGATGCAAACAAGCGTTGCCGTGCAGCAAAGAAATTGAGGGACAGTTGTTTCAAACCATCCAGTATACCTTTTGTACTGTTGGTAAGAAATAAAGGACGATAAACTAATGTTAAAGAACTAGTAAATATAAGGTAAACATGGAGCACGACATGATGCAAAAAGGAAAAGCTATATTTTGAAGGAAAATAATGAGGAAGATATGGGTACCAACGTTAAGGATAACGGAGAATGAAGAGGAATGAGGAAATTTGCATCTTGATGCAAGAACCAACAACATTACAGGAGCTGAGGAGCAAAAGAATCCAGAGGTCAGGCCACGCAGCCCATAACCCAGAAGAAAGACAGGCGAAGGAAGCATTTACAAGGAAACCAACCTCCTCACAGAACGACAAAGACAGCGCTGGGTGGGCGATGTGGCGAAAGACCTGACAGCCCTGGAGACTGGAGACACCTGGAGAAACCGAGTACAAAGCAGACAAGGAACGGAGGAAGATTGTACAAGCAGCGTGTGGTCTGCAGGGTCTGTAAACGCTGGATATGTAAAAGAATCAGAAGTCCCTTTGTTAACACATTGATTGACGTTCCCTTGGTGGATAGCCCGCATCTCGTGGTCGTGCGGTAGCGTTCTCGCTTCCCACGCCCGGGTTCCCGGGTTCGATTCCCGGCGGGGTCAGGGAGTTTCTCTGCCTCGTGATGGCTGGGTGTTGTGTGATGTCCTTAGGTTAGTTAGGTTTAAGTAGTTCTAAGTTCTAGGGGACTGATGACCATTGATGTTAAGTCCCATAGTGCTCAGAGCCTTGGTGGATACCACCGCCTCCATATATCTGAGGAACGGTATCGTTTGCACAACGCTGTTGCTTTTAAAATAGTACTTTCATAAGCACTACTAGTTATTTAGAGCATGTGTTTGTTCTCAAGTGAAAAATAGATGTGAATTCTACTTACGACAATGATGGGTCCACATCTATTATACTATTGATAGGTCACCACGCTCTAAAAGACAATAAAAAACCGACGCGTCACGAAGAAGTTATGGAAATTGGTCCCAAAGATATATTCATGCAGATATTGAAGGAAACTGTAAACTTTCGCGGACGACGGATGAATGTGTGACGCTACTGCGCAGTTTCCCCGCCAAGCTGACAAGGATAGTAAACAGGGAATATTACTTTACCAGGATATAAAGTCTTTGCGAATTTCATTCCGTGGACAGTAACTATGCCTTGCAGACAGACAGGTGAACAACATAAGCAGATGTCAGGATCTGAGAGAGGACTGCAGCTGCGTTCAAAGAAGCCAGTTGGAGTAATCGGCGAATCACTCGACAGTTCAACGGGAGTGTTGGCACAGAATTTGACACGATATCCCTCAAAAGAACATCCAGCAACTCTGTCAATCAATGTCACATCGAATAACTGCTTGCATAATGGCTTCAGTTAGACCAACGTGTTACTGACTTGCTCAGTTTGTGAAGCTCTTTCTCCTGAGAAATCATTCAGTGTTTCTGAAATTGTAATCATTTGTTTGTCTGTAGATGTACGTCACATCTATGTCCCATTTGAATAATTTCTTCGTGGTGGGTCTTCTTTGGCTTCGAGTGTAATTATTAGTGCTTTAAAATAATAGACTGGTGGAAATAATGTTGTTTTTCAAGTTTCTAATATATTTCCACCATTTTTGGATAATTATAATTGAAAAAACTAAATATATATATATATATATATATATATATATATATATATATATATATATATATGAAGATCGGTGACCACGCAGCTCGTTAGAATGAAATTACAATGAAATAAATACCATTAACTGCATACAGGCGTTGATATAAGTCAACGGGGATGGTTGAAAATGTGTGCCCCGACCGGGACTCGAACCCGGTATCTCCTGTTCACATGGCAGACGCTCTATCCATCTTTTTTTATTTTTTTTAATCTCAATTTGTTCGCTTTCGTTCGTTGCATCTGCTCGGGCGGACGTCATAAGACATCTGTTTAAGTCCGTTGTTGATCGATTAACTCAGTTTTTTTATTACAGAGGGCAGCTAACCCTCTGACCGAACACGCTGAGCTACCGTGCCGGCGATCTGAGCCACCGAGGACCCAGACAACAGTGCGACTGCAAGGATTTATCTCTGGGTCGCCTCCCGTGAGACCCACATTCGCAACTTATTGTCCCGCACTATATTCGTAGTGCCCCTGCCCATCATACTCGTTACTCGCAGCTTCACTACCGATTCCCGTAAGAGTTCGAGCACTGTTTGTGCATCCGCACAGAATAAGATAGTCAAATGGCCGGTGAGCCTTAACTATATATATATATATATATATAAAGATGGTATCTGCTCCTTCGTTGATATACGGGAATCGGCAGTAAAGCTGCGAGTAATAAGTATGATGGGCAGGAGCACTATGAATATAGTGCGGGACAGTAAGTTGCGAATGTGGGTCTCACGGGAGGCGTGCCAGAGGTAGGCCCCTGAAGTCGCACTGTGTCCTCGCTTGCTCAGCAGGACCCCGGCACGGTAGCTCGGCGTGTTCGGTCAGAGGGCAGTTTGCTCTCTGTAATAAAAAAAAAAAAAACTGGGTAAAGAGATCAAACATCAACTTGCATTGATGTAATGTGAAGTCCGCCCAGACCAAACGCAACGACCAATACCGACCAAAAATAAATAAATAAATAAATAAAATGGATAGAGCGTCTGCCATCATGTAAGCAGGAGATCCCGGGTTCGAGTCCCGGTCGAGGCTTACATTTTCAGCTGTCCCCATTAACTTATATCAACGCCTGTATGCAGCTAAGGGTATTCATTTCATTGTAATTTCATTAAAAAAATTAGCCAGATCTCATTCTTCCAGCTAAAATTCCTGAAGAATGATTCAAAGCATTTCAAACACTGCCTTTTGATTAATAGGTATATACACTCCTGGAAATGGAAAAAAGAACACATTGACACCGGTGTGTCAGACCCACCATACTTGCTCCGGACACTACGAGAGGGTTGTACAAGCAATGATCACACGCACGGCACAGCGGACACACCAGGAACCGCGGTGTTGGCCGTCGAATGGCGCTAGCTGCGCAGCATTTGTGCACCGCCGCCGTCAGTGTCAGCCAGTTTGCCGTGGCATACGGAGCTCCATCGCAGTCTTTAACACTGGTAGCATGCCGCGACAGCGTGGACGTGAACCGTATGTGCAGTTGACGGACTTTGAGCGAGGGCGTATAGTGGGCATGCGGGAGGCCGGGTGGACGTACCGCCGAATTGCTCAACACGTGGGGCGTGAGGTCTCCACAGTACATCGATGTTGTCGCCAGTGGTCGGCGGAAGGTGCACGTGCCCGTCGACCTGGGACCGGACCGCAGCGACGCACGGATGCACGCCAAGACCGTAGGATCCTACGCAGTGCCGTAGGGGACCGCACCGCCACTTCCCAGCAAATTAGGGACACTGTTGCTCCTGGGATATCGGCGAGGACCATTCGCAACCGTCTCCATGAAGCTGGGCTACGGTCCCGCACACCGTTAGGCCGTCTTCCGCTCACGCCCCAACATCGTGCAGCCCGCCTCCAGTGGTGTCGCGACAGGCGTGAATGGAGGGACGAATGGAGACGTGTCGTCTTCAGCGATGAGAGTCGCTTCTACCTTGGTGCCAATGATGGTCGTATGCGTGTTTGGCACCGTGCAGGTGAGCGCTACAATCAGGACTGCATACGACCGAGGCACACAGGGCCAACACCCGGCATCATGGTGTGGGGAGCGATCTCCTACACTGGCCGTACACCACTGGTGATCGTCGAGGGGACACTGAATAGTGCACGGTACATCCAAACCGTCATCGAACCCATCGTTCTACCATTCCTAGACCGGCAAGGGAACTTGCTGTTCCAACAGGACAATGCACGTCCGCATGTATCCCGTGCCACCCAACGTGCTCTAGGAGGTGTAAGTCAACTACCCTGGCCAGCAAGATCTCCGGATCTGTCCCCCATTGAGCATGTTTGGGACTGGATGAAGCGTCGTCTCACGCGGTCTGCACGTCCAGCACGAACGCTGGTCCAACTGAGGCGCCAGGTGGAAATGGCATGGCAAGCCGTTCCACAGGACTACATCCAGCATCTCTACGATCGTCTCCATGGGAGAATAGCAGCCTGCATTGCTGCGAAAGGTGGATATACACTGTACTAGTGCCGATATTGTGCATGCTCTGTTGCCTGTGTCTATGTGCCTGTGGTTCTGTCAGTGTGATCATGTGATGTATCTGACCCCAGGAATGTGTCAATAAAGTTTCCCCTTCCTGGGACAATGAATTCACGGTGTTCTTTTTTCAATTTCCAGGAGTGTATATTATTCGTTAATCCGGGAGAGTGCAAATATTCTCCGCGATGTAGCTTTATTTTTCATGCATATATGACAGTTGTGTGACTTTAGAAACTCACTCTCATGCCAGTGGCACAGGAACACACAAATTTACTTGAGCAGCAACGTCTCTAACCAGAAACCACATAGGAAGTAAGGGGTGGTTGGCAGTTGAGTTAGGCTACATTTGGGTTGTCCATCATATTTCTGTTATGTTCTTATTCCTATCGACGCGGTAATGTGAAAGGTAAAGCGCAGCGATTATTTTTCTTACCCCACCAAATTCGTTTCAATGCCTGCGTTTCTATTTAATACTAAATACTTAGTGAATCGAAAAAAAAGAATGTGACAGTATTAAAAGTACGAATCAAATAATAAATAATATCTCAGGCCTTCGCCCTTACGGGCCATCTTTCCCGTTGTTGCTTCGGTTAGCATCTACGAGCGGGAGTTGGAAAATAAGTTTCCCTTGTCGACTGTGGGTAGAGTCATGTGATGTGGGCGAAAGGCCGCATCCATGGAGTAGAAACATCCGTCATCACCTGTCCGAAAGAAGTTCAAAAGCACTCCGTCTGCAGGTAAAGTGCTACTCACCGTTTTTTGGGGCTCCAAAAGAGTTTTACTGCTGGACTTTCTGGAGGATGCAACCATCAATGCTGCGCGGTACTGTGCCACTCTGTAGAAATTGAAAGAGGTGATTCGGAAAAAGCGACCTGGCCTTCTCAGATCCGGCGTTCTGCTGTTGGATGACAATGCGAGACCACACACGGCGACGGCAACGCAAAACCATATTGGGGGCGCCTACATCATCCGCCTTACAGTCCGGATCTCGCACCAAGTGACTTCCATCTGTTTCCTGCTTTGAAGAAGACTCTCGGCGGAAGGCACTTTGGCAACAATGATGACGTCAGACAAGCCGTTCAACGCTTCTTCCATATGCAACGGCGCCTGCCGGAGTGGCCGTGCGGTTCTAGGCGCTACAGTCTGGAACCGAGGGACCGCTACGTTCGCAGGTTCGACTCCTGCCTCGGGCATGGATGTGTGTGTTGTCCTTAGGTTAGTTAGGTTTATTTAGTTCTAAGTTCTAGGCGACTGATGACCTAAGAAGTTAAGTCGCATAGTGCTCAGAGCCATATGAACGATTTGAACCATATGCAACGCCCTGATTTTTTCCTGGAAGGCTTTTTGACAAATGTCTCGATGCACTTGGAAGTTATGTAGAAAAATAAAGATATGTCTTATCTTTAATGTCTCATTCTCTTTTTGTTTTCCTTTCGCACACAACTCTGGTACCACAGTCGACAGGGGAAACTTATTTTCCAACTCCCCCACGCAGTACGCTTGCACACTGTGCGCTGTATTTTTAGACTCTTGTTACCGTTGTTGGGCTGTTAGCCTTTTCTCGAGAGCGAGAACTCATTTTTTTCCTGTCACAAATTAATTACGTGTGACCTCTAGTCGATGTGGAACATGAAAAGTATTAATCTTCCGACCGACCTATAATTATTGTGTAGCGAGAAGCGAACTTCTGTTCACGGGACTGATTTATGTTCGGTCCTGTTAAACGGTCGGTGGGAATAATTAAAAACGCCGCCCGGCCCGCGACAAGGAGCGCGAGGCAGCCGTGCCCGAGCGGCGGGCCAGGAAAACGCTCCCCAATACCCGTCATCCGGGGGCAGGACGCGGATCGCGTGCTGCCCGATTCCAGTAAACGCCCTGCGATGCGTGACGCGAGGCTGCATCTGTAATTACGGTAGCTAACAAGGAATTACCTGCGGACATCACGAACTCCGATACTGGTTCGGTTGAGTCTTCCGGAGGGAAAGGATCGACAGTGACATCTATATTTCCAGACACGTCTCTAGAGGTTGGTGTTTTTAACGCTGTGGTATTGAGAGTGCTCTCGGCTCATATTTCGATGGCGAAGAAAGAAAATTTTATAGGTTGCAAAATACAAGGTGACTACAGAAGAAGTTTTCGTTTGCCGGCCGCGGTGGTCTAGCGGTTCTAGGCGCGCAGTCCGGAACCGCGCGACTGCTACGGTCGCAGGTTCGAATCCTGCCTCGGGCATGGATGTGTGTGATATCATTAGGTTAGTTAGGTTTAAGTAGTTCTAAGTTCTAGGGGACTGATGACCACAGATGTTAAGTCCCATAGTGCTCAGAGCCAATTTTGAAGTTTTCGTTTAAAAAATTCATACAAACGAAACGGTACAACTTACTCGGTTCGCACATTTCCCAGTTAATAGAACGTTATGACCAGGTGAAACAACAATCGTCTAGTCATAACTATAGGGTTTTGATTTCTCTGCGAGATGGGTCATTTGAATTGCAACATCTGCAATATTAGTTCACTTTCTTTCTTCTTTCGTTTCACGCTCTTTGGGGTACGCTGGATCAATCATTTGTTTGCGCGTGGTTCTTTTCTTAGGGGCCGACCGGAGTGGCCATGCGGTTCTAGGCGCTGCAGTGTGGAACCGAGCGACTGCTACGGTCGCAGGTTCGAATCCTGCCTCCGGCATGGATGTGTGTGATCTCCTTAGGTTAGTTAGTTTAATTAGTTCTAAGTTCTAGGGGACTGATGACCTCAGAAGTTAAGTCCCATAGTGCTCAGAGCCATTTTTTTTTCTTATGGCCCAGTATTTCTTCATTCTTTCTGATCTACTTTTCCTCTCTTCTTCCGAGATGAAGGGTTTGGACTTTTGTGTAAATTTGTCTTGTAACCTTATGTTTTCATATTGAGTAATTAATTTAGCTGTTGGACCAATAAATGAATTTTCTGAAATCTTTAATTCCAGTAGGTCTTTATCAGTTTCTTTAAACCAATTGGGTTTCGTTTTGCGGTTACGGAAAAAGTCAACGATTTGCTTAGTTAATCTGTTGGAATTCATTCTCAGAAGATGACCATAAAACTTTTATCCTCCTTTTTCGCATATTATCTGAAAGTTTCTCAATTTTCTTGAAAAGTGTTTCATTTTTTATGTATATACTCTTTTTGTCTTGAAATTTTGGTCCTATGATTTTTCTGAAAATTTTTCTTTCCTTTAGCTCAAGTTTCTCCATTTGGCCTTTCAAATTCATGTTTAGTGTTTCTGCTGCATACAGTGCTTAATTGGAAGGCCAATTCAAGTTTATTTTTTCTGGATTCCATTGCCTTGCTTTCCCCAGCATTCCAACTAATCCATTCTCCGAGATATTTGAATTCTCCGCAAACAGGGCCATATCATCTGTAAAAGCATTGCAATTTACTTTAGGTTCTTCTTTTTGCAACCCAGTCTTATACCATTCGTAATATTTGTGTCCCATTCTCTGACTACTTTCTCAAGCGCACAATTGAACAGCAACGGTGAGAGCTCATCCCCCTGTCACACTCCCGTTTTTATTTCAAAGGGTTCTGATAATTCACCCGTAAATTTAACTTTTGCAAATGTATTTGTAAGGGTCGCTTTTACAATATTAGTTGTTTTCTTATCCAAACCCATTACTTCCAGGACTGATAATAGAGATTCTCTATCAATCTAATCAAATGCTTTTTTGAAATCAATGAAGGAAATTACGTATGTCTTTGCCCTTGATTTTTGGTATGCCATGATGTTTTTGAGGTTAATATTTGTTCCGAACATGGTGTACCCTTTCTGAAACCTCTCTGGTATTCCTCGATTTGCGGGTCCAATTGCGGCTCTGCCCTGTTCTAAAGGACTTTCTTACATGAATGATAAAAAGATTTACTTAACTTGATACAGGCCTTTGCCACAGGAGTGGTTGATAATTTACAACTGTCATTGTCTGTTAAATCTTCACTCGATGCACTAATTAACAAACTGTTCTCTTGAAGTAAAATGTTCATCATCTACAAAAGTACGTTTCGCTATGAGACTTGAATAACACTTAAGTCCCACTCGACGATGTTGATTGCTCCAACTGAGGCCACGATTTGGGCAGAGTACTTCCATGCTCGGCCCTGCTGTGTGAACGTTAGTAAAACCGAGAAACTGCATGGACGGATTCCTGATTGGAAATGGAGGAAAAAAGTCCTGTGAACACGTGTCCGTCAATGCATCCTCGCCACGGTAGATGGAGCAGGCGAATAAAGGTTACTCTGACCACGTGTTGTGTGTTCCTTGTGTGTTGCAGGGTGTGTGATTGACGCAGCGGACTGCAAGCAGCAGAGTGGTCCATTATTCCAGTTGGGACCAAGCCAAGATGGTTTCGGAATGAGGTTTTCACTCTACAGTGGAGTGTGCGCCGATTTGAAACTTCCGGCAGATTAAAACTGTGTGCCAGACCGAGACTCGAACTCGGGACCTTCGCCTTTCGAGGGCGAGTGTTCAACCAACTAAGCTACCCAAAGCTGTGAGGACGGGTCATGAGTCGTGCTTGGGTAGCTCAGTTGGTAGAGCACTTGCCCGCGAAAGGCAAAGGTCCTGAGTTCGAATCTCGGTCCGGCACACAGTTTTAATCTGCCAGGAAGTTTCATATCGGCGCACACTCCGCTGAAGAGCGAAAATCTCATTCTGAAAACATCCCCCAGGCTGTGGCTTAGCCATGTCTCACCAGTATCCTTTCTTCCACGAGTGCTAGTTCTGCAAGTTTCGCAGGAGAGCTTCTGTCAAGGTATGAGACGAGGTACTGGCAGAAGTAAAGCTGTGAGGACGGGTCGTGAGTAGTGCTTGGGTTACCCGCGAAAGGCAAAGGTCCCGAGTTCGAGTCTCGGTCCGGCACACAGTTTAAATCTGCCAGGAAGTTTCAAGCCAAGACGGTGTTTGCGTGCGGCCAGGCAGATGGAAACGGTCGGGAGCCAGAAACCGGTTCTCCTGATCTGGTCTATGCCCAGTCCACCGCTTCCCTGCACGTTCGTGTATCCAAAAGGACCCATGGTCATACAAAAGCCCAAAAAGGGCTTGAAATGTGTTACGTGGTTGATGTGGTTGGTGTCTGTGAATGTACTTGCTTTATCCTCCATCTAGAGTCAGGAATTCGTCCCTGCAGTTTGTCGGTTTTGTTAATGTCCACCTTGTGTATTGACACCTAACGAGGGCGCTGCTGTGCTGAGAGAGAGGGCGTATCTGCTTCATCCTCTTCCATTCGGCGATGTGGACTGCAACGAGAGCTCTGTGGTATCGATGTGCTTTGCCGACATTGGTGTGGCACTGCGGTCTCTGGACGATACTACAGATAGTATCTCTGGAAGTTTTTGTTTACAAGTTAGAGGCACTACATATATGTTGATCTAGTCACACGGCATATTTTGAAGTAATAGCCACTGTCTTCTCAAACCTGATGTAACATATCGCTAGTGATGGACTCCACTGAAGCTTCCGTTCGTCGCTACAGTTGTGATAAAATTGTGGCAAGCGTGGGTCAAACACTTCGTCTTTCAGGTAACCCCATATAACGCCGCAAAGGTTTAAATCTGACGGTCATGGTGGTCGTTTGCACCACACATCTTCACAGCACCTGCACGACCAAGTCTTCGTTACGCCAGATGAGTGTTTAGGTGTTCCCGTACAGACAAGATCTTGCTGAAAGATAAAGTTGTTTCTTCTTGCAGTTGACGAAAAAGTAACAATGAAAGCATGTCGAGGTAACAATGACTGTCATGGGTTCCTTCATGAAAAAGAAGGGACCCTGTCCCTCGACACTTCACAGAACACATTGGCGTTTAGTGAATCTCGCCAATTTTCTATAGAAAATGAGGGTTTTCTGTTCCAAAAACGAACATTTCGCATATTAACTATTCCGTTAGTGTGAAACGCTGCTCTGTCACTAAAAGTCAATCTCTCTGACGTGTCATTGTCAGTGTCCATCCTTGCCAACATCTCGGTGCAAAAGGCAAATCGTGCAGCATACTTTCTTGGAGTTAGTACCTGTGGCAACTGCAGTCTTTACGTTTTCATCTGCAAGCTCTTAACCACATAAACCCATATTTACTGTAACTGTAAAAAAAAGGTTCAAAATTTTTACTTTAATACGTGATGAAATGTCACTGAATTAATAAATAATTATTATATTTCAAACATGATATATTGTCATTAAAATGCATAATATGTTCATAGAATCTGTAAGTCCCGACAGGATTTTACAGGCGAAGTACATTAAGGGACTGAGAAATCCCAGAAGACGGATGCACCTAGGATTATAGCTTCTGGTGATACTTGTAAAAACAGTTTTGTTCATTAACACACAAAAAATATTACGCTCTGAACACCTTGAATTGATTTGACCTTTTTAGATTTGCCTCTTTAACTGACAAATGTTGGTCATTAAAAACCTGTGTTCTAAAAACGTACGTCGTTCGATACCGAAAATGCTATCTTCTTTTCTTCTTCAGTTGAAAGAAATGAATTTTGATCCTTTTGGGGTGTTATCCGTTGTTTGGACATTTGCTTTCCAAATGTGAGTAGAAAAAGTGTATTTCTGCGTTTCAGGCCAATCAGTGGAATTGTCTCTTTCACGTCAGACTATTAAATATAGGAATTCACAAGGGTCGTTTCCGCAATTGCATAAAACAGTTTGTATGAATACTTTTTTGAGTTTCTGTGTATTTCATAAAGAGACCTCACCATGCCAGCTTTATCTAGGCTACCGATGTGTCGATTATGATCTTGTACCACTGTCAGTGCCCCACTGCAACGTTTATTCCATTTTTATGGGTTGTGGATACACAGCATTCATTTCCATGATGATTTGAAAGAAACTAAGCTGCACGATTGTCCATCCATATTCTGTATAGTACTTGCATATACCTGAAGAGAGACAGTTTGAACATTTTCTTCGCTGTCTACCCCTTCCTCAATGTCACTTAATTCAAGTTCTGTAACATTTTTGACGTACTAGCACATCTACATAACATTGCGCCGTTGTTTGGCACACCAAGCAGCCACTTGCAGTACAGCTTTTCACATTTGAGACTGATATACACTCCTGGAAATTGAAATAAGAACACCGTGAATTCATTGTCCCAGGAAGGGGAAACTTTATTGACACATTCCTGGGGTCAGATACATCACATGATCACACTGACAGAACCACAGGCACATAGACACAGGCAACAGAGCATGCACAATGTCGGCACTAGTACAGTGTATATCCACCTTTCGCAGCAATGCAGGCTGCTATTCTCCCATGGAGACGATCGTAGAGATGATGGATGTAGTCCTGTGGAACGGCTTGCCATGCCATTTCCACCTGGCGCCTCAGTTGGACCAGCGTTCGTGCTGGACTTGCAGACCGCGTGAGACGACGCTTCATCCAGTCCCAAACATGCTCAATGGGGGACAGATCCGGAGATCTTGCTGGCCAGGGTAGTTGACTTACACCTTCTAGAGCACGTTGGGTGGCACGGGATACATGCGGACGTGCATTGTCCTGTTGGAACAGCAAGTTCCCTTGTCGGTCTAGGAATGGTAGAACGATGGGTTCGATGACGGTTTGGATGTACCGTGCACTATTCAGTGTCCCCTCGACGATCACCAGTGGTGTACGGCCAGTGTAGGAGATCGCTCCCCACACCATGATGCCGGGTGTTGGCCCTGTGTGCCTCGGTCGTATGCAGTCCTGATTGTGGCGCTCACCTGCACGGCGCCAAACACGCATACGACCATCATTGGCACCAAGGCAGAAGCGACTCTCATCGCTGAAGACGACACGTCTCCATTCGTCCCTCCATTCACGCCTGTCACGACACCACTGGAGGCGGGCTGCACGATGTTGGGGCGTGAGCGGAAGACGGCCTAACGGTGTGCGGGACCGTAGCCCAGCTTCATGGAGACAGTTGCGAATGGTCCTCGCCGATACCCCAGGAGCAACAGTGTCCCTAATTTGCTGGGAAGTGGCGGTGCGGTCCCCTACGGCACTGCGTAGGATCCTACGGTCTTGGCGTGCATCCGTGCGTCGCTGCGGTCCGGTCCCAGGTCGACGGGCACGTGCACCTTCCGCCGACCACTGGCGACAACATCGATGTACTGTGGAGACCTCACGCCCCACGTGTTGAGCAATTCGGCGGTACGTCCACCTGGCCTCCCGCATGCCCACTATACGCCCTCGCTCAAAGTCCGTCAACTGCACATACGGTTCACGTCCACGCTGTCGCGGCATGCTACCAGTGTTAAAGACTGCGATGGAGCTCCGTATGCCACGGCAAACTGGCTGACACTGACGGCGGCGGTGCACAAATGCTGCGCAGCTAGCGCCATTCGACGGCCAACACCGCGGTTCCTGGTGTGTCCGCTGTGCCGTGCGTGTGATCATTGCTTGTACAGCCCTCTCGCAGTGTCCGGAGCAAGTATGGTGGGTCTGACACACCGGTGTCAATGTGTTCTTTTTTCCATTTCCAGGAGTGTATATGCTTCGGAATGGTATGCCGGTTGTACTGATATCCACTGTAGAGAGCACGAACTGTATGGAATCTGACCTTTCTGTCCCAAGAGATCTAACAGCCTTTTGAGTTACGAATTCCGCACATACGGGACTCCTAAGTCACGCCAGAACATAAAGCGTTATTTGTGGTACCTGAAACTCACGACTATCTCGCGGCGTTGATTTCTGTGGGATGCGCTGGACTGCTGCTCTAACTCGGCCAACATTTTGCTCTGACACTGAAGGCCGACCAGGACTTTTTGCCTTTTCAAGCGCAGCCTTTGTCTTCAGATTGTTTGTACCAGGAAAATATGCTGAATCTGCTGGGTGGCTCCTGGTGAAAGTGTGTGCGAATTGCTCGTTGAACAGCAGTCGCCAACTCCTTTTTTTCTGACATCGAAGGACCAGCTCCTCTGTTGTAGTGTAGTTGCCATTTTCTACACTAGCACTCCCTGGCGACGCCAATAAGGAACAAAGAATTGCGCCCATACGTAAGAAGAAATTGCAGAGATGCTCTATTAACTCATTATAGTCTGAAGTGGATAAGTTGTATCGTTTCGTTTGGATAAATATTTTAGAAAATGTAATGTTCTTCTGTGCTCACCCCGTACTTTAGAACACGTATCTTCTTCTACATTTATAATTACACTATGTGAATTACTATGAAGCGCATAGCAGAAGGTACTTTTTATCCTCCAATATAAGATTACAGGAAAAAATATTAGTAACCCAGCCTTAAAAGAGCCGACTGGTCGCCCTGGAGCTATTTAGATGGCGTCGAGAAGCTACCAGGTGGCCAGGTGATCTTTCAATGCATACATTAGTCACAGCATTGAAGTCGTATGTATGTGTCGGTCGGTTACATGGAACCGTCGCAGTAAAATGGATCGACGTGGGACCATTGCACAGTGCCAGAAAGGAGATAGCGAGTTTGAGCGTGCCCATGAGCACTGCAGGAATGAAGTTGTTCATCTTGTCTACAAGCAATGGTGCGCTACCTGTAGCCATATAGGACGCTGTACGTTCTTTTCCTTCCTCTTTGCCTTTCCTCGCTACTCAACGGCGTCGGCATCGTTATATGGGTTTTGACAGTGTCACTGACTTTTGGTGGTAGGATACCCTTCCTGGCGTAACCACTCCCATCCTCCACAGCCTTTCACGGGACGGAATTCATGTTCCGCGTCTGTCTCTATCTCGAGCAGGTCCTAAGTCTCATGAACAAGCGTGAGAACGTTTTAAACGTTTGCGTAGCATGTATCTTAGGTGGAGCGTGGGTAACAGACCGGTATTTACCTAACTGTAAGTGGGAAACGCCTGGAAGCTAAATACTGGCCGGCTTGTCAATCTTCGTGGTTTATCTGCGAGGTGGATTCGGTCAGGGGCAGGCAAGTCTCGAACTTTTTGTGACCTTACTTTAATTCTTCTTTGTGCCCCTTCATGAACTGACCTTTCCACAGATCCAGCGCGTTTTTACAAAGGGGATATTGTTTATCTGTTTCGTAAAACTCCAAAGAAACTTCTGTCAGGATCTGATTTTGTGTTTTGCATCCTGTGTATCAGACCCCTAATTTCAGTTTCAGTAAAGAACTAGGCGATTTGGTGCCCTCTTCGCAAACACGGGATCCGTGGATCTATTATTATCCCACTGTCGTCATTTTACAGCTCCTTCCAGCAGTGTACTCGATCTCCTTCATCTTTCTGATTCTTTAAGTGGACAACTGTTAACCATAGACGTGATATCCACTCGTTTCCCTAATCAACGTGCCGTAGCTATAATGTTGAACACATCTCCCTTACAGGACCCTTACCTCGAGATTATCGTTAGAGAGGTTTCGATCCATAGCTTGCATTCTAAGGACCGCTAACCTTCTGTTATGGAATGGTGGCCAGGTCATGCAAAGACGTTGCTCCAAAAAGCGTTAAAGTGTTAATGCGTTACGTCTCTGAGATGGCGGCGGATCTGTGGCAGACTCAGGAACTTCATTATTCCATCTTCAAAAAATGGCTCTGAGCACTATGGGACTCAACTGCTGAAGTCATTAGTCCCCTAGAACTTAGAACTAGTTAAACCTAACTAACCTAAGGACATCACAAACATCCATGCCCGAGGCAGGATTCGAACCTGCGACCGTAGCGGTCCTGCGGTTCCAGACTGCAGCGCCTTTAACCGCACGGCCACTTCGGCCGGCATTATTCCATCTTACCACAACTTTATGAAGGTGAAAGACAGGCCCTCTTACGGATTATGTGGGTCCACCAAGTTACAGCGAAGCTCCTACAGTTAGACAGCAAATGGAAGGAGAGTGCGATCAAAATCCCCCTCATTCTTAGAGGACTAACTGTCCTCCTCGTATCATCTTATACGGTCGCGGGCATTAGCGTTCCTCAAACGGATGGCCACATATTGATGTTGTTGTGTCTAGACAAGACAGCCTAGACACAATGAGAGGAAGCCGAAAGGCACGCGCTAAGCTAAAGCAGGATGGTGTGAGGTCTGAAACAGGATACGTAATGAATGCTATAAAGAAAAGTATGTAGCTTCTGGAATACTTAACTTTAATCCATCCTTTTGGTACATCTGGAGATTGTGGCGATACAAGTGAGACTCTTTAGATACATGCAATGTTACTAATGGCGCCTTGCTAGGTCGTAGCCATTGACTTAGCTGAAGGCTATTCTAACTATTGGCTCGGCTAATGAGCAATGCTTCGTCCATGTAGTCGCTAACAAAGTCGTCCGTACAACTGGGGCGATTGCTATCCCGTATCTCGAGACCTGCCTTGTGGTGGCGCTCGGTCTGCGATCACACAGTGGCGACACGCGGGTCCGACATGTACTAGTGGACCGCGGCCGATTTAAAGCTACCACCTAGCAAGTGTGGTGTCTGGCGGTGACACCACAGATGTTTCAACGAGACATTCGGGTTATCAAGAATATGAACCAGGATCTGGCATGCGCTAAAATCCCCACAGAGGAGGAACAGCCGACTGAGTTGAGTGCTAAGGTTGGTGAGAGTATCCTAATCAACTTGCTCACTAGGGTTTAGATGGAGGGCACGTACAGTACCTTTATGCTGCACATGCGCTGTAGTAGCAACTATTGGGAGGGAAACGCGAGGAGTGGTATGTATCATCTATGATGATGGCTACTCTTCCTTCAGCTCCTCTATCTGCACTTAGATCGTCCTTTCTGTGAACGTCATAAGTCCTTAGCATTTGGGACAGATAATTTAAAATGTGTTTCTTATAATTACAAACGTAAAAGTTCATCCATAGCTAGGACTCTGATTTCCTCCTTAGGCCTCCCGACCTATTTACGTTCCATTGTAAAACGGAACGATTTAACAGTGAAGCTTAGTACTTTCTTTGCTCTTATCTTGCTGCCAACATAGGGGGGGGGGGGGGGGGGTAGTTGCGACGAACGTGAGTTTTGGAGTGGCCATCACGTATTTTCAATGTCCATCTCCTATGTGGTACCACTAAAAGAGCACTTTCATGTGCTTGTATTTGTGGCAGCTTCCATTGGCAGGGACTACGTAAAGATAGAATTCTTTGAAATTTTGTTGTGACCACTGAAGTAAATGAGGCTACAAAGCTCGGTGCTTTCTGGGTGATCCACGGTCTTAGCTTCCAATTATGGGATTCTCGTTGTGACCTTGATATCCTGGATCTTGTTCTCGGCCTTGAAAACCTCACAGTCACTGCTCCAAACAGAATAATTGGCTTTGCAGACCACACAGAACAAGGGAATTTCACAGCGATCCCAACATTTTGTAGAGCACAGTCGTATTTTCCACAAGCTTCCCGTCCTTTGCATGCTGTTATGGTCAACGAAGAGCGAGCTACCTTAAGCGTGCGCCATTTGGGACGAGCCAGGAGGCATTTGTGGCTTATGGAGCGTCATCTAAGCGGCCAACATTACCCCGCTGTTACCGTTAGCGCCATCTTTCTTCGTATACGTTCGGTGTTCCCTGACGGTCCGACTTATAATGGCTTCCATGTATTAGATTAGTATGCAGACTATTTTGTATACAAACTGGCGTTCAAACTTCCTGGCAGATCAAAACTGTGTGTCGGGGGCGCAGTAACCTACCAATGAATTGCAACCAACCTTCCGATTGCTTTACCTATAACTGTCCGAGTGCCACTACACAACACTTCCACTTACCGGTTTTAATAACCGACGATATTAGTGTACGTCTGTTCCAACTATTCTATCTCAACTATCTTCGCCGTCTCACTTAAAAGCTCAGATTACATTTGTTCGTAACTGGGCCTAGCACATGAGCCAATTTACGACAATTATTGCATACAAATTTTACGTAATTAAAATATATTTATCAACATTTCATATCTGTGAGAAAAGAGATATGTCAACAAAGATAAAATAACATACACTCGAAGCAAAACAAAGAGGAAGAGAACAGCATTCAACCAGTACAGTTAAGTACATAACAAAAAAAAATACATTTCAAGCTGCCGAGAACAAGATACAAGTGAGAACATTGCGCAGTCTGTCAACCACAGGGCAGGGTGGCAGGCTTGCTCCGTGTTCCAACTAACGAGCTTAATATTAAAACACATTGTGTGGTAGTACCGATAGGCGGGGCTGCTTAGAACGGTTTGTTACCTTACAACTTCACTAGCAAGAGGCTTACCTATCTCGACTGGCGATAAAGGCAATATGTGTTAGAGTTGGCAGCTACGGATGAAACCAAATAAACAGGTATTCATTGAAACAGATGACCTTCTGTGCCCTGCGGTTCTGAGAAAACAATTTAGCATTATGCACATCAGTCCGATTGTAGCTACTTAATCACAGGTGTCTAAACACTTCACTGAATCAAGAATCATGTAGTGTTAGGGTCAACCCAAAAATGACTCATTGCAGCTAAAAATTATGTGACTCCCTCAGAACGTCACAGTTATATCCTTCCTTACATTTGTGCCGTAGAGGTAGAATTGCATTTCCAACTACCTCGGTTTTCATCAAACGTGGAACATTCGCCTTCCTTTCCTCCCACCTGCATCTCCAACGTACCGCCACAGAACCAGTTTCACAATTTACTAATTGGTATGTGTGACGATTCCAGTTACAACGCGCTGGAAATTCTGGGAATTTTAACCATGTTACTGTAAACAGTACTAAATTCAAACATGATTTATAAAGTCTTAGCGGTACAGAACGCAAGCATGGCTGCAGATGAGAAGCAGCAAATTATTGTTCCCATACAGACATGCAGAGGCGTCATCCGTTGCAACAATTGATACCGTATCGGAGCATAGTGCAGTGACAGGTGGTGATCCTTGTGGGAAGATGAGTTGGAGCAAGTAACGAGACAGTGGAAGCCATTTGCAGATTGACTGCCAGAATGGAAATGACCACATCTACTGGGTGTTTCGAAACTCTACGGTAAAACTTCAGGAATGAATTCTTTATAGACGGCCATGGTGACCGAGCGGTTCTATGCGCTTCAGTCTGGAACCGCGTGACCGCTACGGTCGTAGGTTCGAATCCTGCCTCGGTCATGGATGTGTGTGATGTCCTTAGGTAAGTTAGGTTTAAGTAGTTCTAAGTTCTAGGGGACTGATGACCTCAGCTGTTAAGTCCCATAGTGCTCAGAGCCATTTGAACCATTTAGAATTCTTTATACGAGGGTTATTCGGAAAGTAAGGAACGATCGGTCGCAAAATGGAAAATACAGTGAAAATCTGATGAAACTTTGCACAGATGCGTTGGGCACTGTGTCTAGTACGCCCGTCGATCGCATCATGTTTCAGTTCTGTGCTCACAGGAGAACGTAAAGATGGCTAGAAATTAGCGTCTCCCGCCAAGTATGAGGGCCTGGCGAAAGATTTTGCCTGAAGCTATGCAATCCACATAACATAACTGTCATGCAGTTCGTTCTACACGACAATACTCGGCCGCATTCTGCAGGGGCTATGAAGGTGCTCCTGCAGCTTTTTCGATGGGAAGTGTTTGATCACCCATAATACAGCCAGTAATTGGCTACCCCTGAGGTTCATCTCTGCTCAAATGAACCGCTGACTATGAAGACGATATTTTGACACAGACAACGAGCTGCAGTCCACAGCAGATAATTGTCGAAAAGCACTGGCGCCTGTCTTCTATAACGACGGAATTGAAAAGTTGGTACAAAGCTACGACAGATGTCTGAGCGGCGACTGTGTAGAGAAGTAGCTGGAAGACGTAGCTAGCCGTTGCAAATAAAACAGTTTTGATTTTCACTGTGGTTTCCATTTCGAAACCTATCGTTCCTTACTTTCCGAATAGCCCTCAACAAGAAGAAAAAATTCTAGTAAACGTGGGCTCTAAAATACATACCTTAAGAGTTCTGAATACCCCTTCGTCTTCGATACTGTGAAGCGAACCACTTCTATGGAATTCCGCGTGATGCATATAGCTTTAAAAATGGTCGTACTATATGGACTGGTTGCATAGCAGAATGGTTACGTCACTATCATCCCATGCAAAGTGTTGCTGGTTCGAATCTCATTAGGTATATTGATGTTTTTTCTTTGCAAATATTTAACGAAATGACTGATCATTATTTTTACTCATTTTATTCGTTGAGATGTAATTTTTTCTCTTCATTTGTCACGCCATATCAGTCATCATACGAAAAACACCATTTTCTCTAATTTTTCTTCTTGGCAGTCTTTTTCCATATGGAATCCTTGTTTATGTGATTTTGATTACTGTTATGTATTAACTCTAATTTCATTGCTTCTATTTTATCGTGTGACGTTTTCATTAAAGTAATTGCATTCATATTTCTAGTTCTCATTTTGCTTGAATTTCGTTTTATTTATAATCCCCTGCTTTCGTTTAAATCATCACCCACGTTATTTTGTCTGTAGTGCAATAAGAACTTATTGTTTTAAATCTTTGTATAACGATTGTCATCCAAATAGATGTACATCCTGTAATAAAAAATACATCATTGACACAGTTGCACAGTAAATATAAATAGATCATTTCATGTTTTGTTTTTAACCGATAGATCGGCATTTTGAAATGTTAAGCATTATAAGAGACAAACAAAAATAATTAAATTCACATACACAAAGATTCCAAGTGGAAAAAAATAATAGAAAGAAAGAATAAGAGCAATTAAAGAAGATAAAAAGTTGATTAAAATAATGTGACAAAGGAATACAAATAAAAGAAATTGCGTGTAAACCAATTAGTTGAATAAAAATAATTTTATTTATTTGTCGTA
This sequence comes from Schistocerca serialis cubense, assembly GCF_023864345.2. Taxonomy (NCBI): domain Eukaryota; kingdom Metazoa; phylum Arthropoda; class Insecta; order Orthoptera; family Acrididae; genus Schistocerca; species Schistocerca serialis. Next base: position 142,849,123 of record NC_064638.1, on the reverse strand, counting down.
TGATGATACAGAGCTTGGATCAAATACATAATTTTAAGAGTATACAGTGTAAGAAATGACAAGCAAAATACAGGTACACAATAAAATGTCCAAAGTATTACGCTATATTATGTACACAATAAAAATAATCATCACATTTTTTTCGATATGGATTTATAAATAAAATAATTAATTTACCTAATGAGATTCCAACCGATGAGTACCTTAATCATTACGCTGTGCAGACAGCCTGTATATCGCTACTATTTTTAAAGCTATAGTGCATAACGCAAAATTAGGTAATATTTTTTCTTTTATAACTCCGCAAAGAAGGCGCACCAGAGTGAATGGTTGCTGGGTGTGATTCCTTCCACCGTAACCTACATCAATGTGTAGATTGTTTGAAAGGCCCCCATCACTGGGGACCTCTCCCTGTGAGTTTTACAGGCCCATTTAACCTGTACCATCTCTGCTCGTGCCACTGCTTGCTACGATCCTCACCGACCGGTGGTATCAAGCTGTATTGCGTTTCGCAGTGTGACCATCGCCGCCAGTCCTGAAACTGGAAGCATGATTGGCTGCTTCAAGGACACACTAGCAACGCTTTATTTGATTGCTCCTCGTTGTGGCATTTCTCGCACGGCATGCATGTTCTTCTACATCTCCATCTACATCCATACTCCTAAAGTCACTGCGATGTGCATGACAGAGGGCACTTCCCATTGTACCAGATATTAACGTACAGAGCGTGGGAAAAATGACTTCCTAAATGTCACTGTACAGGCGTGTAATTAGATTAATCTTATCTTTGCTATCACTGCATGAGCTGTAGAGTGCTTGAAATGTCTCAGCGTGAGTCGCTCCATAGGCTCTAGTAGGCTACATTCAGTCCTTGTATACTTATTTGCACCTCTATTGGTCGAAACACTGTACTTTCGAGTCTGGGGAGAAGCAGAGTATTTCGTTATGCAGCCACAGCGGCACTTTAGTAGGCATATAATGTCAGTTTAGCCAACTTTTGTGTAGAGGCTAAGTAGCTTCTGCTGGACCAGAGAGACACTGGTCAGCATCTTTTATAGAAATTGGTACACGCTGCTAGAATGCATTTTTTCTACCCATTTCCGCAACTAACTCTGGAGGTTCGGCCGATGGCTTGGAACACCACTGTTTGCTGGATCGCCGGAAGGTGAAGTTGTCTAATCTGGCCACCTCATATACTGTAAGTTCGGTAGCTGGAATGTGAAAGGACTTGGTTAAACTTGAGATGATAATACCTTTCTTAGCGATACAGCCATGATAAATCATACTGGAGTGTCTATTTCAGTTAGGGAGTGTGACAATGCTTATTAATACTTCAATTATTTCTTTGTCCTGCCGCTATTTAGCAATACGAAAGGGATTGTTCCAATCTATATCTCGCTTTAGTTAGTGTGAAGTTTTTATGTGCGAATGTGTTGTGTGTGTGTTATCCGTTTGTCCTGTTAGAATTCGTTCTCCATGTTTCAACTGTAAATTCTTAGGTTTCTTGTAGCGTGTGTATTGGCAATAGACCAAGTGCTTCTCTTGCGGTGCATTGGAAGCTTCCACTGCGTAAATCTCATTTTGTCTTTCTGTGATTTCTCTTTATAACTTCCCGTATGTGTGTGATTTACCCTTATTTGAGTAGCTTTCGTGAGTTCGGTGTTTCTTTGAGTTGGCTAGCTAAACTAGACCAAAAGCCTTCCTGCTACGTGGAAAGCCTCCAGATCAACATTACTCATTCAAGGGTGCTGTTCAATTTGAATTTAGAATCGTACGAGAATTTGGTTTCATCCTATTTACATCCGTATTTTTTGGTATCTCCGATGTGGAGAATTTCTATGCGAGCTACGGGCCACACAGTTCATCAGTAAATCTAACGTTTCCCTGGCACAACATGTTTTAATCTGGTGTATAAATTAACCCTTAGGTTCTCTTCTTTCTGTGTCTCTATTGTGGTGCGAATGTGCGTGTGCATTTAGATGGGACGAGTCCTTCCGTAAACCAGATCGAGGCTTTTCCCACGTGTTAAGATATACACTCCTGGAAATTGAAATAAGAACACCGTGAATTCATTGTCCCAGGAAGGGGAAACTTTATTGACACATTCCTGGGGTCAGATACATCACATGATCACACTGACAGAACCACAGGCACATAGACACAGGCAATAGAGCATGCACAATGTCGGCACTAGTACAGTGTATATCCACCTTTCGCAGCAATGCAGGCTGCTATTCTCCCATGGAGACGATCGTAGAGATGCTGGATGTAGTTCTGTGGAACGGCTTGCCATGCCATTTCCACCTGGCGCCTCAGTTGGACCAGCGTTCGTGCTGGACGTGCAGACCGCGTGAGACGACGCTTCATCCAGTCCCAAACATGCTCAATGGGAGACAGATCTGGAGATCTTGCTGGCCAGGGTAGTTGACTTACACCTTCTAGAGCACGTTGGTGGCACGGGATACATGCGGACGTGCATCGTCCTGTTGGAACAGCAAGTTCCCTTGCCGGTCTAGGAATGGTAGAACGATGGGTTCGATGACGGTTTGGATGTACCGTGCACTATTCAGTGTCCCCTCGACGATCACCAGTGGTGTACGGCCAGTGTAGGAGATCTCTCCCCACACCATGATGCCGGGTGTTGGCCCTGTGTGCCTCGGTCGTATGCAGTCCTGATTGTGGCGCTCACCTGCACGGCGCCAAACACGCATACGACCATCATTGGCACCAAGGCAGAAGCGACTCTCATCGCTGAAGACGACACGTCTGCATTCGTCCCTCCATTCACGCCTGTCGCGACACCACTGGAGGCGGTCTGCACGATGTTGGGGCGTGAGCGGAAGACGGCCTAACGGTGTGCGGGACCGTAGCCCAGCTTCATGGAGACGGTTGCGAATGGTCCTCGCCGATACCCCAGGAGCAACAGTGTCCCTAATTTGCTGGGAAGTGGCGGTGCGGTCCCCTACGGCACTGCGTAGGATCCTACGGTCTTGGCGTGCATCCGTGCGTCGCTGCGGTCCGGTCCCAGGTCGACGGGCACGTGCACCTTCCGCCGACCACTGGCGACAACATCGATGTACTGTGGAGACCTCACGCCCCACGTGTTGAGCAATTCGGCGGTACGTCCACCCGGCCTCCCGCATGCCCACTATACGCCCTCGCTCAAAGTCCGTCAGCTGCACATACGGTTCACGTCCACACTGTCGCGGCATGCTATCAGTGTTAAAGACTGCGATGGAGCTCCGTATGCCACGACAAACTGGCTGACACTGACGGCGGCGGTGCACAAATGCTGCGCAGCTAGCGCCATTCGACGGCCAACACCGCGGCTCCTGGTGTGTCCGCTGTGCCGTGCGTGTGATCATTGCTTGTACAGCCCTCTCGCAGTGTCCGGAGCAATTATGGTGGGTCTGACACACCGGTGTCAATGTGTTCTTTTTTCCATTTCCAGGAGTGTAGTTTATGAAATAGCCACTGTGTTATAGAAAGAATATCAGGCATTCCTATAGTGATCATTGTTGTTCTCAATTCATGTTCTTATATGATTTGATTCGTCAGTAACTGTTAAGTGGTTTCTAAATTGTGTTCCTAACGTTGAGGGGAGGTTTACTACCTATTGGTTCAAAAAATCGATTTTTTTAAATTGCGGTTTTGGATCCATAGTGTTTAGAATCCACCAGTGAAACGGTTTTTTCCGAATACGGAACGGAAATGTTTGTTATTCGCGGTTCAACAAAAAAATGCACCTGCCTGAAATCGGCCTTTTTCAAGCACCAGTTTTTTTCTTTGGGAGGACGAGTGCTTGGGAGAAAACACACAAAATTCATATGAAAGTTTGAAAGCATGTGTTTGGAAGTTATCCCGCAAGCATTTGCATTATGGCGCGAAGACTGTGGAGATTGCGATTTATTCCTGGCAGTGAGCAGATTCAACGAAGGGTATTTAGCAATTCTGAAGACCATGACAATGATGGATGTCACCCTGGGACTCTATCCGACGCAGTTCGCCAAGCATTCGGACGACCACCGGATTCAAGCGGCCGAAAACCGCTTGTCACTGGCCGTACGAGCGGCTCTGGAGCAGCGCAGGATGGCCCAGATCGAGCAGAACGCCCTCTGTGAGGAAGAGGGAGGACTAGTTTATGGACCCGGAATAGCAGATTGAGCGTACGTTGCATAATATTGCATTTATATGTAGTCAAAACTTCAAATGCGTTTTTCTCGAAATGACTTTTTTTTACGGCGCAGTACGGTAACTTCAAATCTATTGAACTGATTGGCATGATTCTTTCATTCCGACGAAGCTAACTAAACTGTCTAGGAGTTGTACCACTTTTATACCGATCCATTAATTACAAATATTTTTAATTGGCCGACGAAGTCGAAAAATCAAGGAAAAACCCCTATTTTTTCAAATGGCTGCCATTTTGTTTCTTATGGTCCAAATAACTTAAGCGAGGTACAACTCCTAAAGAATATTATCTATTTCGCTAACGTCAACTCAATTTTGATTTCAGACGAGCCGGCTGACCTGTGACATATCGCGCGATGAGGTCTACCTCGAAAATTTTGATTCGTTCCGACGGCACTTCGGCCTTTGGTCTTCGATATTTCCGGTCAAAAAAATTCCAGTTTTTAAAGTAAATATCAACAAACATTTTGACAAAATTTGAAACTGATATCTATAACACATTCCGAAGAAAACAATTCTCAAAGAACATGCTTTTTTGGGGCCAAAGGTAGTAAACCTCCCCTCGAGTGTGCTACACATCCAACTTCTTAGTCTGGCTCCCTAAGACCTCTCTGATTTGACTGTTTTGTTTTTTATGTTGTGTTTAATGTTAACATGGTAATTTTTTCTTGAATCTATTCTAATACGAGTAAGGGAGATAGTATCTCATTGAGTTAGTACTAGTATAATCTATTGAATTATTAACGAGAAACAGGTTCGCTTTCAATCTGTGCAGTTGAAGCACGAGTAGATACCATTGAAACAGTGGTACTTTCCTAGATTCATCCGTTACGTGAAAAGTTGTAGGTAATCTGACGAGAGATAGTTTCTGTATAATTTCCCAGAATCCTACCAATGAAATCACCATACGCAGGCAGTAATGTTGTGAGAACTTAAATGAATATTTTAAATAGGCACTAATTTCAGCCAATTTTGGACAAAGAGCTCTCTGGGACCAGAGACATACTGATATTCGTAACCGATCAGTGATGGATAATATTAGGTGTAATAATTTCTGGAGATTAGTTCCTCCACTTCACCGAATTCATCGTTTCTTTTTTTCTTTAGTATGTCAGTGCGGAAATCTTAACGCGGCAGATGTAATGTGTGAACCAGATGTGTAGATAAAAACTGGCGACATGTTACTTCAGAGTGAGTAGGCCTACGAAACGAACTTCAACAGAAATAATGTTATAATTTTGGGTTGAATATTCATATCTTAAACTATTCTCTTTCAATAATATTTAAAATAAACTGTACACTTTGTTATGACGTTCGTAACTGGTTAATTTTTGAGCTGTTGTTAGAAATGGTGAAACTATCTTCATTGTGGACGATCTACATTTCATCCCTCCATCCACACCTTTTCTTCTTTCTCTTGTCGATAACCACACTTTTGGCATGAACTTACCATTATTACTGTCGAATAAAATACTCTTGGTTTTCAGCTACAATAACATCTCGAACTTTCGGTGGCTATCTCCGTCGTCGTCAGGAGTAAAAAAAAAAACCTGACTGCAGGGACTGGTACTCTTTTCTGCGTATATACGTATGGTTTCAGCCCCTGCCACTAGTCACAGAGGACCGAAACGACGCATGCGTGGAAGACGAGTTAGGCAGCTCCTAGCAGCTCTGGCCCACTGCAGGTCCGAATGATATCAAGTAGCACGAGGGGCCAGCATCACATTTGAAAATGCCGCTTCCGCTTCCATGCAAACGTCGCGCATCCCTTGTCGTCACACGACGCATAAAACACAATTTTTGCTTCACAAACTGCATGTAACCCACTCAACTAGCGATATGAACAGCCGCAGGATAAGTGTTCCTGGCGGGAAAGCGAGATATTGTGCAACCAGCGAGCAGCGATGTATCAGCAACGAGGCTGCAGTTTAAACGTGCCCTCAGAAAAATTTCCCCAGGGTATCTGTACCACCTTGGCCTACACCGTATGGAACCCTCTGAACCTATTGACGTTATTATCAAGTGACAGACGCTGAACATCTGGGACTCCACATGTCAGATTTTTCTGCTTTTTTCATTTTCTTGTGGACTTCAATTTTTCCCGGATTCAAGGATCTGTGACTTAAGTTGTGTTAAAATTTTGATGGCCAGTAAATACAGGGTTATTAATACGGATCTTTGAGTTTTAGGAAGACGACTGTGTGAAAACTACAGGACATACGGAAAGTAGACTCATATCAGTGGACAGAGCACCTCTGCTAGTTGTGGCTTACTTTAAGGTGCTGAATGTGGGCACCATCTGTGACACAGTTTTACTGTTGTCAAACTTTTGTCATATCAGGAATTATTACAAATTAAGCGCCAGTGGAGAAAGGAACACACAGTCTTTAGCACAAGTCCATAAGAAAAAATCACTTGCGTTAAGTCAGGTGACCGTGGGAGCGAGAGTCGTGTTGGGAAGCAAGTCCACTCCATCGTTGAGTCAGTTTAGCGTTGAGGTAACCACGAATGACTGAAAGAAACTGTGGTGGAGCACCACCTTGTATCAAAATAAACTACTGCTGCAGAACGTCCAGATACACGAAACCAGTCATTTTCTTTTCTGCAAAGAAAAATGGCCATTAAATTTTTAAAAAAGGACGTCGTACAAAATTCGTTACATTTAGGTTAATCACTAATGTTTTCCACAATCTCGTGTGAGTCTTCTGTACCCGGCCTAACAGTGTCTTTTCGACACACATGAAGCACGTATTCGTCAATAAAAACCAACATCTGTGAAAAATCGTCTTCGTCCAGTATCCGCTGCAAGTTATTTCAAAAGTCAGAACAAAGCTCAGTGTCCCGAGTAGACAGCTTGTGCAAGAACTGCAGCCGGTATCTTTTACACGCTGGTGCTTGCGTAGGATGTGTCAGACAGTTGACAGTCGTTTCTGTAGTTCTATAGTTGGGATTCCAAAAGAGTTTCTGTACTGAGAATGCCATTTACATGTTTATCCACTGTGTTTTACAAGAATTAAATAATAGAATAGCGCCGACTGATGTTTTCTCCGACTTATTTAAGGCATTTGTCTGTGTGAATCACAGTATTCTCCTAGACAAACTGAAGTTTTATTGGGTAGATGGTATAGCCAACCAACGGATAACGTCATATCTCACCAAATGAATGCAGACTGTTGAACATAGTAATTAATTCAATTTCATCTGGGGACATTGTTCTGATTGGGGGAATCTCACAAAAGGGGTTCCCCAAGGCTCAGGTCCACTACTGTTCCTCACATACATAAACGATTTTCCGTATAATATACAACAAGGAGCATTGTACTTAATCCAAGCAAACATATAGAAACAGAAGAAATAATAAACGATGTTTTTAAAAGTATGATTGACTGGTTTTCTATGAATGATCTCACCCTCAATTTTAAAAAGACATAGCATATTTACACCATTGGTAAGTGTAACACTTGATGAGGAAATAATAAATAGGGTGAAAACTTCAAAATTATTAGATGTCCATACTAATGAAAATTTTTCTTCAGTCACATTTACACTTCGAATCAATGCAAATCTTGGGGAGAGACAAATAAGTATACATATTTTCCATGTTCTCGTTAAATAACGTCATAAGGAATAATGTTTTGGAGTAACTCCTTTTTATGAAAGAAAGTCTTAATTTTTCAAAAACGTGCTGTGAGAATAATATGTGGTGCTCGCCCACAAACATCTTGTAGATATCTTTTTAAGGAGTGGGCATTCTGACTACTGCCTCATAGTATATTTATTCCCTCCTGAAGTTTTCTTTGTAAATCATCCACTGCATTTCAAAAGGAACATTGATTTACATAGTTCCAATACCAGAAAGGAAAATGAGATTCATTACTCCACATTAAGGTCGTCTTTAGCAGAAAAAGAGATGCACAATGCTGCAACAAAGATTTTTGTTAACTTACCCAGTGACATAAAATGTATGACACACAGCCAAGTTAAATCTGAAAACAAACTGAAAAGATGTCTTCTTGACGACGTCTTCTATTCCGTATAAGAATTTCTGTTACTGTAATGTGTAAAATGTGGTGGGTAGATATTACTATCTCTCATTTGTATATTAAATAAAGGACTTATAAATGTTCTTCATGTACCCATATTTACATATTTGAAATTTGAATGTAAAATGACTTGTTCCACATCATTATGACTTATGGTGCACGTGATCAATGGTACATGAAACTAACTAACTCTGCTCGCCCGTGACGTCGATGTCTTTGGACTGCTGGTGAATGATCCCCGCACACGCTCCAGTTTCTCTGCTGAAAGTACCGCTCAGTCTGTTTCCTTCGCAGCACAGAATCAGCCAGACTCAGTGGATGTGTTGTACGACTCATGGATTGCTATCGCTATTGGAGCTTTTACCTGATATTTGGTACTCGTCTGAGTTAAAAATTTTTGAGGCATTTTACCTTGTTTCTATTTGAAAGTAAGCGATTATAACTAACGTAATTTTTTTCGTGAAACAGTACGAACATCATAAAGTTGTTTCCACCACTGTTGTGGTCATCATCAGACCGATTTTTCTGTGAAAAGAGTAAGATGAATGCACTTAACTAAAGTAAACTACAAGCACTAAAAAGAAACATAGTACATCAACAAATACGTAAATGAAAGAAAGCTATACCAATGGGAGTCTACTGATGATGGCGAGGAGCTTGTGTCAGGTGTTACTCAGGGAGGCATATATGCACTACTGCCTGACATGCAGTTCACATCGCTTAAATAGCGGAAGCTCTACTCACCCGCCCCAGCATTATATCATTGTTAACCAGTGACAGTAAGGCTCGTTACACAAAACCAAAATACAACTATTTGTTTACAATTTTACATCCAGACTATAGGTGTATCGAAAATATAAATAAGCTTATGAAACGATAATGTAAAACTCAAAATTATTTTCAGCGAGATGCCCTTGGGATGGGGTATTCCTTAGCAGCTTATTTTCTTCCTTTTTACTCAATTTTAAGTCTTATATTGTGGTTTAATAAAGTTTATTTGTATTTTCGGTACACTTCTGGACTGGACACAAGTATTGTACATAAATAATTCTATTTAGTCTTTATTTAACTTGTTTTACGGCCACTGGCTGACAATTATATATGCTGGAGACGGTGGTTGGAGCTTCCGCTATTAAGCGATGTAAATTGCATGTCAGGCATCAGTGGCTTTATGCCTGCTCGTCGCCAGTTTCAGTAGAGTTCCATGGGTATATCTTTCTTTCATCTACCTATTTCTTGATGTAGTATGTTTCTTTTGTGCTTGTAGTTTATATTCCTCTAAGCATATTCGTGTTACTCTCCTTACAGAGTACACGGTCTGATGATGACCAGAACAGTGGTCGAAACCTGTTAGAAGTAAATCAATAATCCTCTATATGCGGTTGGATCTGTTTCATTATAAAAAATAAAATTAAATTAACACACATTGAGTAAATTCAAGGTCGTAAAACACACATTTCGCTCCATTATAAGCTTTGTCCTGACGCGCTTTCCACTTGTAGTGCGCTCAGCAATTACACCACGGCGCCTACTTCCAATCTAAAACTGGAGAAATGCTCCACCGATCAGTATGTCTGTCGTTTTCGCACAGACATCTTCTGACATTCTGAAAATACTTATCAATAACCCTGTACGGCCAATACAGAAGTACGTTGCAGCAGTAACTGTGCAGTTGCGCACCCTCGGCGGGAGGCATGACGGTAGCGCGCGGCCGGCAGCACCTGCTGGTGGGTCGCAGCGGAGGTGTGCTGCGCCTCCTGGGCCTATGGACGCCACCCGCACAGCGTGATCGTCGTAGCTGCGACGCTTTCGTGCTGCTGCGCTGCTGCCTCAGCTTCATCCTGATGGCCTCCATGCCTGTCGCCTCCTTCTCCAAGCTCTACTGGGACACGCCAGACGACCTGGAGGAGCTTAGCTCTTGCATCTTCGTCATCATGGCTTCAATCGCTTTGCTGATTAAGGTAAAATCAACAAGTTACAAAACTACACTCCTGGAAATTGAAATAAGAACACCGTGAATTCATTGTCCCAGGAAGGGGAAACTTTATTGACACATTCCTGGGGTCAGATACATCACATGATCACACTGGCAGAACCACAGGCACATAGACACAGGCAACAGAGCATGCACAATGTCGGCACTAGTACAGTGTATATCCACCTTTCGCAGCAATGCAGGCTGCTTTTCTCACATGGAGACGATCGTAAGGATGCTGGATGTAATCCTGTGGAACGGCTTGTCATGCCATTTCCACCTGGCGCCTCAGTTGGACCAGCGTTCGTGCTGGACGTGCAGACCGCGTGAGACGACGCTTCATCCAGTCCCAAACATGCTCAATGGGGGACAGATCCGGAGATCTTGCTGGCCAGGGTAGTTGACTTACACCTTCTAGAGCACGTTGGGTGGCACGGGATACATGCGGACGTGCATTGTCCTGTTGGAACAGCAAGTTCCCTTGTCGGTCTAGGAATGGTAGAACGATGGGTTCGATGACGGTTTGGATGTACCGTGCACTATTCAGTGTCCCCTCGACGATCACCAGTGGTGTACGGCCAGTGTAGGAGATCGCTCCCCACACCATGATGCCGGGTGTTGGCCCTGTGTGCCTCGGTCGTATGCAGTCCTGATTGTGGCGCTCACCTGCACGGCGCCAAACACGCATACGACCATCATTGGCACCAAGGCAGAAGCGACTCTCATCGCTGAAGACGACACGTCTCCATTCGTCCCTCCATTCACGCCTGTCGCGACACCACTGGAGGCGGGTTGCACGATGTTGGGGCGTGAGTGGAAGACGGCCTAACGGTGTGCGGGACCGTAGCCCAGCTTCATGGAGACGGTTGCGAATGGTCCTCGCCGATACCCCAGGAGCAACAGTGTCCCTAATTTGCTGGGAAGTGGCGGTGCGGTCCCCTACGGCACTGCGTAGGATCCTACGGTCTTGGCGTGCATCCGTGCGTCACTGCGTTCCGGTCCCAGGTCGACGGGCACGTGCACCTTCCGCCGACCACTGGCGACAACATCGATGTACTGTGGAGACCTCACGCCCCACGTGTTGAGCAATTCGGCGGTACGTCCACCCGGCCTCCCGCATGCCCACTATGCGCCCTCGCTCAAAGTCCGTAAACTGCACATACGGTTCACGTCCACGCTGTCGCGGCATGCTACCAGTGTTAAAGACTGCGATGGAGCTCCGTATGCCACAGCAAACTGGCTGACACTGACGGCGGCGGTGCACAAATGCTGCGCAGCTAGCGCCATTCGACGGCCAACACCGCGGTTCCTGGTGTGTCCGCTGTGCCGTGCGTGTGATCATTGCTTGTACAGCCCTTTCGCAGTGTCCGGAGCAAGTATGGTGGGTCTGACACACCGGTGTCAATGTGTTCTTTTTTCCATTTCCAGGAGTGTAAGTATCTTTGTACTCACTGAGCTAATATGTTGATTACTAGTAAAATGTTACAACGGTCCTATTCCTACCAAATAACCTGTCCAAACACCAATTAATTATGCAATGGGTTCAGTGTAGGCTGTGAAGCACTCTGAAACCTGCAAGAAACGGAAGAAGAACATTAGAAGTATTTGAAACAAGAACAACGATTTAATTACACCTGAAAGCGTCTGCTTGACCGCGTGTACGTTAACGTCTAGAAACAATTAATGCTGCGTAGCTTTAAGTGCACAATTGATAACAGGTTCCTCATAGTCGTTATGAAACGTATTGTTTGCCCACGAATATCGAACTGCGTAATTTTGTTACTTCTGTTTCTTGCAGAAAAATATGGAGATAAGTAACCAGAATGCGTCTCTTATTCAGCGACCACATGCAACTGCACAAGAAATTCAGTGTAAAGTTTCGATACATAGCTTTTCTACAGCAGTGCTATTATGAGAGAGTACACGACTGCAATCCAGCACGCAGAGCTGTAAGTTTTGCACAGCTACACAAATAAAGGGTAGCAGTCCTCGTTTATTTGCGAAATTTGCTGTATAATAATGCAAATTCTCAATGAAGAACGTACTGTGCTTCATTCAAAGTTGAGCAAATACGTTTCATCTAGTGAACGTATATTTCCGTTGAAAGTATCATTAACTTCCGAAAGCAGTCAGTAAGATTACGAAATCGCACTGGTTGTTAATATATAAGTCCTTTGCAACTGTTCGTTCAGTTCAAAAGAGACTGGTAACGTACAGTACCAAAAGGCACCTGTAGGAGCTTCATCCTACATACGAGGTGCGACAATAAAGTATTGAGACTGATGTGAAAAAAAAATGTTGCTTACCGTTTTAGTCAAGTTTAGTGGTGTCTCTTTCACAGAATTTCGCTTCTGATTGCACACACTTTTTCCAGCGCTTCTGCCACTGATGGTGACATTTCTGGAACTCATCTTCTGTAACATCCTCCAAGACCCTCGTCACAGCTTTTTTGACATCTTGTGTTTTTTTAAAATGGTGTCCCTTGAACGCCGTTTTGACTTTTGGAAATAGAAAAAAGTCGCTCGGAGCGATATCTGGTGAATAAGGTGATAGTACTGAAATTTGTTTTGAGGTTAAAAATTACTGTGCTGACAGAGCAGTATGGGATGGCACATTGTCATGATGCAGAATTCAATTATCAGCAATGTTAGCACGGACACGAATTATTAGACGAACCGTTTCTCGACTGATGTTCAGTTCTGCAATCATTTTCACGGATAATCTTAGATCAGATCGTACGAGTTCACGCAACCTGACCAAGTTAACATCCGTCCGAGAGGTTGATGTTTGTCCACTGCGGTCTTCATCTTCAACATTCGTTCTACCTTCACTAAACATTTTATGCCAACGAAAAACTTGAGCTCTTGACACAAACTCCTCTCCAAAAGCCTTCTGAAGCTTACCGTAAGTTGTCGTCGCGTTTCCACCCAATTTAACGCAAAAAGAAATGGCACACCGTAGTGAAATACTATGCGGTTCCATTTCCGTGACGAGAGACACTAGCACGTGTTAACTTACTACAGCACAACTCACGACTGAGCACTTACATCGATGTGCCGCTTGGACTAGAAGCAGCTTATAGACCAAGGCCAAAGATATTGTGCCTATGCAAGCCTGCAGGGTTGACACGTCTTGCAAAGGAAATCAGTCTCATTACTTTATTGTCTCACCTCATACTTTTCTCATCTACGAGTATGACTTATGCCGATGAAAACACAGTTAATCTTACAAGAAATAATAGTTTTACAAGAACTAAAGAGCATCTCTTGTCGGAACCGGGTATAATTAAATCGTGGAATTCACAGTTCTGGTCATATTTTAATTTATTTGCATCGATAACCGGTTTCGTGTCCAAATCCATCTTAAAACCTTCGAGAAATCTATTCCCGATCTGGTGATGGCCGTAAAGGCTAAACCAGTAATCGATGCAGATAAAGTAAAATCTGACCAAAACTGTGAATTCCGCGGTTTATTTAGATGTAGTGGTCACCAGTCTCCTCAACAGATCAAAGCGACCTCATTATATGTCGTTGTTGTTGTTGTTGTTGCTGTTGTCGTGGTCTTCACCTAAAAATTGGTTTCATGCAGTTCTCCACGCTAGTCTATCCTGTTCAGTCCTCTTGATCTGCGAAGAACTTCACCAGTCCACATCCATTTGACCCTCTTCACTGTATTCGTGTGTAGGTCTCCCTCTACAATTATTATCCTCCACACCCCCTCCATTACCAAATTGACTTTTTTTGGAGCCCCATGTTGTACTTCTTGTAATCTAGTTGTGGCTCAAATGTTTCTTTTTTTCCTCCCCAATTCGATTCAGTATATCCCCATTAGTAATTCGAGCTACCTGCCTAACCTTCAGCATACTCGTTTCAAAAGCTTCAGTTCCCTTCTTGTCTGAACTACTTATCGTCCACGTATCACCCACACAAGAAGGCAACCAAATACCTTCAGAAAATACTTCCTAACGCTTAAATTTATAAGTTTTGCAAAACAGCCACAAGTCACACTTTGTATATTTTTATTTACCAGTTTCGCTCTTCAAATGAACAAGAGCATCATCAGAATACCCACTGTGAAAGATATAAATTGACATAATTCGGAAAAGTTACAATGACGTTACGTAAAGTACATATCTATTTCCCGTATGGTGACTTACGTTTAAAGTTGACTGACAGTTCTAAAGATTAAACTGCCAGTACCGTTGTGGTTAAACTTACGTGTGAAGTACATTTAAAATACGGTAGTAAATGATGACATTGACAGCGCCAAAGATTACATTGAATACAACAGTACTTGTAACGTCCACGACATAGTGCCGACAAAGATAATTTATAACTACAGAAAACGAAATTTACATTGTAGCCGTCTCTTTTGTGGGCCTGTGAGTTTACGTCCCATATCTGTTTGTCTTTAAAAAAATTCGAGTACCTCTGTAAAAATTAAATAATCTTTAAAAATACATTGTAAAACTACATATTTAAAACGAACATTTGAGAACAACTAAACATACATTAGGTGAGATTCAGGACAGTACGAATTATCGACAGTGCAGATAAAACACGCAAAATTCATTGAACGAATACAATTAATTTAATTTACATGAGTTCTTCCAGTTATTTAATGTAGTACTGTAGATAAGCAACCAAACACGTCGTATTGTCCAAATGGAAATATTTATAGAAACCATAGTTCTGAATGCATTTTTGTATGACATTTTTAAATATATACACTCCTGGAAATGGAAAAAAGAACACATTGACACCGGTGTGTCAGACCCACCATACTTGCTCCGGACACTGCGAGAGGGCTGTACAAGCAATGATCACACGCACGGCACAGCGGACACACCAGGAACCGCGGTGTTGGCCGTCGAATGGCGCTAGCTGCGCAGCATTTGTGCACCGCCGCCGTCAGTGTCAGCCAGTTTGCCGTGGCATACGGAGCTCCATCGCAGTCTTTAACACTGGTAGCATGCCGCGACAGCGTGGACGTGAACCGTATGTGCAGTTGACGGACTTTGAGCGAGGGCGTATAGTGGGCATGCGGGAGGCCGGGTGGACGTACCGCCGAATTGCTCAACACGTGGGGCGTGAGGTCTCCACAGTACATCGATGTTGTCGCCAGTGGTCGGCGGAAGGTGCACGTGCCCGTCGACCTGGGACCGGACCGCAGCGACGCACGGATGCACGCCAAGACCGTAGGATCCTACGCAGTGCCGTAGGGGACCGCACCGCCACTTCCCAGCAAATTAGGGACACTGTTGCTCCTGGGGCATCGGCGAGGACCATTCGCAACCGTCTCCATGAAGCTGGGCTACGGTCCCGCACACCGTTAGGCCGTCTTCCGCTCACGCCCCAACATCGTGCAGCCCGCCTCCAGTGGTGTCGTGACAGGCGTGAATGGAGGGACGAATGGAGACGTGTCGTCTTCAGCGATGAGAGTCGCTTCTGCCTTGGTGCCAATGATGGTCGTATGCGTGTTTGGCGCCGTGCAGGTGAGCGCCACAATCAGGACTGCATACGACCGAGGCACACAGGGCCAACACCCGGCATCATGGTGTGGGGAGCGATCTCCTACACTGGCCGTACACCACTGGTGATCGTCGAGGGGACACTGAATAGTGCACGGTACATCCAAACCGTCATCGAACCCATCGTTCTACCATTCCTAGACCGGCAAGGGAACTTGCTGTTCCAACAGGACAATGCACGTCCGCATGTATCCCGTGCCACCCAACGTGCTCTAGAAGGTGTAAGTCAACTACCCTGACCAGCAAGATCTCCGGATCTGTCCCCCATTGAGCATGTTTGGGACTGGATGAAGCGTCGTCTCACGCGGTCTGCACGTCCAGCACGAACGCTGGTCCAACTGAGGCGCCAGGTGGAAATGGCATGGCAAGTCGTTCCACAGGACTACATCCAGCATCTCTACGATCGTCTCCATGGGAGAAAAGCAGCCTGCATTGCTGCGAAAGGTGGATATACACTGTACTAGTGCCGACATTGTGCATGCTCTGTTGCCTGTGTCTATGTGCCTGTGGTTCTGTCAGTGTGATCATGTGATGTATCTGACCCCAGGAATGTGTCAATAAAGTTTCCCCTTCCTGGGACAATGAATTCACGGTGTTCTTATTTCAATTTCCAGGAGTGTAATTTCATAACGTATTTTGAATGATTTTTTAATTTTTACTGATGTACTAGTATTTTTTGAAAGATAAATAGATATGTACAGATATGAGATGTCTACACACACCCATAAAAGAGGCGATTCAAATGAAAACTTCCTTTTCTGTAGTTGTAAATTTTCTTTTGATACACTATAGGATGGAAATTGCAAGCGCTACTGTAAAAGTCAGTTTAATCTCGGGAGCCGGCAGTGTCATCATTTACTACTGTACTGTAAAGGTAAGT
This sequence comes from Schistocerca serialis cubense, assembly GCF_023864345.2. Lineage (NCBI taxonomy): Eukaryota > Metazoa > Arthropoda > Insecta > Orthoptera > Acrididae > Schistocerca > Schistocerca serialis. The sequence continues at coordinate 142,832,504 of NC_064638.1, read as the reverse complement.
TTAAGTGCTACAGCATATCCTGTTTTATCTTTACAGCTGTCATCCAAGGCAATCTTTAATGCGTTTAGCCAACTTTAAACGTAAGTCACTATACTGGAAATCTAATATGTACTATACGTAAGGTCAGTGTACGTTTTTCGTATTATCTCAATTTATATCTTTTATAGTGTATATTCTGTTGATAATCTTATTCATTTGAAGAGGGAAACCGGTAAATAAAAAATACAAAGTGCCACTTGCGGTTGTTTTGAAAAGTTTAGTGTTAACAGTCGCTTCCCCTGCAGGCAATGACTGCACTTGCTAAAGTTAAATTTACGAGTATATTAGATGTTTCACAAATGTTTTTTGAGCCGTGGCGGCTTTAATTTTTGCGGACATACCACTCCGATGACGTTACAAACTACTTAGGCTGCCGGTATCAATCCTGATTATACACTATGTGATCAAAAGTATCCGGACACCCCGAAAAACATACGTTTTTCATATTAGGTGCTTTGTGCTGCCACCTACTGCCAGGTACTCCATATCAGCGACCTCAGTAGTCATTAGACATCTTGAGAGAGCAGAATGGAGCGCTCCGCGGAACTCACGGACTTCAAACGTGGTCAGGAGATTGGGTGTCACTAGTGTCATAAGTCTGTACGCGAGATTTCCACACTCCTAAACATGTGATAGTGAAGTGGAAACGTGAAGGGACACGTACAGGACAAAAGCGTACAGGCCGACCTAGTCTATTGACTGACAGAGACCGCCGACAGTTGAAGAGCGTCGTAATGTGTAATTGGCAGACATCTATCCAGGCCATCACACAGGAATTCCAACTGCATCAGGATCCACTGCAAGTACTATGACAGTTAGGCGGGAGGTTAGAAAACTTGGATATCATGGTCGAGCGGCTGCTCATATCCACACATCACGCCGGTAAATGACAAGCTTTGTGTAAGAAACGTAAAAATTGGACGATTGAAGAGTGGAAAAACGTTGTGTGGAGTGACGAATCACGGCACACAATGTGGCGATCAGATGTCAGTGTGTGGATATGGTGAATGCCCGGTGAACGTCATCTGCCAGCGTGTGTAGTGCCAATAGTAAAATTCGGAGGCGGTGACGTTATGGTGTGGTAGTGTTTTTCACGGAGGGGGCTTGCACCCCTCGTGGTTTTGCGTGGCACTATCACAGTACAGGCCTACAGCGCTGTTTTAAGTACCTTGTTGCTTCCCACTGTTGAAGAGCAATTCGGGGAAGGCGACTGCATCTTTCAACACGATCGAGCACCTGTTCATAATGCACAGCCTGTGGCTGAGTGGTTACACGACAATAACGTCCCTATAATGGACTGACGTGCACAGAGTCCTGACCTGAATCCTATAGAACACCTCTGGGATGGTTTGGAACGCCGACTTCGTGCCTGGGCTCACCGACCGACATCGATACCTCTCCTCAGTGCAGCACTCCGTAAAGAATGGGCTGCCATTCCCCAAGAAACCTTCCAGTACCTGTCTGTACTTATGCAAAAATGGCTCTGAGCACTATGCGACTTAACTTCTGAGGTCATCAGTCGCCTATAACTTAGAACTAAATAAACCTAACTAACCTAAGGACATCACACACATCCATGCCCGAGGCAGGATTCGAACCTGCGACCGCAGCGGTCGCTCGGCTCCAGACTGTAGCGCCTAGAATCGCACGGCCATTCCGGCCGGCTGTACTTATGCCTCCGAGAGTGAAAGCTGTCATCAAGGCTAAGGGTGGACCAATACCATATTGAATTCCAGCATTACCGATGGAAGGCGCCACGAACTTCTAAGTCATTTTAAGCCAGGTGTCCGGATACTTTTGATCACATAGCGTATGTCGGGAGCTAAGGTCTTTGGTCGAGGCGTGTGTTTTTAGTTTTTGACGGGCGCTGGTACTGATGATTAGCTCGAGGACGCGTGGCTGGCAAGATGTTGGTTTTCGGCGACTCCTGCTCTCCGGTACGATCTTCGAGAAGCGGCGAGCTTTTAAATCGCTCGGTGGCAAGCTTTGCCGGCTGGATTAAGGATTTACAGCGGCGAGTTGCGGGAAGAGCAGAGGTCAGGAAGTTCTGGGCCAACTCTTCTACTTAAATTGTACGGCACGTGTAACATCATCTGTACTGATTGGAGGCAATAATACTCCTGCTCGAAATCCTGGAAGGCAAGGTTCCTTCACATCTGAGTGGAATTAAATCTTTTTCTTTATTGGTACTTGTAATCGTAAGGCCATGTCTTTGTTAATGTGGAATTAGATCTGTCATACTGACGCGCCTCCGCGTAATTGTGTGGATGGTCATCGGTCAGTGCAACTGATAATAATTCGTTGTTACTGGTCTTATTCCGTGCAACTGTACGAGCATTCTCTGTTGTAAACGCACGAGGGCTTAAGTCAGGAGAGTGCAGTAGGTGGTATAGCATTTAACAGCCCCATCAGTCAAAGAAATCAGTAACAGCTTGCACTGTACATGCTTAAACATTGTCCTGCAAAATGATGGTCAGGTCGCGCAGGAAGTGTCATCACTTCTGTCTCTATGCGGTTCATTTTTGGAACACAACCTGCGACCAGATTAGAAGTGATGACACTTTCTACAGGACCTGACCATCATTTTGCAGGACAATGCTCAAGCACGTACAGTGCAAGCTGTTACTGATTTGTTTGACTGATGGGGCTGCTAGGTGCTATACCACATACTGCGCTCCCCTAACTTAAGCCCTCGTGAGTTCAACTCTGTTTCTAAACTGAAGGAAACACTTCACGGCATTCGCTTCAGAACTGCTACAAATTCGTCCGGCAATAGACCGCGCCGCTCGAACTGTCAACACAACTGGCACTGCTGAGAGTGTCCTACTACTCCCACATCGCTGGCAGCGGGTTATACACAATGCTGGTGACTACTTTGAAGGTCAGTAAAACTTTGAAACACGTGTCTATTTTGTACGAGCTGTAAATAAATAGTTGCCACTATTAAAGTTCCAACCATCGTAGTTCTAACTTGTACCATTATTATTCTTCAGATCTGAAGAGTACCTACCACATTCCTAGTACTTCGCATCTGTTTGGAAGTCTAGGAATAGAAACATCTATCTTTCTTCTTCTTCTTCTTCTTCTTATTCTTCTTCTTCTTTTCCTCCTAGGCTAAAGCCCCTCCAGTACCCCCAACTATATCCTAAGGCTGTCGCTCCATCTTTCCCTTGGACGGCCATATTTCTTTTACCAGCTGGTGATCTGTTTTTCACGATTCTCACAATTTTTTTTTCATCCATCCTGTCTTTGTGTTCGTTCCATTCATGCTTTGTCATGTGCACTGACTCAGTAACGGGGTCCAGTTTACATCCTTTTCCAATGCTTTCACTTCTCTTACTATATGTCAGCGTCTTCCCTGTAATTCTTTGCGGAATTTTCATTCACATGGTTTCAAAAGTCTCTTTGCTTTTGATGTTTCCAGTCTTTTCTCATCTGTGTATGTCATTATTGGACTCACTATTGTTTTTTGTAGTCTTTTTCTATATGCTTGTTTTTCTAAACAGTACCATTTAAATACCATGCCATTTTCTTTGCTTTTGTTGCTTGATATCTATCTCCCATCTGGACATTTCCACTGATGGGCAGTTCAGTACCAAGATATTTAAATGTCATTACCTGTGGAATAATGTTTCCATTCACTTCCAGTTGGCATATAATTGGGTGCATAGTTGTCGTCGTATATTTGATTTTTTGAGTTAATGTGACCATATTTAGATTTTCGCCTGCCACGTGAAATATATGTAAATGTTTCTGCATTTCACTGTTTGCCAGTAGAACTGCATAGTCAGCGTAACAAATGATCTTTATTTCTGTGTCCTCCATTCTATAACCACTACTAGCCAGTATCTTCCACGATTATATTAAAACGTAGCGGGCTCAGAGAGTCACCTTGTCTATTACCACTGTTAACTGTTGTGCAACTAGTTAACCCGGAAACAATTCTCATCTGTATTGGAATAAATCCTTTCAATTGTTTTTATTAAGTTGGAAGGACACCCTCTACTGTAGAGCAGGTTTAAAAGACCTTTTAACTAAATCCTATCGAAAGCCTTCTGTAAATCAATAAAGCAAAGATAAGCTGGTCTGTTGTATTCGGTGGACTTCGCTACAACCTGTCTAAAAATGAACACACCATCTGTACATGACCTACCGGATTTAAAACCATACTGCTTCTCTGCAAGGGTTGTAATGCTTTTATTTTATGTCCTATTATTTTTGTTATGAGTGTACTTCTTTCTCTGTAGTTCAATAGGTCTTTCTATTTTTTACATGATAGTTGTAATACTAGTTCTCTATTGGTTTGGAATTTTATTGGCAGTTATAACATTGTCAATCAACTTGGTTAGTTGTTCAGTTAGTGAACTCCTCCATACTTCAGTAGCTCATTGGAAATCCTATCTTTCTCTGAAGACTTCTTATTTTTAAGAGAGTTACAGCTTCTTCAACCTTTGCATGTGAAACAATAATTATCTCAACATTTACTTTCACAGTCAGTCCTACAAGAAAGTCTACACCACACTTTTAAATGTGACGCCCGCACCGACATTTCTGGGAGTGGTGTCGAATCTGTAATCAGTGCGCTTTTGCACTGTGTACAGTTGAACAGTGTGAGAGTTGAATGTTTTGTTTTGTCGGTTGCAGTTTAAAATGAGTGCAAATAATCTGAAGCGTCACGAGACAGTTTTCCTTGTAAATCATCCAAAGGGACTAAAGCTCTCATGCTGCTAAAATTCTTAGAAAGGCAAAGCCATTAGTTGCGAAATGGGTCTAAAGATATTTATAGGTTGAAAACGGAGATGATTTACCGGAGAGAGGGGTAAGGTGTCAAGCTATAATCTATAACGGCGGTGATTAGATTAACTATTAGGTAATTGTACAACTTGTATTTTCATGAAAGCTTGTATTTATAATAGTGTCTTTTATTTCAAACAGATAAACGCCTACACTTTCTGACTGTGTATTGATCTCTGGTCTCTCTTTGTTTTCTGGTGATTTTTTACCTTTACAGAACTCTGTTAAATATTTAACCCATGATTCCTCATTTATGTCATTATCTTTCAAACTTTCATTTAATTCTTCCTTCTGCTGTCGTATGATTCTCCAAATTCTCTTCTGTAACCCTTAGAAATCATGTTCTAAATTTCTAGAAAAGATTTATCAGCGTTTCTGTTTAAAACGATTCACTAGTTATTTTGTTTCATTACGAGTTCTTTTGTAATCTTTGTAAGACTCTTGTGTTTTGAGTGTTTTATATTTCAAATAGGCACACCTATTTTTTACACATTTCTTTAATCTCTTTGTGAAACCATGGTGTTGTGTTTGTTTTCCTCTCTTACTTTAAATCTCGCGGACCTAGCGCTTCTTGACTTGCTGCTTGAATACTTCTTTCGATTTGCTCCCAAGCCTGATGAACGTTATCCTAGGCATTGATGGGCTTCTCTTTTATTTTCTCTGCTAATCATTTCTTACCTTTTCTCTGCTTAATTTGCCCACGACAGGCGGGCTGCTTCGTGGCGCAGCAGCGCAGCGTGCACCGACTGCTGCGGATGGTGGCGGCTGTGCGGGCAGCTCACAGCGAGCAGGCAGCGGCTGGGGGCGGCGGGGGCGGATGTGGGGGCGGAGGCGGGGGCGGGCGTAACGACACCAGAGCGGCCTACCGGACGCGCGCAGACGCCGTCTTCCTCTACATGCAGGCACGTACACAGCCAACACACGTGCACACTGCTGGAACTCCGATTTCCTGTTCAGTGCAACGTCCTGTTCTTCCACATACCGTATTAAGCCGTTTGTGCTTGGTATGGTCCCACTGTCGATATCAGATGTAGATTGCCCAGCTAAAGAAAGCTTTGTCCTGCCAAAGTCCTCTGCTGCTATCAGATACTCACATGCAGATGTGGACCCATTTCCTGACAGTATATACACTCCTGGAAATGGAAAAAAGAACACATTGACACCGATGCGTCAGACCCACCATACTTGCTCCGGACACTGCGAGAGGGCTGTACAAGCAATGATCACACGCACGGCACAGCGGACACACCAGGAACCGCGGTGTTGGCCGTCGAAAGGCGCTAGCTGCGCAGCAGTTGTGCACCGACGCCGTCAGTGTCAGCCAGTTTGCCGTGGCATACGGAGCTCCATCGCAGTCTTTAACACTGGTAGCATGCCGCGACAGCGTGGACGTGAACCGTATGTGCAGTTGACGGACTTTGAGCGAGGGCGTATAGTGGGCATGTGGGAGGCCGGGTGGACGTACCGCCGAATTGCTCAACACGTGGGGCGTGAGGTCTCCACAGTACATCGATGTTGTCGCCAGTGGTCGGCGGAAGGTGCACGTGCCCGTCGACCTGAGACCGGACCGCAGCGACGCACGGATGCACGCCAAGACCTTAGGATCCTACGCAGTGCCGTAGGGGACCACACCGCCACTTCCCAGCAAATTAGGGACACTGTTGCTCCTGGGGTATCGGCGAGGACCATTCGCAACCGTCTCCATGAAGCTGGGCTACGGTCCCGCACACCGTTAGGCCGTCTTCCGCTCACGCCCCAACATCGTGCAGCCCGCCTCCAGTGGTGTCGCGACAGGCGTGAATGGAGGGACGAATGGAGACGTGTCGTCTTCAGCGATGAGAGTCGCTTCTGCCTTGGTGCCAATGATGGTCGTATGCGTGTTTGGCGCCGTGCAGGTGAGCGCCACAATCAGGACTGCATACGACCAAGGCACACAGGGCCAACACCCGGCATCATGGTGTGGGGAGCGATCTCCTACACTGGCCGTACACCACTGGTGATCGTCGAGGGGACACTGAATAGTGCACGGTACATCCAAACCGTCATCGAACCCATCGTTCTACCATTCCTAGACCGGCAAGGGAACTTGCTGTTCCAACGGGACAATGCACGTCCGCATGTATCCCGTGCCACCCAACGTGCTCTAGAAGGTGTAAGTCAACTACCCTGGCCAGCAAGATCTCCGGATCTGTCCCCCATTGAGCATGTTTGGGACTGGATGAAGCGTCGTCTCACGCGGTCTGCACGTCCAGCACGAACGCTGGTTCAACTGAGGCGCCAGGTGGAAATGGCATGGCAAGCCGTTCCACAGGACTACATCCAGCATCTCTACGATCGTCTCCATGGGAGAATAGCAGCCTGAATTGCTGCGAAAGGTGGATATACACTGTACTAGTGCCGACATTGTGCATGCTCTGTTGCCTGTGTCTATGTGCCTGTGGTTCTGTCAGTGTGATCATGTGATGTATCTGACCCCAGGAATGTGTCAATAAAGTTTCCCCTTCCTGGGACAATGAATTCACGGTGTTCTTATTTCAATTTCCAGGAGTGTATTTGGAACGCTCCACTTTGTAAAAGTGAAAGGTGGACCACTGGGAAGCTAGAGAAGACAAACCGGAGACAATGTGAAATGTGGTGCTTGAAACGCCCTGCTTAAATCCGCAGGACAGAACAGGTAGATGGAATTGTGGTAAGGGCCAAAAGGGGGCTCAAACACATATAATATTTAGTTGTCCAAACAATAAAGCAAAAATTTTTGAACTTAGTTATAGGCTGAATAGGTCACACTATCTTACGCCTTAAGGGTACAATCACTTAAATTTAAAAACGGCTGAAAGCCATTAACATAAAATTCAGACTGAAAACACAATATTTAGAAGGCAGAAGGCCTCACGTAACTAAGTTCTATAACTTTGCTGAAGTCCCAACAAATCTAACACTTGAAAAGCAAACAAGTTTAATTTAAAGACGACTGAAGGCCCATGATTAAGACTGAACGTAAAATTAATTTTTAAAAAAGAATACAACGCTGAAGGCCTTATCTTCAGTTAGGCTGACGGTCCCACACAGTGTGATACTTAAAAGACAAGAACTATAATTTAAAAACGCCTGAAGGCCGATGACATAAAATAACTAAAATAATTTTTAATAGGCAGAAGGCCAAAGCTTTATCTTTAAACGATATTTTACACAGGCTGAAGGCCCAAACAATCTAAGATTTAACAAGTAAGGAATTTAAATTTTAAAGTGGCTAAAGGCCCATTATTGAAAAACACAAGTACAATAAATTTTCAAAATGCAGAAGGCCCAATGCTTTATCCAAAAAATATTTCAAATGATACTGAAGGCCCAAATATTACAAGACTTGACAAGTAAGGAACTTCCAGTTTTATAGCGGCTGAAGGCCCATAATTTAAAACCCAACTAGAAGCATACAAATTCAAACCATCGGCTATAAGCCATTAATATACGAAATAAAACACGAATAAGGAAAGGCAGTACAGCCAGCAGCGCTCAGAAGTTTCCGGGGGTCGGCCTGTACTTGAAATACTAACAATCGCTTAGGGGAGACAGGTAGTCGACCCAACTATATCCGATCCGCCGGCAACCCAACCAAGAGACAGTCAACGGACCCATCGACAAGATGACATGCTTTCCATCCGACCAGTACACGCGGAACTCCAAAGCCAAAACTTAAAAGGCGTAGCCACCCACAACCAAATATGCATAAGGTGTCAAAACTACACACACTTGTTGGACAGCGACAACACGGTGTGGAAAGGACACTGCCTGAATTTTACGTCAGCGGCCAGGGCAGGTAACCGGAACGCTAACGGCCACAGGGCAGAAAATTCCGCTGGTACACTTGGACTTCAAATAACCAGAATACAGTTAAACTCCACCGGATGGTGACCAAACTTTCGTCATCTCAAACACTCGCTGTTGCTCATGGGAATACCCTCAACAGCCAACCATGAACACCAACGGCACAATGTGAACAGTCTGGCTTCGGTAATTAAATCACCACTCAACTTTGATGTCCTGGGTCGGTGAGCCACGAACCTCGTACCAATCGGAACATCTCCCACACACTCCGACACTGGGTAGATACCGCCAGCAGGCCCGGCCCACTGCGCCGTGCGGAGATTTCCTGGCTGATCCACACCAACCGACCGACTGCCGCACACCAGCTAGCCGGAAACTATAAGCACCAGACCACAGATAGTACAAGGTGCGAATATCGATACACACCGCTGCTGTCACACGTAGGAAGAGGAAGAACCACGGCATAACCGCAATAACCGCGGGAAACCAAACGCAGAGTAACAGTCAAGGTTTAAACCAATGCATAAGCCGGGGCCAGAACGACTCAGTGCTATCGAAAAATGTAACTAAATATTCTCGGGATTCTTTCCGCCTCAAGTCACGGCGTATATTGAAGGGTGAATTGGGAAGGGGCGGGGGAGAGGAGAAGTGGATGTAGATGACATCAGTTGAATCAGAACTTTATGCGGAATTAGCGGTGACAAGTACAAATTTGTACCAGACTGGGACTCGGATCCAGGATCTCCCTCTTACTAGACAGTTGCGTTGTCACCGCGCCAACCAGATCGCAAATGCGCGGAAGATCCTAGCGCGCTTCCCGGCCGACTCACATCCCCACCTAGCGCCACCTATCTGCAGCTCCTGTCCACGTCCTCTATGGTCTCTAATTTTAGATTTCCACTGAAGGTCGAAAGTAAATGTGCATCAGCACTGAAGGTTGTCGATCCATTAACCATCAAGTGAATCATTTACATGAATGCGTGGTGTCTGGTCTTTCGTACATGTCCGAAGGAACAGACACCTTGCATTCATATAATTCACAGTGCATCCGCGACATTTCAGAAGGTGTACACTACCTTTCCATCTTGCGGCGATATGTCTGTACCTCTTTTTCTTTATTGTTACTTCAATTCCCCCTGAGGGGGCGGTTTGGAAGCAGATGGAAACGCTCCCCAGACAAAGGTTTCACAAAAGCTTTAATTACATAAAACTCTTCTGTTTTTAAAAATAACCATTCGTTAAAATCTTATAATTAGAAAATGAAATCATAGAAGACGGATAGCCACGCGCCGCTTCCGGGACAGCGAGGTGCATTGGTCCCGGGTCGAATCTGCCTGGCCCATTAACAATGAGGGTTGGTGTGCCGGTCAGCCTGGGTGTGGTTTAAAGGCGGTCTCCAGCATCCTGCTAGGTGAATACCGGACAGGGACTCATGTCCCGACTCAGTTACATGATTTCGCTCACCGTCACATGAATGACACTACATACATACAACTAGGGTACACACATTCCGCCCCTGGAGGAGGGGGTAGGGTCATCTGGGTGGCGACAGGAAGGACATCTGGCCACCCCTTAAACTATCCATGTTAAATCTGTTAATAAACGTGCCAACCCTGTGTCGATGCAGACAAAAGCACAAGACAAAATAAGAGATGTGAATGCTCCTAAGATATAGTTTTGATACTGGTGATACATCAAAATGATTATGTTCATAATGGAGATAGAATGATGAGCAGTACAGTGAAACCCCACGTAACTGCATGGAGCATTGGGAGGATGAAGGAAGGACGGAAGAAGGAGAAAACGGAAGAATAAGGCGAGGTGCGGCGTTGTTGACTATGGCTACGAATGACAGGTACATTGCGGGACAGATTTAATTATTTGGTACTGGGGTGGGTATATAATGCATTAAGCTGCGTGGAAGGTGGGACACAGGTGTACGATCTCAGCAGCGAAGTTGGTACAATGATTAATGAGTAGAATGATGGATGCCGTGAAAGGGTTAAAGGGTTAAAGGTCTCTGAAAAGAGAACAGTGTGCGGGAAATGTATTAGTTGGGATAATTCAGGTAGCTTTGGCGGCTGTTGAGGGCAAGATAGAGTTCATTTCTTTATCAGATTTCAAGGAAGTGGAGAATTTAGGACAGCCGGAGATCAAAGTGGTAGGAGGCTGTAGATCCTAGGTACAGCCTATTAGTAGTATTTTAGTGAGTGTGATTGATGGTAAGAAGTCTGCATTACTTTTCTGTGACAATTAACCCTAAAAAATTACTGTGTCAGTATTATTACTATCATTTTATCTAGCTGTACTCAGCTTCACGTTGCTGTGGGTCAATCTCATTAAATGGAAAAGAAAGAAAAGAGATAACAAGTTTCTACTAAGAACAGGAATTAGATATACCTCCTAATCCCCTTTTCCCCTCTGTTTCTGTTCATCTTCTCCTCCCATTTCTTTGTCCATCATCTCCTCCCTCTATCTGTCTCCATCTTCTTCTATTCCTTCTCTCTGTCCATTTCACCATTTCCACTATGTCCATTTCTTCTCACCACTCTGTCCAGGTCCTCTTCCGCCTCCCTACCTACGTTGAGCCTTGTTAATTGTTGCTACCAATTTAAATTTTGTAGTAGTATTCTAATTATAAGCTAATAAGCCATAAATACAACTTTCCTGTTTCCTGAAAAAAAAAAACACACACACACCATCGTGTGCACAATTTATGTAAAATATATATGTAATGAGTAAGAATATATTTGGGAAAACAAATTGTCTAATGGTTTAAATGCCGCACTGTCATAATTAAAACTGGCAATGAGAAAGGCAACAAAACCGTTCATTTTTGTAGCAGAGCACAGCAGATCATTTTCTTTCCCGCAGTACATTTTAACAAAAAATGTGTGCATTCCTGTTGAAAAACATACATAGTTACGTTTGTAAGAATGTTTAATACTGCATCGTTTGAAATTTGAAGAAAATCGATCAATTACTTCTCGAGATTTTTGTTAACATATACATACATTCATCAAATAAAGTATTGCATCACTCTCGGTTCCGAGATTCGTCAACCTGTACAGAGAATTGGATAGAGATCAACATTAACATAATTTCCGTCCTTTCTAATGCTCACGAAAACCACACTAGCGAGACCTTCAGAGGCGGTGGTCCAGATTGATGTACACACCGGTACCTCTAATACCTAGTAGCACGTCGTCTTGCGTTGATGCATGCCTGTATTTGTCGTGGCATACTATCCACAAGTTCATCAACGCACTGTTGCTCCAGATTGTCCCACTCCTCAACGGCGATTCGGCGTAGATTCCTTAGAGTGGTTGGTCGGTCACATCGTCCATAAACAGCAGTTTTCAATCCATCCCAGGCATGTTCGGTGGTGTTCATGTCTGGAGAACATGATGGTCACTATAGTCGAGCGATGTCGTTATCCTGATTAAAAGTCATTCACTAGATGTGCACGATGGAGGCGCGAATTGTTGTCCATGAAGACGAATGCCTCGCCAATATGCTGCCGATATGGTTGCACTATCGGTCGAAGGATGGCATTCACGTATCGTACAACCGTTACGGCACCTTCCATGACGTCGGCCCCACATAATGCCACCCCAAAACTGCTGCACTCGCTGGGCAGTGTCTAAAGCGTTCAGCCTGACCGGGTTGCCTGCAAACAAGTCTCCGGCGATTGTCTGGTTGTAGGCACACGCGACACTCATCGGTGAAGAGAACGTGATACCAATCCACAGCAGTCCATGCGGCATGTTGTTGGGCTCACGTGTACCGCGCTACATGGTGTCGTGGTTGCAAAGATGGACTTCGCCATGGACATCGGGAGTGAAGTTGCACATCATGCAGCCTATTGTAGACAGTTTGAGGCGTAACACGCCGTCCTATGGCTGCACGAAAAGCATTATTCAACATGGTGGCGTTGCTATCAGGGTTCCTCCGAGCCATAATCCGTAGGTAGCGGTCATCCATTGTAGCAGTAGACCTTGGGCGGCCTGAGTGAGGCATGTCATCGACAGTTCCTGTCTCTCTGTATCTCTTCCATGTCCGAACAACATCGCATTGGTTGTTTCCGAGACGCCTGTACACTTCCCTTGTTGAGAGCCCTTCCTGGAACAAACTAACAATGCGGTCGCGATCGAACCGCGGTATTTACCATCTAGGCATGGTTGAACTAGAGACAACACGAGCCGTGTACCTCCTTCCTGGTGGAATGACTGGAACGGATCGGCTGTCGAACTCCCTCTGTCTAATAGGCGCTGGTCATGCATGGTTGTTTACATCTTTGTGCAGGTTTAGTGACATCTCTGAACAGTCAAAGGGACTGTGTCTGTGATACAATATCCACAGTGAACGTCTACCTTCAGGAATTCTGGGAGCTGGGGCGATGCAAAACTTTTTTAGGTGTGAGTATATGTTTTCCATTTACATGTTACTTTTATATATATGGATATTATATACCCCCCCCCCCCCCCCCCCCCCATGAACCACAGACCTTGCCTTTGGTGGAGAGGCTTGCGTGCCTCAGCGATGCAGATAGCCGTACCGTAGGTGCAACCACAATGGAGGGGTATCTGTTGAGAGGCCAGACAAACGTGTGGCTCCTGAAGAGGGGCAGCAGCCTTTTCAGTAGTTGCAGGGGCAACAGTCTGGATGATTGACTGATCTGGCCTTGTAACACTAACCAAAACGGCCTTGCTGTGCTGGTACTCGAACGGCTGAAATTAAGGGAAAATTACGGCCGTAATTTTTCCCGAGGGCATGCAGCTTTACTGTATTATTAAATGATGATGGCGTCCTCTTGGGTAAAATATTCCGGAAGTAAAATAGTCCCCCATTCGGATCTCCGGGCTGGGACTACTCAAGAGGACGTCATTATCAGGAGAAAGAAAACTGGCGTTCTACGGATCGGAGGGTGGAATGTCAGATCCCTTAATCGGGCAGGTAGGTTAGAAAATTTAAAAAGGGAAATGGATAGGTTAAAGTTAGATATAGTGGGAATTAGCGAAGTTCTGTGGCAGGAGGATCAAGACTTCTGGTCAGGTGAATACAGGGTTATAAATACAAAATCAAATAGGGGTAATGCAGGAGTTGGTTTAATAATGATTAAAAAAATAGGAGTGCGGGAAAGCTACTACAAACAGCATAGTGAACGCATTATTGTGGCCAAGATAGACACGAAGCCCACGCCTACCACACTAATAGAACTTTATGTGCCAACTATTTCTGCAGATGACGAAGAAATTGATGAGATGTATGATGAGATAAAAGAAATTATTCGGGTAGTGAAGGGAGACGAAAATTTAATAGTCATGGGTGACTGGAATTCCTCAGTAGGAAAAAGGGAGAGAAGGAAACATAGTAGGTGAATAGGGATTGAGGGTAAGAAATAAAAGAGGAAGCCGCCTAGTAGAATTATGCACAGAACATAACTTAGTCATAGCTAACACTTGGTTCAAGAATCATAAAAGAAGGTTGTATACATGGAAAAAATCTGGAGATGCTAGAAGGTATCAGATAGATCATATAATGCTAAGACAGAGATTTAGGAACCAGGTTTTAAATTGTAAGAGATTTCCAGGGGCAGATGTGGACTCTGGCCACAACCTATTGGTTACGAACTGTGGATTAAAACTGAAGAAACTGCAAAAAGGTGGATATTTAAGGAGACGGGACCTGGATAAACTGACTACACCAGAGGTTGTACAGAGTTTCAGGGAGAGCATAAGGGAACAATTGACAAGAATGGGGGAAAGAAATACAGTAGAAGAAGAATGGGTAGCTTTGAGGGATGAAGTAGTGAAGGCAGAAGAGGATCAATTAGGTAAAAAGACGAAGGCTAGTAGAAATCCTTGGGTAATAGAAGAAATATTGAATTTCATTGATGAAAGGAGAAAATATAAAAATGCAGTAAATGAAGCAGGCAAAATACAAACATCTCAAAAATGAGATCGACAGGAAGTGCAAAATGGCTAAGTAGGGATGGCTAGAGGACAAATGTAAGGATGTAGAGGCTTATCCCACTAGGGGTAAGATAGATGAATATCAAGAGCTCAGATGGAAACCCACTTCTAAGCAAAGAAGGGAAAGCAGAGAGGTGGAAGGAGTATACAGAGGGTCTATACAGGGGCGATGTTCTTGAGGACAATATTATGGAAATGGAAGAGGATGTAGATGAAATGGGAGATATGATACTGCGTGAACAGTTTGCCAGAGCAGTGAAAGTCCTAAGTCGAAACAAGGCCCCGGGAGTAGACAACATTCCATTAGAACTACTGACAGCCCTTGGGAGAGCCAGTCCTGACAAAACTCTACCATCTGGTGAGCAAGATGTATGAGACAGGCAAAATACCCTGAGACTTCAAGAAGAATATAATAATTCCAATCCCAAAGAAAGCAGGTGTTGACAGATGTGAAAATTACCGAACTATCAGTTTAATAAGTCACAGCTGCAAAATACCAACGCGAATTCTTTACAGACGAATGGAAAAGCTGGTAGAAGCTGACCTCGGGGAAGATCAGTTTGGATTCCGTAGAAACGTAGGACCACGTTATGCAATACTGACCCTACGACTTATCTTAGAAGAAAGATTAAGGAGAGGCAAACCTACTTTTCTAGCATTTGTAGACTTAGAGAAAGCTTTTGACATTGCTGACTGGAATACTCTGTTTCAAATTCTGAAGGTGGCAGGGGTAAAATACAGGGAGCGAGAGGCTATATACAATTTGTACAGAAACCAGATAGCAGTTATAAGAGTCGAGGGGCATGAAAGGGAAGCAGTGGTTGGGAAGGGAGTGAGACAGGGTTGTAGCCTATCCCCGATGTTATTCAATCTGCATATTGAGCCAGCAGTGAAGGAAACAAAAGAAAAATTCGGAGTAGGAATTAAAATCCATGGAGAAGAAATATAAACTTTAAGGTTCGCCGGTGACATTGTGATTCTGCCAGAGACAGCAAAGGACTTGGTAGAGCAGTTGAATGGAATGGATAGTGTCTTGAAAGGAGGGTATAAGATGAACATCAACAAAAACAAAACGAGGAAAATGGAATGTTCAAATGGTTCAAATGGCTCTGAGCACTATGGGACTTAACATCTATGGTCATCAGTCCCCTAGAACTTAGAACTACTTAAACCTAACTAACCTAAGGACAGCACACAACACCCAGCCATCACGAGGCAGAGAAAATCCCTGACCCCGCCGGGAATCGAACCCGGGAAACCGGGCGTGGGAAGCGAGAACGCTACCGCACGACCACGAGATGCGGGCTAAAATGGAATGTAGTCGAGTTAACTCGGGTGATGCTGAGGGAATTAGATTAGGAAATGAGACACTTAGAGTAGTAAAGGAGTTTTGCTATTTGGGGACCAAAATAACTGATGATGGTCTAAGTAGAGATGATATAAAATGTAGACTGGCAACGGCAAGGAAAGCGTTTCTGAAGAAGAGGAATTTGTTAACATCGAGTATAGATTTAAGTGTCAGGAAGTCGTTTCTGAAAGTATTTGTATGCAGTGTAGCCATGAATGGATGTGAAACATGGACGATAAATAGTTTTGACAAGAAGAGAATAGAAGCTTTCGAAATGTGGTGCTACAGAAGAATGCTGAAGATTAGATGGGTAGATCACATAACTAATGAGGAGGTACTGAATAGAACTGGGGAGAAGAGGAGTTTGTGGCACAACTTGACTAGAAGAAGGGATCGGTTGGTAGGACATGTTCTGAGGCATCAAGGGATCACCAATTTAGTATTAGAGGGTAGCGTGGAAGGTAAAAATCGTAGAGGGAGACCAAGAGATGAATGCACTAAGCAGGTTCAGAAGGATGTAGGCTGCAGTACGTACTGGGACATGAAGCAGCTTGCACAAGATAGAGCAGCATGGAGAGCTGCATCAAACTAGTCTCAGGACTGAAGACCACAACAACAACATTATATATATTAAAAATATATAAACTACTTTTCCTCTGAATGCTCCTGTGAATGAACTGTGTTAATTTACTTGCATATTAACATTAGTCATATTACCTCTTGATCAAAGATTTAGCACGTCAGTTGTTCAGACTTTTAAAAAGCCCCCCTTCAGGAAGAAATGACAGATATTGCAGAGCTCCCATATGAACTAGACGGGTTGTAATGTATCCTTTGTCCGGAATGAAGACGAAAAGAAAATGATAAAGACAACTGAATCTGCTCAACACTATGCAGTGCATAAACAAAGGTTCACCATCTAAAGGATACATCACAAAAGTTATGGCACGACTTACTGAATTTAAGTCCGTACAAGCAACATTAGTTATTCTGTAAATCGTCGATTTGTTTTCCTGGAAAATAAAACAGCCCTCTGCTTACTGGTTTATAAGTGTATCAGGCCATGAGTGTTACTTTACGTATCATTATTCGATAAGGGAAGTGACCGTGAAAACGCCAATCTGATGTCCACCTTAAGTAATAGAAGCAACACTGATTTTAGCTTCATATTAAAAAGGTGCAGGTTCTATCTGAAATGAAATGCTTAAATAGCAAAACGCGATACGTGATCGGTTTGATGGCTTTCGAACGGCGTATGTGACTCTTCCTGAAACACCACTGTGAGGATAGACACTAGCTACAAAACGTGCTGTCCCTGTATTACTCCTCTCCATTGCGGCACATGCTTGACCTGCACACTGCAACCGGATTTAAAATCAAACAAGTTAAAATGAGTGCACTATACTTACCGTTTGTAAATCACTTGATTGCTGGGACTCCTTACTTCTGAACTGGCACAAACTGGACGATTTCAGGCTCTTAATGTTTTGTGTCTATCCAGCCTAATAACAGTAACAATACTGTGTACAGCCTTATGTAGTTACTGCTGTATCGTGCTGTCAGTTCATTTATGTGTTTCAAAGCGAGTAATGAAGCAATTTGTGGACGACCGCAGATACTATTTACAACTTGGAGAAGACATTTTCTTGAGATATTTAACATTTGTTACTGTATATGTCACACTTGTATCATCAGAAATATATGGGACAAAGCACAAGATATACGTGTAGTGGGTCGACTATGTGATGCACTTGAAACCTCTAACTGATTTATGCTACTAACCGAGAAAAAGTAATATACAGTAAAACCCCGTGTTAACGAACCCGTTTTTAAGGAAATCCCGATTTTAAGGAATACTTTCGTTGGTCCCGGCGATAACGCCATAAAAACAGTGTTCCTGAAATTCTGTTTTAACGAATCGCGCTTTCATTTAAATCCCGCTTTTAAGAAATAAGTGTGTTACAATTCGCAAATTAAAATTCGGTTTCCAGCTGCACTTCTTGTTTTCGGACATTCAATCGTAACGTTAGGCTTTGATCATTTGCATTCTTAAAATCGATGTCCGCGTTAGCGTTCGGATACTGGTCTCGTATCGATGGTTGTGAAGTTATCGAGGTTGGTTAATGTCAAACTGATCATTTGAAAACACAATTCTTCCGCACTACCGCGCTCCAGCTGTCGTGTCTGACGCTATAAAGTGAAAGCATTAAGTGTGTACTGTAGTTGTGTAGTCACTTACAATAGTGTTTTTGTACGTGTAATATGACCAGCAAACGAAGAAAACTGGCGATACAGTAGAAGCTAACGATTATTGGGGATCTTGAAGAGAATCGCAATACGTATGGACAATGAAAGTCTGGAGCATTGGAAAAGTTATACTTTGCCACGTCTGATTCAAGGGTATGATTCCAAAAATATTTTTAATGCCGATGAGACTGGTGTATTTTATAACCTCCTTTCGATTAAGGTTGAAAAATGTCATGGGGGACAAAAAAGTAAAGAGAGAATGACGACATTATTGTGCGTGAACAATGACGGAAGTGAAAAGTTGCCACCTTTAATTATTGGTAAATTTAAAACTCCGAGGTGTTTTAAGAACATAGAGACTTCCGTGCAAGTATGAGTTTAACAAAAATGACGACAGACAGCAGTTTTATTCATTATTGTGATATCTAATTCATTGTGTGCCATTAGCTAAATAAAATTTTCTTCCTTTTAAATCAAGATACCAGTTGATGACTTTTTATGTGGCCTAACATCCAAAATGAGCCGTGGATTTCTTTTCAAAGAATTTTCTTGAGAATTTACTTTATTTACTAGCGATTCATCAAGAACATTAACACATTTAATCACACTATGTGAGCGTGGAAGTAGTTGCCAGAGAGTAAACTGGTGGAATCAAAATGAAATTGCTTTTAACAAATGGGAATTTTATTCCTAAAAGCTTTTTTTTTTTAAGAAACAGATTTAAAATTATAAGAAGAAAGCACCCTCTAAATATCAAGTTACAATTTATTCAGAGGCAGAAAGAAACAAATTTTTGAGTGTATGAGCTTTCAGGCTGAGAACCTTGCCGCTCCCTTTTGACATGGCCGTAGTCACGACCGCTCACAACAACCTCTGAAAGACTACATAGGTGCAAATCTGCAACACACCCTTAAAGCAAAAGTTTTAACAAGTCACACAAGCACACAAACTATGCACGCCGTAGGAGTGATGGAAATGGTACAAAACACTAAAATTAAAAGGATTAACTTGCCACGGAAGGTGCAACTTGATATTAACTTCTAAGAAAAGTCTTACGGTGGAAGGATGGCAACTTTATATATTAAAATGATAATTTAAATAAAAGTCTATAAAACGCAATCTTATATGAAATTCTACACGGTTGGCCAAACCAATTAAGATGCTCTACAGTACACAGATACCGCCTCTCAAGATGATAGGCAAGATCAAAACATATTTCAGGAATTAGGCCGTTACACTTCGAGCAATAAATTCGTTAACACACGAAATCCGACAAACATGACAGAGGCACCTCCGAACGACAGACCGACACTAACTGCCTAAAAAATGCGGACGAGAGACAAACGAGCAGGCTCGGGACGAGAGACTGACCAAGAAAACAAGTTGAATTTAAGAACAGTAAATCACACAATATATCACCAATCACTTCCAATAAACTGCGATTTTTCGAGACCTGGCGCAGCACCCCCTAATCGCTCTCACGGCTGCCAGCCGCTTCAACGAACGCAGGAAGGCGCGCCGATCTCCCGTCTTTCCTGGTGCGCACCAACCGACCGACTGCCAGCTGCTCCGGCCGCGACCGCTGCTCCGTCGCGACTGCCCTGCTGGTGCGTCTCCCACTCACTTCCAGACACACGACGGCGGAAATACTAGCTCGGACCCAACCATGCGGAGGAAACACGCCCACTGGCAAAACGACATCCCTGCACCAGGAAAGGACTGAGCTAAGCTCCACAAGATGGTAACTGAAAGAGCCCAGAAGCGCTCGGAGAACCAGTTACACCGCGGCGTCGCAGCTCGCACCGGCCAGACAGATGTCCTGTTTCTCTCGTGTCGACCGTGAAGTCACTACCCCTCATTATACTGCGCGGTCCACGGGACTCACGTGGCGACCTCACATGCACCGACGCCCAAGACGGACAAGGCTTCTTGTGTCTCAGTGCGCGACCGACCAATCTACAGACAGACAGAAACCAACTGCCGCACGAATGCGGACGAGAGAGACCATCAACTAGTGACGAGTGACTGACCCAGACTCACTCCGACTGACCAACTGACCGACTGGCGAGCTCATAGCGCCCCTTAAATGCACGTGAACAGGCAACCTTTCCCCTTTCCCACCAGAGGGAGACACCAAAGCTGCGATTGCCACAGCAGCGCCACCGCCAGAAACGGAAGGCGACTGCTTCACACTACGCGCTGCGGCGTGCTGTTCAAAAGAGCAATTTTTACCACGGCTCACAAAATATCTTGAAATTAAAAACAAGTATTATAAATATAACGAGTAGTTTTAAATTTGCCAAGAAACATTTTTATGTTCAGCATAAAGTGAGTTTGTGATTATGGAGTATTTATATGGCCTACAATAGCCTAGGTTCCAATTTTGATAATGAAACGCTTATTTAGTCCATTTTGACCTAAACCCTTCTTTAAGGAAAACCCTCTTTTAAGGAACCAACGTTTTGGTCCCCTGAGATTCGTTAAAAAGGGATTTTACTGTATAATCAATATTAGAGTCTTACAAAATTGTGATAATTGTAATGATCTTCTGAAAATAGAGTCTGCTGTTACAACCTGTAGACCGTTTTTCGTAACAATTGAATTAAAAACAAGTCGTGAATGACCCAACACGCAGCTGGTTTCAGCGTCGCTCAGAGAGCCCGGTTGCTCGGCTGCAGGGCATGACGGCGGTGGCGCTGTGCGGCTGGGTGTGCGCCCCGGTGGTCTCCGGCGACGCCTCCCCCTCCTCCTCCTCCGACGAGCTCAACGCGACGCTGCCGCACGCAAAGACGCCGCTGCCCACGTGGCTGCCGGCTGGCGCTCAGCGCTCCCCCGGCTACGAGCTGCTCTACCTGTTCGAGGCTCTCTGCCTCACCGTCTCCTCACAGGTGCTGCTCTGCGTAGACGTCTTCTTCATCGACCTCATACTCCTGGTCGTCGCAGAGCTGCAGGTGCTCAATGACAACGTCGCGGCTGTGTTCGTCGGTGCGACCGGCTCTGAGAGACGCGAAGAAACACCCACCGGGGACTCCGCTCTCCCTGCAGTACGACGGCGCCGCCGCACGTTTTCCGAGACGTTCGCGGTTTTAGATGTGACGGTCGATAATACAACGCAGAGGATTTCTGAAGATATGTATGACCAGTTAGTTGGCAACATACGACATCATCAGATGATCATACAGTAAGTAGTTCACACACACACACACACACACACACACACACACACACACACTGTCTAAGGAATCTGAATTAAATACGACGATTGGCCAGAAAGTAACGCACCGCACTTTTTTCTTCAACAGTTCTTTACTGAACATAACGAGAGTTACAAACACGAAAGAATAGAGTTTTATCTGTTGTTGTTATGGTCTTCAGGCCAGAGACTGGTTTGATGCACCTCTCCATGCTACTCTATCCTGTGCAAGCTTCTTCATCTCCCAGTACCTACTGCAACCTACATCCTACTCAACCATCTTAGTGTATTCATCTCTTGGTCTCCCTCTACAAATTTTACCCTCCACGCTGCCCTCCAATACTAAATTGGTGAGCCCTTGATGCCTCAGAATATGTCCAACCAACCGACCCCTTCTTCTGCCACAAATTTCTCTTTTCTCCAATTCTATTCAATACCTCATCTTTAGTTACGTGATCTACCCATCTAATCTACAGCATTCTTCTGTAGCACCGCATTTCGAAAGCTTTTATTCTCTTCTTGTCCAAACTATTTATCGTCCATGTTTCACTTCCATACATGGATACACTCCTTACAAATACTTTCAGGAACGACTTCCTGACACTTAAATATAAAAAAATGTTCAAATGTGTGTGAAATCTTATGGGACTTAACTGCTAAAGTCATCAGTCCCTAAGCTTACACACTACTTAACCTAAATTATCTTAAGTACAAACACACACACACCCATGCCCGAGGGAGGACTCGCACCTCCGCCGGGATCAGCCGCACAGTCCATGACTGCAGCGCCTTAGACCGCTCGGCTAATCCCACTTAAATCTATACTCGATGTTAACAAATTTCTCTTCTTCAGAAACGCTTTCCTTGCCATTGCCAGTCTACATTTTATATCCTCTCTACTTCGAGCATCATCAGTTATTTGGCTCCCCAAATAGCAATACTCATTTACTACTTTAAGTGTCTCATTTCCTAATCTAATTCCCTCAGCATCACCCGACTTAACTACATTCCATTATCCTCGTTTTGCTTTTGTTGATGTTCATCTTATATCCTCCTTTCAAGACACTGTCCATTCCTTTCAACTGCTCTTCCAGGTCCTTTGCTGTCTCTGACATAATTACAATGTCATCGGCGAACCTCAAAGTTTTTATTTCTTCTCCATGGATTTTAATACCTACTCCGAATTTTTCTTTTCTTTCCTTTACTGCTTGCTCAATATACAGATTGAATAACATCGGGGATAGGCTACAACCCTGTCTCACTCCCTCCCGAACCACTGCTTCCCTTTCATGCCCCTCGACTCTTATAACTGCCATCTGGTTTCTGTACAAATTGTAAATAGCCTTTCGCTCCCTGTATTTTACCCCTGCCACCTTCAGAATTTGAAGGAGAGTATTCCAGTCAACATTGTCAAAAGCTTTCTCTAAGTCTAAAAATGCTAGAAACGTAGGTTTGCCTTTCCTTAATCTATCTGTAAGATATGTCGTAGGGTCAGTATTGCCTCACGTGCTCCAACATCTCTACGGAATCCAAACTGATCTTCCCCGAGGTCGGCTTCTACCAGTTTTTCCATTCGTCTGTAAAGAATTCATGTTAGTATTGTGCAGCCGTGACTTATTAAACTGATAGTTCGGTAGTTTTCACACCTGTCAACACCTGCTTTCTTTGGGATTGAAATTTTCTCTACAAACCCTATTTTTCCACGTACTCTCCATCACCTTCTGTGGCCTTCCTCCAGCGCGAAAGAAGGGAGTGTCTGCCCTGTCAGTACCAATCGTTGTCCTGGTGGCGGAGCCATTTCTTCACTGTGTGAATCTCCTCCTCGTCGTCCTCAAAATGTCTTCCACGAACGGCATCCTTTAATAGTCCAAACAACTGGAAGTCCGAGGGGACTAGTTCAGGGCCCTAGGCTGCATGGGGTAGCACTGTCCAACCATGTTTTGCGATGTGTTCGGCAGTCCTCAGACTTGCGCGGGGCCGATCGTTATCGTGTCGCAGCAAAACATCATCTGCGTTGCTGTCGCGCCGAAGTCGCCAGAAGCGCGTTTTTTCTTAGTGTGTTGACACATGCTTCTCAATTAATGGTACCGCCTCTCGGCATTACATCAATGAGAATCACATCTTCACAGTCCCCAGAAGGCGGTGATCATGACCTTACCGGCGGAAGCAGTCACTTTGAATTTTTTTTTTTCTGTGGGGAGTGGAAATGACGCCATTCCATCGACTGTCATTTTGTTTCAGGCTCATAATGGTGAACCTAGCTTTCACCACTTGTCACAATTCGGGACAAGAAGGCCTTCCCCTCAGTTTCAAAACGCTGCAACAATGTTTTTTCTGTGCAATTTGTGATCCATCTCATCTTGCACACACTTTTGAATATCCAAGAATTCGGATAATTGAACCCGTACTTCCTTTGCTGATTTACAGACGCGGCGCCAGCTGCCGAGTCGTGATGCGTCTGTTCTCGTGAATGACATGCTCGCTGCATCATGTGAGGTGTGACAGCCGTGGATGGTCTCCCCGACCGTTGCAAATCGTGGAGCTCCGCCGATCCGCCTTCTCATGACCTCACCCTCCGTGCCCAGCGACTAACTGTACTTCTGTTGACAGCAGATGCTCCATAGATTTTGCACAAGCTATTGTGAATATTTCCCATTTCATCCACATCTCCGGCGCGCAAATCGCCCAATGTGGCGTCGAATGAAAAAGACTGCACTTGGCGGCCGAACTTCCCCGAATAGGGGCCTCCCGGCCAACGATGCCATACGCTCATTTTTCCCCACAGTGCCTTTCTCTGCAATTAAATGACGGCACATTGCTTGTGACGTACATCAGCTGCAGACGCCATTTTGAAACTGTACTGCAGCTACGCTATCTGTCGGAAGTGACGGAAACTTGGCGCGCTCTCTCAGGAGACTTCAAATAATACATATGTAACGTTTCGCATTAGTAGCATTGGTTTCGGCTGAGAAAAAAGGCGGTGTTTTATTCACTGGGCAACCCTCGTAGATAGCTACTACTTACAGTCACAATGAATTAATTCATGCAGCTCTGTGCACAGCGATCGTTTCACTCTAGCAGGAGACATTGGGAATACAGAGTGATCATCACGTTTCGATACATTTATAAAAATAATGGATGCATTTATGTAATATGCAAGGACGATCATTGTCAATCTATGTATACAGTTCCAACGCACTTCAACTTGGCATCCGTTCATTTCGAATCATTACTTCCACCGTTGAAGAGAGTAGACCTGAATGCGTTATGAAACATAACTTCTGAAACAACCGACGATGTACCTTGGATTAGAGCTCTTGGACCCAGTAGATTCCTTACTTCTGTTTTGCACATTCTTGACTTTACGTCTTCAAAGAGAATCAAATCACGTGAACATAATTGATGCAGTCTTGCTAAACGTCTGCACTTCTGTCTGATGGCGAATCTTCGATTTACGAATAGGTACTCTCTTACTATAAGAGCAAAATGAGGGGATTGTCCACCCTCTTCGATCACAACCATGTCACCAGGGTCTTCTTTCTGAATTGCAGAAACAGGAATTTCTCTGGTATGTCGAGGTAAATGTTCCACGTAATTGTCTCTTCTGCAGAAACGAAGGGTCCGTAAACTGTAGTCTTCTCAATAAGTTTAAAACTTTAAAGTTTAAAAGTTTCAAAATTATCGACTTTGCCACGTCCCAACTCGTTGCTTAAAGGACGACTTGATTGACTCGGACGTCTTTCGATTGCTTCTCTGATTCACTGAGCAGTCTCCTGGGTTACAGGAGGTCTCCAAGAGTGTGATTTATCGGCAAAGTTTCCAGTTTTTTGGAACTTATCGAGTATTAGCTCTTGTTGGTTCTGGCTTGTGTAATATCCAAGTGACTCCTGCAGCATCTCTGGATAAGATAAACCTCCCAATCGCTCACTAACAGCATCCACGCGGTCTCTGTCGTACCCATTCTTCTTGATCACAGAAATGGAGCCGGTTAGTGTGGCCGAGCGGTTCTAGGCGCTTCAGTCTGGAACCGCGCGACCGCTACCGTCGCAGGTTCGAATCCTGTCTCGGGCATGGATGTGTGTGATGTTGTTAGGTTAGTTAGGTTTAAGTAGTTCTGATGACCTCTGATGTTAATTCCCATAGTGCTCAGAGCCATTTGAACCTTTTGAACAGAAATGGATTATGTTTTATGTAAATATATCACTTTCTCACTTTCTTAGAAATGGATCTAGACTTCATAACCAACCTGTATAGTAAAGCATTTATGACTGAAAATATCACACAGTTCAACTACAAAGATTATGAGTACTTTAGCAGTGGTTAAAGTAGTTAAAATACAGCAACCTTTGTTACACAGGAAATAGAAAATGTGCTTTAATATAATACGTTACCCGTAAACTATTTTCGAATTGCATTTAGTTAAAAATGTTATTATGTTGTTCTAACCCTAATTCTGCTTCTTGTGACAGCAAACCATCTTTGATAATTGTATCTATACCTGAAAAATCAAGTTGTGCTACAATAGGAATGAAGGGAGGCTTGTGTCTGTGATGCTGCATATGTATTTTGTAACCTTACAAGATTAACAACACACCCTCGGACTTCGACCGTGAAATAAACGAATTACTGTTGTATATAACTTAGGTAATTCAACTAATAATACGAACGCCAAGATACCAGTGGCTAGTAGACATGTATCTGAAATTTTCGGAATTAGTTTTTTGGGTAGGAATCTCTATGGGGCTAAGACAAATTATTTTATATACTTTAGTCCGATTTTAAGTTTTTCTGATTTTGAAATTCAGACTGAAGAAAAAATAATTATTTAAATAACACTCAATTTTTAATGTACCACCTTTTCAAATCGGACTAAGAAGTATAAAATAATTTCTCCTAGCCTCTTGCAGATTCCTAACCCCACACATATAGTTCTGAAATTCTGTGACTGTGAAATTTTAATAGCTGTGAAATTACTTTTAACATTTAAAACGAAAAACGTTAGGCGCATGCAGTACGTAATTGATACACGAATAATTCACCACCTTACTATTTTCTGTTTCATGCTCTCCACGTATCCCGTTTCAAAGCTTTCAAATACGAGGGTCGTTCAATAACTAATACCTTACATTTTTTTAAAGGCGTTAATATACATAGACAAACGTCCCCGTTGGTGCTTCACATTTGATGTTTGTTTCGTGCGCCGGTGAAGTTTCGCACCGTTCTCGCAGATGGAAGAGCCGTAGTATAGCGTCAAAATGGCGTCTACATATGACTCGCATTTGAAGGTACTTGCTGTTATTGAATTGTTGAGTGCAGTAAAACGAAAGCGTGGTGAACATCTACCGATGTTTGAGTGCAGTGTATGGCGATGCTGCAGTTGATAGGAGAGCGGTCAGGCGATGGGTAAGGAAAGTTACTGCCTCAGTTAATGCAGAAACAGAGCTCCATGATCATCCACGCTCGGGGCGTCCTGTTGAAACTTTTTTAATTAACTGTGTGAATCTGTACTTAAATTGCTGAATGACTGAGAAGATGAAAGTTCCACGTTATTTGATTCTGAAACAGCTGAGTAAAACTGAACGTACTGAGCCTACTTTTTCTTTACTTTTTCTTACCATGTCAACACTGACCCAACATTATCCTAGCGCAACGCAGTCTGACTTCAAATAATTGATACAAAAGAATGGCCCTGAATAAGAAGCAGTCCTGACTATAATATATACATTTAATTAAGCACTTGCCTCACAAAAATCTTCAATACACGAACTACTGCAATATAGCGTGCGTCAATACTGCTAGCTAAATAAAAGATTCTAACTGCTAAGGCCACTACCTACTAATAGTCATGTGGTTAGCAAAAGAATGATTTTGTTACAAACCAAATAATGTATTTTTTACGTTAATAATGTGACATCCAGTTCAAACACGAATATAAATCGTCATTGACATCCAGTACAAAGATGTATAATCATGAATAATTTTCAGTCTCCAAGTCGGATACTTCCAGATCATTAGCCTACGCTAACACTTCAGACCTCTACCCTCCATCAATGCTAACTTCTCACATTGAACATCCATCACCGCTGGCTGTCCGCCTCCAACTGCCCAGCATTACTTCCAACACTGCTGGCGACTAACTTCCAACTTCCCAACACTACTGGCAATTAACTTCCGAGTCCAAACAGCCACAGAGTCTCTTACAAAGAAAGCGCAGTCAGAGATCCAATGCAAAGCGCTACACAGCGCTGCCAACACAGAAGCATCCCACTTACATTGTCACAGCCGCTGCTCCAGACATGCTGAATCGTGCGAATGCCATTACTCGAGCCGTTTAAAGGTCCTCTACGTGGAACACACTTTCAATATGACGGGAGTGTCAGTCATGCAGTGAAAGTGTGGTTACGCCTACAGGACAAGAGCTTTTACTAGCAGGGAATACATGCTCTTCCACAACGATGTCGCACGGCCATAGAACATAATGGGGACTATGTAGAAAAATGGGGCATGGACAAGATATGTTGATGTGCATTGTCACAAAGTTCTGAATCTTGACAATAAATATGTTCTGAGGAAAAAAAAGGGGGCCATTACTTATTGAACGACCCTCGTATTTTCATACCTACTAAAATTTTTAGTAAGATTTAAAAACGTGATCTATTAAAAATAATTTCTACTTAAATAATTGTTTTCTGCGTTTTAGTACAGTGTAAGTGAAATTTTTCTGTCGATTTCGAACATTTTGATAAGATTAAAACACAGACATGTGGTAAATTACAGGTTTACATCAGTTTCTCTACGCCTGAGTCTACAAGTGTAATTGCTTTCTCCTACGTATATCTCGTGAAAAGACCGTAAAGGTAAAAATTACAGAGAATCTACCTCACCTGGAGGAGACTCACCAGCAATCGTTCTTCCCGTAAATCATTCGCGACTAGAGCAGGAAAATAGGGAATAAGCAGTGGCACACAATGTTCGCTCCGTCACACACCGAACAATGTCCGCCCCCGGTAGCTGAGTGGTCAGCGTGACAGACTGTCAATCCTAAGGGCCCGGGTTCGGTTCCCGGCTGGGTCGGAGATTTTCTACGCTCAGGGACTGGGTGTTGTGTGGTCCTAATCATCTTCAGTTCATCCCCATCGACGCGCATGTCGCCGAAGTGGCGTCAAATCGAAAGACCTACACCAGGCGAACGGTCTACGCGACGGGAGGCCCTAGCCACACGACATTTCATTTTTTCACACCAAACAAGAAAGCGAGTTGATACTTCACTGTCGTTCAGTTTTCAGCTAGGTTGAAAGTAGCATATCTCTAGCTCACGGGAAGTTACTTTGAAATCAGTTTCAAAATTTGTACCGAACGTACAAACAAGAACCGATCTAATACAACGTGTTAAAATAGTAATCCGTGAACAAGATACTGAGGTCAAACAACAAAATTTTTGTTTAGAGGTAAGTGGTGGCTTAGTAACTGGACAGTTTTCTCTCAACAAAGCTTCGCAGTGGATATTTAAGTTCCAGTTATTTGCACCTCCAGCATCACACACCACCAGGTCGCCATTCCCAATGTCCGCAGCTCGTGATCGTGCGGTAGCGTTCTCGCTTCGCGCGCCCGGGTTCCCGGGTTCGATTCCCGGCGGGGTCAGGGATTTTCTCTGCCTCGTGATGCCTGGGTGTTGTGTGATGTCCTTAGGTTAGCTAGGTATAAGTAGTTCTAGGGGACTGATGACCATCGATGTTAAGTCCCATAGTGCTCAGAGCCATTTTTTTGAACCATTCCCAATAATATTTTGATTCCATGAAAGCGAACAGTTATTCTGTTTTGGCAAGGAACAACCAAAAGTCTCTCTTGTTAAAACTACGCCGCAATTTGGAAAGACCTCGTAAGTGGATTGTGGTTATGCGACATAAAATAAAATATATAGGCCTAACTACTTCCAAAATCACTTCTCAGCAATAACTATACTGGTGTCCTAAATTAAAGCAACGAACCGCTATTTCCCCGTCTTGTGTCTAATTCACCGCATAAATATACAAACTGTCAACAGATGTCCGTACAGTCGTGATCTGCAAGGAAAATGGCATTCTTATCAATGGACGACCACTTCAACGATGACGCTAGGGCACCTTTCAAACGGGGTAGTGTTTGCCGGGTAGCCCCACATCCACAGTCGCTATGTATACAGTCGCTGACGGTGCGGTATGGCACAAAGAAAACGTCTACCAGACTATCTGCGGTGGAGGGCCAAAAGAAGAATGGAAGCAGGGCATTGGTAAACCGATGCACCCGATGGCTTAATGTGAATCATTCTGTTGTTTCTCGGATGCGGCAACAATTTATAGAGACCGGAACAGCACCCTAAAGACCAGGGCAGGGCAGACCACGTGCGATATCAGAAATTTGGATGTAAGGGCACGATAGTCTCGCTTTAGTACTGCATAGCACCTGGCATCTGACCTCCCAGCATCCACAGGACGTGTTGTATCGAGGTAAACTGTGTACAGAGGGCTTCGGCAGAGTGGCCTTTATTGTTGGACACCTGCTGTACGTGAACCTCTGAGCGTCCTCGCAGAAAGGATCGTCTAAAGTGGTCGTCAATATGCCACCTGGACGGTAGAATAGTGGGCCAATGTTATTTTCATAGATGGGTCCCGATTTAGTCTAGAAAGTCATTCTCGACGCATTTGCATCTGGAGGGAACGTAGAAAACGAGTTCGAGGCCCAAACATTATCGAAAAAGACCGATATCAAGGATGATCCCTAATGTTGTGGGCATGGATTATGTTGATCACATGAATACCTCTTCATGGAACTGCATGGGTGAATCGACAACATCTAAATGCTGTCAGGTATCGTGACGAGATCCTGGAACCTAATATGCTGTTATTGCGAGGTGGTGTGGGCCCGTTTCACTATTTGAATGAGCTACACGGTAGTCTTCTTCCGGTGCTGCAAGTTGTGTTCAAATGGTTCAAATGGCTCTGAGCACTATGGGACTTAACATCTATGGTCATCAGTCCCCTAGAACTTAGAACTACTTAAACCTAACTAACCTAAGGACATCACACAACACCCAGTCATCACGAGGCACAGAAAATCCCTGATACCGCCGGGAATCGAACCCGAGAACCCGGGCACAGGAAGCGAGAACGCTACCGCACGACCACGAGCTGCGGACCAAGTTGTGTTGTTGTGTTGTGTGTTCTCCAACCAGCGAATACACAAGACGGCTGAGCACCTGAAGAAATATTATGCCTAAAACAGAAACTACAACCTGGCTGAAAACCCAGGAGTACACTACTAATCTTTATGGATGTGAAACGAATCAGTGTATTCCTAGAGAGAAGAAGCTGTAAGAAATCGCTTCTGTAAATACAGTGATTAATTTGATACACCTATTTTTCCTTAGGAAGACTATAAACGAAAATAATGCAGTTATACACTACTGTATAAAAAGTAAACATTCATAATCAATGGTCCACAACACGTCACAATATGAGGGCGTGTAGAACAGCGGAAGCTCAATAAGTAAATAAAACAGCAGAGAGGTGACGTGCACTTTGGTCTAACAGCGTTCTCTTATGTGTGACCGGACAAGTCAGGTTACGCAACACCCAGTCGGTGTGGAGCCGTTATATGAAGTTGAAACGTGCAACCAAGTGCCACTATACCTCGCAGGGTGGATTATTTGCTTGTGAGTGCGTTAGAACGGGACAAAGTGATTGGTAGACATTGCGTCCGCTTCCACTGACCAGAACCGACCAACGCCGCAGGTTGCAATGGGCACTTGAATATCGACACTGGCGTGCTGAGTGGCAAAATTCAGTGTTCTCGGACGCGTCCCTCTTCATCTTGTCCTACAGTCATGGCCGCATACGCTGCCTGGCAGGCAGAATTGTTGAGTGGCATAGCGAACACACCTAAGTATGATGGTTTGGGTTGCCAATGCTTATATCACACGATTTCGCCTCCTAAGTCTTGAGGGCAATCTGAACACTTACCGCTGCAGCAGGGATGTTTTACAGTCCGAGACTCTGCCCCTCCTGCAGGCCGTTCTACATGCCATATTTCAGCACGACAACACCCGTCTGCATATGGTGAAGAACGTGCAAACCTTCTTCGAAGAAAGATGGTTATCACTGCTTCCATGGCCTGCCTGTTCACCTGACATGTTGCCAAAGGAACATGTATGGGATATGGTCGGCCGCCAACTTGTTCATTCAGGTCCTCCTGCAGTCTTAACTGATGCTTTGTGGAGGTGCCTACTAACCGCGTGGCGGAGTAATCCTCGGCAACATATTCAGGTGCTCTAGGCTCCATGCCAAAAAGTCTAGCTGCTCTGATTGCAGCATATGATGGCGCTTCTCTGTACTGAATTTCCACAGTCACAGCGCATATACGTCTGTAATATTAATAATTTGTGTCCCTAATCGCTGGAATAAATTTCATTGTCATCCCATCTCCTTGTCTTGGTGTTTCACTTTTTCCAAACAGTAGTGTAAATTAGACATAAATGCTGTAAATTAGCTATTTTCCTACTTAAGCTCTTCTGGTTTTCACTGCAACTTAATTTCTCGTAATATTTACATACGTAGACATAATTTTAGAATGTCTGCGAATGCAACCTTCAATGAAAGCGGAACTGATGCGCTAATTGTCAATTTACCGAAGTGTATAGCACAGTGCGGTATCTGCTCTCATTAGTAAGTTTCCTTCTAAACGAGAAACTCACATTTGAAACTTATCTACCAACATTGACCTTCACGTGTCGTATTTTCACGTATTTTACAATTGTTCACTTTGATTCAGAGGACTGCTTGTGAGGGGCGATTTCTCTACTTGTATCGATTTTCGTGAACTGTAAGTTAGTTCTCTTCTTATGCGTGATAGCTGTCAGAATGTTGCAAAAGTGACGTAAGTTACTCGCATCTGCTGTAGAAAGAAAATTTCGCGCGTTTTTTTCTTTTTTATATAGAAGTCATATTTTTCTCATCGATTAAATACTTTGGAAGTCATATTGTCGTTCTGATTCTTTTGCATCTCTTTGGCTCGTGCACCCAATTTGTTGATACATTTATCCCAGATCAGAATTCCTTTTAATCACGCTATTGTAAACTAGTCCTCTTTCGGGAATTCCTGGTGCTGTGTCATACTTAACTCAAGTTTTCCGGGTTCATTCCAATACTGAAATCATTAGCCATAATCTGGATTACCGTTAATGTGCTGCACATATTCAGTCGATTAAAATCTATCACACTATGAAGTAAGAAACGAGTAGTTGTCTGCCAAATTTTGGAGTGTGTAGCGCAGAGAAAGAGATACAAATTTTTGTGTGGCAAAATGTCACACCATGCTCCGACACCCCGCTAGACGTCCATGAAAATTTGAACGCTAGTTACGTTCAGAGACAGTGTCAAACTGCCGTCTCATGAATACTCTTTTAGAGATGTCATTGAAACTGTCGTCCGTTTACATCTAGCACAGCTGGCGCCTGTGTGCTAATGATTGTCTAGCACGCTCAAAACAACCAAGTGTTTCGCCAGTAATGGCTGCATCTTCAGCCAATTGGGCAAGCAGTTGTTCTGCAGTGGCTTTTAGCGTTTCGTTCACCAGATGCTTCATCTCCACCCACAAAAAGAAATACATTGGAAGTCAGCAACATCTCTAAAACAATAGTCATCGCAAGGGATTTGGAACGCCGTGTCTCAACGCCACTAGCGTCAACATCTTCATGGACCCAAGGCGTGGAACGCTGCACTTGTGACATTTTTGTCTCATAAAATAAAGTTTATTTTTATATCCTCAAAACATTATAAAAGTTTGTACACGCAGTTTTTTACACCTTGTATGTCAAGACGTCACTTCTGTCGAAGTTATTATAACAATTTGCGACACGTCACTTAGTAATAATACAGACAACCATTTAATCAGTACCTGAGGATAGATGAAAACACACTATTCTTGCCCATACACGAAACAACTACAAAAAATGTGATGCAAAAAACCGACGTGCTAACGACACAGTTCTGCTGTTTTATGCTTAAACTATGAAGTGCTTCCTGGAAAATTACTGCGAAATAGCAGCTAATTTCTAGTTTGACACAGGAACAGAATTTCAGAGAACTTCATTTACTAATATTTCTACTAGTCTCAGTACAGCGCAACGTTTTCTGATTTGCTTACAGATGCGTCCAAGTACTTCAAATGGCAATGAGTTATTCCATTTTCGCTCTGCTCTTCTTCAACATGACGAGCATATGCCTCAACATATTCGTCACTGCTAGCGTAAGTACATGTCTTGTGTTCTCTAAATCAGCGTGAAAAGCACGTTACTTATTACACTTAATGTATTAACTTTCATTATATTCGCTTTTAAATAGGAAGAAAGTTGGGCGTTTAACGATCCGTAGATGAAACTGACATTAGAGAAGAAGCATTAGCTCGGACTGGACATTGTTGTTGTTGTGGTCTTCAGTCCTGAGACTGGTTTGATGCAGCTCTCCATGCTACTCTATCCTGTGCAAGCATTTTCATCTCCCAGTACCTACTGCAACCTACATCCTTCTGAATCTGCTTAGTGTATTCATCTCTTGGTCTCCCTCTACGATTTTTACCCTCCACGCTGCCCTCCAATACTAAATTGGTGATCCCTTGATGCCTCAGAACATGTCCTACCAACCGATCCCTTCTTCTGGTCAAGTTGTGCCACAAACTTCTCTTCTCCCCAATCCTATTCAATACTTCCTCATTAGTTATGTGATCTACCCATCTAATCTTCAGTATTCTTCTGTAGCACCACATTTCGAAAGCTTCTATTCTGTTCTTGTCCAAACTATTTATTGTCCATGTTTCACTTCCATACATGGCTACACTCCATACGAATACTTTCAGAAATGACTTCCTGACACTTAAATCAATACTGGATGTTAACAAATTTCTCTTCTTCAGAAACGCTTTCCTTGCCATTGCCAGCCTACATTTTATATCCTCTCTACTTCGACCATCATCAGTTATTTTGCTCCCCAAATAGCAAAACTCCTTTACTACTTTAAGTGC
Organism: Schistocerca serialis cubense; assembly: GCF_023864345.2. Lineage (NCBI taxonomy): Eukaryota > Metazoa > Arthropoda > Insecta > Orthoptera > Acrididae > Schistocerca > Schistocerca serialis. The sequence continues at coordinate 142,798,030 of NC_064638.1, read as the reverse complement.
CTCATTTCCTAATCTAATTCCCTCAGCATCACCCGATTTAATTAGACTACATTCCATTATCCTTGTTTTGCTTTTGTTGATGTTCATCTTATATCCTCCTTTCAAGACACTGTCCATTCCATTCAACTGCTCTTCCAAGTCCTTTGCTGTCTCTGACAGAATTACAATGTCATCGGCGAACCTCAAAGTTTTTATTTCTTCTCCATGAATTTTAATACCTACTCCGAATTTTTCTTTTGTTTCCTTTACTGCTTGCTCAATATACAGATTGAACAACATCGGGGAGAGGCTACAACCCTGTCTTACTCCCTTCCCAACCACTGCTTCCCTTTCATGTCCCTCGACTCTTATAACTGCCATCTGGTTTCTGTACAAATTGTAAATAGCCTTTCGCTCCCTGTATTTTACCCCTGCCACCTTTAGAATTTGAAAGAGAGTATTCCAGTCAACATTGTCAAAAGCTTTCTCTAAGTCTACAAATGCTAGAAACGTAGGTTTGCCTTTCCTTAATCTTTCTTCTAAGATAAGTCGTAAGGTCAGTATTGCCTCACGTGTTCCAGTGTTTCTACGGAATCCAAACTGATCTTCCCCGAGGTTGGCTTCTACTAGTTTTTCCATTCGTCTGTAAAGAATTCGTGTTAGTATTTTGCAGCTGTGACTTATTAAACTGATAGTTCGGTAATTTTCACATCTGTCAACACCTGCTTTCTTTGGGATTGGAATTATTATATTCTTCTTGAAGTCTCAGGGTATTTCGCCTGTCTCATACATCTTGCTCACCAGATGGTAGAGTTTTGTCAGGACTGGCTCTCCCAAGGCCGTCAGTAGTTCCAATGGAATGTTGTCTACTCCGGGGGCCTTGTTTCGACTCAGGTCTTTCAGTGCTCTGTCAAACTCTTCACGCAGTATCATATCTCCCATTTCATCTTCATCTACATCCTCTTCCATTTTCATAATTATGTCCTCAAGTACATCGCCCTTGTATAGACCCTCTATATACTCCTTCCACCTTTCTGCTTTCCTTTCTTTGCTTAGAACTGGGTTTCCATCTGAGCTCTTGATATTCATACAAGTCGTTCTCTTATCTCCAAAGGTCTCTTTAATTTTCCTGTAGGCATTATCTATCTTACCCCTAGTGAGATAGGCCTCTACATCCTTACATTTGTCCTCTAGCCATCCCTGCTTAGCCATTTTGCACTTCCTGTCGATCTCATTTTTGAGACGTTTGTATTCCTTTTTGCCTGCTACATTTACTGCATTTTTATATTTTCTCCTTTCATCAATTAAATTCAATATTTCTTCTGTTACCCAAGGATTTCTACTAACCCTCGTCTTTTTACCTACTTGATCCTCTGCTGCCTTCGCTACTTCATCCCTCAAAGCTACCCATTCTTCTTCTACTGTATTTCTTTCCCCCATTCCTGTCAATTGTTCCCTTATGCTCTCCCTCGTCTTTTTACCTACTTGATCCTCTGCTGCCTTCGCTACTTCATCCCTCAAAGCTACCCATTCTTCTTCTACTGTATTTCTTTCCCCCATTCCTGTCAATTGTTCCCTTATGCTCTCCCTGAAACTCTGTACAACCTCTGGTTCTTTCAGTTTATCCAGGTCCCATCTCCTTAAATTCCCACCTTTTTGCAGTTTCTTCAGTTTTAATCTACAGGTCATAACCAATAGATTGTGGTCAGAGTCCACATCTGCCCCTGGAAATGTCTTACAATTTAAAACCTGGTTCCTAAATCTCTGTCTTGCCATCATATAATCTATCTGATACCTTTTAGTATCTCCAGGGTTCTTCCATGTATACAACCTTCTTTCATGATTCTTAAACCAAGTGTTAGTTATGATTATGTTGTGCTCTGTGCAAAATTCTACCAGGCGGCTTCCTCTTTCATTTCTTAGCCCCAATCCATATTCACCTACTATGTTTCCTTCTCTCCCTTTTCCTACACTCGAATTCCAGTCACCCATGACTATTAAATTTTCGTCTCCCTTCACTATCTGAATAATTTCTTTTATTTCATCATACATTTCTTCAATTTCTTCGTCATCTGCAGAGCCAGTTGGCATATAAACTTGTACTACTGTAGTAGGTGTGGGCTTAGTATCTATCTTGGCCACAATAATGCGTTGACTATGCTGTTTGTAGTAGCTTACCCGCATTCCTATTTTCCTATTCATTATTAAACCTACTCCTGCATTACCCCTATTTGATTTTGTGTTTATAACCCTGTAGTCACCTGACCAGAAGTCTTGTTCCTCCTGCCACCTAACTTCACTAATTCCCACTATATCTAACTTCAACCTATCCATTTCCCTTTTTAAATTTTCTAACCTACCTGCCCGATTAAGGGATCTGACATTCCACCCTCCGATCCGTAGAACGCCAGTTTTCTTTCTCCTGATATTGACATCCTCTTGAGTAGTCCCCACCCGGAGATCCGAATGGGGGACTATTTTACCTCCGGAATATTTTACCCAAGAGGACGCCATCATCATTTAATCATACAGTAAAGCTGCATGCCCTCGGGAAAAATTACGGCTGTAGTTTCCCCTTGCTTTCAGCCGTTCGCAGTACCAGCACAGCAAGGCCGTTTTGGTTATTGTTACAAGGCCAGATCAGTCAATCATCCAGACTGTTGCCCTTGCAACTACTGAAAAGGCTGCTGCCCCTTTTCAGGAACCACACGTTTGTCTGGCCTCTCAACAGATACCCCTCCGTTGTGGTTGCACCTACGGTACGGCTATCTATAACGCTGAGGCACGCAAGCCTCCCCACCAACGGCAAGGTCCATGGTTCATGGGGGGGGGGGGGGGACTGGACATAGATAATCGATTATACTCTTTTCAAAGCAACCAGCTCGGCATTCGCCTTAAACAATGTAGGGAAATCACGGAAAACATGAAGAGTGTTGATTGACGAGGGTTTGAAACCTACTACTCCTGAACAATAGTCCAGTGCTCCAGCACGCCACATCGTTCCGTTTCCCCTTCAGTTGTGCTAGCAAACTCAGTTAAGCTATAAATTAACTATCAGGACATCTAAATATTTATTTTCCAAAGCATATAATTACGGTGCCACATTGCACCAACTCTGATTAAGCCTTATACACCGACGGAAAAAAAATCGCAACACTAAAAAGAGATTAGTGTTGAGTAATGACATTTATGGAATACTTTCATCTAGCTAACATATTTAGGTGATTAGCACTGCAAGATCACAGGCTAATGTAGCGCGAGATAAGCCACTACAACAGCGAAATCCTTTACATTAATAACCGGTGTAACCACCACAGTGTTGATGCAAACATGAAAAGGTGCATACATACAAGTGGCAGAATGCATTGACATTCTGACAGAGCAGATGCACAAGTCTAATGCCAATCCTATGGAATTGAATGACTTGAGACTGGTGACTCAGACATGCTTGGCACAGAACTATTCCCAGTTCCAAGCGACTCTTCATAAAAAATTAGAAGGCTTAGCTATGGGTTCTCCTCTTGGTCCACAGTTGGCTGAAACATTTATGGACCATTTTGAACAAAATATTCTAAAAACAGAACCTTTGAGTGCAAATATCAAATACTGGTTCAGATATGTAGGTGATGTTCTGTGTATGTGGACTGGTACTACAAGACAACTCAACACAGTTTTGAAAAACCTAAACAGTCAACTTAAAAATATGCAGTTCACAATGGAGATTGGCCACAAATCCATAAACTTCTTAGATATCACCATTGACATCAGTACACACACAAATTATTTCAAAATTTACAGAAAAACTACAACTACAGACACAGTAATACCTTCTTGCTCACAACACCCCATAGCTCACAAACATGCAGCTTTCCACTCAATGGTACATCATCTAATATCTATACCCATGCCCAGAGATGATTGTAAAGCAGAGTTAGATACAATAAAAGTTATTGTCACAGCCAATGTCTACAGTCCAGTTGTTACTGACCACATCTTGCACAGAAAACAAAAATGGAACATTATATCCTTCCTCTATGCCACTCCTGCTTCCCTATCCCCTGTCTGCAAGAAATGGTGTACAATACCATTTGTAGGTGAGGTATCACAGACTGAAGCCAAAGCACTGAAACCCAGCAAGTTTAGGCTTTCATACTATGTTAACACCACATCCCAGTGTTTTTAACAGCAAATATAAGATACAGTTATTAGCCAACAGTGGGGTATACAAAATCACCGGTTCTGATAGTGACAAATTTTACAATGGTCAGTCAGGAAAAGATATAGCAACTAGGCTGGCTGAACATGAACGCAGCTGGAGGTTGCAGAATTTTGACTCCGCATTTGCTGAGCATGTACTGAGTGAGGGTCACAACTACCAGCAAGTGTCCCGTGTAGCTCACTTAGCAAACAAAGGCCATAAACTCAGCCTGCTGGAAGCACTGGAAATTAACAAACATCTTGCTCACAGTCCAGATCTAATCCTAAACGATCAGACACAGCTCAACACTTCCCTCTCCTAAACTTCATATAATCATGTCTGTTGTTCATTACTTCCTACACTGCCTGGTCCTACATATTCTAATTTTCCTGTATTCATTAAATTCTTTTGTTTCGTTGAAGTTGTCTTTGTATTCCATACAGACTGTAGTTTCAATAGTTAAGGCTTTCTTGTAACTGATGCTTGTATTACTGTCCATGTTTAACACCTCTTGTAGTTGTCTCATCAAATAGTGTTCATATTTTACTTTGTTCATTTATTTAATGCAAACTGTTACATAGCCACTGTTTTGAATATAATATTGATGTTAAAATGCAGTACCACCACAATCTCAAAGATTGCATTTACTGTATGTTCCCTCAAACGCCTCCATTTTCCTGCATTTATTGAAATAAATCTTATTTATCTTATTGATATTGCTTAAGTTCCTCGCGTATTCTGTAGGTACATTGATAATTGTCTCTTCTTTTAATTGGTTTGTGTATCACTCCCCATGTTTCATGCCTCCTGGTGTAGCCTTGTCTAGTACTAATTTTATTTTATTTTTATTAGTTTTAGGTATTAATAGAAACTGTTATGTGGGTATGCTGTTCCTATTTTGTGTTAAATATTTTCCTGTCTACTCCATTGTTATTTATTTACTGTTTACTTTTTCATTGCATTACCACTACTCTGTCAAAGATGTTACTTACTGTATGTTTCTACTTCAGTCTAGACGTGTTACTTCTCTTCCAATGTTGTTTGCAAATATTGTAACTTCTTTGGGGACAATACTCAGTAAATGTCTGAAGATGGCCTTCCAAGCCGAAAATCAGTGAACACAATAAAAGTAATATTGTAGAACAAAATCAAACTGGTGCTTTTCATTTATTACATACATTGTGGTGCACACGGGTTGGATGTTAGTTTGTGCCGGCCGAAGTGGCCGCGAGGTTCTGGCGCTGCAGTCTGGAACCGCGAGACCGCTACGGTCGCAGGTTCGAATCCTGCCTCGGGCATGGATGTGTGTGATGTCCTTAGGTTAGTTAGGTTTAACTAGTTCTAAGTTCTAGGGGACTAATGACCTCAGCAGTTGAGTCCCATAGTGCTCAGAGCCATTTGAACCATTTGTTAGTTTGTGGGGCGGGATTCCACTCCTGTTGCACTTGGTCGGTCAGTACAGGGACGGATAATGCTGTTTATGTATGACGTTGGAGTTGTCGTCCGATGGTCTCCAATATGTGTTCGACTGGAGACAGAGACAGGTGTGATCATCGAGCAGGCCACAAGGCCACATGTCAGCACTTTGTAGAGCATGTTGGGTTACAACAGTGGTATGTGGGCGATCGTGTCCTGTTGGAAAACACCCTCTGGAATGCTGTTCGTGAATGGCAGCAGAACAGGTCGAATCACCAGACTGAAGTACACACGTGCAGTCTGGGTGCGTGGGATAACCACCAGAGGGCTCCTGCTGTCATACGAAATCACACCTCATATCCTAGCTCAAGGTGTAGGTCCAGTGTGTGTGGCACGCACACTAGTTGGCTGCAGGCTCTCAATTTGGCCTCCTCCTAACCAACACACGGCCATCAGTGGCACCGAGGCGGAACCAGCTTGCATTATAAAACACAGCAGATCTCCAACCTACCCTCCACAGATCTCTTACTTGACACCACTGAAGTCGTAAATGGTCAGTGGCGTCTGGGTCGGACCTGTCCTTTACGTAACCGATTTGTAACAGTTCATTGCGTAAGTGTGTTTCCAACTGCTGATCAAATTGCTGCTGCAGATGCAATACGATTCACAAGAGCCACACGCATAAAACGATGGTCTTCCCTCTCGGTAGTGCCACGTGGCCGTCCGGAGCCCGGCCTTCTTGCGACCGTACATTCTCGTGACCACCGCTGCCAGCAGTCATGTACAGTGACCACATTCCAGTCAAGTCTTTCTGCAGTATCGCAGAAGGAACATTCAGCTTCTCGTAGCCCTATTGCACGACCTCGTTCGAACTCAGTGAGGTGTTGATAATGGCCTCGTTGTCGCCTTAAAGTCAAGTTACCACGTGCAATGTCAAAGGTAGCTAACGCTCAGGACTGTCACAGCAAACCTGATCTGCATCTCATAGTGGCGCTGCTAACGCCACTCTCATGCGACTGGTACGAAATCTGACTAGACGTCATCTTTCAAATGTAGAAACACGCCTGTTAACTTTCGTTTATGTTGCACAGCTCATTCTTGGTGTCGCGAGTTTGTTTTCTGTCAGTGTATTTAGGAAGAGCTGTTTTTTTACTCTTTCAACAGCAGTCATGTTGTCTTCGTCGTTTTTCTATCAACGATGTCATTGAATTGGGTTCTCATACGTCTCTATTCCTCCAGCGCCAACCTCTTTGAAATCATTTCGTAGAGAGTGCGTTCCATTTGTGAGTGACTTCCCATATATATGTCGGTCTCGATCAATCCCTTCTTCAGATGTCACGCTTTTATTTCTCATAGAGTACAGTAACATTTGGATAACTCTATGTAGCATTACAATCAGAAGATTTAACTAGATACGTAGATACAACATTAGGGTGGAGCTCTTCCACGCCCACACCGGCATAATGGCCAACTCAAATGCCCACCGCCATCTCTGCATATAGGTCTTACAGGATGAGGTTCAAATGGCTCTGAGCACTATGGGACTTAACATCTATGGTCATCAGTCCCCTAGAACTTAGAACTACTTCAACCTAACTAACCTAAGGACATCACACACATCCATGCCCGAGGCAGGATTCGAACCTGCGACCGTAGCAGTCGCGCGGCTCCGGACTGAGCGCCTAGAACCGCAGGATGAGGTACTGAAATGTATCCGTATATCTGGTTATGATTCAGTTGAAACAAGTATAGCGGTTTGAAAGGCAGAGGAAAAGTCTCAATGCAAGCGCCAAGAAAATTTTACGTTGTGACAAATGGGTCGGGTTATAAGAGCAGTAGCGGTTTTCTTACTGCCTGCGAGAGGTCATGCAAAGGTAGGCTTTGTTAGTAGTGGGTATCACGCAGGCGGATAAGGTATCTTTGACGTTGTGCAGCGGTGTTACTCGGCGGCTGCAGCTGAGTACCGGTGGTGGCTTCTCCGTCAGCATCAGCATACCTGAAACAGTTGGATTCATCATCGGTTAGTGTCATATCGTCATATATCGGATTGACAGTGTAGGGCAGTGTTGCCAGTTTGCTCGTGCGTTAGTGTGCGAGCTTGTCGGCTTCCCTGCTGTAGCCTGTTGGTCGGCTCTGGTAGCAGCTGGGATATCCGGTGTGTGTTGCTGATGTGTAGGGGCTTGTTGTCGCTTGTGAGTGTATGTTAGCTCGCTGTAGGTGGTTATGTCCTAGCTGGCAATGTCTTAGGCCGCTTATGCTTCCATAAATAGCATACAACACTCAAAGAAAATCTTCATAGTTCTTCACCAATTATGGATGAATGAAGAGTAAATTTAGAATCATTAACATTAGAAGAACACTATCAAAAAATGTTCAAATGTGTGTGGAATCTTATGGGACTTAACTGCTACGGTCATCAGTCCCTAAGCTTACACACTACTTAACCTAAATTATCCTAAGAACAAACACACACACCCATGCCCGTGGGAGGACTCGCACCTCCGCCGGGACCAGCCGCACAGTCCATGACTGATGCTCCCTAGACCGCTCGGCTAATCCCGCGCGGCAACATTTTCTGCGTGAACGTTTAAAACCTAAGTTCTTCGTGAATGTAAAACCTATGTACTTAATTGAATTTTCACCCTTTCGATTTGTGTGATTTATCTAATAACCAAAATTTAACGAGTTACTTTCAGTACTCATGTGGATGACCTCACACATTTTATTGTCTGGAGTCAACTGCCACTTTCCGTGCAATACGTGTATTTTGTCTACATTATTTTTCAATTGTTTTTTATCTTCTGACAACTTGTCTGGTGTAGCGTATTGTGTTTGCGGATCACTGCGTAGAATTATGAATACATTTCAGAGAACAACGTTAAGTATATCCAATACAAGCAGCGCATGGTTGGAAAGTTGTCTGGAGTTACGAAAGTTACGTGTTTCATACAGAATTGGCGTTAGGAGTGACATCTCGTGGCAATGACTGGAAAATATCATGATGTCGGTAAACCATAGAGAAAGTAAGAAAAAACCACAGATGACGTACATGTATAAGTCGTGTTACAGCACTTTTCTTGTGAAGCTTAGTACGCACTCTGAAGTACTGCCCGTTGTTCAATGAATTTGTAGTGAGTTAAGAGTGCAAATTGCGTTTGCTGATTTGAGGGAAGCAGAAATTGGCAGTCTGAAATTGTCATAATTCGAAGTATGTATCTCCACATCACTGAGAAGTGAATTCTGGTTTCAATGCCGGAGTGAAAAGGTGACCCAGCTGGGAACTCATCCCACAGCCTTGCGGTATCCAGCCACACACAATCTAGAGGTGGACCACGACTCCAGGTGCAAACTGTATTACGCTTGCTGCGTTCTCGAGACACTGCTGCTCTTGAGTTATGTCAGCTCTTTTTCTGGGTGGCAACGGTATCGCTTTCACAACTTAAACTTAGTTCATATTATAGTTATCAGTTATATACAGGCACCTTCATGGTGAATCACTGTACCTACTAGTCAAAACCGGATCAAAATCGCTAAGCAATTCCTGACTTTAGTCCGCGCGTACAGCAGAACGCGAGCAAGCGACTTACACTGAGGTGACTAAAGAGTGTGGATAGTGATAAGCAAATGTACATATGGCAATAGTGTCGCAAAAAAGGGCAGTGCATTGGTGGAGCTCTCATTTGTACTCGGGCAATTCATGTTAAAAGGTTCCCGATGTGAACGTGGCCGCACGACGTGAATTCACAGATTTTGAACGCGGAATCGTACTTGGAGCTAGACGTATGGGACCATACACTTCGGAAATCGTTAGGGAATAAACAGTGTCAAGAGGGTGCCGAGAATGCCAATATTTGGGAATTACCTCACACCACGGACAACGCAGTGGCCGACGGGCTTCGCTTAACGACCGAGAGCAGCAACGTTTGTGTACAGTTGTCAGTGCCAACAGACAAGCAACTATGTGTGAAATACCCGCAGAATACAATATGGGACATACCACGAACGTGTTAGGACACTGCTGCGAAATTTGGCGTTAATGGGCTATGGCAGCAGACAACCGACTGGAGTTCCATTGCTAACAGCACGACATAGCCTGCACCGCCTTTCCTGGGCTCCTGACCATATCGGTTGGGCCCTAGACGATTGGAAAACCGTGGTCTGATCATATAATCCAGATTTCAGTTGGTAAGAGCTGATAGTAGGTTTCGTGTTTAGCACAGACCCCACAAAGCCATGGGCCCCAGTTGTCAACAAGGCACTGCGCAAGCTGGCAGTGGCTACTTAAAGGTATGGCTATCTACATGGAATGGTGTGGGTCCTCTGATCATCGACTGCAAATGACACTTTTCACCTACTTGGAGATCATTTGTAGCCATTCACGGACTTCATGTTCCCAAACCACAACGAAATTTTAATGGATAACTACCCGCCATGCCACTGAGCCACAGTTATTCGCGACTGGTTTGAAGAACATTGTGGACAATTCGATAGAATAATTTGGCCACTCATATCACCCGACATGAATTCAAACAAGCATTTATGGGACATAATTGAGAGGTCAGATCGTGCACAAGATCCTGCACCGGCAGCCCTCCGCAATTATGGACGGCTATAGAGGCAGTACCGCTCAGTACTTCTGCAGGGGACTTCCAACGACTTATTGTGCCCACGTCACTTCAAGTTGCTATACTACGTCAGGCAAAACGAAGTCCGGAACGATTTCAGGAGGTATCCCACAGCTTTTGTCACCCCAGTATGTGCGCATAAATAGAAGAAAACTTCAAATTTTTATTACATGAGTCCAAATTATTATTGGAATGAGTCACAAGCGTCAAATGTCTGTCTCGAGGAGTACCGATGCAGTGCGATTTGAAGGGCAAAGGAAGGTTGTTATATGGGCTATTAGCTGAGTTAGGAGTTGGAAATGACCCTGTGACACGTTGTTCAAGGAATCATACGAGCTCTAGCATCGAATGATTCCGAGGGTCTGCAGTAAAATTAAACACAATGGATGGACGACAATTCGGACCTCACTACTCATTAATTCGAATGCAAAGTTGTCTTAAGGCCCGAGGCACTTTTTTCTGCCGGCGACCCAAAGTACAGGCAGAGGTTGAGTAGAACAGCGTGCAAACATAATGCGACACGCCGGACACGCATAAGCCTATTCTCAGACTGATGGAGTATTTTTTAAGAGGGTTGGGACCATGTCTATGCAAGGTTAATGGAAGAGATATCGTCGATTCAGCAGAGAGATGTGTCGTTCGTCTAGTCAACGTGACAGGATCAAAATGGCTCTGAGCACTATGGGACTTAACTTCTGAGATCATCAGTCCCCTAGAACTTAGAACTACTTAAACCTAACCAACCTAAGGACATCACACACATCCATGCCCGAGGCAGGATTCGAACCTGCGACCGTAGCGGTCGCGCGGTTGCAGACTGAAGCGCCTAGAACCGCTCGGCCACACCAACCGGCTGTGACAGGATCGTAGGGCAGGACAGAAGCGTACAGTGGCAAGAAATACTGGTAAGGTATTGTGCATTACAGAGTAACACTTGAAAATCCCAGAAGTTGACGCTCCGAGTCGGGGAATTTATTCCCTTCATCCACGTACATCTTGCCCACTGACGCTTGACGTAATAAATAGAGAGGGTCAAGTCAGTCATTCTTTTTGAGCATTATCCGCGCACGGTATAGGAAGAACGGAAAATAGTTCTAGTAGCGTTCTACCGAGAGAGGTCGAACTATGATACTGGAGAATCGGGCGTAACATCTCCATCTGTCCATCCGTATTTCGGTTCCCTATGGTTTCCTTACACTGATTAATGTAAAGGTTGGTGTGGTTCCTTCCCCACATTCGTCTATTACGAGCTAGTCCTCTGGGTCTAGTACCTCTGTCCTTAACCCTGGTTATCCTTCAATCCGTTCTTTCTATTGGTATTATACGTAGCCCTCGAAATTGATTCCAGAATGTATTCTGTTGAAAATTGAGAGGTGGCCGCAGTGGCCGAGCGGTTCTAGGTGATTCAGTCCGGAAGCGCGCTGCTCGACGGTCGCAGGTTCGAATCCTGCCTCGGGCATAGATGTGTGTGATGTCCTTAGGTTAGTTAGGTTTAAGTAGTTCTAAGTCTAGGGGACTGATGACCTCAGATGTTAAGTCCCATAGTGCTTAGAGCCATTTGAACCATTTGAAAACTAAGAATTCCTCGCAGTTTACGTATTATGACACCTTCACATGCGACTCACGAATGCAGGCTTAATGTGCTGCAGTTATTAAAGAAAACTTTTTATCCACTTGTGTTTTCAATGGAACCGAGCGAGGTGGCGCAATGGTTAGCACAGTGGAATTGCATTCGAGAGGACAGCGGTTCAAACCCGCGTCCGATCATCTTGATTTAGATTTTCAGTGATTTCCCTAAATGGCTTCAGACAAATTCCAGGATGGTTCCTTCGAAAGGGTACGGCCGCTTTCCTTCTCCATCATTCCCTAAAGAGAGCTTGTGCTTCGTCTCTAATGATCTAGTTGTCGCCGGAACGTTAAACACTATTCTCCTGCTCTCTCCAGTGGAGCTGAGTGACGACATCATTGCTGTTACTTAATCATACGAAGCATAGAAATAGTTTATAACATGACTGGTGTTGTGTTTTGTTTTACTATGTAGACAAAGCTAACTTGATTTAATACAAGTTTTATAGTTTCTTCTCTTACGAGTAAACCAAGGACCTCATAACATAAACATATGCAATACAATAAAAATATGCTGTTTTTAAGACTGCGTTTATGATCACTATAACGTCAAACTGAAGCACAAAAAAATTCCTAAACCAATAACCATTACCAAATCTTCCTCATACTAGAACTACAGTCAACTTTAAAAGGCTCTAAAAGCTTGCATTAACATTATTTAATTTTTCAATGACTGGAGCAAATACCTTGAACGAAATAAGTTGCCTGCCTCGGCTGTTTCTATTTGCTATTTTATTTTCATTTTGTGTATTTTGACGTTTACGCTGTGTAATTATCTCAAGCACTGCATACAATCAGAATAGCGCAATTAGAATAGAAATTACAAAGCGAAAATTGGTTGTAGCCACCAGCATAAAATCAGGCTACAAAATAATAAATACAACGTTTAATTTGTTGATTAGTGTATGTTTTGGGTCTCGGTCATACGGTTTTGTGGTTGGCCTGTTATAAGAGGACAGTGAAGTAAAATAAAAATTGAAGACTGTGTAAGTAGAAGTAAAAATAGCAAGTAGGCAATAAACCATAACGTAATAAAATAATATGGTTGATGACATTTCCGCTCTTCAGGGTTTTGGCCGTGGCACACGGTGCAGTATAAACAGTAGCACAGAAGCACGCCATTTACTGTTGTGAGGGAGCACTGAACTCTATGCAGCGACACCTCGTGGCAAACAAGTGACACACAAACCTGTGTGGAGACGTACCCTGAATGTACAATGTATGTTATCTGTTAATAAGAATGTTGGGAGGAAAGGATTTTTTCTCTTTGTTTTATGTACAAGGATCTAACATACTATCGAAATATAAGTTGTTCCAATAATACCATTTTTGTAACAGTTGTTACATATTAATATAATTTGCAAAAATAAAATGAAGTAAGATAATGTACAGATTCCAATCTCCATTCTTAACAGTAGAGCTTTTAGGCGTATTAAAATAAAATGATACACAATATAAATACTAAGGATCTCCGAATGACAAAATTAGTGGAATGTCTCCTTCAAAACAGACGTTTTCACACGACGCCGCAGTGGAAGAACAGCCGCTGGAGGAGTCAAAAATAAATGGTCTACCCAAAAGCATCGTCTTGTCACAAGTTTTATATAACATCTATGCAACTGACCAGCCTACAAATGCGGATAAGAGACGATTCATACATGCCGTGAGTGCTCAAGGAAAATATTTTGAGGAAATACGAGGGAAACTGATGCGAACTGGGAGAGAATTCGGTGTCTAGTACAGAGAAAATTTCCCTGTAAAACTCTTGCGTGTGCCTTCCATCGTAGGAACAAAGACGCTCATTGGCAATTTAAAGTGATATGACAGGGTCAAGAGTTGAGCCATGATGACTCGGCGAAATATTTGGGTACCCTACTTGACAAGACTCTCACATTTCGGAAGCACTGTCAAAACATTAAGGGGAAAGTTTGTGTGAGAAATAATATACCATTGTTCGGAAAAAGTTTAACACTGACCGATAGATGTGATGATAATGAAATTCATTCCACTCTTTAGGGACATGACACCACACAAATGATTAGAATTGCAGACCTGTACATGTACTGTGACTGTGGAAATTCAGTGCTGAGTAGCTCCACCAAGTGCTGCAACCACAGCCGCTAGACGACGTGGCTTGGAATCAAGGAGCACCTGACTATGCTGTTGGGGAATACTCTGCCACACGGTTTGTGGGCGTGTCCACAAAGCATCAACTGCGGCTAATGGAGGACGTGACCATATCCCAGACATATTCGTTGGGCGACGTGTCAGGCGATCGGGCAGGCCAGCGAAGCAATAGCACTCGTCATTCTTCGAAGAAGGCTTGCAAATTCTCACCACATGCAGCCGGGCGTTGTCCTGCTGAAATATGGCATGTGGAACGGCGGGCAGGAGCGGCAGTGTCTGAGGCCATAAAAGTCCCTGATGTAGCGGTGGCTGTTGAGATTGTCCTCAAGAAATTGGAGGCCCGATTGCGTGCTGCAGGCAATGAAGCCACAAACCTGGCATTTGTCAGCTACCGCACTCGACACAATCCAGTTTGCCCAATTGTGTTCACCACGACGGCGTCGAACGCGTATGCGGCCGCCAGTGTGGGACAAGGTGAAGTGGGACTCGTCCGAAAATACTGCAGTTTGCCACTTAGCACGCCAGTGGGTCAATGGAAGCCGATGCAATCTTATGCGTGCCACCAGTCCAGTCCCCAGTAGACGGTATCGACACACTGACGGAGACACGTCTACAGCCATTGCAGTGCTCAGGCGTCGTAATAACACTGTGCACGACGCTGTTCTGTCCGTTTGGGCCATGCGGGTAAGATGGCGCTCCTCTCGCGCTGTGGTCATGTTGTGTCATCCATTGCCCTGCCGGCACCGTACGACCCTCTTCTTGCCACTGGGTTCACATTTGCATCATTCTTGAAGCAACGTGTCCTGTAGGAAGCGCAATGTCACGGAACAACAGACTCGCCTGGCGGAGACCAATCATTCTACCCTGTCCGAAAGGACTCACATGCCGATATACCACCCTGTGATCCAATCACCAACTTTCTCCTCCGAATGCGAAAATATTTTGTTGGTATAACAGGTGTAGGATTCGTTATGAATAGGAAGGTAGGGCAGAGGGTGTGTTACTGTGAACAGTTCAGTGACCGGGTTGTTCTAATCAGAATCGACAGCAGACCAACACCGACAACGATAGTTCAGGTATACATGCCGACGTCGCAAGCTGAAGATGAACAGATAGAGAAAGTGTATGAGGACATTGAAAGGGTAATGCAGTATGTAAAGGGGGACGAAAATCTAATAGTCATGGGCGACTGGATGCAGTTGTAGGGGAAGGAGTAGAAGAAAAGGTTACAGGAGAATATGGGCTTGGGACAAGGAATGAAAGAGGAGAAAGACTAATTGAGTGCTGTAACAAGTTTCAGCTAGCAATAGCGAATATCCTGTTCAAGAATCACAAGAGGAGGTATACTTGGAAAAGGCCGGGAGATACGGGAGGATTTCAATTAGATTACATCATGGTCAGACAGAGATTCCGAAATCATATACTGGATTGTAAGGCGTACCCAGGAGCAGATGTAGACTCAGATCACAATATAGTAGTGATGAAGAGTAGGCTGAAATTCAAGACATTAGTCAGGAAGAATCAATACACAAAGAAGTGGGATACGGAAGTACTAAGGAATGACGAGATACGTTTGAAGTTCTCTAATGCTATAGATACAGCAATAAGGAATAGCGCAGTAGGCAGTACAGTTGAAGAGGAATGGACATCTCTAAAAAGGGCCATCACAGAAGTTGGGAAGGAAAACATAGGTACAAAGAAGGTAGCTGCGAAGAAACCATGGGTAACAGAAGAAATACTTCAGTTGATTGATGAAAGGAGGGAGTACAAACATGTTCCGGGAAAATCAGGAATACAGATATACAAGTCGCTGAGGAATGAAATAAATAGGAAGTGCAGGGAAGTTAAGACGAAATGGCTGCAGGAAAAATGTGAAGACATCGAATAAGATATGATTGTCGGAAGGACAGACTCAGCATACAGGAAAGTCAAAACAACCTTTGGTGCCATTAAAAGCAACGGTGGTAACATTAAGAGTGCAACGGGAATTCCACTGTTAAATGCAGAGGAGAGAGCAGATAGGTTGAAAGAATACACTGAAAGCCTCTACGACGGTGAAGATTTGTCTGATGTGTTAGAAGAAGAAACAAGAGTCGATTTAGAAGAGATAGGGGATCCAGTATTAGAATCGGAATTTAAAAGAGCTTTGGAGGACTTACGGTCAAATAAGGCAGAAGGGATAGATAACATTCCATCAGAATTTCTAAAATCATTGGGGGAAGTGGCAACAAAACGACTATTCACGTTGGTGTGTAGAATATATGAGTCTGGCGATATACCATCTGACTTTCGGAAAAGCATCATCCACACAATTCCGAAGACGGCAAGAGCTGACAGGTGCGAGAATTATCGCACAATCAGCTTAATAGCTCATGCATCGAAGCTGCTTACAAGAATAATATACAGAAGAATGGAAAAGAAAATTGAGAATGCGCTAGGTGACGATCAGTTTGGCTTTAGGAAAAGTAAATGGACGAGAGAGGCAATTCTGACGTTGAACGGCTAATAATGGAAGCAAGGCTAAAGAAAAATCAAGACACTTTCATAGGATCTGTCGACCTGGAAAAAGCGTTCGACAATATAAAATGGTACAAGCTGTTCGAGATTCTGAAAAAAGTAGGGGTAAGCTATAGGGAGAGACGGGTCATATACAATATGTACAACAACCAAGAGGGAATAATAAGAGTGGACGATCAAGAACGAAGTGCTCGTATTAAGAAGGGTGTAAGACAAGGCTGTAGCCTTTCGCCCCTACTCTTCAATCTGTACATCGAGGAAGCAATGATGGAAATAAAAGAAAGGTTCAGGAGTGGAATTAAAATACAAGGTGAAAGGATATCGATGATACGATTCGCTGATGACATTGCTATCCTGAGTGAAAGTGAAGAAGAATTAAATGATCTGCTGAACGGAATGAACAGTCTAATGAGTACACAGTATGGTTTGAGAGTAAATCGGAGAAAGACGAAGGTAATGAGAAATAGTAGAAATGAGAACAGCGAGAAACTTAACATCAGGATTGATGGTCACGAAGTCAATGAAGTTAAGGAATTATGATACCTAGGCAGTAAAATAACCAATGACGGGCGGAGCAAGGAGGACATCAAAAGCAGACTCGCTATGGCAAAAAAGGCATTTCTGGCCAAGAGAAGTCTACTAATATCAAATACCGGCCTTAATTTGAGGAAGAAATTTCTGAGGATGTACGTCTGGAGTACAGCATTGTATGGTAGTGAAACATGGACTGTGGGAAAACCGGAACAGAAGAGAATCGAAGCATTTGAGGTGTGGTGCTATAGACGAATGTTGAAAATTAGGTGGACTGATAAGGTAAGGAATGAGGAGGTTCTACGCAGAATCGGAGAGGAAAGGAATACGTGGAAAACACTGATAAGGAGAAGGGACAGGATGATAGGACATCTGCTAAGACATGAGGGAATGATTTCCATGGTACTAGAGGGAGCTGTAGAGGGCAAAAACTGTAGAGGAAGACAGAGATTGGAATACGTCAAGCAAATAATTGAGGACGTAGGTTGCAAGTGCTACTCTGAGATGAAGAGGTTAGCACAGGAAAGGAATTCGTGGCGGGCCGCATCAAACCAGTCAGTAGACTGATGGCCAAAAAAAAAACCTACCTACATAGGGAGAAACCATCACCACGATAAAATAAGTGAAATCAGAGCTCGTACGAAGTGACATAGGTGTTCGTTCTTTCCACGCGCTATACGAGATTGGAATAATAGAGAATTGTGAAGGTGGTTCTATGAACCCTCTGCCAGGCACTTAAATGTGATTTGCAGAGTATCCATGTAGATATAGATGTAGAAATGACAAAACCATGCATGTGGCGGGTCATTGGAAACATGCAGTATTGTTGGTGGACTGGACACCTAAAATAATTACTGTTAAAACGTGACATTTATGTTCACACGATATGCCTACAGCTTCAGCAATTACTCGCACTTTCAATCGGCAATCTGCTATTTTATGCATTTTTGGATTAATATCTGGGGTAGTAGCACATCTTGGCCGACCACTATGCGGATCATCATGTAAGGCTCTTAGCTGTCCCACCCAAATTTAAATAGCTGGCAACATCTGAATATGAAGGAGCATAGTCTCCCAATGTGTTCTGTAGTTTGGCAAGAATTTCCTTTTCTTTCATGCTTTTTCTTTGCGAAGTTCTCAAGCGCAGCTCGAATTTCGATATATTTCATCATCACAAATCACTATGTGGGACCAACAGATACACGTCCTCACCACAAATCTCTACCTAGAGCACTGACACGTTGTGTGTTTACTCCTAAAGGATGACCTAAAATCACGTGGGAATCTTGTCGCACTACCACTGACATCTGGTGGTGATTTCGCGAGCTTTTCAAACTACACTCGTAGTTAACGGATAAAATATTAAGCGCTTTTTTGTTCTTTTTTTAGTCTAATGTTAATGGCTGTTGTTTAATTTGTATTCTAATTATGTTGCTTGAGAATACCTACAGGTACAATACGTCGGAGAATACGAAATAAAAAGAAAATGTAAACGAAAAACAGGCGATTCAGGAAACTTGTTTCGTTCAAGAAATTTGTCACTGCTGTGGACGCTGTTGCAACCAAATTATTTAAATGGAAGAAACAATTATTTTGTAAGCTAAGTTCGTATGGATAAATGCTGAAATCATCTACAATACTGATGAGAAATAATAAATATACAGTAACAGACAACAGATCTGACTTGTCTGATTGATAGGTGTCAATAAATCTACCTTAAAGGACGTCAGTCAATCGAGAACAGTGAAATTCTGGGACGACCGTCTCCAGTATTTTCTCATTTTATCAATTTTCAGTACCTTCATGTAGCTCTAAGACAATTTCATTTATTAGGAATGATACATAACGGATACCGCTCTTTTCAATTTTTCCTGTTATGTAATGACAACATGAAGTAGCGGTGCCTTGCCTTGAAGCCTTATTGTCAAAACTCTAGAATAATTTATCAAAATCTGTATTTTTTTAATAATCCTTCGAGTATCTTAAACGACATACGCATTTCATGCATTGAATTCTAATTAACAGCTGCTGCAAAGTGACGTTGACTTGGTAACGGCACTGAAGGCTGTTTTCACTACACCTGTTTTCCTGTACGAAAGTGCAATGTATTGCATTTTTGGCCAGATGATTATAGATCAGGTACGTTTTTAACCATAGGTGTAAGTTGCTTAATAATCATAAAGACAGGACAGAAGTTTAAATAACTAATTTACTTGGTACTTAATTTGACATGAGCAGTTCATCCCAAGTGATTTATTTCTCATAATTTTGTACCAAACACGTGCAACACACTGCGACAATGTGTAAGCTGAATTCTGCCTAATATGATGAACATGTGTCAGTTTTCCTGACAATTTAAAAAAAAATATCGTAGTGAAAGGTAAATAAAAACGCAAATATGTGATGGGTTTGACTTATAAAGTAGTTGATGGTACTTCATAAAGCTGCACTGAAACAAAAGTACATTGTTTGTTGAACACAAAGGGTAAAACAATGATTACCATCAAGATTAGAATTCTGAGATTTGTTTACTGCAAAGTTGTTTAGGAAGGAATATAATTTGTATCTTGGGAAAGTAAATATAATGATCTTCAACAACAGAGTAGATGCTTTTGTTTCTTGTTGCTTGATTGAAACATTTCAATACAGTACATGGACAGGTGCGATGTGTATCGCAAAGTTAGTACGAGTTTTAGGGCGTCCAGGAACCTTCGCATTTCTCTGCGTTCTTCCACAACAAATTTCTTCTGTCGGGTATAAGAGCACCAAAGAAAAGGTGAACATTTTAAAATGATTAATTTTCGAAGAAATATAGGGGCGGACAAATGAAAACGAGACACGAGGAAAAATGTAAGTTAACAGCTTAATGTTTCGAAAATTTTAATATATTTATTCCATGTGAGACTAGACAGTCAGTGCTTTCATAAAAAATTTTTGCCGTTGAATGTTGGACCATGATTGAATCCAGACGTGCACTTGTTCGTCCGAAGCAAATCGGTGGTCATGAATGTTTCTCTTCAGGGCTCCAAAAATATGGGAATCGCACGGGCAGCGATCACAACTGTATGGAAGATGTGTATGGCAGGGAAATTTCTGCAGCATAGTCGAAACAATCTTGGCAGCGTGTGGGTCTGCCCTGGCGATTCCTCCATATCGTTCCGATCGCTACACATGCGATATCCATATTTTTGGAGCCCTTAAGAAAGACATTTGTGGCCGTTGATTGGCTTCGAGCGAAGAGGTGCACGTTTGGATACTATCATGGTTCCGTAGGCAACCGCAAATATCTTTCTACGAAGGCAGTGATCGTCTTGTGCCACGGGGTGATAAATGCATTAACAGTTATGGCGATTAGTTCCTGAAATAATGAACAGTTTACTCACTTTTTTCCGTCTGTCTCATTTACATTTCACTGCCCGTTGCACATCAGAGTATCTGAGTACAGAATCAGTCTAATATCCATGTGAGATTCAGGAAACCACATCTTTCCCTCCTAGTGTTGATTAAGTTTTATTGGTCGGCAGTAGAAGAAGCCCTGACCAGTGTATTGTTCATAAATCATCAGCTCTTTTTCCTATTGCAGAGAGCTGCCAATACTCTCGAAAGTTTTATTAAAATATGATTTACTTTATTAACTCCGTTATATCCGTCAATATATTTCAGCTCAGAGCGATTGTGGTTTTTAATTCTACAGAGAAGTAGCAGCGGACAGAAATGAGACAAATCCTCGAACTGTTAGATTTCATTTTTAGCGTGACACCCAATACTCTTTGCATACTTTTCTCCCTTAATTGGATTATTTATGGAATTTATGTCTTAGAATACTGTTCTTCATTCCTTCATCTCAGTCAGGCAGCAATGGCAAACACTCTATGAAAAATCATATTCTGCAAGTTTGAATCTGAAATACTGGTTGGTCCACAAAGGGGAACCAACCTTCTAAATGGAAACAGGAGGAGAAACAGAAATTTAAAGTCAAGTAGAGCGAAATGAGAGATGGGGTAAACATGTGACGCTATGTTACCAACAGAACCACCTTTTTGGAAACCGTCATCTTGGATGCAGCTGATAATTTTCATATAGAAAAGCTGTTACATGACATGTCAGATAGACACTCGTAGAGAATTACATGAGAAAAACAATGGTGCCTTTCATTTGAGCATAGCCGCATTCATTCTCGAGTTGTGTCATATGTTTGGTTGCTTACAGGTGACTAGAAAACTGATGGCTTTAACTCAAGAAGAATGCGTTGAGATTGTCCCGATATCAGGTGGGAGGAACACCCGCGTTGTCCCACGGTATTTCAGTCAACGCCGCCCAGGCAGATCACCCAGTACCAACAGTACTGTGGTGAAAGTTCTTGGAATTTCTCTGAAACTGGCTCCGTTGCAGCCAAACAGAAAGCTGGACAATCGAAGACTGCTATAGATGAAGCAACATCAACCGCTGTTCTGACGTCTTTAAGCGCAAATCCATAGTACAGTAGTCGATGCATCTTGCAGGACATCGATGTCGGCCATACGTCAACAATGAGAATTGTTGCCACACGTAAATCGCGCCCTTATGAAATGCAAATGTTACTTCACCTCATCGAAGACGATCTAGATCAGTGGTCGTCAAAATTTTTGTTTAAGGGGCAATTTTGACATTGCTGGGCAACATCTCTGGCCACACACAAAAATGGGAGGGGGAAGGGGGGAGGCGTAACGTGGCCACTCGAAATGTCAATTTCGTCAAACCATGGATATTGATAGAAGCTTACAAATAACACATTTTGCATCTACGTACTATAAAATATCATATGAAATATTTTTAAATGAAGAAGAAAATAATATATAGGAACTACATGCATTTTTCTGAAGGCTTAAATAGCAACAAATTTTTCGTATTGAAGCGGGTAATGTGACCAATGCCATCGCAACAGGATCCCACATTTTTTTCTACCATGCACATTTTCTAGGGTTTTTGATGCCCTGGTATACGAGGGGGTCCCAAAAATAACCGGAATTTCTTTCTAGAAAGCATATACTTTATTGTTTCCCATTACAACCTTAATGTCCTTCGAAGTACTCTCCATTAGCATTAATACACTTGTCCAAACGTTCATTCCAGTGTTCGAAGCACCTTTTAAATTTATCCTCTTTGATACCTGCTAGCACTTTCATGACATTGCATTTTATGTCTTCCACCTCCGCAAAACGCTTCTCTCTCAAGTCTCTTTTCATCCTCGGGAACAGGAAAAAGTCCGAGGGTGCTAAATCCGGCGAATAGGGCGCGTGGGTCAAGGTAGTCGTCTTCGTTGAGGCCAAAAACTGGCGAACGCTGAGAGCCGTGTGCGCGGGAGCGTTGCCGTGATGCAGGAACCACACGCCAGAATCCCACAAAGCCGGACGTTTTCGCGACAATCTTCTGCGAACCAGTTTCATAAACTCCAAGTAGAATTGTTGGTTTACTGTCTGGCCTTCAGGGACAAATTCAGAGTGTACGATCCCTCTGATGTCATAAAAAAAAAACAGATCAACATCGTTTTCACATTCGATTTCACTTGTCGAGCTTTTTTTGGTCGAGGTGAGCCAGGTGACTTCCATTGTAATGACTGTTGTTTACTTTCTGGATCGTACCCACTCCACCATGACTCATCACCTGTAATGATTTTGTTGAAAAAATGCGGATCATCTTTGAACGCGTCCTTCGTTTCGACACAGGCTTGAACGGGACGACCCCTTTGATCTCCGGTAAGAAGCTTCGGCACGAATTTTGCTGCCACTCTTTGCATCCGCAAATAGATGGTCAAGATGCGCTGAATTGAGCTCCAGGACAACCCGGGCAAGTTCTCGAGTTGGTCGATTGTCCTGCGTCGATCTTCACTGATGAGATCACGGATTTTGTCGATGTTGTCATCTCTTCGAGCAGTTGAAGGTCGACTGGAACAGGGCTGAACTTCAACCACCATTTGTCCCTTTTTAAATCGAGAATACCATTCGTACACTTGCGTTTTACTAAGAGCATGGTCTTTTTAGGCTGTCTGAACCATGGCAAGTGTTTCTGCTGCGTTCTTGCCGAGCAAGAAACAAAACTTCACCGCCGCACGTTGTTCGTAAGAACTAACCATTTCCTCGTGTCACGTCTGCACTGAACGCACACTCAATGAACAGCCAAAGAAACCACACTTCTCACTGTTGGGTGGCGCCGCGTGGCAGAATGACTCAGCAACCTGCTACTACAAGTACACGATGTGCAGCATTACGATCCCGGTTACTTTTGGGTCCCCACTCGTATGAACAATAACAAGCGACTGCGCAGTCCATTTCCATTCGAGCTTTTGTATTAGACCATTTATAACAAAACAAAGACGGTTTTCGAAATAAGATAACAAAAAAATGGCTCTGAGCACTATGCGACTTAACTTCTGAGGTCATCAGTCGCCTAGAACTTAGAACTAATTAAACCTAACTAACCTAAGGACATCACACACATCCATGCCCGAGGCAGGATTCGAACCTGCGACCGTAGCGGTCACGCGGTTCCAGACTGAAGCGCCTTTAACCGCACGGCCACACCAGCCGGCTAAGATAACATTATTAGTTTGAAATTGTCACAAAGGTATAGAGTGGTAGATGATATCTTTGTATATAGTAGTGCTAGGAGTTAGTTCTTACCTGTTGTATTGTGTGTGTTTTTTTTTTTGGAAGTAACTAACTTATCCTGGGATAAACATCTTGACCACTTTCCCCGACTGAATGCCATGTCAGCGGTGCAGCGTAGAAACTATTAGAAGATGATGAGCAGTTAACAATTTCTTCAAAATTTATTAATCACAAATATGGGGGAAATGTTTTGCCCCTACTGATATACCCACTCGCACGTCTCGCCTGTTTGGGTCAACGTAGCTGGTGATGTGCTCCCGTTTCTTCTCACTACAAAACTGTTCCAACCCATGATGAGTCAGCATGCACAGCCTCACTGCCAAGCAGTGCGCACAGAGGGGCATGGACATGGGCAGGAGCACACATCTATGGTTCATGCTACTGAGGTAGGGTAGACATAAGGATTAAACACATTGAATATTGTATACGGATTGGATTGCATTCATTATTTTGAATCGTACTACATAGAACATATTAACCTGTGGTGTCACCGCCAGACACCACACTTGCTAGGTGGTAGCTTTAAATCGGCCGCGGTCCGTTAGTATACGGCGGACCCGCGTGTCGCCACTGTCAGTGATAGCAGACCGAGCGCCACCACACGGCAGGTCTAGAGAGACTTACTAGCACTCGTCCCAGTTGTACAGCCGACGTTCATAGCGGTGGTTCACTGACAAATGCGCTCTCATTTGCCGAGACGATAGTTAGCATAGCCTTCAGCTACATTTGCTACGACCTAGCAAGGCGCCGTATTCAATTGATAATTAATATTATGAAGCATGTATCATCAAGAGCGATGTTCTACAAATGTGGATTAAAGTTAAGTATTCCAGAAGCTACGTACTTTTCTTTATAGCATTAATTACGTATCCTGTTTCAGACCTCACGCCAGCCTGCGTGAGTTTAAGCGCGTGCCTTTCGGCTTCCTCTCATTGTGTCTAGGCTGTCTTGTCTAGACACAACATAACCAATAAAACCATTTTCGCAAATATGGTTAAGCTCAAAAGTCGAAGAGTGAATAACTTTTTCAAAGAGTAAATATTTTCCCTAACTCATGTAATATTCTCCAAAGCAATAAGTATTTGTAATACACACTTCCTTTCTCAGGGTTCCAGCTACCTCCTTTACGAATTTCCCTGAAATCGTTTCAGCGGGTTGCTAATAATAAACTTAAATGTCGTTCGTGATGCAGCAGTTTTTCGCGTATTTCAGTGTTCATGACGCCATATATCCTGAACTATGTGTAGTACAATGATATAATTTTGCAGTCACATTCAGCAGTATATGTGAACATTGTCTGCGAAATGTAATAGTAAAGCAGTAATAAATTAAAATGTCATGCCTAATGCGAAAATGAACAGCGACAAATGTAGTACACCTACTTCCTCCTATCAGCAATTTGTGAGGAGTATAAGCGACAAAGAGTTTCGCGAAGGCCTGAAATTATGTGTAAAGTTTGTTCCAAGTCAGTGAGTGCTCTCGCTCTGAAGTGGTGGATGAATAAAATGTCGGTATTCGCACGTTGTGGCCTACACTTCTTTTCACCCCCACCTCCAACTCTTTGGCAGGTAGGTGGTTCTTACCTCATTGCGATTCTTTGAAGACAGCAAGTACGTGTGTACCAAGTTTGGTTAAATCAGGTAGGAGGTTTTGGATAAGATGTGGGACATACATACCGAGTGGTTGCCGTACAGTGCAACTACTCATGGAGGCCCAGTGTGGGCTATAATAGACGTACAACGGTGAAATTTGGTGGATATGCTAATGCGTTAATGCGTAACCGATTTACGCTGGAAAAACTTGAGTTCCTCTTTTGATCACCAAGCCCAATTCTGGCGCTCTACAGCATCACGTCGACGTATCCGGTGCTCATACTGAACAGACTGTGAAAGTGGCAATTAAAATAAAATCAACTTTATGCCTTTCTCATTTGTTAGAACTTTTCTGCCAGCATCCCGCTCCTAACCCATTACATATGGAAACATTTCTATACGTCTTTCTTGCATTCACAGCGCAAGATTTACATCTGGTGGCTAGAATTGGAAGTAACTTTTTTCCTGCGTAAATCGGTTCCGTACTAAAGCATGAGAATATCTACCAAGTTTTGCTGCCATACAATAATCACAGACCACACTGGATCTCTGTGAGTAGCTGCACTTTAATTAAAGCCACATGGTACACACGCACATTTCTATAATATGCATTGATACCCTTTTTTCGCGATCTGATTTTTATAGAATAAAGCGTATACGGTGCCCAAAGCAATACTCTAGCTATCCCGTACAGACAACGTGAAAATCCGTGTCTTAGGTTTCCAGACAAGTAGGTTTTAGCAAAACTTTTTAAATCATGAGATCTTTCTTTTCTTTCGCGATCATATTTTGGTGAAATAAAGACTGTACGGCGTCCCAAACTATGCTCAAGTTAGCTGCGAAAACTCCATGAAAGTTCGTCTAACAGTTTCGGAGATTAGGGTGTTCAAAGACAAACACATAGACGAGACGGTTTTACAGATTTATTAGTATACACTAGCTATACCCGGCGAACTTCGTTCCGCCTCTGAAAACCTTCATAAGTTATAGCTGACCCGGCAAACGTTGTTTTGCCATATAAATTATCTCTAGTCTATTAGAATAATGCATACGTGCAACACAATGTATACGTGTAACACAACAGCCGTTGTTGGCGAGAGCTCGTGACACAAACAATAATAATGGCCAAAAACCGTGCAAGGAGTGAGAAAAGGTTTAGGGGGAAGTCCGGCAGTATCGGCCACTATTAGTTCTAGCATTTCCACAGTAGATCGCGCGGATTTAGCAATTGCAACCCATACACGGCTCGTCCAGGAGCATACAAACACAGCGGCAATTTCGTGTCGAAACGTGTTCGCCAGCATTATGAATAAGGCCAAGCGCACACGCATCGATTTTTATCGTACGTGAAAATATTGTGCGATTAAATTCTTTTAGAGGAACAAAGGAGCGTATAGGAACTTCTTTGTTCTATTAAAAGAATTTGATCGTACGATATATTTCCGTACGATAAAAATCTATGCGTGTGCGCTAAGCCTAAATGTCCATTTGACGAATGACACGTGCTACCTTAGTTAAACGCTCTAGTGACGTCGATTCAAAGAGGGATATTCGAGTCGTTGCTTTTGGTACGTTTCCTTCAATTACCTACCTACTGAATCGTGAAAGATTATCACCGTAAGACACCTGCTGGAGATAGCTGATCAAGTGATAATCGATCAGTTATTGACCAAGGTTGAAAATTATTAAATTACTGAAATATCTATTAAAAATAAGGATTGGTGGTACAAGGGTGAAAATTTAGGGTTATGTGTATTTTTTAATTGCACATCATAAAAAAATAAAAAGTTCTGTCCAAAAAATAAGAAAAAATTTTTGGAGTGAACCACCCTTATCACTTAGCAGTATGAAAAAAATAAATTACGACCGATTCTAAGACCTACCGAATATACATGTAAAATTTCATCAGAATCACTCGAGCCGTTTCGGGGCAGTACGGCAACTAACACTGTGACACGAGAATTTTGTATATAAGGATTTACCTTTGTGGGCAGATGCTCCTGCTCATGCCACATTCGTCAAGGTAACCTAAGGAAGGAAATCGTGTAACCTTTGTTCTACGAGCTATTGTGTTTCAACTGTTAGTTTATCTTGTAATGTCAGAGTATCAGGCTAGTATTTGCCTAAAAGAGCGTGGGAAAGCGCCTAAAAGCCACATTCAGGGTTGACGGTGTACTATCTCACACCGTTAGGCCGCCGCGCGAAATCGATACAGGTCTGTATCAATTCCCTGTGCCACAAGTTAGCGCACTGCGCACTTTGCTTTACAAGCAGCACAATGGATGACATGCATGTTGGACGAAAACGGTTGTTTCTCCTATCACATACTGACTGCGAATTAAGCTAATTTCTATGTGAACAGAGAAGTAAGTAAAGAGAATCACAAACTGATTGCATGTGAACCCTCACTGGATGGATCCGTGGAAAGTAGTTAGCTCATCAAAAGTGATGCTTTTGTGTGGAATATAGGGTCCTGATAGTGTAGAGCTGTTCTTGAACTGGGATAGAGTAACAGCAGCCCGTTATCAGCAGGTTTTAGAGGAAGATGTCCTGTCATCGCCGCAGTCTAAAGACAGGACATTTCCACCTTTCTTTCAGCACAATGGTACCCCACCTCTTTACTGGCTAGCTGTGTGAAACTCCTGCATATCCAGTTTCCCTGGAGATGGACAGGTTGTATCGCTCCTGTGGAAAGACCACTGGAGTTCCCGAAGTTTGGTCTATATCTCTATATGTGAAGGCAGTTGCGTATGTTATGAAGATTTGAAACCTTGATATCTCAGGGAGCGGATTGTTGATGCTTGTGCTTGCGTTCCAGTGCATAATGTGGTTAAAGTCTATGAGAAGTGCATAATGTCGAAAACAACAATCTTACAACGTACTGGACAACATGTCTTCATGTTGAGGTCCTCGCAGCCGCTCAGGGCACAAGTTGGGAGCGCATACGAACTCTCCAAAGAGACCTTCTTTAGGGTTTGTCTCGTACTAGTGGCTTCTGATAAAAACTTTGTATGCCTCTGTATGTTATGACCAGCATTTGCCTTATTCTATGTAAAAACTCGAGAATGCTACTCTCAAACGAAAGACACCATCTCTTTTTTTTTCCACTGTGTAATTCTCTATCTGTCTGATATGTCGTATGACTCCGATCCATTTGAAAATTGCATCCAAGATGACGGCTTCCGAAACAGCTGACATACTAGAAATATAGTCTCACAAGTATGTTCATTTCTCTCCCACCTCATACTAGTGGAGTCCATCTTTCTGTTTTGGTTTTAGAAGGGTGCTTCCGCGTCCATGGACCAACCTGTATAACATTAGCAATCACTTACACACATCGTTCAGATCACAAGAAAGGAATAAGTAAGTGTCACCGTAGTTACGTGTCATCGCTCTTTTCCAGAGTGAACACCTGCCGCTGTCTGCCTTCAGCTGTGGATGGACCGATGCGGACACAAGACTACAGAAGGCAGTGCTTGTCTTCATGTTGAGATCATCGCAGCCACTCAGGATCCAAGTTGGGAAGACATACGAACTCTCCAAAGAGACCTTCGTCAGGGTTTGTCTTCTACTAGTGGCTTCTGCTAAAAACTTTCTGTGCTGCAATACGATACTGCAAGTCCCATAGCTGTCATTTTCTACAACACAGTGAGTTGGAACAGCGACTGGCTCTGAACCCCATTTTAATCACAGTGATCTCCCGACGGAAGGAAGTAATATGTCTCTTGCGTCGTCGTGCAATACCCGCTCCTTGAACTTCAAGAATAAGACTCTCCATGACTGACAAAGTCTTTCCAATAACGTTTCCCAATCGCGTAATTCTCTCGCTATGAATAAAGAAGACCGCGATGAATCACTCGACGTTTCTCTCTCCCGATAATCCAACGTCCTAAGTATTTCAGATAATACTGACAAATCTGTCGGACCACGATTTTGTAAGCAATGATATTCGTGGGTAGATTACATTTATCATTATTCTTCGAATGAATATCAAGCCAGCTTCTTCATTCCCTACAGCTGTATTTATGTCGTCTGTCCACTTTAAATCATTTTATATGGATACCACCAGTATTCGTCAGTCCAACTACTTATATATATATATATATATATATATATATATATATATATATATATATATATATATATATATAATGTGTGCGTGTGTCATATTGTCTTGTAACGTTCTGCTTTCCTGTGCAACGCTCCTGGCGTAGTGGTATAGTCGTCGATTCTGCAGGAAGTGGAGCGTAACAACGGAAGTCATGAGTTACGCTGATGATACTGGCGAATCGGTTCTCACTTTCGTCTTGTTTAACATTTATCTCAAGTAGACAGTAAGAAGTTTAGCATTATGATAATGGGGAAGACATAAAAGCAAATAGGTCTAAATGACAAAGGCTCACTTTAAAACCAAAATGTACCATCTCCAAATGGATTCAGGGATTAATTGCTTCTCAGAGATTAGATAAACCACTTGAACTGCAGAGAGAATATATTGAAAAAATCCATGACATGATGTTTACCAACATAAAAAGTATTGGGCACCAGAGTAAACAAGTCAGTACTTCCATTGGTGAGTCATGATCTGTCTTAATTCAAATAAATTTTTACACGAAACTAAGTACAAAAATACCTGAAAAGCTGTAGTCTTCGTCCGCCTGCGACAGCTGCATTGCTCTTGTACCATAAGGAAATAGCAGTCATTGTAGACATCTTCGTGTTTACATGTTAACAACTGGAATAAAGGACACGGACTGAATCACCAGCTGACATCTTAGAAGAACATCTGGGGTAAGCTACGTAATGTTGAGGCATCGATTGTAGCGACGAATATTCCTCCGGGACAGTCACACAACATATCTGTCAAAGAAGGGACACGATTTTCCTTGTTCATGAGGGTCCCTGTGAGGTGTAAGGTGAACAAGAATATTTAATGGCTGTTTAGCGGTTCAAACGCGTCTTCTCCCTAGAGCGTTTTTCCGCAAAATCCGGATTAATTTGGGTGTCCTTGTGTAAGTAGGAAATCCTCGAAACAAAAGCGGTAATTACTAAATCTGGACCGAGCGGGGCGGCGCAGTGGTTAGACACTGGACTCGCATTCGGGAGGACGACGGTTCAATCCCGCGTCCGGCCATCCTGATTTAGGTTTTCCGCGATTTCCCTAAATCACTCCAGGAAAATGCCGGGATGGTTCCTCTGAAAGGGCACGGCCGACTTCCTTCCCAATCCTTCCCTAATCCGATGAGACCGAAGACCACGCTGTCTGGTCTCCTTCCCCAAATCAACCAACCAACCTACTAAATCTGGCAGCCACATTACAGCAATGTTGCTGAGATTTCTAGTTAATTAATCGGGTTAATGGCTGATCACACTATATCAGAAATTTGGGTAATAGCTATCAAACGGTGGACGTGGTACTCGATCTGTGGACCAGTTGGGCATACAAACGAAAATATTTACATATTAAGGATATACTAAATAACTCATCAAATTACACGGTCTAGTCGCATTAGCGTGACCATCGCCTATGTTCGATGTCAACGTCCAATAAACAGTCACACCCGGCAGATGGCAGAACTAGTATTGGACAGTACGTTAAGCATGTCAGGGGGATGTGGGAAAGAGTGCAGTCATTGTCATAAAGCAGAAACGGAGCGACTTCGCTGATGTCCAACAGGGCATGATCTTGGTTTTCGGGCCAGGGGTCGAAGCACTTCCGAAACAGCTAAATTTATCAACTGTTCGCGTTCTGCCATCGTTGAACTATACAGCGCATGGCAATATGGCGCTCTCCAAAGCTGGAGCTGAGGTAATAGTGTTGCACTACTGGCCACAGATGACAAGGGTGAACGGTGGCTGCAAAGATATGTCTGGCCGAATAGACGTGCAACTGTTGAGCAACTGACCATCCAGATGAGTCAAGGGGTCACCAGCAGTGTCCCCTCAACGACTGATCAGCGAACGTTGCTGTGCATGGGCCTCGGCAGCAGGCACCTGATCCGTGCTCCCACGCTGATTGCTATTCTACTGACTGGCGACTAAGGCAGGAATCTGCACGCCAGTAATCCAACTGGCCCTCCACCGAATCGCGACAGGGGGCTTTTTCAGATGAACCACGTTTTATGCCCCATCAGCTTGAAAGCACACACCCTGTAACAATCGTCGGAAGGGTCCAGAACGGAGGAAGGAGCATTTTGGTCTGGGTAGCGTTTTAGTGGAATTCCCCTGGGTGATCTCGTCATTCTGTAAGGCGTAATGAATCAACACAAGTATGCATCTATTCTGGGTGACCATATCCCCCGTACATGCAGTTTGTTTTTCCTCTACACGATGGAATCTACCAGCAGAACAGTGCAAAACGTCACACAGATCGCAGTGTACGTGCGTGATTCTGAAAGCACCAGGATAAGTTTACCGTACTTCCCTGGCGTGCAAACTCCCCGGATTTAAACCCAGTCGATAGTCTGTGGGACCTCGTGGACCGGGCTGTTCGCGCCATCGATCCTCAACCGAGAAACCTAGAGCAGCTGACCACAGCACTGGAGTTGGCGTGGCTCCACCTCCCTGGCAGTATCTTCCAGAACCACATTGACTCACTTTCTGCACGACTCGCAGACGTCCGCCCCGCTAAAAGCGATTGCCTTTGTTTTTGACAGGTGATCACATTAATGTGGCTGGACAGTGTAAAATTCGCGTACCACGTCTTGTAGCGCAGGATAAGCAGAGCTCATAAACCCATTTATATATGAGTTATTGTTTACTTTTTTTTTGTCATCAGTCTACTGACTGGTTTGATGCGGCACGCCACGAATTCCTTTCCTGTGCTAACCTCTTCATCTGAGAGTAGCACTTGCAACCTACGTCCTCAATTACTTGCTTGACGTATTCCAATCTCTGTCTTCCTCTACAGTTTTTGCCCTCTACAGCTCCCTCTAGTGCCATGGAAGTCATTCCCTCATGTCTTAGCAGATGTCCTATCATCCTGTCCCTTCTCCTTATCAGTGTTTTCCACATATTCCTTTCCTCTCCGATTCTGCGTAGAACCTCCTCATTCCTTACCTTATCAGTCCATCTAATTTTCAACATTCGTCTATAGCACCACATCTCAAATGCTTCGATTCCCTTCTGTTCCGGTTTTCCCACAGTCCATGTTTCACTACCATACAATGTTGTACTCCAGACGTACATCCCCAGAAATTTCTTCCTCAAATTAAGGCCGGTATTTGATATTAGTAGACTTCTCTTGGGCAGAAATGCCTTTTTTGCCATAGCGAGTCTGCTTTCGATGTCCTCCTTGCTCCGTCCGTCATTGGTTATTTTACTGCCTAGGTATCATAATTCCTTAACTTCATTGACTTCGTGACCATCAATCCCGATGTTAAGTTTCTCGCTGTTCTCATTTCTACTACTTCTCATTACCTTCGTCTTTCTCCGATTTACTCTCAAACCATACTGTGTACTCATTAGACTGTTCATTCCGTTCAGCAGATCATTTAATTCTTCTTCACTTTCACTCAGGATAACAATGTCATCAGCGAATCGTATCATTGATATCCTTTCACCTTGTATTTTAATTCCACTCCTGAACCTTTCTTTTATTTCCATCATTGCTTCCTCGATGTACAGATTGAAGAGTAGGGGCGAAAGGCTACAGCCTTGTCTTACACCATTCTTAATACGAGCACTTCGTTCTTGATCGTCCACTCTTATTATTCCCTCTTGGTTGTTGTACATATTGTATATGACCCGCGTCTCCCTATAGCTTACCCCTACTTTTTTCAGCATCTCGAACAGCTTGCACCATTTTATATTGTCGAACGCTTTTTCCAGGTCGACAAATCCTATGAAAGTGTCTTGATTTTTCTTTAGCCTTGCTTCCATTATTAGCCGTTCAACGTCAGAATTGCCTCTCTCGTCCCTTTACTTTTCCTAAAGCCAAACTGATCGTCACCTAGCGCATTCTCAATTTTCTTTTCCATTCTTCTGTATATTATTCTTGTAAGCAGCTTCGATGCATGAGCTATTAAGCTGATTGTGTGACAATTCTCGCAGTTGTCAGCTCTTGCCGTCTTCGGAATTGTGTGGATGACGCTTTTCCGAAAGTCAGATGGTATATCGCCAGACTCATATATTCTACATACCAACGTGAATAGTCGTTTTGTTGCCACTTCCCCCAATGATTTTAGAAATTCTGATGGAATGTTATCTATCCCTTCTGCCTTATTTGCCCGTAAGTCCTCCAAAGCTCTTTTAAATTCCGATTCTAATACTGGATCCCCTATCTCTTCTAAATCGACTCCCGTTTCTTCTTCTATCACATCAGACAAATCTTCACCCTCATAGAGGCTTTCAATGTATTCTTTCCACCTATCTGCTCTCTCCTCTGCATTTAACAGTGGAAGTCCCGTTGCACTCTTAATGTTACCACCATTGTTTTTAATGGCACCAAAGGTTGTTTTGACTTTCCTATATGCTGAGTCTGCCCTTGCGACAATCATATCTTTTTCGATGTCTTCACATTTTTCCTGCAGCCATTTCGTCTTAGCTTCCCTGCACTTCCTATTTATTTCATTCCTCAGCGACTTGTACTTCTGTATTCCTGATTTTCCCGGAACATGTTTGTACTTCCTCCTTTCATCAATCAACTGAAGTATTTCTTCTGTTACACATGGTTTCTTCGCAGCTACCTTCTTTGTACCTATGTTTTCCTCCCCAACTTCTGTGATGGCCCTTTTTAGAGATGTCCATTCCTCTTCAACTGTACTGCCTACTGCGCTATTCCTTATTGCTGTATCTATAGCGTTAGAGAACTTCAAACGTATCTCGTCATTCCTTAGCACTTCCGTATCCCACTTCTTTGTGTATTGATTCTTCCTGACTAATGTCTTTAACTTCAGCCTACTCTTCATCACTATTATATTGTGATCTGAGTCTATGTCTGCTCCTGGGTACGCCTTACAATCCAGTATCTGATTTCGGAATCTCTGTCTGACCATAATGTAATCTAATTGAAATCTTCCCGTATCTCCCGGCCTTTTCCAAGTATACCTCCTCCTCTTGTGATTCTTGAACAGGGTATTCGCTATTACTAGCTGAAACTTGTTACAGAACTCAATTAGTCTTTCTCCTCTTTCATTCCTTGTCCCAAGCCCATATTCTCCTTTAACCTTTTCTTCTACTCCATCCCCTACAACTGCATTCCAGTCGCCCATGACCATTAGAATTTCGTCCCCCTTTACACACTGCATTACCCTTTCAATATCCTCATACACTTTCTCTATCTGTTCATCTTCAGCTTGTGACGTCGGTATGTATGCCTGAACTACCGTTGTCGGTGTTGGTCTGCTGTCGATTCTGATTAGAACAACCCGGTCACTGAACTGTTCACAGTAACACACCCTCTGTCCTACCTTCCTATTCATAACGAATCCTACACCTGTTATACCATTTTCTGCTGCTGTTGATATTACCCGATACTCATCTGACCAGAAATCCTTGTCTTCCTTCCACTTCACTTCACTGACCCCTACTACATCTAGATTGAGCCTTTGCATTTCCCTTTTCAGATTTTCTAGTTTCCCTACCACGTTCAAGCTTCTGACATTCCACGCCCCGACTCGTAGAACGTTATCCTTTCGTTGATTATTCAATCTTTTTCTCATGGTAACCTCCCCCTTGGCAGTCCCCTCCCGGAGATCCGAATGGGGGACTATTCCGGAATCTTTTGCCAATGGAGAGGTCATCATGACACTTCTTCAATTACAGGCCACATGTCCTGTGGATACACGTTACGTGTCTTTAATGCACTGGTTTCCATTGCCTTCTGCATCCTCATGTCGTTGATCATTGCTGATTCTTCCGCCTTTAGGGGCAATTTCCCACCCCTAAGACAAGAGAGAGCCCTGAACCTCTATCCGTTCCTCCACCCTCTTTGACAAGGCCGTTGGTAGAATGAGGCTGACTTCTTACGCCGGAAGTCTTCGGCCGCCAATGCTGATTATTTATCAAAATTTAGGCAGTGGCGGGGATCGAACCCGGGACCAAAGACGTTTTGATTATGAATCAAAGACGCTACCCCTAGACCACGGGTACTTTTACAAGCAAGATTTCTTAACAAGGTAATGCCTTCAGCGATCTAGTCCATGTGGAATTTTTCGTCTTATTTTCTTGGTGGACAAAACTTTCTCATATAGCCTCACTTATTGTTAGTTCGAGCAATAGCCTAGTCCTTTTATTTTTTCGTCACTATTATATCCTGATATTTTCTGAAATATTATAACCGTAAACATTAAAATTCTCGTGATCGACTTGAAATTCTTAATCTCTTTCTTCTCTGATTCCAAACAGTTTCCTTCTGCGGATATACAGACATAAAAAAAGTTGGTTCTCCCCAGTTCTGAGAAATTCTGAAGATAGACGTTGACTGTCATTGTTGTATCACAGACACAGTCCCTTTGACTGTTTAGTACTAGACAGAGGAGGTCCGACAGCCGATCAGTTCCAGTCATTCCACCTGGAAGGAGGTACACGGCTCTTCTTGTGTGTAGTTCAGCCATGCCTAGACGGTCAATACCGCGGTTCGATCGCGTCGGCGTCGTTATTTTGTGCCACGAAGGGCTCTGTACAAGGAATGTGTCCAGGCTTCTCGGAGTGAACCAAAGCGATGTTGTTTGGACATGGAGGAGATACAGAGAGACAGGAACTGTCGATGACGTGCCTCGCACAGGCCGCCCAAAGGCAACTACTACAGTGGATGACCGCTACCTACGGATTATGGCTAAAGGCAACGCCACCATGTTGAATAATGCTTTTCCAGCACCCACAGGACGTCGTGTCACTACACAAACTGTGCGCAATTGGCTGCATGATGCGCAACTTCACTCCCAACGTCCATGGCCAGGTCAATCTTTGCAACCACGACACCATGCAGCGCACTACAGATGCGTCCAACAACATGCCGAATGAACCACTCATGATTGGCATCATGTTCTTTTCACCGATGAGTATCGCTTATGCCTTCAACCAGACATCGTCGGAGATTTGTTTGGAGGCAACCCTGTCAGGTTGAACGCCTTAGACACTCTACCACGAGTGCAGCAAGGTGTACGTTCTCTAATGTTTTGGGGTGGCTTTATGTGGGGTCCGACGTACGCCGCTGGTGGTCATTGAAGGCGCCGTAGTAGATGTACGATGCGTGAATGCCATCCTCCGATCAGTAGTGCAACCATATCGACAGCATATTGGTGAGGCATTCGTCTTCATGGACGACAATTCACGCCACAATCGTGAACATCTTGTGAATTACTTCCTTCAGGATAACGACATCGCTCGATTAGAGTGTCCAGCATGTTCTCCATACATGAACCCTACCGAACATGCCTGGGATAGATTGAAAAGGGATGTTTATGGACGACGTGCCCCACCAACCACTCTGAGGGAACTACGCCGAATCACCATTGTAGAGTGGAACA
The DNA here is from genome assembly GCF_023864345.2 of Schistocerca serialis cubense. Classification (NCBI taxonomy): domain Eukaryota; kingdom Metazoa; phylum Arthropoda; class Insecta; order Orthoptera; family Acrididae; genus Schistocerca; species Schistocerca serialis. Next base: position 142,761,301 of record NC_064638.1, on the reverse strand, counting down.
ATCTGGGCCAACAGTGCCTTGATGAACTTGTGGATACTATGCCACGACGAATAATGTGCTAATGGGTATTAGAGGTACCGGTGTGTACAGAAATCTGGACCACTGCCTCTGAAGGTCTCACTGTATGGTGGTACAACATGCAATGTGTGGTTCTCATGAGCAATAAAAAGGGCGGAAACGATGTTATTTTGTTCTCTATTCCAATTTTCTGTACCGGTTCCGAAACTCTCGGAACTGGGGTGATGGAAAACATTTTTGATGTGTGTATAATGAAAACGGGACAGATGGAACAAAAGTAAGTAAACTGTTTGTTATTTCAAAAGTAATCACCTTAACTGTTTATGTATTTACCCCGGAGTGAGACAAGACGGTCGGTGCCTTCGTGGAAAAATGTTTGTCTTTCCTACAGAACCATGTTTAGCTCTTCATCCGAAGCAAACTGATGGCCATGAATGTCTTTCTACAGAGCTCCAAAAACACAGAAACCGCATGAGGAGTGCGTGGTACTGTGTAGAGGATGTGTAAGGGCTTTCCAGCGAAACTCCTGTGGCATAGTCGAAACTACCTGCCAATAAAACGCCCGCCCACGTGTTGCCAAAGTTGTTTCCACTATGCCGCACCAGTTTCGCTGCAGTTTCCTCTTGCAATTTCCATATTTTTGGAGCTCTGAAGAAAGATATTCATGGCCGTTGATTTGATTCGAATGAAGGAGTCCACGCCTGAATACAATCATGTTTCCGTAGGCAACTGCAAACATTTTTTCGTGTAGGCACTGACCGTCTTCTCTCACTGTGGAATAAATATATTAACAGTTATATCTATTACTAATAAAATAATAAACAGTTTACTTACTTTTGTTCCATCTATGTCGTTTGCATTTGACTACCTCATTATATCTGTCTTGTTTACAAAACACTTCAACACACTGACAATAACAGAAATGCTTTTACATACTTTCAGGTAAGATTCCGTGCATCAGTCTAATAAATAAAATCCATGTAAATTTATATCTGAAAGTGTCCTGCTTTTCGAGTTATTGTTGAAAAAGCTTGTGATAAAATGTTTCGAGGAAAAATGCAACAATTGACGTTTAAAAACATTCATTAAAATTTGTTTTCTTAGACAATCGAGTAACGTTACGTTCCTCTGAACTCAGACCACTCGATTATTGACAAACTGACTGTTGGCTTCCGCCTCGGGTTCTTCGGCCGACGTTTGTCCTCTGATTTCTCTGATGTTTCGTCAGCACCACTGGCTGGCATTGTCAGAGCTTCGTCCTCCCTTGTTGGTGTTGGCCCAGCAATGCAGGAGGGTGAAGCTTTGACAATGCCAGCCAGTTGCGCTGGCGAAACGTCAGAAAAATCATCAGACAAACGTCGGCCGAAGAACCTAAGGCAAAAGCCAACAGTCAGTTTGTCAACAAGTGGCCACGAAAGCCTGAACAATTTTGCTTTAGATTATTATCTATGAGCCTCCTACGCCGATTGATTCACACAGGAAAAAATTGTAATGCACAAACACCTCACAAACATATTTTTTCAAGCCCGTAAAATCATTCAGAACTATCTGGGGATTCTGTGACTCACAACTACTTCTGTCTCTTAGAGCTGTTGAACAATATTTTAGGATGTCTCCCGAGAGTTTTATAATTAATCCATTTCGTAGACTGGATATATTTTCGAAGTATTTTACAAGTTAATCAAAGACTGCCGCCTTATTTACCTACGACTGAACCTGCACAATATCTTCACACATTGTTACACATAGATATTTTTATGAGTTGTGTGATTCCAAATACGAAAAATGGCTCTGAGCACTATGGGACTCAACTGCTGAGGTCATTAGTCCCCTAGAACTTAGAACTAGTTAAACCTAACTAACCTAAGGACATCACACACATCCATGCCCGAGGCAGGATTCGAACCTGCGACCGTAGTGGTCTCGCGGTTCCAGACTGCAGCGCCAGAACCGCGCGGCCACTTCGGCCGGCGATTCCAAATACGACACTTTGACATTGTAGTCATAGGACGATATATTACTTCCTTTTTTTAAAGTGTGCAATCTTACATTTCCGAACATTTAAATTAGATTGCCAATTGTTGAACCAATTCGAAATCTGAACAAGATCTGGTAGATACGAGTACATTGCATCTTTTTTTCAGATAGAATTTCATTAGAAGTAACTGCATCATCTACTACCATTTCAGTTACTATTAATATCGTCTGCGAGGCCCTTCAAAAGCAACAGGGACAGGAAGGTTCCCAGCACACTCTCCTGATGCAACTTTTATATCTGTCAATGACACTATCCAAGATAAAACGCTGATCCCTCCCTACCAAGAAACGGTCATCCAATCCCAAGTTTCCTTTCATACCCCATGTCATCACATTGTCGTTCATAAGCGTTAGTGTGGTAATGAATAAATGGTTCAAATGGCTCTGAGGACTATGCAACTTAACTTCTGTGGTCATCAGTCGCCTAGAACTTAGAACTAATTAAACCTAACTAACCTAAGGACATCACTCACATCCATGCCCGAGGCAGGATTCGAACCTGCGACCGTAGCGGTCGCGCGGTTCCAGACTATAGCGCCTAGAACCGCTCGGCCACCCCGGCCGGCTGGGAATGAATAAAATTCTTTTGGGAAATCAAGAAATACTACATCCACATGTTTCCACCGATCCATGCCTTTCAGGATGGCATACGACAAAAGCCCCAGCTGAATATCACATCAACGATGTTTTCTGAATCCATGATGCTTCCAATGAAGCTCATTATCTTAGCGATGTCATGTTCACCAAATATGCAGTTCTGTTATAATACGAAGCAAATAAATGTTTCGCTTGCGTTCATCCTGATCAACAGCATTGATGTTTGTTGCTAATTGCTTCACACTAAGGGAACTAATTTCTCATTTTTGTATAAGTGGAGTAAAAAATATATTCTCAAGGTTTCAAAACGACATTATTGTAGCAAAACAATCGCTCTGGAAGAAAAATCATTTCGCATAAAGAATAAACAGACTACAATTGAAATGGGAGAAATGCAGTTATTTAGGGATGAAAGAATAAAAAAGTGAAAGTTCGATTTCATCAGGAAAAAGTATTGTTCTACAGACTTCAAACAAAAATGAAAGCACCTAGTATATCCCGAGCAAATTGGCTGCTAATATTGGTGTTGTATACACAGTCTTGCTGTTGAATTATATCTGCATTTCTTTTCAGTGTCGTTGTACCTCCATTTCTATGAGTATATTAATTATTCGCTTTTAAGTGAGTAACTTAGTTTGATCTCTTTCTTTGCGTAGGTGCTGAACGGATCATATGCACTCTTCAACATGTTATACACATTCCAGGGCAAGAAATAAAGCCAGCAACTATGATGGAAACGACTCAGCTGTTGACTTAATGGACAGGACACATGGCAATTCTCTTAGATATTATGTCTTTTATATACTAAGCACCTTAAATTTAAATTGTGGTTAGACTTATCTCAAGTGCAACGAGATATAATTCACAGATTAAAGGTACATGACAGCATAAAGTACCAAAAGTTCTGTGTTTTCTCATTACCTTTTGATATGTACGTTCGCAACATTGAAAACTCATATTTATGTTTAGTTTGCGTCAGTATCTAGTTACAGAACTCGTGCTGATGGCCCTCTTAAAAAAAAAAGTTTAAATTCTCATTATACATATAATTTCCATTTTCTGTTAAGCACATGTCTTGCTGAAGTAAAATCTGGAGATCTAAATGCTTTGCCCCCCGGTTTGAAGAATATTTTGTCATGGATGCAGTAATTCTTATTTTCACATTTCGGAGCATATATCATGTAATTATGTCGACAGAAAACGCTCTCTAAGTTGTCCAGTGAATAAAATAGACTAATCTGAACACATTATTTGCTTTGAAACTGCCATAAGGTAACTTTATTATGTGTACTCATACTATAATATATTTCATTATTTCTCACATGACTTATGTATCAGAACGCAAAACTCTGATTACTGCAACAGGAAAGATGCCAGCACTCCTTAGATATAAACCTTATGTATCCATAAAAAAGGGGAACGAGGAATTATCATTTTATCGCCAAAATGGGATGAGGTAACAGATGTACTGACTATGAACTTATGCACAAGTACTGCAGTATATATGATTATTACCACCATACCTGATAGAAGTTACGAGCATGCAACCTACCGTAAGTATTTTAGGACTAACACCGAGCGATTTGGCGCAGTGGTTAGCACACTGGACTCGCATTCGGGAGGACGACGGTTCAATCCCGCGTCGGCCATCCTGATTTAGGTTTTCCGTGATTTCTCTAAATCGCTCCACGCAAATGCTGGGATGGTTCCTTTGAAAGGGCACCGCCGTCTTCCTTCCCTATCCGTACCAAATCCGATGAGATCGATGTCCTCGCTGTTTGGTCTCTTCCCCCAAACAACCAACCCATTTAGGACTAACGTTGTATTACGCCACACCTTGATAAATAAATTTCCCACTCCATTCTTTAAATTATATGATACGGAATGTCGAATTACTTTCATCTACTTTAAAACTGACATTACATTACGAAGATAGTAAACGGTTACTCTGTAACACAACATATGACGACACCACAGAAATAATGCGACTTGGTAATTTGTGTTCTAGCCAAGCATCCCAGTTTTCATTTACGCAGTGTTTATAAGTAATGATTTACGGAACAGATGATAAAACAGTATTTGGAAAATATGCCATTTTCATGATGTAAGCTGTCCCGCTCTCGATTAATGTAGACGCATTCTTACAGTTAAATACTCAACACAAGAACAATAGGCTTTATACAGGGTGAGGCAGTGAAACGGCACGATTTCGATAGTGGTTGTCGGGCGTGGAGGGGGGTTGCGAGAGTGGGGGAAGTGACCTTGGGCGTCTAGAGTGGTGGAAGTTTCAGTAGCCATGGAGCGTTGGTCGAGTGCGCAACGTGCATATGCCGTAAAGGCATATTACAAAAACGCGGATAGTGTGGTTGGTGCTCAACGCGCCTTTCCTCGTGAATTCAACCTGCCGCCACGGGCTCCCGTGCCATCAAGGAAAGCCATTCTCCTTTGGGTTAAAACCTTTGAAGCTACTGCTAGCACAACAAAGAAAAGAGGCGGCAGCACAAAAACAATCCGGACACCCGAGAACATTAATCGTGTGCGCGAAGCGTTGGGACGAAGTCCGCGAAAATCCGCGAGACGGCACAGCGCAGAACTTGGTCTCAGCAATCGATCAGTAAGACGGATTTTGAAGAGTGACCTTCACTATCATCCATACAAAATTCAGGTAGTGCAAGCCCTTAAACCTAATGACTACAATAACCGTATACGCTTTTGCCAGTCAATGCTTAACGTTATTGAACGAAATGAAGAAAGAGTGCATAACTTATGGATGAGTGATGAAGCCCACTTTCATCTTAGTGGGTACGTAAATAAGCAAAACTTCAGATATTGGTCCTCAGATAACCCGCACGAACTTCATGAAAAACCTCTCCATTCTGAAAAAGTAACAGTCTGGTGCGCAATGTCATCTCGTGGAATCGTGGGGCCCTATTTTTTTGAAGATGAAGATGGCAACACAGTGACGGTAAACTCTGGACGTTATGCTGACATGTTGACCATTTTTGGTCTGCCTGGAATTGATCGACATGATCCAGATGCTGAAACACTCTTCCAGCAAGATGGTGCAACAAGCCATACTGCTAATGTCTCAATGGAATTGCTCAGACTTGCATTTCCACGACGTCTAATCAGCAGGAATGGCGATTTCCCCTGGCCTGCCCGTTCACCAGATCTGACGGCACCAGACTTTTATCTTTGGGGCTACCTCAAGTGCAAAGTCTTCCAGGAAAATCCACCAAGAACAAAAGAAGACCTGAAGGAGCGAATTCGACAGGAAATTAACAACATTCCAGTACAGATGCTACGAAACGTCATGGGACAATTTCATCTCAGGCGTAGACAATGTGTGCAAAACCAAGGACGACACCTCACTGACACCATATTTAAAAAATGATTGTTTTTAAGTTAAATCTTTAATTTCCACTCTTGTACTTGAGATCCATGTTCAACTATTATGATTTTACTTGTAAATAAATCTTTGGTGGTTTTACAAAATCGTGCCGTTTCACTGCCTCACCCTGTATTTTTTAATATAATCCCCCATGCACCACTTCTGATATAGCATTCGGTGGTGTTCCTTTGTTGTCAGTCAAATGCTGGAACTGGATGGAAGTCCCCTCTCAAATGCCCCAAACTGGAAATTGTTCTGCCCTGTTACCAACTCACCTGGCATTTGGCTGAGAAGTCTTCAATGACTCATTACTGGAACAGCAAGCTCTACCTATATGGGTATGGAATGAAAAGTGATAACAACGTGACGGTGCGATATATACACGTCAGACGTTTATTTTAGATTCTCACAGGCGATGAACCGCAATGTAAGAAATATATAAAACAATAAAATGCTAAAACTATTGTAATTGTCGTACGTATAGCTGTTACTATGGTTTTCAGTATTGTTCTTGATAATGGCCACATAACCTAACCAGAATAATGGATGTAATAAATACATATTTATACCGTCAAAGACGAATATTACGTCTCTTTAATTTAGCCCATATTTCGCAGCTTCAACCGTGACAGTATTCAATACACTAGAAAATTAAAAAACGCCTGCAGTCACAACATTACGTGTTTTATTAAGTAGACGATTCATTTCGGACCCTGTGGGTCCATCATCAGGTGTAATTTGTCTTAATACACGCCTTACATGAAGTGACACGTTCGAAAACGATGGAGAAAAGAATGTTTGCTGCTGCTAAAACGTTAAGAACGCTTTTCTTGGATCATATGGTAAGTTTACATTGTTCATCTTTTCCACCATCTCGCACATTTTTTCCGCGTTTGACTTACGAAATTCATAACCTAACATAAACCTTTTCGTGATATGAACATGCACATTTCACCCCATTCAAGAGGAAAAATAAGGCATGTATTAAGACAATTTAATTCACACCTCCAGAAAATTATTTCATTCAAGAAAAATTACATGACTGTGAAGACAATCACATTTTCATTACGTTGTTATGTATTGTGGTTGGCAGGAGAGCCAACACCGTGTTACTAGAGGACGCCAAAAGGCACGCGTTTAAGCTCACGCAGGCTGGCGTGAGCTCTGGAACAGGACAAGGAAATTAGAATTTAGAAAAACGGACGTAGCTGGTGGAATACTTAACTTTAACCAATTAATGATGAACGTCGCTCTTGACAGTACATGATTCACAATATCAATAGTAACTGAATATGGCGCCTTGCTAGGTCGTAGTAAATGACATAGCTGAAGGCTGTGCTAAACTATCGTCCCGGCAAATGAGAACGTAAGCAGGCAGTGAACCATCGCTAGCAACTGGGGCGAGTGCTAGGAAGTCTCTCTATACCTGCCGTGTGGCGGTGCTCGGTCTGCAATCACTGATAGTGGCAACACGCGGTTCCAACGTATACTACCGGACCGCGGCCGATTTAAGGGCTACCACCTAGCAAGAGTGGTGTCTGGTGGTGACACCACATTCCTCCCCCGCAAATCGGCGTACGGTTGTGTTATAAGGCTTCCGCCCGCCGTGGGGAGGACCCTATGTTGACGTATGCGACGAGGTGGGGAGCCTAACAACAGGCGAGGCTGTGCCACCCGCACCCTGCCATTCGGACTGCGAGGAGCTAGGAAACGCCTGAAAACCTGCTCCAGGGTGCACACCAACATGCGGTGTATGCGCCACAAGAGAGACACGAGGGGCCGAAGGGTCGACCTCCATCGGGCCGGGGCATCCGACGGGCGAAGACGACATATGGTCCGGAGCGGGCAAGAGTTCCATGTCGGAGGACAACTGATCACGGGAAGTGATCGGCGGCGCGTGACCCAGGAAGGCGCCCGGCGGTTGCAATGACGCGTCCACTGCGGGCGTCGCCGGCGGGAGAAGAGGCGGTGGCGGCGGCGCGTCGCCATAGGGCAAAATGGAAGGCAGCGTTGGTAACACCTGGGGCTGAGGCGAGCCAGTAGATGGGTCCCCAGGCGCTGAACGGACGGCACCGTCGCTGAAAGCAGACGGCGAGCGGCAGATCCCGTGCGACAACAGAGGCGCAGCTGGTTGAGATGCCGGCGCGCCTCACCAGAGGCCCCCAAAACCAGATACATAGCGCGTCCGAAGCAGCGGAGAATGCGCCCTTCGAGCCAACGCTGTAAACCTCGATAGTGGCGATAGTAGACAACATCACCCGGGGCAAAAGCAGGTGTCTGCCGCTGCAGAGGAACCTGATGCGGCGGATGTAACAAAGACATCAAGGTTCGATGAGGGCCACTGTGGAGCAACTCAGCCGGCGAGCGACCATCTCGGGGCTGAGAGCGATACAAGGACAAAAAGAGCAATAATGCGTCCTCCCGAGAATGCGACTCTTTCAACTTCAACATCTGTGACTTGAAAGTCCTGACCAATCGTTCAGCGGCACCGTTTGACTGTGGCGAAAACGGCGCGGACATCAGATGTTGAATACCATTTCTCTTGCAGAATGATTGAAATTCTGCGGACATGAATTGTGGGCTGTTGTCAGAAACAATTGTCTGTGGAAGACCTTTAATGCAAAAGATAGCAGACAACGCTTGGATGGTGGCAGACGATGTCGTGGAAGACATCCGGACAACAAAAGGAAAATTACTGAATGAATCTATCACTACCAACCATCGAGCATTCCAGAATGGACCAACAAAATCGATGTGTAAGCGTTGCCAAGGGGAAGTGGCTTTTGGCCATGCAATGAATTTCCGCGGTGGTGCTGATTGTTGTTCGGCACACACCATGCAAGAAGACCACATATTCGTAATCGCGGCATCGATTCCGAACCAAGTACAGTGCTGACGAGCAAGTTGTTTCGTTCTCACTATACCCCAATGTCCTTGGTGGAGAAGCTTTAAGACAGACGACTGTAACGAACGTGGTACCACGACCCTGGACTGATCATTATCAGAACGCAACAGCAAAACAACACGTCGAACAAGAAGTCTCTCCTTGTGAGCAAAAAATCGGCGAACCAGCGGGTCCCTGATCCGTGACTTTGACAAGGGCCATTGCGTAGCAACAAAACGCAGAACAGTAGCAAGGATAGAGTCGGCAGCTGTGGCTGTAGCTACACGACGAAAATCAATCAGAAACGATTTGACCACATCGTCGGTTTCCGCATCAATGAACATGCAAGCAAGTTCGGATGAATCGAATGCCCTATCCTCAGCAACAGGCAACCCATCCGTGCTTAGCAGTGCACCGATACAAGATATCGTAGCGGTACTGCGTGAGGAAAATAGACCAGCGAATGAATTTCTGCGCTGTACGTGGAGGTACAGGCTTGTTCAGATGAAAAATCAATGTCAAAGGTTTGTGGTCTGTGATGATGGTCAAGTGACGACCATACAAGAAATCATGAAACTTTGTGACACCAAATACGAGAGCCAATGCTTCTTTCTAGATCTGTGAATAATTTCTTTGCACAGACGAGAGCACTTTGGATGCAAAGGCAATAGGGCGATCGTGCGATCCATCGTTGTGCACAACCGCAGCACCGATCCCGAAATCCGATGCATCCACCATCAACAAAAGGAGCTACTGGGGATTGAATGGCGTAAGGCAAGTATTGGAAAGCAACACCGATTTCAACTGGCGAAAGGCGCGTTTGCATTCCGTCGTCCAGATGAACGGAACACCTTTACGGCGCAAGTGATGAAGCAGAGTTAAAGTGGAAGAGGCATGTGGCACATATCTGTTACAATAATTTATTTTTCCCAGCACACTCTGTAGCTGCTTCAAATTCTGCGGCGAAGGCAAGTCTTGTATGGCACGAAGGTGCGTGGGACTGGGATGTATGCCTTGGGCACTGAGTACATGTACCAGGTATGGCGAATCACGAGCAAAAAACATACATTTGTCCTTCTGCAAGCGAAGACCATTTTGTCGCAAGACCTGAAATAATGTTCTGAGATTGGCCAAATGTTCTTCTTCCATCTTTCCGGAGATCACAATATCGTCCAGATAATTTGCTGCAGTAGGGGCCGATGCACAAACAGTTTGTAGATATTGCTAAAACAATGCAGGGGCGGATGCACACCCGAATGGCAGTCGTTTGAATTGATACAACCCAAGATGTGTGTTAACCACCAAAACACGGTGGGATTCTTTGTCCACCAGTATTTGCAAGTACGCATCTGCGAGGTCCAACTTCGAAAAATATTTACTCGTGCACAGTTTGTCAAAAAGATCTTCCGGGCGGGGTAAAGGAAAAGTTGCAATCACTAGTTGTGGATTCACTGTTGCATTGAAGTCCACACAAAGTCTCAATTTTCCCGAAGGTTTTGGTAAAATTACTAAGGGTGATGCCCAGAAAGAAGCCTGCACACGTTCAGTTACACCTTGTGATTCCAAATCATGTAATGTTTTTGCGACCCCATCACGCAATGCATGGGGAACATTGCGCGCTCTGAAAAATTTGGGTTGCGCATTTACTTTCAGTTCCAAATGTGCTTTATAGTTCTTAGCGCAACCAAGGCCCAGTGCAAAAATGTCTGCAAATTCTTCACATAGATGAGAAACACTGTCGGAAGGCACAGTCTGGTTCACTGATAGGACCTGATTGACTATAGACAAGTTAAACAACTGAAATAGATCGAAACCAAACAAGTTCACTGCAGAAGAAGAACGATGAACGTAAAATGACACAAGTTTTGTTTGTCCTCTGTATGTTGCAAGAAGGCTGCACTGTCCTAACACAGGGATCTCTTGACCTGAATAGCTTTGTTAACTTAACATTTGCAGCACACAATGGAGGTGTGCCCAGCAGTTTGTAAGTGTCTTGATTGATCAGTGAAACTGCAGCCCCGGTATCGAGCTGGAATGGTATCACTTTGCCATTAACGTCCAAGTCCACAAAAGTTTATTGTCCTGCTGACGACATGAGCGACTGTCTCGTGCAACGTGAACTGACACTGGTACATAATCACTTGCGACTTGATGGGATTTCCAGCGATGTTGACGCACACTATTTGTGGGACGAACACAGTCACTGTTAGAGAGAGTGGCACCGAGCTTAGTGGAATGAACTACATGAATTTCCATGGGCGAAGTTTCACGAGCCTGAGTATCCTTGTTTCGAATCCGGCGCGAAGCAAAGGACCTGGAATGGTTGTGAGTGTCCGATCTGAGCTTTTTCTGGCAAACACTCTGAACATGTCCCTTTTTATTACAGAAAAAGCAAATAGCTTGGCGTGACGGGCAATTCTCACGCAAATGTCTAGTAGTGCACCGCGGGCATGATTTTAGCACTGCATTTGCTTGCCGGCGTGGCACACGTGGCTGAGAGCCTGGTGGCAGCGGCGCGGCCAGGCACGAGGACTGTTTACTGTCCCGATGGGCCGGTTAACCTGACACATGGGTGGCGAAGTTTCAAATGATTCCTGAGCAAAGTCAAGTGTGTCCTGCCGATTCAATACGTCCATCACTTGCTGAAGGGAGGGACTGACTAGTTTCAAAATCTGTTCCCTTATACGAACATCAGAAACGTTCTGTGCAATTGCATCATCTACCATAGTATCCAAATAAGGGAGTCCACATTGACACTCAAAAGCACATCTCTAGTAAGGCCTTGCAAGGTTGCAACCCACTCCCGATTAGTCTGACCTGCCGTACGTTTTGTACGAAAGAAGGTATACCTTTTCGCAACTACACTGACTGATTCTTTGAAATATGCATCTAATGCAGACAAAATTTCTTCGTAGGACAGAGTTGCTACGTCGCATCGGGGAAATAATTTTACTATTACACGGTACATTTGTACGCCGATGGACGACAAAAGAAAAGGCTGCCGCTCATTACCATGAATTCTGTAGGCGGTGAGATGAAATCCAATTTGGCGTAACCACTCCATCCAGCTCTCCAGTGCAGCATCAAAAGGTCGAAAAGTTGGTGCAACAGCGTGTTGTGGCTGCTTTAGCGGTGGAGCGGCGGCTGCCACATCGTTTTGCATCGCACATTGACCCTGGACGAGTTGTCCAAGGGCATCCAGTAATGCCTGCGTCTGCTGATTACGTAAGCGATAAAATTCGGACAGTACATCTGGAGATTGTGGCGAAGCCATTACACAAGTAAATCAGAGCAATATCGATAAGAACGCGGTTTTGCCTCGTCGCCAAATGTTGTGGTTGGCAGGCGAGCCAACACCGTGTTACTAGAGGAGGCCGAAAGGCACGCGTTTTACCTCACGCAGGCTGGCGTGAGGTCTGGAACAGGACAAGGAAATTAGAATTTAGAAAAACGGACGTAGCTGGTGGAATACTTAACTTTAATCCATTAATGATGAACGTCGCTCTTGATGGTACATGATTCACAATATCAGTAGTAACCGAATATGGCGCCTTGCTAGGTCGTAGCAAATGACGTAGCTGAAGGCTATGCTAAAATATCGTCTCGGCAAATGAGAACATAAGTAGGCAGTGAACCATCGGTAGCAAAGTCGGTTGTACAACTGGGGCGAGTGCTAGGAAGTCTCTCTAGACTTGCCGTGTGGCGGCGCTCGGTCTGCAATCACTGATAGTGGCGACACGCGGGTACGACGTATACTACCGGACCGCGGCCGATTTAAAAGCTACCACCTAGCAAGTGTGGTGTCTGGCGGTGACACCACATTATGATCCACAGGTAGTTCAGTTACTAAAACATAGTCAGTTGAAACCCGAAAGATTTACTAGTGGTCAACTCTTTGTACATTTGTACACCATGAAAGAACTTCATGACATAATTACATGATAAATATGGACTGGTGTGCTAAACTTGTGGACGAATGTAACTCCTGCGTGATGTGTCACTGGAAATTAACAAAGCTCGATGAAACTCGGGACATACATAGAAGGAATGCTACAGTATAGTACAGAAGGTAACAGAATGAAATACGCAATTAGACGAGCAGAAATTACACGTTTATGTTACACTGAATTCACTATGATTCATGACGGCCCCTTCGACATTAAAAAGGGCAGGATGAGGTTCTTAATAGGGTGTGTGACCACCACAGATGGCAGTGCATGCTGTGCAACGTGTTTCCACACTGACGCAAGGTTGGTAAGCAGCTCTTGTGGTAGGGCGTTCTATTCCCTGACCAGAACAGTGATAGACAATTGCTGTATGGTTGTTGGTTCATGTGGTTCAAACGGCTTAGTGCACTATGGGACTTAACATCTGAGGTCATCAGTCCCCTAGACTTAGAACTACGTAAACCTAACTAACCTAAGGACATCACACACATCCATGCCTGAGGCAGGATTTGAACCTGCGACCATAGCAGCAGCACGGTTCCAGGCTGAAGTGCCTAGAACCGCTCGGCCACGATGGCCTGCTATTGGTCCATGTCGACATGCCACAATACATCTCCCCAATCGATCCCACACATACTCAACAGGATTTAACTCGGGGGAGGGGGGGGGGGGGGAGGGGATGGGCAGGACAATCCACTGCTGAATACCCATGACTGCAGGAGCTCCACCACCTTTGCTGTTTGACTTGGTCATGGATTGCCATACATAAAAATGGAATCAAGGCCTGAATGCGTCCCTCCCCCCCACCCTGCCCTCCTCCTGAAAAGACACAAATAGGAAAGAAGTACAGTATCACATCACGTTGACCCATGAGTGTACCGTTTCAAAGATTTGGAGGTCAGTACACCCACACAACTTTATGCCTCCCCTCACCATGACACCTAGACCACCAGAATTATCATGTTCGATGTCCAGCATTGTGAAACATCATTGTTTTGGTAGTACAAGCGTTATGGTGTGGGGAGACATACTGACGTCCAGCTCTTTAAATACGGTACACTCACTGTTCAACTTTGTTGTGACATGTAGTTCTTCCTCTTGTGCATCTTTTCAGTAGTAGATTCGGCCCTTACTTCATTTTTATGAACGAGAATGCATGACCAAATCGAACAGCAAGTTGTAGGAGCTATTGGAACGAGAGGATAGTCAGGGAATGGACTGGAATGGTCGTCTCCCCCCCCCCCCCCCCCCCAAATCCCACGTAAGTCCAATCGGGTCGATGTACAATGCACTGGGGAGATGTATTGTGGCCACTTCACCTGCACCTACGACCTTTCAGCCATTGTCAGTCACTTTGGGACGGGAATGGAACGCCCTGCCACAAGAACTCATTCCCAACATCGTGGCTAGTGTGGGAGCACGTTGCTCAGCATGAAGTGGCTTCCAAGATGATCACACACCCCATTAAGAACCACATCCCGCCTTTTGTAATGTCCTAGCGTCCATTATGAATCGCGATGACTTCAGTGTAAATGACAACTAATTGAAAATCTCAGCTGCCGACAGGTGTTGTTGATATACCTCGATGGGGACAGCTGAAAATGTGTGCCCCGACCGGGACTCGAAGCCGAGGTCCCTTGCTTACATGGCAGACGCTCTATTCATCTGAGCCACCGAGGACACAGATGAATAGCACGACTGCACGGACTTATCCCTTGCACGCTACCCGTGAGACCCACATTGCCAAATGTCTACAATCTACATAAGTAATGTTCCTAATAGATATATGCCCATCCACTCATTACTCGCGCACACTAAGGTGATGATTCCCGTTAGAGTTCGGGCAACCTGTGAGCATTCGCACAAACGAAGGTCAATGGCTGAGTTCGAGTTCGAGTCCTGGTTAGGGCATACATTTTCAGCTGTCCCCATCGAGGTATATCAGCAACACCTGTCGGCAGGTGGGGATTTCAATTAGTTATAATTTAATCTAAAGAAACTGCACGGTCATCAATGGTATCTGTTCTTGTCTGTATCTTCATATAGACTTCAGTGTAATTATTTTCTTTGATTAAAAATGTCATTTCTATTCGTCTCATTGCGAATTTCTTGAAGTTATCTTCTGTACTGTACTGCAACAGTTCTATGGTTCGTTCACGTCCCACTGAGCAATATTACACAGTAATGACACAGATTGCAGAGTTACTTTTGTCTGTATGTATTCCACACCAGTGTATTATCATCATGTAATGTATACTGGAAGTAATATTCGATTTCTATATGTCCTAAATCCAGTAATACAGTCAGTACAAGTAAACACTGTTAATTATTTTCACTTTGCAATACTTCGTTACAATATCCAATAAATTATTTGATGTATTTTTGTGTGTACATATTAACTGTTTTATAAAGATTATTGCATTTACTCAAGTATGGCAACGGATTACCATTTTCTGACTATCTCCGCTATCTGCAGAGCCGCTTCACATCTGCTGTTCTGTGGAAAGAACGGGGAATTTAATTTCCAGTATAAACTAAATGGTTTTCTTCCGCATGTTTCACATTAACATAGATCTTCTCGTCATGGTTCTACGAAATAAACAATGTTTCTATCCTAATATTGCCTGAACTCCTAAATGGGCACCAAAGGCACATCATCACGACGGTTCTCAGCTGCTGCATCTACCATTAAGATGTTATATCCCATCATCTACAATAAAGGCTTTTTCCTTCCAGAGAATACCACTTTCTGATCGGAGTGTAAATAAATCTGGTGCTGGATTACACACATCATAGGGCGAATCTAAAATTAAAAATGATCTTTATTTTCTCCGTATACCTTCCAAACCCAACATTTGTTCTGGGAGTAGCACCTCTGAAGAAATCACAACAGATACCACACCCTAAGCAAAATGAGGCAGGCGGCAGCAACATGCAACAGCTAATGAAGAAGAAGTTAGTATTAACTGCTAAGAAGTTCTATGAAGTAAATTATCCCACCGTGTTTCTTCTCAGACTTTCAGGAGTTTTTCTTGTCAAACGTTCAATTACCAGGTTTCTTGATGCCAAGGAAGTTGATGGCGAAATTCTAGTTTCCGAACGCATCACAGGCAAGTATGAGAATGTTTTTACATCTCTGAGACATGGACCATGAATCATTTTTCTCTGAAGACATCATCGAGCATATTTTGGAGGTGTGCCGCAGCAAAAAACTTTTGAACCTCATACGCATTTTATATCAGACCAGCTAACTTTCCTTTTTGCACTTCGATATTTCGATTCCGAAGTGTCAAGTGTTGTCTAATTTTTGTATTTTGTGTCAGTGCGTTTTCTGTATATTGCTAAAAAATTTGCTAGGTTATTTATTGACTGTTGTATGCCACAATAATACGAGGGCAGTTCAATAAGTAATGCTACACATTTTTTTTTCTCGGCCAATTTTGGTTGAAAAAACCGGAAATTTTTTGTGGAATATTTTCAAACATTCCCGCTTCGTCTCGTATAGTTTCATTGACTTCCGACAGGTGGCAGCGCTGTACGGAGCTGTTAAAATGGCGTCTGGAACGGATGTGCGTTGCAAACAACGGGCAGTGATCGAGTTTCTTTTGGCGGAAAACCAGGGCATCTCAGATATTCATAGGCGCTTGCTGAATGTCTACGGTGATCTGGCAGTGGACAAAAGCACGGTGAGTCGTTGGGCAAAGCGTGTGTCATCATCGCCGCAAGGTCAAGCAAGACTGTCTGATCTCCCGCGTGCGGGCCGGCCGTGCACAGCTGTGACTCCTGCAATGGCGGAGCGTGCGAACACACTCGTTCGAGATGATCGACGGATCACCATCAAACAACTCAGTGCTCAACTTGACATCTCTGTTGGTAGTGCTGTCACAATTGTTCACCAGTTGGGATATTCAAAGGTTTGTTCCCGCTGGGTCCCTCGTTGTCTAACCGAACACCATAAAGAGCAAAGGAGAGCCATCTGTGCGGAATTGCTTGCTCGTCATGTGGCTGAGGGTGACAATATCTTGTCAAAGATTGTTACAGGCGATGAAACATGGGTTCATCACTTCGAACCTGAAACAAAACGGCAATCAATGGAGTGGCGCCACACCCACTCCCCTACCAAGAAAAAGTTTAAAGCCATACCCTCAGCCGGTAAAGTCATGGTTACACTCTTCTGGGACGCTGAAGGGGTTATTCTGTTCGATGTCCTTCCCCATGGTTAAACGATCAACTCTGAAGTGTATTGTGCTACTCTTCAGAAATTGAAGAAACGACTTCAGCGTGTTCGTAGGCACAAAAATCTGAACGAACTTCTCCTTCTTCATGACAACGCAAGACCTCACACAAGTCTTCGCACCCGAGAGGAGCTCACAAAACTTCAGTGGACTGTTCTTCCTCATGCACCCTACAGCCCCGATCTCGCACCGTTGGACTTCCATATGTTTGGCCCAATGAAGGACGCAATCCGTGGGAGGCACTACGTGGATGATGAAGTTATTGATGCAGTACGACGTTGGCTCCGACATCGACCAGTGGAATGGTACCGTGCAGGCATACAGGCCCTCATTTCAAGGTGGCGTAAGGCCGTAGCATGAATGGAGATTACGTTGAAAAATAGTGTTGTGTAGCTAAAAGATTGGGGAATAACATGGTGTATTTCAATGCTGAATAAAACAACCCCTGTTTCAGAAAAAAATGTGTTGCATTACTTATTGAACTGCCCTCGTACATTATTTCAGCAAATCTTGAACATAAAAATCAGTTTGAAATAGGGAATATATAAAAAAACCTACACAGCTTTGGGCGCTCTGCCAGTCACTAAAACATAAACTGTCCAGAGCAACAAAGAGTGAAGAAAATGTACACCTGAAACATTTAATGAGCTACTGCCTCCCCAGTCTCAGCACCGAGTCAATATATATAACAGGTGTATCTGGTACCAGCCTTATCTCCTAGTTATATGTAGTGCCGAAGGTCCTGAGGTACACAGGTCTTATTGATCCAGAAACTATTCATCTATAATGCGATTCGTGCCTATGGCAATTTGGAAGTTCAGTGCCTTGAGGGACCTTGCATTCGAGTCCCTCATGTTTCGTAGCCACGATGCTTTGAATCAAATATGAGGCCAGAAACATTGGCTGGCAGTGACATAGTGACCAGGAATCAAGAAGGCAGGAGGGTGCCCACCCCGGATCTCTGCTCCTGAGGGCCCCTCAAGATTTGGAGGCCCTCCAGGACGACAACTTTTAATTAAATCCCAAACACAGACACAATATTTTCAGTAGAGAAGTGGTAGTTTGGAGTTCTAGATGTCATACATATGCGGAATATAAACAGAAATATAAACTTAACTATGATTAAGCCATGGCAATTATTATTGGGTGTGCTCAGAATTTTTAAAACTTTTTGTAATACGTTGCCTGGAACTTACAAACTGTAATGATAACCAGCTGTTGATTAGCACAGTTATTCTGCATGAAACGTTTTTTGATACCTACGACATCTATAAACATGTAATATTAGTACAGTTTAACAATATGTGCATAAGTTAACGATGAGACCAAGAAATTGAGAAAAATTTTACATCGCTGTTTACATAATACAGTATTTTTCCCAAAAAAACTTGCCTTTTGCAATCATCGCGAAGATATTTCGTCGCAAACCAGAAAAAATTTCTTAGAGCTGGAGCAATTGAGGGTGAAAGATGATCCAATATTGAAAGAGCATGGGTCAAATAAGAGTACCTTCTTATTTCTCAAAACGGATACAAATTAATTTATTTTTATTTTGGGTGAACATGTAACTGAAACCATTACGCACATATAAAAACAGCTAAATCTCCGGAAAGAATTTTGACATCACTCCCGATGAAAGCAGAACTGACCAAATGACCCGAAGATTTACATTCACGTAGAAGACAACATTGTGGAAGTTCGACAATCCTGTTCAGATTTTATTTTTGTCGGGAAAGGCAGCAGAGGATCAGGATCTACATCTACATGATAACTCTGCAATTCACTATTAAGTGCTTGGTAGAAGGTTCATCGAACCACCTTCAAGCTACTTCTTTACTGTTCTATTCTCAAACAGTGTTTGGGAAAAAGGAACACTTAAATATTTCTGTGTGGGTTCTGATTTCTCTTATTATGATGATCATTTCTCCCTATGTAGATGGACGCCGACAAAGTATTTTCAAGCTCCAAGAAGAAAGTAGATCATTGAAATTTTGTAATCAGGTCTTGCCACAACGAAAAAAACTAACCTCCTCCCACACAGACCATGAAGGCCCAAAGGTACCGACTAGCCGCCGTGTCATCCTCAGCCCACAGGCGTAACTGGATGCGGATATCTCCTGGTCGTTTGTCACTTTCCGAGACCGGAGCCGCTACTTCTCAGTCAAGTAGCTCCTCAGTTTGCCTCACAAGGGCTGAGTGCACCCCGCTTGCCAACAGCGCTCAGCAGACCGGATGGTCACCCATCCAAGTGCTAGCACAGCTCGACAGCGCTTAACATCGGTGATCTGACGGGAACCGGTGTTACCACTGCGGCAAGTAGATAGAGAAGATCCAAAGAAGAGCGGCGCGTTTCGTCACAGGGTTATTTGGTAACCGTGATAGCGTTACGGAGATGTTTAATAAACTCAAGTGGCAGACTCTGCAAGAGAGGCGCTCTGCATCGCGGTGTAGATTGCTCGCCAGGTTTCGAGAGGGTGCGTTTCTGGATGAGGTATCGAATATATTGCTTCCCCCTACTTATACCTCCCGAGGAGATCACGAATGTAAAATTAGAGAGATTAGAGTGCGCACGGAGGCTTTCAGACAGTCGTTCTTCCCGCGAACCATATGCGACTGGAACAGGAAAGGGAGGTAATGACAGTGGCACGTAAAATGCCCTCCGCCACACACCTTTGGGTGGCTTGCGGAGTATAAATGTAGATGTAGGCTACAGCGAAAAAAAGCCTTTGTTTAAATGATAGCCACCCCTATTTGTGTATTTTATCTGTGGATCTCTCTCCCCTATTTCGTGATAATACCAAACGAACTGCCTTATTTGAACTTTTCCAATGTCATCTGTCACCCCTGTGTGATGCTACTACCACACTGCACAGCAGTATTATAGAACAGGGCAGACAAGTGTAGAGTAAGCAGTCTCTTTGGTAGTAGACCTTTCACATTTTGTAAGGTTTCTGCCAGTAAATTGCAGTCTTGTCTGGTTTCCCCCACATTATCTATGTGATCATTTCAGTTTGAGTTATTCGTAATTGTAATCCTAAAATAATTAATTTATTTTACAGCCTTTAGTGAATTCCTTTCAGTACTCATGTGGATGACTTCCACACTTTTAATTGCTGAGTCAATTGCCACTTTTTGCACGATACAGACATCTTGTCTAAATAATTTTGCAATTCATTTTGATCATTCGGTAAATGACAGCATCATCTGCAAATATTCTAAGAGGACTGCTCAGATTGTCTCCTAAATCGTTAGTGTAGACCAGGAACTGCAAAAGCCCTGTAACACTTCCTTGGGGAACGTCAACTATTACAAACTGTGGGTTTTCTGACAGGAAATCACGTATCCAATCACACAACTGAGACGATAATCTAGAGGCACGCAATTTCATTAGAAATCGCTTGTGAGGGATGGTGTCAAAAGTCTTCTGGAAATCTATGAAATCAATTTGGCATCCTCTACCAATAGGACTCATTACTTATTGAGGATTAGACCTAGTAGCATTTCACAAGAACGATACTTTCTGAATCCGTGTTGGCTATCTATTTGTCAATAAATAGTTTTCTTTGAGGCAATTCAAAATGTTTGAATAAGTATGTTGTTGTTGTGGTTGTCTTCAGTCCAGAGACTGGTTTGATGCAGCTCGCCATGTTACTCTATCCTGTGCAAGCTTCTTCCTCTCCAAGTAACTACTACACCCTACATCCTTCTGAATCTACTTAGCGTATTATGTATAAGTATATGTTTTGAATGTGTATATGTTATAAAATCGTACTGCAACTGACGTTAGTAACATGGATCTGTAAATCAGCGGATTACTCCTTTCTTTCTCTTTTGAGTATTGGCAGACTTACGCAACTTTCCAGTCTGGGTATGGATCTTTCGACGAGCAAGCGGCCTGTATGTGATTTGCTGATTACGAAGCTATTATATGAGCATACTTTGAAAGGAACCTGACTAGTATACAATCTGGACCATACACCTTGCCTTTGTCATATGTTTTAAGCTGCTTCGCTACACTGAGGATATCTACTTCTAAGTTACTCGTGTTGTTAGTTGTTCATGATTCGAATTCTGGAATATTTACTTTGTCTTCCTTTGCGATGCAATATCGGAAAACTATATTTAATAAGTCTGCTTTAGCGGCAATGTCATTAATAATACCACCATTGTTGTCGCGCAGTGAAGATATTGACTCCGTCTTGATGCTGATGTACTTTACATATGCCTAGAATCTGTCTCGGGTTTCTGCCTGATTTCGAAAGCGAGTTTCGTTGTGCAAACCATTTCGAGTTTTGTAAAATTTAGCAACCTTAGTAATTTTGTTATCTCAATTCTGCAACAGTATTCTGACCTGTTTTATCTGCCATGGAGGATCAGTACCTCCTCTTACTAATTTGTTTGGTATACACATCTCAACTGCCATCGATATTATTTCTTTGAATTTAAACAACATATCGTCTACGCTTATACAGTCAGGTTGGACGGAGTGAAGACTGTCTCTTAGGAAAGTGTTAAGCGAATTTTGGTCTGCCTTTTTTTAAATACATGTGCTTTGTATTTATTTTTGGTGGGTTTGGATTTTTCAGTATCCAGTCTGGGTACAAAAACCTTGTGTTCACTAATTCATGTATCTGTAATGATACCCCCAATTTGCTCAAAAGATAGTCAACAGCATCTCGAAAATGATGGTGCGTATATTGTGTTGTGCGGGGCTCATTGGTTTCATATCATGTCATGTCAATGTCAGATGAACTTTGAGCAGCATATGAAAAATCTGGTAAGTCAGTCCACAAATTATATTATGTCCCTATGCTAATCATTACTTAAATCATTGTGAAGTTCACGCATTCTCATGTCTTCCCTCAACTGTCATCTGTTTTGGAACTGTAGAGAATTTATATTCCTTCTTGTCTTCTCCATACAGATTAACTACAACGATTGTCTCATACATGCTGCACTGCACATTGCAATTCAGTTAAATCATAAAAGAACATGTGCAAACAACTGTGAGCACTTTGAAGATATGCAACATTCACCTTAGGAACATCTTTAAACTAAATATCCAGTAAAACTGCTCGTCATCATTTGCAGTGACTGTACAGTCGTATGGTGAATTGCTAAGTGTATGGGGGCCAGATTTGATTACCAGCTGCGTTGGAAATTTTCTCTGCTCGGGGACTGGGTGTTGTACTGCCCTTACATTTGTACAATCATAACTGAAATTCCGCTATTGATATGGCTGAATGGGCATGTTCTGAAACAAAGTACATGTGATACTGGTTATGTCGTGAGTAATAATTTTTTATACTGTGCCTATTTTGACACAGATGATGGCAAGTTGCTAGCCGAAATCTAGATCTGCTTTAATAAAGCTGGAAAGGAAACGGTGACTGGCTGCTGCTCTCTACCATTTTAAAAGTCACATCACAATCATTGAGTGCATTCCGTTTCCCTCACGGAAGGTAATTTGATGATTTTTTTATTTTGTTCTTTGTTATTTCTTAGCTCTCTACCCAACAGTTGCTGTGCTAAATGCTGTTTTGTATTCTCATTTTCCCAACTATATCTTTACTACAATTACTAGGGTGTAGAGTACATGGCTTATAAACAATTTTTTCTGTCGTTACATCTATATTATTCATTTTCTTACAAAGTGTACACTACAAATACATTAGTTTCTCAGTTTCTAAGCAGACTGGGGCCTCATTTACATTCCCTGCCCGTGTCTCCAATGCGCTGGGTCCACCAGTGGTGACTGGCGAGTCGTCATTAAAAGGCCGTAAGAGGAACAAAACATTGTAAAACCATCCACAAATAAGAAGCAAGATACTAGGTTTCTTGCTGCAGACGTTACGCTGTTCACAGTAAGAGCAAAAAGTGTTAGACTTAAATACGACCTTTGGACATTCCATTTCACTGCTCAAATGTACGAGACATAACTTTGTGAATTTATTATCTGTATGAATTTTGAGAACCAGAGAGGCACACGCAGCCATCTATGGAAATCCAACTGATGCAACTATCCATCAACATTGTGGCTCCAAATAGTATTCCACATTTCTACATTGACAAATATGCCTCTTAGACGCTTTGTCTGTAGGGAAGTTTCTAGTACACCAATCTCCAGCAGGAGGGTTATGTTCTTGGTGATGGATTAATATCTCCGAAATTCAAAATGAGAGCTGTGGAGGACATTCCCTTTCTAAAAGTTAAAAACCAGGAAACTGGCTCTAAGTCTTTACAACAAAGCTACCTTACACACACTTTTATACCTACCCAGCGAGTTCAGTCCACGTCTGGTTGGGAGGGAGGGAGAGGGAGAAACTGTCTCCTTTCATGATTTGGGAAATGGTCCTGTCCACTCCTTTATTAAAAATTCTCAATTTTCTCTGATTTCTGTTCAAGTTACTACAGCAAACTGTACTTACGTCATCATCACGATCAACATCAAGAGCCTTGGATAGTGCTTCACCAAGCAACCACATGAACAAAGGACTGATATGATTCTGCTATATTTGAAGTTTAACCCACGCCTTTTCACGACGATACTTTGGAGATGGGATGCTGGATTGAAGTTGCTGGTAGTTGTAGTCGTCTTTGCAACATTCTATGACACTGTTTGAAAGATGTCTTCGGGTGGCGTCTGGAGAGACTCCTATCCCAGTACAGCTGCTACAGGTGGCCAACTGTACTTCCCATAAATCTTTCTGACGGCTTCTCATACTCAAATTGAGTTACTGGGATGATTGTGCAAGGTTTTCTGCATTTGATCAACATCTGAACCTGCACAGACCCTCCACCTCTCACTCAGTCTTTGTAGAAGGATTGAAGAGAAGAAAATATGTATCAGCAGATTGATGCTTCACTGTCAATAAGATACACTCATTCCTGAAATTGTTTCATATTTGGAACATAGCTAGTTAGCCTTTCTGAGAACAGTTCAGTCTACAAGATGTATTCAGATGTGGAAGCAGTTGTTGGAATGCGAATCAGAAACCATTTCCCACTGAGCAGAAGAGGCTTGTAGATCATAATAAGAGACTTCTTGATGTCATGAGATACTGAATGTGACAAGTCATGGTGACAGATCCCAACTGCAAATTACATGCAGTAAAGTTCCAACACAGAACGAATGAGCAGGGTAGCTATGCAGTAAGGCCTGTCATATGCTCTTGAAATAATCTTTTGGTGATGGTGGGTACAGGCTTAATACGGTCACCCTAAATAGCACATGCACCACTGAAGCAACTTAGGGCAAATTGGTGTGGTGGAGCAATGAGGATATGTATTTGTCATTAATGAATATTATCTGTACGTATTTTTCAGGAAGATTGTCCTTTTGGTGGAAGCTCAGTATCTCTAAAATATCTCTTGAATATGCCTTACCAGTACCAGATGATTCAGCTCCTCCATGGGTGTCTTGACTCCAGTCAAGTTCAACAGCAATATGGAAACCATTTTACTGATGAGGTTTTCAATGTTTGCCTATTTACATAGCTTCTGATATTGCAGATATACATCAGGTGGGGATTCACAGGAGGGGATGGTTGCTTAGCTCCAACAGAATTCACGGATTTGCAGTCTCATTTAAATCAAATGTGAGATGATCTGATGGTTTTTTTATTTGCTGTGCTCTTTGCCAATTCATATGTTTCTCTCAGTGGCTTGTTTGCAGTGCCGTGTGTTTTGGCATACTACTTGCTTTACTTTGTGCCAGTCTTTTCTGTGATGTATAAGGGGCATTCAAAAAGAAACGAGCCAGAGGCATAATTACAGAAACCAGTACCTGTATGTAAGAAGTATTGAGTGTGGCTGTTGAGACACTTGTCCCACTGTGACAAGGTGGCGAACAGCTGTCTCATAAAATTCCCGGGGCTGTGATGGTAACAAGTTCTGCATGTACATCTGGACATCGGCGTCCAACGTGAATTGTTTGCCACACACAGCTTTTTTAAGGGGACCAAAAATGGCGTACTCACAGGGAGAGAGATCCAAACTGTATAGAGGGTGGCCAAGAACCTCCTATTTGAATTTCTGCACAAGTGCCGCATCTGTGTTGGCCGTATGAGGTTTTGCATTGTTGTGGAGCAGAATGACCCCACAGGTGAGATTTCCTGGTCGTTTTGATTTGATCATTTGGCGAAGGGTGGTCAAGATTTGCGAGTAACACTGGGCATTCACTGTTGTTCCATGCTGCAGGAAGTGAATCAGAAGGGGGCCATTTTTTGTCCCCTTAAAAAGGCTCTGAGGGGCAAATGATTCACCTCGGACGACGATGTCCAGCTATACGTGCAGAACTGGTTAACGTCGCAGCTCTGGGAATTTTATGAGACAACCATTCACCACCTTGTGTCATAGTGGGGCAAGTGTCTCAACAGCCAGGGTCAATACTTCTAACATACAGGTACTGGTTACTGTAATTATGCCTCCAGGTCATTTCTTTTTGAATGCCCATTATAATTTGCTTTTCTCTGCCCTTGGTGCTCTATGCAGCAGACCACTTTACCAAAATTAGTATTGTCATTTGAAACTACAATTGGAGGTTCTTGTATTTTAAATTGAGTTGATGGGCTGCTTCAGAGTTAGGTCAGGGCATCTTACTCTCTGAAGTGATAGATATAAACATGAGTGGCTGCAGTGGTTAGCATAATTTGACACCTCAATGTAAAGTATTCGCTCGGTTATTTCAGTTTTTTTGCATTTTCTTTGCTTCAGTCAATACTCAGCAGTTTTGGTTTCACGCACTGTCATCACCAGGGCAATTTATGCTGAATTCTGAAAGTGAACTTGTGCCCCCTGAATGGTGAACTGCCTTCCAACATTTTCTACATGTTGTTTCGCCATTACACACAAGCTTTATGTAGCCCTATCACTGACAGTTAAAGCACACCATGGGTTTTACATGCATCTGGGCAAAGTATGAGATGGATGGAGCCTGCTACAATGCATTCGGGACAAAATAAGAGACTTGAAAGCTATAATAAACACAACAGACCTTTTCATGCTCACGGTTGACTTGTATAAAAATATCTCTGATGTCTGTTTCTCCATGAGACCGTTTCCTCTACAGCTCCTTGACATCAGTGTTCATAATATCAAGAGAATTGCACATTTCCACCATGATGAAGAATTCCACCAAGGGTTTTTTTTTTCATAACACATTATAGCTAAGCCAATTTACTAATTTTGCAACGTTATTATATGATTTAATGCTTTTTCATCTATACAGATAACTTTTACCAAATGTCCTTTCTTCATCTTTTCATCATGATAAATACATGAAATCTCTTACAGCTCACTCTGTTACTGGTAAAATGCTCTGAAGAACTAGCCTGTTGAACTCTCTCTGTTGGTCAGATCCTAACAACAACTAGTCGCCCACCCAAATCACGGAAGCTGTAAAGTTGGGTTAGCCACAAGCCAGTTCGATTCCTCAAGACACAACACAACTATATGTTTAGCTGAAGAGTGCCACACACTTCGGAAAGTCTTATGCAACTGGGATGCAGCAAGCATCCCACAGGTTTCCCACAAATAATTGTACCTCGTCACCTCAACACCCTCCATTGGCACGCAGTGCACCTTGAGGTTGAGGTTTTTGTAATGGTTTATATCATGGTTGAGCCATGATACTGACTTCCTGTGAGACACAATGTTCCACTGTTGTGGCACACTGAAGTTGCTGGAGCATGTCACTCCAATACAAAATTCAATTATGTGAAAAGCCAATATTATGAAAAGGATAAAATGATACTCTTCATAAAGAAGAGATGTTGAGCTGCAGACAGGCACAACAAAAGACTGCTATACATTTGAGCCTTATGCCAGAAGGCCTTTGTCTAAACTAGAAAACACACACACCCACACCCACACCCACACCCACACCCACACCCACACACACACACACACACACACACACACAACCACTGTATGTAACCACCGGACACAGTGGTTGTGTGTTCTACTCATTACCTTCTGTTACCTACTACTCCCTAGCCATTTCCATTTACCATATCTCTCTTCTACATTCAGAATATATCAAGTCAGTAGTGCAAAGACTGGTACTAAATGATGGGAGCCATCACATTGGTCAGGAGGCATTTGAGTTCCACCTGGGGCTTCCTGGTGTGGGAGGCTGCAGCAAAGCCAATGTAGAACATAACAATTCTTTATTATTGGTTTAGAACTGGGGTGCACACTCATCCAAAACAAAGCTTAGCGTTGTCTGCTAACATTCCCACTTGGCACAACAGGCATAGCATACCATCTGTGGCACACATGTATGCAGCCCAGTGACAGCATGCTTACTTGGCATTAGTGAGATGCTGGATACTGAGTAAACATGGTAGCAATCACTGTTCTCACCAGGGAGCTGACAGCCAGTGGCAGGCAACAAAGACACCTTACACTGTGGCTGAAGCAGTAGCAGGCAGTGCATCCTAAGGAGATGAACCCTCAACCACTGGCTGTGATGCTGTGTCAGGTGGTGACAGATCCCAATTTCACACAGCCTGGTGGTCATTTGTTCATGATTCTGAGCACAAAATGGAAGCACATTGCTGACTGACAAGGACCTGGGCATCCAGCAGTGGTCAGCAGTTTGGAGCCCAGTGATGCTAGAAGCAACTGCGAGATCAGTAATGCAGGGTTAACTCTATGGCTGAATCCAAGACAGACTGGGTGTCACAACATTGCCCAGTTGGAATAATCACTGTCTGACACTGGGAAGTTAAATACGGCTGTACAAACCTGACTATGCAGAAGATGCACTGTACAGAGTTTTCCCAAATGGGGGCCAGTGTCCTGTGCTATCACACAGGTTGATGCAGAAGTGGCCCACCAGGTAATGGCTGCTGATGTGTCAGGAGGTTAATCACTGTGGGAGCCCACTGCTCTGTATCTGGCACTGGGTCCTGGCTCTAGCCTGGCCATTACAACAGTATCTACCCAGCTGAAACACATGCTCACCCCATTTCGGCTGCAGCATAGTGTGAAATTTTGTGTGTGTGTGTGTGTGTGTGTGTGTGTGTGTGTGTGTGTGTGTGTGTGTGTGTGTGTGTGTGTGCGTCAGGGTGCAGGGTGGGTAGAAAGAGAGAGAGAGAGAGAGAGAGAGAGAGAGAGAGAGATAGAGAGAGAGTTTGCTAGCTTTTGGACAAATTCTATTTTGAGCTACAGGACCCCCCCCCCCCCCCCACACACACACACGTCTGTGTGTTTGTGCCTGAGCCACTGGTTCAATATAGTGCACCAGGGCCCACCATATTCAGCCAGCATTGTGTAGCTATCCAAGTATGTTTTTGTGTAGATAACCTCAAGAAAGGATTGCTCTTTCATGTAGCAAAGTTTTCAGTCTTTTTTTGTGCCTCTAGCTGAATCAATGCCTCTACTAGTCAATGAGTTGTTGCCTTTAGTTCTAAATTATTTAAACAATATACTGTTTATAAGGACTGCAAGCCACACTATGAGCGACATTTAAGTGCATAGCAGCACAATTTCTATTCACATCCTCACAAACATGTAGTAATAACAATCTGAAGATCGATGTAATTCTTAGAATGCTTTTCTTATGAAATCAAATGGTTAAAAGACCAGTGCTTCTGAGCAATGTTTTATGACAATCTGTGGAACATTTCTACCAAAATTTCATAAAAATATTAACTATTAAGATAATATTCTGCCAAAAAAGAAATATATGGCTCTCGATAAGTTTTATGAGTGAGCGCATTACAAGTAATCCTTAGGGCACTCTACGGCATGACTGTTTGACCAGTAATTAAAAAAAATGTACAGAACTTGAAAATTACCAATATTTGATTGTTAGGTTCAATATGACATTAGTGTGACAGGCTGGCACATTTACAGACTTATATAAATTTTGTAACATCTTTATTTCATTTATCTGATCATTTTAAAGTTCAACTTATTGTAAGGTCATTCATTTCATTACATCATTTCGCTGGTCAGACGATTGCTAATCAAAACTTGAACATAAAATATAAATAATTCTCATTTTTTAATTCCAGAATACCTTTCACAAGAAATGAAACTAGCTTTTTGTTAGTGTTTATTGAAGGACACATAAACACGTTAGGAACATATTACAACTAGTAATCTTTGTCATGTAAGCATCATTAAATCAGTATTGCTATTTTATCAATTTCAAAACTAAAAGCCACGTAAAATTTTCTGTTGCAACGTGAGAGAAACAAATTAATATTTAATTCTGTGATTCCAATCCATATACACTAGGAAGTTTTTGATTGTAATCTACTGTATACATTTTCTGTTTGTAATAATAGGTGACACAATCAATGATTGTTAAAATAATATATAAGAAGTGGTTAATCAGCCATCAGGAGCTCAATTTTCCAACAGTTTTTGTGAGCCATTTTGTGACAGTTTTGTAACTATACAATACATCCTGAATTTCTTGAAATTTCTCTTGATACTACCAAATCACTAAGTACACTGTGAAGAACTAAGCAAGCTGCACAGTTTGGTGAAGCAGATACTCACAAATTCTTTTAAAGCCACTGCAGCACTGGGGATTGCCAAGAAATGAAGGTGAGTGTTTGCTATTAACTGTTACGTCCTGTTGGATTTCAAACTGGAACTCTGGGACACACATCTCCCCCCCCCCCCTAACATACTAGGGAGTGGCACATACTAAATAAATTTTTAAAATATATGACAGACTTTAACTATTGTCACCTGCACAGCTGCTCTCTTATCAACAAATAAATGTCAAGTGTTAAATCTACAAAGTAAAATATGATATGTTTCTATGACTTAAGAGTGTGGAATGTTAGAAGTCTCACTGTTGTAATGAAACTGAAGAGACTGTCAGGTTAAAGCTAGATTTGGTAGAAATCAGTAAAATGAAATGGGAGTGTGATAGATTTCTGATGAGATAACTATACGCTAACAGTGACAGTATCAATGAATGGTCTACAGATGTTGACACAGTTATGAAAAGAAATGCAGATGACAGAGTGCATCACTATAAGGAACAATGAGACCATATCATTTATTGACAACTGTAACCAAGCAAACACCAACCACTACTGTTCACTTTACAATTCCATATCACAAGGTGTTTATGAGAAAATGGAGAGAACATATTAGTACATATGAAAACTGATAAAATGTATGAAGTGGGTTGAGAATTTGGTAGCCCTAAGAGATTTCAGTGATATTATAGGTGAGTGTGTGGAAGAAGATATTGGAGAATATAAGCTGGATGAAAGACACTGAGTCCTGCCATAGATTTCAGCTTCCTGAATCACAAGAGAAAAACATATATCTGGAAAATACCAAGAGATGCAGGGAGTTATGTGCAGTACTATGGCATGGTTAGAATCAAATCCTGGATTGCAAAGGACACCCACTTACTGATACAGACTCGCGCAATAACCTTGCAATGATGAACAGCAAGCTGAATTTCAAGAAGACAATGAAGAAGGAGTATATGATCAAACTGGATATCGAAAACTCACGATGGAATGAGGCAAATCAAAAATCTATGAGGCAATGAAGTAAAATTTACATAAAGGTATCAAAGGCAGTTCAGCAGAAAGGGGAGAGGGCCATGTAATAAAGATAAAGCAGAATGAGACACCACATGCATAGTGCATGTAGAAGTTAAGAACTCACGGGTGAGCCAAGACAAAGAGTTTATGCACAAAAATATAAAAATGGTACAATTAAGGTATGAATATAGCAGCTTAAGAAGGAAATTAACAGGAAATGCAAAAACACTAAACCAGGGTTGCCTCCAAACACGTCTCTGATGACTGTCTGGTGGAAGACATATGCGACACTCATCAGTGAAGAGAACATGATGCCAATCCTGAGTGGTCCATTCAGCATGTTGTTGGGCCCACCTGTACCGCGCTGCATGGTGTTGTGGTTGCAAAGACGGACCACGCCATGGACATCGGGAATGAGTTGCGCATCATCCAGCATATTGTACACAGTTTGAGTCATAACATGACGTCCTGTGTCTGCACGAAAAGCATTATTCAACATGGTGGCATAACTGTCAATGTTCCTCTGAGCCATAATCCAGTCACCTACTGCAGTAGTAGCCCTTGGGCGACTTGAGTGAGGCATGTCATCTACAGTTCCTGTATCTTCCATGTCCAAACAAAATCGCTTTGGTTCACTCTGAGACATTTCCCTTGTTGACAGCCCTTCCTGGTACAAAGCAACAATGTGGACGGGATCGAAACACAGTACTGATCATCCTCCTCCTTCCTGGTGGAATGTCTGCAACTGATCAGCTGTCAGAAACCCTCTGTCTTAACACGCACTGCTCATGCATGCTTGTTACATATTTGGGTGGGTTTAGTGACATCTCTGAACAGTCAAAGGGACTGTGTCTGTGATACAATATCCACAGTCAACATTTATCTTCACGAGTTCTTAGGAACGGGGTGATGCAAAACTTTTTTTGATGTGTTTGGGTCAGCCAATAATGTGGTCTGGCTTTGACAGAACACTGATTGATTTGAGTTTAAATAAGTCAGCTAGAGTAAGCTGAACAGCTTCGGAGATGCTGAACTCTGTGAGACACATAGATACACATTCAGGTTATTTAAGATCGTCTCTAAACTCTGTGAAATT
The DNA here is from genome assembly GCF_023864345.2 of Schistocerca serialis cubense. NCBI lineage: Eukaryota > Metazoa > Arthropoda > Insecta > Orthoptera > Acrididae > Schistocerca > Schistocerca serialis. The sequence continues at coordinate 142,729,567 of NC_064638.1, read as the reverse complement.
GTGACCTACCTCCAGACTCCCATGAAAACATTATTATATCATCCCTTCAACACTGAAGAGACATTCTGATAAACAAAAAATAATCGATTAGTCTGACAAGTTACTTTTGTGAACTGCTGACCACAATAATGTACAGATGAAGAGAAAACAATTTTTTATGTATATGATCATCAGTTTGCTTTCTACTGTGTTTACCATCACTTACAGTACACAGCTATGTGTACAGATGGTGACACACAGCACACAGAGCCAAGAATCAGTAGCCAGATAGACGGTGCATATAAGAGGATCCTCATTACGCCTCCGCAACAAGACTTACAAATACTTCACTCCATCTGCCAATAATTATGTCTGCCACCACAGAAGGTGATGACACCAGGGATTGTTTTCTTCATCCACCAAGTAGTTGAAAGATCGGTACTCTTCTGCTATTCAGCTGCACATCCTCACTTAACCAGTTAGCAGAGTTTTTAGAGATCAGAAGTTGCCAACCAGTTCCAGCAGCCAAATAGTTATCTACTACTGCTACAGTTATAGCCCAGCAGCTGTCATGAGTGATTATGGGACAGTCAACACCAAATGTCGAACTGTTTCTCATTATTCGAACATGAACTCTAACTGCTTACAGCAATACACACAGAACAACTATTAGTTTTGGTGCCCAATGTGCACCGAGTTAGGATAGACCAGTGTTCTCAACTTCTACTTCAGTGCCACGGCTTATCACCAAACTAAAGATGAGTACTCGCATATGTAAAACTAATAAATGACTTGTTTGTCATTTACTGCATTTCCATCCTTAATGGAGTCAACAATCATCATGTGACAAGTCTAGTGACAAGTGCATAAGCACACAACCTAAATACAGCAACTATTTTCCTGTGGTGGGGGTTCATGTCTTCCTTCCTCTTTGTGGGCACCAAACTTACTTAGTGAAGACAATAGTTTCATGAATGAAGAAAAGACCAGAGCACTAATTCTGACTCCACACTTGGTAATGGAATTCAGATTAAAGAAAAAATTGGGCTACTTTCTCGGCATCTGAAGACCTATAGAAGCCCTTCCACAATGTACGGTGGAATAATATGTTCACAATTCATAGAAGATTGAGGGTTAAAGTAAAGACAGATGAGTAATCCACAAAAGCCAAATACGTGTAATGAAAGTGGAAGGCCATGAATAAGTTAGCGTGAAGAAAGGTGAAAGTGGGGTTTGTAGCTAATCACCGTTGAAAAAAATTGGGAATATCACAGTAGTGGATGAAGCTGAAGAACTTCCACATCTACAAACTGAGAATTACCAAAACAAGGAGGGTATTGGAAGGAAATTGGGACAGGTGAAGACTAGTATGTAATATTGTTAAATAACTGAGGAAGAAGTTCCTGAAAGTGTACATCTGGAGCGCGTGGATGATGATGATGATGATGATGATATCTAATTTCTAGGGTGCTCAACCATGCAAATATCAGCACCCATACGAATTCCCAGCCTTTATACTGTCCAGTCTCGTCATTTTCCTGAAAGACGATGAAATGGTGAGGACAACACAAACACCCAGCCGGATCACATGGCCTACTGTAAATTTTTTTTTTTTTTTTTTTTTTTTGGTTATGGTTTTAGGGCGTAAATTGTTACAGTCATTAGCGCCCATTCTGTGGCTTAGGGAAGGTTAAAAAAACTGGAAATCAGCAGCAATCAGAGTGAAACTCAAAAAGTGAGGAAACTATAAAACAAAAGAAAAGCTTAGAAAACCACTACAGAGGGGGGTTGTTTTCCCCCAAAAAAGAGCTTCAAATGACTGACGTCATCTCACTGACACTGATAAACTTGAGGATGCGATCGACTGAGCGCATGTCATCCACTAAAATGGAAGATATACTACTGGAAATGTGGAGAAGAAGGAATTGAAAGTATACGAAATGTGATGCTACTGTTTAATGTTGAAAATTAAGTGGCTTGACAATGTACAATTTGAAGAAGTACTAAAATGCACAGGCTGAGAAAGAAGCCTATGGAAGATTCTTACCACAACAAAGGACAGGTTAGTGGGGTATATGCTGTGATATCCAGGAATAGCACTCAAGCAGCAGCAGAGAGAAAATGTAGCAAGGGAACACCAAGATTAGATCACACAGAACATTAAGGAAAAACAACATTGTCAATAAAGACTAACTGATTATTACGTTATTTATTTTCCATACAATAATGACTGCATTACACAACGCAGTAAATTATTCCCAACAGCCAGTGGCCATCAGACTAACTGCATATGCTGCAAGTGTTGATGATGTGTTCTCATTGCACTGACAACATATCACAAATGGCATTGAGTATAATAGTTATGCACAAACAGAAAGATTAGCACAAGACAGGAAAAGATGGATAACGGACTTACAAAATAAATAAATAAAAATTAAAGCTTCCTGTTTGCTACAAGAGGTACACCAAGGCTCCATATACGGTTGATCACAGTCACTCACCAAACTGATTCATTGCCTTGCCATCTACAAATTCAATTGCATGTTCTTAACATTCTTTATGCAGCCTACATTTGCTGTACTGGGTTTTGGAAACAGGGAGAATCAGAGCAGATAAAGAATGTTCTGGCATTACATTTTCTCATCTAAATTACTCCATTCATGACTGCAAAACATTCATGACCATCAGCTTTCAAGTATCAGATGTGGAACCTGAGGAAATAGTCTGTGAAAACCACAAAGGGCATCAACCAGCTCAGACTCATGTGTATAAACACTACTTTAATATTGGTATAAAGTTAGAGTCACTGACTCTGCCGGGTTGCTAGCTTATATCCCCTGCCTCTATTTCCTCTGAAGACACATCTGTACCACACACTGTGGTGACAAATGTCATGTGATACCACCCAAAACTCTGTCAGACCTTCTCTTGCCCAGCGAAGCAACTCAATGTGGTGTGGACTCAAGAAGTCGCTGGAAGTTCCCTGCAGAAATATGAAGCACTTTTCCTGAATAGTCAACCACAATTGTGAAAATTTGGCTGGTTCAGGATTTTGTGCACAAACTGACCCCTCTATTATATCCCATAAATGTTCGATGAGAGTCGTGTTGGGTGATCTGCGTGGCCAAGTCGTTCTCTCCAATTGTCCAGAATGTTCTTCAAACCAGTCGTAAACAACTGTGGCCTGGTGACACGGCGTACTGCCAACCACAAAAATTCCATTGTTGTTTGGGAACATATGGCCCCATGAATGGCTGCAAATTGTCAATCTTAGGTACAGCAGGACCAAAGCACACAGTCCATTCCATGAAACACAACTGACAACATTATGGAGCCACCGCCAGCTTACACGGTGCCTTACTGACAACTTGGGGTCAATGCTTTGTGGAGTCTGTGCCACATTCAAACCCTACCATCAGCTCTTACCAACTGAAATTAAGACTCATCTGACCAGTCTACAATTTTTTCAGCCATCTAGCATCCAACCGATATGGTCACGAGCCCAGGAGAGGCACTGCAGGTCATGATGCTGTTACCAAAGGCATTTGTGCCACTCATTTGTTGCCATAGTCAATTAATGCTAAATTTTGCTGTACCGTCCTAACACTGCCAAACTTATGCAAATGCTGTCACTCTCAGTCATTAAGTGAAGGCCGTCAGCCCCCGTGTTGTCTGTGGTTAGGGATAACACCTGAAATTTGGTATTCTTGGCACACACTTGATACTGTGGATATCAGAATATTGAATTCCCCAATGATTTCCAAAATAGAGTGTGCCAGGCGTCTAGCTCCAACTACAATTCCAGTTCCAAGTCTGCTAATCACTGTGTGGTGGCCATAACCACATCAGACAGCTCCACCAACGCAATGCCTTATACCTCATGTACACAATACTACCACTATCCATACATCATTCTCACACGACTTGTCACCTCAGTGTATATCCTGCAACACAATGCCACAATGATGTAGTGTAATTTTGCCACTTCATAAACATCTGCTTAAAATTTGATTAAGTCACCATAACAGCGAACAGTGACTGCAGTCATGTTAACTCGTCATGTTAACTCTTTCAGTACATGACATATTACAAATGGTTGCTACTATATTCCCAACTGTTCATCTACACTACAAAAACTTGTGGCATGGGTGGTGCATCTTTATGCAAGCAAACACCCTTATGGTGGGTTTTGATTAGTTACCTGGAGATTAGACAAGCTTGCTGAACCATAAAGCTATTGCAGTCAACTCAGGACCTAATGAAAACTTCATATTATTACTAGAGATGTGTTGCTCCTTTACAATGTGTCTATATACGAAGATACTTCAAAATTTCCTTTCATTTGAAAATGCTTGTTGACCCTACATCTCTAGAGAACCAGGTTAACTTCTTGTCAAAGTTTATGGTAGAATTTCTGTAGATTTTTTAAAAATATCTTCTATTGTGAGCTTTTGTGAACTGAAAAACAATGTCTGCAGTGTTTCCTCATTATTATGATAATAATAAAAAAAACTGCTGCAACAAAGTTTTTGATGTCAGTATGGACAAAGAGCATAAAATGACAAAATCACTCACAAATAGCTAACAGATATCTGCCTTCCTGTTGTAAATGAGGTGCTGGTAATGACTACCGAAAATAGGGTTCGATTTACAACAGTGCCTTTGGAGACACCATTACTCATCAGTGGTAAAAACCGTCTAATAGCTTATCAATGACATAATACACTGGTATCGTCTTTTGTATGGGAGAACAGTATACAAATCACTAAATGTGCCTGGCGATTCCATTCAGGGAGTGGGCAAAACTGTGTTGCACTTCACACTATATTTTTTCTTTCCAAGGCTGAAAACACACCAAATAAATGATTCTCATTTAAGAAAGACACAGACAGCCACTGGCAATAGGGCCAAAACATGTAAGTAGTATGACTGGTGTATCTGGTAGCATTCTTTGGGATTTTATTAAGGATCTCTTTAAACAGAAAACCTCAGACAAATGATCCTGGCTGTGTAAAAATAAAAATTATGTATATGCAACGGATCTGATTGCTACAAAATTCCATGTTAACTAATATATGGCACTAAGATATAAGTATACAACATTTTAATCTAGAAATATTCACATCATATTAGTAACACTCAAAGCTACATGCTGCTAACTTCTCTCTCTCACTGTGTGTGTGTGTGTGGGGGGGGGGGGGGGGGGGGGGGAGGGGGGGGGGGAGGGAGGGAGAAGAGCGCAGAAGGCACCCACCTAGCATCCACAAAATTTACAACTAACCCTACTATGCTAGTAAATACTGGCGAAGAAATATGCGAGAAAAGGTAGAAATTATGCCTACAGTTGCTGCTGTAGCCCTAACCCAAAACTAAATAAGAACATCACTAAAAAGATTCTTGCAACAAGTCCCGCATTTCTTATCAAGATTTTAAATTAACAAATGTCTACAAGTTACACCATTAAGGTGCCAAACAACAAACTTATGTGACTCTAGAACATGCTGTGTCACTGTACTGAGTTTTTGTAGCATATGCAAGAAATTATCAAAACATAGTGAGCTGTGAAATCTTTGTGACATTTATGACAGAGGCTAGCTGAATAGCTCAGGAAAGCAATACAATTTTGCCATTTACCACACTACTAAACTGGCTTACTGCATGAATGTCATAAAGGGACTATTCACCTTGAGGACACCCTGCACAGAGATGATGAACATGGTCTGCAGTATGATTCAAGAGATGTGAATGCCTGCTGCATCACATGGGCTATTTAAATTGTCCCATCCGATACCAGTTACACTGAACTCTGGTGGTGGTAACTGGGAACTTGCCCTCCAACACATCCTTGCATCCAGACACACTCTTGAATAATCTCTGTTACCAGCCTCCCCCCCCCCCCCTCCCCGCCCATCTTTGCCTATTCATTTTAATAACACTATTCATATCTGTTCCCTGTAACACACCCTGACTCCTCACTCTATCTAAACTATCAGCAGACCATGCTTCTTACCAATATGTCATCTCTGACCTACTCTCTCTGACACTGCCCCAGTTATATTGGTCAATCCTTGTCCTCTCCACAGCTCACTTCCTTTAATTCTGGGGTCTGTGTGATATGAACTTCCTTTTTATCCAACCTCAACATTTCATTCTCTCTTCCTCAATAAAGCAATTAGTCATTAATTTCATGCATGTCTACCGGCAGTGCAATATATTTCCCCACCTGAAAGTAAGAACTGGCCAGCAATTCTGTGTCATAAATTATTAGACTACAACTACAGAATGAGAGAGTCCAATTGTAGCAGTTGTCTGTCACTTACAATCATTTCACGACTGGCAATAATTTAAAACACATCAAATTGCACACTGCTTTGGACTGCTTCCTATGCTGCAAGTGGCAGTTTAACTGACTGAGTACATGAGTTCAGAGGTTAGAGGATGGCCAGAGCACACCATCTCCGATAGGACCATACCTATTACAGTACTTTAGAGTTCAAATCAAAATTTGGTTTGTGACAAATTTAGCGAGACATGAAGCTTAATCTGTTCTTCTACAATGAATCATTAAAGAGAAACATAGCAGTCAGTTCATGTCTTTTGTTGTGAATTTACATTTTATCAAAACTACTTTTAATCTTTTCTAACTGATTCACAATTACCATTATTTGCATAAAGTTTCAGTACTGATTTGAATCCCCCTCCCCATGTGTTTTGGAAACTGTGGATCCAGTACCCATTACAAGTCAAATCTTACCTACTTTCTGTAACTTTTTAAATGAAGGCCAATTTGAAAGAACAAGTCCTAAAATTTAGAAACTTAAAGTCACAAGCTCAATTAAATTGTATGAAAAAGTTATTTATCTGTGACAGTTTGAAGTGCGATTACCACCATTATCTGAATGGTATATCATAATTCATGTGTTTTCAAATACAAAACTACTACATCCAGAATCAGTCTTTCATTCTGCACTGTACAATATGGTGTTGTGAAAAAAACTTAGCTGATTGAAATGGACTGCCAGACTGCTACTCAGAACCAGACCAGTTTTTCACAGATTCCCTCTTAATGACTGAACTCCGTTATATATTCACTTCTGCCATTACTTCACCTACTTCTAATGTTCACTAATGTTCTGCTGTAAACATTGCCGGACTACTAGTTCAAAGAATTTAAGGTATGCAGAAACAATTTCCTATTACATATCTAAAATAACCTATACACATTTTATATATTTTAAAATGTTTATCAAGTATGTGCCTCAGTCTGAATCAAAGCTTCTGTAATTATACTTTTCTACTTTCTCCCAAATGGGGGTACAAGAAAACACTGTAGGTACACTAGTACACACTCTTCCAGTACTGTAGACATCAGTTTCAGGAAAAATGTCTCTTCCATTAGTTTAATTTACTTTCATTTACAGTTATAGTATTTCTCTTTCTTCTTACTCAATTTCTGCACTTCATCTTGTTCTTTTAATAGGCTAATTAATATTCCATATATTTCTCATTGTGCAAGGGGGTGAATTATTCTGCAACAGACATTTTTCATTACCTGCCCAATGGTGCAAAATGCGTCACACCTAACAAAATTAGCTCTGAAAGTAAAAGAAAAATGTTTCTCCTTCATGACTCTGATATCATGTGAATGCTATCTAAACAGTCTGGGGAAACTGTAACTGACTAATGGGAACACATTATTTTATTGCATTACAAAGTATTGTGAGGTTGCTGCTAAATAGTAAAAAAGAAAGATTTGTCTTAACAAAAGGTCTAGATTTAGCAAAGTTCTATGAGAAACACTGTTGTGTATGCCATGAACCACTAAGAGTTGCTGTTTCTCACTACACTCATTCTTAGCAAAGGGATTATTATCTGGGAATCAAAAGTATAGAACATAGTAACAATTTTCATGCTAAATAAAAGGGTGTAACAACAATAATTAAAAGTAGTAGTCAGACTCATTGTAAAGATCTATTAAAAAACTAGACCCTCATGGCACCAAGTGAGTACATCTGGGTATCAATCTTTTGTGGACATCAATGAAAGATTAATATATTATGTCACTAATAGTTCTATATGTAATAATGGAGTAAGAGTCAATTTGAGCTTCATTTACCAGAAATAATAAACAAAAGAAAATTCATGACAGCATTTTCTATCAGTGAACAGAATTATAATAAGCTGTCCAAGGAACTGAAAAATTTTCGAAATTATTTCTGTTTGAAATGGCAGCTAAAATATACTTCGTAAGTATACACAATTAAAGGCCATGTAGGCAACTCAAAAGCTGGGGCCCTTAAGGTTAGTAATGAGAGACGACTGTTACAACAGACTATGACCTTAAAATATATGAAGATAATGTAATACATTTTACAGAAAAAAATGGAGCCCAAGTTCTGCAGTGTGTAATACTAATCTCTTGCCATATTACTGGGCTCAACATACCACTTACTATGGTTCTGGTGTCACAAGGGCATAGCAACATGTTTGCGATTCTGTAGTGTGTGCAGTGATAGTGCAGACAGATGTGAAGAAACAGCAAAAAATGGCTCTGAGCACTATGGAAGAAACAGCACAAAAACATCCAGGAAGATGGAGGTTTCCCTGTCTGTCCATCCTGATTCATCAGGATATTCTTAATCATCTCAGACAAATGCCTCTAAGAATGTCATTGCTGACTTTTCATATCTTCGTTAAAAGATACATAGGCCTACTCTGTGTGTGTAAACAGTACACTCAACACTCGTCCTGCATTTTTTGTAGCTTATGTACAACATAGACCTATGAAGATAACATGTCGATGTATTAAAATTTGTAAGACTGGTGTATTATCAAACAGTTGCCCCTTTTTATTTATCCTGCATAATTAGTTTTTAATACAAAAGTGCAATAAATGTGGTAGCAGCATAAGCATCAGGCTATGCTATGGATCAATTTGTTACTATAACCTTTATTGCATCAACATTCATTGGCTTTGCCAACACTGAATCAAATTACCACCTTTTTTTTTTTTTTTTTTTTTTTTTTTTTTTTTTGGCAACATAAGATGTTCATATAGGATCTCATATTGCACGTGCTGACTACATAAACATTCCCAACTTCTTGTAATGACAGTTGATATGGGTATAAAAAAATATTACAACACACACCCACTTTCGTAAGGAATTTCCATCACTGGTATAATATTCGGAATTCTTAGTAAATAACCAACACACACTTTGATACTAAAGTCGACTATTTTTAACAATTTATTCGATTGGCAACGCAGCATGCATAACCGTCAAGGATTTTGCGAACAATTTGTTCTTCACACATTTGTACATATAATCTGGTAAAGCTAAAATACGATGTAATGTGGATTTTACGAAGCAAAACACTTGAGTTCATGTTCAATTTGTAAAATATTTCTTCTCTTAGTGGTACAATTATAATCTACGTTTTGTCAGGATAATCATCAATTTGTCTACTTATCCTACGATAATTTTGTGCCTGCGCTCAAAACTGAACCTTTTCAAAAAAACATCGTAACATCCCGTAAAGCCGTACGTAGTGGTAATGCTGCTTGCAATGTGCTGACTGCTGAAACACCTCTTCACGCCATTCGTAAACACAACAAATAACTTCACCGTACCAAAGATATTTAAAGACCTGTGTTTGGAAAGAGCTGTTTGTAATCATCTGGCCGAATCGATTGTCCTGGAGGCGAAAATTACCGATTACACTGTTTGCGACAGTTCTTTTTATGGGATGTGATAAATTACAGACATTTATTACGAGCAAATTAAATCTAGCTTAAGGTATTTTACGCTGATGGTGAGGTGCACTATTATGATCACAGTCTACCGCATACGATAGTGTGTGGTGTAGGGTACCTGCTAACTGCTGCATCATTGTATAATTACAGGCACTTTCTATTTATTTATTTATTCAGCAATCTTTTAGCATTCGCATGCAATTAATGTCGCAATAGCTGAGTGCTGAAATGTCATTCAGTGTTTTTGCACAGTTTCTGCAATGTCTGATAATAACAGTACCTGTATGGTTTTTTGTAGAATACATGATTCTCGAACTGTCTACATCCTTTAGCGACTTGCACTGTACTATTACTACCACATTCTATATCACTTTAAGGTTTTAAACCAATAGTATTAAATAATAGCATTATTCTGTTTTATTCTTATTCTTAATCATTTCACGACCAGTAAGCGTTTTTGTGTGGTAGAAGGTTGATACAGTCTGTTCTTCTGTGCCTTTTCTTGCAACATTATTAATGTTTGATGCAATTTGTACATTCAAATTGTACGTAGATGCCTACTGGTTGTTGGATTTTGTTTTGGACTGGAGGAAAGAGTGCACATGCCACGTATCACAGGCCCACTTTGCTGGCTTTTTTCGGTAATCCATCGTATTGATGTTTTTGAAGTTGAATCTCATTGAGTAACATTGAGATACATCCGTCTGTACTGTTAAAAGCATAGCCTACTCGTTGACTACAGCATTTTTGACACAGACAGATTTTTCTGCTTTTGCTAGCATTTGTGCAATTGTAATGGTAAATAGTCCTGTATTAAATGCACATAAAACCTCTAACAACATGTATTTCGCAATAAAAGTTATTAGTAACTGCCAGTTCATGGGTTGCACACGATTGATGATGAAACAAAGTGGACACTACATATTCAGCTACAGGCATCGAAAAAAACATCTGTGAAATGTTTTGCAGTTAATACCAGTCAGTAATCATTTAATTTTTAGAGGCAAAATTTTCGAGTTTTTCTGTTTTCAAATTGTCGCACTGCTTTAGGAAATTGTCGTCTGGGCACAGACAATCAAGCCCCATAAATACAAGTAAAGAAAATCGAACATGACCAGTCCATAAGGTCTCATTGCCAGATAAACCTCATATATAAACCCACAGGCGTAAAATCTGTATAACTATAGGACAAACGCATACAGGGTGCATAACACGTCCAACAATAACTCGGGTACATTGCAATCATTTTCACAAGTTTTGGAAATGACGCTCAGAGCTTTAAGAACAACCCACTGAGTGTGACATCTATCGGCAGCGCCAGGTACTTGGTGGCCTGACCTCATAAGCTTCAACCCAGAATGCTCAGGATTCAACACTGAGATGCATCATATGCAAATGAAGGTTTTCGGGCATTTCAATGGAATTAAATCTTCATCGATATCTTGTAGCATCAGTTCACATTTACTCCATTACGTTTTGGAAAGCGTATACTCCCCTTTCATCTAATTGACGATGTAAGTAAAGTAAGCATTCTGAAACATTGCAACTCAGTGAACTGATAGAAGAAACCCAAGTTAACTTTATTACAAGTTTTATTTGAAATATGAGATAAATGGGGTTTTGCAAATATATGGTAAAAAGAGTTTCACTTGCAATGTGAATAAGTGGAGTACTTTATACCCACCACTAAAAACAAAAGATAGAAAATTAATTTCATTTACTTCAGTTAACTTTTATTAACAATACCTATTTAAATAGATACTGATGTATAAGTAGGATCCAGAACCTGAAAATGCTTTTTAGCACAATCCATTTTAGGTATTGTGTACAAAGAGACAAAGGGTACTTTATGACGACTAGTAGAAAATTAAAAGATTACAGGTTTCGTTAACGGACATTGAGTTTTAGTCACAACATACTTTTTGAGGATATGTAGATGTGTGAGAAGTGTCCTGAACGTGAAAATATGAAACACAGTACAGAAAGTCACATTCAACACTAAGACTTAAATAACTGGGTTATGTTTTACTGAAAAATTCAAAACAAATGTGGAATCTGGTATAAGAAATCATTAAAAACTTTATTTTCAAAATTTTAAAATATAAATTACATGACTAGATTACAAACTTTTCAAAAGGTGGGCATGAAGTACCCCCTCCTCCTTGGTATTCTGAGGGTCAGTGAGCAAAATTTAATTGGATAACGCTAATTTAATGGCCCAAGCTACAGATCCTAAAGTGTGGATTTATACAAAGAATAATTAATTTAAGGAGAAGGAGTGTAGTAGAAACAATATCCCAGTTAAAGATGTTGATTTATTCACTAAAAACATCAATCATATGCATGAATTATGAGAAAATATGCAATGATTTACAAACATAAATTCTAGAAATATAGTTAGTGACTTTAATTGGTTAGCAGTATTACTAGATTGGATGAAAAATTGTTCCTTGCTGACAGTAATATTTACCAAAAATTGAATCACAAAGCTTGTGAATTCCACACAAAAAACAGTGACTGTAGACTTGGTGACTAATTGCAAAACTGACACATTCAATGCACCAGTGTTGTATTGAATGTTCTCGTACAGAAATGCAAGTGTGGTTTAAGAATGACCTAACATTCACATGCTGCTATTTATGTCTACTGGAACGGTGCATGAGCACTGTGAGAAGTGCCACCATTGTGTGAATGACTCTTGTTTGTAGATACGAGGACATTGCTACTGATGCAACTCTGTTCCTGCTTCATTTCTTAAGATGCACTGATCTCTAACATACATGGCTGACATGAACAAGGTGCATACAGATCCACATCCATATTAATTCAACAAGAGGAAGAAAGGTATGCTAAAAGTGGTACAAACGTACAGTGTCTGGACTGGGAGACCACTTGTTTCATATGTGGCAAGCTCGGGCACATTGCTAACAATGAAGTCGTGCCTTGCAGCATGTGAATTCCTGTTCATATACTTGTGCAGTGGAAGCTCTACAGTTTCGGCTATATCTTCGCACACCATCAGGCGCTAACTCTCTCGTTAATGCCCCAGTTGGCTCCATCATCGATGATCTCATTGTCAGCCCTCTCTCCATCAGCCCTGTCGACGCCAGACCTCTATTCAACAGCCCACTCATCGCCGATCTGTCGCCACAGACGCCATCTCTTTAATGATCAATCCAGTTGTCACTGCCTCTGTGACAACTGGCCTCTCGATGCTGACCCTGCCAACACTGCCATCCTTCCTGCCGGGTCCAGTGTTGCCGTCCCATCGAGTTGCCCCTTCCTCGGAGTTACCATGGCTAATTCCCCTCTTGCCTTATATTCTTTGCCTCTGGTGCATGCTGTGCACATACAACTGGTGTCTTCTCCCTTCTGTTCGGTAGTGATGGTGCTACTCTCACCACTGCCTACACTGATCACCTGTTGTTCCACTCTGTCCTGGCCCACCATCAGTTTTCGCCTGTGATCATCTCACCAATGATGGTGTCTACCCTCACTTCATTTGTGGTGGCTCTGCTCACACCTCCAGTGATGCTGCCCCTGTACTAGGCCTTTTATTTTCCTTATGCGGGTGGTGCTCGACCGGAGTGTGATACATTTGGGCCTCCTCACCTCTCTCTGTTGGCCACTACCTTGAGTGCTTCCAATTCTGCTAGCATAGCCAAACATTTCTTGGCAGTGGTTGCCCACTCTTCCTATGGTCCAGCTGTTATTTTTCTTGTACTAGCCGTGCATCTCCGATTTTCATATGGTTTTCCAGACAGCATCACCATGAATCCCTTACCATGCACTTGCCACATTTACAGAAGTGTACTGTAGGTACGCTGCGGCCCCTGCTGCTTCTAACTCTACTTAGGGGTATTATATGGAGAAAAAAACAGACAGTACAAAGCGCTAGACTGTTTTCATCCAAATTTCAATCAGCCACTCGGCATCAGGGGCGCCAGCTGTGCCAATAAGTGGCACATATACTGTAGTAAATAGCGCTGCACTCGCAGGTAACGTGTCGCTTCCGCGTGGTTATGTGCCCAAATGACGCCGCACCAGTGTTCATATGCTGATGAGTATTTAGCTCGCCAGTCGTTCACTTGGCAGTCAGTGCATGGTTGAAGCTCAATGCAGGCCGGTTCTGCGGCCCATCAGATGGGGTAATCTTGCCCTGATTGTTGGAACCTCCCATTCAGCACTTGGACTTCTGTCAGCTGCTACCGAGTGCAATGCTTTGCTAGACCTGTTTCTCAACCACCCACGAGTCCACAGCCTCGCAGGACCCTCTCGCTGGTCATCCTGTCCATTAATTAATGAGTCAATGTCATTAATTAATGGGTCAATCAAAGAGCTGGCTACGCTAATAATTGTCCATTATGGCTTTCATGGATTTCGCCATTGTGAGCATCTACTAGACATTTTCAACGATTGGCATTTCAGTTCGTGATCAAGAAGAGTTGATGCTCGCCCCCAGAAACTGTACTGTTTCTTAGTTAGTGAAAAAGCAGATTTATTGCTACCTGTATCTTTCAATCGTCGCCTGTAGCACCTCCTCAGCGACTGACAGAAAACTTCGTCTCTGAGAGATTCAGCTCTACAGAAATGTACAGTAAGCACAACATCGCGTAGAGATGATAAATGAACACCTCTAAAAATCTCTTCAGAAACGTAGACATTCTTAAACTCAGGTGTCAAAACATTCATTTCTACATGGTACTTGTGATTAATACGTGACTGGTCATTAAAAATGCAAGGCCGTTATAAAAGTGTGCAACAACTGTCAAGTGTACTACATCCTTCTGGTGATAAGTGGAAGCATGTAGATGGGTAACAGTATACACCTTGTTGCAGCGTGCCATCATATTTTTGTCTCACAAGAGTATCCAAGAATGGGAGTGACCTGTCTTGTTCCACCTCGTGGTGAACTGCATGTTGGGGAGGGCCTAATTTAGATGTTTCAGAAACTCGTCCATTGCTTCTTACTCATTTGTCCACATGACGAAGGTGTCATCCACATAGCAGTAAAAGCCCGTCAATGTTAGAGTGGCCTGCTGCAAAATCTTCCCTGCACTGTCATCCACATATCAATTTTCTATTGGTGGTCCCACAGCCATGCCTTCCATCAATTCATATTTATTTCTTAGCCTAGCGGAATAGACCCGTGACTGACTTAGCAGAAAGACATCACAGCATAGTGCTGGAAGAAGCCTCAGTTATATGTGTTCTTGTGCAATAAGCTGTATTTTGACTATGTTTACATTGCGGAAGTTGTCAACCCGCCCTTCTGAAAAGCGAATTGCAATACCGTCAAAGCACATCAAGGGTGAAGTGCCGCTGATACAGAAGGAGTGGGCCACCAAGGAGGCAACTTTGACTCTCGCCCCGATGCAGCTCGAAGGAAACTGCTGCTATTTCATAAATAGTGGCAGAGCGTGTTCGCATAATGCTTCTCGTTTTTGACAAGCCTACAACAATCTCCTAAAGTGGGCAAGACGTGGCTCCGTTTGCAGTTGTAATGCAGTGACTGTACACGCGAGCCTGTCGTCGGAGATGTGCGAATCGGACGCATTTCGCAACTTTTCGGATTCCAATAACCCTGTGTCTTAAGATATGTCCCTTCGTTACAGTGGGAACGCTGGTCATCAGCTGCAACAGAAGTGGCGGATGTAGTGCAGCAACAGTGAAATTTGCAGACAATCCTTAACTACAGTAAAGAGCACACAGTTTGACTTTCTGTAAAGAATGCCATTTAATGACTCCTGCTGTTTTTCACAATATAGTTCACTGTAGACTTAAGATGTTGCGCAACATTAGTTAACGCTTCCATTCTGCTATTGTAAGAGGATTGCTGTTTAAGTACTTTCGACGCTTTAACTACTTCTACACTCTTCATGCGACCACACGATAGATCGTCCCATATGCAATTACAAACAATGCTTTTAATGATATTCCTTAACAACTGATAAGAGCCACGCCCGACACGCCTTCTCACAGTAGCCTCCTGCCAGACTGCTTTTTCTCATGCAACAATCAATGTAACTGGTGAGACCCACCAGAGATGTGTCTGTTTACTGTGGTCCCCATTCTCCAATTGGAGCTAACAGCCGTGACTTTTGAGCTGCCAGACAAGAGGGCGTCTGTATCACTGGTTTCAGCGAATTCCAGCCACAGAAATTTTGTTTTACTACACGTGTTGGGGCCTAGATCAGCCAAAAACAAGTTTCTGACGTGGGTGACGCTGTGACGTCGGCCCATGTCACCCAGGTGCCACACTGGAACCTCCAAATCATTCCAAGGCCATATTGACCTTCAATGCAGTCTTTGCATGGTACTGTACAACCTTATGCAGTCCCAGATATGCGTTCTCTAACATAAATGTTACACTCTGTCAGGCGGCTATCTGGTGGACTGGATATTGCAAAGAGAGGAGGTGGGTTGCGTCGTAGCCTAACGGAAGAAATCCGTGACGGTCTCAACAAACAGACAGTGCAGGAACCTCATTGACAGGTGTTCTTGCACCAGAAACCATGTACAGACTGTGATCATATTGCGAAAGTCATCTGCCAGGCCTCCCCAACGTCTATTCTTTGTGCCCTGATTGCACCGGAAGGAAAGTGTTTCCATTTCAGAGATGATTATGGACTGAGCTCACATAAATACTGCCCACTTTAGACAAGCATCGTCAATTATCGCTTGCAGGCAGCTACGATGGAACCTCTACACCTTTCAGTGTACGTCAGGCTGCCACTGCCAGCCACTATCTTCAGTAGCTGCGACTCTGCTGTCCGCACCCAAGTCCGAATGCTCCCAACTTAATGTCCTCCAGCCGGTGGGCCACCTACTAGCTAACTTCCATCCACCGCTGGCCGCCCACCCTGGAGGCCAGCAGTTTGTGCCTGGGCCACTCAGCTGCCCAGTCGCCATCGCCTGTGCGAGCAAATGTTGCTGCTTCTTGCAACCCTATGCGTGCACCACTCTGTTGCCATTCGTCGCCCTGTGCGTGCTTGCTCCTTGGCTGCCAGCACTGACGCTGCTGTTCATCCCACGCTCCACGTTTCGACTCTGGCACATCTTGGTGCAACCCGCACTGAGTTGCACATCTGTCCAGCTATTGCGACTGACTTCGTGGAGTCAGTCGTACTGGCGTGCCGACCGTATGGTTGGGAGCTAATGATGTACTATACTGCTGGAGTGCTGACCATGTAACCTCGCAGCCTGCTGGGCAGCGCGATGCCATACGTGGCCACGACAGGAGGCCGCTTGCTGAACAAGCAGGCTCCACCGACTGAGACCATCCTGCGCCTCAGCGACGCTTACCCCCTCCAGCACCACTCGACTGAAGTTGTCTGACAAAAAATTAAAGAATATAAGAAAACGTTGTTAAAATGACTTTACATCGGACGTCTGCTTAGTACCTACTCACTACAACACTGCAACCATGCACAGGGTGGGGAACTGAAGGCTTTTCTGACCGCTAGGAGCCCAGATAGACCACCCACCACAGAGGTCATTCACCTCTTACCTCTACCTAGTAGACTCCATCAGAGGGGCAGTGGGCGGAGGGGAGCACAAACTCGCACAAACTCGAAAAATCTATTCTTCTGGAGAAGACAAGAATTTCAATTACTTATTCACAGGGAAAACCTGAACTGCGTATATTGAGAACTAACGCATTTTAGGTAAGCTTCACCAGCGCGCAGCACCTTTACACGTATAACATGTGCCATACGTGACCTTCATCGCAGTTATCAATTTGCCGTAATCTTATATTCTGTCAAGAGATATTTTTATAAATATGCTGACAGCAATCGGTATGAGTGCGCTACCTAATATATTCCAAAAACGCCGCGCAATAAAACGGGTTTCTTCTGGGGCTCACACCTCCGGTTCCGTTGGTGACAGAAAGGTGCGGTCAAGTGTTTCGAATCATTTGTATACCCTACAGAAGGATCGTCTTAATGTCATTATCCTACAGTACAGGGTGAAGGTATGGACATTACACACTTGCTCCTGCTTAGGCAAATGGAGGGAATTGGCTGGTTCTTTTTGGATTTGATGTGAACTATGGTGGGTCCTAAGGTGCTTATGGAGGCACCAATAGTTCATGGACGGTTCCTTGAAAGCCCTACAAAAGTGTTCTTTCCACTTTTTCGTACCATACCGAGCCTCGGATCACAAGACGGCTTTTTGAGATATATACCTAAGATCTTGATCTCAAACACCTTGAAAAATTATTAAGATCGTCATCCGTTTCCAAAATAGGGAAGTTCAAAGTTACCCTACTTTTACAATAAAATACGCATTAGTTGAAAACATTCTTGATTGCAATTTTAGTTTTTTTATTTATCAACTACGCGTTTCACCTTATTTAGGCGTCTTCAGGCTGATCTACATAGAAAACAGAGAACAAATACATCTATTTAAGGACGCGATCGCGTTGTGCAGATTTGGATGACCTAAAAGCATGCTTAAACAGATCAAATACTGAAAGAGGTTATGCAGGTCTTGGAGTCACTCACGTCCATCTAGAAAGGTAAGGCCTTAACATAAGGCTTCGGCAATATGATTACATTTTTGAGTGTCCGATCATTGGTGAATTCTTTTATCCGTTTTTACTATTTCATATTTCTAGTATTTACCGATGTTAACGAAGGCGATGTTGGCCCGATGTACTCGACGATGCCCTTTAACTACATTTTCTAATGAATCGTCCTAAGAGATACCAAATTAAGGTATTTCCTCTTTCAGTATTTGATCTGTTTAAGCATACTTTTAGGTTATCCAAATCTGCACAACGCTATCGCGATCCTTAAATAGATGTATTTGTTCACTGCTTTCTATGTAGATCAGCCTGAAGATGCGTAAATAAGGTGAAACGCGTAGTTGATAAATAAAAAAACTAAAATTGCAACCAAAACTGTTTTCAACTATACTACTAAACACTGGTTTGCTGATTCATGTCACAGATGAATTGGAAGAATTTCTATAAAATACGAATGTATCATTCGGTATGAGACGAATCGTAAATAATAAATAACCGCAATTAATTGCTCACATGTTATCGTTGTATTCTGTAGGCATTATCTGTAGTGCCACATCCCCCTTTTCAAAAATCTTTATCTATTATCAAGAAACATGCCAAAAATATCGTTTTTGGGTACCAAAAAGGAGCCACAGATCCCAAGACAGCTAGGCAAAGGAAATGAGTGTTATTTTGACGGTGTATTCCCACGATACAGATCGCGGAAAACCTGAAAAGTTTTCTTGATATCTTTATCCGTTCCGAGAAACAAACGTTCAAAGTAATCCCATCTGTAGATGTAAAATACGCATGTAAAATTCGGTGTGAGGCAAAAACGTAGTTTATGAAGTCACGTAAATATAAATTAGTTTTGCGTTATTTCAGTTTCACATACGTAAACTACCAAAATTTTGCTAACCCATAAAGTTGTTTGCATGTGAGTGACATGCCTGCTATGGCAGGAAAACAAAGGGAACAAGCGGAAAAATGATCCTACCGGAGCACAAGAAATGCAAATATGCTCCTGTTTAAAAGACTCTGACAGAAACTAGAGTACGAACTGGCTTATTCTGTCTCCCTCAGCACCTTTAAAATTTTTCCTAAGCATCTTGGAATGCGAACATTTTAGCGCTATTTTATGCTGAAAGAGAAGGAGGCAGTGGTAGTGGAACACTACTATGATACGGAGTGAAGGAGACATTGTCGGCGGGAGAGGAACAAAGAGAGGTAGAAAATGGAAGTGGATGAGAGCCAGTGATATGAGAGTCTATGACAATGCCAACGAGGAAAAAAGATAATGACAGTGAGGAAAATGAGCAGCAGTGGGGAGGAATGAATGAGATAGTAGTTGCAAGAGAGAGCAAGAGGGAGGCAGTGAGAGTGAAGGGAGACAGAATTAGTAGCACAATATGAAGGTGACTATGGAAGTGGGACACAAGACAGTGACAGTTACAGAGACGCAAAGAGATAACGACCATGAGTTGGACTGAATGAATGAGTGAGTGAGAATGGGCAAGTGGGAGTGGATGGGTATGAGCGACTTACAGAGATCGACTAGCGTGTGTCAGAGAGTTAGTTAGGGGGGCCTGTGTGAGTGAGAGGGGAGCTGCATGTTGAAAAGACCACGAGTATGATCGCATGCCAAAATATTTGAGAAATTTTTTAAAAGTGCTGAGGAAGGCAGAATGAGGCAGCTGGTACCTCAATTTTCAGTCAGAGTCTTTTAAACAGGACCATATTCGCCTTTTTCGTGCTCCGACAGGGGCATTTTTCCTCCGGTAAATGGCTCTGAGCACTATGGGACTTAACTTCTGAGGTCATCAGTCCCCTAGAACTTAGAACTACTTAAACCTAACTAACCTAAGGACATCACACACATCCATGCCCGAAGCAGGATTCGAACCTGCGACCGTAGCGGTCGCGCGGTTGCAGACTTTAGCGCCTAGAACTGCTCGGCCTCACAAGCCGGCGGCCATATAGAAAACATGTCGTCTATGTATGTGAACCAGCAGGGTGGGCATACAGGAGCTTCTTGCGTTGCTTCTAAGGCCTCCCTGAACATGCCGGCTGCTAACGGGGACAGGGGTAGCACAGCACACCTATGGCTGAACACCAGAAACACTGCGTCATGAAAAGTGAGGTTCAACGTAACCCGCGTAGCTGCCAAGCAGCCAGGGATGATGAATGGCAATCGAAATTTTGAAACATCCTAAAACTGTGAAGAGAGAGGATGGTTGAGAGGTTCCATGCCCTCTTTTGCATGTCTCCTCTCATTTTCACCAATTTTATTAATGTTCTATGTCATTGCACAGTAGTAACAGAACGAATAAGGTTATTGTAATGAGAGTATTTGTACTGTGAGCTCAAAAAAATACTTTTCACTTGATTCCCAAACATGTTGTTTTACTTCCGTGGGAGGCCTGGGCGAGGCGAGCATTGTAGGACGCGGCACACTGCGTTTCTGGTTGGGAGCTGCACTTCCCTGAATTCTGAGGTGTTCGTACAATAGGCTTAAGCGCCGGGCGGAACGACTGACGTCGGTCGAGTTTCGCCTGTTGTATGCAGGGCGAAACGACCTGCGAGACGTCTGAGTGTCGCCGCAGTTTATGCGTTTGCCGGTCCAGCGCGTCCAGAACGAAGATTCGTGGCACTGACTGACTGCATTGTCCTCATGATTCTGAGAATACTGGTGGACTGTGCCCTGCTGGGTGCGACTGTCTGGCACCAGATGGCCGGTTGTCTAGGCAGGTTTTTTAAGTAGCTGGTCAAACGGCAACTTCAGTGCCCTCAGCTGAGTAGCAGGGGCATGACTGGTTAACTTAAACTGAGGCTAGTTGAAGTCATAAAGCCCTGCTCGAAATTGGATGGAACGGTCGCTATTGGCACGAATGATGTTTTGAGACAGTGTGGGAGAATTTTGGAATCAGAACTGAATGCTGATTCGCGGTTTTCGAGGAGAGTAGGAAATTGAGCAATGCTGGCTTCGTTCTTGCATCGCATCACAGAGGGGATTCGAGGTCTGATCTTCCTCGGAGTCGAACGGGCTTGCGACTTGGTCGCTCTTTTTCGGAAGAACTTAGAATTCTTCGGACAGCCTTCGAGGCCAGGGGTTGACACAGAGTTGCTGCACGGCAGAATTCGCCGCCTGCATCATCAGGACGCTGCCTGCCGACGACGTGCTGCAGATTTCAGTACTGGTACAGTATTTTGCGGCTCCGGCATTGTAGGACGTTATCAATTTTATACTGAGTCCCTCAGCAGCATGAGCGTTCGCTTTGCTACAAGTCCACCTTGCTTGTTTCTCCATGTGATCCCATTCGAGCTCTCACTAGTAATTGCGATACTGCTATATAGCCGGGAGATTAATATTTGATTCATTAGGGTCTCCAGTCAGTATCGTCAATCGTTCGCATCACAGAGAATAGGAGCCCCTTGTTCTCGAGCCAACTCTTACTCTCATAATATTCCAGTGTACCCTGTCCTTTAACCCACTGTTTGTGTCGATAGTCATTTACATTTATGTTGTGATGTATAATGAATCTCACTGTAATATTTAATCCGCATATCATTTCGTAGATATATGCAGGATGCCATTTAATGTTGTTTATTATGATAAAGCTATCTTTTTTTCTGAGTAGATTACGATTTTTATTAAATTACTGTGAGTGTGCACTCCTTATTTTACCAACTAGCAGGGTCCACCATCATTTTCTTCCGTTACCATTAAGCACATAATCAATTAGGTGGTATGTAAGGAGGTGGTCGAGTGCATGTCCAGTTCTCACGCAAAATTCGCCTGAATTAAAGAGGTACAAACTCTTCTCAACCCCAGCACCTCGCATGATCTTAGGCTTGCTCTATGCTGGCTATCAGCCACCAGAGCCCAACAAGCCGCACTGAGGGCACTGTAACCGTGGTAGAAACTGATAGCTACCTACAGTACGCGGTACGATGCCCAGAAAACTTTCAGGTCAGTAAATGTAACATTGCCATTTCTTACTTCCATACATCAGAAATTGCATTGCATACTCATCAGATTTTAATGAGGAAACGTCTGTTCGCAGAATCTCTTGCACGTAGGACAATCCAACTCTTATTGCAAACTGAAAAAGCATTAATTTTTATTTGCATATTATTCCATAAAGTCAGCAATATAAAGGAGACGGAGTATATATTCTAGACTTCGAGTCAAGGACAACTGCAAAGGTGAGAAACTTAAAAATAGGTATTACTTGATAAAAGCAAGGCCTCCGGCTCAGATTGTGTACCAGTCAGGTTCCTTTCAGAGTATGTTGATACCACGACTCCAACTTAAGCATTCGTATACAACCACTCGCTCGTCGAAATCCCTGTATCTACAGGCTGGAAAGCTGCACAGCGCAAGCCAATACCCAACAAAGAACATAGGAGTAATCCGCTGAGTTACAGACTCATATCGCTGACGACGATTTGTAGTAGGGTTTTAGAGCATAAATCGTGCTCTAATATTATGAAATACCTGGAAGGAAATGATTTATTGATAAATAACCAACACGGATTCTGAAAATATCGTTCTTGTCATACACAACTACCTCTTTAGTTTCACGAAGTAATGAGTACTATCGACAGGGGACGTCAAGTAGATACGACATTTCTAGATTTCCGGAAGGCTTTTGAAACCGTTCCTCGAAAGAAACTTCTAATCAAATTGCGTGCCTATGGAGTATCGCTTCAGTTGTGCGACTGGATTCGCAATTTCAACTCAGAGAGGTCACAACACGTAGTAATCGACGGCAAATCATTGAGGATGATAGAAATGGTATCCGACGTTGCCAAAGGAAATTTTATAGCCCCACTGTTGTTCCTGATCTACATAAACGATGTAGAAGACAATCTCAGCAGCATTGTTTGCAGATATGCAACCGAT
Source organism: Schistocerca serialis cubense (assembly GCF_023864345.2). Classification (NCBI taxonomy): domain Eukaryota; kingdom Metazoa; phylum Arthropoda; class Insecta; order Orthoptera; family Acrididae; genus Schistocerca; species Schistocerca serialis. Next base: position 142,706,419 of record NC_064638.1, on the reverse strand, counting down.
TATCATCTTTTAAAGTCATCTAAAGATCAATACCAATTGCAGAATGACTTGTACACGATATTAGTAGGGTGCGGAAAGGGGAAAATGTCTCTCAATAAGGAAAAGTGTTAGGTCACCCGTATGAGAACGACAGGAAATCCGGTATATTTTCGCTACACGATAAATCAATTCGACTAAATACAATATGTGATCAAAAGTATCCGGACATCCCCGGAAACATACGTTTTTCATATTAGGTGCATTGTCCTGCCACCTGCTGCCAGGTACTCCGTTTCAGCGACCTCAGTAGTCATTAGACATCGCGTGAGAGTAGAATGGGGCGCTCCACGGAATTCACGGACTTCAAACGAGGTCAGGTGATTGGGTATCACTTGTGTCATACGTCTGTACGCGAGATTTCCACGCTCCTAAAGATCCCTAGGTCCACTGTTTCCATTGTGATAGTGAAGTGGAAACGCGAAGGGACACGTACGGCACAAAAGGGTACAGCCGACCTCGTCTGTTGACTGACAGAGACTCCCGACAATTGAAGAGGGCCGTAATGTGTAATAGGCAGACATCTGTCCAGACCATCACACAGGAATTCCATACTGCATCAGGATCCACAGCAAGTACTATGATAGTTAGGCGGAAGGTGAGAAAACTTGGATTTCATAGTCGAGCGGCTGCTCGTAATCCATACATCACGCCGGTAAATGCCAAACGACGCCTCGCTTCGTGTAAGGAGCGTAAACATTGGACGATTGAACAGCGGGAAAACATTGTGTGGAGTGACGAATCACGGTACACAATGTGGCGATTCGACGGCAGGGTGTGGGTATGGCGAGTGCCCGGTGAACATCATCTGCCAGCGTGTGTAGTGACAACAGTAAAATTCGGAGGCCGGTGTTGTGTTTTTTTTATGGAGGGAGCTTGCACCCATTGTTGTTTTGCGTGGCACTATGACAGCACAGGCCTACATTGATGTTTTAAGCACCTTCTTGCTTCCCAATGTTAAACAGCAGTTTGGGGATGGCGATTACATCTTTCAAAACGATCTAACACCAGTTCATAATGCACGACCTGTGGTGGAGTGGTTACACGACAATAACATCCCTGTAATGGACTGGCCTGCACAGAGTCCTGACCTGAATCCTATAGAACACCTCTGAGATGTTTTGGATCGCCAACTACGTGCCAGGCCTCACCGACCGTCATCGATTCCTCTCTTCAGCGCAGCACTCCGTGAAGAATGGCCTGGCCATCACCGAGAAACCTTCCAGCACCTGATTGAACGTAAGCCCGCGAGAGTGGAATCTGTCATCAAGGCTAAGTGTGGGCCAACACCATATTGAATTCCAGCATTACCGATGGAGGGCGCCACGAATTTTTAATTCATTTTCAGCCAGGTGTCCGGGTACTTTTGATCACACAGTGTATCTAGGAATTACAAGAACGAACAACTTAAATTGGAAAGATCACATGGATAATTTTGTGGGGAAGGCAAACCGAACATTGCGTTTTATTGGCAAAACAGTTAGAAATTGCAACGGGTCTACTAAAGAGACTGCCTACACTACGCTTGTTCGTTCTGTGCTAGGCTACTGTGCGCTGTATGGGATCCTTACCAGACAGCATTGGGGGGAAAGCATCGCAAAAGTTCAAAGAATGGCAGCTCGTTTTGTATTATCGTGAAATAGGGGAGAGGGTGCCTCGGATAAAATAATAATATTTCGATGGCAATCACTAAAAGAGGGGAACTTCTTGTTGCGTCGAGGTCCTTCAACGAAATTACAGTCATCAACTTTCTCCTCTGAATGTGAAAATATTTGACTGTAGTCAATCTGCGTAGGGAGAAATGACGGTCATTACAAAATAAGAGAAATCAGTGCTCATATAGAAAGATTTAACTGTACTTCACTGTATCTCACGCGCTGTCAGAGAGTTGAACACCAGAGAAATAGTCGAAGGTGGTCGAGGAGCGCTCTGCCAGGCACTTACGTGTGAATTCGAGACTAGTCATATGGATGTAGAAGACTGGGGGTTAACGTGCCGTCAATGACCAGATCGTTACAAACAGATAATAAGATCGCACTCAAGAATGACAGGGAGGGAAATCCGTCGTGTCCTTTCCACAGGAACCATGACGTTGTTTTAAACGATTTACCGGAAGAACAGAAGAACAAAACCTTGATGACCAGATGGGTATTTCAACCACCGTTCTCCCAATTGCAAGTCCAGAGTGTCAAACACCGCACCACATCACTTGGCGTCAGTAACCTAAAAAACTAAACTAACATGAAGGCCCAAGCGGTACCGACCGGCCGCCGTGTCGTCAGCCCACAGGCGTAATTGTATGCGGATATTCGCAGTCGGCACACCACTCTCCCGGCCGTTATCAGTTTTCTAGACCGGAGCTCCTAGTTCCTCTGTTTGCCTCACAAGGGCTGAGTGCACCCCTCTTGCCAGCTGCGGTCGGCAGACTGGACGATGATCCATCCAAGTGCTAGCCCAGCCCGACAGCGCTTAACTTCGCTAATCTGACGGGTACCGGTGTTACCACTGCGGCAAAGCCGTTGGCTTGTGAATAATATAGCGAGGGTATAAATCCCTAAGCTGTTCTATCGTGCATAGGCATAGCACTTCTCATTAGGAGCAAACACATGCGACTGATGTGTAACACAAAAGGGTTTTCAGTTGTGTGACAAAAAAGGGATCGACAGCATTTAGTAAAAGCTGGATACTTGATTTCCTAAACTACTGAACTTCCGTGATGCCTGAAGGATGCTGTCATTAAGTAGACGAATGTGAGCGAAAGAGTTTTTCTATCGCTCAAAAAAATATCTAACCAGCTAGTAAATTAGTGGTCAGCTCAACAATATTTCTCCAATAGTAAAAAACTACATAGTCCCACGTATGAGAAACTGGTCCACATGAACAATATATGCTAAGTAGTCAGCCGATTCCATTAGTTGAACATCTAAGACTTCCTGGTACTCGACGACAGCCATCTGGAAACTTCTCTTCTTTCCTTCCCTTTACTGAATTTCGACGCAAAAACCGAACAGAAGAGTTTACAAGCCACAGCCCATTACGCCCTTTTTAACATTAACCTTCTCTTTCTTGGCTTTACGATTCTATTATTGCCACTGTTTTACTGTACACATAATTACTTACTTCTTTACAGTCGTAGTTACGATTGTGTAGGAAGGCCACTCATTCTTTTAATATACACCATCTGCACGATGAACATCATTCTATCAAAATTGTTCTGAGGCGTTCCCAGCATTAACCGTAGACAGGATCATTACTATTCGTAATAGCTTGTTGGACACGTCTAGAACATGGGACTAAATACAACAGTTTTCTTGTTGAGCAGAGGCGAATAAGGAGCACGTGTGCTCCGTCATCATGACACTTCACATTTCAAGTAAAAGCGGTGGCCGACCTCTCTTGCTATTCGCTGGAGAACTTACTTAGCATGTCTTAACACGCCCGAGTGTTACCGCCGGTTTTGGGTGGCAAACGTACTCCTGCTTTGTTTAGTGTAGTGGTAGGAATTATTACAATTACTTAGATTGGAGTTGTTATGGAAAACATCAAACTGTAATTACGTTAAAGCTGTGTGTCTAATCTTCGCCTATAATACCAGCCTCGAGAATTCTAGTGGGACTGTCCGGGTAGAATAACGACGGAGCGTCTGCGGCTATGATTAAGTTTGCAACAAAAACCCACCGTCGACGTCGGGCCGCGTTAACGTGTAACGGCCGTAATTTTAAGCTGCTTGCTGCGTTGTTGCTGTTGCAAACTTCTGATTAAGTATGCTGCTCCAATGTGTAAACTGCGTTATTAATAATCCAGCTGAAACTACTTGTCGCACATTCAGACTGAAATAGGTGGCGCATCAATTACGGCACTGAAATCGTGTTCGACTGACCATTCAGATTTACAGTTATCTTCCTCCTGGTAAATCGATTAAGAGGTAACATCGGACTGATTCCTTTAAAAAGGACACCACGGATTCCTTCCCCCTTTCTTGTCCTGTCCCATCTCGTATCTAGTCACCCCGTAGCCGATGCAACGTTAAATACTGATCTTCTTCCATTTATACAGAAATATAGAAAAAAAAACATACAACACAAAACATTCGCATCCAGAAGCTAGAGACAGTTTATAGAAGAACCTACAAGATGCACAATAAAAAATGTTTGTCCAAAGACACTAAAAGTAGGTCCTACAGTACAGCATTAAAACATGAAGTCCTGTATGCCAGTGAACCCTGACATATCGCATAAAAGGTGACCTAGAAAACTTACTAAAGGAAGAACGTAAAATCATCACAAAGATACTAGAACCAAAGAAAACAGAAAAGGGCTATAGACTACAATCTCGTCAAACAACTGAAAAATTGTTCAACCTTGCAGCAGACATTAGAAAAAGGCGTTTATAATTTTATGGGCACGTCTCTAGGCTTCCCAAAACAAGACTTACGCATAAAATTCTTAAATACTTAGAAGGACTTAAAACTATACCCTGGATACAAGAGATCAAAAATGATCTACGAAAAGCTCAGACAAATTATTAAGATATTTTGGACAGAAATGTATTTAAGCACAAAGTTAACAGATGGGAAGTTAAGTCAGAGAACGAAGCTTCGAAGAAAGCAGGTGCTAAATGGACACAGCAAAGGAAAAAAGCTTATACAGAAAAAATGAGAACAGTGTGGGAAAAAATAAAAAGAATCAAGAAGCTTTGCGTGATCGAACAGGGTCTAATCGCACATAGTAATAATAATAATACAGGAAAAAAGCGAAAACAGTTACACCTATCTTCTAGATCATTTTACCTAGGAAAAGCAGCGCGAGAGTTCAAAACGAGGTTTGAAAAACACAGGTATGCGAGCAGCAGTAGCGCATTAGGTATCCATTTAAAAAATAAAAGCCATATGCTGACAGAATTAGAGTACAGCATGACAGTTCTTCACACAGGAAGGGAAACAATTTGGACTTCTAGAAGGAATTGGAAATACATGCATTCAGTCAAGTGGCTCCAGAACTGCTGATCAGCGAGAAAATCAGTAGTGGTAGGAAATGGTTTTTTAGTCTTTTTGTCGATTTTTTGGGGGAGGCATGTGGAAACTATGACAACTTTTGTAACCGTTTTTCTGAAGTTGCATGTATAGGCAAAAACCTTTCCGCTTACTATTTTATGTGCTCTACAACGGTTAGTGAATACCACATTGGTTAGGTTCATCAATGGTTCAGGAGGAAAATGCCTTCGGTTTCCACGTTTGACCTTTAGTCAGGAAGTGCGCAAGCAAATCAAAAATTTTCTTTTGTAATTATGACATCTTTTTATTCCAAATAAATATTTTACTATGTTGAAATGTGCAATCTCGTGCCCATATACTACAGTGATGTTTCTTTTATTGTGCTTACATACAGGAACGCTACATGTATTTTTGGTCTTGTATTTTACTGTTTTAACGGGCAGTAAACATTTTGGCATATGAATAGCCGCAATAATAAACCACAGTATGGTCAAATGTCTTAATATTTTATGTTCGTCGAATAGTCAAGAAGTGTAATTGCAAATCCAAACAAATCCTTCTGTAATCTTGGACAAGTCATGTGTTTCCAAGACAATACTTTTTGTACAATTTTGTAATGTAATTTCTTATACTTTGTACTGCTGCGATGTGTGTTTTAATGTGCCTATGTGCTGGCAGGCAACATATATTTTTAGTTGCTATTGGTTACTGTTTTAATTTGTATTAAACATATCGGCATTTGCACAACCGCAATGACGTAAGGTATTGTACCGCGTGGTTTACCTAGCAAGTGCGAGTGCACTGAAGAAGCAATTTTTCTAGTTCGTCACAAGACCGCCTTTCCCATTTTCCAAGTGTGAATTGTATGTCACATCTTTTGGTTCGTGAACGTATGAGTAAACAACAAGCTGTCAAATTTATTTTTGTTATGAAACGGTATGTATTGGTTCTGACACTTAATTCGATTTTGCGCTTTCTTCTTAACATTTCGGGCATTTTTTAAATATATAACTAATTATTTTTTATATTGTTTACACCAGGAAATCTGAGGATGGACAGAGTCCGAAACACGTCACTTGGAGCAAATGCACTAAAAAAAAAAGAAAATAGTGCCTGTTTGTAACTGCAGTAACTACTAATGACTTTTATATGCTCCTGTTAACAATAATCAAATGTTCGTAATAGGGGATCCCATTATTCCGTGGTCTGCAACGTGATTAAAAATAGATCGACCTGGACCTCCTTCATCCACGATTTAAGACCGCAAAAATTGTAATAACTGTCTGCACTTGAGAGATTATTGGTGCTTTCAAAATATTTCTCTCAGTCTTGAAAGTAAGGATCAGTTCGTTAATCAGTTTTTCTAGTGTTATTCTCAGTACAAAATGGGACGTATGTGAAATCACTTTCGTCCTGATGAGTGGAAAGTAGAAGTTCCGTAAAGCACTAATATATAGTTACATATTTAAAAAATGTCCCAAATGTTAAGAAGAAAGCGCAAAATCGAATTAAGTGTCAGAACCAATACATACCGTTTCATAACAAAAATAAATTTGACAGCTTGTTGTTTACTCATACGTTCACGAACCAAAAGATGTGACATACAATTCACACTTGGAAAACGGGAAAGGCGGTCTTGTGACGAACTAGAAAAATTGCTTCTTCAGTGCACTCGCACTTGCTAGGTAAACCACGCGGTACAATACCTTACGTCATTGCGGTTGTGCAAATACAGATATGTTTAATACAAATTAAAACAGTAACCAATAGCAACTAAAAATATATGTTGCCTGCCAGCACATAGGCACATTAAAACACACATCGCAGCAGTACAAAGTATAAGAAATTACATTACAAAATTGTACAAAAAGTATTGTCTTGGAAACACATGACTTGTCCAAGATTACAGAAGGATTTGTTTGGATTTGCAATTACACTTCTTGACTATTCGACGAACATAAAATATTAAGACATTTGACCATACTGTGGTTTATTATTGCGGCTATTCATATGCCAAAATGTTTACTGCCCGTTAAATCAACAACACAGATATAGTAAAATTTGGAAAAAATACAAAAAAATTCACAGGCGTTATTCATTAAACAAAACTAGACTTCGTGGCTTGCCGGTAAACAGTTGCAACAGAAACAAGAAAACATGTGACCGAAATGTACTTTATGCCGTACAGTTGGTACAAGTTTGAAATGTACTTTACACTCCGCCTCAGTAGCGGCGCGGCCAACGTGGCGCATTGCTAAACGAAAGGACCCGCGTTCGATTCCCCGGCAGGCTGGAGATTTTTCCCGATCGGTGATTGGGTGTTACGTTGTCCTTCTTTCGTATCGTCATTATTGATATTCCACTATTAATATGGCTGAATGGGCACGACCCGAAAGCTAACAAAAAATAAAACACCTTACCGCAGATCAAGAACGTGGTAACACGAAAATGATTAAACTCGCAGAACTATTTACAACTCACTCTAAGACAAAATAAAAATGACGCTCCACAGAGGAATTATGGCAATGGGAGGGAAATCGGTGGACGTGATGTACATTAGCGACAAGCAAATGATTACACTTTCAGAAAAATTGGATGAGTTATTCAAGAGAAACTGCTTCACAAATTGAGCAAGTCAATAATAATATTTTGGTCCACCTCTGACCATTATGCGAACAGTTATTCGGCTTGGCATTGATTGACAGAGTTTCTGGATGTCCTCCTGAAGGATGTCGTGGTTTTGAGGCAAAGAACTCAACGAGCCATATTCGGAGCGCATTTACATCCGGAAAGGAGGTTGCCTGAAGGTTGTTCGGTAGAGACCGGAAAAAGTCAAAATATGATGGTGCAAGATCAGATGAGTAAAGTGGGTGGGGAATGATCCCCTAACTCAAATTCTGCATAGTGTTTTTTGTCAGTGTAGCAGAGCGCGGGCGGGCGTTAACGTATAGTAGCATCACTTCGTGCAGGCATTCTGGTCGTTGTTCTTGGATTGCGTCTGCAAGACGTCTCAGTTGTTGACAATAAATTTCAGCAGTGATAGTTACACGCACAACAGAATCAAATGGTTCAAATGGCTCTGAGCACTATGGGACTAAAATTCTGTGGTCATCAGTCCGCTAGAACTTAGAATTACTTAAACCTAACTAACCGAAGGACATCACACACATCCATGCCCGAGGCAGGATTCGAACCTGCGACCGTAGCAGTCGCGCGGTTCCAGACTGCGCGCCTAGAACCGCTAGACCACCGCGGCCGGCATAACAGAATCTTTTCTGGATTCGCGCAGGTCTTTTTATGGGGAGTTGCTGCTTCGTTTCGGTTTAACCATTCCTTCCTTTTATTTTTGTTATCATAAAGACACCATTTATCGTCACCAGTAACGATACGGGATAGGAATGGTCGGTGTTGTTCACGAGCCAGTTGATGGCGAGCAAGCAGAGATGCACATATGGCTAACCGCTGGTTTTTGTGATTTTGGCTCAGAACATGCGGTACACATACACCCGATTTTTGAACCTTCCCTGTCACATGCAAATGTTTCACGATGATGGGATGATCACAGTTCATCACATTTGCCAGTTCTCGAATAAACTGACGTCGATCGTTGGAGACTAATGTGTTTAAACGATCTTCATCAAACCTTGAAGGTCTTCCTGAATGTAGAGAATGAGTAATATCAATACGATCCTTCTTAAAACGAGAGAATCATTTTCTTGCCGTGCTCTGTCCAGCAGCATTATCCTCATACACGGCGCAAAGGTTTTCCTGGCTACCTCCACTATTGTCGCCATTCTACTGAACTCAGTCAGAAGAACTCTCGAAATTGTTCCGATTTCTCTACTTGGCACCCCACTCACTATCTCCAAATGACAAAAAGACAAAAGGTAAACTCAAATAGCAACAGAGATCTACAAATAAAACTGATAATCGATAAATAAGACCATAGCAACCGGAATACGAACATGCAGAACAGAAACGTTACGAAATTATGCACGAAAATAATAGCTAGGATATTAAGAGTGCTTCATTGTTATTGCATGAAAATGGTGTCATGTTCAAAGATGTTCAGTATATCGACAACGAAAACATATATAACCTTCACATGAATTGGCGCCGCATTCAAAAAAATTACTTAATCTTAACGTGAATAGCATGAAATTAGTTTTATTGCAAATTATTGCTTGAAGTTTGCGATGGCTGTCCATAATAATAAAGTGAAAGACTCAATTGCATAATAAGGAGTGCATATGAGAAGAATTCATCAGTTGAAAGATATCTACAAAAACTATGTTTCACAGCTTTGGAAGCAGTTTGGTGTCTGTATGTGTTTGTATAACAGATTGTGTAATTTGTAGTAAATAGATTTCCTGTACTTACAATAAGTATAACATTCAGGCTACCACATCATAACTGATTCAGACCAGCCGCGATATACAGCCTACATGACTCATTTGCAAAATCAAATTACTGCACATATAACTGCCTTGCCGTAAATCTCCATATTCATCACAGATATACGCGTCTGAAAATTTATGTTATGCGTTGCAGCAAAGTACAACCAGTGCCTTGGCGCCACGGATTGGAAGAACTAAGATGTTTGTTGATGACTTACTTCCTGACTGCTATCGTTGCTCCGTGCTCTTACTGTATTTTTCTTGCTGGGGACGGATACATTCATGTTGCTCGCCAAACATCTCATCCGAAACTGATACTAAGCAACGTTGTGGGCCGCTGCGGGGACCTCTCGATTGTTGAGAACTGCGGCACGTTGTTTACTCTTAGACGATGCGACATGTGGAAAATAATCACTACGTAATTAAGGTAACTATGCAGCGATAACAGATGTGACTAACTTGGCTGGGGCCTGGGGAGAAAGCCACAGAATCCCTGATTACAAAGAGAATGAAGAAATGACAGGAAGGATCAGTCATATCAACTCTCTCAGTATATTCAAATAGTCAGAGATAGTTCTGAAAATCCTTGGGAGATAAAGAGGTCCGAATCAGTTACCTCCTTCATTTACGTTAAAATTCAATATGCAGTAGGACACGAACATCAGTTGAATCTATTGAGCGAAAGGGCCTAGATGTTAGCAAATGCTGCGGCCGAGACTACGGCGAGGCATCCTTCATGAGTGTGTAAGATGTCAGGCAAATCCAACACCTTCCATGAAAACCCTGACATGATAAGCAAATCCAGTAGCATGTCACATAGCTCCGAATAAATCGTGACATTAAATTAACCAAACTAATACGACTAACGAGTGAGCAAATGGAATACCACAGACTAACACAAGAATGCCTAAATGCATGTCATACCTTCCCACAGTGAGACAGACGCAGTTCCGAGGGGACAAACGAGAACAGAAGCCAAGAGCAGAACCGTGTTAAGCTGGAAGGCCCTACGATAAGGGACGGACACTCATGTCTCCAGCTAACCGCTAGGACCACCCCCCCAGCCTATGTTAAAAGCTAGAGCCCTCCAGAAGAACAGTATAGATCTTACGATAACGCTAAAAGGACCACACCAGCTGCAAGTTTTAGCGTGAGACTTTTTCGCGTGTCTGTTACGTTGCAAACTTTAAAAACATTGCCCCACCACGAAAAGTATAACGTTTCTCATTGGATAGACAAAATTTTTGTAGGCAGAGCTTAAGGTTAAAATTGAGACCCTGATTGGTCAGATGAAAACACAGCCAGATAGTTTTTTTTTTTTTTTTTTAAAGCAACATCGGTAAATTGTTGTTGGGAGAAGTTAGGAGAGAGTTGCTTCCGAGACGGCGAGGTGAGCGGAGCAGTGCTGCCCGCCGCCCCCTGACGAACACCGACAAGGTAATGAATGCACACAATGCTGCATAACAGCGCATAAAGCTTCACTCAGAACTGCAGAAGTCTCATCTGTTACACCCCCTTTTTGCGTAATACTAGTGTCGATCGTCAATTAAAGCTCATGGTGTTCACATTTGCCACTTGAAGCAAAAATCTGAAACGCGATGAATTTTCTCTTATATAGTTACTGAGAAGGCACATCAGCCACTGTAATTTACGACAAGTTAGATAAGTAATTAAAGATAATTGAGGGTCACTGTAGACCATTTTGATAGTTTTCTCTCTTGTGAAACTTAATTTTGTGGTGTCACCACCAGACACCACACTTGCTAGGTGGTAGCTTAAATCGGCCGCGGTCCATTTAGTACATGTCGGACCCACGTGTCGCCACTGTGTGATCGCAGACCTAGCGCCACCACAAGGCAGGTCTCGAGATACGGACGAGCACTCGCCTCAGTTGTACGGACGACATTGCTAGCGACAAAACGGACGAAGCCTTCCTCTCATTTGCCGAGAGACAGTTAGAATAGCCTTCTGCTAAGTCCATGGCTACGACCTAGCAAGGCACCATTAGCCTTACCTAGTTTGAGAGTTATCGTATAAATGTCTCAAGAAGAACGTGTAACCAACAAAGATTAAAAGTTAAGTATAAAGCAGCTACGTACTTTTCTTGCTACCATTCAATAGTTATCCTGTTCCAGACTTGACGCCAGTCGGCGTGTGTGTACGCGTGCCTTTCTTTCGGCTCCCTTCCCAGTGTGGCGTAGCAAGCTTGTTACGCCACAACAGACTGGCGACGAGGCTTACAGGATCGTGTTCTTTCTACTTGCTTTGCTCTGAATTCTTTGTGTCATGGCTTCGCCACAATCTCCAGATGTACTGTCCGAATTTTATCGCTTGCAAAATCAGCAGACGCAGGCGTTATTGGATGCCCATGGACAGCTCGTCCAGGGTCAACGTGCCATTCAAACCGATGCGGCAGCCGCCGCTTCACCGCTACCACAGCCACAACATGCAGTTGCACTGCCGTTTCGCAGTTTTAATGCGGCGCACGAATCGTGGCCAGAATGGTCCCGACAGTTTGGCTTTCATCTAGCTGCCTACAGAATTCAAGGTAATGAGCGGCAGCCGTTTTTGCTTTCTTGTGTCGGTGTGTCCACCTACCGTGTGATAGTGAAATTGTTTCCCCGACGCGACGTAGCAACTCTGTCCTACGATGAAATTTTGTTGGCATTGGACGCCTATTTCAAAGAAACAGTTAATGTAGTTGCAAAAAGGTATACATTCTTTCGTACAACACGTACGGCCGGTCAAACTAATAGGGAGTGGGTAGCAACATTGCAAGGACTTACTAGGGACTGTGCCTTTGAATGTGACTGTGGCCTTTCTTATTCAGATACAATGGTGCGTGATGCCATAGCACAGAACATTTCTGATGTTCGCATACGGGAGCAAATTTTGAAACTAGTTAATCCCTCCCTTCAACAAGTGATAGACATATTAGATAGACAAGACACACTTGACTGTGCTCAGGAATCTTTTGAAACTTCGCCAGCAGTGTGTAACATTAACCGGCCCGCCGGGCGAGCTGCGCGGCCCGGTCACCTGCCCTCGCACATTTCGATGCAGCTGCCGCCGCGCTCTAAACCAGGTGTGCCGCGCCAGCCCACAAATGCAGTGAAATCATGCCCGCGGTGTGCTACTAGACATTCGCGTGAACATTGCCCGTCACGCCAAGCTATTTGCTTTTTCTGCAATAGGAAAGGACATGTTCAAAGTGTTTGCCAGAAAAAGCTCAGATCAGACAATCACAACCATTCCAGGCCCTTTGCTTCGCGCCGGAATCGACCCAAGGACACTCAGGCTCGTGGACCTTCGCCCATGGACATTCATGTCGTTACTTCCACCCCATCCAGTGCTACTTTCTCTAACAGTGACTGTGTTCATCCCACAAAAACTGTCCGTTGACGTCGCCGGAAATCACGTCAATTAGCAAGTGTTGCTGTACCTGTATCAGTTCAAATTGCACAAAACAGTCGCTCTTGTCGTCAGCAGGACAATAAACTTTTTGTAGATTTGGACTTTACTGGCAAGGTCATACCATTCCAGCTCGATACCGGAGCTGCAGTTTCATTGCTCAATCACGACACATACAAACAACTGGGCAAACCTCCGTTGCGTGCCGCAAATGTTCAGTTAAAAAGTTATTCAGGACAGCTGATACCTGTGTTAGGACAGTGCACTCTTCTTTCAACATACAAAGGACAAACAAAACTTGTGTCATTTTACGTTCTTCGTTCTTCTACTGCAGTGAACTTGTTTGGTTTAGATTTATTTCAGTTGTTTAACATGTCTATTGTAAATCAGGTCCTATCAGTGAACCAGACTGTGCCTTCAGACAGTGTTTCTCGCTTATGTGAAGAATTTGCAGACATTTTTGCCCCGGGCTTAGGTTGCGCTAAAAACTGTGAAGCACATTTGGAACTGAAAGTCAACGCGCAACCGAAATTTTTCAGAGCGCGCAATGTTCCCCACGCATTGCATGATGAGGTCGCAAGAACGTTAAACGATCTAGAATCACAGGGTGTCATTGAACATGTGCAAGCTTCTCTCTGGGCCTCACCCTTAGTAATTTTGCCAAAACCTTCTGGAAAATTGAGACTTTGCGTGGACTTCAAGGCAACAGTGAATCCACAACTAGTGACTGCTACTTTTCCTTTGCCCCGCCTGGAAGATCTTTTTGCTAAACTGTGCCCGGGAAAATATTTTTCAAAGTTGGACCTAGCCGATGTGTACTTACAAATACCGGTGGACGACGAATCCCAGCGCGTATTGGTGGTTAACACACATCTTGGATTGTACAGGTTGAAAAGACTGCCGTTCGGGTGTGCATCCGCCCCTGCATTGTTTCAGCAATATTTACAAACTATTTGTGCGTCGGTCCCTACTGCAGCAAACTATCTGGACGATGTCGTGATCTCCGGACAGACGGAAGAAGATCATCTTGCGAACCTACGAACATTATTTCAGGTCTTGCGACAAAATGGTCTTCGCTTGCGGAAGGACAAATGTGTGTTTTTTGCTCGTGACTTACCATACCTGGGACATGTCATTAATGCCCAAGGCATACATCCGAGTCCAGAGCACCTCCGTGCCATACAAGAATTGCCTTCGCCGCAGAATGTGAAACAGCTACAGAGTGTGTTGGGTAAAATTACCTACTATCATCGCTTTCTGCGCAATGCCTCTTCCATTTCAGCTCCGCTTCATCGCTTACGCCGTAAGGGTGTTCCGTTCGTCTGGACGACGGAATGCGAACGCGCCTTTCGCCAGTTGAAATCGGCGTTGCTTTCTAATACTTGCCTTACGCCATTCGATCCCCAGAAACCCCTTTTGTTGATGGTAGATGCATCGGATTTCGGGATCGGTGCTGTGCTTGCGCACAAAGTTGGCTCGCATGATCGCCCTATTGCCTTTGCGTCAAAATTGCTCTCGTCTGCGCAAAGAAATTATTCCCAGATAGAGAAAGAAGCTTTGGCTCTCGTGTTTGGTGTTACTAAGTTCCATGATTTCTTGAATGGTCGTCACTTTACCATCATCACAGACCACAAACCTTTGACATCGCTTTTTCATCCGACCAAGCCTGTACCTCCGCATACAGCGCAGAACTTCATTCGCTGGTCTATTTTCCTCTCGCAGTAAAGCTACGATATCTTGTATCGGTCCACTGCTAAGCACGGAAACACCGATGCGTTGTCCCGTTTGCCTGTTGCTGAGGATAGAGCATTCGATTCTTCCAAACTTGATTGCATGTTCATTGATTCGGAACCGATGACGTGGTCGAATCGTTTCCGATTGATTTTCGTAGTGTAGCTACAGCCACAGCTGCTGACCCTGTCCTTGCTACAGTTTTGCGTTTTGTTGCTACGCAATGGCCCTTGTCCAAGTCACGGATCGCGGATCCGTTGGTTCGCCGATTTTTTGCTCACAAGGAGAGACTTTTTGTACGACGTGGTGTTTTGCTGTTGCGTTCTGATAATGATCAGTCCCGGGTCGTGGTCCCATGTTCGTTACAGTCCTCTGTCTTACGGCTTCTCCACCAAGGACATTGGGGTATAGTGCGCACGAAACAACTTGCTCGTCAGCACTGTACTTGGTTCGGAATCGATGCTGCGATTACGAAAATGTGGTCTTCTTGCATGGCGTGTGCCGAACAACAATCCGCACCACCGCGTAAATTCTTTGCATGGCCGAAAGCCACTTCCCCTTGGCAACGCTTGCACATTGATTTTGCTGGTCCGTTCTGGAATGCTCGATGGTTGGTTCTGGTAGATGGCTTCAGTAATTTTCCTTTTGTTGTCCGGATGTCTTCCACGACGTCCTCCGACACCATCCAAGCGTTGTCTGCTATCTTTTGCATTGAAGGTCTTCCACAGACTATTGTTTCCGACAATGGCCCACAATTCATGTCCGCAGAATTTCAGTCATTCTGCCAGGCCAATGGTATTCAACATCTGACATCCGCGCCGTTTTCGCCTCAGTCAAACGGTGCCGCTGAACGATTGGTCCGGACTTTCAAGTCACAGATGTTGAAGTTGAAAGAGTCGCAGTCTTGGGAGGAAGCATTGTTGCTCTTTTTGTCTTCGTATCGCTCTCAGCCCCGCGATGTTCGCTCGCTGGCTGAGTTGCTCCACGGTCGTCCTCATCGAACCTTGATGTCTTTGCTGCATCCGCCGCATCAGGTTCCTGTGCAGCGGCAGACTCCTGCTTTTGCTCCAGGCGACGTTGTATTCTTTTGCAACTATCGAGGTTCACGGCATTGGCTCGCAGGGCGCATTATTCGCTGCATCGGCCGCGCGATGTATTTGGTTTTGGGGGCCTCTGGTGAGGTGCGTCGGCATCTCAATCAGCTGCGCCTCTGTCGTCGCACGGGTTCTGCCGCTCCCCGTCTGCTTTCAGCGACGGTGCCGGCCGTTCAGAGCCCTGGGGACCCATCTACTGGCTCGCCTCATCCCCAGGTGTTACCGACGCTGCCTTCCATTTTGCCCCATGGCGACGCGCCGCCGCAGCCGCCGCCGCCGCCGCCGCCTGTTCTCCAGCCGGCGCTGCCCGCAGTGGACGCTTCGCTGCAGCCGCCCAACGCCTCCGTGGGTCACGCGCCGCCGATCGCTTCCCGTGACCTGCTGTCCTCCGCCACGGAACTCTTGCCTGCTCCGGACCACATGACGTCATCGCGCGTCGGGTACCCCGACGCAATGGAGGTCGACCCTTCGGCACCTCCTGTCTCTTTACGGGCGCATACACCGCATGTTGACGTGCACCCTGGACTAGGTTTTCAGGCGTTTCCTAGATCCCCTCGGATCGAACGGCCGGGTGCGGGTGGCACAGCCTCGCCTGTTGTTAGGCTCCCCACCTCATCGCATACGTCAACATGGGGTCCTCCCCACGGCGGGCGGAAGCCTTATAACACGACCGTTCGCAGATTTGCGGGGGAGGAATGTGGTGTCACCGCCAGACACCACACTTGCTAGGTGGTAGCTTAAATCGGCCGCGGTCCATTTAGTACATGTCGGACCCACGTGTCGCCACTGTGTGATCGCAGACCTAGCGCCACCACAAGGCAGGTCTCGAGATACGGACGAGAACTCGCCCCAGTTGTACGGACGACATTGCTAGCGACAAAACGGACGAAGCCTTCCTCTCATTTGCCGAGAGACAGTTAGAATAGCCTCCTGCTAAGTCCATGGCTACGACCTAGCAAGGCGCCATTAGCCTTACCTAGTTTGAGAGTTATCGTATAAATGTCTCAAGAAGAACGTGTAACCAACAAAGATTAAAAGTTAAGTATAAAGCAGCTACGTACTTTTCTTGCTACCATTCAATAGTTATCCTGTTCCAGACTTGACGCCAGTCGGCGTGTGTGTACGCGTGCCTTTCTTTCGGCTCCCTTCCCAGTGTGGCGTAGCAAGCTTGTTACGCCACAACAAATTTAAACCTAGATTATAGATGTGATATGGCATAGGTCATCCTTCGATCCATTGTAGAACTTGGAAACCCATTCAGGGAATAATCGTTCACATTTTTGTTGAACGCAGTTGGTTTTTACCATCCTGTATTAAAACATTTCCTTTTATCAATAGCGCAATTTATAAACGATATTTTGTGAGTAGAATAAAATTTCCAATGATAAACTTAACTGCTTTTTCGACATTATTTTACCAGCTAACTAAAAATAGGAAAGCCTTGAACCCCTTCCACAAAATTTAGTTAGTATTAAGATTATTTTACAGGGAGTGCAGTGGAGCTGACGCTGAAATCATTAAGTATTTGGTTGTATCATCGCTAGTCTCACTGAACTCTTCTGAATTCTACACGTCATATGTGGTCTGGCGTCTCCTTAACAGCAACAGGTCCCAGGTTCAAACTAGTCAATTCCCTAAAAAACACGCTCAGAGCGTCGTTGCGCGTAAGTGGTAGGGAGACACGATATAGAACAAACAGACACCATGCAGAATGTTAGAAAATGGCGACCCTGCCAGGATGGTAAAATATCATGATTGAAGGTCGACCACATGCCTAACTTGGTCAGAAAAATATCCTGCTGAAAAATTTTCGTAGTAAAAAATTTTTTTCTTAAAGTTATATATAGTCGAAAACAGTAGCTGCAGCGATAGATAGTAAGAAAGTATTCAATAAAAGTGAGAAATTCTGGCAGAGACAGAAGCATAATTAAGTTATGAATTTTAATATTGTTAGAATTAAGTTTTCTCCCCAACGCATGCGCACAGGTGGCGGATACATCGTTGACAAGTTGGTTCTGACCCAACAAGTAAGTGAATTGATTGTCAAGTCGTGTGTGCAAAAAGTTTATGAAACGCGTGAGATCGTATGAGCGCATGTTGACTCGAAGTAGGGTGCGTGAATTGCTTTTAAAACAGAAAATAAGGGATTCGGAAAGATTAGCAACGGCAGATCGAGACCCTGACCGAATTGAGGTAGAGACCCAGCATGAAAATGGACAGAGAATAGAGGACAGTACAACAGACGAGAAATAGGACATATAACGCACCGTAACGAGGATAATGTACGTCAAGGCATAGAAAACACAAGTCAGCATACGACAGAGGAGCAGGAAAGTAGAGAGACAGTCGATGAGGATTCTAACTTGCGTCTTGAATACGTAGAACCCATAGTACAAGTAATCAGAGCTCCCTCACCACAGAGTACAAGGATTTCGAGCAGAAACGTGTCACAGCACAGTTCAATGCAATCGGTTGCGAACCAACACTTGGGCGAAAACACAGAGCGTAGGACGTCGGAAGAAAACGCAACAGGACCCACCAATCTGGCAGAATTATTACAACAAATGACGGAATCCATGACAAGGCAAAATAAAGACATAGCGAACCAAATTCAAATTCAGAATGCAGAAACGACGAGACAAATGCGTGAGATTAAAGAACAAAACAAAAAAATTCAGTTACATCTAAGTCATATTGAAGACGAGGCAAAAGAATCTCGAGAAGTGATAGGAAACTTAATAACAGGTTACTATAAATTGAGAACAGACATTGACAAGGTACAAGTGGACGTACAAACATTGCGTAATGACATTCAGGACGAGATCAAAACATTACGTAACAACACCCACTGAGAAGTCAAGAAACTAGAGAAACAGATAAACGAAATTACTAGACAAGCAGCAGGTACAGCGCGTGAAGTTGTTGAAAACAGTGTGTTACACAAACGTGTCACAAAAGCAGCGCTGAAAAGATATGATAACCGCATAGTCAAAATAGAAGCGCAAACGAAGCGACAATTTCAGAAATTGCGAACAGAGTTGATGCAAACCATTGAAGAGCGTAGTGAACAGGATCGAACAAGCACAGAGTCTGCAACCACATCCGTATCTGTAACAGCACCGGAAAAACAAGCAATTAACGAAGATATTACGCATTTGCGATTCCACTCACAGGCGGAAAGTAACATACGTGAAATCAGACTGCCTGCACAGCAAAAAACACGTTTCGAAATTCTTGATAAACAAACGTCATCACAAACACATGCAGAACCATAAATGTATGTTTCAAGACAGTTTGGATCGTGCAATGAAGCAGCAAGGTTATCCAGACAAGATACCGAACCAATACCTGACAATGGAAAACCAGGTCGCGAAGAGTACAGTGCAATGCATTCAGCTACACGTTCACAACCGATGGAAGAAAATTATTGCGTACCACTCCAACGATACTACGCAAGGGTAGGCGAAAGTTACAGTAGACAATACCCAATGGATCTACCACAACCGTAAAGAACGACGGGAGAAATGATCAGAAGCAAAAGTGGCGAAGAATCGCGAAATTCATATGGAACTATGACGAAGTACGACAACGATCATTTCCTCACAGTCAGAAAATTTCAACACTTTCGAGAAGGAAACTCATTACATCCACGAACTTTTATTGATCAATTCCGAGTAGGCTTACCAGAACACTGGACGCTAGCACACAAATTAGACTTTATATGTGCACACATGTCAGGAACAGTCGCAGAAACCATGCAGAATGTTGCAGCGACATGCCGATCGTACGAAGATTTCAGAGAGAAGTTTCTCTCACGATATCGGTCCAGCGAAGCACAGAACAGAGTGAAGTACGAATCATTACAGAACCCATATTTTGAAAATTCAGGAGAGAAGAGTCCCGTGAAATTTTTCGAATTAATGGCAAAGAAAAATCAATGCTTAGATGTACCATACAGTGACGGAGAGTTGATTAAATTATGCGCGATGAAGCTACCATTGAAATACCAGCAATCATTAATAGGTCGCGGAGGCAATGACGTCGAAGCATTTAAAGGTATTCTAAGGGAACTAGAGTTCATATTTTCGGAAGATGACGCAAGAAAAAGACGAAGCGTACGTGAAAACGAAAGCAAAAAGCAGTGGAATCTACAAGACACAGTACGAAGAAACAATAATTATGAACCATGTGATAACTTCGCACCAAGAAACGACAATAGATTTCAACAAAGAACCGGTTATGGATTTAGAAGAGAATATGGCAATAACTATAATTCACCCAGGAACGGCAACAACTATTACAGAGGGAATAACGACAACCGGAACGGTACTGGAGAACCAATAGACCGACAAATTATCAACAAAGAAACCACTATCAACAAGCTGAACAAGAAAAGAGAATACAGATAGAAGAGGTGGAGGTAAGACCACCAAACCCCGATAAACCTTCGAATTGACAGGTAAGCGCCCATGCCAAAGAGAATGACGCACCGACCCAGGATAATTGCAGCACCTTGAACAGAGAAGTAAAAATCTTATTACGAGAAGAGAAGAAGGAAGAAACAAATCCGCAGGGACCAGATGAAAACGAGGACAAGAAAATAACAATATCATGTTGGGACGAAATTAATTGGGAGAATACTGACGAGGAAGATGAATTACCAGAGGCATGCACAACGAATGTAGGAGGAAAGGACGAAGTAATGAGCATTGCAAATCTATTTGAGATGGAAACCAGAGAAAGCGAATTCAATGAGGATAATGCGCAGTCGACAGAAGTTGAAAATAAGTTACGAGTGGGCACACAACCCAACGTATATAATGAAGGAAGTTATGAAGCGATAATTAGAGCATTTAGATGCGGTTATGTGGAAGTAGCGACGAAGAAGGAGAAGATAGACGAGGATGAGGAAAAAGTAGAGGATGTTGAAGAAAGCGTAAATGAAGGAAGAAATAGAGAAGAGGAAATAAAAGAGAGAGAAGTAGCAGTCGAAGCTTATCCTACAGAAAGTTCGAATTCACAAGGGAAATTCCTAAAAAGACTCATGTATGATTCAGTGGAGGATTCGTTGATGCAAGAAGAAGAAGAACAGAACCAACCGTTTCAAATTCAACCAATTGTGAAGGCCATGGTAAAGCATATCCCAGTCAATATTGTAACTGATAGCGGAAGTGAACTGACTGCAATCTCAGAAAATTTATTCATGCAGTGTAATGCCAATGAGGAATTGCCAGTTCTGAAAACACGTAAAATTAAAGTAAGAGGTCCTATTAGAAACAATGCTGAGGAAGTTACGAGACAAACAAGGTTAACTCTTTCGTGTCAAGGTCAAAAGATCGAAGATAACTTTGTGATTATACCTAAACTAACTGTAGATTTAATTATAGGTGCAGATTTTTTAAATGAGAGACGAGCAATAATAGATATGGGGAAAGGTAGCGTAACATTCGGGAATGTCACACTTCTCTTTGAGCAAAAGCTAAAATTAGAAGAAATACCAGTTATAAACAAACAATTAAGAATGACGCATGATAAAGAGGATGAAGAATTAGAATGGTATTTACAAAAGGGGGAATCGCCGCAACTCATGTTAGAAATCCATAAAGAAATCGACGAAAAATTGCAAGAAGTTCAAAGTATTTCGGAACACAGTAAAGAGAATTAGAGGGTATTTTACGAGATAAAGCAGAGGTATTTTTACCTAAGACTGCCAGTATTAAACACTTTTAGTACAAGTTTGAAGATTATTTTATTACTGGTAAATAATCAGCACAATATTTCAAGATTATGTTGCAGATAAGATCGCCAGGAGAAAGAAGAATGAAGAGAGAGGAAGGTGGGAAAAAGAAGGTAGTTTCAATAAAAAAAAAAAAAACACCAATAGTACCATAGATTAAGGTGAAGGGATAAAGCGTAGATAGTCTAACAGCATGAAATACTAAAATGCTATACACCACGACACTACACAAAAAAATAAAAAACCGAATTTGAGGATTTTTGTAGACGTTAAGACTCAAAATATCTTAATATTGTAACATGGAAAGGGTGCCGAAATTTGTAAAGCTTTTAAGAAGGCGTAAAACAATGTAGGTACTAGACATATGTTAGATGATTATAATTAAAACTTTTTTTAAGAACCATTGTAAAAACTCCAACAAAGACCAGATGCAACAACCTACAAGTTGCAACGCGAGAACTATCAAGAAAGAAAAGGACGTAATTAGCGAGACACGATTCCTACAAGGCAGAAGCGTCGAGAGAAGGGAAAGGACAGCGAGACCAACAGAGGGCCCTTCTTGTAGCGAAAGTGAGCAGTAAATAAATCTGCTGCCAGGTGGAACCACAGAGAGCCGGAACCCTGCAGAGACACGACAGGACACCGAACGCCAGAAGGGGCTCCGAGCGCCCCCACTCAGCAGAGCGAGCAAAAAACGGCCCAACGAGAAGACCGCTTGGACAAGCCACTACTGGCAAAAAATATGTGTAGAAGTTACACTACCGCTATTAAACAGCACGCTGATGCACGAAACTGAAGAAAACTTCCACAAAGTAAAAATGACACGCCCAAACAATTTATCAAACTGTTACTAAGAGGAGAACTTCAAAGCGACTAGTTATCAATAAATATTTCCATATCCTGCCGAGAGAAGAACCATGAAGCAAGTAAGAAGCAGAGAAAAAGCAAGAAGAACAGAAGATGAAGATTCACAAGATTGAGACCAAGAAAGAAGATGGGTGAAGAATAGACGACATACCTTCCCAAATCCCTATCCTATTGTAAACTAGTCGTCTGCTAAGTATTACAATGAAAAACGACCGCTTTCAGTGACACATAACGATGACTTTCACGCATACAAAGCCAGTAAACCACGAGATTCTGCACTCACAGCTCCATTCCATTATGGGACCTCCACAACAGCAACACACACTTGCAAAGCCAACAAGGAACGACGAACGAAGCTGTACATCAAATACTTGCCCACATCCATCTCGCTCAAGTCCATCACCTTCATGCAAAAAAACATTCGCCAACCTCATGCTTAAACATTCACAGGATTGTGTGAATGTGTGAAATCAAATTATGTGATGTAGTAATTGTGCAAAAGAAATGTATGAAAAACTAAATAAGTTAAGCACACCAGACAGCTAATAAACTACAAAATAACAGTCATTGACTATGGACTTTAGTAAAAAACTGACTATCGATAAAAATAAGCCATTAGTTCTGAAATGGACAGCATATAAAGAACAAAAGTAAGGCATAATAAACACTAAATCTATATGCCACTTATTTTATCCTCATAAAAATATAAGAATAACTATATTTTACTCATTTTCTCCTTATAAAAACAAAGAATAAAAAATTATCTTGTTGGATGTTTCCCTTTTTTTAACATTTGTACCATTTGTTAGGATAATATCTCAATACTTGTGTATGTATATTTCTTTGTCAAAGCAATTCCTGGAAATAATTCTTATTTGTTAGTGTAACAATGTTGAAATGAGTGTCTAGAAGCAAAAACATTTTACTTGTACATGATATTTAGAAAATGTGTTAGGAATAGATTTTACTTAATTACTACATTTATAAAGACAATATTTCTAAGAAAATCTATGTGAAAGACTACTCACTTTCGATAACAAATTTCTAAAAAAATCAAACTTCACACTTAAATAAAGAAAGAAAATAATTAAAAATTAATAACAGCATAAAAATATTCTTCTCTTGTCATTTTTGAGAATAATGTGGAAGAATATAAAATATAAATTAGTAATACAAACTAGCATAGAACGAGAATAATGTGGCTGAACTGTAGGCAACAAAATTTAGATAACAGAATAATTTTTGACTGACTTAGACAACGATTCAATCATTGCCTAACTTCAGTGCAAAAATTAAATTTGAAGGGTAGTGATATGTAAGGTGTCAGGCAAATCCAACACCTTCCATGAAAACCCTGACATGATAAGCAAATCCAGTAGTATGTCACATAGCTCCGAATAAATCATGACATTAAATTAACCAAAGTAATACGACTAACGAGTGAGCAAATAGAATACCACAGACTAACACAAGAATGCCTAAATGCATGTCATACCTTCCCACCATGAGACAGACGCAGTTCCGAGGGGAGGAATGAGAACAGAAGCCAAGAACAGAACAGTGTTAAGCTGGAAGGCCCTACGATAAGGGACGGACGGACACGCACGTCGCCAGCTAACCGCTAGGACCACACCACCCGCAAGTTTTAGCGTGAGACTTTTTCGTGTCACTGTTACGTCAGGACCACCCTCCAGCCAATGTTAAAAGCTAGAGCCCTCCAGAAGAACAGTATAGATCTTATGATAACGCTGAAAGGACCACACCAGCTGCAAGTTTTAGCGTGAGACTTTTTCGCGTCTCTGTTACGTTGCAAACTTTAAAAAACATTGCCCCACCACGAAAAGTATAACGTTTCTCAAGGGATAGACAAAATTTTTGTAGGCAGAGCTTAAGATTAACATTGAGACCCTGATTGGTCAGATGAAAACAAAGCCAGATAGTTTTTTTTTTTTTTTTTTTTTTTTAAAGCAACTTCGGTAAATTGTAGTTGGGAGAAGTTAGGAGAGAGTTGCTTCCGAGACGGCGAGATGAGCAGAGCTGTGCTGTATGCCGCCCCCTGACGAACACCGACAAGGTAATGAACGCAGGCGATGCCGCATAACAGCGCATAAAGCTTCACTCAGAACTGCAGAAGTCTCATCTGTTACACCCCCTTTTTGCGTAATACTAGTGTCGATCGTCAATTAAAGCTCATGGTGTTCACATTTGCCACTTGAAGTAAAAATCTGAAACTCGATGATTTTTCTATTATATAGTTATTGAGAAGCCACATCAGCCACTGTAATTTACGACAAGTTAGATAAGTAATTAAAGATAATTGAGGGTCACTGTAGACCATTTTGATAGTTTTCTCTCTTGTGAAACTTAATTTAAACCTAGATTATAGATGTGATATGGCATAGGTCATCCTTCGATCCATTGTAGAACTTGGAAACCCATTCAGGGACTATTTGTTCACATTTTTGTTGAACGCAGTTGGTTTTTACCATCCTGTATTAAAACATTTCCTTTTATCAATAGCGCAATTTATAAACGATGTCTTGTGAGTAGAATAAAATTTCCAATGATAAACTTAACTGCTTTTTCGACGTTATTTTACCAGCTAACTAAAAATAGGAAAGCCTTGAACCCCTTCCACAAAATTTAGTTAGTATTAAGATTCTTTTACAGGGAGTGCAGTGGAGCTGACGCTGAAATCATTAAGTATTTGGTTATATCATCGCTAGTCCCACTGAACTCTTCTGAATTCTACATGTCATGTGTGGTCTGGCGTCTCCTTACCAGCAACAGGTCCCAGGTTCAAACTAGTCAATTCCCTAAAAAACACGTTCAGAGCGTCGTTGCGCGAAAGTGGTAGGGAGACACGATATAGAACAAACAGACACCACGCAGAATGTTAGAAGTGGAATATACAATTTTGAGCAAAATAGAATCAAATCATAACTCAAATTTAGTTCTTGAAGTCATTGTACAGGCTACTCAGGAAACAGGTCTGTATTTCGGAGCATATGACATCTAGAAATGTTTTGATCTAAGAATGCGCTCTGCCATTATAAAGTTGTTCCACGAGTACTTCGTATGTGACGCTACAGACACTAAACTCTACACGTTGGGCTGGCTTATAGAAAGTAATGTACGCACTTAAAGAGATATTCACTGGCGTGATTCTTACAGTAAGGAAGAAACTGTAGCTATAGGTCCCAAAACATAACTGAAACAACCGAAATTTTTTTTATTCATTGTGAAGTGCTACAGAGAATCATTATAGGACCTATACGGACACAGTTTCACAGGACCTTTTAGGAACAGTGTTGTCAGAAGGATTATTCAACAATCTGTTTGGCACAGCATAGAGAAGAATTCTCTAGGAAACGAATAACAACAAGTTTGTTTCTGTGTATGTCCCGTCCTGAGCAAATATAGCTTTTTTTATTTTCAACTCAATAATGTTTCACTGAAGTTACAGAATCATCAGAGTTTTTTTATGTTCCAGTAAATGACAGGAAAAAAACGGCTTTTTACTATGTGCACATACAGAAACGCAGTTTTTAAATACTGTGTTCACAAATCTGAAAACAGAAAAATATTTTCATAAACCTACTTGCCATATGATGTGGTTTCTTTCTGTGGCTTTCTGTAGTTCGCGTTATTGCTGTGTTTCTTTCACTGTTTTCTTATCCGCACGCACAGAGAACTAAATATAGAAAATTTATTCGCATCGAAATTTAGACCTTCTTGAGCTAATACTATTTTACTCTACGTGAAAAGATTGTCTCCTTGTATGTGTGTGTTTTTACTATTATCTTGTCTATGGCTGCAGATAAGAAACAGCTGCACAATACAGTAAGGAACAAAACACTGTAGTAACACCGTACATAAATTATTTTTCTGTTTTCAAATTTGTGAATACTTTAACTAAAGACTGAATATGTACAGATAGTAAAAAGCAATTTTTTTCTGTATTTAATAGAAAGCAAATAAAAACACATGAAGCGGTCATTTCAGTGAAAGACGTCTGTGCAGAAAAGTAGGAAAAAATTGTTGTACTTTCAACATTGCAGCCCAGTCAGCAATCGTGATAATCTAATATATAAAAAAACTATCATCCGCGATTGTGGTAATGAAACCAACCTTTACCTAGGTTCCAGCCCAAACAATTGAGCCTTCGTCAGAAGATATACCTGAATCTATAATTTGTCTAAGAAGGGCAGACCGCTTTAGTTTTATTTCTAGACCATGCCCTCTTAGACAAATTATAGAGTCAGATATATCTTCTGAAGAAGACTCAATTATTTGTGTTGAAACCTAGGTAAATGTTGGTTTCATTACCGCAATCGGGGCTCGTAGTTTCTTATATATTATAATTAAAAAAACTGTGTTTGCTCCGGACGCAACCTGTTCAAAAACAAGTTCGTTTGTTTGCAAACACGGACACAACCCAGGGCAATTAACAACAATAAAAAAGGGTGACAGAGTCCTTAAGTAAACTTGCAACGACATTTTGCGATCACAGTGATTGACAACACTTATTCGCAACTGAATGCCTGTTTTTAAGTAACGAGGTAAGCTGCAGATGCATACGGTGTGAGGGTGGTGGTAAGAATTTCATTGCAACTGACCGGTGTACGGACTTTAACAGAGTTGATGCTGAGCTAATTGGTATAGTGAATTTCTTTCCTTTTTATTTATGTTATTTCCTTTTGTTCTCTCATCTAAAACATTTTCACATATGCATACTACAGCAAGAACTGGCATTCCAAAGTGGAATTAGGACTAGTTACTATGACGAGTGAAGTTTTGTGTGGTGAGGATCGTAGTGTGAGACAGTGATTCGTATTAACTGCCGAGAGATCATAAACTGTATTCTGCCTACGCAGAGCAGGGTAGAAAAATGGCGACGAGTACTTTCTCACCGCGTAATATATTCAGTGTGAGGCATGTATCCTGAGTTTCTAAGGTTCTGGCAGCAGCAGCAACAGCAGCAGCAAGAACAAAAGTGGAGATTCCAATTGCAGCGGCAGAAATTGCTGTTACATTTACTGCAAAACCAGCAACAGTTTGCACCTGCAGCACCATTGCTTCTCCCCTCCCTCGTTCACTCATCTCGACTAGGCAAACAGGAGCTGCGAAGTCTATTAACGTCGTTTTGCTCTTCACTCCAAGGCAAGTCAAATAACTTACCCTGCAGCTCACAGACACTTTCATTGTCTTCTAGTAATAAACTGTACGGAATGGTGCAAAAACTACTCCCATCCCCGGACCCCGCTAGTCCGAGCTTTTCTGAATTCTGTGTTTTGTTTACCGACTACAAAGGTCACCAAACACACGTAGCCGCTCAAATTTAATCAATGACTTAAGCACCGTAATGGTAAATACGCAGCCAACTTGCAAAGCTTAGCATGGAGCGGTTATTTCTCCTGTAAAGAACGTGGTACATTCAAGTGTATAGTAAGGATTAAAATATTGTTAATTCTACTTTATTTATCCATACTGCTATAATAAAATGAATAAAATGTACACCCATCCAAGCGTAAGATTAAAAGAGAATAGATGCTCCAGTTAAAAAAGTAAAGACCATGTAAGTGAATAAATCTACATAAATGTATCGACGTATAAAAGTATCTGTCAGTTGTTAAAAAGCAGAAGTTTTTTGAGGGCAGAATTTCCTTCCTCTTAATCACTCATTTGTCCGCCCTCACAAAGCAGGCGTAGGTATGAGTAACTGGCAACTCTAGTACTTTATATATATATATATATATAAAGTTTTGTATCATCCCAGTTCCCAGAACGCCTGAAGATAGACGTTGACTGTGAACATTATATCACACAGTCCCTTTGACTGTTCAGAGATGTCACTAAACCCGCCCAAATATGTAAGCAATCATGCATGAGCAGCGCCCATTAGACGGAGGGGGTCCGACAGCCGATCAGTTCCAGTCATTCTACCAGGAAGGAGGTACACAGCTTGTGCTGTCTACAGTTCAACCATGCCTAGACGGTCAACAGCGCAGTTGAATCGCTTCCGCAATCTTACTTTGTGCCAGGAAGGGCTCTCAACAAGTGAAGTATCCAGGCGTCTCGGAGTGAACCAAAGCGATGCTATTCGGACATGGAGGAGATACAGAGGAACTGTCAATGACATGCCTCGCTCAGGCCGTCCAAGGGCTACTACTGCAGTGGATGACCGCTACCTAGGAATTATGGCTCGGAGGAACCACGACAGCAACGCCACCATGTTGAATAATGCTTTTCGTGCAGCCACAGGACGTCGTGTTAAGACTCAAACTGTGCCCAACAGGCTGCGTGATGCGCAACTTCCCTTTTGATATTCATGGCGAGGTCCATCTTTGCAACCACGACACCGTGCAGCGCGGTACAGATGGATCCAACAACATGCCGAATGGACCGCTCAGGATTGGCATCACGTTCTCTTCACCGATGAGTGTCGCATATGTTTTCAACCAGACGATCGTCGGAGACGTGTTTGGAGGCAACCCAGTCAGGCTGAACGCCTTAGACACACTGTAGGCTCTGAGCACTATGGGACTTAACATCTATGGTCATCAGTCCCATAGAACTTAGAACTACTTAAACCTAACTAACCTAAGGACATCACACAACACCCAGCCATCACGAGGCAGAGAAAATCCCTGACCCCGCCGGGAATCGAAACCGGGAACCCGGGCGTGGGAAGCGAGAACGCTACCGCACGATCACGAGATGCGGGCTAGACACACTGTGCAGCGAGTGCAGCAACGTGGAGGTTCCTGATGTTTTGTGATGGCATTATGTGGGGCTGACGTACACCGCTGGTGGTCATGGAACGCACCTGTTGAGTGGTACTTAAGATAAGTAGTAAATAAATTAGTGAAATCAAAGTGAAGTAGAAATTAGAAAATAAATGAAAAACTTGGTTTAGTTTAGAGAGTTACATACTGGCAAACAGCGGGCAGAAGCAGAAGAGACAATGACCGTGAAGTCAGCAAGTTCAGGGGAAGCCATCGCCCTCCACACATAAGCGGACGCTGTCGATTCAGCCGCCAGGGCATCGCCCGACCGGCTCACGTGTTTATCAGTTGTCACATGTGATCAAAGGCCGTCGCCTACATTCCAAGAGCCAATGAGCAACGTTAAGAAGATTCTTCGAGAAGCTTTTCAACGTGACAGACGAGGCAATGACCGTGAAGTCGTTCGCCTCCAGTGAACTCAAGTGAATAAATACGTGAGACGCAGTGGGCCCGACAAAGAAGAAGAGAAGAGTAGCAGTAGTTTTCAGTCAGTTTCGATGCTGAAGACCGTCATGCAAGAAGAGACTACATCATACACAGATGCACCAAGTCCGCCGCTGTAATGGAATAGCAAGCAGCAGCCTCGGCGCCAGAAGACAGAAGTTAAAAGGTATTTGAAGTCTGATTTTTACGTACCCGGGTGACTCATGAGGACGGGAAGGAGACGGCCTCACATCAGCAGTTACCTGTGAGCTGGGATGAAGATCTGATAGCCGAAGACTGGCAAGCGGGAGTCCGTTGTTCGAGTCCGGGACACTGGCCTTCCCCCGCCGCGCCGCTCCGCTGGCCGACGCACAACACACGCGGCCGCTTAGAGAAGAGAAATACTGGGACGCCACATCCAAGGTATCACCGTCCGATGCACGACTTCGCTCTCAATAATTAAACGGGCCACAGCACGATACGCGTCTCCAGTCAACTGGGCGAGACGGCGACACGAGATACACACCACCAGGCGTAATCAGACGCCACCGCTGCCGCAGCAGACGCTTCGCAAACGACACAGCTGCCGCTCTCTCAGCCAGAACAATCGAGTAAGGGAACAGTTGTACAAATCTTCAATAAAAGTTATCTTACGTAAAAATGCTGTTTCATTCTATCTCATACCCGAGCCAAGGAAGAACCCACCCCGCCCACATGTTGTTAAGAGAGAAAAATTAATTTATTTAGTATTTTCACCCTGACATAATGCTTTAGAATCAAATGCCCTCTGCAGTAATGCTCATCCTGACAATTGACTACTAGCATCAAAAGAGAAAACCCAGTTACGTTTAGTATCATAAGTGTTACACACCCTAGCGGCTGTATGATACGTGAATGCCATCCTCCAGCCGATAGTGCAACCACATCGGCAGCAAATTGGTGAGGCATTCGTCTTCATGGACGACAATTCGCGCCTCCATCGCGCACATCTTGTGAATGACTTCCTTCAGGATGACGACATCGTTCGACTAGAGTGGCCAGCATGTTCTCCAGACAGTCTGGGATAGATTGAAAAGGGCTGTTTATGGACGACGTGATCCACCAGCCACTCTGAGGGATCTGCGCCGAATCGCCGTTGAGGAGTGGGACAATCTGGACCAACACTGCCTTGATGGACAGTATGCCACGACGCATACAGGCATGCATGAATGCAAGAGGACGTGCTGCTGGGTATTAGAGGTACCGGTGTGTACAGCAATCTGGACCACCACCTCTGAAGGTCTCGTTGTAATGGTGGTGCAACATGCAATGTGTGGTTTTCATGAGCAATAAAACGGTCGGAAATGAAGTTTATGTTGATCTCTGATCCAATTTTCTGGACAGGTTGCGGAACTCTCGGAACCGAGGTGATACTTAATTTTTCTGATGTTTGGATGTAAATCCAATACGTCATACTATCGCTTCTGTGATGTGTCCTTCCGTAGGCAAACCTTTAATTCATGCGCTGCATGCTAATGAGCAGATTCATTTAACTTTGTCATTCTCACACTTGCTCGCTGGTGTTCGACGAAGTACGTATTGCAACATGGTATGCGGAATTATTAATCCGCGCTGCTATTATACGTCTGCTTTCTGAGAGAGAATTTAGTGCGAAGGCTTTAGAGCAGCTGAAGGTAGATCAACGTACCTCTGTGTTTAGGAGACACATTTTAGATTCTGTGATGTCCCTGAGCTATGTGGATACATTCTCAACGAAAAGGGTCACATTAATGGAGGGATAGCTACAGCATGAATGGCAATATTCCTAAACAACGTCTACCACTCCTAGCTTCTCTCTCTGACAACTAGCCTGCAAGCAATCAATGTATCTCTGGGCTCTGCACCCAGCTGCTAAAGAGGTGCAGCGTTTGAGAGCCTTCTCTTATCTTTATGCGCTTGTTTGTTGAACATGGGACAGATTACATACTTCAGCACTGCAAATGTATCATTCACTGCTCTTCATCTCTCCCCAAGCTCTTAAGCCCTTGAGCACTACTCAGTGGGAAGTGGTCGATGATTTGCACTCAAGTGATCACTTCTCGATCTGGATTCACCTGTCAGATTCACTGGTGCCCGAAAACAAGCGGCCGTGATCGGTGGTCAGTAGAGCGGACTGGATGCTTTACAGACAACTAACCCGCCGAAGCACCCATTCCGCAGTCTTCAGGCCAGCTGAAAAGACAGCCTATTCCTTGGTGGAACGAAGAATGCCAATTTGCACTCAGGACCAGGCGAGCGGCTCTGCATAGGTTCATGTGCCGGCCAACTGCAGAGAACCTAGCAGCCTTTAGAGTAGAGAGGGCAAAATGTCACTGAATTACCAGAGTGAGGAGTAGGATAGTGATGACAGTTCATGAATACGATAAACCGTTCAACTAGAAGTACAGACGTGTGTGAGGCTATCGGGAGGATTTCTCGGAGAGGCAGGAGGTGCCCAGTGGCTGATATTGTCGGGAATGGAGGCCTCATGACCAATCCGCAAGACACTGTGCAGACTATGGCGGCAGTCACTGCCAGTCAGAATTCAGCTTTACGACGGTACAGAGCGGATGTTTAGAGGAGCATTTGGGACTTAAGTTCCCCAACTGATGAAGATTACAACTGCCTCTTCTCCATGTGGGAGCTGGATCCTACGTCATCTGCAGTTCTGTACACATCACCTCGTCACGGTAGAGACCATCATAGTACGTTAAGGCAACTCGCAGGGGAAGAGTAGAAACCTCGTGGGTTCAGGAGGTATAGCCCCACCTTTCATAACCTGGCCGTCCTGTAAGCGGCTATGCAAAAGGCTTTCCTGCATCTGCATCATGTCCTCGGCATATTTTTTTGACATACGATACGACATATTATCCTCAGGCAGCTCTTGCATGGGGCTTTCGAGGACTTGGGGTTGTGGGGGTGGGTTGGCTGGTTCAAATGGCTCTGAGCACTATGGGACTTAACTTCTGAGGTCATCAGTCCCCTAGAACTTAGAACTACTTAAACCTAACTAACCTAAGGACATCACAAACATCCATGCCCGAAGCAGGATTCGAACCTGCGACCATAGCAGTCGCGCGGTTCCAGACTGTAGCGCCTAGAACCGCTCGGCCACCCCGGCCGGCCGGGGGTGGGTTTTTTTGGGGAAGAGACCAAACAGCGAGATCATCGGTCTCATCAGATTAGGGAAGAATGGGGAAGGAAGTTGGCTGTGCCCTTTCAAAGTAACCATCTCGGCATTTGCCTGGAGCGATTTAGAGAAATCACGGAAAACCTAAACCAGGGTGGCCGGACGCGGGATTGAACCGTCGTCCTCCCGAATGTGGGTCCAGTGTGCTAACCACTGCGCCATCTCGCTTGGTTTTGGAGGACTCTTCCCATTCTTACAAGGCCGTTCCTCTCATCACGTTATTTAAGATATCGAGTCAGGGACGTCCGCCTGATCGCTTTGGGCAATAGAACGGCGTCACTCAGTGTAATGTTTTAAGTGTGACTGTCTTTGCGGTAGTTGTTAATAGCATCACGTTAGTAGTTCAATGTCCCCTACAGTCTTGTTTGCTTACGCCTCCTCTGTCTTTTCTTCCTCCTCAAGCCTTGCAACAAAGTCAGTTGCAACGGACTCTTCGGCAGTTGGATGAACAGGCGGAGGAGAGGGGTTTTAAATTCTCAGCAGGTAAGTCTGTGTGTGTTCTTTTCAACAGTTCACGTTCCATTTTAAACATTCCTGGGTTGGGGATGAGGGTTACTGTTCTTAATTTTAAAGGTCCTTACATATGAGTCCAAACTTACATGATTGCTACACCTTAAGGACCTAGAGAGACAGTCCATGAAAGCAATAAAAATTTCTAAATGTGTTAGTGATAATTCATGGGGAGCAGACCGAACATTTATGCTCCAGTTTTACACAGCCTTCGTTCTCTCTCGGCATGATTATGGCTGCACGGTTTATGAGTCTGCAGGACCCTATCATTTAAGGATGTTCGACGTGGTGAACGGAAAGGTACAAGGCACCAGAAATAGCGTGCAAGACGGGATTAGAATGAATATCTTTCAACATAGATTCCTTGGTTGTACACGTTACCAATAATTCCTCAGATACACGCTTCAACAATTTACACTTCAATCACCATTAGAAAAATCAGTCAAAGTTATCACAGTTAACCATGACGAAATCCGAATACAAAATCTTTACATCAGTAAAGATCAAACCGACTGTAAAATTTTAGTGGGAAAGTGAAATGCAGTAGGATTAAAAACAACTCATGAATAATAAAGTTCATGATACATTGATAGCAGAAACAGAAATGGTGAAGGCTAAACATTCCCAATAATTTAAAACAATAATCACATGGCACTCTCCCACAAGAGCTTCTAGTCAATCAAAGCTTCTGTTTTAATGGCGAGCAACTTCAGAATATTATAAATGGAAATGACTGAAAGCTTACGCCAAAAAACACACAGAACAGACGAACATGGGCAACTAACAACACAAGTGCCAACTTAATCAAAATGGTTAAAGTAGAATAAGCACTCACCAGATTATAATAAGACATATCGTTTTACACAGCTGACCAGCCACACAAATCATCTAACAAATATACCTAGTGATCCATGGGCTTCAAGCACATCAAAATGGGTCGTGGAAAATGAGTATGATGGCTCTGAGCACTATGGGACTTAACATCTCAGGTCATCAGTCCCCTAGAACTTAGAACTACTTAAACCTAACTAACCTCGACATCACACACATCCATGCCCGAGGCAGGATTCGAACCTGCGACCGTGGCGGTCGCGCGGTTCCAGACTGAAGCGCCTAGAACCGCTCGGCCACCAGCGGCCGGCAATGAGTATGAGTAACTGGGCAAAGACAGTGGACGATACCATCCACGTACAATCCATTCGCCCGCATCTCGTGGTCGTGCGGTAGCGTTCTCGCTTCCCACGCCCGGGTTCCCGGGTTCGATTCCCGGCAGGGTCAGGTATTTTCTCTGCCTCGTGATAGCTGGGCGTTGTGTGATGTCCTTAGGTTAGTTAGGTTTAAGTAGTTCTAAGTTCTAGGGGACTGATGACCTAAGATGTTAAGACCCATAGTGCTCAGAGCCATTTGAACCATTTTACAATCCATTCATGATTATGATTCTAAGTATTACCTACAACATAATAAAATTCTTTAATACACTTGCCACACATACAAGCTTGAGTATTACATGACTTAAAGAGCCTATACAAACAAGGTTGAAACTAAATGAAGCAGATTTTAGTAGTGAAAATTTTGATAAATAAGCACCAGTGATCGGCATACCAGTGGAAGGTCATACCAACTGCTTTCACGAATCACTAAACTGCATAGAAGAATATGAGTACAACAGCAACACGCCCTATGCGCAAATGGCGGCGCCACGCATCAAACAACAGAACAACGCACTAAGTGGAAGAAAGACACTCGCTACTCACCGAACAATAGGCCTACCATAGAGTATAATGATCGCGGACGTGGTGCACTTTAAAGGAGACTCAAAGGCAGAAATCAAGTATAAATTACTGCCGGTGGACACATTAAACAAAGAAGAGTATATGAGTACAACAGCAACACGCCCTATGCGCAAATGGCGGCGCCACGCATCAAACAACAGAACAACGCACTAAGTGGAAGAAAGACACTCGCTACTCACCGAACAATAGGCCTACCATAGAGTATAATGATCGCGGACGTGGTGCACTTTAAAGGAGACTCAAAGGCAGAAATCAAGTATAAATTACTGCCGGTGGACACATTAAACAAAGAAGAAGCATAAAAGAATCGGACGTTGCATAAATCACGATAGTTGATAGCTCGGTGTGCTTGACATCTATATTCTTTGCACAGCCACACAATGACTCACAATGTGTGTTTCAACAGGTACAGTAAAAATCACTTCACAACTTACGAGGGTTGCCCGGAGAGTAAAGCACAGCATTTTTTTTCTCAGTCTAAAACAATGCTACGAATGCGAAACGTTACGTATGTATTATTTGAAGTCTTCTCAATGAGCGCGCTAAGTTCCTGTCACTTCCGACAGATAGTGTAGCTGCACGACAGTTTCAAAATGGCGTATGGACGGTATTACACTATCAAATTTCTTTGTCCAATATCTTTGTCAAATACCTTTGTCAAAGAAATCTGATGCTGTAATAGGGAACTTCGTTAAATGTCGTCAAATATTTGATCAAATCTAGGGCCTCGCTGTAGATTTGATAATAGAAGTCGCTTGTCTTCTGTTCGCTGTAATGTGACATGTTACCATGTGGAGCGCTAGCATCACTGCAGCATTCTGTCATCTGTAGTGTTTTTATATGCATTGCCCTCAAATACAATTGGTGTGTACCGATAACTACAAAATTAATAGAGATGTATGAAGCTGATGAGGTGCTTTACATCGTGAGGCACCCTGAATACAAAAATAGATTAAGAAGATTGGAGACGAGACCAGACCAGACCTGACCTGACCTAACCTAACCTAACCCTCTCCTGTATCAAGGAATCGGAGTGTTACAGTGAGCCTGTCTTCTGCAGATGTAGCAGTTCTTAAGTGAATATTGTGCTTTGTGATATGAGGATACACTTTACTGAGCACATACAGAAATGTATGCTCATCCATTCTTAAGTAACTGATGTACGACTTGACCTCCTCCACTATAAGCTCACATAACAAGTTTTGTTGAATGCTTTTATCGTGTCGTCGTAAAACCCACGGCTTCACCAAGGCACGTTTCCTTTTTTCCCCCCACTTCTCTTCCGTTTGTGCACACAATGCAACTGTGGTACATGCAACTGCTGCGGTTAATAACAAGTTCTTGTTGTCAGCCATCTTGAACTTTGACGAAAAATATGATGAAAGTTAATACCACTTTTTAGCGCCACATCAAAGATCCTTGTCAAATATATTTGATGAGTATTTGATCACATCTTTGATTAAATCTTTGACAAACAAATTTGATAGTGTAATACCGGCCTATGTAAATGATTTACGTTACAAGCAACGTGCCGTCGTTCAATTTCTCACTATGGAGAAAGAAGCTGTAGCGAATATTCACAAACGCTTGTGCAGAGCTGATGCAGCGTCTGCTGTCGATAGAAGTATAATTAGTCGCTGGGCACGTAGAGTGAGGTCATAAGTAGGCGGTTCAGCGGAGCTCCCTGATTTGCAGCAGTCGGGGAGACCTTCACGGCTGTCACACCTGTCATGTTGCAGCGAGCTGATGTTGTCATTCGTGAGGACAGACGCATTACGACTCGCCAGTTGGCTCTGAATCTGTCAAGCACTCACACAGTGAAGCACTGGCTCCGCCACCAGGACAAATATTGGTACCGACAGTTGGGGGTTGGGTTGTTTGGGGGAAGAGACCAAACAGCGAGGTCATCGGTCTCATCGGATAAGGGAAGGATGGAGAAGGAAGTCGGCCGTGCCCTTCCAAAGGAACCATCCCAGCATTTGCCTGGACCGATTTAGGGAAATCACGGAAAACCTAAATCAGGATGGCCGGACGCGGGATTGAACCGTCGTCCTCCCGAATACCGACAGTTCAGACATGCACTAATTTCCCGCTAGAGGAAGACCATAGAACGACATGGAGATTACGTGGGAAAACTGGGTGTGTAGATAAAACACCATTCTTTTGTGTGTGTTATTCTCATTATGTTCAATAAAGAATTGTTGAAGAAAACATTGCGGTGCATTAATTTCTGGACAAGCCTCGTAAGTGGTCAGACACTGCAGCCAGACACCACAAGCACAAGTAATCAAGAAGCCATGATGGAAGGAACTTTGAGGAACAAACAGAATCTTTCACACAACGTCAGAGCCGATGCTTGCCATTCACATATGCATTGATATAACAAAATAAGAGAATTCTGTGCTTTGGTTACACCTGTAATGGTGTAATGTGCTAGACAGGTCGAATCCAAATCACTTACTGACATCAACGAACATGAGGCCAGGCCACCACTTCCCCTGTACTCAGCTGTGCACAGTATCCCAGACATGCCGCAGCCAGCGCGGTTCAGCAGCAGCAGCGAGCGCCTCCTGGCCCACTTTTCTGTATCGTTCATACCGATCGGTGCTGTAGGTTAACCTCGGTAGTGACGCCATTTTCGGTTCTTTATCTGAAGCTCCTATTCAGTAAGCTTCTGAGGCCTGTTACCGGCCGGTCCTCCTGCCGATTTATCGACAATGGTACCAGAGAGGTTTTGGATTTCGGTATGGCAGTCTCGTTCGGTTTGGTGTGGTTTATTTACACCTAGAATTTGTTATTTTAAACATATTGAGCGGTTTTAGCTTCAGATTTAATGGTTGCGTTACTGAAGAATCATCAGCATGTGCCCAGGTGGAAAGTGAGTACATAACACACTATTTTCCTTTGTTGGAAATGTGGTTTGTATTGCAGTTACTGTGAATCATTATAACATAAAAAAACAGGTTCGGTCAATATTCTCACAAAATAAATGTTATTTTTATGTACTTAAGAGTTTAACACGTCATTAAGTTTCAAAAAAAAATGGTTCAAATGGCTCTGAGCACTATGGGACTTAACATCTTAGGTCATCAGTCCCCTAGAACTTAGAACTACTTAAACCTAACTAACCTAAGGACATCACACACATCCATGCCCGAGGCAGGATTCGAACCTGCGACCGTAGCAGTCCCGCGGTTCCGGACTGCAGCGCCTTGAACCGCAAGACCACCGCGGCCGGCTAAGTTTCAAAAAGTCGGCTCAGTTTATGTACTATATCACATTAGTGTTAACTGAAATTACTAGTGACTTCACATACTTTTTTCCGCAAATGGTTTACTTATTAACTTTCGAAAGGCATTTAGAACTTTTAAGTAACAATGCACAGTAATTCTGTGAAGCCAGACAGAGGAAACCTCCAAAATTTCATGTACGAGTATTTATGACTCACACCCGCAACATTCGGCAAAGAAGCCAGCTCGCGTCCTTTATGGAGTGTTGCGTGAAATAAAGCGATGAAGGCATGTGAGTTGTACAAGGGTCACTCCAAAAGAAATGCACACTATTTTTTTTAAAATCCATCTTTTATTCTACATTTTTGAAAGTTTTACACTGTGTAGATACATCCTGTAGGAACAATATTTTCATTTCTCCACATAATTTCCATCCCTCTCAACTGCCTTACGCCATCTTGGAACCAACACCTGTATACCCGCTTGGTAAAATTCTGGACCAACCTGTTGGAGCCACTGTTTGGCAGCGTGCACAAGGAAGTCATCTTCTTCAAACCTTGTGTCCACGAAGAGTGTCTTTCAGTTTCCCAAAAAATGATAGTCACATGGAGCCAGGTCAGGACTGTAAAGCGGGCGTTTCAATGTTGTCCATCCGAGTTTTGTGATCGCTTCCATTGTTTTTTGACTGACATGTGGCCGTGCATTGTCGTGCAACAGAAAAACATCCTGCTTTTGCCGATGTGGTCGAACACGACTCAGTCGAGCTTGAAGTTTCTGCAGTGTCGTCCCATATGCATCAGAAATTATGGTGGTTCCATTTGGTATGATTTCCACAAGCAAGAGTCCTTCGAAAATCACCGTAGCCATAACTTTTCCAGCAGAAGGTGTGGTTTTGAATTTTTATTTCTTGGGTGAATTTGCATGATGCCACTCCATTGATTGCCTCTTCGTCTCTGGTGAAAAATGATGGAGCCATTTTCATCACCTGTCACAATTCTTCCATGAAATTCATCTCCACCATTCTCGTACTGTTTCAAAAGTTCGCTGCATAACGTTTTTCTTGTTTCTTTGTGAGCCACTGTCAACATCCTGGGAACCCACCTGGCACAAACCTTTTTTAACGCCAACACTTTCAGTATTCTGCAAACACTTCCTTCCCATATCCCAACGTAGTATGACAATTCGTTCACCGTGATGTGTCTGTCAGCAGTCGTTAACTCTCTGCACATTGTCTGGAGTGTGTGCAGTACGAGGCCTGCCACTGCGAGGACAATCCTCAATATTGCCGTGCCCGCTTTCATCACGTAACCTGCCTGCCCACCGACTAACTGTACTGCGATCGACGGCAGTATCTCCATAAACCTTTTTCAACCTCTTGTGGATGTTTCCCACTGTCTCGTTTTCACAGCACAGGAATTCTATGACAGCACGTTGCTTCTGACGAACGTCAAGCGTAGCAGCCATCTTGAAGACATGCTGTGACGGCGCAACTCAAGGGAACAGGTTGAACTAACCCTCGTAATAGCGAAGTTGGTAAGGTAAGGTAGGGAACTGCAGTTTCGAAGTTCGTACGTTGGCATACCGTGTGAAACCAAAATTTTTTTCCTCTTCGTGTTTGTAACAAAATTCTGAGACTTCGTTAATCGTAAGAGGTAAGCATTTTTTCTGAGATATTCGTTGTTATTTGCACGTGAGAACTCACTTTCTCAGTAATGAGTATCTTCGATTTCGTGGCTTCCGTATGTTTAAGAAATGAAAGATGACATTGCTGTGCATGAAACAACTGATAGTGACATTTATACTTTTTCTTGTCACAAATAATTCACCATTTTTTCTGAATACATAGCGATTTCAGAGAGTGTGGTCAGACAGGAATATAAGAGCATAATTTAAATTACGGCGAATGAAACTAGCAGCAACCGTCTTTATACTTATCTTGTCACAAGTATTTATCTGTGATAGAAGCCTTAACAACAATAGACAGAGATGGAAGATTCCCACCACAATATTTTCGGGCTATACCACCATATATGAAACATTTTGATTCATCAGACGCGTGTTACAAACAACAACGAACTTCTATAGCTGCTCTCGCCACATGCTCTCGAAAAGGCGTGTTCTAAATCTTGTTTTTATGAACCAAATCGTTGATGTATCATATAGGGACGTAGACAACTTCATCATTTGGATCTCTAGTAGCGAGTTACAACCACATTCTATGCATATTCTCATTCTTTGACACTCTCTTCAACAATTTTTCGGGTTCAGGGAGATGTGTTCCGTCTCTGCGACTAATTGAAAGCAGTTTATTTATTGCCATACGCCTTTCGTTTCTTTCATTTGTGAAGCATATCCAAAACAAGATGTCGATGTGAAAAAGAATAAAATGACATAATGTGACATTTATGACAGTTTCCAGAACACAGTCAATATTCTACCGCTATCGTGCATTCATGGAAGCACGTGGTCAATGAAATTTGAACAGTATTACGTACTCTAACCACACTTTTTGGTATTGTGAAGTATAGCTTGCCTGTGTCGGCTGCTAACCGCTTTGGGTTCGTGCTGCTGTGACACTGCAATGCGCTTGCTCGGATCTGAGGCAGATTTCTTTTGATTGGTTGGTGCGAGGAGAACTGACAACAGCGTTTCGGTTCTTTAGGACCGTTCGACATCGCTTCCGGAATGCTTACAGAATAATGTTGGGGCTCTCCTCGAAAACAAGACCGTTCCGTGCGCTCGCGTACCGAACCGATCGGCAAAATAGCGGAAAGACTCAGAATAGGGCCCCAGGCGAGCGATCCAACTGCCTCTTCCCCTCCAACCAGCCAGTGTACAACATTAATCCAAGAGCGACCGTGCACCAGTCCGCCATCTCGCGGGATGGCGTTGTCTCCTTGCTAGGCAACAGCCAAGGACGTGCAATGTGGGTACACAGCTATCAATATTAGATGTGCGCGACAGAAAACTGGTGCGCACGTGGCTCCACAGTCTTGCAGCACATGTACAGCGTAGAGAAAATGGTCTAGTTAACTCATGACCAAGTTTATGTCCTATAGTACTGATGGAAGCAGGTTTCTTTGTGCCAAACCAGAGCAAGTGGGAATTTGGGGAAATGAACAAGCAAACAAAGCCCCCAAGAAGGGCTGCAGGAAACATGATGTTACACAATGTGCCATTCCTCTGTAGGCTGTAATTTCACTGCTGAGTTGGAGATCCATGCTGTCGTGGCAGGAG
Source organism: Schistocerca serialis cubense (assembly GCF_023864345.2). NCBI lineage: Eukaryota > Metazoa > Arthropoda > Insecta > Orthoptera > Acrididae > Schistocerca > Schistocerca serialis. The sequence goes on along the minus strand of NC_064638.1, from coordinate 142,664,964 downwards.
GAATGATTGGCAGTAAGAGACAATTAGCCTTGTGTGGGAAGCCAACTACCCGGATGTGGCACTGCTTGTGCCAAGTAGAGCAATGGGTTGAAGCGTCCTTGAGCTGTGTCTTAATTGGGCAGTGTCCCATAATACATGACTTCATATTCTGGCGAGAGGGTCCCCCAGTATGATGCCTGTGGGGTAAATCACTCTACAAGACATTGTAGCTGAGTGCATTTTATTTTGTGATAAGTGGGCAGAAGTAAATTGAAGTGTGGATCTGTCCTCTCTTTTAGCTGACGACAGTATGAGTGTGGTAAAGGTTTTAAAGTTTTGTGAAGTGTTTGAACTCCATCCTACTTTTATGCCGGAGACTTAAGTATGTTGTAGAGCTGCTGGCTCAACTTTTTTACTCCAGCGATCAGACAACCACAGCTGTCTATTATTCTACTTTAATTCTTTTTGCCGCTTTTTCCTTTTCTGGCCTAAGTTTTAGATTTGACACAATACGTAATTTTCGTATTTATGCATGTATTTATATATGTTACGCTGCGGTTTTATTATCAGCTGTAGCTGCAGTTTTGTAATTTTGTCAATTGTGTTAATCTCATAACATTTTCGTACAAGTGCTAAAGATACTGGTGTCATGCACCCACGCCACCATATTACCATCATCGCTACCATCACAAACAGAAGTGCTTCGTTCGCCATCTGCGTGTCCCAAAACGATTGGAAGCTCAAAAAATGTCTCCTCTGTGTCGTTGCCAGAGAGCCTCAGAAAAGTTAGTGCAATGAAACCGTCTCCAGAATGTGGTCCAAAACATCAATGATGTTACTGCCCATTCCATGGTGTCGCCTCTTTTTCGTGTCGCAAACAGAAGCATCTAGCAAGGGTCTCCCCTGGCTGGCTGGCGACAACAGCAGCCACCAGCGTGCAGCACGCCATCTTTTCCAACGCCAGTAGCAGCAGCAGAAGGGAAGCAGAAGCTGATGCTATAGCTGGAAATTAATGGAGAAAGGCAAGATTCCAGATGGTCACAGGCGAGGCCGTGCCTCTGATCAGTGTGCACGAGTACCAGTGCACAGGTGCACAGGTAGTCCCAGTCTTCAAGAAGGGTCGTCGAGCAGATGCGCAAAACTATAGACCTATATCTCTGACGTCGATCTGTTGTAGAATTTTAGAACATGTTTTTTGCTCGAGTATCATGTCATTTTTGGCAACCCAGAATCTACTATGTAGGAATCAACATGGATTCCGGAAACAGCGATCGTGTGAGACCCAACTCGCTTTATTTGTTCATGAGACCCAGAAAATATTAGATACAGGCTCCCAGGTAGATGCTATTTTTCTTGACTTCCGGAAGGCGTTCGATACAGTTCCACACTGTCGCCTGATAAACAAAGTAAGAGCCTACGGAATATCAGACCAGCTGTGTGGCTGGATTGAAGAGTTTTTAGCAAACAGAACACAGCTTGTTGTTATCAATGGATAGACGTCTACAGACGTTGAAGTAACCACTGGCGTGCCACAGGGGAGTGTTATGGAACCATTGCTTTTCACAGTATATATAAATGACCTAGTAGATAGTGTCGCAAGTTCCATGCGGCTTTTCGCGGATGATGCTGTAGTATACAGAGAAGTTGCAGCATTAGAAAATTGTAGCGAAATGCAGGAAGATCTGCAGCGGATAGGCACTTGGTGCAGGGAGTGGCAACTGACCCTTAACATAGACAAATGTAATGTATTGCGAATACATAGAAAGAAGGATCCTTTATTGTAAGATTATATGATAGCGGAACAAACACTGGTAGCAGTTACTTCTGTAAAATATCAGGGAGTACGCGTGCGGAACGATTTGAAGTGGAATGATCATATAACATTAATTGTTGGTAAGGCGGGTACCAGGTTGAGATTCATTGGGAGAGTCCTTAGAAAATGTAGTCCATCAACAAAGGAGGTGGCTTACAAAACACTCGTTCGACCTATACGTGAGTATTGCTCATCAGTGTGCGATCCGTACCAGATCGGGTTGACGGAGGAGATAGAGAAGATCCAAAGAAGAGCGGCGCGTTTCGTCACAGGGTTATTTGGTAACCGTGATAGCGTTACGGAGATGTTTAACAAACTCAAGTGGCAGACTCTGCAAGAGAGGCGCTCTGCATCGCGGTGTAGCTTGCTCGCCAGGTTTCGAGAGGGTGCGTTTCTGGATGAGGTAGCGAATATATTGCTTCCCCCTACGTATACCTCCCGAGGAGATCACGAATGTAAAATTAGAGAGATTCGAGCGCGCACGGAGGCTTTCAGACAGTCGTTCTTCCCGCGAACCATACGCGACTGGAACAGGAAAGGGAGGTAATGACAGTGGCACGTAAAGTGCCCTCCGCCACACACTGTTGGGTGGCTTGCGGAGTATAAATGTAGATGTAGATGTAGATCGGATCCCCACAAGTGCGGAGTGGTGAAGTAGAATGCATAGTCTTTTCTGTTACGAGGACAGGCCGTGTTCCAAATTTGCTACAAAAATGTAGCTCGACAACTACGCTGCTGGCAGTAAACGCTTGGAGAACTACATGTATTACTGGCTTAGACGCTTCTGACCTTTTCGTTTTTCAAATTAAAGACCAAGTGAATCCAGCGTTTCCATTCTGTCCCTGATACGTTATGCGCGCATTGTAAGCGACTGTTTGACCATACATTAGAGTATGCGTCAGGGTTCCAAGCCCAAGTATCCTTAAGGCAATCAGCAGTTCGTATGTGTTGTTGAGGACATCCTATGCCATTCGCCACATGCCATCAATTTAAAGTGGAACTAGATAGATTGCAAAGTGTGGAGGTAATATCTCCAGCATGTGTAGATTCGTGAGCAGCACCCATAATATTAGTTAAGAAGCCAGATGAATCAGAATTTGTGATGATTTTAAGTCTACCATCGATGCTCAAGCTAATGTAGATCTCTAGCCAGAGGAATTGTAGGCCAAATTGACTGGGTCTATGATTTTTCCAAGACAGATCTTGGTGATGCCTATTTTCTGTTACCTGTAGATGATTAGAAAAAACAGTTTTTGGAAATTAATACGTAATTCAGCACGTATCCTTATAGCAGATTGTAAGCGCTCCTGCAATATTTCTGATCTACTTTGACCAACTCATCCAAGGTATCCCCAGTTGTCTTTATTACTTACATGTCTTGCTAATCACCAGAGTCACACGGGAGCAGCACATGCAAAATTTTAGGAGGCTGTCTGAGAGGCTTCAAGCCCGACAAATGTCATTTCTTTCGGCCATGTGTAAAATAGACAGGACGTATGTCCAAATATGGGAAGGCAGCTAGGTGACATCATCAATAGCAGTCGATATTTCTACAGGTGACCACCGTGTAATTTTCAAGGCAAAACAGCAACAAGTGAGCGCTGCGCAAAAAAATTTAAAACCTCTATTTGCAGAACAATTCTAGAAAGATAACACCCGCCCACCCACCCACACACACACACACACACACACACACACACACACACACATAAACACACACAAACACACGATGTAAACACTAGCGCCACCACATAACCAAAGATGGCCGACATCAGAAGTCATCGATAATGAAAACTACTAATCAACAGGTGAAATGGTATTAACTCTGTCCCTCAGTTATTTTTTTTAATGGAGAGAGCAGAATTCCACGCAGAATTTAAGCTGAAACCTCCGTCTCTACTTACAAGGATATTTGTCAATTCAGTTTCAACTGATGCTTTATAACATCATCCCAAAAACTGGAAGTGCATGCCAGAATCTCCGGGTTGTTACATTTCAGAGGACGACAATGCCTAGACAATTTTCTGCAATGGCGGATTTGCTCGGCTGTTGTAAGCGTGTGTAACGGTTACGCTCAGTAGACCTGCCCTCCACGCTCCTGATAGTCTGACCAATATACGATACGCTTCAACTGCAAGAACATGACAGACACCCGTCTTACACCAACCGAGATCGTCATTAACGGGACCCAAAAGTACCCTAATCTTAGACGGCGGTCGAAAACCACATTACACATCGTATTACCCCGACATTCGAACATTCTGGTTCAAAATGCTTCCTACGTAATGCAGAAAGGCCAGAGACCTCGGTGCCAACTCGGTATTATCATCACTTACCCGTTGCACGGTTGGTCGATAGTCCAACACACGTCTTATCTGTCGTTACACTATATGCATTATTTCGAAAGGTGAACTCAAAATGGGTTAATTAAACTGACAAAGTCTGAGAGTATGTAGTGACATGGGCACTGTGAACCATGGTACTAAGCACCCCTTCACGCTGAGCTGGATGATGACGACTATCAGCCTATAGAAACAAATCAGTGTGAATGGGGATGATCTTGGTCTGAGAAAGGCAGGTATCTATAGTGTTATTTGCATTTGTGGCACGTCATACATTGGTCAGACTTTCAGGCCGTGGAGGTCCGGTGTACGTAGCTGAGCATGAGTGTCTCACACGCTTACAATAGCCTAGCAAGTCGACTATTGCGGAACACTGTCTTGGCACTGGTCATCTTATGGAACACACACTACTGGCCATTAAAATTGCTACACCACGAAGATGACGTGCAACAGACGCAAAGTTTAACCGACAGGAAGAAGATGCTGTGATACGCAAATGATGAGCTTTTCAGAGCAGTCACACAAGGTTGACGCCGGTGGCGACACATACAACGTACTGACATGAGGAAAGTTTCCAACCGATTTCTCATACACAAACACCAGTTGACCGGCGTTGCCTGGCGAATGTTGTTGTGATGCCTCGTGTAAGGAGGAGAAATGCGTACCATCACGTTCCGACTTTGATAAAGGTTGGATTGAAGCCTATCGCGATTGCGGTTTATCGTATCGCGCCATTGCTGCTCGCGTTGGTCGAGATGCAATGACTGTTAGCAGAATATGGAATCGGTGGGTTCACGAGGGTAATACGGAACGCCGTGCTGGATCGCAACGGCCTCGTATCACTAGCAGTCGAGATGACAGACATCTTATCCGCACGGCTGTAACGGATAGTGCAGCCACGTCTCGATCCCTGAGTCAACAGATGGGGACGTTTGGAAGACAACAACCATCTGCACCAACAGTTCGAAGACGTTTGCAGCAGCATGGACTATCAGCTCGGTGACCATGGCTGCGGTTACCCTTGACGCTGCATCGCAGACAGGAGCGCCTGCAATGCTGTACTCAACGACGAACCTGGGTGCACGAATAGCAAAACGTCATTTTTTAGGATGAATGCAGGTTCTGTTTACAGCATCATGATGGTCGCATCCGTGTTTGACGACATCGCGGTGAACGCGCATTGGAAGCGTGTATTCGTCATCGCCATACTGGCGTATCAACTGGCGTGATGGTATGGGGTGCAATTGATTACACGTATCGGTCACCTCATGTTCGCATTGACGGCACTACGAACAGTGGACGTTGAGATGCGTTACGACCCGTGGCTCTACCCTTCATTCGATCCTTGTGAAACCCTACATTTCAGCAGGATAATGCACGACATCATGTTGCAGGTCCGGTACGTGTTGAAGCTGCATGGGCAGCTGTACCTGTACACGCCACCCAAGCTCTGTTTGACTCAATGCCCAGGCGTATCAAGGCCGTTATTACGGCGAGGGGTGATTGTTCTAGGTACTGATTTCTCGGGATATATGCACCCAAATTGCGTGAAAATGTAATCACATGTTAATTCTAGTATAATGTATTTGTCCAATGAATACCCGTTTATGATCTGCATTCCTTCTTGGTGTAGCAATTTCAAGTGATCAGTTGAAATTGAATTAGCAAGTAAAAGGTGGAGATTGTTGCTTATATTCTGCGTGGAATATTGCTTCTTTCTTTTCCAAAAACAGAGGGACAGGGTTAATACTACCTTACCCGTTGATCATTAATTTTCACTATCGTTAACTTCTGTGGTCGGTCATTTTCGATTGTGTGTGGCGCTAGTGTTTACAGCGTATGCGTGTGTTATCTTTTCGGAATTGCTGTGCAAAAAAATGATTCAAATGGCTCTGAGCACTATGGGACTTAACTTCTGAGGTCATCAGTCCCCTAGAACTTAGACCTACTTAAACCTAACTAACCTAAGGACATCACACACATCCATGCCCGAGGCAGGATTCGAACCTGCGACCGTAGAGGTCGCGCGGTTCCAGACTGTAGCGCCTAGAACCGCTCGGCCACGCCGGCCGGCATTGCTGTGCAAACCGAGGTTTCACATTCCGTAGCAAGGAACTTATTTGCTGCAGTTTCGCCTTGAAAATGACAGGGTGGTCACCTGCCGAAATATCGACGGTTGTCGACGACGTTACACGCCTGCAGATCCTTAAGTTATTTGAACGTTGTACCATACGCTGGGAGAAATTCAGGTCTTATCTAGGACATACAGGGTGTTTCAAAAATTACCGGTATATTTGAAACGGCAATAAAAACTAAACGAGCAGCGATAGAAATACACCGTTTGTTGCAATATGCTTGGGACAACAGTACATTTTCAGGCAGACAAACTTTCGAAATTACAGTAGTTACAATTTTCAACAACAGATGGCGCTGCAAGTGATGTGAAAGATATAGAAGACAACGCAGTCTGTGGGTGCGCCATTCTGTACATCGTCTTTCTGCTGTAAGCGTGTGCTGTTCACAACGTGCAAGTGTGCTGTAGACAACATGGTTTATTCCTTAGAACAGAGGATTTTTCTGGTGTTGGAATTCCACCGCCTAGAACACAGTGTTGTTGCAACAAGATGAAGTTTTCTACGGAGGTTTAATGTAACCAAAGGACCGAAAAGCGATACAATAAAGGATCTGTTTGAAATATTTCAACGGACTGGGAACGTGACGGATGAATGTGCTCAAAAGGTAGGGCGACCGCGTACGGCAACCACAGAGGGCAACGCGCAGCTAGTGCAGCAGGTGATCCAACAGCGGCCTCGGGTTTCCGTTCGCTGTGTTGCAGCTGCGGTCCAAATGACGCCAACGTCCACGTATCGTCTCATGCGCCAGAGTTTACACCTCTATCCATACAAAATTCAAACGCGGCAACCCCTCAGCGCCGCTACCATTGCTGCACGAGAGACATTCGCTAACGATATAGTGCACAGGATTGATGACGGCGATATGCATGTGGGCAGCATTTGGTTTACTGACGAAGCTTATTTTTACCTGGACGGCTTCGTCAGTAAACAGAACTGGCGCATATGGGGAACCGAAAAGCCCCATGTTGCAGTCCCATCGTCCCTGCATCCTCAAAACGTACTGGTCTGGGCCGCCATTTCTTCCAAAGGAATCATTGGCCCATTTTTCAGATCCGAAACGATTACTGCATCACGCTATCTGGACATTCTTCGTGAATTTGTGGCGGTACAAACTGCCTTAGACGACACTGCGAACACCTCGTGGTTTATGCAAGATGGTGCCCAGCCACATCGCACGGCCGACGTCTTTAATTTCCTGAATGAATATTTCGATGATCGTGTGATTGCTTTGGGCTATCCGAAACATACAGGAGGCGGCGTGGATTGGCCTCCCTATTCGCCAGACATTAACCCCTGTGACTTCTTTCTGTGGGGACACTTGAAAGACCAGGTGTACCGCCAGAATCCAGAAACAATTGAACAGCTGAAGCAGTACATCTCATCTGCATGTGAAGCCATTCCGCCAGACACGCTGTCAAAGGTTTCGGGTAATTTCATTCAGAGACTACGCCATATTATTGCTACGCATGGTGGATATGTGGAAAATATCGTACTATAGAGTTTCCCAGACCGCAGCGCCATCTGTTGTTGAAAATTGTGACTACTGTAATTTCGAAAGTTTGTCTGCCTGAAAATGTACTGTTGTCCCAAGCATATTGCAACAAACGGTGTATTTCTATCGCTGCTCGTTTAGTTTTTATTGCCGTTTCAAATATACCGGTCATTTTTGAAACAGCCTGTATATTAAATAAAGAAGAGCTCATTCCCACTTAGGATCATGTGGACACAACCATCAATTTACTATCTCCTAACAGCTTGAGAAAACTGCAGTCCTCTCTGGCCAGAATGAATCCCCAGTGTGGCAGGTTTCTCGCCCACTGAATTATTTGCGTAAAAAAGAAACTTTCTTGCAATTTAAAAACTGCTTTAGTCAGTCACTTGTTTAGCAACGCTTAACGCGCGAAAACGCTTAACGCCAGCCACTGGTGCCTCAGCTCTGATGATGCAGTGCTGTCCCATAAATACGCCAATGGCACAGAAAGCCCACTGCGTTTGCATCTAAAATATTAAATACGGCACAGCGTAATTACCAGCAAATAGAGAGAGAGAGGATCCGGCTATCATATGCAAAGTCAAGATGTTTCACGTGTATCTCTATGGAAATAAGTCTCACTTATTCGCCGATCAGAAATCTTTGATTTGAAGGGTCTGGGGAAAAAAAGAGGTAAGTCACTTCCTTTCGAAATTGAGTTATTGATACAGTTCGAGTCAGATTGATCGTACGCACCTGTTCAGAGGCCAAAACGGAAAAAAATTCCAAACCAAATAAAAGATATTAGTATTCAGAGTTTTGCTGTAAGATGAAACGACCAATTTTTTTGGGTAAGGAAGTAGGCAAGACAGTACTGATTGAGCCGGCCACGAGAGGCAGGGTAAACAGAATTATGATGCGCCCGCTCTCTCCCGACCTCAGAGAACTGGAGGCAAGGAAAAATCAAATAGAACTGTCTTCTTGCACATACAGATTCTGCAAAAAATGTGTCGCTGCCAAATATGTCAAACAATGACGTTTACTTTAAACTGTAACTTTCGATTAATACGCCCAGTATCCATACTGTCGCAACATTCAAATCCTTATTTTAAGTTTGTCCTCAGTGCATTGCGAAACAAGGCGCAGATGAAGTGACGTGATTCAAATGGTTCAAATGGCTCTGAGCACTATGGGACTTAACTTCTGAGGTCATCAGTCCCCTAGAACTTAGAACTACTTAAACTTAACTAACCTAAGGACATCACACACCTCCATGCCCGAGGCAGGATTCGAACCTGCAACCGTAGCGGTCGCGCGGTTCCAGACTGTAGCGCCTAGAACCGCTCAGCCACTCCGGCCAGCTGACGTCATTCCTTTTTCACTTTCTCATGCGTTGAGTGAGAATATTTCTCCGTACAGTGTGTTCCTGGAGGAATGGCTATTATTCAGGGATATGACTGGAACGATCATTGGAAGCACAAAGCTCTAGTAAACATGGGCTCTAAAATGTATATCTGAAGAGCTACGGGCACCTGTTCAGAAGAAGAGATGTGTTTATCGTAGCGAAGATGAATAGGCGCTCATAGCTCTTAATCTATGGAATTTAGAGCCCATGTTTAACACACATTTTTTTCTCATTTTATTCCATGCTACTTCCTCCCAAAATATGGCAGCCAAACTGCTTTCAGTAGAATAGATTTGTTTCACGGTATCGAAGATAAAGAAGTATTCACAGCTCTTAAGGTACCGGTATGTGTTTTACATCCCATGTTTCTTAGATTCTTTTGCTGTCATACCCCTGAATATTGATCGTTCGAGACAAACTGTATATTTTGCGACTCTGCTAGCGGCGAAAATAAAAACTTTACCGTGTTCCCGCTTATTCATTACGTACATACACGTGATATGTACTGTCGCTGTATTATCACAACCAGGCATTCGTCTAGTCGTGATTACTATGGAACTATTGCGTCTGTCTCCCCTGACTTATCTGTTTTTTTCCCCCAACTTTCTGACGTTTGACTGCATTTTGGGGAATTATTTCATTCTGGGAACTCGCTGGATGCCAGTAACGCTATTTTCACATTCTATGCACCAAAGAAGTTTAGTTTATAAAATAAAAAGGTTTTTACCTTTATGTATGTTGCTGTAATTTTTCTCGAGTTTCATAAAAATTGATTTACCCGCTTCTTTCCGCTGACCCTTCATCTCGCTGTTTGGTCTCCACCCGAAACTTGCCGATGAGACAGCACAGTGGGTGTTGTTCCTTAGTAGCTACAGCTATTGGATACGTTATTGGCCCACCACGCAGCAGTCAAAGTCGTATGCCCTTTCCCGCTCGGCGTGCGAGCTAGATACAGCATGACTTACACAACGACGCCCAGTACAAGTGTGTCCAGCGGCCTACCTCCCACCACTACAACCTCCGCCTTCGTTTTAGGCAGCAACAGGAGGTCGACAGTGATCAGCCGATGGAGCTGGAACCACTTCCATCCCCTAAAACACTTCTGGGTCACACCAACACCGAGGACCACTCACCAAATAATCACCGGAAGTTGAACACTCTCAAGTGCCTATGGATGCCGAACTATTGACCCAGTCTCAATGCTCGTCAAATCCGCTCCTCTGCAGGCAGAACCAAGCAACGCCCCAGAAACAGTCATTCGACAAACAATTCCACAGACTTTACGAGTTGCGACACAGCTGCAGCAAAATCTTCCCAGTGATCCTGGAAGATGTTTATTCGTAACTGGAATGAAAAATATGTAAATTCCAAAAATTGCACAGATATCTCAGTTGTCAGTACTATGAGAGCCTTTGGTCGAGATCTGAGCAACTCTCTCCGCTTCATCGACGAAATCGGCACAGGCTGGGTCGTTTCCAGCCCAGGGGTTAGTATCCGACAAGTGATTCCGATCCCCCATCCAGCTCAAGCATCGATATGGAGGGAGGGTCAGAGATATTCGGACCTGAGGCCACTGCCGTAGCTTGTCCCCATGGGGTATACGTCACGTAGGTCCATCCACTGGCGTGAGAGTGCCTGTAAACACCGTGGCACCGCACTTTCCTGGCACTTCTTGCTACTCTCCAAAGCATTCGATTCACGCTTCTGATAGCAGAGATACTTACCCTGCCTGTTAACACGTTTTTTGAATGGCGTCGATCTCAGGTATACTAGTGTATGCTTACGACAACTTTCACTACGCTCTGGACTTTGCGTCTGGCTTGCCGTTCACTTTGCGAACTCCATCGTCATCGACCACGTGTTAATTCCACTGGTCTCTGTGTCACTGCCATTGCGAGTGATCATAAACTATGTTATACCTACGCAGAGCAGAACGGAGAATGTTCAGAGACAATTCTGAATTCTCATTGCACCAAGAGAATCTGTAGATTTATGTAAGTAACAAAATACTGAGCTCTTTGCTTCCCAGTATAGCTCATATACAACATGTTTTTGGTTTTGACTAGACAGTTACAGTGAATTGTACATTGGGTGACAAAAAGTATATAAAAAAGAAAAAGAATACTCACTAGTCCATAAGTTTCATTGCTTTACAATAAGTGAAAAACAACTCAATTTTTATTTCCATTTTTATACAGTATCATGATCCTACGTCTATCAAGATAATCAGCGCTAGGTGAAGACAATATACGTAATTGCGTATTTTTATTTGTATCACTATCTAAGTTTATTTGAAATCAAAGTCTGTGGACTTCGATTTCACTTAAACCATCCCTAGAAACGGAAGTAAAATACATGTGCGAGTACTATTCCGACTCATGTGAATTCCCATTCGGAAGCTGAGTAGAACAGAACACACAGATCGCTCGTAGCTATTGTTTCCTGTACATAATGCAGTAGAAGATAATATGATTCGACACAGTTATACACTTACAAGGGGAGGCCGCCAATTGTGAAATTCAGATTCGATTCATACTGCGCATAATAAATGCTCATGGCCAGAGGTGTAATGTGGCAAAGCACCAAGATGCACTTCTCAGCCATTGTCGAGAAAATCGACAGTTAAAAGAAACCGTCGCGATGAAATACTCTCTACGATTAGTAATTTCCTACACCGTTGTGGTGCAGCGGTAAGCGCTCGGGTTCGTAATCTCGCGCCATGCAAACTTTTTTTTTTAGTATTTGTTTTTTGTAATTCATATACACACACACACATATATATATATATATATATATATATATATATATATATATATATATATATATATATATATATAAAATTCCCGGCAATCAGTTGCAACAATTATGCATATAATAAGTTGTTGAAAGTCGTTTGTCGTGGAAAAACTGGCGACTTCGAACATCATTATGTTTTCCGCAAACAAAGTTGTATTTCACAAATGTTATTAATTGTCTTCATAATGTTAACCACGTATAGTTAACGGAAGACGTAGAAACGATATTCCGAAACGAATACGTACAGCGTAAGTCAAACGTTCGAATTAGAATAGAAACCCCAAGAACACAAATTTGCTGTGGCAGGTATGAAATATAAACTCCGTTACTCGCTCGTTACACTTGAAGGACAGATGTTGAATGGGCCGAAACGAGCCGCCGCATAACAGCGTAGTTGCCTGCTAACTTCGAAAGAAGGTAGATGCGGTCCCTAGCGCAACTTATAACATCGTCGAAAATCAGTGCGGAAGGGGGAGCTTTGGTTCACCTTGTTAAACAAACGGAAAAATGGAGGCGGTACAATTGGAGAGCGATCCGCCTTCACCAACATGCATAAGCAATATATATATATATATATATATATATATATATATATATATATATATATATTAATTACAAAAAACTAATAATAAAAAAAAATGTTGCATGGAGCGGGATTTTTTTTTTTTTTAATCTCATTTTGTTCGCTTTATCTGCTCGGAGCGGACGTCGTAGGACATCCGTTTTAGTTCGTTGTTGATCGGTTAACTCAGTTTTTTTTATTACAGAGGGCAGCTAACCCTCTGACCGAACACGCTGAGCTACCGTGCTGGCAGTAGAGAGTATTTCACCGCAACGGTTTCTTTTAACTGTCGATTTTCTCGACAACGGCTGAGAAGTGCATCTTGGTGCCTTGCCACATTACACCTCTGGCCATGAGCTTTTATTATGCGCAGTATGAATCGAATCTGAATTTCACAATTGGCGGCCTCCCCTTGTTAGCCAGGAACGTATATCTGGTTTGCCAATATTGTCAGCAGGAGGAGGGAGGTGTGTATGGTCATACGATTGGTTGATCGTCGAATAGTGTAACGTAAATTTTGATAAACATTTGCTGGCAGAACTCTAAGCAAGACGCCGTATACGTTGCACGGATGTTTTACTAAAATTCCAAGACCCGTCTTTCAGCGTAGAAGCTACAAATATTCTTCAGCAATTTTTGTATCCATCCCGTAGACAAGCAACATCTCGCACAGAGGCGTTCAGTCAGTCATTCTCCCCAACCTCCATCTCCGCATTCACGCGGCATCTACTATTCACTTTCCTGCGATTCACAGAATATAGGTACGCGTGCGACGGGAAAAAAAATCATAACAGCAAAAAATAATTGATGTAGAGTAATGGAATTTCGGGAATGCCTTTGTCCAGGTAACAAATGCAAGTGATGAACAATGCAAGATCATATATTAATGACCGGCCAGTGTGGCCGAGCGGTTCTAGGCGCTTCAGTCTGGAACCGCGCGACCGCTACGGTCGCAGGTTCGAATCCTGCCTCGGGCATGGATGTGTGTGATGTCCTTAGTTAGTTAGGTTTAAGTAGTTCTAAGTTCTAGGGGACTGATGACGTCAGATGTTAAGTCCCATAGCTCTCAGAGCCATTTGAACCCTACTACACGACCTAAGTCAAACTTAGTGAGGTGCAGATAATGGCGTTTTTATCACCTTAAAGGCTTTCTTGAAACACTTGCGCATTTTACAGAGTATATTTAAAGGAAATCCGATTTGCACTCTCACAGTGGCGCACGACTCCCTCTTGGTGTCGCTATTTTTTCCCGCTAATGTCTGTTCCAAAACGCGGCGTATGAAAACGGAATTTTTACGGGCTCATACCTCGTGTGCTCTTGGTGACAGAGAGTTAGCGTGAAGTGTTTTGGATAACCATTAGGATAGGGACCATGTGTATCCAACAGAAGGGTCATCTTACAGTAACTATGCTAAAGTACAGGATCAAATTTTGAATATTACACGCTTCCTCCAGATTAGGCAAATGGGAAAAATTGGTTGATTCTCCCTGCATTAGATGTGACGTACGGGGGGCTTTAAGGGACTTACAGAGGTGCGATTTAATTCAAGCGCGGTTCCTGAGGAAATCCAAGAAATATGATTTGTGGGTGCCAAAACCGAGCCGCGGATTTTAAAGTGCCTTTGCACGGGAAATGGATGTAACTTTTACGACGTATTTCTAAAATGCCGCATCGGAACAATTATGAAAATTTTCTTGATATTTTGTCCATTTCTGAGGTACGGAGATTCAAAGTTACCCTACGTGTACAAGTAAAATACGCACTTAAAACCCGGTGTAAGGCGAAAAAGTAGTTTATAACGTGACATAGCATGGAGAAATATGCTGTAAAGTGTCTCCTTTATCATCACATTGGTTCTGGCAACACCATGCTGACGTAATTTTGAAGTACATCCAGAATTTTTGTGCAAGTAAAATCCAGTTGTAACGCCGGAAATCCATATCCTCCTACTTCCATCTATTGTACTATTATTTTTTTTCCTTGTTTGTTACCTGAATATATGACATTTCTGTGTCTTTATATATTGTAATTGTTTTACTATTTGTATATATATATATATATTTATGCATTTATGTCGATGTATAATTAGTTTGTTTCGTAAATATTATTTGTATTTTTACGCTGGGTCTTGCCTAGGGAAAACTGCTATCGAACGATTACATCGATAGGTCGTGTGAAGAATCAAAGTGTGTAGGATCTTTGGTAGTGTTAACTCTGCCGCGTGGAGCGCGGGCAGGGCAGTGGGAGTCTGGCGGGAGTAGCGAGTGGAGCAGGTGTTGTGTGACGCTCCCGCGAGTTGCCGCGCTTTCGGGGTTTGGCAGCATGTAATTGCGCTCGACTCGCGATGATAGTTTCTGACATGGTGTCGCGGACGGGAAGCATTAGCTGGCGCACATCAAGAGCCCGTTTCGCCTGGTGACCGTGTCGAGAAGAAGGCGCTCCAACATCCAGCTTCTGCAACAGCGACGGCCGACAATGAGTGACTGTCGCCACCTCCTCGATCGACGGCTTCAAACCTTCAATCAACCAACAAGGAAGACTAAAAGCACGTAAAGTTTCAGAACTGTACGGCAGACCTCAGCTTTTCAAACTGTACCATTTTCGTCACTATAATTACAGCAACTTAGCATGAACTTTTGTTGCTCATTGTCCCAATTGCATTACCAAGCAGAGTCCCTTCCTTTTCCGAAATGAACCCGAGTGTCGTTGAAATTCAAACGCCAGCATTAAAGTAATATAGCTAACTCGTTTTCACTGCTTTAATTTCAAAGTTCAATTATGGCATTAATAGCTGGCTACAATATTCAGATTACACAAGCACGAATTAAGAGTGCGAGCTTTGTTACCGTATTTTAGCTTACCTGTGACTGCAGCTCAGCTTGGTACGTACTAAATTTTACTATTGTTAATAGTTCAGAATCATTTAATTCAAGTTCAAAGTTAAATCTCTTGTTTCTAAATTGCGTAGAGTCAAGTTGCTTTTGAAATGATTGTTGAGGTAGTCCAAGACTAACCGTATTTTACTGGATTTCGATGTGCTTCAGAAAGAAAGCTCACTATTAACTTCAGTCACTAAATTAACTTTCGATTTTCCGGTTTTATTAATTCTTTTGCTAAATTAAGTCAGAGTGTAGCGAAATTTATTACTTCTGACAAACTTTCAGTTTTCACACTACACGTGTCAACCTTCCGTTGCCACGCTTCTAGTGTTAATTATATGTGTAATAACCTTTCTTTTTCAGTTACTATAGTAATTGTCCTTAGGACTGGCGACCGTGATTTCCCCCAAATCTCAAATATCTAATTACCGCTAGTTAATTGTTAACGTAACGGCCGCACATTTACTTTCTTTATTATCTTTACCCCTTTTCAAAATTAATTTCCACCAGTTTCATTTGCATTTTTCCTTTCATTTAGATGTAACCCTTTCCTCCCTCTTTACCGATAGATTAACTTCGGTGACGATTGCTTTTCCAAAACTCCCATTAGGTACACGCGGTTTAATTTTTCACTGTCTTTAAGGTCGATAAGTGAGGGGGAGGTTACACAGTCTAGGTGTAAAATTATACAATTTTGCGTTACTTGAGTTTCACACAGGTAAACTATCAAAATTTTACTGATCTGTGCAGTTCTGTCCGTATGAATTATATATCTTGCTGTAGCAGTAAAAAGAAGAGAATCAGAGGAAATACGGCCGGCCGTTGTGACCGAGCGGTTCTAAGCGCTTCAGTCTGGAATCGCGTGACCGCTACAGTCACAGGTTCGAATTGTGCCTCGGGCATGGATATGTGTAATGTCCTTGGGTTGGTTAGGTTTAAGTAGTCCTAATTTATAGAGGACTGATGACCTCAGATGTTAAGTCCCATAGCGCTCAGAGCCATTTGAACCAGAGGAAATATGTAAGGATATGAAACACCTACAGCCGTCCTTCCTATGTTATCTATTATATTGTTACCAGTTTCGGTGCTTCAGTGCACCATCTTCAGGCCTTAGCTGATGCAGAGGGGTGAACATCATCCGTATACACGACGCATCAGTGGTCAACATCTGTAACCGGTTTTGGCAGACTACCTGCAACCGCGATGTTGTCTCTTCAACTATGGTTGATGGTTGGAGAAACAACATCGTGGTTACAGGAGGTCTGTGAAAACTAGTTATAGATGCTGAGCACTGATGAATCCTGTATACGGATGGTGTTAATCCTTTTGCATCAGCAATGGACTGAAGATGGTGCACTGAAGCACCGAAACTGGTAGCCATAACAATGAATGACATCGTAAGGGCGGCTGTAGGTGTTTCTTTTCCGTATTTAAGTGAACGGCGTAGTCCCCCAGTCCTCCAATCACAAGGATGCACATACAAACAAAAAAAGGAAAAGAAACCCGGAAATATGCTTCTATAGGAGCACGAAAATGGCCACATGCTACTGTCAAAAAGAGTCTGACTGTAAAGTAGGGTACTGGCTGCCTCATTCTACCTTCCTCTTCACCATTAAAATTTTTCCTTTTATTTTGACATGCGAACATATTCGCACTTTTTTATGTTGAGAGAGAAGGAGGCAATGACAGTGGGAAAGACTTGGAGAAGTAATAAGTATTGGAAGACAGTATAGAAAGATCGAAGGAGACAATAGCAGCCTGAGACAATGAGAGGGACTAGTGGCAGTGGAACATACTTGACAGTGACAGAACTGTGCTACGAAAATAATGACGGAGAGGAATTAAGGGAGGGTATGACTGGAAGTGGGTGAGAGCCATTGTTAATGAGAGATAGATTCTACGACAGTGACAATGAGGAAGAGACAGAATGACAGTAAGAAGAGACAGCACCAGTGGAAAGAAATGAATGAGATAATAGAAGTAAGACAGAGAAAGAAGGAGACAGTAGCAGTGAGAGCCGACAGAATTAGTAGGGCACAACGAAGGAAACTGTGACTGTGCGACAGGAGACAGTCAATGAGACACAGAGAGACAATGACAGTAAGTTTGGTTTAATGAGTGAGTGGATCGGTATGAGCGACTTACAGTGATGCACCAGTGGATGTGAGCGAGCTACAGTTAGGTAAGTTTGTGAGAGTGAGAGTTGAGTTGCATGTTAAAAAGATCGCGAATATATTCGCATGCTAAAATTTTTGGTGAAATTTTTAAATGTGCTGAGGAAGGTACAATTAGGCAGCTGTATCCCAATTTTCAGTCAGAGTCTTTTAATAACCAGGATCATATTCGTCTTTTTTGTGCTCCGATAGGAGCATACTTTTGGTGGTAGATTAAGGTGTAGGTGTCAAAAATCATCCGGCTCCGCCGTTTCCGGGCCACTCGTTCCCAGGCGCCAGTCCCTGACAGTGTGCTCTTTGTCACAGTCCATTATGTGATTTAATTTCCCAATTTGCGGCCCGTCCCATCGCTAGAATGATTCCCCATTCGTCTCTGCTCCAATTAACTACCGGGAGGTTGTAGTTAAACTGCAGCTGGTCAGAGTGAGCTGTAATCATCGTATGGCTTGGCTGTAGTTATCGAATGGCTTGGGAGATATGCTAAAGTGTTAATGCGAAATCGATTTACTATTCAAAAATAGGAAATTCCAATTTCGGCCACCAGGTACAAATCTGGCGTTTTGAATGCAAGGAAGACGTATATACGCTGAAGAGCCAAAGAAACTGGTACGTCTGCCTGATATCGTGTAGGGTCCGCTGCGAGCACGCAGAAGTGCCGCAACACGGCGTGGCATGGACTCGAGTAATGCCTGAAGTAGTGCTGGACGGAACTGAGACCATGAATCCTGCAGGGCTGTCCATAAATCCAAAAGAGTACGAGGGGGTGCAGATCTCTTCTGAACAGCACATTGCAAGACATCCCAGATACACTCAACAATGTTTATGTCTGGGGAGCTGGGTGGCCAGCGAAAGTGTTTAAACACAGAAGAGTGTTCCTGGAGCCACTCTCTAGCAATACTGGACGTGTGGGGTGTCGCATTGTTCTGCTGGAATTGCCCAAGTCCGTCACAATGGACATTAATAGACGCAGATGGTCAGACAGGATGCTAACGTACGTGTCACCTGTCAGTTTCGTATCTAGATATATCAGTGGTCCCATATCACTCCAACTGAACACGCCCCACAACATTACAAAGCCTCCACCAGCTTGAACAGTCCCCTGCTGACATGCAGGGTCCATGGATTCATGAGATTGTCTTCACACCCGTATACGTCCATCCGCTTGATATAATTCGAAACGAGACTCGTCCGGCCAGGCACCATGTTTCCATTCATCAGGAGTCCATGTCGGTGCAGACATGCCTAGACGAGGCGTAAAGCTTTGTGATGTGCAGTCATCAAGGGTGCACGAGTGGGCTTTCGGCTTCGAAAGCCCTATCGATAACGTTTCGTTGAGTGGTTAACACGCTGACACTTGTTGATGGCCCAGCCTGAAATCTGCAGCAATCTGCGGAAGAATTGTACTTCTGTCTCTTTGAAAGATTCTCTTCTGTCGTCGTTGGTCCCGTTCTTGTAGGATCTTTTTCCGGCTGCAGAGATTTAATCTTTTACCGGATTCATGATATTCACGGTACACTCGTGAAATTGTCGTAGGGGAAATCCCAACTTCATCGCTACCTTGGAGATGCTGTGCCCCGTCGCTCGTGCGCCGACTATAACAGCACGTTCAAACTCATTCAAATCTTGATAACCTGCCATTGTAACAGCAGTAATCGATCTAACAACTGCGCCAGACACTTATTGTATTATGTAGGCGTATTCTGCCTGCTTACACATATATTTATTTGAATACGCATGCCTGTACCAGTTTCTTTGGCGCTTGAGTGTAGATGATTCCATATGTAATGGATTAGGAACGGGACGTGGGCAGAAAATGTCAAATATGTGAGAAGGGCATAATGTTGATTTTATTATCAACCGACGCTTGCACATTTTGTTCAGTTTGAGCACCGGAGACGTCGACGGGATGCCCATCCGTAAAACAGCGTGATGAACAGTTGCTCGCAGCAGTTTACGTGGAGTCTGAGCGACGTGTTCCTAAACACTGGCCTTAAGATCAGGTAGAGACCGAAGGTGTTCCTGGCAAACGCACTCTTTTAGTATTCCTAGAGCGAAAAGTCACACGGATTCAGATAGGTGATGCTTGTGGGTAACCTCTGGAGATAACACGTTCTCTACATCCACATCTACATCCATATTCCGCAAACCACCTGACGGTGTGTGGCGGAGTGTACTTTGAATACCTCTATCGGTTCTCCCTTCTATTCCAGTCTCGTATTGTTCGTGGAAAGAAAGATTGTCGGTATGCCTCTGTGTGGCCTCTAATCTCTCTGATTTTATCCCGATGATCTCTTCGCGAGATATAAGTAGGAGGGAACAATATACTGCTTGACTCATCGGTGAAGGTATGTTCCCGACACTTCAACAAAAGCCCGTACCGAGCTACTGAGCGTCTCTCCTGCAAAGTCTTCCACTGGAGTTCATCTATCATATCCGTAACGCTTTCGCGATTGTTAAATGATCCTGTAACGAAGCGCGCTGCTCTCCGTTGGATCTTCTCTATCTCTTCTATCAACCCCATCTGGTACGGATCCCACACTGCTGAGCAGTATTCAAGCAGTGGGCGAACAAGCGTACTGTAACCTACTCCCTATTTTTCGGATTGCATTTCCTTAAGATTCTTCCAATGAATCTCAGTCTGGCATCTGCTTTACCGACGATCAACTTTATATGATCATTCCATTTTAAATGACTCCTAATGCCTACTCCCAGATAATTTACGGAATTAACTGCTTCCCGTTGCTGACCTGCTATATTGTAGCTAAAATTTGCGTTGAAATTTGCGTTAAGCAGATCTCTCACTGAGCTAGCGATATGAGGTGTTGCCCGAAAGCAGTGGTTTCCACACGGTTGCCCACTTTCAAAGTAGAAATCATATGTACAATGAGGTGACGTCACAGTACACCTGACAGGCCCTCTGGGAGTATTATCTTCAAAGAAGAACAGACCGAGAATAAAGGTGCGTGTGAATCCGCACCACACATTCACATACGCCGAGCGAAATGCGTCTTTGTGCACTAGCGTTTTGGCAGTTCTGCGTATTCACTACATCCTGTAGTGAAACACGAGGCTCGTCACGCCACAGAGTATTTCCAGGCCACATGTCGTGAACTTTGATGAGTGCCAGAATGCGAAGACTAAATTCATCGCCGCAGATCATGTGGTTCCAGTTGTTGCACCGTCTGGATGTTGGACGCATGCCAGTGTAAAACAGGCCGCGAAACATCCCCTACTGTTGGCCATGGGGTGGACAATTCTCGTAACACTGCAGGGGCACGTGCTGCAGTTACAGCACGGCAACCTAGTCAGTAACTAGCACCGCTATAGGGCGCCTTCCTCTTCCATGTGCCACACCAACCTCACCTGTGATTTCAAATTTCATTATCATCTTCTTTAAGGTATTTAATGACATAGGATCTTTTCTAAGAAATTTCAGTCCGCGATACTCTTTCAATGCAGCACTGTAATTACTGCAGACACATGAAACAATTTCATTAACAGCGCACGGTCTCTCTTCTCTACAGTCACATTGTTCACTCACGTTATGGCTTGTTAAATGACAGCGTATATGCCATACCGTCATACAAAGTGCGTCATAAGATTTGCCCCTGGAGACCAAAAGTGGAACTAATGTTTCTCCAGCGTAAATCGGTTCCGGATTAACGCATTAGCATATCTACCAAGTTTCGCTGCCATATGACAGTTACAGCCCACAGTGCATTTCCTTATGTAACAGCACTTTAATTATAACCACCCTGTACTTTTCTTTTGCGCCACGTGCCTGCAACACCACCAGGCTGGACTGAATCTCGCGGTTGACGGTGGTCATGCTGTTCCGGCTCAAGAGCGTAGAAGACAGTTCTGTAAAATCGGATTTTTTAAGCCTGTAAGGAATTTTCTTTTTCACGAGTCCTTTGCGAAGTACTAATTTCACTTAATATCCTGGAATTATACACTACTGGCCATTAAAATTGCTACACCAAGAAGAAATGCAGATGAGAAACGGGTATTCATTGGACAAATATACACTCCTCGAAATAGAAATAAGAACACCGTGAATTCATTGTCCCAGGAAGGGGAAACTTTATTGACACATTCCTGGGGTCAGATACATCACATGATCACACTGACAGAACCACAGGCACATAGACACAGGCAACAGAGCATGCACAATGTCGGCACTAGTACGGTGTATATCCACCTTTCGCAGCAATGCAGGCTGCTATTCTCCCATGGAGACGATCGTAGAGATGCTGGATGTAGTCCTGTGGAACGGCTTGCCATGCCATTTCCACCTGGCGCCTCAGTTGGACCAGCGTTCGTGCTGGACGTGCAGACCGCGTGAGACGACGCTTCATCCAGTCCCAAACATGCTCAATGGGGGACAGATCCGGAGATCTTGCTGGCCAGGGTAGTTGACTTACACCTTCTAGAGCACGTTGGGTGGCACGGGATACATGCGGACGTGCATTGTCCTGTTGGAACAGCAAGTTCCCTTGCCGGTCTAGGAATGGTAGAACGATGGGTTCGATGACGGTTTGGATGTACCGTGCACTATTCAGTGTCCCCTCGACGATCACCAGTGGTGTACGGCCAGTGTAGGAGATCGCTCCCCACACCATGATGCCGGGTGTTGGCCCTGTGTGCCTCGGTCGTATGCAGTCCTGATTGTGGCGCTCACCTGCATGGCGCCAAACACGCATACGACCATCATTGGCACCAAGGCAGAAGCGACTCTCATCGCTGAAGACGACACGTCTCCATTCGTCCCTCCATTCACGCCTGTCGCGACACCACTGGAGGCGGGCTGCATGATGTTGGGGCGTGAGCGGAAGACGGCCTAACGGTGTGCGGGACCGTAGCCCAGCTTCATGGAGACGGTTGCGAATGGTCCTCGCCGATACCCCAGGAGCAACAGTGTCCCTAATTTGCTGGGAAGTGGCGGTGCGGTCCCCTACGGCACTGCGTAGGATCCTACGGTCTTGGCGTGCATCCGTGCGTCGCTGCGGTCCGGTCCCAGGTCGACGGGCACGTGCACCTTCCGCCGACCACTGGCGACAACATCGATGTACTGTGGAGACCTCACGCCCCACGTGTTGAGCAATTCGGCGGTACGTCCACCCGGCCTCCCGCATGCCCACTATACGCCCTCGCTCAAAGTCCGTCAACTGCACATACGGTTCACGTCCACGCTGTCGCGGCATGCTACCAGTGTTAAAGACTGCGATGGAGCTCCGTATGCCACGGCAAACTGGCTGACACTGACGGCGGCGGTGCACAAATGCTGCGCAGCTAGCGCCGTTCGACGGCCAACACCGCGGTTCCTGGTGTGTCCGCTGTGCCGTGCGTGTGATCATTGCTTGTACAGCCCTCTCGCAGTGTCCGGAGCAAGTATGGTGGGTCTGACACACCGGTGTCAATGTGTTCTTTTTTCCATTTCCAGGAGTGTATTATACTAGAACTGACATGTGATTACATTTTCACGCAACTTGAGTGCATAAATCCTGAGAAATCAGTTCCCAGAACAACCACCTCTGGCCGTAATAACGGCCTTGATACGCCTGGCCATTGAGTCCAACATAGCTTGGATGGCATGTACAGGTACAGCTGCCCATGCAGCGTCAACTCGAAGCTACAGTTCATCAAGTGTAGTGACCGACGAATTGTGACGAGCCAGTTGTTCGGCCACCATTGACCAGACATTTTTAATTGGTGAGAGATCTGGAGAATGTGCTGGCCAGGGCAGCAGTCGAACATCTTCTGTATCCAGAAAGGCCCGTACAGGACCTGCAACATGCGGTCGTGCATTATCCTGCAGAAATGTAGGGTTTCGCAGGGATCGAATGAAGGGTAGAGTCACGGGTCGTAATACATCTGAAATGTAACGTCCACTGTTCAGAGTGCCGTCAATGTGAACAAGAGGTAACCGAGACGTGTAAGCGATGGAACCCCATACCATCACGCAGGGTGATACGCCAGTATGGCGATAGGAATACACTTCCAATGTGCGTTCACCGCGATGTCGCCAAACACGGATGCGACCATCATGATGCTGTAAAGAGAACCTGGATTCATTCAAAAAGATGACATTTTGCCATTCGTGCACCCAGGTTCGTCGTTGAGTACACCATCGCAGGCGCTCCTGTCTGTGATGCAGCGTCGAGGGTAACCGCAGCCATGGTCTCCGAGCTGATAGTCCATGCTGCTGCAAACGTCGTCGAAGTGTTCGTGCAGATGGTTGTTGTCTTGCAAACGTCCCCATCTGTTGACTCAGGGATCGAGACGTGGGTGCACGATCCGTTACAGCCATGCGGATAAGATGCCTGACATCTCGACGGCTAGTGATACGAGGCCGTTGGGATCCAGCACGGCGTTTCGTATTACCCTCGTGAACACACCGATTCCATATTCTGCTTGCTGTGTTGGCAGAAGAGCCAACACCGTGTTGCTAGAGGAGGCCGAAATGCACGCGTTTAATTACACGCAGACTGGCGTCAGGTCTGGAACAGGTCAGAGAAATAAGACTAGCAAAACAGGAGGTAACTGGTAGAATACTTAACTTTAATCCACAACTGGAGAATATCGCTATTGTTTAGACATTATTACAACCTCAATATAACTGGTAATGGCGCCTTGTTAGGTCGTAGCAAATGACGTAGCTGAAGGCTATGCCAACTATCGTCTCGGCAAATGAGAGCATATTTGTCAGTGAACCTTTCCTAGCAAAGTCGGCTGTACAACTGGGGCGAGTGCTAGTAAGTCTCTCTAGACCTGCCGTGTGGCGGCGCTCGGTCTGCAATCACTGACAGTGGCGACACTAGGGTCCGACGTATACTAATGGACCGCGGCCGATTTAAAGGCTACCACCTAGCAAGTGTGGTGTCTGGCGGTGACACCACACTGCTAACAGTCATTGAATCTCGACCAACGCGAGAAGCAATGTCGCGATACGATAAACTGGAATCGTGATAGGCTACAATTCGACCTTTATCAAAGTCTGAAACGTGATGCTACGCATTTCTCCTCCTTTCACGAGGCATAACAACAACGTTTCACCAGGTAACGCCGGCCAACTGCTGTTTGTGTATGAAAAATCGGTTGGAAACTTTCCTCATGTCAGCACGTTGTAGGTGTCGCCACCGGCGCGAACCTTGTGTGAATGCTCTGAAAAGCTAATCATTTGCATATCACAGCATCTTCTTCCTGTCGGTTAAGTTTCGCGTCTGTAGCACGTCATCTTCGTGGTGTAGCAATTTTAATGGCCAGTAGTGTACTACATTTTGCCTTTTTGGGGGATAGTGGAGCAGTTCAGCGAAAGGACGGGCTGCTAGTGAAAGCGGCGACATTCACCGTGCGGCGTACTCTGGGCTAGTGGGCGGTGACCGCTATGCAGGGTGCGCGGGCTTCCGTGCCGGCCTCCACTGGCAACACGCGGCGCCAACAGGTGCCCCACGACGTCGCCGATAGACCTGCAATGCCTAATACAGAAGATTCAAATGGTTCAAATGGCTCGGAGCACTATGGGACTTAACATCTGTGGTCATCAGTCCCCTAGAACTTAGAACTACTTAAACCTAACTAACCTAAGGACATCACACACATCCATGCCCGAGGCAGGATTCGAACCTGCGACCGTAGCAGTCGCGCGGTTCCGTACTGAGCGCCTAGAACCGCTAGACCACCGCGGCCGGCTAATACACAAAAGACAGCTGTAAATATACCTACATGTACGTGACTACTCTGCAGTTCGCACTTAAGTGCCTGGCAGAGGATTCTTCGAACCGCGTTCAGACTCTGCCTGTATCGTTCCACTTTCTAACAGCGCATAGGAAAAAATGAGCATTTAAATCCTTCTGTGTGAGCTCTGATTCCTCTTATTTTATTATGATGATTATTTCTCCCTATTTAGATTGGCGGCAATAAAATATTTTCACATTCAGACGGGAAAATTGGCGACTGAAATCTCCTGGAAAGATCTCGCCGCCATGAGAAACACCTTCTTTTTACTAATTTCTATCACAACTAGCTTATATCTTACCTGAAGACGACAGTGAAGTCTGTCGAAACCAGTTGTTATAAATAAAGAAATATTAATGTGATTTTGACTTCTAAAAGTTTTTACAAAGTAAAATAGATAGCTTCTTCTGATTACGCAAGGTGAGAAAATTCTGTCATATCCGTGACTTTCTATCCGCTATTTCGCTATAACATAAAACGAACTGCCCTTCTTTGTTCTTTTTCTGTATCCTCCCTCTATTTTATCTGGTAATGATCCAATACAGCACAGCAATACACTAGCGGAGAACGAACCAGTGTTATGTAGACTGTCTGTCTAATAGACCTGTTGCATCTCCTAAGTGGACTGCCAACAAAGCCTAGTCTTCAGTTTGCCCGCTCCACAACAATCTAAGTGATCGTTCCAACTCACGTTGGTCGTAGTTGTAATGCCGAAGTAGTTGGCCTAGTCGACAGCCATTAAGTTTGTGTGGTTTGTCGTGTATTCGATGTAAGCAGTAAATTATTTCCACGCACGTCGACGAAGCTCTCGCTGAGTCAAGTGATTAATATTGAAATAAGAGCTAATTTAGTTAATATTACATTTTAGACTAGTACATCTACTTCTTCGCTATGCTATATTTGAAGGTTTCACTTTTCTGAGTGTATTTAGATGGAAAAGAAAGTATTTCGTAAAGGCGGATCCACGTTCGTTTTGTTTACATTTCAGGCGTAAATTTCGTGCGAGTGTAGATCTTTATTTTTTTGATTAGACTTAGCACTTCAAAAGTTAAATTAATTCATGTCTGTCATATAGATTTTAGGTAGTTAATTAAAACTTTCGAGAGTAAGTTTTAAAGTTTGCTAACATTAGCGTTTAGTTACGATCAGTAAAGGCTATGAAACTTCAGTGCTCGTGTGCCAAGTTATTATCTGTTTTTGTGTAAATTTTGTGTAAATTATTGATTAATTTTGCTATCAAACCACGTGTGACAAATGTGGTGGTTGCCGTAAAAGTCTGAAGGAGGAGGTGTTGTGTGAAGACTGTAGGATATGGTTTCGTTGGCGTGAAGGTAGCGACGAGGAAACGGGAGTAGATAATAAGGCTCTTCCATGGCAATGAAAGTTATGTAGAAGGGAGAAAAAAATCGCTGAACAGGAGGTAAAAATTTGTGCCCTTAAGGCTGAATTAGAAAACGCGAATTTGGAATTATATAGGCTACGGGAAGCTTTCGAAACGTGGTGCTACAGAAGAATACTGAAGACTAGGTGGGTAGATCACATAAATAATGAGGAGGTATTGAACAGAATTGGGGAGAAGAGAAGTTTGTGGCACAACATGACTACAAGAAGGGATCGGTTGGGGGGTATGTTCTGAGGCATCAAGGGATCACCAATTTAGTACTGGAGGGCAGCGTGGAGGGTAAAAATCGCAGAGGGAGACCAAGAAATGAATACACTAAGCAGATTCAGAAGGACGTAGGTTGCAGTAGGTACTGGGAGATGAAGAAGCTTGCACAGGATAGAGTAGCATGGAGAGCTGAATCAAACCAGTTTCAGGACTGATGACCACAACAATAACAACAACAAAAATAGGCTACGTTAGGAAAAAGAGACGGGTTGCTGGGAAAAGGTAGCAAGCAAAGCGCGAAAAACTGAAACTGTTGAAAAAACTTTAGAAATTCAGTTAGTAAATCAGTTTGGCTTGATATCTGAAGTAGTGGAGGAAGGGCCTCATCCAGATGTCGTTGAATGTAGATTGAAGCAGAATATTAGCTTAAAGGGAAAGGTCAGGTC
Organism: Schistocerca serialis cubense; assembly: GCF_023864345.2. Taxonomy (NCBI): domain Eukaryota; kingdom Metazoa; phylum Arthropoda; class Insecta; order Orthoptera; family Acrididae; genus Schistocerca; species Schistocerca serialis. The sequence goes on along the minus strand of NC_064638.1, from coordinate 142,637,615 downwards.
GGGATCAAATCAGAATAGGAAAAGAAGAATTCTTCTTCTAGGCAGCAAGTCATGGGAGGGGTGTAGGCTAGCAGGGTCTACGGTTCAAAAACCATTAAGCAAAAGTGTAAGGCTGGACAGCCTGGTATCTATGAGCAGTTCACAGAAAGTTTAAGAAATGTTAATATGGGAAATGTATATAATGAGCTAAATGCTAATGAAAAATGCAACATATTTCTTGATAAATTCATATCCCCTTTCGAACATTATTGCCCAAAACAATCAATAAATGTAATACTGAACAGTTTTCAAAGTAACTTTGGATTACTACAGATATAAAAGTGTCTTCAGAAAGAAAAAGAAAATTTTGTGAGACAGCAAGAATTAGTTAAGATCCGGAAGTAATTTCACACTGTAAAAATAATTGTAACATACTGACAAAAGTTGTCAGAAAATTAAAAAAAAGGTATGTATATTAGAGAGGAAATTAACTACTTCGGCAATAAAATAAAATCAGTATGCAATGTTGTTAGAAGAGACACAGGAAAAGTAACCACTGGCGGAGGTAGTATTACTATTAAAGACAATGAGACCATCTTAACCAACAATAAACAAGTAGCTAATGTATTTAACAACTATTTGTTAAGTTTAGGTGAAAAAATTCGTCAGAACAGTTCAAAGGAGAAAGCCAAGCAGTGCATGGAAGAGTCAGTTTTGAGATATCCTTGTCAGATTAATTTTCATCTAATATCCTCTTGTTAAATAAGGAAAAATCATTAAATCTTTGAAAAATAAGTGTTCTGTTGGAATAGATGAGATCTCTAACAAGATATTAAAACAATGTGGAGTAGTTACAGCTGATGTTCTGAGTCACATCTGTAATGCATCTCTACCTCAAGGTATTTTCCCAGACAGGTTAAAATATGCCCCTGTTAAGTCTCTCTACAAAAGAGGGGACACCACAGATGTCAATAATTATCAGGCAGTGTCCTTGCTTACAGCATTTTCAAACGTCGTTGAGAAAGTAACGTACTCAAGAGCGATTAGCCATCTCAACAGTAATGGGATACTTAGTAAATCATAATTAGGATTTTACAAATACTTTTCTACTGAAACAGCAATATACAATTTCACGGCCCATATAATGGAGTCTTTAAATAGTAAAATGTCACCAACAGGAATTTTCTGTGACTTATCCAAAGCATTTGACTGTGTGAACCATGACATTATGTTACAGAAATTACAGTTCTACAGTGTAAATTGGTAGTCGAATTAAATAGGGTGATGCTGCCGGAATTAGATTAGGAAATGAGACACTTAAAGTAGTAAAGGAGTTTTGCTATTTGGGGCGCAAAATAACTGATGATGGTCGAAGTAGAGAGGATATAAAATGTAGACTGGCAATGGCAAGGAAAGCGTTTCTGAAGAAGAGAAATTTGTTAGCATCGAGTATAGATTTAAGCGTCAGGAAGTCGTTTCTGAAAGTATTTGTATGGAGTGTAGCCATGTATGGAAGTGAAACGTGGACGATAAATAGTTTAGACAAGAAGAGAATAGAATCTTTCGAAATGTGGTGGTACAGAAGAATGCTGAAGATTAGATCGGTAGATCACATAACTAATGAGGAGGTATTGAATAGAATTGGAGAGAAGAGAAATTTGTGGCACAACTTGATTAGAAGAAGGGATCGGCTGGTAGGGCATATTCTGAGGCATCAAGGGATCACCAATTTGGTATTGGAGGGCAGCGTGGAGGGTAAAAATCGTAGAGGGAGACCAAGAGATGAATACACTAAACAGATTCAGAAGGATGTAGATTGCAGTAGGTACTGGGAGATGAAGAAGCTTGCACAGGATAGAGTAGCATGGAGAGCTGCATCAAACCAGTCTCTGGACTGAAGACCACAACAAAAAGTATAAATGGAACAGCATATGAGTGGTTTAAGTCATATCTACAGAACAGGAAGCAAAAAGTTTCTTTATATGGTTTAAGTGATTTAAGGAAGTTTCCCAGTTCATCTAACTGGGGTGAAATTACAATTGGTGTTTCACAGGGTTCGATCATGGGTACCATTCTGTTCTTGATACATGTGAATGACTTCCCTTGTTATTCGAAACATATAGCTAACTGACATTGTTTCCTTATGATACAAGCATCATTATTAATCCAGTAAAAGAAACTCAATAGAAAATGATACAAATAATGTCTTTCGAAAAATTATTGACTGATTTTCTGCAAAAGGGCTTGCTCTGAACTTTGAAAAAAACACAGTACATCCAGTTTTCTACTTCAAGGAGTACAGTTCCTTCAATCAATATAACACATCAACAGAAGTCATTAGCCAGGGTAGAGCACACTAAGTTTTTGGGTGTACATATAGACGAGAATCTTTATTGGAAAATTAATATTTTGGATCTCCTAAAGCGACTAGGTTCAGCAGCTTTTGAAATCAGAATAATTGCTAATTTTGAGGATACAGAAATTAGCAAGCTAACATAAACATACTTTGCACACTTTCACTCTCTGATGTCATATACAATAATATTGTCGGGTAACTCAAAACTTAGGCAAAATGTATTCATTGTTCTAAAGAAAGTAGTTAGACTAATGTGTGGGGCTGATAGTCGCACATCTTGTAGACGTTCTTACAACAGCCTCACAGTACGTTTACTCAATAATGAAACTGTTCTCAACAACATGGACCAGTTTAAAAATAACGGTGACATACATAATTACAACACCAGAAGAAAGAAAGACTTACACTATTCTCTACTTATCTTGTCTTCGGCACAAAAAGGGGTAAAATATGCTGCTGAAAAACTTTTTTGATAAATTACTAGACGAAATAAAATGTCTGACAGACAGCAGCAACAGTTTCAAAAATAAATTGAAATAATATCTCCCTGGCAATTCCTTCTATACCATAGAATTCTTAAATAGGAATAAATAAATCTGTAGGTAAAATATATGCATTTTGTGCCATTTAAGGAAAAGGGGTAGGTAATAAAAATTTTAACCTTTTTTTTTTTAAAAAAAAAAAAAGAACCTTGATTCATGCGTGCATTTCGTATGCACTTGACACGTGCCGCATCATAACGGTTCATATGAGACTGATCAATGGAACACGTAACTAATTAACTAAATAACTATCTATATACTGTATACATATTCCACAAGCCACCATTCGGTACTTGGCAGATAGTACTCCGTACCACGGCAAGTCATTATCTTTCCTGTTCCACTAACTAAAGTAGCGAGGAAGAAACGAGTGATTGTCTGCCTCTGCACAATCCTCAACCTCCCTAAGTCTGCAGCTGCAGTGCTTGCGTGTCGCGAACAATTGTTCTACAAACTTCCTCAGTAGCACTTCGCTAAAAGGTTGTCTTCTCTGCTCGAAGAAATCGCATTAAAACGCAGAGAACATTTCTGAACAACTCTCGTACTGATCGAAATGATGGTAAACAGACCTAGCAGCCCACCTCTGAGTTGCTTTAATGTCTTGCTTTAACCCAACCTGTTCGGCATTCAAGGCATTTGACCAGTACTGAAGGATGGATCACACAGGCGTTCTGTACGCGATGCGATCTCGTGTACAGATCTGCCATGCAGTCCTAAGACTTTCCCAGTAAGCCGCGGTCGCCCATTCGCCTTTCCGGCAGCTGGTAATCGCCGCAATTCACGCATATTGCCTAGAAATTAAATCGACGTTTTGCATCGATCAGCATGCTATTAATAAACTGCCCTAAAATTACAGAAATGTTATCATCAGTTCATCCATATTTAAAACGAGGTACTGTTTATCTGTACAAGTCATCTTGAATTCCCCCCCCCCTCCCCCTCTCCCTCTCCGGCCCGCCATTCAGGAATGACATTTTCACGTGCACAACAGCATCATCAGAAAACACTGCTAGATTGCTGCCTACCCAGTCTGGCAGATGGCTTATGTACATGGAGAGCAGCAGCGATTTTATCACACTTCTCCGGAATGCTCGTGTCGTCATCATTATCACATGTTTTATATTACAGCGAAATAGGGAAGCAAATGCCACAAATGTGATTGAATTTTCTCGTGTTGAGTTATTAGAAGGTGCGATCTGTTTTACTCCGTAAAAACTTTCTAAAGTCAAGATTGCATAACAACCGGTTTTGACAGTCTTCGCTGTCACCTTCAAGTCACTGATATGATAAGCTAGTTGCGATGGCAACTAGCTTTTCGTTGCGGCGATATCTTTTCACGAGATTTCCCTCACTAACTTTCTCCTTTGAAAGTGAAAATGTTTTATTGTCGTCAAGCTGCATAGAGAGAAACGATCACGATAATAAAACAAGAGATATCAGAGCTCGTAGAGCAAGATTTAAATGTTCAAAAATGGCTCAAATGGCTCTGAGCACTATGGAACTTAACTTCTGAGGTCATCAGTCCCCTAGGACTTACAGCTACCTAAACCTAACTAACCTAAGGACATCAGACACATCCACGTCCGAAGCAGGATTCGAGCCTGCGGCGTAGCGGTCGCGCGGTTCCAGACTGTAGCGCCTAGAACCGCTCGGCCACCCTGGCCGGCTATTTAAATGTTCATTTTTCCCACGCGGTGTTAGAAAAGGGAACGTAGAGGCATAGTCTGAAGGCAGTTCGAAGAATCCTCTGCCAGGCACTTGAGTGTGAACTGCAGAGTAGTCATGTACATGTAGGTGTACCTATAGCTCTCTTCCATATTAGACATTGCAAACTCATCGGCGACGTCGTGGAGCACTGTCTAGGAAACCTGCTGGGTTCTGTAAGTCCAAAAGTCTTCTTCTTACGCTAATTTGTGTAAAGTTTGCCAAGGATAATATTTCAGTAGCCACCTCCCTCTTTGTAAAACATAGTCTTATCAACTTTCTCAACGGTCAAAATCTTCACTTTGCGGTGTGGAGGCGCCTGAGTGCACAAATGTACTATGTAAGGTTTAGTATACTATTACTCGATGTGGTCTTATTTCTGAAGCCTAGAGCTAGAGAGGAAACCGTTACTTCTCGCACCTTATTGCCCTTCTCTGTTCGATTTTGAGAATACTTGCAATTATGTAGGATTTATTTCGTTTTCACTTACTTGAGGACAGCTACTACCATACAACCAGAAAAGCATGGCTGCCAGACTGGTGGAGCAGGATCGAACTGAAAAATACGCAAATCATCGAAAGATCAGTGTGACAACTCAATCCTGTAAACTGCTGAAAACTGCTAATATGTTCTGTAAGATCACTTTGGCGTCAGAAAAGTTAGAGATACTCGATTTTGGGCTTAATAATGAAGGAAAGGACAAAAAATATGAGGATAAATTTAGCGCGTTTGTGCACCCACAGCAACTTCCCACCATGTTAGGTGAGACAAGAAAGAAAACTTGAGAGTGATAGTGATCAAATGTAGAGAAAAAATAGTTATCTGCAACATCAAAAAAACCTGTTAGGAGTAATAAGTGTGCAAGACCAAGAAAAACATGTTCGGAATAAGACAGGTTGGTTGGTTGGTTTTGGGGGAAGGAGACCAGACAGCGAGGTCATCGGTCTCATCGGATTAGGGAAGGACGGGGAAGGAAGTCGGCCGTGCCCTTTGAAAGGAACCATCCCGGCATTTGCCTAGAGCGATTTAGGGAAATCACGGGAAACCTAAATCAGGATGGCCGGACGCGGGAGTCCTCCCGAATGCGAGTCCAGTGTCTAACCACTGCGCCACCTCGCTCGGTAATAAGACAGGTATAGGCAGCTTATTGTCGATATTATTTAATTTATATGTACAAGAACTATTGAGAAAAATGAGGTTTGATACCAGCAGTAAAAGTGATGGTGAAGTAACTCATCACAAGCATGAAGCATTTGAAAGTTGGTTCTATAGAAGACTATAACAGAATTAGGTGTATGGAGGAAGTACAGAACGAAGAGGTACTAAAATGAATCGAAAAGGAAGGATGTTGATGCAAATCCGCGTCAGAAAAAGAGAGAACTAAGAAGGACAACTTTAGAATTCAGGAATAGTGCTATTGACGCTCAAACGAGTACTTAAGGAAAAATTATAGTGTCGAATAAAGACTAGTGTATGCAAAATAGATTATTGTGTACTACACGTACATTTACATCTACATTTATGTATACTCGGTAAGCCACCTATGCTGTGTGGTTGAAGCTACCTTGTACCACTACTATTTATTTCTTTCCCTGTTCCACTGGCAAATAGAGCAAGGGAAAAACGACTATCTACACTCCTGGAAATTGAAATAAGAACACCGTGAATTCATTGTCCCAGGAAGGGGAAACTTTATTGACACATTCCTGGGGCCAGATACATCACATGATCACACTGACAGAACCACAGGCACATAGACACAGGCAACAGAGCATGCACAATGTCGGCACTAGTACAGTGTATATCCACCTTTCGCAGCAATGCAGGCTGCTATTCTCCCATGGAGACGATCGTAGAGATGCTGGATGTAGTCCTGTGGAACGGCTTGCCATGCCATTTCCACCTGGCGCCTCAGTTGGACCAGCGTTCGTGCTAGACGTGCAAACCGCGTGAGACGACGCTTCATCCAGTCCCAAACATGCTCAATGGGGGACAGATCTGGAGATCTTGCTGGCCAGGGTAGTTGACTTACACCTTCTAGAGCACGTTGGGTGGCACGGGATACATGCGGACGTGCATTGTCCTGTTGGAACAGCAAGTTCCCTTGCCGTTCTAGAAATGGTAGAACGATGGGTTCGATGACGGTTTGGATGTACCGTGCACTATTCAGTGTCCCCTCGACGATCACCAGTGGTGTACGGCCAGTGTAGGAGATCGCTCCCCACACCATGAGGCCGGGTGTTGGCCCTGTGTGCCTCGGTCGTATGTAGTCCTGATTGTGGCGCTCACCTGCACGGCGCCAAACACGCATACGACCATCATTGGCACCAAGGCAGAAGTGACTCTCATCGCTGAAGACGACACGTCTCCATTCGTCCCTCCATTCACGCCTGTCGCGACACCACTGGAGGCGGGCTGCACGATGTTGGGGCGTGAGCGGAAGACGGCCTAACGGTGTGCGGGACCGTAGCCCAGCTTCATGGAGACGGTTGCGAATGGTCCTCGCCGATACCCCAGGAGCAACAGTGTCCCTAATTTGCTGGGAAGTGGCGGTGCGGTCCCGTACGGCACTGCGTAGGATCCTACGGTCTTGGCGTGCATCCGTGCGTCCGGTCCCAGGTCGACGGGCACGTGCACCTTCCGCCGACTACTGGCGACAACATCGATGTACTGTGGAGACCTCACGCCCCACGTGTTGAGCAATTCGGCGGTACGTCCACCCGGCCTCCCGCATGCCCACTATACGCCCTCGCTCAAAGTCCGTCAACTGCACATACGGTTCACGTCCACGCTGTCGCGGCATGCTACCAGTGTTAAAGACTGCGATGGAGCTCCGTATGCCACGGCAAACTGGCTGACACTGACGGCGGCGGTGCACAAATGCTGCGCAGCTAGCGCCATTCGACGGCCAACACCTCGGTTCCTGGTGTGTCCGCTGTGCCGTGCGTGTGATCATTGCTTGTACAGCCCTCTCGCAGTGTCCGGAGCAAGTATGGTGGGTCTGACACACCGGTGTCAATGTGTTCTTTTTTCCATTTCCAGGAGTGTATATGCCGCCATATGACACCTTATTTCTCGTACCTTATCTTCGTGGTCATTACGACAAATGTATGTTGGCGGCAGTAGAATCGTTCTGCAGTCACCTTCAAATGCCAATTCTCTAAATTTTCTCATTCATCGAAAAGAACGTCGCCTACCCTCCAGGAATTCCCATTTCAGTTCCAGAAGTATCTCAGTAATACTTCCCTGTTGTTCGAACCTGCCGGTAACAAATATAGCAACCAGCCTCTGAACTGCTTCGATGTCTTCTTTTAATCTGACCTGGAGCGGATCCCAAACACTCGAACTGTATTCAAGAATAGGTTGCACTGGCGTCGTGCATGCGGTCTCCTTTACAGATGAACCACATTTTATCAAAATTCTCGTGATATATACGAGGCCTGTTCAGAAAGTAAGCTCCGATTGATTGCCAAATTGAAACCACAGTGAACATCAGAAATGTTTTACTTGTAACAATTAGCTACACCTTTCAGCTACTTCTCTACGTAGTCGCCGTTCTGACTTAGACTTTTGTCATAGCGTTGTACCAACTTTTCAATAGCCTCATCATAGAAGGCAGCCGCCAGTGCTTTCCGCCAATTCTCCACGCTGGCCTACACCTCGTTGTCTGTGTCAAAATGTTGTCTTCAAAGACAGAGGTTCATGTGACCAGCGATGAAACTCAGGGGGAGACAATTGCGGACTGTATTGTGGGTAATCTCACATTTCCATTTGAAAACGATGCAGGAGCATCTTCATTGCCCCTGCAGAATGCGGCTGAGAATTGTCTTGAAGAAGAAACAGCACGACAGTTATGTAATGTTAGCTGCATAGCTTCAGGCGAAATTTCTCACCAGGCCCTCGTACTTGGCGGCAGATACTATTTTCTAGACATCTTTACGCACTCACTTCGAGCTCAGAAATGAGAAGAGCGACGTGATGCTAACTGGGGTTATACTAGAGACACTACCCAACACATCTGTGCAATGCTTTATCGGATTTTCATAGTCGTTTCCATTTCGCGACCGATCGGAGCTTACTTTCTGAACGCCCCTCGTACAAGTCGACAATTTGCCTTTCCTACCACAGTGCTTTGCAACGTTACGCCCAGATATTTAAACAACGTTATTGTTCCAAGTAGGACACTACTAGTGCTGTATCTCGATATTACAGGTTTGTTTTCTCCACTCACCCACATTTATGTACATTTTTCTACTGTAGTGGGAACTTCTGCTGCCGAATGTAACAGCAACACCAAATGTAGCGGGAAGAGGTAGAAGGCACCGTATTAAGACTTGTCCGAGCTTTCCAAGTGATTTATTGTTTCCAACTACAGTGCTCCCATTCCTCTCAATCTGTGTCATTGGGTCCCACAATGCTGAGGACACCACTTCACTGTCTGCGAAACGGCTTGGCAAGGAATGGTTGCCTCAGCGACCCATGCACACACTGCTGTGTGTCAGACTTATATGGCAACGGAGTTGTGGCGTCGTCAGGATGCTGGCAGTTGACTCAGTGATCTGCAACCCTGCCGACTCAGCGCCGCTCGTTGTGAGCCGCAGGTGGCCAGCTGCGTGCTTCTTTCTGGCGTGGTTAAGATTGCGGGGACAACAAGTGCCTGCGATCTGGAGTCCGAATCTGTGGCCCTCGCCTCAGGAAGCCTCTGACATGTGTTGGAGGCCAGGACGACTGCCTATGGTAGCGAGCTGTGCAGTGGCCCACCGCTGGCTGGCTACAGACCCCGTGTCGGCCTTAGAGGGTCGAACCAGTAACCCTTCATGGACTGGAACGCTGGCGCCCCATCTGATGTTGCGTGTAGCTGGTGGTGCGACACGCCCCACCGTCCAGGAGAGCTGCCACACTTGAATGAATCTCCTTAGAAACCTGCACCTATTTATACGCGGCTGTTCACCTCTGTTTTGCCATAAGCGCCACTTCATGTCACGTACTCATAACATGCTAGGTTGGCCAGTGGGCTCCTTCTGCCTGTGATTTGCGACATGCAATTTTACTGTTGGTATGTGTAACTCACTGCAATCCGGCCCACACCTACCTATAACTTGTGGTCAGAATATTGCACAAAGCTAAATTTCCGCATCCTAAACGTTGGTGCCACTACACTACATTTGGAGTTAGCTGTCATTTGTCACACAAACTAGAAATTTTGTTTCAGTCAGCTTGAATCACCCTACAGCCACTCATCTTTGACACCTTCCCGTACACCATAGCATCATCAGCAAACAACCGCAGATTGCTGCCCACACTTTCCGCCAAATCATATATATATATATATATATATATCACAATTCTCTGTAGTACTCCTGATGATACCCTTGTCTCTGCTTAACACTCAACATCAAGGATAACATACTAAGTTTTGTTACTTAGGAAGTCATTAACAGCCTGAAGTGGAGCATCGTGTGAAATGTTTTCTGGAAATCTAGACATATGGAATCTTGCAGTATATCACGTGAGAAAAGGGCTAGCTGAGTTTCGCACGAGTGATGCTTTCTAAAACTGTGCTGATTCGTGAACATAAGGTAGTTGGATGTAGAAGATATGCAGGAATCAACAGACCAGAACGAGGCAAAGAGAGGTGGAAGACATCACTACACCCATCGGAAGGTTCATGAACTTAAAGGAAAGTCTCTTGAAGCCTCCTTGACTGGTTGCTATGGAAGCTGTCGTTGTTTTTTAGGTCTTAAATGCTTTAGCGGGCTAACGTCACTGTTTTAATTAAATGAAGTGACCCAGAGGTTGACACAATTAACTTGTGCTCAGTGAGAGTCGCCTTTAAATTCCAAATATGATATGTTCTTTCCGCTGTAGCTCTAAATTACTCCAGGCGAATGTGAGAATAGATTATTCCATATCCTGTCACCGTTTGTCATAGTGCTCCAGTGTGTTGTCAGGTCCTATTCGATTTTCCGGCGATTTCTCGTGTATTTTTGAAGCAATATTTCGACAACGTAACTCGTTGTCAACGTAAGGTGCTGCCTGAGGCACTGAATCGCTCAGATAGCTGCTGCCCCGTCCACAATGACATAAATGAAAAGCATTACACCATGAAGTGCCAGTCGAGTATTTGTCCAGCTTTCTGGAGGTATTGATCGCACAGTGGGTATTAAATGATTAGACCTTCATTCCATTCGGAAGTGATGTCTATCATCAACATAACTTTGAGGCGTGGCCCCGTGGCCAAAAACATACGTTTGTAGTCGTTGTGACATGGAAGCAAACAGATTCGGAATACGTTGTGGAATTTATTGCCAGGCCTGATATTCACGGTGCACCAGTTCATGAAGTTGTCCCCAAGGCAGCTCACCACCCTTTGCTGAGTTCGCACTTGGCTACCACGGGGTCACAGCCTTAGCAGAAAATCTTCTTTTCCCGCACTGCATGTCTATCCTCCTGTTATTCTCTTTCCCCTTCCTTGGGGAACATGTCTTGGGCATTTTCGGGAGTGCTTTCTGGAGTCTTGGTAGCCCTGTATCGGAACAGTCCTTCGTCTGCTTATCCTTCTTTCTTCGTTCTCCATCTCTTGCCCCTCCTCCGCTTCGGCTTTTGAGGTGTACCTTTGTTTCTTCGTACTCCCTGTGCACTCCTGAAGGCCGTCCGACGCGTTTGTTTGAAGCGTCACAGATGACTAACGCGTTATTCCCAGCCTTAGGTCGACAGGTAGGGTTCACACGTAACCCTGGTAAAAACCAGGCCCAGGGGCTTAGCTGTCACTTTCCAAACTGCCAATTGGCCCCTATGTCTGCAATTAAGGTGTGACCTGAGGATTGAACAGTCACCTAAGGCAGGTGGTCCTCCCTCTGAGGGAGGCACCCTGTCAGGAAGAGTGCACCATTGGAAACGCAGGCAATCATGGTGGATTTTTTCACAATGAGCCAATCATTACCTCAGTCTACATCCAGCAAACGTAAATGGAACGAGGTTAAAGATTCAACGACTCTCCCAGCTCCACCCCAGTTCCTCGTGGTGTCGCGTACCAAAGAATGTCAGTCTTTTGCTACAGTTAATCCATTTATTATTCAGAAAGTTGTTGATGCAATTGCAGGCGCTGTGAAGTCCAGTTCTCGCTTATGTAATGGGACTTAGCTTCTGGAGACCAATTGTAATTTCCAGAGCCAACAACTGTATACAGCCTCGCTCCCCACGGATATCCTGTTCGTATTGGGGCCCATTGTACGATGAATTCTTCATGGTTATTGACATGAGGTTGCTTGGTGGTATAACTGAGGGGAAATCCAGCACTACCTCTCTGATCAGGACGTCAGTGCAGTCCATCGGGTAATGAGGAAGATTGATTAAAACTTATTGCCTAAATGCTCTATTTTTCTCACATTTGGTCGAGTAGCACTTCCGTCGAAGATTTAGTCAGGCTATGAAGTCATCACCGTCCGACTGTACATTTCAAACCTGATGCATTGCTACCAGTGTCAGTGCTATTACCACACTCAAATGTCCTGTCGAAACAGGACCGGCCTAACTTCCTCAAATGGGGGACTCCCGGCCCACAATGCCGTAAGCTCATTTCATCTCAGGACCAAATGTGTTACTTGTGGTAGTGATGCTCATGAGGGTGACTGCTCACTGTTACTTCTGTATCAATCGCAATGCCGATAATACGCCTCATCCCATGAATGTCCCATGTATCTTGACGACCAGGTATTCAGGAGACCATGGAGAAGGAAAAAAATACCTCACCCTGTTGCTCGCAGGTTGTTGGCTAGTCGAAATCTTAGCATTTTACCATCTGGCACTTATAGTACCGAATTCCTACGTCTCGCCCCACAAAGGACGTGACGACGTTGACATGCGAATATAAGCAAATGCTCTTCTCCTTCCCCAGCTCTTCACCCGTGTCGCCACATGACACCCTCACCTGGCCGACTTCCATTTCGTTCGCGCACACCGTCTACCATTTTTCTGGCCTGGAGTCTACAGGCCGGCCCATGGAGAGCGCTCACTATAGAGTTTACTCCTGCCTGACGACCTTCGACGATCAACATTTCACTAGTTGTGACGACCAGGAGAGTACCTTACGAACGTTATCCTTGCCGCCACTGAATGTTACAAACCTCGCACTTCTTTACTGCCCCGTGTCCCAGTCCCCTGGTGGACTGAGGCAAGCCGTGACGCAGTTTGCGCGTGAAGACGTGCTCCCCACACTTTTAACCGTCATCCTAACATGGCGAATTGTATTCGTTATAAAAAGTTGCCTGTACGGTGTTGTCGCATTCTTTGGAGCAGCAAAAAAGCTAGCTTCATTTTCTTCACTAGTTCCACTAATAATTTCATTCCCTCTTCAGTCATGTGAGCAACGTCCATCGGCTCTCCGAGGCCAAGGTTCTTTCTACATCTACATCTACATTTATATTCCGCAAGCCACCCAAACGGTGTGTGACGGAGGGCACTTTACGTGCCACTGTCATTACCTCCCTTTCCTGTTCCAGTCGCGTATGGTTCGCGGGAAGAACGACTGCCGGAAAGCCTCCGTGCGCGCTCGAATCTCTCTAATTTTACACTCGTGATCTTCTCGGGAGGTATAAGTAGGCGGAAGTAATATACTCGATACCTCATCCAGAAACGCACCCTCTCGAAACCTGGACAGCAAGCTACACCGCGATGCAGAGCGCCTTTCTTGCAGAGTCTGCCACTTGAGTTTGCTAAACATCTCCGTAACGCTATCACGCTTACCAAATAACCCTGTGACGAAACGCGCCGCTCTTCTTTGGATGTTCTCTATCTCCTCCGTCAACCCGACCTGGTGCGGATCCCACACTGATGAGCAATACTCAAGCATAGGTCGAACGAGGGTTTCTTCAGTTTCAAGCTAGACTGTAGAAGATGATGTCATTGCTGACCCTATTTGCTATCTCCAACATCTTGGACCGCTTTTATGCGGAGATTTCGAGCTCCACGCAGTATCACCCCGCCTTCCTCCCTCGGACACGAGTGAAGGAGGCTCGTGTGATATCCTTCTCCTCTCAGAATCGTGAATGCTACAGTGCCGCCGTTACTGTGAGGGAAGCACGCCCGGCTAGCCGCGCGATCTAACGCTCTGGTTCCCGAGCGGGAAGGCGTGCAGGTCGCTGGCACGAATCCGCAAGGCGGATTAGTGTCGAGGTCCGGTGTGCCGGCCAGCCCATGCATGGTTTTTAAGGCAGTTTTCAATCTACCTCGGCGAATGCGGGCTGGTTCCCCTCATTTCGCCTCAGCTACAATATGTCGGCGGTTGCTGCACAAACATTGCCTCCACATTTTTATTTTTTTATTTTTATTTTTTTATTCATCAGTCTTCTGAATGGTTTGATGCGGCCTGCCACGAATTCCTATCCTGTGCTAACCTCGTCATCTCTGAGTAGCACTTGCAACCTACGTCCTCAATTATTTGCTGGATGTGTTCCATTCTCTATCTTCCTCTACAGTTTTTGCCAACTACAGATCCCACTAGTAACATGGAAGTAATTCTCTCATGTCTTAACAGATGTCCTATCACCTTGTCCCTTCTCCTTTAGTGTTTTCCACTTTCCTCTCAGATTCTGAGTAGAACCTCCTCATTCCTCACCTTAACAGTCCACCTAATTTTCGACATTCGTCTGTAGCACCACATCTCAAATGCTACGATTCTCTTCTGTTCCGGTTTTCCCACAGTCCATGTTTCACTACGATACAATGCTGTACTCCAGACGTACAGTCTGAGAAATTTTTTTCCTCAAATTAAGGCCGATGTTTGATATTAGTAGACTTCTCTTGGGCAGAAATGCCCGTTTTGCCATTGCTGGTGTGCTTTTCATGGCTCGTTGCTCCCTCCGTCATTGGTTATTTTACTGCCTAGGTAGCAGAATTCCTCAACTTCATCTGCTTTGTGACCATCGATCTCGATATTAAGTTTCTCACTGTTCTCATTTCTACTATCTCTCATTACCTTCGTCTTTCTTCAGTTTACTCTCAACCCATACTCTGTGCTCCGTAGACTGTTCATTCTGTTCAGCAGATCATGTATTTCTTCTTCACTGTCACTCAAGATAGCAATGTCATCAGTGAAATGTATCATTGATATCCTTTCACCTTGAATTTTAATTCCACGCCTGAACTTTTCTTTTATTTCCATCATTGCTTCCTCGATGTACAGATTGAACAGTAGGGGCAAAAGACTGCAGCCTTGTCTTACATCCTTCTTAATACGAGCACATCGTTCTTGATCGTCCACTCTTATTATTCCCTCTTGGTTGTTGTAGATATTGTATATGACCCGTCTCTCCCTATAGCTTACCCCTACTTTTTTCAGAATCTCGAACAGCTTGCACCATTTTACATTGTCTAACGCTTTTTCCAGGTCGACAAATCCTATGAAAGTGTCTTGATTTTTCTTTAGCCTTGCTTCCATTATTAGCCGAAACGTCAGAATTGCCTCTCTCGTCCCTTTACTTTTCCTAAAGCCAAACTGATCGTCATCTAACGTATCCTCAATTTTCTTTTCCATTCGTCTGTATAGTATTTTTGTAATCAACTTGTATGCATGAGCTGTTAAGCTGGTTGTGCGGTAATTCTCACACTTGTCTACTCTTGCCGTCTTCAGAATTATGTGGACGATGCTTTTCTGAAAGTCAGATTGTATGTCGCCAGACTTATACATTTTACACACCAACGTGAATAGTCGTTTTGGTGCCACTTACCCCAATTATTTAAGAAAATCTGATGGAATGTTATCCATCCCTTCTACCTTATTTGATCTTAAGTCCGCCAAAACTCTTTTAAATTCGGATTCTAATACTGTATTCCCTATCTCTTCTAAATCGACTCCTGTTTCTTCTTCTATCACATGAGACAAATCTTCCCTCTCATAGAGGCTTTCAATGTTATCCTTCCACCTATCCGCTCTCTCCTCTGCATTTAACAGTGGGATTCCCGTAGCACTCTTAATGTTATCACCCTTGCTTTTAGTGTCACCGAAGGTTGTTTTGACTTTCCTGTATGCTTAGTCTGTCCTTCCGACAGTTATTTCTTTTTTGATGTCTTCACTTTTTTCCTGCAGCCATTTCGTCTTAGCTTCCCTGCACTTCCTATTTATTTAATTCCTCAGCGACTTGTATTTCTGTATTCCTGATTTTCCCGGAACATTTTTGTACTTCCTCCTTTCATCGATCAATTGAAGTATTTCTTCTGTTAGCCATGGTTTCTTCGCAGTTACCTTATTTCAACTTACGTTTTCCTTCCCAACGCCTGTGATGGCCCTTTTTAGAGATGTTCATTCCTCTTCAACTGTACTGACTACTGAGCCATTCCATATTGCTGTATCTATAGCCTTAGAGACCTTCAACTGTATCTCGTCATTCCTTAGTACTTCCTTATCCCACTTCTTTGCGTATTGATTCTTTTTGACTAATGTCTTAAACTTCAGCCTACTCTTCATCACTACTATACTGTGATCTGAGTCTGTATCTGCTCCTGGTTATGCCTTACAATCCAGTATCTGATTTCGAAATCCCTGTCTGACCATGATGTAATCTAACTGAATTGTTTCTTTCTCACCCGGCCTTTTCCAAGTGTACCTCCTCCTCTAACGATTCTTGAACAGAGTATTCGCTATTACTATCTGAAACTTGTTACAGAACTCAATTAATCTTTCTTCTCTCTCATTCCTTGTCCCAAGCCCATATTCTCATGTAACCTTTTCTTCTACTCCTTACCCTACAACTGCAGTCCAGTTCCCCATGACTAATAGATTTTCACCCCCTTTACATACTACTTTACCCTTTCAATATCCTCATACACTTTCTCTATTTCTTCATCTTCAGCTTGTGACGTCGGCATGTAAACCTGAACTATCGTTGTCAGTGTTGGTTCGCTGTCGATTCTGATAAGAACAACCCTATCACTGAACTGTTCACAGTAACATACTCTTTGCCCTACCATCCTATTCATAACGAATCCTACTCCAGTTATACCATTTTATGCTGCTGTTGATACTATCCTATACTGATCCGATCAGAAGCCGTTGTCTTCTTTCCACTTCACTCCACTGATCCCTATTATACCTAGATTGAGCCTTTGCATATCCCTTTTCAGATTTTCTAGTTTCTCTTCCAAGTTCAAGATTCTGACATTCCATGTCCCAACTCGTAGAATGTTATTATTTCGTTGATCACTCAATCTTTTTCTCATGGTGACCTCCCCCTTGGCAGTCACTTCCCGCAGATGCGAATGGGGGACTACTCCAGAATCTTTTGCTAAAGAAAAGATCATCATGACACTTCTTCAATTACAGGCCATATGTCCTGTGATGGTGATGTTTGGTGTGTGGAGTGCTCAACTGCGAGTTCATCAGCGCCTGCACAAAGTCCCAGTTTTTACGCAGTCCGGTGATGAAACAAATACCAAGTCCCCGAGCTGAGAAAATCCCTAACCCGGCTGGGAATCAAACTCGGGACCCAATGATCCAGAGGCATCCTATCCTGTAGATGCACGTTACATGTCTTTAGTGCGGTGGTTTCCATTGTCTTTTACATCCTCATGCCGTTGATCTTGGTTGATTCTTCTGCCTTCAGGGGCAGTTTCCCACCCCTGGGACAAGAGAGTGCCCTGAACCTCTGTCCGCCCCTCCGTCCTCTTTGACCAGTCTGTTGACAGAATGAGGCTGACTTCTTATGCCAGAAGTCTTCGGACGCCAGTGCTGATTAATTATCAAAATTTAAGTAGCTGTGGGATTCGATCCAGGGACCAAAGACGTATTGATGATGAATGAAAGAAGCTACCCCAAGACCACGAGTCCAGTTCATACTATACATGGCAAAATGGCGCTATCCTAAACTGGTGCCAAGGCAACTGAGATGCACAGCGAGCTGCAGATGACAAGGGTCAAGATGGCTGCCAAGATGTGTATGAGCAAACAGACGTGCTACTGTTCAGCACTGACTGCCCATATCAACCAAAAGAGACTACGGACAGTATTTCCCCAACGACCATTCAGCGAACATTGCTGCGTGTGGGCGTCTGCTGCAGGCTCCTGATTCATGCACTCATACTGACTGACTGACTGCTATTCATCGTCGACAAAGGCTGGAACTGGCACACCACGGCCGCAAATAGACGTCCACTGAGTGGGGACAGGTGGCCTTCTCAAATAACCCATCTCCGTTTGATAGATGGCACTACAGCAATCGTTGGAAGGATCATGGCAATAGTAGGACTGTTGTGGTCTGGGACACCTGTCCTTGGCATTTCCTGGGCGATCTCATCATTCTGGAAGTCACAGTGGCTCAACACTATTTTGAATAAAGACTTTGAGACCATGTCCACTGCTACATGCAGTTAGTGTTTGCCACGGTATGGTGTGACCTACGAGCAGGACGGTTCAATATATCACATAGTTTGTTCGTCCATGGTTTGAAGGGCACCAATATCAGTTTACTGTGCTCTGCTGACCACCAAACTTGTCAGATTTAAACCCAATCGAGAATCCGCGTATCACCTCCATCAGACTGTGCATGCTTTTGTAGTTGGCAGAAGTGCCAACACCGTTTTACTAGAAGAGTCCGAAATGCAGGCGTTTTAGCTCACGCAGGCTGGCGTGAGGAGGGAAGAACTATACCGACGTGTGGTCTGGAACATGACAAGGAAATTAGAATTCAGAAAGCGGACGTAGCTGGTTTGATACTTAATGATGAACGTCGCTCTTGACGGTACGTGATTCACAATATCAATATCAATAGTAACTGAATAGGGAGCCTTGCTAGGTCGTAGCTGAAGGCTATGCTAAACAGTCGTCTCTGGAAATGAAAGCGTCTGTAGTCAGTGAACCATCGCTAGAAAAGCCGGCTGTACAACTGGGGCGAGTGCTAGGGAGTCTCTAGACTAGACGTGCCGTGTGGCGGCGCTCGGTCTGCAATCACTGATAGTGGCGACACACGGGTCCGACGTATACTAACGGACCGCGGCCGATTTAAAGGCTACCACCTAGCAAGTGTGGTGTCTGGCGGTGACACCACACATGCCATAGGTCCTCAGCTGGGAAATCTAGTTTTTTCGGCCATGGCACTGGTCTCGACTCAGCTCCACATCGCTTCCATAAACTCATTGATTCTATTTTTGCACGTCTCGCAGTGCTGCAAAAAGAGGTAATTTAGGCTTTTCACAGTTTGTCACATGAATTTGAATGGACGGTATATGTCTGATGCCGAGAGCGTTTGTTTAATAACAACAGCTATCACCTCTGCAAACCATGGAAACTGACGCATAGACTAAAAGTTTGCTTCTTTTGAATCTCCCGTTCTCCAGACCTTTGAAAGTAGACGGTTCTACTCCACGCTGTCGTTTTTCGGTCATACTCGGGGAGGATGATGACGGTACCACGTAAAGCCTTGCGAACCACTCGTGCAAAGTGACTGCAGCGAAATGCTGGAGCAGTTAGCGGCAGGCGGACACCAGGAAAAGTGCGTGTGTAGCCCCAGCACAGAGCACGGGGATTGCCCCAGTGGCTGGTGGCGGTCTCATTAGCTACACCTGCTTCGGCGCCCGCCGGACTGGCCGCCCGCTCGGCCACGCCGGAACCTGCGCCTTCATCGCGCCCTCATTAAGATGTTAGCAGCGCGCGAGCCGTCTCGCCGCTCAATTGAAGCGGCCAGTCACGACGCCGCATTGTTATCGCTACCTGTCGGCGGGGATCATCCGGCGCTCTGCCGTGACAAGGGACTGCGGGCCGCGGGCGCATGCGCCAAAAAATGAGAACACGCCAAATGGACAGGTGAACGTCATCTTATTTAACAAGGTCAGCTCGCCTTTTTTTTCTTTTTTCATTCCAGTATTTATTCAAGGGGGAGTAGAGGGAAATTATCTTCCGCAACCTTCCTATATGAATACCCGAATCTGTTATTTAGCAATTACTTACCCGTCAAGAGTGGAGTAATATTTATCATACAGCATAGACACTTGCAAAAAAACGGAAAGTGAACATACATTCAGGGACATTCAAAATAGCGCATCAAGGGGGCAGCTTCGTATCGAAATGAAATTTATTAGACATAATGATACAGATGAGACAGTCAGAATCAAAACAAGCAAACAGATACAGTGAGTGCAAGTAGACAAATACAGAACAACATGAATACAGTGTTGGACCCACCTTTGCTGCAGTACGTGCCTCAACAGAGTCCGGCATGGAGTTGATTATACGTCTGATGTTGTCCTGAGGTAGACTGGCCCACAAACCTTGAACAGACATGTACAGATCATTTACAAAGTGACACAGGAGCATCTGGCGTTTCAGCCAGTCTCAAACATCCTCCATAGGGGACAAGTCCGGGTCAGACCTGCCGTGGAAAAGTCGGGACATGATGTGGGAAGTCTGCAGAAATTCGAGTTGTATGCGGAAGAGCATTATCACGCTGGAAAAGGGCCTCTGATAGACTATCTAGGAAAGCCTTTATCTATAATAATGATGTTGGCCAAAGAAATTAATTAAATTTCTACCAGCACTGGGATTCTAAGCCGAGCCTCCCGCATTCAAGGCAGATGCACTATCCATTACGCCCATACACTACAGCAGCTGCAGCGGCTACCCTAATACATCCCGCTCACCCATACAAATTCCAACTCACACCTTAGCTCACTGGAACTGACGTGGAATTTGTGTCAATGAGGGAGACGTATTATGGCACTCAGTGTAACTATCGCATCTGTAGTGCCAGTATGGTGTAATGGACAGCCGGGACCGCATCCTCAAGGCTTCTGGATATGATTTGTGGAACAACAGGCATCCGTACCTCTGTATCATGGAGCGAGTCACAATAGGATCCCCAGAAAACCAAGGGATAGGTATATATATTATGCACAAAGTCTCAAGTGTCTAACTTGTCTTTGCTTCCTGACGTAGACTGGCAGTTACGTTAAGATATATGGCTACTGGGGAAACATTCCAGTCGCTGGCCACTGCAAAGAGAATTGCAGCAAATACGCTATTTATAATAATATAATAAATATAACCAACAAATGGATGACGCTGCAAGAGTCGAGGCGTCGTATGTCAGGAGCTTGAACATTGTATGGAAACTTAAAAATCTAAAAATGGAAATGCAAAGGCTCAATATAGATTTAGTAGGGTCAGTGAAGTGAAATGGAAAGAAGACAACGGCTTCTGATCAGATGGGTATAGGGTAGTATCAACAGTAGCAGAAAATGGTATAACTGGAGTAGGATTCATTATGAGTAGGAAGGAAGGCAAAGGGAATGTTACTGTGAACAAGCCGTGATAGTGTTGTTCTTATCAGAATGGACAGCAAACCAACACCGACAACGATAGTTGAGGTATACATGCAGACGTCGCAAGCTGACGATGATGAGATAGAGAAAGTGTATGAGAATATTGAAAGGATAAAACAGTAACTCTCAAGGAAGATAAAAATCTCATAGTCATGGGGAACTAGAATGGAGTTGTAGGGGAATGAGTAGAAGAAAAGATTACAGGAGACCATGAGCTTGGGACAACGAAAGAGAGAGGAGAAAGATTAATTGAGTTCCGTAACAAATTTCAGCTAGTAATAGCGAATATTCTGTTCAAGAATCACAAGAGCAGGAGGTACACTTGGCGAAGGCTGGGTGATACGGGAAGACTTCAGTTATATTACACCATGGTCGAACGGAGTTTCCGAAATCAGATACTGGATTGTAGGTCGTACCCAGTACGTGATATAGACTCAAAGCACAAGTTAGTAGTCATGAAGAGTAGGCTAAAGCTTAACAGATCTTGAAAAAAACCAATAAGGATTACATCAGCAGGTAGTGCAGTTGAACAGCACTGAACATCAGTAGAAAGGCCAATCACAGAAGTTGGAAAGAAAAACATAGGTACAAAGAAGGTGACTGCAAAGAAACCATGGGTAACAGAAGAAATACTTCGATGAAAGAAGGAAGTGCAAAAATTTTCAGGGAAATAGAGGAATACAGAAATACAAGTCACTTAGGAACGAAACAAATAGGAAGTGCAGGGGACCTAAGAGGAAATGGCTGCATGAAAAATGTGAAGAAATCGAAAAGGAAATGACTATCGGAAGGACTGACTCAGCATAGAGGAAACTCAGGACAATCTTCTATGAAATTAATAGCAAGGGTCGTAACATTAAGAGTGCAACCGGAATTCCACTGTTAAATGCAGAGGGGAGGGCGGACAGATGGAAGAGTGCATTGAAGGCCTCTATGACGGGGAAGATTTGTCCGATATGATAGAAGAAGAAACAGGAGCCGATTTAGAAGAGATAGGGGATCCAGTATTAGAATCAGAATTTAAGAGAACTATGAAGGACTTAAGATCAACGAACGCAAAAAGGATGTATAACATTCCATTACAATTTCTGAAATGATTAGGGTTCAAATGGCTCTGAACACTATGGGACTTAACTTCTAAGGTCATCAGTCCCCTAGAACTTAGAACTACTTAAACCTAACTAACCTAAGGACATCACACACATCCATGCCCGAGGCAGGATTCGAACCTGCGGCCGTAGCGGTCGCGCGGTCCCAGACTGTAGCGCCTAGAACCGCTCGGCCACCCCGCTCGGCAATCATTAGGGAAGTGGCAAAAAAGCAACTATTCACATCCGTGCCTAGAATGTATGGGTCTGGCGAAATACTATCTGACTTTCGAAAAAATATCATCCGCACAATTCCGAAGACTGCAAGACCTGACAAGTGGGAGAATTATCTCATAATCAGAGTAACAGCTCATGCATCCAAGTTGCTGACAAGGACAATATACAGAAGAATGGAAAGGAAAATTGAGGATGTGTTAGATGACAATCAGTTTAGCTTTAGGAATGGTAAAGGCACCAGAAAAGCAATTCCGACGTTACGGTTGATAATGGAAGCAAGACAAGAGAAATCAAGACACGATCATAACATTTTTCGACCTGGAAAAAGCGTTCAACAATGTAAAATGGTGCAGGATGTTAGAAATTCTGAGAAAAGTAGGGGTAAGCGATAGGGATGGACGGATAATATGCAATATGTACGGAATAATAAAAGTGGACGACCAAGAACAATTGCTCGGAACAAAGAGGATGTGAGGCAGGGATGTAGTGTCTCACCCCAACTGTTTCATCTGTACATCGAAGAAGCAATGAGGGAAATAAAAGAAAAGTTCAGCGTGGAATTAAAATTCTAGTGAAAGTATATCAATGATACGATTCTTTGACGTCATTGCTATCCCGACTTTAAGTGAAGAAAAATTACAGGATCTGCTGAGTGGAATGAACAGTCTAATGAGTTCAGCGCATGTACTGAAAATAAATCGAAGAAAGACGAAAGTAATGACAAGTAGCAGAAATGAATACAGAGAGAAACTTGACATCAGGACTGTTGGTCACGAAGTAGGTGAAGATAAAGAATTTTTGTACCTAGGCAGCAAAGTAGTCAAGTACGGCGTCAAAAGCAGACTAGCACTGGCAAAAATGGCATTCCTTGCCAAGAAAAGTCTGCTAGTATCAAACATTGGCCTTAATTTGACGAAGAAATTTCTTAGAATGTACGTCTGGAATATAGCACTGTACGGTACTGAAATATGGACTGTGGGAAAACGGGAACGGAAGAGAATCGAAGCATTTGAGATGTAATGCTACAGACGAATGTTGAAAATTAGGTGGATTGATAAGACAAGGAATGAGGAGGTTCTGTGCAGAATCGGAGGGGAAAGGAATATGTGGAAAACACTGATAAGGAGAAGGGACAGGACGATAGGACACCTGCTAATACATCAGGCAATGACTTCTATGGTACTAGAGGGAGCTCAGAGGACAAAAATTGTAGAGGAGCAGAGACTGGAATATATCCAGCAAATAACTGAGGACATAGGTTGCAAGTGCTACTCTGAGATGAAGAGGTTGGCACAGGAGAGGAATTCCTGGGGGTCTGCATCAAAACAGCCGCTAGACTGATGACTCAAAAAATGGCAAGTACAGGTGACACTTCTAATAAATTAGTAAGAAATCCCAGAATCTTTTTAAAACTCGAAAAACAAACAAAAAAATTGATAGGAGAATCTTTCGAATCCACTACCTTTCACTTCACATCTCACAATACTAACAACTGAGTACTACTTAAACGTGGTAAATGTGTACGATGTGTATCTACAAATTTCATTATTTGATATTTAACTATTATAGATTGTAACAAAACTGTGCGCTTTTTATATAGCATAAAAGTGCAGCAGCCTGAGACGATATTCTTTCATAGCAGACAAGCTATACCGGGTAGAAATATTAAACACAGGAAGACTTTTGCTTCTTATAACAATTTGTAGCTAAAATGACGCGTTTTCCAGAGATTCTCATTTTGCTGATGTTTTGAAGCACCGTATACTCATGCTATGTACTCTACGATGAAGTAAATCCACCAAGTACGTAGTTTCGCTCAATATAATACGGCCGCTCGTAATTTCTGCTTCTGACGTAAAACCGATGTCATGTCTTATTGGCCACGTTCCACTTCACGAGGCAGAAATCCGACACGCCAGATTCTCCATTTCACGCTCGGCAGTGTACTGGAAGGCGTAATTCCACGCTTGGACGTCACCAGCTCCTCGTTCAAGTCATACCCCGTGAGAGGACGGCTTTAGGGTACATTTATGCTGCATCTTCGCTGCCGGAACATCGCACCTCGCCGCTAACCTGTGGCGTTTTTGTACGCTTAAGCGCCAAAAGAACTGTTATATGCATACGTATTCATATGCAGAGATATGTAAACAGACAGAATACGGTGCTACGCCTATATAAGACAACTAGTGCCGGTTGCAGTTGTTAAATCAGTTACTCCTGCTACAATGGCAGGTTATCATGATTTAAGTGAGTTAGAATGTGGTGCTACAGTCGGCGCACGAGCGATGGGACATAGCATCTCCGAAGTAGCGATGAAGTAGGGATTTTCCACGACAATTTCACTAGTGTACCGTGAATATTAGAAATCCGATAAAAAATCAAATCGATGACATCTCTACGGCCGGAAAAAGATCCTGCAAGAACGGGACCAACGATGACTTAAGAATCTTTCAACGTGACGGAAGTGCAACTCTTCCAGAAACTGCTGCAGATTTCAATGCTGGGACATCAACAAGTGTCAGTATGCGAACCATTCAACGAAACATCACCGTTAGTGCTTTCTCGTATATACTTGACTGCACGACACAAAGCTATACTCATCGTCTGGGAAACATGTTGCCTGGTCGGGAGAGTCTCGTTTTAAATTGTATCCAGCGGATGGACGTGTATGAGTATAGAGACAACCTCATGAGTCCATGGACCCTGCATGTCAGCAGGGGACTATTCAAGCTGGTGTAGGCTCTGTAATGATGTGGGGCGTGTTCAGTTGCATTGGCATGGGACGCTTGATAGTCTAGATACGACTCTGACAGGTGACACGTACGTAAGCATCCTGTCTGATCACTGGCATCCGTTCATGTTCACTGTGCTTTCTGACGGACTTGGGCATTTCCAGCAGTACAGTGCGGCACACCAAACTCCAGAACTGCTACAGAGTGGCTCCGGGAGCACTCTTCTGAGTCTAAACACTTCCGCTGGCCACCAAACGTACCAGACATGAACATTACTGAGCATATCTGGGATGCCATTCAACGTGTTGTTCAGAAGAGATCTCCAGTCCGTCGTATTCTTACGGATTTATGGACAGTCCTACAGGATTCACCGTGTTAGTTCCCTCCAGCAGTACTTCAGGCATTAGTCGACTCGATGCCACGTAGTGTTAGGGCATTTCTGCGTGCTCGCGGGGGCCCTACACGGTATTAGGAAGGTGTACTAGTTTCTTTGGCTCTTCAGTGTACTTGTGGCCCAGCCCAGCTGCTCGTTGCTCGCCAGAAGTACCTACCCTGCATATGTTCACATATCGAGCAGAGTGCTAGCAGCGCTGCTGGAGGAATCTTGAAGCAGCCAATCGCTGTTCAAGTTTCAGGACAAAAGGCGTTAGTCGCAGTGTGAAGCACTGACCAGTTTCAAACCAACACCTGGCGAGAGTAGTAGCAAGCAGCGGAGTGAGCAGCGATGTGGCAGGTTAACTGGGCCGGTAAGACGCAGTGCATTTGTTTCATCATCACCGTGTAAGGCGACGAGCAGCGAGCAGTGAGGTGGCGGCGTAAATGCACTCTTTTAGAGAGCTCAGCCACCAAAAGCATTACACTCGATAAACAAATACCCATGGAGTCCGCACACGGTAGCTGAGTGACAGTCTGCCTTCGGCAGGGCAACAGAGCGGACGCGTCCGTGTTGACTGCGTGCGGAGTGCGAGCTCGCCTTGTTTACATTCTGATGGCCGTTGCCTAAGTGCCGGCTTACCGTGTACGATCCATGGCGAACCGTTACCGTAAATCTACACTCCGATTTACTTTCTGCAACGATTATGCCCGACCCAAAGCACTCGAGGAGGAGCGTTTTCTGAGAGAGGAAGTGAAGATCCCGGCGACCGATATTATCGACATACATTTGTCAGTCGTGAGCAGCACGGTCTATGTTAAAATCATTAACGACGCAGCGTGCGTACGCATACTACGTGAGACAGAGGCTCCGCTTCTGTCATGCTGATGGCAATGTGGGGAAGGTAAACGTCGACTACGCGGGCTTAGGTATGCGAACGATACGCGTTTTCGAATTGCCATTCGAACTTCCTGCTGAGGAAGTCGTCGCGGCACTACGCCCATACGGCACAGTCCACGGCCACACTGTGGAGAAGTGGACACAGTTTCGGACGTATCCTGTCCTAAACGGGGTCCGACAGGTCACCATAGATCTCCGAAGCCACGTCTCGTTCTACTTACAGATCGGCGGATGCCGTGCAATAATTTTATGCGACGGCCAGCCTCGGACCTGTTCCGGGTGCGGCAAAGAAGGCCACCTTAGATCCGAATGCTTAAAACGGCGTATTACGCAGCTTCCAGCTGCCGAAGAACCACCCACGTCGCAACCTACAGTGCTACCGGTGACCTATGCCGCTACTCTAGCTTCTCCTACCGCATTGCAACGGCGCCCGGGCACCACAAACGACGCCACCAACGAGCCCGACCAGACACCGACGGAAAGCACCTCGGACGGCCCGCCGCCTCGGCCGGCCATCGACGCCGCTCCGACGATGCCGACGCAACCGGACGCTGACCCTGACCTCGGCAACACGATGGAGATCGACTCGCTCATCGTTCCTACAGCGGCCTTTCTGCCAGAGTGACGCGACTCCCTTCCGTCGTCGGACACGGAAGGTCGCACAAGGAAACAACGTTCTCCGAAACGTCGCTAACGAAGACGTCGCACAGTTTCCGGCCAAGAGGAGACGTTACAAGTAGAGGAGGACGCAACCGTCGACCAGCACGAGACCTCAGAACCCGCTACTGCTCACGAAGACGTTATGAGCGCGGAGACATCTATCGGTGTGCCTGCGCCCCGTGCTGACGCTGAACTAAAGAATGAACGTATCACAGGCGACAGTACACCACGCACCATTACAACATCTTCTGCAGACAAAATGGAAGATACACCAGTGTCCGCTTCCACGGCGTGGCACGAGCAGGAGGTCGAGCAGCAGGACCCGTTACGGGACCATGATCCGTCGCGGCCGCACCACTGATCATACTCTCCCCAGAATCCCCTGCGGGCCAGCGGGATAACGTTCCGCTGCGACGCCCACGCCCTTGACGGCGGAGTTGACCAGTCTCCAGCAGTCCGCCACCAGGCCTACCAGATAGCCACCATCAACACCAACAACATCCGTTCCAGGGTGAAAATCCGCCTTATGCAGGAGATGTTCTGGGCTTCGGATATTGATTTCGCCCTTCTGCAGGAAGTTCACTTGGCTAGCCTCCCGGATATCAAAGGCTGTACCGCCCACGCCTCCGCGAGTGATCCTATGGGCCGCGGAGTGGCCATCTACGTCCGCCACGGGATTTCTGTGATCGATGTCGCCTTCCTTCCATCAGCTCGGGGCATGGCACTCACTGCCATGGGGACACGTATCATTAATGTCTACGCTGTCTCAGGCACCGACCGACGGCATGAAAGAGCCCAGTTTTATTCCGAGGAAATCGCTCCCCTGTTTTTAGGGTGTTATGACCACTGCCTACTAGGAGGTGATTTTAACTGCGTTCTGCATCCCAAAGATCAGATTCCCCACTATACTACATGCCAGGAACTACGTATAGTGGTGCGAGACCTCCTGCTTCATGATAGCTGGGAAGTTCAACACGGCGACCATTCTGGCCATACCTTTCTTACCAGTCATTCCGCAAGCCGACTAGACGGGATATATGTCTCACAAACTCTTAGATCTGCGATACGGGGCGCCGAATGCTGGCCGCTGGCATTTTCCGACCATTGCGCTTATATCTGTACGGTCCTCCCTCCGCCGCAATCAGTATGGCGCAGCCGTGCGCCATGGAAACTCAATACCTCACACTTGCATGACCTGGCGTGTCGCCAACAAGTCACTGAAACGTGGACAGCCTGCGAACGACGCCTTCCCCGCTACCGCTCGACATTGACATGGTGGTTGGACTGCGCCAAGCCGGCGATCCGGAGGACACTGATGAGATACGGGAAGGACATGGCCGACTGGCATCGCACCACTGTTGACTTCTATTACGCGATTCTCCGAGATCTGGATGCTCAACCGCCAACCCCGGACAACGGCAAAGAACTAAGGCGAAGATAATTGCGCTGGCACGCCGGAAACTGGAAGGGGTCGTGATACGGACGCGGCGCCACGATCACGCGGATTTAGAAATTCCATACATGCATGATATAGTGTCCGACGAACGACGGCGTCGTCGGCAGATCATCAGAACTCTGACCACGCCTCATGGAACGCAGGTGACCACTCAGAATGACATCGTCCACGCCTTCGTCGAGCATTACCGCCGTACTTATAGTGAAGAAGACGCTGAAACTGCAACAGACGACTCCAACTTGCATTACGTCACGCGCACCCTCCCCCACACGGAGGCGGATGCTTTGACAGTGGCGGTCACGCGAGATGAAGTCAACAACGCAATTGCCAAGAGTGCTGTCAACAGATCGCCCGGCATTGACGGCTTACCCATTGAGTTTTACCGTACCTTTCGGGACCTCATGGCATCACGGTGTACGACTATGTATCAAGAACTGATGACATCTGACCAAGCAATCCCACCCGCCTTTGCTGAGGGCATCATCATACCAGTCCACAAACCAGCCCGTGGTTCGATGGTCACGAGTTACAGACCGCTCACCCTACTCAATGCCGATTACAAGATTTTCGCGCGCTTACTGGCAATGTGGCTCTGAACAGTACTCCCTCATATCCTCTCGCCAGAGCAAACGACGCCTGTAGGACAGGTTAACATACAGACTACCACAGGGGAATGCCGCGACTTAATTGCAGCCTGCAGACTCCGTGCAGCGGTCGTCGCTATAGACTTCGACAGCGCCTTCGATAAAGTGCGTCATAGTTTCCTGTTTTCGGTGGCAGCCCGAATGGGCATCCCCCCTCCGTTTCTCGACGTCAACCGGAGTCTTTACGACAGTGCCAGTTCACGTGTCCGAGTCAATGGACGTTTAGCAGGGCCGGTACCTATCTGCCGTTCGATACGGCAAGGGTGCCCCCTTTCTACCCTCCTGTATATCATTGCCCTTGAGCCCCTTATTGGGGGCTTGACGACCAAGCTCTCTGGCCTCACCCTACGCCAACACACTTTTCGCTGTCGGGCATATACTGATGACCTCCTACTCCTCATTCGCTCCGGCTCTGAAATTCGAGAAGTCCTCGAATTGATTACCCGTTATGGGGCTGCAGCTGGCAGTGCCACGAATGTCGCCAAATCTTCTGCAATGCACATTGGACGAGGCCTCCAGGAGGGTGAAGTGGCACCGCTGCCGCTTGTGCGGACTTTCCGGTACCTGGGCATTACCTTTACCTCCACGGTCACACGCACAGCGGCAACGAATTTCCGTCGCCTGTTACACGTCATCCGCAACGACGTCCACCAGAACCTCTTGTGCTGCCAGGACACACTTCAACCGGTTGAGTTTCTTAATTTTTATGTGGCATCAAAATTGGTTCACATCGCGCAAGTTCTCCCTCTACCAACTGCAATTGGGCGCAACCTTCAGGCGGCTTTTGGCTATTATCTCATGGCTGGTTCCATGTTTAAAGTCCGTTATGAGACATTTACCCTGCCCTCACGGGATGGTGGCGTCGGGCTCGTCAATGTCCGAATGCGAGCTTGTACATGAGTACCATGAGAAAATAGTGGATGGGCCAGGGTACATCTCTAACACGCAGCTTGCTTGAGGTCCTCCTACCTGCTTCCACCTCTCCGCCGGTGTCTGTCGCTCACATCGTGCCTCATTTGTCCCATATTTCGACCTTTTTCGTCGACTACAGTTACATACATACCAGTCTCCCAGATACGCGCCCACCCAGGACTAAGGATTTTTACAGTCTGCTGCTGCGCTGTGTTCCCCGGAATGTGATGGAGACCAAACATCCCTCCATCCAGTGGCCCATAGTGTGGACTACCGTGCACCAGGCCTTCCTCCCTACGAACGTCCGGGCACTGTGGTATCACATAGTCAACAGGAAATTTGCCACGAAGCAACGACTGCACAACATTGGCTTGTCAGAATCCCCTCTTTGTCTCCTTTACCAGCAACTGGACACTGATGAACGCCGTCTGACATGCACCTCATCGCAAGATGTATGGCGCTTCGTGCAGCAAATCATTGCCTGCTATCTCCGGGTGCCACCAGACACAATCGAACCTCGGATGTTTCTATACCCGGAGACAGACATTTTCCCGCCGCCAAATGTCATGCTATTACGTGGGTCAAAGGGTGGGCGGTAGCTTATCTCTTTCATGAGGGACCAAAAGCCCGCCTCGACTTCTGGACCTATTTACGAACAGCCCATGCAGCTCTCGAAAACACGCCACGTTACCGAACATTATTTGCTAACTATCTTCGAGCGGTCTTTGTTAGACCTCCACTGAGTTGGGGGGTGCCTGGCTCAGAGGGCACCTACCCCTGCTCCCCCGGCGGTGTCTGAGTTTCAACCGCGATTCTTCTTCTGACCTCCGCGGATGGGAGAGCGCGTCGCATATTGCGCGGATTTATTTTCTTTTGCTTTTCCTTTTTCTTTTCTTTTTCTTTAAACAGAATTTATATTTCTTTTCTCTTTCGCCGATGTGTTCACGTAATTTCATGACAATAGTGAATAATACAAAAACACATGCAAATAAATAAATAACAACAACGCCTTCCACTACTGTTGATTCCTGTGTCTCCCACTTCCCTAAGCACCACAGGCTCGGTGGTGGTGAGGGGGACACTGTGGCCAGGCCTCGGGTTTCGACCCCTGCCCACTTTGCACCCCGAGCCCCCACCGGTCCACTACCACCCCAAAATAAAAAAAAGTAAAAATCCCAAAAAAAGGAAAATATATAAATAAAAAACAAAAAATAAAAATAAAAAAGCAAAAAAAGGTGGATAGAGTGTCTGCAAAGTTATTGTATATTTTATTTCTATATAAAGAAATAAAAAAAGTGATCAGCGCGACAGAATGTCAATCCTAAGGGTGCGTGTTCGATTCCCGGCTGGGTCGGAGATTTTCTCCGCTCCCGGACTGGGTGTTGTGGCGTCAAATCGAAGGACTTCCACTCTGCGAACTGTCTAACCGACAGGATGCCGTAGTCACATGACATTTACATTTATTTATTTAGTACCCATGGTCGGATATCGGTCAAAACAACACTCTAAATCTCTATAATGCTTTTTCTTTTTAATTTTGTTTGTATAGAAGGTGACATCCTGGCTAATTACTGGCAGTGCAATATCGTACCGGATCTGTGCCACCCGCAACGCGGCAGGGCTAGATGGCAGGCTTTAAAGAATTAATTTAAATTATAAACGCATGTCTTGCGTCTCCCGTGTATGTGTGAAACGAGTGTTACCTCTTGCTTTCTCTTCATTATGCGCCCTGGAACACACGAACCCAGTTTTTCATTTCATTCCAGCAGTTACCCTAATTGATTTTTAATTCCCTCCCTCAGTTAACATCGAAAGGTTGACTTACTGACGTAATACGTGCATGTGTCAAATTGTACAACAGGCACTGATAATGCATGTCCTTTGTCGGAGAAAGAAATATTAGGGCAGACAAAACTTGTATAGTCATCACATAAAAATCAAGAAAGCTCTGTGGTGACGTCATACACAAGACAACTATCCCTTGACAACTACAGAGACGTTGGAATTAACCGGAGAAGAAATAAAAGATATACAAACTCTGACACACGTTTTCAATCGGTTTGGAAACCCGGCGTTGGAAAGAAACTCACAATGAAGCTGATACAGTGTTGTATAAAATTGGTATCAAGCATAAATGAGATGCATTTTCAAGACAATTACACTTTTTTAAAAAAAAAAAAAAAAGAAAGGATTCGCCACGAAGGAATTACACGAAAGGGACGGAAATCGGTAGATGTTATGTACATGTACAGACAAACAAATGATGACAGTTTGAGAACAAATCGATGATTTATTCAAGAGAAGGAACTACACCACAAATTGAGCAAATCAATAAGGAAACTTCCTGGCAGATTAACACTGTGTGTCGGACCGAGACTCGAACTCGGGCCCTGGAAGGAAGTTTCATTTCAGCGCACACTCCGCGGTAGAGCGAAAATTTCATTCTAGAAACATCCCTCAGGCTCTAGCTAAGTCATGTCTCCGCAAGTTCCGCAAGGTTCCCAGGAGAACTTCTGTAAAGTTTGGAAGATAGTAGACGTAGGAGACGAGGTACTGGCGGAAGTAGAGCTGTGAGGACGGGTCGTGAGTCGTGCTTGGGTAGCTCAATTGGTACAGCACTTGCCCGCGAATGTCAAAGGTCCCGAGTTCGAGTCTCAGTCCGGCACACAGTTTTAATCTGCCAGGAAGTTTCATAACAGCGCACACTCCGCTGCAGAGTGAAAATCTCATTGTGAAATCAATAAGGCATTAATCCACCTTCGAACCTTATACAAGCAGTTATACGGCTTGGCATTGATTAATAGAATTGTTGAACGTCCTAAGCAGGAATGTCGTCCCAAATTCTATCCAACTGGCACGTCAGATCGTCAGAATCCCTAGACGTTTGGAGCGCACTGTCCACAACGCTTCAAATGTTGTCAGTTGGGGAGAGATCCGTTGACCCTGCTGGCCGAGTTATGGTTTGGAAAGAACGAAGACAAGCAGCAGTAACTCTCGCCATCTTGAGGGTGAGCATTTCCTTACTGAGATGTAAGCCCAGGTTTGCTTGCCACCGAGGTCAACAAAACGGGGCGTAGAGTATCGCCGTCGTACCACTGTGCTACAAGGGCGCCAAAGATGAAATGTTAAGGGGTCCTGATATGAAAAGAACAGACCATGGCTCCTGGCTGTCGGGCTGTATGGCGGGCGACATTGAGGTTGGTACCCCATCACTGTCACAGGTGTCTCAGAGCTGATAACCTCGTAGCTCAGTGCCCGTCAGCTCTTATTCTGTGGGTGTCTCAAGACACGTCGTCGATGGTCACCACGGCTCAGTTCAAAGAGAGACTCATCACTGAAGACAACTGTATTCAATGAGATTTAAGATAGAAGACGTGTCTGGGGGCGCCCCAGACAGCAGTGGGTTACCAACCTGGCTGTCACCTGCCATACGGCCTGATAACCATCAGTGATGGTCTGCGGGGTGCCATTCTTTTCACAGCAGGAGCCCTTAAGAGATTCCATCCGTGACACCCTTACAGTGCAACAGCATCTCGACGTTATTCTACGCCGCGTTTCGTTGCCTTTGATGGCAAGCCATCCTGGGCACTCGACGGGAATTTCTAATGCTTGTCTTCGTGGTTTCCAAATGCTATCTCGGGCAGCAAGGTCGCTGGATCCGTCGCCAATTGAAAATTTTTGCAGTGTCGTGGGCAGATCCCTGCATCCACCTCGGTATTTTGACGATCTAACCCCCTAACGCATGAATTGGACAGAATTTGGCACAGTATCCCTCAAGAGGACACCCATCATCTCTGTCAATCAATGCTAAGCCGAATAACTGCTTGCATAAGGGCCAGAGGTTGACGAACACGTTATTTTCTTGCTCAATTTGTGAAGCTGTATCTCTTGAATAATTCATCCAAATTTTCTCAAATTGTAATTATTTGTTTGTCTGTACATGTACCAGGTGATCAAAAAGTCAGTATAAATTTGAAAATTGAATAAATCACGGAATAATGTAGGTAGAGAGGTAAAAATTGACACACATGCTTGGAAAGACATGAGGTTTTATAAAAACCAAAAAATACAAAAGTTCAAAAAATGGGTGTCGCTTCATCTGATCAGAATAGCAATAATTAGCATAACAAAGTAAGACAAAGAAAAGATGATGTTCTATACTGGAAATGCCGAATATGCCCACCATCATTCCTCAACGATAGCTGTAGTCGAGGAATAATGTTGTGAACAGCACTGTAAAGCATGTCCGGAGTTATGGTGAGGCATTGGCGTCGGATGTTGTCTTTCAGCATCCCTAGAGATGTCGGTCGATCACGATACACTTGCCACTTCAGGTAACCCCAAAGCCAATAATCGCACGGACTGAGGTCTGGGGACCTGGGAGGCCAAGCACGACGAAAGTGGCGCCTGAGCACACGATCATCACCAAACGACGCGCGCAAGAGATCTTTCACGCGTCTAGCAATATGGGGTGGAGCGCCATCCTGCATAAACATCGTACGTTCCAGCAGGTGTTTATCAGCTAGGCTGGGGATGATGCGATTCTGTAAACATATCGGCGTACCTTTCACCCGTCACGGTAGCAGCTAAAAAACCAGAATCACGCATTTCCTCGAAGGAAAAAGGCCCGATAACGGTAGATGTGGTAAATCCAACCCATACCGTGACTTTCTCGTCGTGCAATGGAGTTTCCACGACAGTTACAGGATTTTCGGTAGCCCAAATTCTGCAGCTGTGGGCGTTGACAGACCCTCAACCAATCGTCATCTTCCGCCATCTTTTGAAACGCCCACACCGCAAATGCGCTCCGCTTCACTAAATCGCCAGGTAACTGTTCATGATGCCGATGGATTTTGTACGGACAGCATCGGATGGTACGCCTAAGTGCCAACCAAACAGTAGTGTATGGAATGCCGGTGCGACGTGCGACTGCACGAGCGCTGACTTCCCCGTGCATAGACGAACCCGCTACAGTCTCCATTTCATCCTGAACTGTCTCAGCAGCATTACGCCTTGTGCTCGGTCGGACACTGCGGGGTCTATCGTCTAAACAACCCGTGGCTTCGAACTTCGAAATCACTCTCGCCACAGCTGCATTTGTCAACGGACCTTTACCCGTTCGAATCCCCTTCCTATGGCGATAGGATCGTAACGCTGAACTAGAACATTCCCCATTCTCATAACACAGCTTCACTAAAAGCGCCTTTTCAGATAACGTCAACATGCTGCGACTGCCGGCACACCTGATTCTTTCTCTCATTACAGCTCCGTTTATACACGATTGTCATGCGCAGTCACTGACGTTTTGCTGTCCAGCGCCATCTGTCGGACATTTTGTAAACCTTTTTTTTTTGTTCTAATAAAACCCCATGTCATTCCAAGCATGTCTGTCAATTTTTACCTCTCTACATTATTCCGTAGTTTATAAAGTTTTCAAATTTATACTGACTTTTCGATCACCCGGTACATCACATCTACCGATTTCCGTCACATTCGGATAATTCTTTCGTGGCGCGTCGTTTTTTCTGTCTTAATGTGTATTAGACATACTATCATCATCATAAACTAATGGCTATGCCTTGTCGATTTAGCCACGTCCCTCTCTCCATTGTCATCCTATTCAATTCTTCATACGATTTTATCCCCATGTTATTGATGTTATTAAAATACGTTGCTCTTGGTTTTTTTCCCTAAAACTTTTCCTTCAAATACATTCTTTAGGAACCGGTTGTGTCTCATTATGTGTCCTATCATTTTTGATTTTCTTCTTCCTATATAATTTAGCAGCATTCTGTTGTCTTTCACTTGTCTTAAGATCTGTTCATTACTTTTTCTATCTACCCAGCTTGTTTTCGTCATTCTTCTCCATATCCACATTTCCATTGCTTTCAGTCTCTTTTTCTCTGCCTTTCCAGAGTCCACGCTTCACATCCGTGTGTTAAGACACTCCAGACAAAAGTTTTGGCTAACTTTTTCCTACTTTCTAGGCTTATATGATAGTAAATTCCTTTTATTTTGGAAAGCTTGCTTTGCCAATGCTGTTCTTCTTTATATATCTGTGATACATTTATTGTCGTCAGTGATTGTGCTCCCCAAATAACAGAAGTTCTCAGCCTGCTCTAGAACATCATCTTCTAGTTTAATATTAACGTTTGCCGACTGCCGACGAACACTTTAGGTTTCGATGAAACTGAGTGACGTTTAGGATCTGTCATGATCCTTCCACTCAGACACAACACCGTAAGATCTATACAAAGTCATATAACTGATTCTTGGACGTGTATTGTAAGATGAGCTTAGTGGGTCATTCATCCTTCTTCACTCGTGATCAGCGTGAGGGTGTAGTGCTCTCCAGAGACAAAGTTTGCCGATGGGGACGTGGAACAAGACAGAAGTGGAGCTTTCTCCTCGTTGAGACGCAGCTCTGGAGGGAAGCGCGTATGCGGCAGGCTCGTTCAGCCTAGTTTCCGCGTTCCGCCGCACTGTAAATGGAGAAACACGAGCCGGAGGCGCCCGTTATTTCGTTTGCGGTGCCTGCGGACGAGAGGAGAGGAGAGGAGAGGAGAAGAGAGGTGCGGCCGAATACTTGCGTGCGCAACGCGATACTGCGCACCCACTCGTCCGGGCTGACATTCCGCCCTGGCGTACGTAGCGTTGCTCTTATAGGATAGCCGCGCACAGGCGATTTTCCGTCGCGCGATTGGTTTGTCGCAAGAATGAAACACGGTGGCAGGAATACCAGCGCGCGCACCTGCGATCAAACAGTAGCAGCGATTTAAAATACGCAACCTGCTCTACTTCACGTGCGATGCGGTAGTCGCAGATGTTGAATGGAAGACACGCACCGGCGACGCTCTCTCTCAGTCGCTCTCGCAGTGTGTATGCAGGCAGTCGCGTCCTGTGCGCCAACAGCATGTCTGGTAACGACAGTTGCGCTATGGAAGATCTTGTAAGTTGTGTTGTCGATTCAGAAAGACTAATTGCGGAGGTGGAAAAGAGGACGGCTCTTCACGAAATTTGAAAGAGAAGCTATGGGGTGAAGTGCGCTGCAGCGTCATACGGAACCGGACTGAATTATCTGGACCAGAAGGGAATAACAAAGGTACGAGGTGGTTTCTGTGTAGTCTCCTTGTAGATTCATGCATTTGGCCCAACGATGTTCCAGTGCCTTGATCCCATCCCGAAAGTGGGTTTCCTCCAGGCCTGCAAAGTAGTTGTCAACTCTTCGTTTGAAGTGAATCTTCGTCCACCAAGAAAAATTTTCAGTTTTGGGAGGAGATGGAAGTCTGACGGAGCCATATCAGGTGAATAAGGCGGGTGTGGCAATAATTTATACCTTATTTCTCGTATTTTTGCCATGGCGACGGCACATCCATGCGGGCGCGCATTGTCTTGATGGAAGATGACTCTCTTCCTTGCTAAACCTGGCCTTTTTTTGTCGTATCTTTTGTTGCAATTTGTCAAAGAGGTTAGCATAGTATTCTCCAGTAATTGTTTTTCCAGTGGAGAGACAAACAGAATCCCCTTCGTATCCCAGATCACTGATGCCATGAACTTTCCTGCCGAAGGAATTGTGCCGGCCGTGGTGGCCGAGTGGATCTAGGCGCTTCAGTCCGGAACCACGCGGCTGCTACGGTCGCAGGTTCGAATCCTGCCTCGGACATGGATATGTGTGATGTCCTTAGGTTTAAGTAGTTCTAAGGCTAGGGGACTGATGACCTCCGATGTTAAGTCCCATAGTGCCTAGAGCCATTTGAACAATTTTGAAGGAATTGTCTTTGCTTTCTCTGGTGGCGGAGAATCAGCATGTTTCCACTGCTTTGACTGTTGTTTTGTCTCTGGAGTATACTAGTGCACCCAAGTTTCATCTGCGGTCACAAACTGGCGCAAAAAATCTTGTTCGTTTCTCCTAAAACGGGCGAAACATTCGTCCGATATGTCCATTCCCATGCGTTTTTGATCCAGCGTCTGGAGTCGCGACACACAAGTTGCAGACAATTTTTTCATTTCTAATTCTTCAGTTAAAATGTGATATACCCTACCAGATGACATTTGGCAAGAGTGAGTAATTTCACACAGTTTCAATTGGCGATCCTCCATGACCATTTTGTGCACTTTTGCAATGATTTCTGGAGTAGTGACACATCTTGGCCGACCACTGCGCGGATCATCATCTAATCTCTTCCGACCGAATTTAAATTCACTTGTCCACTTGGCAACAGTTTAATATGAAGGAAATTGGCATTAATTTCCTTTGCTTTCGTACATTTCTTTACGAAGTACTTAATCACTGCTCGAATCTCGATTTTTTTCCATTTTCGCAAATCACTGCGCCGGAACAGCAACAGAGCCACGTAACCGCCACAGCTCTCTTCCAAGAGCGCAGACGTGGCACGTCTTTACAGGCAACAGTCCAATGAATATCACGTGAACAACTGGTTGCGCTAGCGCTGACCTCTCTTGGTGATTCCGAGAACTTTTCAAATCACCCTCGTATTTCAAAGTTCACTAATTTTATTCATCCATGTAGACAACGTCATTACGACAATTTATATTTTGTGATATTGCCAAGACACTGATTCTTGTGTAGTCAGAAAGCAGTTTGCAAAGTAATCCCTAATCTGCATACTACACATATGAGCTCTCCTATAGGCTCACAGCGTTGCCGAAGACATTCGTATGATTCGTCCTCGATTCGTACACCGTCATTTCTTCTTAAGAAATTATGTAGAATTCAACATCCTTTTATGATTATGTCTGAAAACCGACAGACCAACGAAATACTCTCCATTTGTCAGCCAAAATCTCAAAAGTACATTCCGCCATTCTACATGCATGACAGAGTTTACAGTTGAAAACTCATTGTCAGGTTTCTCTTACAATAAGGCGCAGAATATGTCTATATATGCAATTGCATCGTCTCCTACAAAATTAAAAGGCTGAAGTTCTCCTTTCTCATCGTGAGGTAATTTTGGACAGTTTGGAAAGTTTAATTGATTAGCTTTCAGTCTTTGATGGAAGTTTGACTTCCTGAATACATTATAATCCCTACTGGCGCAGTATGAGCCCACTTCTATTACAGTGAAACAATAGTTAGCGTCCACTGCACGCAAAAGTATTGTAAAAAATTCTTGTAATTATGAAACTCAGAGCCACTGTTAGCAGATTTCTACAGTCTCACATGATTTCGATCCATAGGCTGTAGACGTTTCCACAAATATTTGCATGTATCCTTCACAGTTTCTCTGATTGTAGTGGGTCCTACCAGATATTCGTAGTGTAATGAGCGAAAGCTATTTCCAGTTGCAAAATATCTGGGAGAAATAATATTCAGTAACAGCATTAATATTTAATCATAAGGATATTACGCTGCATGCTTACAGGAAAGTGTACACAGTGTTAATTTCATTCATGAGATTCAAGAGAAGCGGAAGAATCTGAAGGACTGAGAGAGAGAGAAAGAACTAACATCGAAGAAAAAGTCTCTGTCTGGCTAGACTGCAAGGAAACAGAGAAAGTATCTGCAATGTTATTTCTGCACCCTCAAATGGAAGACAGATCTATCACCTGCAACATCGAAATTCTGGCAAACAGCAGAGGAAACAAGGATGCATGATCCTCCCAGCTTATCTTCACAAAACAACAACAGCGATGCAGCACAGAGCACAAAAGTAAGACATTCTACTAGAAGAGAAGCCAAGAAGGTTATTTCGTACGAAGAATCTCTCTTGAATGTATTAGAAGAGCAAAAGAAAAAAAAGGACGAAATTAACGAGAGCAAAAAACTTTGCTTTAATGCTTGTGCCCATGCTCGCAAAGTTAAACGAACAACAAAAGCATTACGCGAAAATGGAAATACTGAACGGGATGGGGAATGCCAGATATTATCAGCATCCATCAATTTCCCCACAGCATCAGCATCTCAACATGCGTCATACTAGCACCACTCAAGCAACTTATTCTCCAGCAACTTCATTCGTTCAGCCGTATTCGTCAAATGTATTAAATGAAGTGGGACCTCCACACCTACGTTCCTGTACCTCTCTGCTGACAACCGCAACAACTCTGAAACTCCTACGCGCGACTTCGTTTTGCACTTTTCACATCAAATAAGTTCGCCAATTTCGACTTGTAGTACTGGTTTTCTTAATGCATCTGGTCAGTAATGTGAAACCGATCAGTAATGTAAATGGACAATAAAAACTGTTGAATGAAATGATGTGTACTTAGCTCAGGTCACTGTTAAGCGCTCCTCAGGTGGTACAGACTTCCATGCCGTAAAAATTATTTCACACCTTTCCGATACTTTTTCTCGCTTTTGTTGTTTTCGGTCCTATTGCTTCAAACAGTGCGTCAAAAGTATTCTTACTCGTTCGATACTACTGAAAGAATTTGTTTGGGTGATTTTGTAACACTTCATGTAGTCTTTAGAACTTTCCTTTCGCCAGTCTTTATCCAATAACGATATTTGCGCTGTTTTCTCGCCTTTGTTCGTGGAAAAAGCGCCACAAACAAGCTGGTTGCATGAAAACCCTGGCGATGCTAAAGATGCGTTTTCCTAGCTGCGGGAATTTCCCGCAGTGTGCTGCGTAAAACGCGTG
This sequence comes from Schistocerca serialis cubense, assembly GCF_023864345.2. Lineage (NCBI taxonomy): Eukaryota > Metazoa > Arthropoda > Insecta > Orthoptera > Acrididae > Schistocerca > Schistocerca serialis. The sequence goes on along the minus strand of NC_064638.1, from coordinate 142,597,123 downwards.
CGAGACCCTGCTGTTCACTTGCACATTACAAACATACGAAACCGTTTCGCTAGGGTGGGGACAACGCAGTGACGCAGCTGGCTCCGCCTGCGAGAAACGTTTGTGTGCTCCGGGAGGAGTCTGTCCCGCACGTCGCAGCGATTTACTTGGCCGGAGGAGCGGGGGTAGTCGAACTGGGCAGCAGTGAGACGATAGCTGCTCTGTTTGTAGGCAACAACTGACAATTTTTAACAGAGTTGTCATAGAAACAATCACCAGAAATGTCGGCTGACCGCTTCTCTTGCTCAGAAGATGAGCAACTTATCGAACTGGTTTCCGAAAAGCAAATTTTGTGGAATAGGGGCGACGCGTAGTGGAAAACTCAGATGAAAGAAACACTTAATTTGCTCAGAAATCGGAAGAAAAATGAATAAAACTATTCGCGAGTGGAACAGGGTTGGAGGGATCAGGTAATGGTACCGAAAGTACCCTCCGCCACACAACATTAGGTGGCTTGTGGAGTATGATGTAGATGTAGATGTCTTTTATTATGGCCAATGTAACACATTTTGCCACTCTGTTACAGAAATTACTTCTCACTTTCTCGTAAGTTAACGAAAGAAAATAATGAAACCGGTTAAGTGTGAATCTGCAAAATGCCCTAAACTTCTCCACATCGTCGAGCAGGTTTTGTAACTAAATTTTTATATGCTCCTTCTTCTTCACGAAGCAAGAACATTCGTCTCACAGCATTGCGCTTCCTGAGTACTCTTTCCAATAACATACAGTCCTCCTCCTCTTCCCTAATTTCCATGCACTTTCGCAGTGCCAAAATCAACAGTTTCTAGCCCGAGCACTGCGCTACCCGTTCGGCCTTCACTGCCTCCGCTGCTACTGTCGCGGTGCACTTCCCCGGGCCTAGCAGAGAGATCCTCATAGGGCGCAGGACATAGCGCCGCACCAACGAATCGCACGAAACTGCTCTCGTCTAGGAGAAACTATACCACCCAGCGACTTACAACAAACTGTAAAAATTATTTCGAACCTCAACGAAACTTTTTCGCATTTCACCCACACCAAAAAAAAAAAAAAAAAAAAAAAAAATATTTAACGGGACAGGGTTTGTCACTTACTACATTTTGGACGTTGGTTTGGTAAAAGTTCCGCGTCAGACGTTACATTTCATTCTATTACTTCACTATTACCGACTCTATTGGTGAGAACTTTTGCGACGTTATCGACGTATACTACTGAAGGCAACTATAAAGTTATGTTGTTGTACGACACTTAGTATGGGAGATATGGCTTGATCTATATCGAGTAGCGCGAAACATCAACTTTTCTTAAAATCTTAATGATCGCTCTAGATCTCCCATCATAACCGAGTCCATCAACATAAGGAAGGAAAGATGAGGTAGCCAAGGAGGTGGAAACATGGGTTCTACTATGCCAAGACTGCTTGGTAGCTACAACAGGAAAACGCAGTTAAATAGGAGGCGTACAAAATAAGAAAGTATTTATTACTCAACTTTGTTATAGTCCATGATCTGTTGGCTGACAATTGTAGAAGACGCTACTAGACTAAGCGTCTGTAGAATGACATAATTTACAAGTCACAAATCTTGGACTGAGGAATTAATCTCTCGTAATCTTGAATGTCGAATCCGGTGAATTTGAAGACTAACCTGGAACTGGGCTACAAAGAATTGATGGCAGCAATGACTGAGCTGCAGACGATGACTGACTAACATCGGCGCTGTCTGACCACTGAGCGCGGCTACGAACTGTAGACTGGCACGTCTGCACTACTCTCCTGCTGCACATGAAGTGGCCTAGCGACGCATCGCAGCGAGCTTAAGTACTGCGACTGGCTGTGTACTCTTTGGCTAGCACAGCCGTTCTGCTATTCCGTTTATCGAGAGAATCGCATCCGGCGAGCTCTCAGGCGGCGGTGCGGTATGACTGACGACACCACACTTAAATATTTATGTATTTCAGAAGCACAAAATTTTCATTGAGATAAAAGAAAGGTATCAGGAGGTAGTTCTCGTATCACTCTATCAGGTGCAGTTGCCAGATTCTAAAAATAATATAATTTTTTTAGGTTCTGACGCGCCCCGCGCCGCGACTAGGTAAGCGTTTCACGCAGCACCCTGCGACCCGCATCGCACAGCGGAAGACGCAAGCGAATTCTTCGGTGACAGCGGTTGATTAGCCACGCCGACAGGAAAATTGCCTGTGCGCGCATTGCTTCAAAAGCGTCGCCTCTCCTACGAACGTCCGACAGCGCAGAGCACTGTGCGTACAGTTCAACGCGCAGCACGACCAGCCTCGCTGCGTGGTTCCACTGGGGGGGGGGGGGGGGGGGGGGGGTTGCTACTAACACATTAAGCAATTTGTTCCCTCGGCTTTCCTGTTGTTTCTATTACTGCAGTAGTTCGAAAAATGGGACGGGTGGTACCTCCCAGATGTAACACGGGACCGCGCCATCGCGAGGGGCGGGAACGTGAGGCACAGTCGGATCCAACCCGTGCGGCGGATTAATGACCTTGATACATAGACAGTTCAAATACCATCACGCTCAGAACAATGCTAGCGTCATTTACTGACAGGTGGTGCACACGACTTCCCTACCATAGGTAATTGACGACGCTGGCGGCAACAGAGATACCCGGCCGCAGAGATGATTAATAAAAAGTTTTGCATCACCCCGGTTCCCAGAACTTATGAAGACAGACGTTGACTGTGGGTATTGTATCACAGACACAGTGCCTTTGACTGTTCAGAGATGCCACTAAACCTGCCAAAAAATGTAAACAACCGTGCATGAGCAGCGCCTATTAGACGGAGGGGGTCCGACAGCCGATCACTTCCAGTCATTTCACAAGGAAGGACGTACACGGCTCGTGTTGTCAGTAGTTCAACCATGCCTAGACGGTCAATACTGTGGTTCGATAGCGTCCGCATTGTTACTTTGAGCCAGGAAGGGCTCACAACAAAGGAAGTGTCCAGGCGTCTCGGAGTGGACCAAAGCGATGTTGTTCGGTCATGGAGGAGATACAAAGAGACTGGAACTGTCGATGACCTGCCCAAGGGCTGCTACTGCGGTGGATGACCGCTACCTATGGATTATGGCTCCGAGGAACCCTGACAGCAACGCCACCATGTTGAATAATGCTTTTCGTGCAGCCACAGGACGTCCTGTTACGACTCAAACTGTGTGCAGTAGGCTGCATGATGCGCAACTTCACTCCCGACGTGCAGTGCATGGGGAGGTACATCTGCAGCGAAGGATTAGCCGAGCGGTCTAGGGCGCTGCAGTCATGGGCTGTGCGGCTGATGCCGGCAGAGGTTCGAGTCCTCCCTCGGGCATGAGTGTGTGTGATTGACCTTAGGATAATTTAGGTTAAGTAGTGTGTAAGCTTAGGGACTGATGACCTTAGCAGTTAAGTCCCATAAGATTTCACACACATTTGAACACTTGGAGGTACATCTTTGCAACCACGACACCATGCAACGCGGTACACATGGGCTCAACAACATACCGAATGGATCGCTCAGGATTGGCATCACGTTCTCTTCACCGATGAGTGTCGCATATGCCTTCAACCAGACAATCGTCGGAGATGTGTCTGGAGGCTCCCCGATCAGGCTAAACGCCTTAGACACACTGTCCAGAGAGTGCAGCAAGGTGGAGCTTCTGTTTTGGAGTGGCAGTATGTGGGACTGAAGTACGCCGCCGGTGGTCATGGAAGGCGCCGTAACGGCTGTACGATACGTGAATGCCATCCTCCGACCGATAGTACAACCATATCGGCAGCATATTGACGAGGCATTCGTCTTCATGGGCGACAATTCGCGCCCGCATAGTACACATCTTGTGAATGACTTCCTTCAGGACAACAACACTGCTCGACTTGGGTGGCCAGAATGTTCTCCAGACAAGAACCCTATCGCACATGCCCAGGATAGATTGAAAAGGGCTGTTTGTGGACGATGTGACCCACCAACCACTCTGAGCAATCTATGCCGAATCGCCGTTGCTGAGTGGGGCAATCTGGACCAACTGTGCCTCAGTGCCTTGATAAAATAGTGGACAGTATGCCACGACGAATACAGACATGCATCAATGCAAGAGGACGTGCTACCGGGTATTAGAGGTACCGGTGTGTACAGCAATCTGGGCCACCAACTCTGAAGGTCTCGCTGTATGGCGGTACAACATGCAACGTGAGCAATAAAAAGGGCGGAAATGATGTTTATATTGACCTCTGTCCCAATTTTCAGTACAGGTTCCGGAACTGTCGGAACCGAGGTGATGCAAAACTGATCTTGATGTGTGTATATTTGCCAGATCTTGAATACAGCGGACTCTCTAGTAGATGGGATTAACGCGAAGAATTAGTGTCCAATCATAGGGCCACGTGTAATTCCCCGTGTTGTGTCCTCCAGATGCCAGGCAGGCAGTCGTAAAGTTCTCAGCACTGAGGTCACACGTCCTATCAATTGGCTCAGTCTCTTTAGACGGATGTTTACAAACTGCCGGGAATTGAATAGAGATCTAACTCAGTTCCGACCGTTGAAGGTAATTAACAACGTTACTACTTGCAGGGGATCCCAATTTCTTAAGAGACTGATGATATTGGACAGGCGATAAATCCCAAATGAAAACGGATTAAAGCTTAACAGTGGCATAGATTCTCTTATAACTTACCAAAATTCAACGGAGAGCAATCTTCACTGACAAGATAAACGACAAACTGAGGTAGCAATGGGCGAATGCTTACTTTTTCAAAAGACGTTAAAAGACCTCTCGTTTTGAAACTGTTGGGAGAGCTGAATTCATGTGAAAATCCTTGCATATTAAACAGAGAGCTCAACCGCTATCGAAGTGCCAAAACGGGGTAGTTGGGATGGCTACTTACCACATGGCGGAGAGGCCAAAAAAGGCGACGCAGTCGTGGGCAGCAGGTGCAAATGGAGGCAGCTGTTGCTGTCTGTCACTGAACCTAATGAGCAGGCGAACATTAATTTGACTCCAGGTGCAAGTGTCGAGAGTGTATCATGAGTTGTCTTGCTGCAATTGTTTCTACGAGGAGAAACTGCCTAGCTAGGTCTGGGGCAGCAATGCTCTAGGTTTGTTCCCAGATACGTAGGTACACATTAGTGCGCTTCTAATCTCAAAAAACGGAGCTAGTACCAACTGCAGGGAGAGGCAGAGATCAAGGAGGACGCCATGCTCGGACTTACAGAAGACATAATGTCCTTTGTTCGCTGGGCTGTGCGGCTGGTCCCGGCGGAGGTTCGAGTCCTCCCTTGGGCATGGCTGTGTGTGTTTGTCCTTAGGATAATTTAGGTAAAGTAGTATGTATGCTTAGGAGACTGATGACCTTAGCAGTTACTCCCATTAGATTTCACACATGTACTATTTACTTTACCTTTGTTCGCAAAGGTTCCCCGTCCTACGTTTATTTCAACTGTTATTCTATTTTTCTTTTCACTGCATTTCTTCCATGAAGAAGCAGATTCGTTTGAATCTTTGTGTAGGTTAGAGGTTCCCACCATCCAAAATTAAATGGAAGCTTAATTTTCCTCTGTAGTCATGAATGTGTCTGTTACAGATTCTCTTTTATTTGAATTTTTAATCAGTACTAAATGTACGTTTCACGTTTTGAAAACTTCCTAATAAAACTGATAAAGCAATAACAAGTTAACAAGTGGCTCAGTCATTAAAATCGTGTCCACAGTCTGCAGTGGTATATACCGATTTTTCATTATCTGGTGTTCCTTTCTTTGCCAGTTGCCACTTGCAAACGCACACGTGCACGTTCCGGCGTGTGACGAGTCTTGCTGCGGTCGTGGTGTTAAACACAAATGGTTCAAATGGCTCTGAGCACTAAGGGACTTAACTACTGTGGTCATCAGTCCCTAAGAACTTAGAACTACTTAAACCTAACTAACCTAAGGACATCACACACATCCATGCCCGAGGCAGGATTCGAACCTGCGACCGTAGCAGTCACGCGGTTCCGGACTGCGCGCCTAGAACCGCTAGACCACCGCGGCCGGTGGTGTTAAACAAAGCTGTATCAATAATGTGGTAAGCTAATGACTCCACCTCGGCGTTTTGATGCTCCTTTAATATTCTACCCGGTGCGGCATGTTTCAGGTAGCACTCTCACATTCAAAAACATCGACACACAACAATTACAACCGTTAGACGAGTGAAGGGTTCACGTCTACCGAGAAGAATTCTACGGAAACTATTTGGATCTAATGGTCCCTATTACTGCACAAACAATCAGATTATTCGTCAAACTACACTACTGGCCATTAAAAAATGCTACACCACGAAGATGACGTGCTACAGACGCGAAATTTAATCGACAGGAAGAAGATGCTGTTATATGCAAATGATTAGCTTTTCACAGCATTCACACAAGATTGGCGCCGGTGGCGACACCTACAACGTGCTGACATGAGGAAACTTTCCAACCGATTTCTCATACACAAACAGCAGTTGACCGGCGTTGCCTGATGAAACGTTGTTGTGATGCCTCGTGTAAGGAGGAGAAATGCGTACCATCACGTTTCCGACTTTGATAAAGGTCGGATTGTAGCCTATCGCGATTGCGGTTTATCGTATCGCAACATTGCTACTCACGTTGGTGGGGATCCAATGAGTGTTAGCAGAATATGGGATCGGTGGGTTCAGGAGGGTAATACGGAACGCCGTGCTGGATCCTAACGGCCTCGTATCACTAACAGCCGAGATGACAGGCATCTTATCCGCAAGGCTGTAACGGATCCAGCAGTCACGTCTCGATCCCTGAGCCAACAGATGGGGACGTTTGCAACACAACAACAACCTGCACGAAGAGTTCGACGACGTTTGCAGCAGCATGGACTATCAGCTCGGAGACCATGGCTACGGTCACCCTTGACGCTGCATCACAGACAGGAGCGCCTGCGATGGTGTATTCAACGACGAACCTGGGTGCACGAGTGGCAAAACGTAATTTTTTCGAATGAATCCAGGTTCTGTTTACAGCATCATGACGGTCGCATCCGTGTTTGGCGACATCGCGGTGAACGCACATTGGAAGCGTGTATTCGTCATCGCCATACTGGCGTGATGACACGGTGTGACATTGGTTACACGTCTCGGTCACCTCTTGTTCGCATTGACAGCACTATGAACAGTGGACGTTACATTTGAGATGTGTTACGATCCGTGGCTCTACCCTTCATTCGATCCCCGCGAAACCCTACATTTCGGCAGGATAATGCACTACCGCATGTTGCAGGTCCTCTACGGGCCTTTCTAGATACAGAAAATGTTCGCCTACAGCCCTGGCCAGCACATTCTCCAGATATCTCACCAATTGAAAACGTCTGGTCAATGGTGGCCGGGCAACTGGCTCGTCAGAATACGCCAGTCACTACTCTTGAGGAACTGTGGTATCGTGTTGAAGCTTCATGGGCAGCTGTACCTGTACACGCCATCCAAGCTCTGTTTGACTCAATGCCCAGACGTATCAAGGCCGTTATGGCGGCCAGAGGTGGTTGTTCTGGGTACTGATTTCTCAGGATGTATGCACCCAAATTGCGTGAAAATGTAATCACATGTCAGTTCTAGTATAATATATTTGTCCAATGAATACCCGTTTATCATCTGCATTTCTTCTTGGTGTAGCAATTTTAATGGCCAGTAGTGTACGTGTATAGGGCTCACAAGATTGTGTCAATGACGGAACATAAGTGACAGCTAAATAAAATTACTATATAAAATTACGGCTCTTGCTATCTACTTTCTTGAAGAAAGTTATAGCAACTGCTTTTACTAAAATCAATAATTAGAGATGGGGTGAGTAGAAAATGAAATTATAACTAGGTAGGGATCCTTCTAAACCCTGAGCAAAACGGTCATTCATTATGAGCCCCTCCAGATACGTAGTACAGGCTGTTTCACATACGACATAAACGCCGATTCAGCGTTGCGTGAGAACCATTACTGGGGAGGCGGGCTGCGATCGTCATGTACGCTCCGGCACGTTCCTTGGACTTCTGAAGGTGGCTTTTAAGTTCCGTAACTCTCTTTACCCCTCCTAGCGCCATCTAGTGGCATCTTGCAAGCTGGAGAGTTCAGTTTGTCCTGTGTAATCTGCTCCCTGTAACTCGGTGTGTGGGTAACGGGATCTTGTGGGTGCTTTGTGCGCACAGGTACTGCTTAGCGGTACGTATTTTAGTTCTGGATAAACAGCATTCCTAGGTATTTGTTTTGTCTGTTGTAAAACGTATTTTTTATTTTTTGCTAATTAGCCATAGCAGCAGTGTTAAAGAATTTGCTTTTTAAATCAATCTTTTTTAAAAGAAAACGAATATTTTTTATTTCCATTCCTTTGAAATACCGCGCTATTGTGGAAAAAACGATCAATGCCATTTTAATAACAGTGCCGACAAAAAGGAGCAACTAACATATGGCATAAGAATTGGTACACCAACGGCCTTGCCGCAGTGGTAACACCGGTTCCCGTCAGATTACCGAAGTTAAGCGCTGTCAGGCTGGGCTAACACTTGAATGGGTGACCATACGGTCTGCCGAGCGCTGTTGGCAAGCGGGGTGCACTAAGCCCCTGTGAGACAAAGTAGTGGCTCCGGTCTCGTAAACTGACTTATGGCCGGCAGAGCGGTGTTCAAAATGGTTCAAATGGCTGTGAGCACTATGGGACTTAACATCTGTGGTCATCAGTCCCCTAGAACTTAGAACTACTTAAACCTAACTAACCTAAGGACATCACACACATCCATGCCCAAGGCAGGATTCGAACCTGCGACCGTAGCGGTCACGCGGTTCCAGACTGAAGCGCCTAGAACCGCACGGCCACACCGGCAGAGCGGTGAGCCTTCCACATGTCCCTCCATATCCACATCCAATGACGCCAAGACACCCTATTTGCCTAAAGCATCCTCCTTTTTACTTCACTCTTGGCAGTACACATGATGGCAGGTTAACGTTCTCTAGGCATTCACCAAACCCAAACCTTTCTATGAATTGCTAGAGGGTATAGCGTTTTTCATCACTCCAAATCATTCGTTTCCTGTCGTACACCGTCCAGTGGCGTCACTATTTGCACCACCACAAGCGTCGTTAAGCACTACAGAAATGTGTGGCTAATGCATTGAAGAGCCAAATAAACTGGTACACCTGCCCAATATCGTGTACGGTCCCCGCGAGCATGCAGAAGTGACGCAACGCTACTTGGCATGGACTTGACTAATATCTGAAGTAGTGCTGGAGGGAATTGACACCATGAATCCTGCAGGTCTGTCCATAAATCCTTAAAACTACGACGGGGTGGAAATCAATTCTGAATAGCATGTTGCATCCCAGATATTTTCAATAATGTTCATGTCTGGGGAGTTTCGTGCCCATCGGAGGTGTTTGAAGTCTGAAGAGTGTTCCTGGAGCCACTGCGTAACAATTCTGAGCGTGTGGTGTGCCGCATTGTCCTGCTGGAATTGCACAACTCCGTCGAACTGCATAATGGACATCAACGGATGCTGGTAATCAGACAGGATGCTGTCAGATTTGTGTCTACATGTTTCAGGGGTCCCATATCATTCCAACAGTACACGCCCCACATCATTACAGAGCCGCCACCAGTCCCCTGCTGACATGCAGGATCCATGGATTAATGAAGTTGTCCCCATACCGGTGCAGGTCCATCTTTTCGATACAATTTTAAACGAGACTCATCCGACCAGGCAACACGTTTCCAGACGTCAACAGTCCAATTTCGGCGTTGACGGGTCCAGTCGAGGCGTATAGCTTTGTGTCGTTGCAGTTATCAAGGATACACTAAAGGGCCTTCGGCTCCGAAACCCCATATCGATGATGTTTCGTTGAAAGGTTCACACATTGACACTTGTTGATGGCCCAGCACTGAAATCTACAGCAATTTGCGGAATGGTTGCAGTTCTGTCACGTCGAACGATTCTCTTCAGTCGTTGTTGGTCCCTTCTTGCACGATCTTTTCCGGCCGCAGCGATGTTGGAGATTTGATGTTTAATCGGATTCCTGACATTCAGGGTACAATCGTGAAATAGGCCTACGGGAACATCCCCAATTCATCGCTAAGCCGGAGATGCTGTGTCCCATCGCTCGTGCACCGACTATAACACCACTTTCAAACTCACTTAAATATTGATACCCTGTGATTGTAGAAGCAGTAACCGATGTAACAACTGCGCCAGGCACTTGTTGTCTTACATAGGCGCAGCACCGTATTCTTCCTGTTTAAATATGTCTGTATTTGAATGGGCATGCCGATACCGGTTTCTTTGGCGCTTTAGTGTAGGAATCTATCCCATTCTTTTTACCTCCATGGGTACGGTCATAAGACTTTTGGTAGCGCTTTGGAACTCGTAGGTGATTCCTTCCGTTGATTTCATGCGTTTTTTTACAACCGCCTTCCGCAATATTCGACGGTCCCTGGCCGTCATTGCATGAGCTCGTCCTGGTCTTGATTGAGCCGTTATTGTCCCTTCTCGTTCCCACTTCACAACCACATCAGTGACAGTCGACTCGCTCTACTTTAAGAAGGTTTGAAACGCCCCTGATTGATCTGTTACTAAATGTTCAAATGTGTGTGAATTCCCAAGGGACCAGACTGAGTCGAACCGTAGACTTACACACTACTTAAACTAACTTATGCTTAGAACAGCACACGCACCCATGCTCGAGGGAGGACTCGAACCTCTGGCGGGAGGGGCCGCGCAATCCGTGACACGGCGTCTTAAACCGCGCGGCCATTACGCGTGGCAACTCATGTGACATTCAATTATTAGTCCGGCCGAGCGGTTCTAGGCGCTGCAGTCTGGAACCGCGCTACCGCTACGGTCGCAGGTTCGAATCATGCCTCGGGCATGGATGTGTGTGATGTCCTTAGGTTAGTTAGGTTTAAGTAGTTCTAAGTTCTAGGGGATTCATGATCGCAGCGGTTAAGTCCCATAGTGCTCAGAGCCATTTGAACCAGCCAATTGTTAGTCCACTTCCGCAGTCGCTGAGCTCTCCTTACCTAACCCCAATGTGCTGTTACTGATTCTCTACTGATAACACAGTACTCCATGCCTCCTTTCGTAGTGGATGGTCCGCGTCTCGTGACATTTAACGAAAAAGTGTCTCTGAGCACTATGGGACCTAACTTCTGAAGTCATCAGTCCCCTAGAACTTAGAACTACTTAAACCTAACTAAGAACGTCACACACATCCATACCCGAGGCAGCATTCGAACCTGCGACCTAGCGGTCGCGCTGTTCCAGGCTGTAGCGCCTAGAACCGTTCGGCCACCCCGGCGGGCGTGACGTCTAACGGTTCATTCCGCCTTACAAGTGGCTGTGCGGATACTATTGACCTAATGTGATACAGCGATATTTTTCGGATGGCCAATAGCACAGACCATTCGCAGCCACGGGGCGTAAGGTTGGGAGATGAGGGTCTGTGCCCCCACTCCCCGGTTTATCACTCACAAGCATTCTTCCGAGCTGCCTACAATTTTGAAACGGCGTAAACTTTACTACACGTTACGTGTTGCAGTTCTGTTACAGTGTTTAACGTACTACAGTAATGTTTCAGTTTCTTATTAGCATAAACATTCACTCTGAACAATACACGCCAGTACTATTTTACTGATCACTTGTATTTCACCCACACGGACGCACTCACACACACACAGATAAATGTATCGCTGTTACGGCGACATATCTTCTCTGTCGACACCGAACTACCTAGCATATACGGTACATCGAACTTTCGTTTTATTGTTTCAAACCGTCTGCTGCATCTGTTCGCAGACTGCAACGCCGGAAAGCAGCCCAGATAAACGGCTAGTATCGTATTGCCCAGATGCGTTTCTTGATCAGGTGCAGGAAGCGTTTGAATTGTAGTACTACACTATACTATTAAAACAGAAATGGGAAGATAAATCGCAAAGCTTGTCGTTAATAGGTTTAGAGGAGAAATAAATCTACGTAGGATGTATACAATAAGAGAAAACTTCGGTAGAAACCGTGCTAGGATATCTATTCGTTAACGCACGAAACGTGCAAAGTGTAGGCGAACAAACAATCGAATATACAGAGTCAGTCATTTAAGCCATAAATCTCAAATATTCCCCATTCATTTAATAAATGTTGTCATCATTTTCACGTCTTCGAACGGAATTACTGTATCATGAATCTTAAGCAAATGATTTCAACAGATTATCAGTCTCCAAATTCTGACAGGAAGTTCAGAAGGAATTAGAAAATTTGTAAGAAATGATTTATCTGTTTTGAAAATTAGAGTGTTGGACAACACAAATGGGAAGATAAATATAAATGTCGTGTGACTAGGGCCTCCCGTCGGGTAGACCGTTCGCCGTTCTTTCGATTTGACCCCAGTTCGGCGACTTGCGCGTCGATGGGGATGAAATGATGATGATTAGGACAACACAACACCCAGCCAGGAATCGAACCCTTAGGACTGACATTCTGTCGCGCTGACCACTCAGCTAGCGGGAGCGGACAAGGGAAGATGTGTGTTGTATAAAACTGTCGCTCCAACAGCTTTTGTGAATAGCCCGGTGTAGGACAGTTCCCTGGGAAATCTGGTCGTGGTCGTGCGGTATTGATGGCCGGGAGACCCCATCCGAGGGATTTCGGCCGCCGGATCGCAAGGTGGAGCCACATTGGGCGACTTGCACGTCGGAGGTGGGGAGATGATGATGGTGGCACCACACCCAGACCAAGAGCGGAGAAAATCCCCAACCCGGCCGGGAATCGAAACCGGGCGCTCTGCACGGTAGGCAAGCACGTTCACACTCAACTAAACAGGCGGTCATTCTAGTTACAACAAGGAAGAAAAGGTTAACGCAGAGTAGAAATAAACGCTGAGCGACAGTAAGGCAGTCAAAAGGTTATGGTTCAAATGGCTCTGAGCACTATGGGACTCAACTGCTGTGGTCATAAGTCCCCTAGAACTTAGAACTACTTAAACCTAACTAACCTAAGGACATCACACACATCCATACCCGAGGCAGGATTCGAACCTGCGACGTAGCGGTCGTGCGGTTCCAGACTGTAGCGCCTTTAACCACTCGGCCACTCCGGCCGGCGTCAAAAGGTTAATGATAAAATATGGCCGTTCATGTAGAGAATTATTAAATCTACTGATGACCTTGTAACACCATAGCTCTAATGCTCTACTAATTTATTTTGTTTTTTGTTTCATTTAATGTTACATCGTTGGGTTTCTGTAAACGTTGTTGGACTGAATCGATACCATGAGAGAGGTTATTGTTTTCTGTGTAAAAGACTTTGATGTCATGGTTTGATTCTATGCAATGTAGTGTATCTATAATTTAAATTGTTCGTCTCATTTGGACTGAACAAAACTTAATGTATATATTTGTAATTTCGTTTAAATAATTTTTTGTAGAAATGTCAATGTATGCAAATGTTCTGTTTTATTTAAAATGATTGCTTGCTGTTATGTAAACTGCTGACCTTCACTTAGGGTTCTTAGTTATTTCGTATGTAAAAGTTGTTGTGGTTCCCCTCGGGAACGGAACTGTGTAGCGCGCGCAAAATGTGGTTGGCATAGATAGAAAGGTGGAATAAAGAGTCAGTCGGGGACGAGCTACCAAACTGTCAACTGCTCATGTAAAAGTTGTATATTGTGCTGGTGCCGAGAGAGTGTTTTCCTGACGTTTTCCAATGCCTCGGGTGGATGGATAAAGAGCTGGAACTATTCTGGAATTGATATCTATCATCGCCACCAAGAAATGACAGAGTCCAGCAATTCTACCTGCAAATCCTTCTGCCAACGTGCAATTGCCACCACACTGCGCAATCACTGTAATGGAACACTGTAGTAATGTAGAGTGAAGGATCAGCTCATAGGATGTTATAGTGTATCCAAATATAAGGTAAAATTTTACTGAACTCTTATACCTACCATGACTTATCTTTATCCACTTAGGGTCCCTCCCACTCTAAAGTGTTTACCGAGTGTCCTTTATTGAGGGAATATTAAAATTAATATAGCATTAGAGTGTGCTAAAATTAATGTTGTTTGCTGAAAGGATCTTACAAATATCTCAAATTTATGTTTAACAGCAGTCAAAGTTCAGAACTGCAACTGTTGACAGTTATACTCTCATGCTTGGTAAGTACTTGCTTCTAGTGTATTGAAAGCGTGTTTAGTTTGCTCTGCTACAGTGGTTACGAGTAAGGACCCCCCTCCTTTGAAAGAAGTTCAAATGCACAAAGTTACTTAATTATAGAAAGTTTTAATTACTCTTGCTATTTAATTCAAATTCTGTACAATATTGAGTTCCTCTTGTGTACTGAAAGTGCATATTAATAATGTAATAGGATCCACGGTTTATCTTTTATGCCCAGGACAAATAACAATTAATAGAAAGACTACTATCTATGAAAACAGTAACTTCTTTTATTCAAAATTCAGTGAGAAATTTTTTGTTAGTGAAATACATTTAAATTTCATTCTAAATAGAAAAGTATTTAGCTGAGAGAGAGACTTAACCTATGACCAGTTCATAATTTTACAGTGAACTACATTTACAATTTTTTTGTCCGATAGGAAAATGTTTGAAAAGTAATATTGAACCTATGCCTATTTTATGATTCTACAGTGAATAATGATAGTAATATTATTGAGACCATTCAGTTTGACCAAGCCTTGAAGGCAAAAGTATGTCATTTTCTGTTACAATTATGCAAATAGCCATGTTCTCTTATAACTGTTAGCACTTCCTTTAACGTGAACATATGCAAGTGCCAGAGTTCATTGCCCTCTCATATGGCAAAGTATAGGTTATGTTTGTCCGTTAAAGTTACCCATACTTATTTTCTTGAACAGCGATGTTAACCATTCTCATGCCTAATTAGGCTGGCGACCGTTTTCTTTATTCTTTGAACAGTGTAGATAGGTAAAATATTGTTTGGTACTGTTTACATATTTACGTAATTTTGACTTTCATTTCCGATAAGCCACCTCCGGTAGGTACAACACGGTCAACATAACAAAATTCCTCTCAGAGGGTAACAGTGTTCTGCTTGTTTATACGATAATTGCTTGAATAAAAATAATTTCACTATACGAAATGCCGCCAGCTTTGAGGTTATAGTATAACAGTAGCGGACGGAAGTGTTATACGTGGCTTTTCCGTGACAGGATTATTTGCTCTGTTGGGGCATAGTACGTAATATACGAAATTTGGTATTTGATTGCACATGCTACGTAAAACCAGTTGCAGTGTTATAACCTCTCGTGAATGAAAAGTTGTCGACTTCCTTCTGGTGGGAGGATCTACTGTTTTGTTGAATTATGCAACAATGTTTTCCTGTACTGCAAAGATCCACAAAAAGCGTAGAACACTGACCACGTTAACTAGACACTGAACTGCTCATTTTTTACTGTTGTGCGCTACGGCTTTGATTGCCGAATTCAGAACTAGTAATCCGTGACCGTAATCCGAGAACAGCGGGAATGCTCATTGGCTCTCAACCAACGGGCCCCGCCACTTGTAACAAGTAGCTGTGCTACTAGGGCCTACTGGAGCATCGTAAGCAGCGCAACGAGTGAATACGATCTCAGTGTGTCTCCGCACCGTAGTATCCTGGCATCCAAGTGTAATTGATGTTTCAGGGAAAACTGGAACGAGGGGACTTCAAAAAGTAAGTTAATCTTTATTATGGCAGACCAAGTATCTTTTATTGAGTGCTGCACTACACTTAAATGTCACACAGATTCATGACACAGTTCTTAACGCAAAGTCTCTGAAAATTACGATCGGGATTTTTTCTACCAGTCGTTCCGTTCCTAGGCGATAGATTTTCTCTCCTTGGTCCTGGGGCCATTTGTGGAACGTCCTCGTCGTTGGACGAATCTCTACCCCTCGGTTATTCTTGCACTTTGCCACCTGGATGCACGCTGTCAACCGTTATCTATGCCGGTGGCCTTCCTTCTCAGTCATCATCATCCTCAGCAGTGCGGCCTTGCTCGTACTGTTGGCAGCATTTCGCGACGGCTGGGCGCGATGTTACATTTGGTCCGCACGCCGCCAGCAGTCTCTGTGCAAGTTAGTCGTTTGGCGCACAAAGATCGTACTGTCCTGCTGATTCCAATCTTTGAAGTACGATTCGAGATGTCGCGCCATGTTAGGAAGTAGTCACAATCAAGCTACAGTAGCCCATTACAAACAGTATTGTAAGGCGCTTAAAATGTTGTTAGGAAGGCAAAGATATGTGGTATGCAAATAGAATAGCTAATTCACAGGATAAAATTAAAACCATATGGTCAGTAGTGAAGGAAGTGACTGGTCAGCAGCACAAGGTCGACGATATAAAGTCAGTTGGCAGAAAAAATATTTCTGTTACTGCTAAATCAGATTTATGTACACTATTTAAGGGGCTCTGGAAAGGCTCAAAATCATGAAAAGTTCAATTTTTTACTTTTTTTTTGCGTTTTCTGAATCTGCATACTATTACCTTTTAATAGATATATAATTTATTCAAATCCGAAGACTACAACTATTTTTAAATTTTTTTTGAAATGTGTTCTACATGGGCGTGACCCACTGTGGCGCTGTTAAACTGCTGTCAAATGGTGGTATTACTAACGTCCGTGTTCATCAGGTACATTTTAGTGATGTGAGATAAAGTATGTGTTGTGGCTAACCTGTGATGGTTCAATATATATCGCTGGTGTGATTGTCGATTGTTTCATGTTTATTTACTCTGTCGTTATCTCGAAAATATTCGTAATTAATTCTGTTTCTTGAGTCTCTGTTTTGTTGAAGTATAATAATGAGTAAAAGTAAAGTTATTAGAAATCCTCTGAAGGCTTTTAAGAAAAGGAGAAATGTTGGAAAGCCAAAGTTATGTGTTATTACTGTAAACAATAAAGACGATAACCAAGTGAGTGAACCTAACCTCTCAAGTACACCTGCCCATAGCAGTCAAAGTGGGAAAGAAAATACTTCACAGAAGAAGCTTGGTTCAATGAGTGAAAACTATGAATGTTTTATGGGAGAAACGGATGTGAATGAAATATTTGATATGTCGGTTCTCAAAGGAATTTTTCAAACTGTGTAAGATGTATTCATTGTAATGAAGCTGGTCTGGAACTCTCCATAATAAAGAACGTAGGACTTGCTAGTGAAATACAACTGAAATGTGATAAGTGTTCATACATGACCACCTTTTGGAACAGTGTTGCAGTAACTGCAACTGAAGAAAATGGTAGCAAAAATCTACGAACACAACAACGAGCGATGCTTGCTTTAGACAAGGAACGTCTTCAGGCTGCAGACAGGGCTGTAAAGAGTCTAGAAATACAAGCAAGAGTAAACAGGAGGAGGAACAAGAGGAAGCTGGAGGAGGAGTTTACAGAGGATGAAGATAATCCATCCTATGGACCTGGAATGCACTAAAAAGTTAATCCAATCTTTGTCGCTCGATTCCCAAAACTTTTATTTTCTCATACTAATTACATGTTTTCTAAGGATCTTCCAAACATATTTGTTTCAAACTTTCAGTAAATGTTACACAGTACCTTCTGCATAATTTAACACAGCCTTTTTCCAAAAAAACTGTATATTTTTGAATATATAAATAAAAAATTGCAAAAAAATGTTGTGAATTTTCATTACAACTGAAAAAAAATCATCTTTAATAACTGAACTAAAATTCTGTAAAATCCCTGTGTTAAGTTGTAGCCCATATTCCAATAAATAATCTGTAAAAAGTTCAACTTCCTACCTCAAATACTTTGTGAGGAAAGATGTAATTTATAAGCGTTATTTTAACATTGCAAGTATAGGGCGTTCCGGAGCCCCTTAACAATCATTTTCTGATCATTGCTGGTGAATTAAATAAAAATTTAGTTTCTACAAGAAATCATATAACTTCCTTAGCAAATGCCTTTCCGAGATTGATGTCTGAAATGCTCCTCTGTTATACAGACAAGAGGGAGATTGAGTCAATAATCAAATCACTGAAGACTAAGGACTCTCATGGTTATTATGGTGTGCCTAGCAGTATATTAAAGTACTGTGCTGCACTGTTAGCCCTGTATTTAGACATATTTGTAGTTTTTCCTTTAGGAATGGTCAGTTTCCTAAGCCATTAAAGTACTCAGTAGTAACGTCGCTTTATAAAAAAAAGGGAGAAAAGGATAATGTAGATAATTTAAGACCTATTTCTATGCCATCATTGTTTGCAAAAGTTATTGAAAAGGCTGTGTATGTAAGGATAATTGATCATTTTATATCACACGATTTGCTACCAAATGTTCGTCTTTAGAAGTCGTGTAACAACTGAAAATGCTGTATTCTGTTTTCTCTGTGAGGTACTGGATGTGCTAAACAAAAGGTTTCGAACGCTGGGCATGTTTTTTTTTATTTAACTAAGGCATTAGATTGTGTTGATCTTAAAATATTACTCCAGAAGTTGGACTATTACGGAATACAGGGAGTAGCTAACAATTGGTTCACCTTTTACTTTAGCAACAAGCAGCAAAAGGTCATTATTCACAATGGTGAGAATGGCTGTAAGGTGGGGTCTGAGTGGGGTAGTGCCAAGTGGGGGGTGCCCCAGGGATCAGCGTTGGGGCCACTCCTGTTCCTTATTTATATAAATGATATGCCCTCTAGTATTACGGGTAACTCTAAAATATTTCTGTTTGCTGATGACGCTAGCTTGGATGTTGTGTGCAACACTGGCTCGGTTTCAAATAGTGCAGTGATGACCCATGTTCATGGCTTGAAGGAAATAAACTAACGCTAAATCACAATAAGACACAGGTTTCACAGTTTCTAACACACAATTCAACAAAACTTGACATTCCAATTTAACAGAACGGGCGTATGATTAGTTAAACTGAATAGTTAAATTTTCTAGGTGTTCAGATAGACAGTAAGCTGTGGTGGAAAGCCCACATTCGGTATCTAGTTCAAAGACTTAATACTGCCATTTTTACTATTTGAACGGTAACAGAAGTGAGTGACTTTGCTTATTTTCATTCGCTTATGTCGAATGGTATTATATTTTGGGGTAACTCTTCCCATTCTAAAAGGATATTTTTGGCTCAGAAACGGGCGGTTCGGGCATTAAGTGGCGTAAGTTCACGAACCTCTTGTCGACCCCTGTTCACGAGTCTGGGTATTTTGACATTGCTCACTCAATATATATATATATATATATATATATATATATATATATATATATATATATATATATATTCCTTAGAGTCATTTGTTGTTAACAATATTAGCTTATTCCAGAGAATAAGCAACTTTCACTCGGTTAATACTCGGCAGAAATCATACCTGCATTTGGATCGGACTTCCTTTAACTCTTGTGCAAAAAGGTGTGCAGTATACTGCTGCATCCATTTTCAATAAGCTGCCACTTGAATTCAAAAATCTTAGCAGTAATACATGCGCTTTCAAATCGAAACTGAAGAGTTTCCACATGGGTCACTCCTATTTTGTCGAGGAGTTCCTTTAAAAACAAAGCTGATTCTTATTGTATTGTTGATTGCGTTTACTAAAACTTATGGAATGACTTTTATGTTGTAATATCATGTACTGACACGTTCCATGACCTTGGAGATTTGCTCCTCATTTTGGTCGTACGGAACTTGACGTGTCAATAAAATGAATAAAAATTAATTCGCACGCTGTGATGTACCTATTATCCGGGCCGCACCAGAACTGTGTCTTCACTAAACCCCGAACATGTATGCTTCTTGATGCGCCATGGTATTTCCATTGGACAACCTGTCTAACGTACTTTCTGAGATCCCTATGTAATTATAGTCGTCTGCTGTCATTGTTGGTTCTGATAGAAGTCCACTTGTGTGTGGACCTGTTATGATACAACCCATTCCTTGAATGAGAGATATCACGTCCTTAAATACATATGTCAGAGAAGAGATGTCGGTAAGTGGTGAGGACTCCACTGTTGGGAGGTGTTCACCCTACCTGCTGAGGTGGAGACAGTAGTTTCATAGAGCGGGCGGTGCAGAAGGAAGAGCTCCATGAAATCTAAATGGTTCAAATGGCTCTGAGCACTATGGGACTAAACATCTGAGGTCATCAGTCTCCTAGAACTTAGAATTACTTAAACCTAACTAACCTAAGGGCGTCACACATATCAATGCCCGAGGCAGGATTCAAACCTTCGACAGTAGCAGTCACACGGTTCCGGACTCAAGCGCCTAGAACCGCTCGGCCACAACGGCCTGCTCATGAAATCTAAGAACGCGAAATGTCAAAGATAATAAATGTACTGTAATTGTTAATTATGAAGTTGAATATGAGATCTGTTATGTACGTAGTACAGAGAATCAGTATACGAGCTGGTAGCTGTCCTCGTTTATCATTATCGAGTTGTAATTTTGAAGATAATATAAGAAGGTGAATTGAATCTCACTTCTTATTTATGTAGTGGAGTGAATGAGAACGAGAAGTTAATTTTCAGCAGCCTTACCTGCAGCCTGTAAGGATGCGAAGTCTGAGCCAACTTGGAGGAAGAAGGCATACGGATTCAGAGCACAGACCTGCTGCACCGTGATTAACAATACTTAACGGCGAGCGAATATTCAATAAGCGTCTTTCATTGCATGTAAAAGGGGTGTTCAGGTGGCAACTAATTTTAAGTGAAATTGCAATGCAATGAATACCCCTAGCTGCATACAGGCGGTGATATAAGTCAACGGGGACAGTTGGAAATGTGTCCCACGACCGGGACTAGAACTCTGGATCTCCTGCTTACATGGCAGACACTATCCGTCTGAGCCACCGAGGACGCAGAGGATACTGCGACTGCAGGGATTTATCAATGGGCAGGAGCACTATGAATATAGTGTGGGACAATAAGTTGGGAATGTGGGTCTCACGGGAGGCGTGGCAGAGACAAATCCCTGCAGCCGTACTTTCCTCCGTGTCCTCAGTGGCTCCGATGGACAGAGTGTCTGCCATGTAAGCAGGAGATCCCGGGTTCGTGTCCCGGCAGGGGCACACATTTTCAACTGTCGCCGTTGACTTATATCAACGCCTGTATGCAGCCAGGGGTATTCGTTTCATTGTAATTTCCTTCTAACAAACTGCATGGTCACCGATGGTATCTGTTCTTTCTGACATGTCCGAAAGAACAGATACCATCTTTATATATTCAATTTTAAGTGTTTGGTGCATGAGGTGAAGTATAACAAACCACCACCCAACCCAAACCAACCTGAAACACTTCAGACCCTGCCAAAGAATACATGCAGTAGTGACCGAAGCGATGTATGTCACAGGAAGAGATGGTCACAGACCAAACGAATCTTTGTACATAATATATTCGAACGACTTGATATCTCTGTGCAAGATCAGGGATTATTCTTCCAATAACTATAATCTTTATTTCAGGCGCTACTCTTTACTAATAGTTAAAAATGAATTCCACTCTTTGCTCTGACAGCTACACTTCAGCAGATGTAAAGATTTCCAGCCTTCAGTGCTAAAAATATTTACCAAATTAGCAAATAGGTGCCGTGCTCACCAAAGAATCTAAATATTTATCGAATATATATGTCCATATATATTTGGACACATTGATTTTATTTTATTTATCGGATATTTTAAGATTACATTTTTGCCTCATAGAGGTAACTCCACACTTTTACAGTGGTTGGGACCACCTCAAGAGGTGTTGGATCAGACATTTCGGGGGACGCTGTAAGTAGGCTGTTTAGGTTTTAATTTTGGTAACGCCACGTAGCGCTCTGTATGAAAATCGATGACTGTGCTGTGTGCAGTCTGTGACCGGCTGGATTCATTGTTGGAATATTCGCTTGTGTAGTGTTGGGCAGTTGGATGTGAACAGCGCGTAGCGTTGCGCAGTTGGAGTTGAGCCGCCAGCAGTGGCCGATGTGGGGAGAGAGATACCAGAGTTTTGAGAGTTACTATGAGCGGACGATCTGGACGTGTGTCCGGCAGAAAAAGGAAATTTGTTATACTGGATGTCATGAACTTTTGAACACTATTAAGGTAAATACATTGTTTGTTCTCAATCAAAATCTTTCATTTGCTAAGTATGTCTATCAGTATTTAGCGCCTTCACTAGTTAGAATATTTTATTTAGCTGGCAGAATTGGCGCTCGTTGTATTGCAGTAGTTCGAGTAACGAAGATTTTTGTGAGGTAAGTGATTCATGAAGGGTATAGGTTATTGTTAGTCAGGGCTATTCTTTTGTAGGGATTATTAAAAGGCAGATTGCGTATGTGTGTCAGTTTAGAAATGATCAGAATAAGTAAAGAGAAAACAGTCTCAGTACATTTAGTTTTACCCAGTTCTTTGAAAATCAAGTAAAGTATGAGTTTTTCCAGCAGTCATTCGTAATTTTCAAAGGGTAAGTTTCAAAGCGTGCTGTCGTATATGCTCCTCACGGTTGGAAAAATGCTGGCTCTGACTCCTTGATAGCTCTTAAACATGGTGTACTGGCAGGTCAGCCGAACGTGGTGAGGTAACACTCTCAAGTGCTATGTCTGGAAAATGATCGTAAACTCATGTTACGTTACGATGCTGAAGCACATAACTGATCACTAAATTCAGTCGTTTGATGTCTATGCATCACCTTCCCAATGCGGCATTGATTGACGTGAGGGGTTTCTGTTGATAACTGCTAATTGATGATGAATGATGATCTGTCTTCAGTAGTGACATGGGCGAAAAGCCTGTGGCTTAAACTAAATGCAAAAAAGACGCAAGTAATCTTAATAGCCCATCAGAAATTAATAAGTTCAGATTTCCGCGAACGGCTACCTCCTATTCTGCTCGACGGTACTCCAATACCATATCAGTAAACAGTGAAGAACTTGGGTGTAACTTTGGATGAGCATCTCAACTGGGCGGAGAATACAGTCGCAGTGTGCCGAAAGACGTCTGCTTGTCTCTATGCTCTCAAAAAGTTTCGGAACATATTTCCACAGGACTTGAAACGCCAGCTCGTGCAAGCACTCGTTCTACCGAACCTCCACTATTGTGATGTGATTCAACAAGGCACGAGTAGTGAAAACAAAAGACGCCTAGAGCTAACCATGAATGCCTGTGTGCGTTACACCTGCAACATTCGCCGATATGATCATGTTAGTGCTTCATACTCCGAGCTAAAGTGGCTGCGGCCGGACAAATTGCGTGACTACGACACTCTATGGCTACTTCACAGACTCCTCGTCGCGCAAGCACCCCAGTACCTTGCTTGAGAGATTAAAAACCTGTATGCCTCATAATCGAAACACGAGGTCACTCTTATTTGGTATCCTAACTGTGCCCACTCACAAAACAAAAACTTTTGCAAACTCCTTCTCAGTTGCCGCTGTCCGCCTCTGGAACAAACTGCCCCTTACCTTGCGCAAAATTCAATCTCCTGCTGCTTTTAAGAAGAAGTTGAAGCATTTCCTACTATCATCCTCATAAACTTCTCCACAAAATTAATGTACCAGGCCAATCCTCTCATCTGTCAAATAGCAAAGCTAGCGTCTCCTATCTTGCTCCTGAGACGCCTTCCCCTTCATCTATTTCTATTAGCCAGGCAGTCTTCTTTTCCTTTATATTTCCTTAATTATGTTTCATCATGTCTATTCTTCTCCTCCCTTCACCATGAGTCTCCCTCATACTCCCTGCTGCCAGCACTCCTATCTACAATTTGTCTCTTCAATAATGTCTAATTATAACAGTACTTATGATCTACGAATATAAATATATGTATGTATTTTTCCAGGTGTACCTTTCTAATTGTTTATTTCACTTTTTGTACTAGATGTAGTTTAACATGCCTACTAAAACGTATGAATGTAAAATAAGTAGACTGCCTGGTTAGATGTAAGAGAGGGCCTGATGGCCCTAATCTTGCCAGGTTAAATAAATAAATTGTAACAGAGACGGATAGATCACTGAGCATATAGATGCATTTTGCGCTTCAGTGCTGGGCACCAACAGCTGGTGGACAACTTTACCATACAGCACTACATCCTCGTTTTTGGGTATAGAAAACACCATTCAAAACGTAGGTAACAGAGCACAGAAATTATCATGGATGCAAAAACACTAGCGATGGATAAAAATTCCCAGTAGACGGTGAAAGCAAGGGAAAATGTCGCCTGGACGTATGAGGCGCGGAAAAGGTTTGCACACGCTGATGTGTGAGAACGTATCCTTTTCAAAGGTCACTGGCAGGCGATAGAGGAAACCACTGTCCGATCACATGCTTTCTGCAGGCGACCAGTAACTTAAGAAAGACTAGGAACTACCGCATCGATCCTGAATTAATGCAGAATGGTTAGCGGAACATCTACGTATTATATACTCCAAAAGCCACTTTACATTGCATGGCAGAGGATACTTCGGACATAAGGCCTTTTCAGGACATTAAGAGGCCATCATGCGAGAGGCAGAGGCCTCGAACCCTGCTCCCGCCGAGCTCCTTGGGCTGTAGGCGTCGAATGAGCGGTCACGGACCAAGATGGCTTTCCAACGCTTTCGGAGTCTCGTGGATATCGCATCAGTTGTCGTCACCGTCATCAGCGCAGGAGGCGGCATCAGCCGTTACGAGACAGTTTTCTCTAGTTCAGCTGATCATGGTTGTATAAGTGAACTACTATAACAAATACCTGAAGGAAGGACAACAGACAAAAAATTAGTCATTCCCAGGATGCGTTAGGCTAATTCAGTGTGACACCACCTCTAGGTATGATAACGTCCTCAATTCGCCGAGCAAGAGAGCCCACAAGTTTCTTCTGGCATGTGAAGACGAAGCCCACAAGCGACTATTAATCAAGTTGCGTGAATATGGAGTATTGTCTCAGTTGTGTAACTCCATTCGTGATTTCCTCTCAGATAGACGGTAAATCATCGAGTGGAACAGAAGTGATATCTGGCGTTCCGCAAGGTAGTGTCATAGGCCCTCTGTTGTTCCTGATGTACATAATGATCTAGGTGATAATCTGAGCAGCCCCCTTAGATTGATTGTAGATGACGCTGTAATTTACCGTCTAGTAAAATCATGACACGATCAATTCCAATTACAAAATTTCTATATGGTGTGAAAAGTGGCAGTTGGCACTAAACAAAGTGCGAGGTCATCCACATGGGTATCAAAAGAAATTCGATAAATTTTGGGTATATGATAAATCGCACAAAAATAGGGCCGTCAATTCGACTAAATACCAAGGAATTACAATTACCAGCAACTTAAATTGGAAAGACCACATAGATAATATTGTGGGGAAGGCGAAACAAAGACTGCGCTTTGTTGGCAGAACACTTAGAAGATGCGACAAACCCACTTTTACTTGCCCGTCCTCTGCTGGAACATTGCTGCACAGTATTGGATCCTTACCAAGTGGAATTGATGGAGGACATCGAAAAAGTCCAAAGATGGGCGGCTCGTTTCGTGTTACAGCGCAATAGGGGTGAGAGTATCACTGATATGATACGCGAGTTGGGGTGGGAGTCACTGAAACAAAGGCGGTTTTCTTTGCAGCGAGATATATTTACGAAATTTCAATCACTAACTTTCTCTTCCGAATGCGAAAATATATTGTTGACTCCCACCGACGTGGGGAGAAATGATCATCATAATAAAATAAGAGAAATCAGAGCTCGAACCGAAAGATTTTGGTGCTCCTTTTTCCCACGCGCCGTTCTAGAGTGAAACGGTAGAGAAGAAGTATGAAAATGGTTCGATGAATCCTGTGCCAGGCACTTTAGTGTGAACTGCAGAGTAACGATGTAGATGTAGATGTAGCCATTTGTTGATGGATAGATCCCATAGAGTTGACAGACCGATGGGATATTTACTGCTACATTTCGACCGCCGTTCCAAATTGTCAGAGACGTTTTCTATGGGATTAAAAGCGATGATTAAGAGGACAACCCTAGTTGCCATGGGACTCCTGAGCGTTTGTCAAATCAGGAACATATACGAGGAGCCCTGCGAACACGGCAGTTGTCCTATTATAAAATACAAAGTACATTCAATAGTTATCCAGAAAAGTTGTATAAAAAATACAAAACATCCACAAAGTTTGTGCTTCTTTGTTGTTATGTCGTGGTGTCTGTGACGGCTCTCGTGATCCTGATATTCCTTGACTAGTTGGTAGTGGTTAGTCATCGTTAATTTTATATTCTTTCTTATCTCAGGGCGTGGTAATATTTAATTTTCTTAGCGAGAAGACGCCACATATTACTGTCGCTAAAATTGGTCGTAAAAGTGGGTTCGTAGTAGAACTGGATATTTCGTAGTATCTTTCTCTCTTTAACTTTGAACGATTAATCAATGAATAAAGACGATAATCAAGACAATCTTTAAGCGAATCCTGTGCATATTGAGTTTGCACTCTTGCAATTAAGTTAAATTCAAGTGAAAAATTATTTTTGCGATATGTTATAAAGCTACACAAAAAAACCTTGTTATAAAGTCAATGTTTATTACTGCTGGAAATCAAAGATCCTATGCCTATGTTAATTTTTCGATAGATTTAATTAAAAAATTGACGAGTGTTGCGTTTGGTTGCGTAGCTCAGCGATCGAAAATAATTAAGGTTCTCACGATTTAAGCTTTGAATTAAATTCTATCCACTGAAAATCCCTATCTTACTTCCCTGAATACACTTAAAAAATTAATTATCATTTCTTTTTAATATTTAAACTTTTCCCTCTCAGAAAGATAAAATGGATACCTCTGAAATTAAAACTTTGAGTAGGGGAGACCGGGGCATGTTGGCCATAGGGGTAGGATGGCCCAGTCGAGTTAGTTCATACAATAGCCGCTAGATCGTGCTGGGAATCAATCAGCAGGTTGGTAGCACTGTCCCGCTCCATCTGCAGGTGCAATGTGGCCGGCTGAGCAGTTTTGTACAAGCTGTGTTGATGAACTGTTTTTGTGCGTGTGTGAATAAAATTCTACTCGTCGGTTAAATGTGTGTTATGTAAAGCTTACTTACTTTAGGTGCAAGAGGTGAGTAGTATAATTAAACGTCGTAGTTTAAGGATTATTTCTATATGGTATACAATCTAAATTGCTTTAGTGGGTTTTTTGACGAATAGAATTGATTGTAAACATGGCGATGGGGCAGGCTGGCCCAGAGACGACGGGGCACGATGGCCACCCAGGCCAACCTGCCATGCCCTATATATTTTTTTAAACTCGATGAGAGATTTATTATTTATTTATAATTCGTCGAGTTTATGAAATTATTAACATAAATTTAAAAGTTAAACATATTTTGATACGTTTCAGAGGTCAAAAGATCGCCATATTCACGAGATAAAAGGCGTTTAAAAAGAAAACACCAACCTGTAAATTTTGTTATAATCTTAAATAGCGATCTGAGTAGTCAGAATCTGGTTGATTTCTTTGTTTTTAGAACATCAGAGTTATGGCCTTAGTTTAAACCATTTGTTTTATCTATAGGAACATAAAAATGGTGCGAAAGTATAAAAGAAAAAATGAAAGAGGAATAATTTCTGAAGATACGATGCTAAAAGCAATTTTAGAAGTAAAAGAAAAGGGAAGATCTGTGAGGGCTACTAGCGAGGTATTTGGGATTCCAAGAAAAACTTTGGGGAGGTACTGTGCTAAGTACAAACAGATCTCATGTCAGTCTACACAGTCAATTGAACTTCAGGAAACTGAAACTGAACCTCAACCCACGCCAATGGACCAAAACCCTCAGCCTGGAGGAGTCCTACAAATACTTAATGACAAGAAGAAGCCTTGGGATAAATTTGGCTATGATAAAAGATTTCAGGTATGAAATGTTGTTAACCAAAATTATTTTTATTTGCAAAGTTATTTTTCAATTTCTAATGTTTTTTCTCTATCCCTGCCATTGTTATTGTGTCTATCTCCACGTCATCTTGTGCAATGTAGGCCTACTGATTTGTCTCTCTCTATCTCTCTCTTTCACAAACACACACACACTCACACATACACACGTGAAAAGAAAAACTGTGCCTCTATGGGTAACTTAACTAGAGTTGTTTATTTTCAGATATTTAAGTCCGAACAAGAAGATATGCTTGAACAATACCTCATTAAGGCAAGTGACATATATTATGGTCTTTCCCCGAAAGAAGTCAGGCGGTTTGCGTATAGATATGCTATTGCATGCAATAATAAAGTGCCCCAAACATGGACCGAGACCTAAATGGCGGGAAGTGATTGGTTCACAGGATTCCTGAAGAGAAACCCTCAACTCTCCACTCGGACTCCTCAAGCAACTAGTTTAGCCCGGTGCACCAGTTTCAACAAGCATAATGTAGAACTGTTTTTTAATAATCTCTACATAGTTTTAAAAAAGATTAAAAGTGACCCCTGCGGACATCTGGAACATTGACGAAACTGGTGTAACTACCGTCCAGAGACCTGATCGTGTAGTCGCTCGAAGAGGTTTTCGCCAAATAGGGCGAGTGAAATCGACTGAGAGAGGGTCACTTGTTACGATCGCTTTTGCACTTAGTGCATTGGGTAATAATGTGCCTCCATTCTTCATCTTCCCGTGGGTCAACTTCAAGCCTCATTTTATCCTTGATGGCCCGATTGGGTGTGATGGAGCAGCTCGTCCTTCGGGATGGATGACGGAGACAAACTTTGCAAAATATATGAAACATTTTGTTCTACACGCTCGCTGCTCAAAAGAACGCCCTTGCTTGGTTTTGATTGATAATCACAGTTCACATCTCGACTCTGAAGTTCTTGATTATTGTAAAGATAATGGAATAACCTTTCTCTCTTTCCCGGCGCATTGTAGCCACAAGCTGCAGCCTTTAGACAGAAGTGTTTATGGGCCTTCTAAAAAGTTCGTGAACTCAGCATGTGATGCATGGGTTACCAATAATAAACGGCCTATGACTATTTACGACATCCCGTCTATAGTGCGAATAGCACTTCCAAATGCTGCAATTCCCAATAACATAACCAGCAGATTTAAGGTAACTGGGATCAATCCCTTTAACAAAAATATTTTTACTGACAGTGATTTTATGCCTTCCTACACTTCGGATAGGCCAGACCCAAACACTGAAAACAGTCCATCAACTCGAGCTGAGATAAACATAAGACCGTTTCCAGCTCCAGAAGAGGTCAGACCTTTTGAAAAAGCAAAGCCCAGAAAAAGTATGGGAGCAGGGAAAAGGAAAAGAGTTTCTGCCATAGTGACAGACACTCCAGTAAAAAAAGCCCTCGAGGAAGAACAAAAAGGTGCAAAAGAAAAGAAGGCGAAAGCATTGGAAAGAAAAGTTAAACCACTGTCTAAAAAAGCACTTTTTCAAAAAGAAAGTAGGAGTAATGTTAGAATGAAATTAACTAAATCAACTGCAGTACGTCTAAAATGCAAGAAGCAGCCAATGGAAGATGACAATGATGAAGATGATGATGACGATGAGGAAGATGAAGATTCACTGTGCCTAAGGTGTCTCAAGCCTTTTTCAAACAGTCAACCTGGAGCACAATGGATTCAGTGCACAAACTGCAAGCGTTGAGCTCATCAGACAGGCATGAAAAACGAAATCCGTGGACTATTTTATGAGTGTTATAACTGTGTTGATCCTTTGGATGTGGACAGTGATTAAAGTTGATTGGTTTGTATTAAGACACCATAATTCATAATAATTTTAAGCTTTCCCGCTGTCATAATAAAATGTTAAGCATTTAACTCAGTATTCAACGTGATTTGATGTTCATTAAAGTATGTTTCTTGATAACTATTCGCTTTATTTCGATATCGTAAAGTTATACTAGTTAAACTTATCAAAATATTACATGGCTCAACGTGCCCCAGCCTCTGCGCCAACTTACCCCGAGGTAAGAGCAGATTGGCCCACTTGACATATGTCCAGTAATTAATTTTTGTAAATTTTTTAACTCATATTTTCAAGGTTGATAATTGTGATCCAGATTCAGTGAGACTTCTCTAAATATTTAGCAATAACTTCATAAATCTAAATATGCAAAAAAATTTATATAATTTAAAAAAAATATGGCCAACGTGCCCCAGTCTCCCCTACTTTCACATTCCATCTTTTTACAACAGCCGGCCGGAGTGACCGTGCAGTTCTAGGCGCTGCAGTCTGGAGCCGAGCGAACGCTATGGTCGCAGGTTCGAATCCTGCCTCGGGCATGGATGTGTGTGATGTCCTTAGGTTAGTTAGGTTGAATTAGTTCTAAGTTCTAGGCGACTGATGACCTCAGAAGTTAAGTCGCATAGTGCTCAGAGCCATTTGAACCATTTTTTGAACTTTTCACAATAAGCACAGATACGAGCTAACACAAGGCAGAGAACTTGAGAGAAGATAAGCTGAGATAAATTGACAAAAGCCGGCCGGAGTGGCCGAGCGGTTCTAGGCGCTTTAGTCTGGAACTGCGCGACCGCTAGGGTCGCAGGTTCGAATCCTGCCTCGGGCATGGATGTCTGTGATGTCCTTAGGTTAGCTAGGTTTAAGTAGTTCTACGTTCTAGGGGACTGGTGACCTCAGATGTTAAGTCCCATAGTGCTCAGAGCCATTTGAACCAAATTGACAAAAAGACAAAATGAGATCGAGGCACTGTTGTCTGGACTATTTATAGGCTTATACAAAACGGAAGTTGACATACCTTACGCCTAATACTTCTTAGTATATTCTTTTGAAATGGTTATTCTGAAATAATTGACAAATATACAAAAATAGTAGCGACATTCTTCAATAAAATTCTTCTGGGTATCAGACCGCATCGTCATAATTTTAAATTGCGCCAACGTTACGGCCAGCGTTGCAGCTAGCCTTCATCAGGGCCTTACGTTAACTGCTAAATGAACACACTTGGATTCCTTAAATAGCTGCACGAGAAAACCGTGTCGTTACTTGGTTGGCTGTACTAGGAGGAGGAGGAGGGGTGAAAGGTATGCTTTATTGGTGTTTCCTTTATTATCTGTTATTGGCTGAAATAGCTGTTTTCTATTGGTCTTTATATTAATCCACCCCATTGGAGGAGATGGACGAATAGCGAACAGGTGATGGCTGTGACGTCACACTGTTTCCATGCTGTCCAGAAGCCGGCTGCGGCGTGCCATTGCTTTGTGTGCTCGCGACCACTACTGTGGCTCTCCGCATGGGCCGCCACGGCACTGCCGCCGCTCCGTAGCCCTGCTATTGCAGGCAGCCAAGACCTCGGAAGCTTGTACCCGTCCTCTCTATTCATGTTGGCGGGTCTTTTGGCTCTCGGAACATGAAAGATATATCCGCCTGAAACAACACACTAAGTCAGCAGTGGCGGAACACCGGGACGAGTGCGGGAAACCAATATTTTTTCAAGAAGCCCGCGTCCTGGCGAAACAGCCTCTCACTTTCAAAAGAAAGATTAGAGAGGCTATAGAAATAGCCAAAAGACCCGCCAACATGAATAGAGAGGACGGGTACAAGCTTCCGAGGTCTTGGCTGCCTGCAATAGCAGGGCTACGGAGCGGCGGCAGTGCCGTGGCGGCCCATGCGGACACGCGGAGAGCCACAGTAGTGGTCGCGAGCACACAAAGCAATGGCACGCCGCAGCCGGCTTCTGGACAGCATGGAAACAGTGTGACGTCACAGCCATCACCTGTTCGCTATTCGTCCATCTCCTCCAATGGGGTGGATTAATATAAAGACCAATAGAAAACAGCTATTTCAGCCAATAACAGATAATAAAGGAAACACCAATAAAGCATACCTTTCACCCCTCCTCCTCCTCCTAGTACAGCCAACCAAGTAACGACACGGTTTTCTCGTGCAGCTATTTAAGGAATCCAAGTGTGTTCATTTAGCAGTTAACGTAAGGCCCTGATGAAGGCTAGCTGCAACGCTGGCCGAAACGTTGGCGCAATTTAAAATTATGACGATGCGGTCTGATACCCAGAAGAATTTTATTGAAGAAGACAACGGCCGCGGAAGCCTACGCTTACAGTAGCGACATTATTTAGTCATGGCTTACGGCCATATAAGAGTTGCTACATGTCTCAGAACTATTATCAGACGAGGCTGGAACGCATGCCTCGCGCACGGAATGCTGGGAATCAGTGAAACAAAATGGCGATGCACTTGCTGGTTTGGATCGACGTGGAGCAGCGGAGTGTCATTAGATTTCTGTTCGCTGATAGGTTGAAACGAATCGAAATTCACCGTCCGAATGTTGTGAAAGTGGTCTGAGTCGAACACGCCTGGGCAGACAAGTGAAGATTCACCACGTTGCGAGAGTTGATCAGCTGATGCGGCGAAAATAGGGCCTTACGGTGATTGTTATTGCAGCAACATGGAAATTAGTGTCAGATCAGCCCACCACATTGTTCACGAAGTACTGATGTCCAAGAAAGTGTGTATGAGGTGAGTTCGAAACCATATGACACAAGGTATGAAAGAAAGACACACGGATGTGTGGAGGGAGACCTGCAGTTCGTCTGCTTGCCCCACTCCTCGTATTTCCAGGATCTGGTAACTTCAGATTCACATTCTTCACCCACTGAAAGAAATCCATAGTGGCTCAAGATTCGCTGATGGTGAGGAAGACCAGGTAACAGTGCATCACTGGCCACGCAAATGCCCTCAATATTCTTTGCACATGAAATTGAGGAAGTAGTGCAGTGCTGGCGTGAGTGCATGGAACTACTTTATGATATGTCACGTGGCTTTGTGTATGTTCTCCAGCTATCAGACACTCAACTTTTTTTTTTGAGTAATCAGTGCTGCAACTGGTTTGATGCAGGCTGTCATGAATTCATCTCCTGTGACAACCTCTCCATCTCAGACCATCACTTGCAACCCCAACCCACATCCTCAATTATTTGCTGGATGTATTCCAATCTCTGCCTTCTTCTACAGTTTTTGTCCTCTACATCTCCGTCTAATACCATGGAAGTCATTCTCAACAGACGTCCTATCATCATGTCCCTTCACTGTTTGAGTGTTTTCCACACATTCCTTTCCTCTCCGGTACTGTGCAGAACCTACTTATTCCTTACCTTACCAGTCCACCTGATTTTCGAAATTCTTCTGTAGCCTCACATCTCAAATGCTTCGATTCTCTTCTGTTCCGTTTTTCCCACAGTCCATGTTTCACTACCGTACAACACTGTTCTCCAGACGTACTTTCTCAGAAATTTCTTCTTCAGATTAAGGCCATGTTTGATACTAGCAGACTTCTCTTGGCCAGGAATGCCCTTTTTGGCAGTGCTAGCCTGCTTTTGACGTCCTCCTTGCTCCGTCCGTCATTGGTTTTTTGCTTCCTAGATAGCAGAATTCCTCAACTTCGTCTACTTCGTGACCAACAATCCTGATGTCAAGGTTCTCGTTCTCATTTCAGCTACTTCTCATTACTTTTCTCTTTCTTCGATTAACTCTCAATCCATATTCTGTACTCAATACACTGTTCATTCCATTCAGTAGATCGTTCTTCACTTTTACTCACGATGGAAATGACATCAGCGAATCGTATCATTGATATCCTTTCACCTTGAATTTTAATTCCAGTCCTGAAACTTTCTATATTTCCATCATTGCTTCTTCGATGTATAGATTGAGCAGTAGGGGCGAAAGACTACATCCCTTTCTTAGAACCTTTTTAATCCGAGCACTTCGTTCTTGGTCGTCCACTCCTATTATTCCGTTGGCTCTTGTACATACTGTATATTACCTGTCATTCCATATAGCCTACCCCTATTTTTCTCGTAATTTCAAACATCTTGCCCCATTTTACACTGTCTAAGGCTGTCGACAAATCCTGTAAACGTGTCTTGGTTTTTTTTTGTCTTGCTTCCATTGTCAACTGCAAGGTGAAGAATTGTCCCTCTGGCGCCCTTACTATTCTTAAAGCCAAACGTATCGTCATGTAACACTGTCTATATAAGGGGCGTTCAAAAAGAAATGAGTTGGAGACATAATTACATAAACCAGTACCTGTATGTTAGACGTATTGACCCTGGCTGTTGAGACACTTGTCCCACTGTGACACAAGGTGGTGAATGACTGTCTCATAAAATTAACGAGGCTGCGATGTTAACCAGTTCAGCACCTACAGCTGGACGTCGTCGTTAGACGTGAGTCGTTGGCACTCAGCGCCTTTTTAAGGGGACCAAAAATGCCTTAATCACAGGGGGAGAGGTCCGGACTGTATGGAGGGTGGCTGAGAACCTCCCATTTGAATTTCTGCAGGAGTGCCGCGACTGTGTTGGCCGTATGAGGCTTTGCATTGTCGTGGAGCAGAATGACCCCACGAGTAAGATTGCCTGGTCGTTTTGATTTGATTGCTTGGCGAAGGTGGTCAAGGTTTGCAAAGTAACGCTGGATATTCGCTGTTGTGCCGTGCTGCAGGAAGTGAATCAGAAGGGGGCCATCTACATCAAAGAAGAACGTCAGCATAAACTTTCCTGCACTCGTGTGGATGGCCTTGGCGTTTCCTGGTGATGGTGGCCCTGGATGCTTCCACTGGAGACTCTGTCGTTTAGATTCTGTTTGGAAGTGATGGCACCATGACTCCTCTCCAGCCACCACTCGTGCCAGGAACGAATTCCTTTCGCGAGCATAGCGCTGCAGATTAGCAAGACAATGGGCCATTTGGAATGACTCCTGGTGTGGTTGAAGACTATGGGGCACCCATTGAGCACATACTTTGTGGTTCTTTCATAATGGAGTGAACACTCCCGACGCTCAATCCGACCACGGCGGCTATGGCTTTCACTATCACTCGGCGGTCCTGGGTAATCAGTGCATCCACCAGCTGGACGATGTCATCGATAATGCAGTGTTGTGCTCCAGACTGTGCATCAACGGCTAACGACACCCGTCCTTCCCTGAAGCGTTTGTTCCACATCTTGACCCTTGCAAGGGACATGAAGTGTTCGCAGTACACTTGTGACATTCGTCGATGAATGTCCCTTCCTCCTACTCCTTCCTCTGTCAGAAACCAACAACACCTCTTTGCTCAACTTTTGACGCCTCCCACTCTTCTCAATGCAACTGGCAGCGTTGGGCGATTGATGCATGGTGCTGCTAGCTCTGTATAGTCACGTGATGTGCACGCGTGCCCTCTAGCGACGGGCTGTGAACTTCCATGCACTGGTCGGAACCACACCTCGTTACACACACGCCACGATATTGCCCTCCTGTCACCGCTTTTCGCATTCCAGAATCTGGCTCGTTTCTTTATGAACGCCCCTTATACAGGGTGGTACATTGATACTGACAGGGCCAAATACGTCACGAAATAAGCATCAAACGAAAAAAACTACAAAGAACAAAATTCGTCTGGCTTGAAGGGGGAAACCAGATGGCGCTCTGGTTGGCCGCGAAATGGCTATGCCATAGGTCAAACGGATATCAACTGCGTTATTTTAAATAGGAACCCCCATTTTTATTACATATTCGTCTAGTACGTAAAGAAATATGAATGTTTTAGTTGGACCCCTTTTTCGCTTTGTGATAGATGGCGCTATAGTAGTCACAAACGTATAAGTACGTGGTATCACGCAACATTCCGCCAGTGCGGACGGTATTTGCTTCGTGATACATTACCCGTGTTAAAATGGACCGTTTACCAATTGCGGAAAAGGTCGATGTTGTGTAGATGTATGGTTATTGTGATCAAAATGCCCAACGGCCGTGTGCTATGTATGCTGCTCGGTATCCTGGACGACATCATCCAAGTGTCCGGACCGTTCGCCGGATAGTGACGTTATTTAAGGAAACTGGAAGTGTTCATCCACATATGAAAAGTCAACCACGACCTGCAACAAATGATGATGCCCAAGTAGGTATTTTAGCTGCTGTCGCGGCTAATCCGCACATCAGTAGCAGACAAATTGCTCGAGAATCGGGAATCTCAAAAACGTCCGTGTTGAGAATGCTACATCAACATCGATTGCACCCGTACCATATTTCTATGCACCAGGAATTGAATGCCGACGACTTTGAATGTCGTGTACAGTTCTGCCACTGGGCACAAGAGAAATTACGGGACGATGGCAGATTTTTTGCACGCGTTCTATTTAGCGACGAAGCGTCATTCACCAACAGCGGTAACATAAACCGGCATAATATGCACCATTGGGCAACGGAAAATCCACGATGGTTGCGACAAGTGGAATATCAGCGACCTTGGCGGGTTAATGTATTGTGCGGCATTATGGGAGGAAGGATAACTGGCCCTCATTTTATCGATGGCAATTTAAATTATGCAGTGTATGCTGATTTCCTACGTAATGTTCTACCGATGTTACTGCAAGATGTTTCACTGCATGACAGAATGGTGATGTACTTCCAACATGATGGATGTCCGGCACATAGCTCGCGTGCTGTTGAAGTGGTTTTGAATAGCGTATTTCATAACAGGTGGATTGGTCGTCGAATCACCATACCATGGACCGCACATTCACCGGATCTGACGTCCCCGGATTTCTTTCTGTGGGGAAAGGCGAAGGATATTTGCTATCGTGATCCTCCGACAACGCCTGGCCGGCCGCGGTGGACAATCAGTTCTAGGCGCTGCAGTTCGGAGCCGCGCGATCGCTACGGTCGCAGATTCGAATCCTGCCTCGGGCAACTGATGTGAGTGATGTCCTTAGGTTAGTTAGGTTTAAGTAGTTCTAAGTTCTAGGGGACTCAGATGTTAAGTCCCATAGTGCTCAGAGCCATTTGAACCATCTGACAACGCCTGACAACATGCGTCAGTGCATTGTCAATTTATGTGCGAACATTATGGAAGGCGAACTACTCGCTGTTGAGAGGAATGTCGTTACACGTATTGCCAAATGCATTGCGGTTGACGGACATAATTTTGAGAATTTATTGCATTCATGTGATATTTACAGGTAATCACGCTGTAACAGCATGCGTTCTCAGAAATATAAGTTCACAATGGTGCATGTATCACATTGGAACAACTGAAATAAAATGTTCAAACGTACTTACGTTCTGTATTTTAATTTAAAAAATCTACGTGTTACCAACTGTTCGTCTAAAATTGTGAGCCATAAGTATGTGACTTTTACAGCGGCATCTACCACAAAGCGTATAAAGTGGTCCAACTAAAACATTCATATTTCTTTACGTACTACGCGAATATGTAATAAAATGGGGGTTCCGATTTTAAAAAAACGCAGTTGATATCCGTTTGATCTATGGCAGCGCCATCTAGCGGGCCATGCCATCTGGTTTACCCCTTCAAGCTAGACAAGTTTCGTTCTTTGTAGTTTTTTCGTTTGACGCTTATTTCGTGAGATATTTGGCTCGGTCACGATCAATGGACCACCCTGTATATGTCTGTGTTAATGACGCTATAAATCCTTTTTTCCAAATAACGTTTTATACATTTCTAAAGTAGAGTGTTTTTTGTACTTTTCTTTCCCTAGCTAGAGCGGACTGATCGAGTAAATAACCCATCGTAGATTGAAGTGTAGTATTTACCTCACAACCAATGGAAACCTCCCGAAATCTTTGGACTGTAACAGTGAATTGGAATTATCTTTAATTCTGTGGCGATATGTCGCAGGAAAAATGAATGCGTAGAGTGTATGTCAAGGTGTATTTGTTTGTTTGTACATGTACAATAAATTTTTTGATTTCCGCCCCTTTCAAGTAATTCCTCCGTAGTGCACTTTCTTTTCTTGTGCCTTAGTGTGTATTTTTTTGTGATGAACCTACTTTAAACTTGTGGATTCTCATCTATAAATCTTCGGAGATTCCAACTCTTTATACAATTTTGTCTCGCGACTGCAAAAACATAAAATAAACTTAGAAATAAATCGTATCCATTTTTTGCGGTTTAGCCAGTACGGTAGTTTTCGCAAGTAACGGCAAAAGCAGTGCCTACACAAATGGCAGGGTTTAGTCTAAGTACGCGAGCCATTTAGCTACTCCCATTAAGCGGGTGATATCTCGCCCGGGAGCCCCCCGGGTGACAGGCGCTGCCCCCCGCGATCCCTGGCGCACTTTGTCTCAGACCGGCGGGCTGCCGCCCGGCATTATTCACCGCGCGCCGTACATCCAGGAGGCATGCGGAAGCTAATGCCCGACTCCTGCCGGGCCGCGCCGCCAGCAAAGTGCTCTTCATCTCGGCTCGGCGCGCTGCCTCCGCCGTCCTCTTTTTGCCCGGAGTGCGCGCGCGCTCCGGCGCAGGTGGATTTTGTTTTTTGCGTTTCCCCGCTAGCAGGCAGCACCTCTCGCGTCGCGGCGACTTCAAAGCGGGCCGCGGAGCGCGCCGCGGGCCTGTCTTTCTCTCTCCGTCTGTCCTGTCAGCGCCGCACCGCTCTCTCTGCGTCCAGACTGCGCGTTCTCCCCCTCACAGAGACGCTAATTAGGATCTAACAGTAACGCTAATTAATTTGGACTTCCACTCTATAGGTGTGGTCACCCTGTGTTGATAGGAAGATCGGAGATATTCCGGCGCTTATTTGTGGTGTGTTCCAGTGTCACGAAAACATTTTCTTTATAAGTGGATGAAAATTTTCATTTGATACATGTTTTAGTCTCATTTACAGATTGTGCATCACCAGGAATCGTGTTATAGCTAGTATGATCGCTACAAATAACGCATGCACAAGCGGTATCCGCTATCTGAATAATCCTTCTTGTTATACATGCTCTGTTAGTGCAAGAAAGAGAACACGTCGTAATGTCAAACTAACAACTGCATTCCGTTTCTCTGCTATCTACTGTAATACCATCTGTAGCCCAGTTCTTCAAAGAAACTACCGACACTTTACACTGTACCCACGTTATCACCATTACATTAATCGCTACACCCTGCAACTGTGCACAAGAATGTCTCGAAGGTAAACACGACGGCTCCGAAATTAGCCGAAAAGTAGTGGGGAGCGTTTGCAACTCAAAGTCGTTAATGACAGTAATTCCTCTCTCAACGTTCTAACATATAAACTGTCATTAGCCATTAATACACTGTTGTTGTTGTTGTGGGCTTCAGTCCTGAGACTGGTTTGCTGCAGCTCTGGCCATTAAAATTGCTACACCACGAAGATGACGTGCAACAGACGCGAAATTTAATCCACAGCAAGAAGATACTGTGATATGCAAATGATTAGCGTTTCAGAGCATTCACACAAGGTTGGCGCCGGTGGCGACACCTACAACGTGCTGACATGAGGAAAGTTTCCAACCGATTTCTCATACACAAACAGCAGTTGACCGGCGTTGCCTGGTGAAACGTTGTTGTGATGCCTCGTGTAAGGAGGAGAAATGCGTACCATCACGTTTCCGACTTTGACAAAGGTCGGATTGTAGTCCACTGCGATTGCGGTTTATCGTATCGCGACATTGCTGCTCGCGTTGGTCGAGATCCAATGACTGTTAGCAGAATATGGAATCGGTGGGTTAAGGAGGGTAATACGGAACGCTCGATCCCAACGGCCTCGTATCACTAGCAGTCGAGATGACAGGCATCTTATCCGCATGGCTGTAACGGATCGTGCAACCACATTCTCGATCCCTGAGTCAACATATGGGGACGTTTGCAAGACAACAACCATCTGCACGAACAGTTCGACAACGTTTGCAGCAGCATGGACTATCAGCTCGGAGACCATGGCTACGGTTACTCTTGACGCTGCATCATAGACAGGAGCGCCTGCGATGGTGTACTCAACGACGAACCTGGGTGCACGAATGACAAAACTGTACCTGTACACGCCATCCAAGCTCTGTTTGACTCAATGCCCAGGCGATGAAGGCCGTTAGTAAGGCCAGAGGTGGTTGTTCTGGGTACTGATTTCTCAGGATCTATGCACCCAAATTGCATGAAAATGTAATCACATGTCAGTTCTAGTATAATATATTTGTCCAATGAATACCCGTTTATCATCTGCATTTCTTCTTGGTGTAGCAGTTTTACTGGCCAGTAGTGTATTAGACGTACAGATCACATTAGGACTGAATTGGCTTCCGATGGTCACTATTTTGTTGTGTATAGCTTCAGTAATTAACATTCTAGGCGCGCAGTCCGGAACCGCGCGACTGCTACGGTCGCAGGTTCGAATCCTGCCTCGGGCATGGATGTGTGTGATGTCCTTAGGTTAGTTAGGTTTAAGTAGTTCTAAGTTCTAGGGGACTGATGACCACAGAAGTTAAGTTGCAAGTCCCATAGTGCTCAGAGCCCAATAATTAACAATAATACGTCAGTACAGCAAGGAATCTTTAATCTTAACCATACTGTCATCACACAGTTAATCTCCGCAACTGAACTCTCGCGTGCACAACTAAATCTGTCATTTGTGAAACTTGACATTTTCACAAAAAAAAACCTGCTTCCGATATCAACTCACAAACCCACCAGAAACGTGAAATTTGGCAACAAGCAGCGCTTTGTAATTATATCACAGCAAAAAAATGTTTTCTTTGTTATTTGTTATTCCAGTGTCTGCCTATCGGTTTGCCTCCTCTGGCATCGGTACATGTGTCAAGCTGAAATTTATCTCGCATAATAAGGTCTGCGGTCCCTTGGCGTTATAAAACGTTTAATCTTTTAAGTGAAAGTAATCAAAAGACACGGATATTTTGTCACATATTTTGATACTGGAAACCTCACACAAAAAAGCGTACGGTGCTTCCCATTGACCTAGAATCACGAAATTTGGCAAGAAACAACATTTCACAGTACAAGTATAAGAAAAAAACCCAAAAATAGTTCATTTATAGTTACATAACCCGAAACAAATTTTTTGTTTATTTGTTATTCACCTGTCCCTCCTTTTGTCCGTTCCTTAACACACCTTTTTCTTAGGAACGGGTGGACGTATGAATTTGTAATTTATGTCGCATACTAACGTCTATAGTCCCCCCTTGACAGCGTAATAAATGTAAGCTTTTAAGTCAATGCAATCAGAGGATATGCTCATTTGTGACATGTATTTTGATGACTGAAAATTCACTTGAGTCATGAAATTTGCTAAGAAGCAACGTTTCACAGCACAAGTAATGGAAAAATCCGAAAATTGTTAATTTATAATTATCTCACATGAAAAATAGTATTCTTTTGTTTTTCTGTTATGTGTTACCCGACGGTCTGTGTTTCTGTTAAGATTCCTTTTTCACTGGAGTGGTTACATGTATATTTTGCCTGCATCGATATAGGTAACAGGCAAGACTCGTCATGATTCTCGATTCCCCGGATGAACGAACTACCTGTATACGTAATGAAGTTTGTATGGAACTCTTGGTGCACTAGTCCTAGTCGCACTTTCCTGGATTTTCTTTATTTTAGATGTTTCTGTTTTACAAAGTGAGAAGCACCCTGTCCATATGGCAGCAAGTAGCTACGGCCAGACAAATTGTCTGGAGTAGCAGTAATTTTCTTTATGGGCCACGGTGCAAAGTTACGATGGAACATTAGGTACCTTAATATCATCAGAATCGTTTGACTTAAACGGCTTAGGCAGTGCGCGCCAAGAATGTTGTCAGGTGGTAGGAACGTCCTTCATTCCATATTCGTTTGGCTTTTAGGGGAGCATCTCGTGGCAGTGAGGGGAGCTGTGAGCTTCTGAACTAGCATCTGGCCACGAACTACGGACACTTGCTGGCTGACCGACATCAGCGCTAGTCAAGTTAATGCGAGCTACATCTTCCGTTTAATAACCTCTTCCCACATTCTCCGTCGCGGTCCTGAGCGTTAACTTTTTTTTTTTTTTTTGGTCATCAGTCTACTGACTGGTTTGATGCGGCCCGCCACGAATTCCTTTCGTGCGCTAACCTCTTCATCTCAGTGTAGCACTTGCAACCTACGTCCTCAATTATTTGCTTGACGTATTCCAATCTCTGTCTTCCTCTACAGTTTTTGCCCTCTACAGCTCCCTCTAGTACCATGGAAGTCATTCCCTCATGTCTTAGCAGATGTCCTATCATCCTGTCCCTTCTCCTTATCAGTGTTTTCCACATGTTCCTTTCCTCTCTGATTCTGCGTAGAACCTCCTCATTCCTTACCTTATCAGTCCACCTAATTTTCAACATTCGTCTACAGCACCACATCTCAAATGCTTCGATTCTCTTCTGTTCCGGTTTTCCACAGTCCACTACCATACAATGCTGTCCTCCAGACGTCCATCCTCAGAAATTTCTTCCTCAAATTAAGGCCGGTATTTGATATTAGTAGACTTCTCTT
This sequence comes from Schistocerca serialis cubense, assembly GCF_023864345.2. Classification (NCBI taxonomy): domain Eukaryota; kingdom Metazoa; phylum Arthropoda; class Insecta; order Orthoptera; family Acrididae; genus Schistocerca; species Schistocerca serialis. The sequence goes on along the minus strand of NC_064638.1, from coordinate 142,554,919 downwards.
GGCCAGAAATGCCTTTTTTGCCATAGCGAGTATGCTTTTGATGTCCTCCTTGCTCCGTCCGTCATTGGATATTTTACTGCCTAGGTAGCAGAATTCCTTAACTTTATTGACTTCGTGACCATCAACTACTACATCTCATTACCTTCGTCTTTCTCCGATTTACTCTCAAACCATACTGTGTACTCATTAGACTGTTCATTCCGTTCAGCAGATCATTTAATTCTTCTTCACTTTCACTCAGGATAGCAATGTCATCAGCGAATCGTATCATTGATATCTTTTCACCTTGTATTTTAATTCCACTCCTGAACCTTTCTTTTATTTCCATCAATTCTTCCTCGATGTACAGATTGAAGAGTAGGGGCAAAAGGCTACAGCCTTGTCTTACACCCTTCTTAATACGAGCACTTCGTTCTTGATCGTCCACTCTTATTATTCCCTCTTAGTTGTTGTACATATTGTATATGACCCGTCTCTCCCTATAGCTTACCCCTACTTTTTTCAGAATCACGAACAGCTTGCACCATTTTATATTGTCGAACGCTTTTTCCAGGTCGACAAATGCTATGAAAGTGTCTTCATTTTTCTTTAGCCTTGCTTCCATTATTATCCGTAACGTTAGAATTGCCTCTCTCGTCCCTTTACTTTTCCTAAAGCCAAACTGATCGTCACCTAGCGCATTCTCAATTTTCTTTTCCATTCTTCTATATATTATTCTTGTAAGCAGCTTTGTTGCATGAGCTGTTAAGCTGATTGTGCGATAATTCTCGCACTTGTCAGCTCTTGCCGTCTTCGGAATTGTGTGGATGATGCTTTTCCGAAAGTCAGATGGTATATCGCCAGACTCATATATTCTACACTCCAACGTGAATAGTCGTTTTGTTGACACTTCCCCCAATGATTTTAGAAATTCTGATGGAATGTTATCTATCCCTTCTGCCTTATTTGACCGTAAGTCCTCCGAAGCTCTTTTAAATTCCGATTCTAATACTGGATCCCCTATCTCTTCTAAATCGACTCCCGTTTCTTCTTCTATCACATCAGACAAATCTTCACCCTCACAGAGGCTTTCAATGTATTCTTTCCACCTATCTGCTCTCTCCTCTGCATTTAACAGTGGAATTCCCGTTGCACTTTTAATGTTACCACCGTTGCTTTTAATGTCACCAAAGGTTGTTTTGTCTTTCCTGTATGCTGAGTCTGTCCTTCCGACAATCATATCTTTTTCGATGTCTTCACATTTTTCCTGCAGCCATTTCGTCTTAGCTTCCCTGCACTTCCTATTTATTTCATTCCTCAGCGACTTGTATTTCTGTATTCCTGATTTTCCCGGAACATGTTTGTACTTCCTCCATTCGTCAATCAACTATGTACGAAAATCTCTGTACTAACAAGGGAAACTTCCCTCGTCCTAAGATTTAGTGTGCCGGCCTTTGTGGCCGAGCGGTTCTAGGCGCTTCAGTCTGGAACCGCGTGACCGCTACGGTGGCAGGTTCGAATCCTGCCTCGGGCATGGATGTGTGTGATGTCCTTAGGTTAGCTAGGTTTAAGAAGTTCTAAGTTCTAGGGGACTGATGACCTCAGAAGTTAAGTCCCATAGTGCTCAGAGCCATTTGAACCATTTTTAAGATTTAGTGCTAAAATAGCCCAGTGACTAGGCTGTCAAAAACTGTACACAGATCAAGCATGAAAAGTGTGTACTGAACTGTGGAAAAAGAAGCAAAATAGAAACAGTGAGCGGTCCAGGCTCATGATGTGCAGCATTGAGCGAATTTGGAAAGCCATGGCGTCGAGGCTATATGGTCACAGTGTTGGATTATGGATTACGACGGGGGATATCCGTGTTCAGATATCTTCAGGTCCCGTTTTTTTCTTTTTTCACAAAATTATGAACTTTCCATCCGTTCATTGGCGTGTCTGTTCTCCTTCTGTACACTTGGCAATTGTCGTGCTATACAGTGGTTATACGAGGTGTGATTGGAAAGTTTTAAGATTGGGCTTGTAATTGTACAATGGTGGTACTTACATGCTACTGTGATGCATCTCCTTAAAAGTAGTTCCCTTCTGACTGAACACACCTACTCCAACGGTGTTTCCACTTTTGGAAACATTCCTGGAAATTTTTTTTCCTGAAGTGTGTTAAGGACGCTCTGATGTCTTCAATAGAGTCAAATCGCTTCCCTTTCAGTGAAAATTTCAGTTTAGGAAACAGGTAGAAGCCCACAGGGGCCAAATCAGGGGAACATGGCGGTTGTGAAAGCACAGGAATTTTGAATTTGGTCAAAAATTCAACTATGGAGAAGGCACGATGAGCCGGAGCATTGTCATGGCGCAGCACCCAACTCCTGTCTTTCCAGAATGCAGGCCTTTTCTTCTGCACCTTTTCGCGCAAACGCTCAAGGACACGTTTGCGGCATTCCTGGTTAATTGTGTATCCTCCAGCGGTAAATTCATGATGCACAATACCGGCAGAATCGAAAAAAAATCACCAACATTGTCTTCACCTTTGACCAACTTTGCCGTGTTTTTTTCGGTTGTTCTGAAGCTGGTGTCTTCTACTGTGATGACTGCACTTCGGTTTCTGGATCATATCCATATACCCACGATTCGTCACCTGTAATTACCCTACTTAACAAATCTGGGTCATTTTTAGTCCGATTAATCGTTTCTTGACAACACTTTTGGAATGAATTTTGAGGACACTCGATGCATGTTCAGATCTTGGAAACTTCATCAGCCATCTCCCTAATTGTAAGTCTACGATCAGAGAGCACTAAATCGTGAACTTTCATAACGTTTTCATTCGTTTTTGAGGTGGAAGGAAGGCCGGACCATACTTCATCTTCAAATGATTCGCGGCCATTTTGAAGTCTGTTGAACCAGACAAAAACAATTGGCGGGTCATACAATTATCTCCAAAAGCTGCTTTTTCGAAGGCTCAGAAGCTGATGTCCGGTTTTAAAACAAAATTTCACACAAGCTCGTTGATCCGTTTTTACGTCCATTTCCACGCAGACAGAGTCCGGCAAGAAGGCCTAACATTCCCGCACTCAACCAGCTGCCACAACGAACTGAATAAAGGAAACGCAGTTTCCTGTCAGAGGGCGTTCAAGGACAAGGCAATGACTCACTCCCCACCCTCCGTGTACCTGCCCGCCAAATCAGTAAGCACTAGTGGATCCATTCTTAAAACTTTTCAATCACACCTCCTAGAATATGAGCCATGTGATAAGAACATATTACCGTCGCAAGTAAATGTTATGAATAGTGACAGCAGACGAGATGTTGCATAGACCTCTCATAGAAATGAAAACAACACATAAACGGGTGGAAACTACCTTACAACAAAGGAATTCAAGAACAAAAACTTTCAAAATGGAACGCAAGACTCATAACATGTGCTACTTGTGTAGAACAAATAAGAGGTACGTACATCTGGACGTCCATTTCTTACACCTCGCTGTTGCAAACGGATGTTACACCATGACACAGACACAGATTTGAATACAGGAAGCAGACAACTCAATGACTGGACGAACAGTTCATAATTTTGTGAAAAAAGAAAAGAATGGGGCTTGAGGGAGACATAAATCAAACGTGGGACTTAGGGAAAGCAGGGAAAGGTGTGAACGGGGCCTAATCGGCTACTGTTGGATGCATAGTAAACATATACACTTTATTTAAGGAAATAAGTTTTTAGTAACAATCATTTTAAAAAGATTGACTGTAACACAAGCTACACTGACAGCTGAAGGCCTTATTAAGAAATAATTCCAAATTATTTGTCCGCTGAATTCCACAAGCATTACTTCAGAACAATTAATGGCTGAAGGCCTGAATTACAAATGACGAAGACAATTACACATTAAAAATACCAAAATAATTTTTGAACTCTCATTTAAAAAATTGACTGTAACACAAGCTACACTGATGGCTGAAGGCCTTATTAAGTAGAATTCAAATTAATTTGTCACCTGACGGCCACGAGCAATAGGAATAATTTAAAGAAAATATTATTTTTAAACAATTGATACACTCAGACCAAATAAAGAAGGGAGTGATCCATAGACAGCGCTCCAAGGATCGACCTGAGGAAAGCCCCTACAGCTGCGTAAGCGGTGAGACAGACAGCCAAGCGTTATGCTCACTTAACAGGATGGAAACTCAAACTTGGGCCAGTTTAAACGCCGATCAATGCTCTTACCAAATCCATCTAACATGTGATAACCACTACAACAACGGAATAAATCAAGCGAGGATGAAGTGACAGACAGCACTGCGTCTTCAGAATCGGGTGTTCAAAAAACTGAAAGGCAGAAGGAATCACTAGAACCGAGGTAGACAAAAGAAACCACAATCCACACTGCAATCAAGGAAGCTGTCGAACTACATGTCATGCCGGACAGCACCGGCAAGACGAGGAAAAGTACACTGCCACAAAAATACGCTAACCTCAAGGGCATGTAACTGGAGCGTTAAGCCGTCGGCACACGGACCGTGCATCCGAACGTTGAGCGTTGAGCGTGCCGAGTTTCTGACGTCATAGCGTGGAATAGCACGTCCGGGAGTCTTTCCGAACGTGCAGAGCAATATCTGGCATGTCAGATATTCTGAGCGTGCGTCTGAGCATTGGCCAATGAGATGGCACAACGCCACCTACGTCACACGCTCGCCGTCTCCTTCAGTACAGAGTTGTGAGGCGCCATATTGCCATTCATTTCAAGCCTATATGTATACACGCCGTTTCTGAGCACCACCAAACTGGGAATCACTGGAAAACCCGTTGTTAACTTTGTGATTTGCTGCAATAAAATAATGAGAAACATCATGTTTGTAACAAAAGAATAGTTGTAACTGGCGTATTAGTTGTAACTTGCGTATTATGAGAGTAGGCTATTTGAAGGCAGCGACACACTGAAGATCCACCCAAAACGCATTGTTCTTGGTACAATGTGTTATAATTAAATTTCAATTAGTAACATAACTACGATTAAGGTTTTTAGCGAAATGTAAGATTCTATCAAAAGGGACTAAGTTGCGATGTTGGTTTAGCGTAATGAATAGTGGCACTGTCTATAAATGATTTTTTTTTGTTGGGGCGGTGGTTCGCGTCCTGACACAACCAAATTTTTTTTCCCTATCATTCGCGTTTTTATTAGGTTCTGATACTTTATTATTAGTTTAATATAAGTATAGACTATAATATTTGCTGTTATATAAATACAAGTTCCCTTTTTTTGAGGGGTGACTGTTAAATTAGCTTAATCTACAGGACAGCTTGCGCTGCTTGTATACAGATATTTTGCTCCTTTTTATTTTACGCTTCGTAATTCACATGTTGCAAGGATTCTGATACTGGGTAGGAACAGTGATCAAGTAAGACTGACCTTGGGGCTTTACTAAAATGTGGGAATGATGAAATATGTCTATCTTATGCGGAGAAGTATTCCAAGTCTGTATCGGACTATTTGTAAAGGAACTTTTATAAGCCTGTGCCCTTATTGATTGGACGTGGTACTTTTCCTTTCGTGGACGATGGAGGAAATGTGCGTTTCAATAGACCTAAGGTGGGAAATTTATGCGCGCCCGTTGAGTAAACAGTGTGATTTACGAACTAGAAACATCCCTCAACTGCTGGTGGAGTGCGTTGCGATCGCTTATACCACGTTGGGGCCCACGTACCGTATGCACAAGTCGCATCGTTCCTGAGCGTTCAGCAGCTCGTTGAACTTGGCACGCTCAACGTTAACGTTCGACAGCACGGTCCGTGTGCCGACGGCTTTAGCGGCCACTAGGCAGTGAAATACCGCTGGTTGCACTTCAACAATAATAACACAAAATTCATAAACTAATAACAGGCAGTAGAAGACGGCTAATAGATTCCGCCAACTCGACATGCTCCACTTGCTGCTCTTCGTCTCACGGTGACCCTGCGAGCAGCAACGCACCAACAAATGGCGTGATCACCAAATAGTGGAGGTTTCACTACTGGATTAACGTTCACTCAACTCAACGTCGTGGGTCCGGTGGAGAACGAGTTTGCGGCCCTCACAACCACAGGCCCTCGATCTGGCATTGCCTGCATGCCGTCAGCGGTCCCGGAATGTCCTCACGCTGCTGGACCTCTCTGCTCCTCTGTCCCGACTGAACTACCGACGCACCCGAACCGGAAAATTCTTTACGTCCTTCCAAAGATAGTACGGGTACTAGATATCGACAAACGCTGCTGCTGCCACTCGCGGACAGACAACGCTAGCAAACGTAGTGGCGCCAGTAAAGGGAAGAAGAAAACGAGACGCCACTGTCCCTATTACACGATGCCAACCTACCAACGGCACCAACACGAGCCGGACACGGCTCAGTAATCGCGATGGCGTCGCTCTATAAACCCGCTCGGTGTTACACATCTTGAGCTTGGACCTTCTACAGTTTCTATTTTGCCTCTTTTTTTAGAGTTCAGTACCTTCTTCGTCTTTTCACAGATGATCTGTAATCAGTTTTTGACGGCCTATCCACTAGGCCACCTTATCACTAATTCTGAGGGGAGTGCAGTAGCAGCTTAGTATCTGATGCATCCTGCACTGCAGGTCATTTAGGAACTCAACAGCACCTCGTGGCATCCTCCCAGTAGTGGTGGCTCCTGCTGGCCTGGCACTGTGCTCAGGCAGCCTTACTTCTGTTTCCTGTACCCACACATCTTTCTTGTGAATCAGTCTATATGTTAGTGAAAACGTATCGAAATCTCTAAAGTACAGGGTCGCCATAATTAAAGTTCCAGTTTCAGAACGACGTAGAAAGAGAACCACTGCTGACAATGACATTAAATTTGAACAACATGTCATTGGCGCAAGTGGTAACCTCATGGAACATTAAAAAAAGAAAATTAACGAAAAGTTGACCAATGGTTGGCGCCGTTAGCGCCAGAATATGCACAACAACTAACGCCCCACACACGGCTGTTCCTCAGTTTGTGTTCGAGACACCCAACATGACTGTGCCCATGAAGGATCGCGCGCTGCCTGTAAATACGAGGGCGGTTCAGAAAGTAACCTCCGATTGGTCACTGTGCGGGTTGGGGGGGGGGGGAGGAGTAGCGACGCCATCTGGCACGTTCACGCACTCAACAGGTCAGTCGGCATCAAGCCGTGGTCGAGTGAACGTCGTACCTGCGCTAGTTTAGTTTTTGTGGCAGTTTGAAATGTGTGCTGCAATAGAAAACCCCGCCAAATGTGAAGTGCGTGCTGTCATAAGGTTTTTTACAGCCAAAGGATATTCTGCAGCAGCTACTCATCGTGAGCTTTGTGCCGTGTACGGACCAAGAGTTATGAGTGAAGGAGCTGTCCGTGAATGGGTACGTTTATTTAAAAGTGGACGAGAAAACGTTCATGATGAAGAGAGGAGTGGTAGACCATCATTGGTGACTGACGAACTCGTTCAGACAGTTGATGCAAAAGTTCGTGAAAATCGACGTTTCTCAATGTCGGAGTTGTCTACTGGTTTTCCACAGATTTCTAAGACTCTCTTGTACGAGATAGTGACAGCAAGATTGGGTTACCGTAAGTTCTGTGCACGATGGGTGCCCAAAATTCTTACCGACCACCACAAAACTCAAAGAATGGCCTCTGCATTAGACTTTCTGTCACGTTATGAGGACGAAGGAGAACCATTGTTAAACAGAATCGTGACCGGTGACGAAACCTGGATTAAGTACGTGAACCCTGAGACAAAAGAACAATCAAAGATGTGGGCACATTCAAATTCGCCTACCAAACCTAGAAAAGCCTCGCAAGATTTTTCTGCCAGAAAACTGATGGCAACGGTGTTTTGGGATGCCAAAGGGGTGTTGTTGGTTGAATTCATGGAACGTGGTACGACCATTAATCAAGATGTGTACTGTGAAACAATAAAAAAGTTACGACGGGCTATACAGAACAAACGCCGTGGTATGCTGACTTCCGGTATCGTTTTTTTGCACGATAACGCCCGTCCTCACTCTGCTCGCAGAACAACGGCCCTTGAGTCCTTCAAGTGGGACGTTATCAACCATCCACCTTACAGCCCAGACCTGGCGCCAAGTGATTATCACCTCTTCATGCATTTGAAGAAATGGCTCGGGTCACAGCGGTTTGATGACGACGAAGAGCTCAAAGATGCGGTCACAGGCTGGCTCCAGGCACAAGCGGGTGATTTTTATGCAGAAGGAATTTCAAAGCTTGTGAAGAGATACGATAAGTGCCTCAATCGCTATGGAGACTATGTAGAAAAATAGTGCAAAGATGTAGTTGTAAGATGTATATATTAAAATATTTTTATTTAACTTGGTGTATTTTTTTAAATCAACCGGAGGTTACTTTCTGAACAGCCCTCGTATGTTTTACAAGAACGCTGACTGAGCGCCAATAGCCCTGCAGAAGTTAAGGACAGTCAAGTGCATAAAAAAAAGCCATTTGTCCGATGTCTGCAAGGGAGCTGGAGAAAATGATTACAAAATTCGAAAAGACATGTTCTTGTCAAGTGCAATGCGGCAAAGGTAGGAAAGCAATTGATCCGACGTCTGTAGAAGATGTGGCCATAGCATTGCAGGAGGGGTCGACCGGTTGTATCCAAATATGCAGTGCGTTGCCCAAACGTTGGACATGCCTGCGAGCACGGTGCGTATAATCCTACGAAACATCCTGCATTACTATCCATAAAAAGACACACACTGCAATTTCTCGGCCGCGTGGAAGTAGACAATGAGTATGGAATATTTTATGGGCGGACGAAGCCCATTTCTATCTCCAAGAATATATCAATACCGGAACTTCAAAATATGGGCAATGGAAAATCCGCACACAACTCAGTTAGTACCAATTCATCCTGCAAAGGTGACTGTGGTGCAGGTTAACGATATCTTTTATTGTAAGCCTGCATTTTTCCAAATAGATAAATCCTGCTGGTGTTGTCACCTGTACGTTCACTCGTGACCGCTGCGAGAGTCTTTTGCGCACCAGTCATCCCAGTCCTTCAACAGCGTGGGAATGTGGGATCATTTTTCTGTAAGATGGCGCTCCTCCGCACATTGCACAGTCAGTCAATCGGCTGCTGCAGAGGCATATCGGAAATGCTAGAACTTTCAGTCGTCATTTGCCTACAGCCTGGCCGTCCATATCATCTGATATAATCTGTATGACTTCTGACTGTAGGGGTGTATGAAAGAAGTGTTCAGTGCTCCAATTACGAACGTAGCTGAAATGAACGCACACACTCACAACACATTCTGAACGTGACCTCCGAGACATTCTCATCGACTGTGGAACATGTTGTTTCTCTGTTGCAACTTGTGGTGTCACCGCCAGACACCACACTTGCTAGGTGGTAGTTTTAAATCGGCCGCGGTCCATTAGTACATGTCGGACCCGCGTGTCGCCACTGTCAGTGATAGCAGACCGAGCGCCACCACACGGCAGGTCTCGAGAGACTTACTAGCACTCGCCCCAGTTGTACGGACGACTTAGCTAGCGATGCAACACTGACGAAGCCTCGCTTATTTGTAGAGAAGATAGTTATAATAGCCTTCAGCTAAGTTAATGGCTACAACCTAGCAAGGCGCCATTACAGTTTATATTCTTTATACCATACCGTCAAGAACGATGTATACAAATGATGGATTAAAGTTAAGTATTTCAGCAGCTACGTACTTTTCTTTATAGCATTCATTCCGTATCCTGTTTCAGACCTCACGCCAGCCTGCTTGAGTTTAACGCGTGTATTTCGGCCTCCTCTCTCAATTAGTGTGCGTAGTGTTGGCTAACTGCCAACACTACACAACTTGTGACAGAAGACGGTGGACAGCATATTGAATACGTCTTTCACTAGTGTCACGGCAATTAGAAAACGATCCCATTTGATTTTTATGCGAATTTTAGACTCACGAAATTAAAAACCGACGTTTCCCATCTGATGTGGTACGACCTTTCCGTGGTGGATGGGCCACAAATGTTGACTGCCCAACTTGTGCACACATGCACACTGAACAGAACATAATGTGCAACTCAAACCACAGCCACCGTATCGTGATTTATCAGTCATTTGTAGCCGACTCTACCTAAGTTAAAACGCTTACAGTAACTTCTGTAGGTAAAATTATCGTTTACTTTTTTGTTCCATGACGTTTCCCCCTGTGCAGGCAACATCGTATTCAAATTTGAGGCTACAGCGTTTTGAAACTGGAACTTTAATTATGGATACCCTGTAGTTCCGGAGGTAAGCCCGAACATACAGACAAAAGAATGCGGCGGAGGACTTTAATTTCTAATATGTATGAAGGATTCCAAGGAGTTCTACTTTCACCGTAAGATTTTTATTTTATTTTTTATTTTACACAATTCTAGTTCCGTAGGACGAAATTGAGGAGCAAATCCCCATGGTCGCTGAAGCCGTCAGTACAAGAAATTACAACAGAAAGTGAGCCGGCCGCTGTGGCCGTGCGGTTGTAGGCGCTTCAGTCTGGAACCGCGTGACCGCTACGGTCGCAGGTTCGAATCATGCCTCGGGCATGGATGTGTGTGATGTCCTTAGGTTGGTTAGGTTTAAGTAGTTCTAAGTTCTAGGGGACTGATGACCACATATGTTACGTCCCCACAGTGCTCAGAGCCATTTCAACCATTTTTTGAACAGAAAGTAATGGTAGATGAAATACTTATGAATCCCAAATAGACAACAAGCGATAAGTTTACCTAAATGCAATCAACAATGTAACACCGAAATTAGATTAATTTTGCAAGGAACTCCTCGACAGGATAGAAGGATTGACTCGTGAAGAAACTCTTCAGTTTCTATTCGAAAGCACATGAATTAATGCTCAGGTTTTTTTGTTCTTGTAGTACCTTATTGAAAATGGATGTAGCAGAATACTGCACGCCTTTCTGCACGAGTCAAGGAAGTGCAATCCAAACTCAAACTGGATTTCTGCCTAGTATTAACTGAGTAAAAGCTGCAAATTCCTGGGAATAAGTTGATACAGTTAACAAGAAACTGCAGGAAAGAATGTATACTGTAGATTGAGAGACCAATGTCAGAACGTCCAGGCTAATGAACAGGGGTCGACAAAAGGTTCGCTAACTTACACCACTTATTGCCCGAACCGCCAGTTTCTGAGCCTAGAATACCCTTTGAGAATGGGATGAGTTACCCAAAAATATAACACCATGCATCATAAGCAAAGTAGATGGCTTGTCGTGTCGAACCATCACTTTCTTCAGATACTGTTCTCATAGTAAAAATGGCAGTATGAAGTCTTTGAACAAGATCCTTATCATGGGCTTTCCACGGCTGTTTACTATCTATCTGAGCACCTAGAAATTTGAACTGTTCAGTTCCACTAACAATATGTCCTTTCTGTGTGCATAAAACGTCAGGTTTTGTTGAATTGTGTGTTACAAACTGTAAAAGCTAAGTACTGTTGTGATTTAGCGTTAGTTTATTTTCTACAGGCCATGAACTTATGTCTTGAACTACACTATTTGAAACAGTGCCAAAGCTCCACACGTCATCCTTTGCTATCAAGCTAGTGTCATCAGCAAACAGAAACATTTTAGAATCACCTGTAATACTAGAAGCCATATCGTGTATATAAATATGGAACAGGAGCGGCCCCAGCACTGATCCCTGGGGCACACCCCATTTTATTGTGCCCCACTCAGAGCCCACCTCATAGCCATTCTCAATACTGCAGAGAACCAATTGTGATCTACTCCCTGTGTTCCATAGTTGTCCTACTTCTGAAGCAATATTTTGTGATCAACACAATCGAACGTCTTGTTAAATCAAAAAGATGCCTCGCGTTCAAAAGCTTTTGTTTAATCCAACCAGTATCTCACAGAGAAAAGAGAATATAGCATTTTCAGTTGTTAAACCACTTCTAAATACAATATTACATTTGACAGCAATTTATGTGAAATGAAACGATCAATTATCTTTACGTATACATCCGTTCCAAAACTTTAGCGAAAACTGATGGCATAGAAAGCGGTCTAAAATTATCTACATTATCTCTTTCTCCCTTTTCATAATGCGGCTTTACTACTGAGTTCTTTAATCGTTAAGGAAACTGACCATTCCTAAAGGAAAAGTCGCGAATATAGCTTAATACAGCGGAGCACAGTACTTTAGTATTCTGCTAGATACTCCATCATAACCATGGGAGTCCTTAGTCTTCAGTGATTTAATCATTGACTTTATCAACACTTGTCAGTATCACAGAGGAGAATTTCAAATGTCTCGGAAAGGCAATGGAATCTTTTTATAAAACTTCGTGGTTCAGCCGATTATATGAGTTTATATGCAAAGCTTCCTCTTGAATCTGTTTGTGTATTAATGAAGACCGTATCAAAATCCCTAAAGTAGTTTATGAGATTAGCCGGAAAATACAGACATAAACCACGGCGCAGGACTTAAATTTATACATGCGTATACGAGCAACTCAACCTGGCTTCACGTGGGTAGCGTTGAGAATCTACAAAAAATTCAGAGAACAAGTTTAAGTAAATGAATGTCATCAGTTTGCTATAACTTACGTCATGTAGGCAGTGCACTCCATAAAAGTTGTCTGGAGACATGAATATTACGTATTCCATATCGAATTGCAGAGCTATATCTCAAGGCACTGATGGGCACACATCGTGATCTAAGTAATATATTTACAACCAACGCAAAAATTTTAGGCGAATCAAGGGTGTGTGTGTGTGTGTGTGTGTGTGTGTGTGTGTGTGTGTGTGCGCGTGAGAGAGAGAGAGAGAGAGAGAGAGATAGAGAGAGAGAGAGAGAGAGCACTCCTCTTTCGAACTTTAATACGCACCACGGCACGTTGTTGACACTCATTGTTGCAATTATTTGTCACGGACTCTTCATAGCGGGCTTCCTCGCCGTGCCATTCCCACATGTAGCTTTGATTCAAGGAAAGCAGAAAGTTAAAAGTTGAGTCATCAGCTGCGAAGCTGAAAGAACGTCCTGTATGTAAACGAAGCAAAGTTGCTGATGTAGTTTTGGACTCGGGTGTTTGTTTGCTATGCTGTTCCTCTCAGACGACTGCAGGGAAACTATTGGTTAAAAACATTTGATTATTTCAGATTGTAAGTCTCAAATCATAGCCTGATCATGATCGGGTAGTCTTTTCGTTATTGGTCATATTTATTATAATACTTCAAAGTTGAGTTAACTCACTGCTCGTTGTTCGAAGAATTTGCGGTGAATTAAGAGTGCGAATTGTGATTGATAATCTGCAGAAAGCAGAAATTTGCAGTTTAAAATCGTATACCGTGTTCTAAATGCGACCCTCGAGGTATCTGCAGAAGTAGTGCGAAACCTTGTGTATGCACCTGCAAGAAATTTCTGACTCCCATTCATGAAGATCCTGCCCATGTCTTCATGGTCTTTAATAGGTATAAATCTCTCTCTCGCCGATGAAGATCCGTTTATGGGTCTTCTGTATAATTTTCTAGCGTCCAAACAAACAATACGGTATACCTCGCCATGCAAGCAATGACGTTGGCATCTGTTTGACTCAAGGAAAGTGGAAATCTGAAAACTTAGCCATTTCTTGCGATACTGCAAAACTTCCTTTGTATAAACGATGCAAAGCTGCATCCCATGCTGAAGTAGCTTTTCGGAAAACATTTTACTTCAAAATAACTGGACTCGCTTGTTTTTTTCGCTTTGTGGTTCTTCTGAAACGACTGCAATCAATTGGATGTCACTTAGGCGACCTGCATGACCCTAACGAGTTATTCAACTGGGGTAAGGGGAGCTACATTGAAACGTGGAAACCAGGTCGCGTTACGTTACTCGCAAATATCCACAGCACTGACAAGTGAATGCGAGTTAAAAGGCAGAGTGAAAAATGTGACCAACCTCTGGATTTCCAGCCACTTACTCCGCCACTGGACCACGGACCAGATACATTGTTTGCGGCATTCTCAGTCGCTGCTGCTCCCTCGAGCTATAACGGCAATAACAATCATGTTCACAACTTTATTCTAATTCATCATAATTAAAACAATTTGTACGAAATATTTATAAACTAGTTTCGCGCCCGCTCCTTCGCTCGCGTATGCTCTATGGCCATCAGAAACTTTTTTCTTTGTTTTTGTTTTTATTTAATTGAATTTCTATGTTTTTCACAAATAGAAACACCTTCACAGCTTTTCATGGTAATTAATGCCATATAAGTATGGTCTTTTCCGAATGTGCTTCTCACCAAAAAGTGATTCTGGTAGCTGAAATCCCAAGTTTTTGTTAATCATGCCTTTTGTGTTCTTGCGAAGATATTTCCTTAGTAACTTTCATACCCTAACAAATATTTCTTTATATCTAACCGGCAAGTGAAGTACCAATTTTCATAAATATAGCTGTAAAATTTTTTATGCAAGTAAATAGTTTCTTAAACATTATCATTCCCTATTGCACTCCTTTATGGGCTGAATTTTCCGAAACACTGAAATAAGTATTTTTTTATTACGAACCGAGAAGTCAAATACTCATTGTTGTTGATGTAGCCTTAGAATGCTTTAATAAATCTTTACTAATTATTTATTTTCGAAAAATCTTTTACCCTCTTAGTGGTTGAATTTCCAAATTGCTGAAACATGTATGGTTGAATTTCCAAAAACAGTGAAACACGTATTTTTTCATCTCTAACGGGGGAAGCCAAACACCAATTTAGAAAGACAGCTTTAAAAGTGCTTTCGCAATGAAATGTTTTTATAAAACGTTTCATCCCCTATTTCGCCCCCATAGGGGCTGAATTTCTAAAAACAGTTATATGAGTATATTTTGTTTCTAACAGAGAAGCCGAATACAAATTTTCATAGACTTAGCTTCAAAAATACTTGCACAATGAAATATTTCCATACAAACTCTCATGCCCCGTTTCACCCCCAAAGGGTTTGCATTTCCAAAAACAGTGAGACACATTTTTTTATTTCTAACTGAGAAGCGAAATATAAATTTTATTAGATTTAGCTTTAAAAATGCTTTCATAATAGAATATTTTCATAAAAATAAATCATCCTCTATTTCATCCCCCTAGGGGCTCAATTTCCAAAAACCCGAGAAGTCAGATACCAGTGTCCCTAGGAGTGTTCTTTAGTAATGATATATTTTCAAAGAAAGCTTTCACTCACTATTTCACCCCCATTGTGTTAAATTTCCGAAACTACTGAAATGCGTATTTCTATATTTCTGACCGAGAAATCAAATACTACTTTTCGTAGGTCTAGCTTACAAATTGCCTTAATAGTGGCATTTTTTAAAAAAAAACCCTCATCACCTATTCCACCACCTTTGGCTTCGAGTTTCGAAAAATCCGGCCTTAAGCGACGCCTACGGTATGAGATCCACACTTTCTCCAGATTTCAAGTTCCTATCCTTAGTGGTTTGGGTTGGGCGATGATGCGTCAAAAAAAAAAAAAAAAAAAAAAAAAAAAAAAAAAAAAAAAAAAAAAAAAAAAAAAAATAGGGCTCTGAGCACTATGGGACTTAACTGCTGAGGTCATCAGTTCTAGGGGTAGAACTTAGAACTACTTAAATCTAACTAACCTAAGGACATCACACACATCCATGCCCGAGGCAGGATTCGAATCTGCGACCGTAGCGGTCGCGCTGTTCCAGACTGTAGCGTCTAGACCCGCTCGGCCACTCCGGAAGGCGATGATGTGTCAGTCACATCAGTCAGTCAGTGGGGTTATTTCCTTTAATATACAGAGATTATATACAGAAACCGTCCTCGTGAAACATTGTATCTAACACCGTAAACAGACTCAAAATCCCTGCAGCAATTCCTGCACATACAGATGGACGTGAAAAGGCGACTTCAGTTCATACGAGTATAATAGAGAACAGAAGAGAGAGAATAGAAAAATTACACGCGAATGCTTAGTAACTTGCCATTAAAAAATATGAGAGGAAATTCAACATAAAATTGAAGATAGCAAAATTTCATGAAGCATTTTTCATCTAATTTTTGTTCGTTCTTAATTATAATCAGTCTTTCACATTGGATATTAGCAAACAGGGTCTTATTCCAACTAACAACGAGTGACGATATAATGGCTTACACATAAACTAAAGTCAGTCAAAACTGTATTCCTAAGTTTAAACAGGCAAAATTAATATCACCAGGTCAGTTATACAGAGTGTAGCCTATGTAAGTCGAGGTTCTTTTGCAGGTGGCTTTAGTGACGATGACGATGTAGCGGCACTGTCGTTGTGTGGTGAAAAACGATAATTTTTCACGAGACTCTCCTTCACTGGGCCACTATGAATCATCACAACGGCATCGTAATTGTGAATGGGTTCTCTGTTCACTGACTACTTTACTCACTGCTGCCACCCAGTGCCAGGTGAGTGACAACTTGCACACCACACGCCTAAATATGCGCTCCTCGCTTGAGCTAAAGAGAGCCAATATTCCATCGAGTACACGCAACAGCCATCAAGAGGCGAGTTTTTTTGTAGAGAAGACTGAGCGTGTCCACAGATTGTTCTTCATAGCAGTTAGTTCGAAGTTACCCTCCTCCTCACAATTACAATACATGCAGTCCCTCACATGCCCCTGCAATGTAATTTACAGATAAATGTAAATGTTTTCATAGAACATAAAGGAACGTTGTTGTTGTTGTTGTTGCGGTCTTCAGTCCAGAGACTGGTTTGATGCCGCTCTCGATGCTACTCTATCCTGTGCAAGCTTCTTCATCTCCCGTAGCTACTGCAACCTACATCCTTCTGAATCTGTTTAGTGTATTCATCTCTTGGTCTCCCTCTACGATTTTTACCCTCCACGCTGCCCTACAATACTAAATTGGTGATCCCTTGATGCCTCAGAATATGTCCTACCAACCGATCCCTTCTTCTAGTCAAGTTGTGCCACAAGCTCCTCTTCTCCCCAATTCCATTCAATACCTTCTCATTAGTTATGTGATCTACCGATCTAATCTTCAGCATTCTTCTGTAGCACTACTTTTCGAAAACTTCTATTCTCTTTATGTCTGAACTATATATCGTCCACGTTTCACTTCCATACATAGTTTGTATTATAATCGTGACGCAATTTTACAAACATTTTCCGAGGAAAATTACATCCAGGCAAATGAATCAGAATTATGTGAATAACGTTCGCTATGTTTTTACAAATTCTTCCCGCTCATCATTCGCGATTTGAGCTGGAAAGTTAGTAAGTAATAGTGGTACCATAAGTCCATTCGGCCACACGCTGATAGGTGGTTTATAGGGTAAATATCGATGTACATCGTCTGAGGCATTCGAGTGAAGCGTAACATTATAACGTGTGGAAATGAAATGAAGAATTGCTACATACCTAACTTTTTCGTTTAAGGAGCATTGTGGAAACACCATAAATTGGATTACAGTGCGAAAAATGTCCCTTCTGTAAACTCGTCGACTCTAAATGGGGAGCATCCGTAAATAGCCTGCTGATAGAGGCTCTCACACATCGAATTAATATACTAGACTAAGCTCCTACATTGTGGTATAGCTCTATAAATGAAAAATAAATTGACTTTGCAGCAAATGAAATCTGTAGAGACACTACCATCAGCTTAAAAGCGATACAGTAGCTGTATCATCAGTGATTACATCTACATCTACATCTATACTCCGCGAGCCACCTTACGGTGTGTGGCGGAGGGTACTTATTGTACCACTATCTGATCCCCCCTTCCCTGTTCCATTCACGAATTGTGCGTGGGAAGAACGACTGCTTGTAAGTCTCCGTATTTGCTCTAATTTCTCGGATCTTTTCGTTGTGATCATTACGCGAGATATATGTGGGCGGTAGTAATATGTTGCCCATCTCTTCCCGGAATGTGCTCTCTCGTAATTTCGATAATAAACCTCTCCGTATTGCGTAACGCCTTTCTTGAAGTGTCCACCACTGGAGCTTGTTCAGCATCTCCGTAACGCTCTCGCGCTGACTAAATGTCCCCCTGACGAATCGCGCTGCTTTTCGCTGGATCATGTCTATCTCTTCTATTAATCCAACCTGGTAAGGGTCCCATACTGATGAGCAATACTCAAGAATCGGACGAACAAGCGTTTTGTAAGCTACTTCTTTCGTCGATGAGTCACATTTTCTTAGAATTCTTCCTATGAATCTCAACCTGGCGCCTGCTTTTCCCACTATTTGTTTTATGTGATCATTCCACTTCAGATCGCTCCGGATAGTAACTCCTAAGTATTTTACGGTCGTTACCGCTTCCAATGATTTACCACCTATGGCATAATCGTACTGGAATGGATTTCTGCCCCTATGTATGCGCATTATATTACATTTATCTACGTTTAGGGAAAGCTGCCAGCTGTCGCACCATGCATTAATCCTCTGCAGGTCCTCCTGGAGTACGTACGAGTCTTCTGATGTTGCTACTTTCTTGTAGACAACCGTGTCATCTGCAAATAGCCTCACGGAGCTACCGATGTTGTCAACTAAGTCATTTATGTATATTGTAAACAATAAAGGTCCTATCACGCTTCCCTGCGGTACTCCCGAAATTACCTCTACATCTGCAGATTTTGAACCGTTAAGAATGACATGTTGTGTTCTTTCTTCTAGGAAATCCTGAATCCAATCACAAACCTGGTCCGATATTCCGTAAGCTCGTATTTTTTTCACTAAACGTAAGTGCGGAACCGTATCAAATGCCTTCCTGAAGTCCAGGAATACGGCATCAATCTGCTCGCCAGTGTCTACGGCACTGTGAATTTCTTGGGCAAATAGGGCGAGCTGAGTTTCACATGATCTCTGTTTGCGGAATCCATGTTGGTTATGATGAAGGAGATTTGTATTATCTAAGAACGTCATAATACGAGAACACAAAACATGTTCCATTATTCTACAACAGATTGACGTAAGCGTTAGTGATTGCAGAGAATGAAGTACATTCAATAAACTCGCCAAACACGTGCAGAAACCATTACATGAGCGCTGGACACCGAGAAGTAACTTCAGATTCAGACGTCGCCTGAAGTCTGTCACATAATGTGCAGAAGCTCAAGATGACGGCATGTTTAGCAAGAGACCGGTACCCCAGGAAAATGATACGGCGCGCTTCTAATACCCGGAGTGGACCGTATGGAGAGTAGCAAACAGCCTTCGTATCTGGGTCGGAAGGACAGAGTACCAGGTCCAAAGGCGAAGTATCTGCCAAGGCACGTTGTGTAATGACTATAATGATTTATGTAGTTAATGTGATGTCCTATGTAGCATCGCTAACCGGGTACAAGGCTTCCCTTCAATCCTTAATTGACCAGTCTCGTGTTCCAGTTGAGGATAACATAACGAAAGCCGAAGTTTTCAATTTCACTTTCAGGAATCGTTCATACAGAACAATACCGTCATTTGACCATCGAACAGACTCCCGTATGGGTGAAGTTGTAATAAGCATACCTGGCGTAGGGAACCAACTGAGAGATTTGACAGAAAATAAATCACCAGGTCTGAATGGAATCCCAACTCGGTGTTATAAAGAATACTCTACGGTTCTGGCCCCTTGCTTAGCTGACATTTGTCGTGGTTCTCTAGCCCAGCACAAAGCCTCAAGTGACTGGAAAAAAGCGCAAGTGACTCTTGTGTATCAGAAGGACAAAAGAACGGAGCCGCAAAATTACAAACCTCCAACCGGATTGCTGCAGAATGCTTAACATATACTGAGCTAGACTAAATTTTCTTGAGACCGAGAAAGTATCGCTGCTGCGAAACTCAGCAACTCAGCTTGCCTTTTTCACACATGATCTACTGCGAACTAAGGATGAAGGGCATCAGACAGATTCCATACTTTTATATTTGCGGAAAACATTTGACACGGTGCCCGATTGCAGGCTGTTAACGAAGTTACGAGAATATGGAGTAAGTTCACAGATATGCGAGTGGCTCGAAGGCGTCTGAAGTAATAGAGCCCAGAATGTTGTTCTCGATGGCGAATGTTCATCAGAGACAAGGGTATCGTCAGGACTGCCCCGAGGAAATGTGATAGCACCACTGTCGTTCTCTGTATACATATATGATTTAGCGGGGAGGGTGGGTGGCAATCTGCGGTTGCTTTCTGATGATGCTATGGTGTACGGTAAGGTGTCGAAGTTGACTGAGTGTAAGAGGATACAAGATGCCTTAGATAAATATTGTAGTTGGTATGATGAATGGCAGCTAGCTCCAAATGTGGAAATACGTAATTGCGGATGAGTAGGAAGAGCAAACCTATAATGTTCGGTTGCAGTATTACCAGTGTCCTGCTTGACATAGTCAAGTCGTTTAAATGTCTGGGCGTAACCATACGATATGAAATGGAACGAGCGTGTGAGAACTGTGGTAGGAAAGGCGAATGGGAGAATTTTAGGAAAGAGTGTTTCACCTGAAAGGAGAGCGCATATAGGACGCTGATGCGACCTGTTGTTGAGTACTGCTCGAGTGCTTTGGGACCCGTACCAGGGCGGATTGAAGGAAGACATCGAAGCATTTCAGAGACGGGCTGTTAGATTTTTTACCGGTAAGTTCGTAAATCACTCAAGGGTTATGGAGATGCTTCGGGGACTCAAATGGGAATCCTGCAAGGAAGGCTACGTTCTTTCCGAGAAACGCTATTGAGAAAATCTAGAGAACCGACATATGAAACTGACTGCAGAACGATTCTGCTACCGCCAACATACATGGAGCGTAAGGACCACGAAGATAAATCAAGAGAAATTAGGGCTCATACAGAGGCATATAGACTGTCGTTTTCCCCTCGCTCTGTTTGCGACTGGAACAGGAAAGGAAATGACTAGTAGTGGTACAGGGTGTCCTCCGCCATGCACCGTGCGGTGAGTTACGGAGTGTCTATATAGATGCCGAGGTAGACATAGAACATTAATATACAGGGTAAGCCAAAAGTCACTACCCATCGTAAGCCATGGAAAACATTGTTTGTTTGTATGTCATAAATGGATCAAATGGCTCTGAGCACTATGGGACTTAACTTCTAAGGTCATCAGTCCCCTATAACTTAGAACTACTTAAACCTAACTAACCTAATGACATCACAAACATCCATGCCCGAGGCAGGATTCGAACCTGCGACCGTAGCGGTCGCGCGGTTCCAGACTGTAGACTAGAACCGCTCGGCCACCACGGCCGGCTTGTATGTCATAATTATAGATAAAAGCATCAGAGTGCACTACTAATTTTTAATGTTTTTGGTACATCGCCAGAGAGCATTGTAACTAAATGAAACATATCTGACATTGTTCCTGATTGATTCTAACCTCTTATGAAGATGTTTTCTAATGAAGTAAGACTTTTTTCTTTAAAAACGTCGTACAAAGGTTGTCATAATTTAATAATAAACGAGTGGAATAACAATTTCAGCACTGTTCCACCTACAAGGAAGGCTGTCTACAGTTTACAGAAAATTTACGAAAACGTTTTGAGAAAAGCAGATCTGCAGCAGATTGCTACAGATAAGGTAGGCCGTGATGAAACCCGCAAACTGTTGCCGCTGAAACTACTTCAGTAGAACACAGAACACAACTCAGCATATCTGTTTCCTTATAATCCAGGAGCAGAAATTCAACCCAAGTATTCGGTCGTAAAGAAGCACTACAGTACGCCTCAGATTCCACAGATAAGCAAATAACCGTCAATCTGCTTACAGGTGCGTAATCGACACAACGCATATTCTCACACTGAGACTCTTCTCTGACGCTCTGGTCAGCGATATGTTTCCTCTTTCGACACACGTACGGGAGAGCCCCCTTAAACGCCGTGCATCAGTGTCCAGGAAGGCTTGCGGCATCTACATATGTGCAGCCTGCAACAAATCTCCAGACCCATTACAAAAGCAGTACCTCCAACTGGACAGCTCATGAAGCTGCCAGATCACCTGCAGTTCATAGTCTGTATAGAGCATTGTTCTAAAATATTCTACAATTCCTTCTATATCTAAAGACTCCATGAATCAAATTCACTTCTCTGCTTTTTGATGGGAAACATGGCTTCCATTCTCCCATGTGAAGGGTCAATTCGCATCCGCCGTTCATGAGCCCCGTGCATACCTTCATACCAAAACGACACCTCCTCCTCGTGTAGGACACTATAGCTCTCCACCCTGGATTCCCGCAACTTGCTGTTTTCAAAAATTATTTTAGTGGCAGGAGTGCATCTCCCATCTGCCCAAAGACCTTGGCACGGAAGAGAACGCCAACAAGGCTGTAGCCATGCTACCTCCACTCTGAACACTTCAGAGCAGTAAAACACCCTTCCAATCGAGCACGACACGGCTTCTTTTGTAACTCCCCTTCTACTGATCACACCTTTCACAGGAAGGCGTAACAGTCACCACTCCATGATGTCAGCGTCCAGCTCAGATTCATCGTCAGGTATGCAACACTGAAGAAAAATGTTAGTACTCGGTGCTACCTAGTATCAACCAAAGAAATACCAGTTACCAAAATCATCCACTGTTAATCGTGATCTCATATCAAATGAAGTACACACAAACCAACTAGTATAATGTTGCATATATGGTGGCGTGTCGCAAAATCTGTCTGGCGTCGACGTCACGCTTGTACACACCGCCATCGGAGTGGTTGCCAGCTCAGCTCCTGCGACTAGAAGGCGTTCGGTCTCCGCCATTTGCAGCGCGTCCTTCAGAGGGCCTTTGCGTACGCCAGACCAAAGCACAGAGGGCGTGTAAATCAGGAAGAGAGGTCGCTCCTGCCACGAACCTTCTACCACATCCTTAATACCTCGTGCATCCAACCAGGAGGAACTGTACCTCCAGCGCGGCGATCACGACAGTTACGACGCTGCCAGCCAAGAGAAGAAGCCTGCTCCGGATCCTGCCCCGCCTCGTCCGCACGCCGCCTTCGCTGCCAAGGGACTTCGGCAACGTGCTCGCCGTCCCGTTGGTATCTTACGTGTACTCTGTCGTCACGTGTTCCGCTCGAGGAGTACGAGGACTTAAAGATTCGGTAGTCAGAGTACTGGAAAAGGAACTCTGACTGTAGGAACTTTCATTATGGTGATTAGTAAGCCAAGATTTGTATTCCAAGTACTTGCGTTTAGTTGTGAACATGGTTTCATGTTATTAACTAGTTAAAAAGCTTGCTACTTGTTTGTGACTGACAACGAAGACCATTTGTGTTGAACTCACTGTATTCTGAAATATAGAGGATGAAGTACATGCTCGTGTGTTTTTTGCGGAATTGTTCGAAGTCCAGGGTGCACCACAAGGAGGCAAAATATTTCCGCCTTACAAGCTGGTTATCCACAGCTCTAATATGTCTACTCTGACATTTCACCAATGGATTTTTTCTTTTGAGTTTATGTTAAAGTGTATGTTAAAGCTGCAAAACCTAAAACAATTGAGGACTTGAAAGAACTTATTCATAACATTTCTGAAGGCACTGATTCTAGTAAACGACTGTATAAACAATTGTTCCCGCTCGTCTGACGAAATGTATTAACAAAGATGGAAAACAATCCCAGAAAGAACATTATAAATAACCATGTAGCTTCAATGAAGTGTTCAGTTATTTCACAACTACAGTTGTATATTTTGTATTCAATTGGCCTACGGTTTTTGCGCCGCCTTGTATATACGAGGGGCGTTTGAAATGTCCTTGCAAAAATAAAAAATACTTACGTGTTTGGGGTAAACCTTTTTTATTTTTCGACATGTGTCCTTTTAGACTTTGTTGATACCTTCCGAATAATACGATTTGTCAAAGTCTGCGAAATAGCTATTAGTTGCTACAGTAACCTTCTCATTTGAAATTCGGGAACAAATAGTAGTCCAAGGGAGCCAAGTCTGGAGAACAGGGGGGGATCTAAAACGAGTTGCTATCCTATTTCCATTAATTTTGCGACCAAAACTGCTGAGGTGTGTGCTGGTGCATTGTCGTGATGGAAAAGGACTTTTTTTGCAGTCCAATCGCCGACGTTATTCTTGCAGCTCGATTTTCAGACGGTCCAATAATGATGAATAATATGCACCAGTAGCAGTTTTACCCTTTTCCAGACAGTCGATGAGGATTATCCCTTGCGAATCCCAAAAGACAGTCACCATGACCTTTCCGGCCGAAGGAATAGTCTTCGCCTTTTTTGGTGCAGATTCTGCTTTGGTAACCCATTGTTCAGAGTGTTATTTGGTCTCAGGAGTATAGTAATGTATCCATGTTTCATCCACAGTGACGAAACGATGCTTAAAGTCCTGCGGATTCTTCCTGAACAGCTGCAAACGATCCTTGCAACACTTCACACGATTCCGTTTATGGTCAAGCGTGAGCAATCGCAGAACCCATCTTGCGCATAGCTTTCCCATGTCCAAAAATTTATGCAAAATATTATATACCCATCCACTCGAGATGCCCACAGCACTAGCAATCTCACGCACCTTAAGTCTTCTGTCATTCATCATCATATCATGGATTTTATCAATGATTTCTGGAATCGTAACCTCCACAGGGCATCCAGAACGTTCAGCATTTTGAAACCACTTGTAAACTGTTCTAATCGAAGGTGCAGAGTCACCGTAATGTTTATCAAGCTTCTCTTTAGTGTCCTGAGGCGTTTTGCCTTTCATAAAGTAATGTTTAATCACCACACGAAATTCTTTATCGTTTTTGTCGTCCATTTTTTGACAATCACTCGACTTCCTTGATCCACACGAGTGCCAAACACAAAGAAATAGACCAATATGGCTGAAACTTGGTGTGCTTTCTTCCCAAAGATGCTACTAACTAAACATGACCTCGATACGCGCCGGTGGTGTCATCTCTCGGACTTTGCACGGACTTTTCAAACGGCCCTCGTATGATTGGCAGTTTGTACGGCAGCCGAAACACACGAGCAAAAAGTACTACATTTCGGTTTCGTATACTGTGAGCTTTATAGCGGAATCACACAATGAACCTGTGGTTCACCAGCTCGTGCTTAGCTTCTGTTGATTTTGTTTTTGTTAGGTACAAATATTTTAAGTTATGAATATAACTGATAGCAAACAACCGACGTGTGCAGTTTCCAGATTTGACACGACACTATAAGTTGTTATGTCGGATTAAGATCTCAGCGTATTATCTGTGAGTGATGATGTTTTCGTTCTTAATATTCGTTCTAACGATATTAACGACATTTGTAACATAATGTTATAGTTCCTCGAACCAATTTTGTTTCCTTGCTATCTTTAAAAGTTTCGGTACGATCCAGCAGTAAGCAGGAGGATGCTGAACCATGTACCCAGCGAGCTGAGCAACGCCTTTGCCGGTTAGGCCGTCTTTGGTTTTTCTCTCTGGTGAAAGAGAGGAAATGGGTTGTGTGAAAAGGAAGGGAGCAGTCGGCACTGGAGGGCTATGGTGGATGGTGTGTTCGGTTAAATGTAGAGGCTTTGCTGGAGAGCCACCGGTCATCAATGTCGGGGCACTGTTTTCCTGATATGAGCGTTGGCGGTCGGCGTTCTACACTCCTGGAAATTGAAATAAGAACACCATGAATTCATTGTCCCAGGAAGGGGAAACTTTATTGACACATGACTGCGGTCAGATACATCACACGATCACACTGACAGAACCACAGGCACATAGACAGAGGCAACAGAGCATGCACAATGCACCTTTCGCAGCAATGCAGGCTGCTATTCTCCCATGGAGACGATCGTAGAGATGCTGGATGTAGTCCTGTGGAACGGCTTGCCATGCCATTTCCACCTGGCGCCTCAGTTGGACCAGCGTTCGTGCTGGACGAGCAGACCGCGTGAGACGACGCTACATCCAGTCCCAAACATGCTCAATGGGGGACAGATCCGGAGATCTTGCTGGCCAGGGTAGTTGACTTACACCTTCTAGAGCACGTTGGGTGGCACGGGATACATGCGGACGTGCATTGTCCTGTTGGAACAGCAAGTTCCCTTGCCGGTCTAGGAATGGTAGAACGATGGGTTCGATGACAGTTTGGATGTACCGTGCACTATTCAGTGTCCCCTCGACGATCACCAGTGGTGTACAGCCAGTGTAGGAGATCGCTCCCCACACCATGATGCCGGGTGTTGGCCCTGTGTGCCTCGGTCGTATGCAGTCCTGATTGTGGCGCTCACCTGCACGGCGCCAAACACGCATACGACCATCATTGGCACCAAGGCAGAAGCGACTCTCATCGCTGAAGACGACACGTCTCCATTCGTCCCTCCATTCACGCCTGTCGCGACACCACTGGAGGCGGGCTGCACGATGTTGGGGCGTGAGCGGAAGACGGCCTAACGGTGTGCGGGACCGTAGCCCAGCTTCATGGAGACGGTTGCGAATGGTCCTCGCCGATACCCCAGGAGCAACAGTGTCCCTAATTTGCTGGGAAGTGGCGGTGCGGTCCCCTACGGCACTGCGTAGGATCCTACGGTCTTGGCGTGCATCCGTGCGTCGCTGCGGTCCGGTCCCAGGTCGACGGGCACGTGCACCTTCCGCCGACCACTGGCGACAACATCGATGTACTGTGGAGACCTCACGCCCCACGTGTTGAGCAATTCGGCGGTACGTCCACCCGGCCTCCCGCATGCCCACTATACGCCCTCGCTCAAAGTCCGTCAACTGCACATACGGTTCACGTCCACGATGTCGCGGCATGCTACCAGTGTTAAAGACTGCGATGGAGCTCCGTATGCCACGGCAAACTGGCTGACACTGACGGCGGCGGTGCACAAATGCTGCGCAGCTAGCGCCATTCGACGGCCAACACCGCGGTTCTTGGTGTGTCCGCTTTGCCGTGCGTGTGATCATTGCTTGTACAGCCCTCTCGCAGTGTCCGGAGCAAGTATGGTGGGTCTGACACACCGGTGTCAATGTGTTCTTTTTTCCATTTCCAGGAGTGTATGTACTGGACGGTGAGGTTGTTAACGTGCCGTGCTGGGCCAGCCCAGAGCTGCCCTGGCTGTAAGTCGTTCGCGCGGTACTGGGCTTCCTTCCAGAGAATTTGGGGCGATTCAGCGAAGCCCACCGATCGTGCACCCTTCTGCACTAGACGACCGGAAGCTCTTCTCCACAGGATTTTGCCAGGCACCGCGTCAACCCCTTCTTCAGGTTCCCTGGTGCAGGGAAAAGTTTGTGACTAGCGTAATTTGTATTTTCTCCAGCGCCTTATCTCCACTGGCTGCTTTTGGTTGCGTCTGAAGCAGCTCAGCGCTGGTCTTCAGCTTGGTTTTTCAACTTTTTGTTTTACTGCGCTCCCCTGTTTTCATTTACTGTAATTTTGAAAGGGTTTGTAGTAAATGTTCAACTCCCTCTCCTTGTGGAAACTGGCTTATGTCTAGAGCACACGTTTTAGAAAACTTTTTGGTGCCCAGTTTTAAGTGGTGAATTAATTTTGAGTCTTAGAGAATTGTCCCTAATTCTAAGTCACATGTTGTCACTATGGTGGTCTTTAGAAAATAAATCCGCTTTATTTAGTGGCACAAACTTGTGTCTTGCTTTGCTGGAGCAAGCTGGCGCCAGCACAGCACTCGGCAAAGATGTTGCGCGAATGTCGATAGTAGGCGCTGGATCAAATGTTCCAATCACGAGATAGGCCACAGACACACTCACAAGCAACAGGCCGCCAACGGCCTGTTGACAGCACGTATTTAGGCCGCTGCCGCTGACTCGAGGGGCCTGACTATCACATTCACTGGCTTACTGACTCCACTCACTATTCCAGTTTGCCGTCTTGTCATTCATTCGCAGAGCAGCATAGTTCAGCACAAGCTATGCCAGTACATAGCATCCAGATTTGTGTAATAGCAAGATTACCAATATTGTCTGCAAGAGGACAATAATTGAAGAGCTTGTACCACAACGCATAAACTCTATTAAAATTAAGTAGTAGCTTCTGGTTCATGTAAATAAAGAACCGTATTAATCCATGTGTCTAGTTGTGTTGTAGAAAGAGGATACCGGCGGCCGGCCGCTGTGGCCGAGCGGTTCTAGGCGCTTCAGTCCGGAGCCGCACTGCTGCTACGTCGCAGGTTCGAATCCTGCTTCGCGCATGGATGTGTGTGATGTCCTTAGTTAGATTTCGGTAGTTCTAAGTCTAGGGGACTGATAACCTGAGATGTTAAGTCCCATAGTGTTTAGACCCATTTGAACCATTTTGATGCCGGCCACACATAATAAAATCCTCTCCCTTGCTTCCCAGGATAGAAGACTCCACAGTGGCAATGAGGATACTACATTTGTAGCCAGCAATCTTTTTCCTTACCCTTACATATTATGACAATAAGGAAAAAAACTGGAATTTTTTATCTGATATTTAAACGATGCTTGCTTCCGTTAAGTTACATGCAGACTGTGCTGAAAAAAATTCCTTGAGAACAATTTAGGTTCTTAAGAGCCTCTGATTGATGATTTTCCTGATAATAGGCCATTCGTATAGCTTGGGTTGTGGATGTTAGTTTGAAGGCTGCTTCTGTATTTATTAGGAATGTGGTGAATTTTGATCCTTGGCTGGTAATAGTTCCAGCCTTAAGTGTGTACCTCGCTCGGACCTGTTAACTTTATATACACACATTAAAAAACCTTTTGCATCACCTCGGTTCCGACACTTGCGGAATCTGTACAGAAAATTGGAATAGAGATTAACATAAAAATCATTTCTGCAGTTTTTAATGTTCATGAAAACCACACATTGCATGTGCTGCCTCCATACAGCGAGACCTTCAGAGGTGGTTCCAGATTGGTGTACTCACCAGTACCTCTAATACCCAGTAGCACGTCCTCTAGCATTGATGCATGTCTGTATTCATCTGGCATACTATCCACAAGTTCATCAAGGCACTGTTGGTCCAGATTTTTCCACTCCACAACGGAGATTCGGCGTAGATACCCCAGAGTGGTTGGTGGGTCACATCGTCCACAAACAGCCCTTTTCAATCTTTCCCAGGCATGTGCGATAGGGTTCATGTCTGGAGAACATGCTGGCCACTCTAGTCGCGCGACGTCTTTATCCTGAAGACATTCACAAGATGTAAACGATGGACGCGCGAATTGTCGTCCATGAAGATGAATGTCTCACCAATATGCTGCCGATATGGTAGCACTATCGGTCGGAAGACTTCATTCACTTATCGTACAATCGTTGCGGCGCCTTCCATGACCACCAGCGGCGTACTTCGGCCCCACATAATGACATCCCAAAACAGCGGGGAACCTCCATCTTACTGCAGTCGCTGG
Source organism: Schistocerca serialis cubense (assembly GCF_023864345.2). Classification (NCBI taxonomy): domain Eukaryota; kingdom Metazoa; phylum Arthropoda; class Insecta; order Orthoptera; family Acrididae; genus Schistocerca; species Schistocerca serialis. The sequence continues at coordinate 142,525,702 of NC_064638.1, read as the reverse complement.
ACAGTGTATCTAAAGCGTTCAGCCTGACCGGGTTCCCTCCAAACACGTCTCCGACGATTGTCTGGTTGAAGGCATATGCGATACTCATCGGTTAAGAGAAGGTGAAGCCAATCCTGCGCGATCCATTCGGCATGTTGCTGGGCCCATCTGTACCGCGCTGCATGGTTGCTTGGTTGTAAAGATGGATGTCGGGAGAGAAGGTGCGCATCACGCAGCCTACTGCGCTCAGTTTGAGTCGTAACACGACGTCCTGTGCCTACACGAAAAGCATTATTCAACATGGTGGAATTACCGTCAGGGTTCCTCCGAGCCATAATGCGTAGGTAGCGGTCATCCACAGCAGTAGTAGCCCATGGGCGGCCTGTGCGAGACATGTCATCGACAGTTCCTGTCTCTCTGTATCTCCTCCATGTCCGAACCACATCGCTTTGGTTGACTCCTAGGCTCCTGGACACTTCCCTTGTTGAGAGTCCTACAGACATCAAGAGCCACGTACCTCCTTCCTGGTGGAATGACTGGAACTGATAGGCTGTCGGCCCCCTCCGTCTAATAGGCGATGCTCACGCATGTTTGTTTACATCTTTAGGCGCGTTTAGTGACATCTCCGAACAGTCAAAGGGACTGTGTCTGTGACACAATATCCACAGTCACTGTCTATCTTCAGGAGTTCTGGGAACAAGGGTGATGCATAACTTTTTTTGATGTGTGTAGCATCGCGAGGCGAGTTAACATAGTGGGGTTTAATCTTAATATTAGTTACTGGATCTCTTTTAGAGCCAGAGTAAAAGCTCTGGCTTTATTTAACCTATCCAATACTTAAGACAGCTTTTCTGTAATGTTGTAGTTCACTATCCTATCCTCTCTTGGCTTGTTGTCACCGGGGGCTGGTCTCTAAGTCTACATCTGGGTTCTGTTATGTCATCTGCTGGTTTGTGTCCTGATCTGACATGTCGCTCTATTACTCTACTGTAATTATAGGGCTACGATGTGCCTCTGCATTACTTTCAATTCAAATAATTAATATCTAATGTTTCGATAAATAGTAATTTTTATAGAAAACTTAAAAGAATATCCAAATTCGCTTCTGGTGTTTCAGATTTAATGTCGTTTTAAGGGAGAAAGCGCAAGCCAGCAAATGATGTTACATAGTTTCCCATGGCGCTTTGTCTAGGGCCTGTTGGTTGGTGTCTTCGTAATATACAAGCTCTTGGTGCCTATGTCAGTGGCCTCAGACGATTTTCACCAAGCTACTTTGTAACATTCTCTTTAACTAACACGCTTCTTGGGACGACGGTGAAGGGTAATTATTACCATATTTCTTTCTGTGTGATAGAATCACTCGAACAGTTGGAGTTTTTCAACACCAACATCAATTCACCTCAAGAGTTATCCGTTCCTTGCAATAGACAATGCCTCCACTGGTAAAGATGGTAGAACGATTTCCACAAACAAAGTAATATACCAAAATTAACTACACTCCTGGAAATGGAAAAAAGAACACATTGACACCGGTGTGTCAGACCCACCATACTTGCTCCGGACACTGCGAGAGGGCTGTACAAGCAATGATCACACGCACGGCACAGCGGACACACCAGGAACCGCGGTGTTGGCCGTCGAATGGCGCTAGCTGCGCAGCATTTGTGCACCGCCGCCGTCAGTGTCAGCCAGTTTGCCGTGGCATACGGAGCTCCATCGCAGTCTTTAACACTGGTAGCATGCCGCTACAGCGTGGACGTGACCCGTATGTGCAGCTGACGGACTTTGAGCGAGGGCGTATAGTGGGCACGCGGGAGGCCGGGTGGACGTACCGCCGAATTGCTCAACACGTGGGGCGTGAGGTCTCCACAGTACATCGATGTTGTCGCCAGTGGTCGGCGGAAGGTGCACGTGCCCGTCGACCTGGGACCGGACCGCAGCGACGCACGGATGCACGCCAAGACCGTAGGATCCTACGCAGTGCCGTAGGGGACCGCACCGCCACTTCCCAGCAAATTAGGGACACTGTTGCTCCTGGGGTATCGGCGAGAACCATTCGCAACCGTCTCCATGAAGCTGGGCTACGGTCCCGCACACCGTTAGGCCGTCTTCCGCTCACGCCCCAACATCGTGCAGCTCGCCTCTAGTGGTGTCGCGACAGGCGTGAATGGAGGGACGAATGGAGACGTGTCGTCTTCAGCGATGAGAGTCGCTTCTGCCTTGGTGCCAATGATGGTCGTATGCGTGTTTGGCGCCGTGCAGGTGAACGCCACAATCAGGACTGCATACGACCGAGGCACACAGGGCCAACACCCGGCATCATGGTGTGGGGAGCGATCTCCTACACTGGCCGTACACCACTGGTGATCGTCGAGGGGACACTGAATAGTGCACGGTACATCCAAACCGTTATCGAACCCATCGTTCTACCATTCCTAGACCGGAAAGGGAACTTGCTGTTCCAACAGGACAATGCACGTCCGCATGTATCCCGTGCCACCCAACGTGCTCTAGAAGGTGTAAGTCAACTACCCTGGCCAGCAAGATCTCCGGATCTGTTCCCCATTGAGCATGTTTGGGACTGGATGAAGCGTCGTCTCACGCGGTCTGCACGTCCAGCACGAACGCTGGTCCAACTGAGGCGCCAGGTGGAAATGGCATGGCAAGCCGTTCCACAGGACTACATCCAGCATCTCTACGATCGTATCCATGGGAGGATAGCAGCCTGCATTGATGCGAAAGGTGGATATACACTGTACTAGTGCCGACATTGTGCATGCTCTGTTGCCTGTGTCTATGTGCCTGTGGTTCTGTCAGTGTGATCATGTGATGTATCTGACCCCAGGAATGTGTCAATAAAGTTTCCCCTTCCTGGGACAATGAATTCACGGTGTTCTTATTTCAATTTCCAGGAGTGTATATCCCAAAGGCATGTAATGACTATATCGCAGAGAGAGAGAGAGAGACATAATGGGACATAAGAAGTACGCAATAAGTTTCGATCTCAAAAACTTACTTTCGAGTCTTAAACCAGAATGAAATGCACGAAATGGGTATTTAAATTCTGGGCAGCAAAAGTAATGTTCACACAGTACAGTTCGGGATGGCCAAACTGAAACTGACACGACAAATGTTTTCGATATTTAGTGACAGCGTAATCTAAATAGCGATTCGTTATAAATCGAAGTAAACATACCATGGCTGGAACAAGCGGTTGCCCTGTTCGTTTGTTAAAGTAAGTTGTTTAATGTCAAACTTACAAACGTTTTTCTTCTTCTTTTGACCAGCTTGTATGTACAGGTAGAGTAATGATCGGTAACCGTAGGTATGATGACTGACGCTGTTGAGCTACAGAGGAATTTAATTTCCTCCTTAGGATCTGTGGAGGAGCATTGTTCTAGCAGTAACGTGATTCCAGAGATCATCCAAAACGTGCTCTGTAGGATGCGCGGGAGGATCTGTCTAAATCATTGTCTGTTGCTGACATTCGTTCCAGAGACGAGCCGTATATTATTGAACGTTGTTGTCGTCTAACATGAATTCACCATCCGATGTCAATTTCCTGCCGTTATTCCAATTTTTGAGGCTTGCACATGGTAGACAGTCAACCAGCATACAACTAATATCACTTTCTCCGGTACCTGTCTCATTCCGATGAGCACTTCGTCATTTACTACAAGATGGACAGGAAATCTGTGTAGGAGGTACGTCTTCGAATCCTATAAGTTCTGGAGGGACTGACAAGGACGATTATGATTTACGTACGGTTGACGTCAAGCTCATGACAGACGTTACACAAACTCTCAGTGGTTAAGAATGGAGAAGAAATAGGCTGTATCCTCTTGAAGGTAACCATCCCAGCATTTACCTTAAAGGTTTGATGAAACCGCGGAACAAATATTTGGTTGATCGGACAGGGATCTGAATATCTACACCTTCCTAATACTAGATCAGGACCTTAGCCACCACGCCATCTACAGCTGTGTGTAAATTTCATTCTGAGTGTTGACTGCTTTATGCGTTTGTGTTTTGTGATACTAAGAAGGAGATAGGAGCCCAGTTTAGAATTATCCTAGACAAAACGTTGAATTAGCCGAGCGGTCTAGGGCGCTGCAGTCATGGACTGTGCGGCTGGTCCCGGCGGAGGTTCGAGTCCTCCCTCGGGCATGAGTGTGTGTGTTTGTCCTTAGGATAATTTAGGTTAAGTAGTGTGTAAGCTTAGGGACTGATGACCTTAGCAGTTAAGTCCCATAAGACTTCACACACATTTGAACAAAACGTTGAAACAGCCTAAACATCACACATTCCCTGGCACATGTACCAGACACTCAGACGTTAATCGGGTTCGCGGACTTAATCCATCCGGCCGTTGTGACCGAGCGGCTCTAGGCGCTTCAGTCCGGAACCGCGCTGCTGCTACGGTCGCAGGTTCGAATCCTTCCTCGGGCATGGATGTGTGTGCTGTCCTTAGGTTAGTTACGTTTAAGTAATTCCAAGTGTAGGGGACTGATGGCCTCAGATGTTAAGTCCCATAGTGCTCAGAGCCATTTGAACCATTTGAACTTAATCCATGTCTGCCTTACTTCCCTTCGTCGTAAGTTAGGAAAGATATAAGAGCAGGTTGAGTTTACCATTACACTGGTACCTAAATAACCATCAAAAGTTACTCATAGTTGCAGGTGCATAGCCTTGGAAGTTTCTGCGTCTACTTACAGATGTACCACATCCATCACAGACCTTGCCTCATCCAAATGCACGCCGCTCATGAATCCGGCAGATGATAATGGGTCCCGACATCTCACCAAGTAGTAACTCGTTTATCGTGCCTTAATAAGCTGAACGAACAGTAGTGTGAGAAAAGACCGGTTCTCCACAGAGGCGCAGACCACTGTAAGCGTTCTCCCCTGCAACGACTACGTTAACAAAGTCATCTGTGATTATGTTGTACACTGCTGGTAATTGTAGAAAAGGCATCTGTGTTTAGGATGGATTTACGGCTATTAATCTCTCGACTTCACGGTAGCAAATCTGATCATCGGCGCCAGTCGCTCCCATCGTACATCGTTGGCTGAACTTTCTTGCTGTCGAACTTCTGGTAGTCAACTGTTAGCACCGTTTTTGAACAACAGAAGGATTAATACATGACGTCTTTTTTATTTACCTTGTCTCCAGTCTGCCAACTGACATACTTGACAATGTGTCAGGCAAATGATTCATTTAAACATATCCACAATGTCAATAACACCTGTCCCACAACACTGGATTATTATTAAATATCCACATGTCTGCTATGTGCAGGTAAGTCTAAACAATCGTTGCGCCGTGGTATCCTGCCACATTAAAAAATATATATATATGGTTTCGTTTACATATTTGTTGTGCAGGTATCAAATGTTAATTGCACAGCAAAAATGTTCGCATACTTTGCACACTTCCATTTGTTATCTTGAACGAATTGGTAAAAACTAGTTTTGTTATCCTAGGTGTTCTCCGATTTGTTGGAGCGTCTTGTAACTGATAAATACTTGACGTAAATGTTGTCGGCACGTGAATTTTTGCTTAACAAAAAAAAAGAAGTACTGGAATGCAAACGTAGAGAGTCCATCAATAAAATATAGATCTTAGTCATTCTGGGTTACGTTATAAATCAAAAAAGGGTTTTAGTTCTGTTTTCTGTGAAATGAAATGACTACGTATCACTTTTTCTTGATTCAATAAAAACCTTCTGAAAAACTAGGATTTTCCAATTAAGTTACTGTGCTTAAACGTCAGCAGACCTAAACTGTACTAGCCATCACCAGCTAATCCGTTACTGCATATCGTCGACTTGCAGTTTTCGGGTACTCCTTTTGCTCAAGCCACATTTTGTTTCCTCATTTTCCTGATTTATAATTTTGTATCGTGTCTGCAGAGTCATGTAGCATTCAGTGAGTAAGGCAGTACTGCAGAATGCAAGCAGTCGGGAGGAAGATTTCAGTTCCCACGCTGGCTGAAGCAGCCCATGCACCATATGGCGTTGCCGGTGTACTGCGCCGTCAGGCGATGTAGCTAGATATGCGAACGCCCTTTACGTCAGCAGCGACGTAAACGGAGGGAAAGCACGGTTCTTCTGGCGCGAAGCAAGTTCCCTAGGTTAATAAATATTTGTTAACGAAAGTCGCTTTTTTCAATACAGATATTACGAGAAGTAAGTACTTCCAGAATGTGAATTTCACTCTGCAGCGGAGTGTGCGCTGATATGAAACTTCCTGGCAGATTAAAACTGTGTGCCGGACGGAGACTCGAACTCGGGACCTTTGCCTTTCGTCGGCAAGTGCATTTGTCCGCGAAAGGCAAAGGTCCCGAGTTCGAGTCTCGGTCCGGCACACAGTTTTAATCTACCAGGAAGTTTCAAGTAAGTACTTTCTTACAACAATATCACAACGCCAGAAATCGAAAATATTGTAAAAGAAAGAATAAATTTTCAGCTTACGAAAATGTTGCAATGGCTACGAAATATTGCGCGTCTAAGTATGACTTTCGGGCCGCGCCACAGTGTTCAGTTGCCAATAGAATCCTATCCGATCTAATTCTGTTGTAAGACCACGTTCTCATGATATTGTTAGTTTTCGGTTAATCATTAACTGTGTCGATATTACCAGTTTACGATGTTTAGCTAATAAATACATCACAATGGCGTCCGTTTTGAATGTTATTCCGAATAATATAACGTCCCACTTAGTCACTTAGAATCACAGGAAGTAGAATTGCACTTTACAGAGAACCCGACTATGCTGATATTGCTTCTGCGAGGGACGTGAACTTCGGGAACTCCTCGGCAAAACAGGTAGAAAGAAACCTACACGATGACTGACTAAGGAAGTCTACGGATGGATTGTCTTAATCTCTGCGAAACTACAATAGAAAAGCACGACCAGTCGTACTGTACGCCTCTTATTTCATCCTCTACGGACTCGCTGTCTAAAGTGAGACATTTCTGGAGCTTTAGTACCAGTGCCGGAGCTCCTTACGTAATAACGTAGCGTAAAATCTTTGACTTACATGTGTCAAAAAAGTTAATCGTATTTCATAATTGAAAATTTTCAAAATGAAGACCTTCACTGATAGGCTCTGTACTGCTTCATAGCACGTAAAACGTTGCAGAACAACCAAATGCAAGGAAGCAATGTGGCCCATACGCGGAAGTTTAGGAATCTGTGGAAAACGGCAGTCTAAGAAAAAAAATTGTAAACATTTGGTAGGATCTTATGAGACCAAACTGCGTAGGTCACTGTCCCTAAGCTTACACACTACTTAATCTAACTTAAGCTAACTTACACCATGGACAACACACACACCCATGCCCGAGGGAGGACTCGAACATACGACGGGGCGAGCCGCGCGGACCGTGATAAGACGCCTGAGACCCCGCGGCTGTCCAGCGAGGCGGCAGTCTAAGAACCCGATCATTCGGGACAGTGGTTTGAAGCCGGATAACGTGAAGAATCTTGTGATTGGGAAGATTAGTGCCTAGTAAGGTCCTGCTTCGATTTTACAGAACGAAGAAGATCGATTCGATGTCGATAAACCTGACTTCCACCCGGGAGGGCGCCAGGACAGACACACAGACTTGCAGCAGAGGCGCATGCGCGGGCTCTAGTAATGCCAGCGCAAGGACCGCGCATGCGCCGGCGGGATCTGAAATAGAGGAGCTCAGTGGTAGCGTCGTAAATCAGCTATCTTAGAGCTCACTGTGGCTTCTTTTTAATAGCTAATAGGTGGCAACTTCGGTTACACGAGAAATCAATCAGTCTAATCTAAAAGCCGTAAATTCAACTAAAGACCTGGGTATTACAGTTACGAACAGCTTAAATTGGAAGGAACACATAGAAAATGTTGTGGGGAAGCCTAACCAAAGACTGCGTCTTATTGGCAGGACACTTAGAAAGCGTAACAGACCTACTAAGGAGACTGCCTACACTACGCTTGTCCGTCCTCTTTTAGAATACTGCTGCGCGGTGTGGGATCCTTACCAGGTAGGACTGACGGTGTGCATCGAAAAAGTTCAAGGAAAGGCAACACGTTCTGTATTATCGCGTAATATGGGAGAGAGTGTCACAGAAACGAGACAGGATTTGGGCTGGAAATCATTAAAAGAAAGGCGTTTTTGGTTGCGACGGAATCTTCTCACGAAATTCCAATCACCAACTTTCTCCTCTGAATGCGAAAATATTTTGTTGACACCGAACTACATGGGGAGGAGCGATCACCACGACAAAATAGGGGTAATCAGAGCTCGTACGGAAATATATAGGTGTTCATTCTTTCCGCGCGCTATACGAGATTGGAATAATAGAGAATTGTGAAGGTGGTTCGATGCTCCCTCTTCTAGGCACTTAAATGTGATTTGCAGAGTATCCATGTAGATACAGATGTAGAGATGACTGATATAGCTGGAGTCTGAAAGTTTGGCTTTTATCACAATCATTTGGCTTCTTTCTTGTCTTTTTTCTTAACTATAGGAAAGCATTTAAACATTTAATTCACGTAAATTAAAGGAAAACTCTTTGCATTGAACTACGATTTCGAAAGACGCTTTAAAATCCCATGAAAAAGAACTATTAGACTGAATTAAAAAGCACAAGAAAGAAAAGTTCCGTTGTGAGTTCCAGCATACATCTGCATCTAACTTACATGGCTACTCTGCAAATCGCTCTTAAGTGATGGCAGAGGGTTCAGCGAACCACCTTTACAATAATTCTCTATTATGTCTTTCTGTGCCAACTCTGATTTCGCTTATTCTATTATGATGGTCGTTTCTCACTCTGTAGGTCGGCGGTAACAACATATTTTCGCATTCGTAGGAGAAAGCAGGTGACTGAAATTTCGTGAAAAGATCCCACGCAACGAATAACGTCATTTACTTTAATGATATATACCCAAAATACTGTGCCTTGTCCGTGACACATTTCTCGAAAATACAAAAGGTGCTGTCCTTCTCTGAACTTTGTCGATGTACTCCGTTAATCCTACCTGGTAAGGATCCCACATTACGCAGTAGCACTCTAAAAGAGGAAGGACAAGTGTAGTCTAAACGGTCTCTTTAGTAGACCTGTTGCATCTTCTAAGTCTTCTCCCAATAAAACGCAGTGTTTGGTTCGCGTGCCCCACAGCATCTTCTGTATATCTTTTCCAATTTGTATTGTTCGTAATTGCATTTTCTAGGTATTTAGTTGAATTTACGGCCTTTCGATTTGACTGATTTATCCTGTAACCGAGGTTCAACCGATTCCTTTTAACACTCATGTGGATTACTTCACACTTTTCATTATCTAGGGTCAATTGCCAATTTTCACAGCATACAGATATCTTATCTAAATCATTTTGCAATCGGTTTGGCACTTCTGACGACTTTACTAGATGATAAACGACAGCATTATCTGCAAACAGCCTAAGACGGCTGTTGAGATTGTCTCCTACAGCGCTTGTATTGATACGGAAAAGCAGAGGACCCCTGATACTGCTTTGGGGAACGCTATAAATCACTTCTATTTTACTCGATGAGATTCCGTCTATTACATCGAACTGTGACCTCTCTGACACGAAATCACGAGTGCAGTCACACAACTGAGACGACATACCATAAGTGCGCACTGTGTTTAAAGTCGCTTGTGAGGTATGGTGTCTAAAGCCTTCTGCAAATCTAGAAATGCGGAATCAGTTGGAAATCCCTTGCCGATAGCACTCCCTGGGAATAAAGAGCTAGTTGTCATTAACAAGAACGATGTTTTCTAAATCCGTGTTGACTGTGTGTCAATAGATCGTTCTCTTCGAAGTAATTCATAATGTTTGAATACGAAACATGTTCCAAAATCCTGCTGCGTATCGGAGTTAATAATATGGGCCTGTAATTTGGTTTATTACTCCTATTGCCTTTCTTGAATATTGGTGCAACTTTCCAGTCTTTGGGTACGAATTTTTCGTCGCGCGAGCGGTCGTATATGATTGTTAAGTATGGAGCATGCTCTGAAAGAAACCTAACTGGTCTGTAGTGTGGACCGGAAGTATTGCTTTTATTAAGTCGAGTTGTTACACTCCTCCCACGACATCTACTTCTAAGTTACTCATGTAGACAGCTATTCGTGATTCGAATTCTCGAATATTTACTTCGTCTTTTTTGGTGAAAGAATTTCGGAAGGCTGTGTTTAGTAACTCTGCTTTGGCAGCACTGTGATAGATAGCATTTCCATTACTATCGCGTAGAGAAGGCATTAATTATGTCTTGCCACTAGCATATTTTATAAACGACCAGACTCTATGAATTTTCTACCAGGTTTCGAAACAAAGTGGAAATCGTCTGCGGTTGATGCCCGTGTTAAATTTCGAGCCTCTGTAAAAGATCACCTACCTTGGGGGTTTTTTCTTTCGTTTAAATTTCGCATACTTTTTTCGTAGTACCTGCAACAGTGTTCTGACATGTTTTGTGTACCGTGAGCAATCGGACCCGTATTTTTTAAATTTATTTGCTATAAATCTCTCAGTTTCTGTGATACTATTTCTTTGAATATAAGTCACATATGCTCTATATTTACTTTGTTAATTTGGAATCAGTAGAGATTGTCTCTCAGGAAGGCGCCAGGCGAATTTATCTGCTTTTTTGTGATTTTTCGTTTATTTTTGGTGGATTTGGGAGTTACGGTATTGAGTCTCGCTACGAAAACCCTGTGTTCACTAATCCCTGTATGCATTTTGATGATCGTTGTTAGCTCAGGATTATTTGTAGCTATGAGATCAAGTATGTTTTCACAACCGTGTACGATTCAAGTGGGCTCATGAACTAACGGCTCGAATTAATTTTCAGAGAATGCATTTAGCACAGTTCCGGAAGATGTTTTGCGTTTACCTTCGGATTTAAACATTTATTTTGGTCAACATATCTAGGGTACATTGATGTTGAAATGCATGAGTCAGGTACGCGTTTGAAATTAGTTTCAAGATTTCTTTGAAGCTTTGAGCAATTTTGTCATCTGAGTTATGAGGTCGGTAAAAAGAACTTTCTACTTCAATTTCGCTACAAGATAAACGACTTCTAACAGCAACAAACAAACCACCGCCAACTGTATTAAACCTATCCTTTCAGAACATCGTTAGGTCCTTTGCAAAATACCTCGAGCTTTAGCCAGCTTTCAGAGCCTGTAACAATTTGAGCTTCAGTGTTTTCTATCAGCGCTTCTTGCTCAGATACTTCCTCAACACAGCCACAATATTTTACAGCTATTATACCGATAAATAAATAAACGTCGTGTTACTAGGGCCTGCCGTCGGGTAGACCGTTCGTCGGGTGCAAATCTTTCGATTTGACACCACTTCGGCTACTTGCACGTCGATGGGGATAAAATGTTGATGATTAGGATAACATAACATCCAGTCCATGAGCGGGGAAAATCTCCGACCCAGCCGGGAATCGAACCCGGGCCCTTAGAATTGACATGCTGTCACGCTGACCACTTTTTCTTTGTTTTTTTCATTTTGTTCGATATAGTTCGTTGCATTTGGTCTGAGCGGACGTCAAAAGACATCCGTTCAAGCTGATAGTTGATTCCTTGACTCAGTTGTTTTTTTATTACAGAGAGCACGCAGCCCTCTGACCGAGCACGTTGAGCTACTGTGCCGGCTACCACTCAGCTACCTGGGGCGGACGTCATACCAATGGTTCCTAGGTCTACATTCTTCTTATGCTCGACCTGCAACCTTTGAGACTGAAGCCTTTTTTGTGTTTCTCTTGGACCCTCTAACCTAAAAAACGCCCAGTCCACGCCACAGAGCTCCCGCTACCCGTGTAGCCGCATCCTAGGAGTAATGGACTCCTTACCTTTTTAGTGGAACTCAAAACTGCACCACACTATGGCTCAACTCGAGGAATCTACAGCCCACATGGTCGTTGAACCTTCTGAGCAGACCTTTCACTCGTCTCTGTATCAGAGGTCCGCATTCGGTTCTGTCGACTGTGCCACAGATGGTGAACTCTACTTTCATCTCGCAAGTATGACTGGCAGCCTTTACCACTTGAGATGGCCACTTGAAAACAGAGAGAATCTCTTCTGATCCAAAGAAACACACATTATCAATACCAACATGAGCATCACCAGCAGCTGACTGCACCCTATGCTTTTCGAGGCATCATTAAGAATCCATTCCATATCTGAAATGATTCCACTCTGTACGCACACAGAGTGCACGCTGGCTTTTTCCCCCTCTTGGCAGCCATGTCCCTTAGGGGCCTAACTTTGGAGCTTCCAACTACTATTAATTCCACCCTCTGTGACTGCCCAGATCTTATAGGTTTAGGGGTTTCCTCTGAAACAGGACAAGCAACTGCATCTGGTTGGGAGAGATTGTCAGCCACTGATAGAACCTGAAACATGATCATCAGACTAACTGGAGTGGCCTTTAAGTTCATCCTCCTGGGAAGTTTTCATAGCCTGCCATGACCTGAGCCGACTTCCTACATGACCACAGGTGAGGAGTCAATCTCAATGGCAGCAGTAACTGCGCTGGCCACCTGTGCAGACCAACCAGCGGACTCATGGCTCATGCTGGACGTCTGTTGGATCCCCACAGGTGACCCACAACAGTGATGCCCATCCACAGCAGCCTCAAGCTATATAACCGAAGCCAACACAGCCTGGAGCTGAGAGCGAAGTAACTCAGCTCACATGCGGCGACCATAGCTGCCATCTACACAGAAGACGGTGGAAAACTACACTACACAGAGAAACAAACGACTAACGATACATGCTATGGAACTCTGCTGTAGGCACTAAGGAAAACGCAAGACGTATGTTTAGTAAATTACATCAGCACAAAAGGACTGAAAAACGAATTTACCAAAGAACACATAATTCGCTACCGGTTAGGAACTCATAAAATGTCACAAAATCTGTTACTTCTGTCTTTCTGCTGTTGTTCAGATGGCGGCTGCTGCCTGACATACGTAAGATCAGAAATACAACTGTCAAGCATAAACAGTTGAGAGTGTTGCTGGAAACACTATTGCAGCTGATATAAGCAAAGTATTGCAACTTCACAATAATGATAGAAACTCTTCAGAGCGAAGCATACTTGATTTATGCAATAAAAATGAAGAGTCATACATGTTTCTGGGTACTGTGTGAGCCAGTCTGGAACCGCGCGACCTCTACGATCGCAGGTTAGAATCCTGCCTCGGGCATGGATGTGTGTGATGTCCTTAGGTTACTTAGGTTTAAGTAGTTCTAAGTTCTAGGGGACTGATGACCCCCGATGTTGAGTCCCATAGTGCTCAGAGCCATTTGAACCATTTTGTGGGAGTCAGCACCGACACAAACAAGGAAGGAGAGCAGTTGTGATGGCTGGTAGCAGGAATCCAAAATCACCAGTAAAAACCACTTTCAAATTATTACACTTTATTTCTACAAAGAAGAGAGCTGCAGAGTGAAAATCTCATTCTGGAAACACCCCCCAGGATGTGGTTAAGCCATGTCTCCGCAATATCCATTCTTTCAGGAGTGCTAGTTCTGCAAGGTTCGCAGGAGAGCTTCTGTAAAGTTTGGAAGATAGGAGACGTGGTACTGGGAGAAGTAAAGCTGTGAGGACGGGGCATGAGTCATGCTTGAGTAGCTCAGATGGTAGAGCACTTGCTCACGAAAGGCATAGGTCCCGAGTTCGAGTCTCGGTCTGGCATACAGTTTTAATCTGCCATGAAGTTTCATATCAGCGTACATTCCGCTGCAGAGTGAAAATCTCATTCAAGAGAGCCATTACTGAACTTGTTGCGTCTCTGTGTCTCCATGTGCAGTTACTTATGTCGACTATTAATAATCGCTGAACGCAGGCTACGTAACATCTTTCTATTAATAAGTGCTGATGCTCTCGAAGACTGCGACCGAACTGGGGTCGGCCAGCGACGAGTGGCTGGTTAAATCAGCTTTGACAGCAGGTGGTGAACTCTGTCTTTCTGGAAGTGTGGCGCTGCCGACTCTTTCCATTGGTGTTCAGGTGAGGGCCTCCTTGATGACGTTTCGCGATGCTACCTTGGCCGATGTGTAGTCGATGCTTCAGCACTGCGCAATACACTTCACAGTTGCAATAATGTGCCACCAACTGGACTGAGAAGAGGAACTCCAAACTTCTATTTAGTGCAGTAGTTTGCTAAGTGTAAGAAATAACGAAATATTACAATGCGGATGTTGAGAACTTTGCCCTGTAAATACTTAGCAAAAACATTATTTATGCTTTTATTGGGAGAAAAACGAAGCTGTGGGAAAGAAACTAATGTGAATCTGTTTATTTAATTACATTTTTGCGTTTGATAATTCAGATCGTGTTTATACATCCATAGTTAACTGTTAGTACTACTATAATGTCCAGCACATAGCAAATTAAGAAGTCTGCTGGTCTGCTGCACAGTATTATTATTGCAGAACTAAAACTAAACAATAATAGACCGTATTCTATTGCAACTTTTTTTCTTACTTTTCCTTGTAGACACTTTCAGATTATTTTTATTTGCAGAGTTGGCAACACTGCTCAACGTGCCTTCGCCAGCATACAGTGTGAAATGGTCACACACAAGACCCTGGGCCGAAATGATACGGCGACAACCTACTGACATCTGGCAAGTACATCAACATTGGATGTTATGTTTTCTTAAGCTTTTCCATCGCCCTTGTGCACCAACTACATACTTCACGCTAAAACTTTTGTACGTCCTTCTATAAAAGCTGTAACCCAATTTTCTTCCCATTCAATTACTACTTGTGTTTTTTATATAAACTTCACTAATGTTCATATGTATTACACGTCTTCTGCACATAGAAAGTGAATCACTGCACTTACGTTAACTCCACAAGATTTTCGGTTAACCATTGAATTTAGATAAGCTTATCTCGTGTACGCGAATATCGCCTATCACATAGCTCCACCGTCCGTATTTCAAAGCGACACTTACGTAAAAAGGAAATACTACACATCTTAATCACACCTTTGCTACACATTTGATTTCCATCGACAGTCGACATTTATATGAACAGAAAACTTCGCTGCAAAAGTCATCATTCATATGTGAATGTTCAATGTTTGTTCCTGTACGTGATATTTATAACAGCAAAGTTATTTACTAACTTAACACTTTATCTACGGGAAATTAGGCGTAATGTAACACTTCCAGAAATACAACGTGAAAACTCTATTCAGAAATTTATCATTCTTCGGTTTCTGTTCCTCTAATAGCCGTGTTTGCAGATTAATCTAAAGCATTTATTATTAGTCCACCTAATTTTCACATCCTCCTGTAGCACCACATCTCAGTAGCTTCTATTCTATTCTATTCCGGTTTTCCCACAGTCGATGGTTCTATACCATACAATGCTGTGCATTCTTAGGATTTTATTCCTGAAATTAAGACCTGTGTTTAAGACTAGTAGACTTCTCTTGGCCAAGAATGCCGTTTTTGTCAGTGCTACTCCGCTTTTTATGTCCTCATTGCTGCGTCCATCATGGATTGTTTTGTGCCTAGATAGCAGAATTCCTCTGCTTCGTGATCCCAGATTATGATGTTAATTTTTCCGCTGTTCTCATTTCTGCTACTTCTCATTACTTTCGTCATTCTGCGATTTGCCCTGAGTCCATATTCTGCAATCATTAGACTATTCATTTTATTCAGCAGATCATGTAGTTCTTCTTCACTTTCGCTGAAGATAGCAATGCCATCAGTAAATCTTATTATTGACATCCTTTCATCTCGAATTTTAATTCCACTCTTTTACGTTTTTATTTCTGTCATCGCTTCTTCGATGTATAGACCGAACAGTAGGGGCGAAAGAGCACAACCATCTCTTATACTTCTTTAGGAAGCATGTGTGAAGATTTTGTGAGGAAGCATTTCAAGTTTGAATTCATGTCCTCGGATGTCACCAGGATGCTTCTAAAAAACAGTGACATAGGGATTTAGACTTGCTCTACTTCAGTTTGCTGCGAAGCATGGAGGTAATCAGACTCGTGCATTTTCTCACGATTTTCAGATGTCATATTTGCACTCAAATTATTCTCACATTGCTGTCTAGGATGCGTGACTTTGCTGAGGAATCGCGTTTTCACTCTGTGACAAACTGTTACACGTTAATGTCTTGACCACTTACGTCAACATGTAGTTTTCCAGCTGAGAGGTTGATCACTGCGTCTCATTTAAAATGTCGGTTCCTAGAATGAATTCAGTGGTCTGATTCTACAGAATCAGGATCACACGTAACACCATCACTTAGCCTGTTTTAAACTGAAGTAGAACCTGTTTTTTTAACAGGTTTGCATTTGGGTGCACTGCTCTCATAATCGTAGATCTGCTAACAGGAAATGTTGATAAATTTTGTTGCACACTGACACATTCAAATGGGTCAGCAGATGCAGCGCTTAGCTGCACTCCAGTGTCAAGAACGGCTGTCAAGGTAATCTATTACTGTAGTTTTTACTGCAACGTTCTGCATGTTTATCACATCCGCCTTGCTCCAGGCACAACTCATCCCTTACGCTCGTGCCTTCACTGCAGCTTGCCAAAAGCACCTCTAGTGTTGCCTGAGACCAGCACAGAGGGGCACCTCCGTCTCTCAGTTAGTGTGTTGATTCATTGTGAGTAGCCCCTTAATGAACTTCGGTAAGATTACTTCATGCTCACCGCTCCTGAACTGGTATTCTCTCTGTCAGTGGGTCGGCTTTGTCACTGACAGTTCTACTGCGATAATTTTGGTTATGGAGAGGCAGGGAGCTCCACAATGTCAGCAACCACAGCTTTTCCTGAAGTTGTCGGGGGAGGGACAGACTTAAACACAACTGCAGAAGCACAAGTGCAGGGACACACACAGGTATTATTGCCGACACTAGCAGCCTCTGTTTGTGTAGCAGCGTCAGCTTTCCGCGTGGGATGTTTAACAGCTGAAGGAGGTGCCAAAATACTGGGGCATTAATAATAATAAAGGATGGGGCCCCTCCACGCCCGCACCAACGTGGTGACCAAACCAAAAGTTCTACTGTCACCTCCGTAAACATGTTAGTTTTTGAATCAGGCGTCACAGGATGCAGGCTGTGATGTTATCCATGCGTCTGGGTAAGATTACTCATTAACATGGTCCATCAGGAGATAGAAGTGGTCGAAAACGATCGAAGGGTAGCGGTTGTAAGAGCAGAGGAAAAAAAGTACCAAGGCCAGCGCCAAGGGAAAAAAACCTCTGCGACAGTAGGACGGGTAGTAAGGGCAGTAGCGGCTTGCTAGCTGCGACAGAGCATGCAAGGTGAGGGAAGGTTAGCATGAGGTATCGTGCATCGTTACCTATGTGCTGCGTGGTCGTTAGCTGGGTCAGTCCGGGTGCTGCGACTGGGCTCGCTTGTAGTCTCCTGGGCCGGCCGCAGTGGCTTCCTCCCTGTAACATAAAGAGTCCGGCGCGGCAACGCATGCGTTGCTGTTAGGCCCTCTGCTGCGCCTTGTCGTCAGTGACTTGGTGCAGCTTCATCAGGCTGGTGCAGAACGGCGGCGATCGGCTACCGTTCAGCGTCCTCCTCTACTGCACGGCGCAGGACTTCTGCATTGCAGCTAGCCGCTCCGCTTGTTCAGTGAGCTGCGCCGCTTCAGCGTTGGAGAAATGTATGCCGTTCGCTCTCGCTGTCGCGATGATGGACGCTCCCGCAGCGGTCGGCATCGCCACCGGTTCCGCTGGGGCAGTGGTTGTCTTCTTCTTTACGCCTCTCACCTGCGGTGCTGCTGGGACAACCGCTGGGATAGGCGCGCGAGCGTCCTTCTGCGAGGTCGCAGGAGGAGTGTTCGCGGGTACGACTGCGCTGAGGCCTTGGGCGAAGACTGCTCGCAGTTGCCTCAGGGCCTCTTCCTTCTCTGCAGCCACGGCGGCTGCGAAGGCAGCCCTCTCCGCCGCCATGACGGCTTTGAGGGCTGCTGTGGCCTCCATCACGGCGGTGCCGAGTTCGAGGTCACATCTCTTCACGGGAGAGCGAGCTGCGTCCTGGCTGCCCGTTTCCGAGCGGCCGTCCCCGCCCCTGGCAGGTGGATCTGCTGCTGCGCCGTCCCTCAGCTGCGCCGGGCTGTTCTGCGCCCTACGCCGTTTCCGGCGTCGTCTTCTCTTCTGCTGCTGCGTCGGTGCGGCCGCGGCCGCTTCGCCGCCCCCAGCACGGTTGCGGCTTGAGAAAGCCGCACAACCGCGCCAACTGGCGACGTGCGGGCCGCCACACCGGACACAAGTCGGCAGAGCGTTGCTGCCGCGGTCGCAGGCGCGGCTGTCGTGCTCACCTGAGCACTTGACGCACCGCGCCGCGTTGCGGCAATACTTCGCAACATGGCCCTCGCCCTGGCACCTGAAGCACTGGGGCTGAGGGTCCATGGCGGTCGGGAGAGCCTCCGTCGTAACCGGGAAGCCCAGCAACTTCCGCAAGTCGAAGATGTCGCTCCCGCCGTCGACCGTTTGCACGGTCACGGTATAGAGCGGCGCCCTCTTCCTGTTGGTCCGGTTGTGCAACCTTGCGGCTGCATTACCAAACCCGGCTCGCAGCAGCCCTTCCCGGACCGCTGCCTCGTCACAGCACCAAGGCAACCCCCTGAGGAGTGCCTTAGTCGTCTTCATCCTTCCTACGGAAGGTGCCTTCTCACGCGCCGGCGGCGCGTCGACGATGTGGTCGGCCACTGCGACCTTGATCGCCCTGTGGTCGGCCACGTTTGCGGCTCGAACGCAGATCAGCGAGTCTGTGTCGACAGACTCGTAGACCACCTCGTTCCGAGCGCAATTCGTCATGGTGTCGAACAGCGCTGTCCACCCGCCTTTGCACTTGACGTACAAAGGGGGGACAGGCCGCGACTCGTCTTCTCGGGAGTTCCTTGCACGGCCGGCAGACTCGGTGAGTTGCACAACCGAAGGACCCTTCGTAGCGGCAGGTTTCCTCTGCGCACCCTTCTTTCCCATGCTGCGAGGCGCGGAACACGACAATTTGCACGCGTTGTAAAAACAACGCACGACAATTTGCTCTCCGCGGCGCCCACAGCACAGAAAACCTCTTCACGAGCTCTCAACGGGCGAGTAAGCGAAGCGCGCAACGGCAGCGATGCGCTCGCCTCGCCAGCTCAGGCCAATACTGGGGCAGATACACGCTGCAGTCCCGACTCCAGACAGGGTGAGGTCCAGCGCAATTCACACACTTTAATGGAGATGAATGGACGCCGTCATGGGCGACCTGACCGCACTTGCCACAGGTGGCTTCTCCACGACACCCAAGAGTAGTATGCCCAAAGCGCTGGCATTTGTAACACCGCATTGGGTTGGGTACGTAAGGCTGCACACTTAAGCGAAGGAAAACTGCCTTAATATGCTCGGGGAGTTTCGTGCTATTAAATGTCCGGATAAAGGAGTCGGACTTAACAAGAACTCCATCCACTCTCTTCATGATATTTTGCACATTAACTATTCCTAAAGGAGCCCAGTCATCTTTCAGTTCCTCTTTGGGAATGTCCGCCAGATCCCTGCACGTCACAACACCTTTGCTGTAATTCAAGGTGGTGTGTAGCTCAGTTTCGATGGCATATTCCCCAAGGGATTGCGCGTTCGGGAGATTCTTAGCTTGTTTGGATGTAGCGGTTTCCACCAACAGCCTCCCATTACGCAATCGTTTAACAGATTACAAACTGTGAGCAATGCCCTCGAGCCCTTTTTGAATATAGAAAGGTGAAACTTTCTCAAAGCTGCCCTCTTTCCTTTTAACGATTAAAAACTCGTTCTGACTGCCAGCATGTGTTCTGTCTTGATACCATGAGATTTGGCTCCTGAGTCAGGAGGACTGGCTACTCGTGCCCTCTTGTTGGATTGGGTGTTGGAACCTACCAGCGGCCCACCCTTTCCGTTGGGAGGAGGCAAAGATGATTTCGAAGGATCCATCTCGGTCCCACGAGCAGCTAGGGAAGTCCACCTAGAAAGAGCACCGCGTGCCTTATATAACTGAGGTGCGGCAGGTTCCCCAGAGGCTGCCCGCTAACGACTGTTCCACCTCAAACAGCCATGCATCTCATCAGTGCGCAGCACACCTTGAGATTGAGGTTTTTTTTTATAGAGGTTTATTCCATCCTCGCGATGCGGGCGGTCAAGCCAAGTTCCCCACTCCCTGAGACACACAACGTTCCACCGCCGCGCCACACGGTGGTCGCTGAAGCATGTCCAGAGCTTACGGTGACAGGGGACTGGCGGCGCTTACCAGTCCCCAGTCCCCAGCCCAGGAACCCCGGGGTCGCCAAACCCCGTACTCAGCAAATGAGTGCCGATCCCCTGGGGGCACGCTACTTCTGCAGGTGCAGTTAGTCACGTAATAGTGCAGAGAGGCTGTGCGGGTGAACAATACCATTAGCCCCCACAGGTGCGTGGTTTGTTACTAGGCGGAACTCTACACAGTATAATTATAAAAATAGTCTTTCAACAGAAGACATACCGTTATTAAACAACGAAGGCAGTTAAGGTATCTAGAAACAAACGAGAAATGCCTCTGCTATGATTTACTTTAGTTTTATCATCTCATAAATTCTTACCTGTAGCAGAACAATAGATTACTGCGTCCCTGAGCATATAACACTATTGAAGTACAGCTCTTAGGCATACAACTGCGTTCTGCTCATTGTCATGCCAGTGCCAGAAAAGGGCGGGACGGAAGACTAAAAAAGTCTGACATTATGACAGACAAATAGTACAAGAAAAATGAAAGAAGTTTAGGAAGACATGAGGCAATACTGACCTACGACTTATCTAAGAAGATAGGTTAAGGAAAGGCAAACCTACTTTTATGGCATTTATAGGCTTTTGACAATGTGGATTTTAGCACTCTGTTACAAATTCTGAAAGCAGCAAGGGTAAAATACAGTGAGCGACAGGCTATTTAAAACTTGTACAGAAACCAGATGGCAGTTATAAGTCGAGGGACAAGAAAGGAAAGCTCTGATTGAGATGGGAGTTAGACAGGGTTGTAGCCTATCCCAGATGTTATTCAATCTGTACGTCGAACAAGCAGTGAAAGAAACCAAAGAAAAGTTTGGAGTAGGAATTAAAGTTCAGGGAAAAGATGAAAAAACTTCGAGGTTTGCCAATGACACATTAATTGTGTCACAGGCGGTAAATGACTTGGTAGGGTAGTTGAACGGAATGGTCAATGTCTTGAAAGAACACTATAAGATTAAGATCAACAAAAGCAAAACAAGAATAATAAAACGTAGTAGAAGTAAATCAGGTGATGCTGGGGGAAGTAGATAAGGAAACGAGACTCTTAAAGTAGCAGATGAGTTTTGCTATTTGGACAGCAAAGAGAGTATATAAAATGTTGACTGACAATGCGAAGAAAAGCATTTCTGAAGAAGAGAAATATGTAAACTTTAGATTTAGGTGTTAGGAAGTCTTTTCTGAAAGTACTTGTCTGGAGTGTAGGCATGTATGGAAGTGAAACGTGGACGAAAAACAGTTTAGACAAGAAGAGAATAGCTTTCGAAATGTAGTGCTACAGAAGGATGTTGAAGATTATATGGGTAGACCACATTACAACTAAAGAGGTAACGAATAGAGTTGGGGGGGAGAAGAAATCTCTGGCACAGCTTGGCCAAAAGAAGGTTGGTTCAAATGGCTCTGAGCACTATAGGACTTAACTTCTGAGGTCATCAGTCCCCTAGAACTTAGAACTACTTAAACCTAACTAACCTAAGGACATCACACACATCCATGCCGCTGGTCGAGGTGGCCGTGCGGTTCTAGGCGCTACCGTCTGGAACCGCGCGACCGCTACGGTCGCAGGTTCGAATCCAGCCTCGGGCATGGATGTGTGTGATGTCCTTAGGATAGTTAGGTTTAAGTAGTTCTAAGTTCTAGGGGACTGATGACCTCAGAAGTTAAGTCCCATAGAGCTCAGAGCCATTTGAACCATTTGAACATCCATGCCCGAGGCAGGATTGGAACCTGCGACCGTAGTGGTTGCGCGGTTCCAAATTGCAGCGCCTAGATCCGCTGGGCCACTCCGGCCAGCCAAAAGAAGGGATCAGTTGATAGAACACATTCTGAGACATCAAGGGATCTACAGTTTAGTATTGGAGGGAACTGTGGAGGACGAAGGGGGGGGGGGGGGGTCAAAAGAGAGAAAGAATACAGAAGCAGATTCAGAACGATGTAGGTCGAATAAGTCATTCGGATATGAAGAGGCTTGCACAGGATAGAGTAGCATGGAGAGCTGCATCACAACAACAAGAACAGCAAAAGACGTCCAACTGGCTATGTGCTATAAAAAGTGCTAGCAGTTTCCGTGCTTTAAAGATAAAAACGAGGGTCGTTCAATAAGTAATACCCCACATTTTTTTTTCTCAGAACGTATTCACTGATAAGATTCAGAATTTAGTGACAATATATATCGACATACCCCGTCCATATTCTAGTTTTTTACGTAGTCTCCATCACGTCCTATGGCCGTACGCCAATGTTGTGGAACAGCATGTATTCCCTACTGGTAAATGCATTTGTGCTGTAGGCGTAGCCATGCATTCATTGCATGACTGACACTCTCGTCATCTTCAAAGTGTGTTCTCCGTAGAGAATCTTTAAGTGGCCCAAAGACGGGGAAGTCCGATGGTGCCAGGTCTGGACTGTAGGGTGCATGAGGCAATGATGTCCAACCCAATTTGGCGATGTGTTCCCGGGTTCTCAGACGTGTGCGTTGGCGTGGACAATGTGTTGGAACAAGATTTCTGCTGGATCCTTGTCCGATCGAACACGTCGGAAACGGTTCTTGAATTTATTCAGAGTCTTCACGTATGCCTCGGAATTGGTGGTTGACCCTCTTGGCATCACATCCGCGAGAATGACACCATCACAATCCGAGAAAAGTGTCACCATGACTTTTTCGGCAGAAGGAGTTGTGTTGAATTTCTTCTTTTGTGGTTAATTAGGATGATGCCACTCTATGGACTACCTTTTTGTTTTCGGCGCAAAGTGTTGCACCCAGCTTTCGTCCCCCGTAACGATCCGTGACAGAAAGGCTGATGTGTCGGCAGCTGGGCCAACACCTTGTAGTTCGAGATGGCTGAAAATGCACGCTAGACTAACGCAGACGGGCGTGAAGTACTGGAACAGGCTACGTAATTAATGCTATGAAGAAAAGTACGTAGCTGGATTAATACTTATCTTTAATCAATCATTGTGGTACATCGCTCTTGACTATACATAGGAGACTTTAATTACAATCACTGTAAGGCTAATGGCGCCTTGCTAGTTCGTAGCCATTAACTTAGCTGAAGGCTATTCTGTCTCTCGGCTAATGAGAGAGAAAGGCTTCGTACATCTAGTCGCTAGCTAGGTCGTCCGTCCAACTGGGACGAGTGCTCTCTCGTATCACGAGACCTGCCTTGTGGTGGTGCTAGGTCTGCGATCACACAGTGGCGACACGCGGGTCCGACATGTACTAAATGGACCGCGGCCGATTTAATCTACCACCTAGCAAGTGTGGTGTCTGGCGGTGACACCACAAAGGCCTCTCTGTCGGTCTCAAAACACTCCAACAATTCAGATGAAATTACCTTTCTTTGAATCTTGTGGTCAGCTGTGAGCATTCGTGGAACTCTGAGCACCTCTTTGAATATCCGAGAGTCTCGATCATTGCAGACGCACGTCCAATGCTAACCGACAACTGTAGATACAATTGTCTTGGTGTGATACGCCGGACGGCACGAATAATGGTATCCGCACGATTCAGAATGTCTGGAGCAGTAGCTGACAGTACGTCCCGAGTGAGTGTAGTAACCCTTTTGCGATGTTTAAGAATAATGCATGTGAAGTGTGGATAAAAATATTGAATAAGACCAAACAGACCAGACTGAAAGTCAATTGTGAAAAAAAAATGTTTACAGAAAATATACTGTCGATACTACGTTAGGGAAAGACAATAACGAAGATAAACAATATCGCAGTAGAGAATAAGGTGAAATAAAACATTTATATCTTTGTATAACTATAGAAGATGGAAAAGATATGTTATTACTCTCTCTTCTGCTGTTTCTGATTCTCATGTTACTATTGTTAGACAGAAATCGTGTGTAGCGTTGAACGCTAGCAGATGTTCTTTCTGTTCTTTCGACTAGACGATCAGGTTATTGATAGAAATACACTCCTGGAAATGGAAAAAAGAACACATTGACACCGGTGTGTCAGACCCACCATACTCGCTCCGGACACTGCGAGAGGGCTGTACAAGCAATGATCACACGCACGGCACAGCGGACACACCAGGAACCGCGGTGTTGGCCGTCGAATGGCGCTAGCTGCGCAGCATTTGTGCACCGCCGCCGTCAGTGTCAGCCAGTTTGCCGTGGCATACGGAGCTCCATCGCAGTCTTTAACACTGGTAGCATGCCGCGACAGCGTGGACGTGAACCGTATGTGCAGTTGACGGACTTTGAGCGAGGGCGTATAGTGGGCATGCGGGAGGCCGGGTGGACGTACCGCCGAATTGCTCAACACGTGGGGCGTGAGGTCTCCACAGTACATCGATGTTGTCGCCAGTGGTCGGCGGAAGGTGCACGTGCCCGTCGACCTGGGACCGGACCGCAGCGACGCACGGATGCACGCCAAGACCGTAGGATCCTACGCAGTGCCGTAGGGGACCGCACCGCCACTTCCCAGCAAATTAGGGACACTGTTGCTCCTGGGGTATCGGCGAGGACCATTCGCAACCGTCTCCATGAAGCTGGGCTACGGTCCCGCACACCGTTAGGCCGTCTTCCGCTCACGCCCCAACATCGTGCAGCCCGCCTCCAGTGGTTTCGCGACAGGCGTGAATGGAGGGACGAATGGAGACGTGTCGTCTTCAGCGATGAGAGTCGCTTCTGCCTTGGTGCCAATGATGGTCGTATGCGTGTTTGGCGCCGTGCAGGTGAGCGCCACAATCAGGACTGCATACGACCGAGGCACACAGGGCCAAACCCGGCATCATGGTGTGGGGAGCGATCTCCTACACTGGCCGTACACCACTGGTGATCGTCGAGGGGACACTGAATAGTGCACGGTACATCCAAACCGTCATCGAACCCATCGTTCTACCATTCCTAGACCGGCAAGGGAACTTGCTGTTCCAACAGGACAATGCACGTCCGCATGTATCCCGTGCCACCAAACGTGCTCTAGAAGGTGTAAGTCAACTACCCTGGCCAGCAAGATCTCCGGATCTGTCCTCCATTGAGCATGTTTGGGACTGGATGAAGCGTCGCCTCACGCGGTCTGCGCGTCCAGCACGAACGCTGGTCCAACTGAGGCGCCAGGTGGAAATGGCATGGCAAGCCGTTCCACAGGACTACATCCAGCATCTCTACGATCGTCTCCATGGGAGAATAGCAGCCTGCATTGCTGCGAAAGGTGGATATACACTGTACTAGTGCCGACATTGTGCCTGCTCTGTTGCCTGTGTCTATGTGCCTGTGGTTCTGTCAGTGTGATCATGTGATGTATCTGACCCCAGGAATGTGTCAATAAAGTTTCCCCTTCCTGGGACAATGAATTCACGGTGTTCTTATTTCAATTTCCAGGAGTGTATATGTGTCAAAGTGAGTTCATTGTATTATTTCAAAAACATGCCAGCCACTAATCGCAATGTTTTAATTGAAAAGAGAGAATAATTAGTATTTTTCAGCTATCAAGAAAACGAAAGCAGTGATCGCTGCTGGCAACAATTGGCCGCCATTACGCGGCGGACATAATATTAACTTTTCTTACAGCTTTCTGCTTCCCACAAGAGCAGAATTGATAAAATCATATAAAACATTATTTAATTTAAATCTGAATAGTTTCATGAGTTAATTTTGCGAGAGTTCAAATACTTTCAGAGATACCATTTGTCGTAGATCTGTGAACTTTGGCCTTGACTGTATTTAGATGAAAACCACTCATGATAATCTTGTAGGGAGCATGGCGCTCATTTAAATTGAAAACAAACATTTATTTTGGCCTCTTGTAAGATACTCTGCTTCTAACGGTCTCGCCTACGTAGAGAAAATAATTAATGCTAATCCCTTATCTTACGTAGTATCAAAAAGCATAAAACCAATATAGAATAGTAAAAGAGAACCGTTAAGTGTCACAGTTCATGGAGCTCTGCTTCTGCATTTCTTAAGGCTGAACTTTCTTCACCCATCGCCGAACTGTACTCCCATCAACAGCAGCATCGCCACACATTGCACACAAACGTCTATGGATTTTCTCTATGGCTTATTTTTCTAACCGCAAGAGCGCGCTGATTATAACACGAGTCGTACGTAGACGCCATTTTAACGCTGTATTACGGCTCTGCCATCTGCGAGAACGCTTCGAAACTTCGCCGGCCGCGGAACAAACATCAAATATGAAGCACGAACAAGGACGTTTGTCTACTATATTAGTGGCTTTTTTTAAATTGGGGAATTACTTACTGAACGACTCTCGTAGATGAGTACAAATGTAGTAATATTCGGGTAAAAATTTCAAATTACGGTTTGGATATTACATTTGCCTTCCTACTCCATTCGTGACTGGAGTGTGGGAGGTACTACTATCGCCAAGCCTTCGTATGAGAGCTGTTACCTCTGATTTCCTTGTCGTGGGCATTTCGTGAATTATGCGCCAGAAAGTGATACCGTTATCTACTCTTCTTGAAACGCTAGCACTATAAAATTTGAAAGTAGTCGTCTCCATGAAACACAGCGCCTCTCTTGCAACGTCTGCTACTGGATTTTGTTCAGAATATCCACTTACTATATGGCCCCGTGACGAAACGTGCCGCTCTTGATTGCATCTTCTCTACGACTCGTATTAATCCGACGAGAAAGGCTCCCAACCTGGTGGCTAGTATTGAAGATTAGAAAGAAATAGTTTTTTAAGCTAATAATTTCATTGGTAATACATTTTCCTAGGATTTCTCCGGCGAATCCGGACTTGGTATCAGCTTTTCCAATAACTAGTTTTATGTGGACATTACAGATTATTTAGTCCAGGTTATTGTTTTACGGTATTTCGGATTTTTATGATGTAAGTGTAAGTCAAATTCTACACCGGTTGAAACAGTGAGAGCATCGTACAAAACGTCCCACAGTTTAATAAATATGATACATAACACAGAAGAATGTATGTACAGAATAGTTCAAAAAATGGTTCAAATGGCTCCGAGTACTATGGGACTTAACTTCTGAGGTCATCAGTCCCCTAGAACTCAGAACTACTTAAACCTAACTAACCTAAGGACATCACACACACCCATGCCCGAGGCAGGATTCGAACCTGCGACCGTAGTGGTCGCGCGGTTCCAGACTGTAGCGCCTAGAACCGCTCTGCCACCCCGACCGGCAGAATAGTTCAAATCACTGTAACACACCGGTGCAATTGCTCTGTTAAGTTTTGATTACGCGACTCTGCTCCTGAAAACAGATCATTTGCAGTACTGTAATAGCTCAGAAATAAAGGAGTAAGGTTGCTAAGCTCTCTGTCCACCTATCCATGAGGACTGTTCTTCTGTGTGGGACGCTTAGGAGGAGGAGTGTATATAGGGGTTAAGGAAGATTCACAGAAGAGCAGCCATTTTCGTCACAGTATCCTCCAGTAGCCAGTAAGGTAGCTCGTAGATACTCGAGTACAGTGGCAGACGATATAAGAATGGTGTCAGTCTCCACAGAGAGATTTACTATTAGTTTACGAGAGTGTGTCTTCCAAGTAGATCAAGGGACATATTACTTCTCCCCAGAAAATAATTATACGGAAGGATCAGAGAAATAAGAGCCCATGTGGAATCTTACCGGCCCTTTTGAATCCCATTCGCGAATGGAACGGGCCGACAAAGTACCTTCCTCCACGATCTATATGGCAACCAGTTCTGATTCCTGTCAATGTCTTCAGCAGCTTATTATGCAGAATACGTTTTTCACTCTGCAGCGGAGTGTGCGCTGGTATGAAACTTCCTGACAAATTAAAACTGTGTGCCGCACCGAGACTCGAGCTCGGGACCTATGCCTTTCGCGGGACAGTGCTCTACCATCTTTTTCTTTGCTTTTCTTTTGTGCAGTTTGTTCCCTATTGTTCGTTGTGTTTGGTCGTAGCGGACGTTACATGACATCCGTTGAAGTTCGTTGTTGATCCCGTCACTCAGTTTTCTTATTACAGAGATAAGCCTGCGCTCTGACCGATCACGCTGAGCTACTGTGCCGGCTTCATCAGAAAGGTTCTCTCAACATTTACTGGAATTTTTTTGGGTAACTTCAACCATCTGAACTACCCAAGCTCGACTCACGACCCGCTCTTCGCAATATCCTTTCTTCCAGCAGTGCTAGTTCTGCAAGGTTCGCAGAAGAGCTCCTGTGAAGTTTGGAAAGTGGGATACGAGGTACTGGCAGAATTGAAGCTGTCAGGGCGAGTTTAGTCGTGCTTCGGTAGCTCAGATGCTAGAGCACTTGCCCCGGAAAAGGATAGGTCCCGAGTTCGAGTCTCGGTCCGGCACAGAGTTTTAATTTGTCAGGAAGTTTTAGCTTATTATGCAGTTGTACGTGGCACGCTGGACAAGTGTTACGTCAGACAAGCTATTTTTATGAATATGAATTCTAAAAATGAGCCCAACATCAACTATTACTTGTGTGAACAGGTGAGTTATTAGACTCTGCCCCATACTGTAACGAGTTCTACTAACGTGCCGGCCCCGGTGGCCGAGCGGTTCTAGGCGCTACAGTCTGGAACCGCACGACCGCTACGGTCGCAGATTCGGATCCTGCCTCGGACGTGGATGTGTGTGATGTCCTTAGGTTAGGTAGGTTTAAGTAGATCTAAGTTCTAGGAGACTGATGACCTCAGAAGTTAAGTCCCATAGTGCTCAGAGCCATTTGAACCATTTTTCTACTAACGTATAGATTTGAAAGTGGACTCACTACAGCAACTGTACAGTAAAGGAAACAAAATAAGTTCGTTATCTATTACGCAACCTTACACGCATAGTAAATTTCATTAGAAATTGGTTTCGGATGGCAAGCATCCATTATCGAGTCTCAAATACTCATGAAACTACAACTTCGTCACTATTTGGAATTCAACAATGGATGCTTACCTTCCGAAACGAGTCATTAGAAAAAGTAATAACTTATACAAGTCAGACTGTATACTACCTATTATATTCTAATCATATGCCGTCGCTCCATGGCATCGTGGCAAATATAACCGAAATAAAGGGACGTTTTGCTTCAGCCAATGACAATGGTAAAATGTTATTATTCAGTTTGTGATGGCTGGGGACCCTGTTGCAATCAAAATAATGTAACTGCCTGGACTGGCATAGTTTTTTTGCTGATTGCAGATTGGTTGTACTGAGGATGTTAAACCAAACTCCCAATTTCTGCCTCTCATCTTCTTCCTCTTCGTAAAAACCCTTTATCTTGATCGCGGCCTATAAGGAAACAAACAACAACATCCTGACACGCGAATCACGAAATCGTAAACGTTTGTCACAAACGATTTTGCCCTATCTAGTGATCTCGTGTTCATCAATTACAAGTGATTCTTAGTAAAAAAAAGATGTATTGGCGCTCAGGATCATTCCAGTCAAGAACAAGCGAGCCAGATTCAGTGTTGTCGTATGCTGCAGTAAGGAGTAGCGGATGGCAGTTGTCAGACACTGATGGGAAGGAGAAAAAAATATGAAGTTACTTTTCTCGAGTAGGTAAGATAATGGTTGAATCAGTGCTACGCTATGGATCAGATCTATGGATCTTAAATGCGGATTTCAAAAGAAGACTAATAGCTGTGGAAATGGATTATTTGCGTAGGATTGCCAGAATATCAAGAATCGAAAGGTAAACTAATGATGAAGTAAGAGCTAGAATGAAGGCAAATGATACAGTGATAGAATTGAAATAAAATCATTAAAATGGTACGGACATATGATGAGAATGCCAGATCATCTCTGGCCAAAGAAGGTTTATGAATGGAAATCACCCGGCAGACGTAAGCGCGGAAGACCACGACGTTCTTGGACAGACCACACAAATGGAATAATGGAACATCGCAGCATCGACAAGGAAGACGCTCCGGATAAAGAGGTTTGTCGGAGAATAACAGGAATACAACAAGATGTTGTTATTAATTAATCTTTGTGTTGGTTAATCCAGTAATAATAACTTTTCGCGAAGAAGTTTCTGCGAGATATACAGCATTATCTCGAAGTTCTCCAATCTTAAAGGGGGTTCACTTGACATGTGATGGTACAGAAGGATGCTAAAAATTAAATAGTAAAGTCAGTCACCAAATGAAGAGGAAATAATTGACCCTATAAGTATCACATACATTATGGTTTGTAGGCACGATATGTACCATATCGTAGGTTCAGTTATATACCGCAACATTTGACTGTCTGTAATAGGTAAAACATCACTGCCACCCAACATCGTATCAATACGGCAAACAATTGCCGTTTTGCAATATTCTTGAGGCAAGATTACCTTCTCGAATCTGAAAATGATTTATAAAGTAATAGAAGGCTCTGTAGGGGGCACGCAATTCGTACGACTTGAAACATGGTTATCATCGAGTAATAAAAAATGAAATAGAAATAAACGTAGGGGATTTTCTGTTAATTTGAGATTATTACTGACCAATGGATGCAAGTGTTTTTACATCAGAATAATAAGATTAGCATTCCATGAGGCACGTGGCACACGCACGTACCACCATCATGACTTACAAAGACCTATTCTTCTGGATAGTAATGACTTCAACAAGTACAAAAACTTATTGAATGAACTGTCAACTATGAGTTCTGTGTGTTCAGGAACAGATTGTCTGAAGACAGCGCTGAAATTGTTGTAGTTTTCATCAAGCTTTTTGTGCACGTGATGAAGAGAATTACTGTTAGAGGGTAAGTGGCAACATAATGTTTTATTTATGCGTGAACATACAGAAAATAAGGATACTTTTCAGGCAGTCGCCAAACTGTGTTCGTTGCGGTTCGCTTGCAGGACACTGACAAGGAGATAATGGGGAAGTTACCTATAATGTACTGCTATAAGTATCCTTCATTGTACCGGCACTGTTTGAGAAACTTGCTCTTATTGTGATCTTTACACTGAGCTGACAAAAGTCATGAGGTACCTCCTAACATCGTGTCGGACCTCCTTCTGTTCAGCATAGTGCACAACTCAAGTGGCATGGACTCAATAAGCAGTTGGAAGGCCTCTGCGGAAATAATGAGCCATGCTCTTTCTATAGCCCTCCATAATTGCGAAACTGTTGCGGTGCGGAATTCTGTGCAAGAACTGACCTCTCCATTATGTCCCATATATGTTCGACAAGATTCATATCAGGCCATCTGGATGGCCAAATCTTTCGCTCGAATTGTCCAGAATGCTCTTCAGATCGGTCGTGAACAATTGTGGCCCAGTGACATGCCATATTGTTGTCCATAAAACTCCACAGTTGTTTGGGAACATGAATTGCTGAAAATGGGCTCCAAGTAGCGTAAATAGCTATTTCCAGTGGTTGATCGGTCCAGTTGGACCAGAGGACACAGTACATCCCATGTAATCACAGCCCACATCATTATGGAGCCACCAACTTGACAACTTGGGTCCATGGCTTCGTGGGGTCGCGCCACGTTCGAACCTTACTACCAACTCTTACCCACTGAAATGTGGGATTCATCTGACCGGGCGTTCCAATCGTCCCGGTTCCAACCGATATGATCATTAGGCTAGGACAGGCGTTCCAAGCGATGTCGTTCTGTTAGGAAAGGCACTCGCGTCGGTCGTCAGCTGCCACAGCCCATAGCCCATTTCGTCGCACTGTCCTAACGGATACGTTCGTCGTACGTCCCACCTTGATTTCTGTTGCTATTTCACGCAGCGTTACTTGTCTGTCAGCACTGACAACTTTTCGGAAAAACGCCGCTGCTCTCGGACTTTAAGTGAGGGCCGTCGGCCACGGCATTGTCCGTGCTGAGAGATAATGCCTGAAATGTGGCATTCTCAGCACACTCTTAACACCGTGCGTTCGGAATATTGAATTCCATTTGCGAAATGGAATGTCCCATGTGTCTAACTCCAACTACCATCCCGCGTTCAAAGTCTGTTGATTTCAGTCGTGCGGCCGTAATCACGTTGGAAACCTTTCCACATGAATTACTTGAATACAACTGACAGCTCCACCAATGGTTCAAATGGCTCTGAGCACTATGGGACTAAAACATTTGAGGTCATCAGTCTCCTAGAACTTAGAACTACCTAAACCTAACTAACCTAAGGACATCACACACATCCAGGCCCGAGGCAGGATTCGAACCTGCGACCGTAGTGGTCGCGCGGTTCCAGACTGAAGCGCCAAGAACCGCTCGGCCACAGCGGCTGGCAGCTCCGCCAACGCACTGTCCTTGTATATCTTGTGTTTACGATATTATCGCCACCTGTAGGCCTATAAGTGCATATTGTTATCCCATGACTTCCGTTTAGCAGTGTTAGGGCTACATAGTGTTTGGAAATAATGTGGTGAATTTTCTAATGCGTTTTCTATCCTAAGTTATTAATTAAATAATTATTTTGTATTACTACACAGCAACAGAGAAGCGTTGTAGAAAGGGGAGCACAAATGTATTACATTTAGGTGTAACAGTATACCTAAATTGGGACATAGAAAAAGTTAAAGTGTAATTATAGAAAATGTCCCTAACCAACAATTAAGAGACATGCTGGAAGTAGAAACAAAAACTCAACTGAGGTATACAATTTTTGGCAGCAATGGAAGTGTGCCGGCCGAGCGGTTCTAGGCGCTCAGTCCGGAATCGCACGACTGCTACGGTCGCAGGTTCGAATCCTGCCTCAGGTATGGATGTGTGTGTTGTCCTTAGGTTAGTTAGGTTTAAGTAGTTCTCATTTCTAGGGGACTGATGAACACAGATGTTAAGTCCCATAGTGCCCAGAGCAATTTGAACCATTTTTTGAAAAGTGTTTTCCAAAGATGTTGAAAGCAAATTGGAAGAGCGTATTTTTACAGTTGAAGAGATTATGTTCGTTTTAGGCATCTCGGATAGAAGAGAACTTACGTTTGACATTGCTGAACGAAACGAATTGTCCCATTTCAATGCAGAAGAAGCCATGGGAGGCAAAAAGTACGGTGAAGATGTCCATCTAAGAAATATTGCTGACTCTGGGAGAAATGAAAGCTCCAAGCAAAACTTCGAGACCTTGCAAAGTAGCCTATGATCCGACGAACTAGTCTGTGATCTGACGAACAGCCCATGCAACAGAAAGGCTAACAAAGCAATGCAGAAGCAATCTAGAGCTACGGCTCCAGCTGTGAAAAGGAAGCGTTTTGTAAACTGAGCGGGAAAATCCACGACACACACTCATTCATAAAATAGAGGAATTGTGTAGCGAAGTGTGCAAGGAAAATCGAGTGAAAGATATGATGAGATGCAGGAAATAAAAAATCTGGATTCTTGCAGAGCGTGCAGGGTGGGGGAAAGAGGGAAGAAATTATATTGCATGCATGCAGATAGTGGTGTAAGAATCAAATTATTGCATATTTCTTTAAACTCATACTAATACATGCCTTTAAGCTCAGGGAAATAGTTCGTAAGATGGGTACAATTTACTCTCACACCGGTACAGATTACGAAACTAGATTCCTCATATGGACCACTTGCCAAGGTTAGAAAATTAAAGTGTCGTGTGTCTGTTTTTCGCAGAATTTCCGGTCTTTTAAGCAGGTTTCAATAATAACATCCTACAGACGAGGATGATATTGTTTAAATTATTTTGTAACATACTGTTTAATCTATAAAAAATAAAATTTCAAAAGTGGTACAATTTTGATAAGTCTCCCGTAGAGGACAGGTAACAGAGTATAGCGTTATTAGATATGTAAATCTGTACAGAGAGGGTCATAAGATCGTAATATACGTTGGCTGGTACTTAAATAGTGGCAACACTGCTGTGGAGACTATATGCAATGGACTCTATTATTGTCGCTGATAGCACACGTTGTTGACACACCTACCTTACTTCCGAGGAAATTGACTCGCCCGTCCCACGTCACCGGCGTGTGCACAATCGAGGGAAAAACAATCATTTGTGAGCGACCGGTCTAATGTAACGGTGTCACTATGTTTGCGAAAGAGGAACAACGGAGATGGATCAAGATTGAATGTGCCGGAGGTCGTACAACACGACAGTGTCATCAACGTCTTCAAGAGGCGTGCGGGGAATCGGCATTGCCGAACAGAACAGAGGCACGTTGGGTTAAAGCCTTCAACGAAGATCGGCAAACTGTGGCACACACGCATCGGGCAGGTCGTCCTAGCATCTCTGAAGAAGAAGTGCATGCTGTTGCCACGTTAGTTGACAGTACAGGGTTATTACAAATGATTGAAGCGATTTCACAGCTCTACAATAACTTTATTATTTGAGATATTTTCACAATGCTTTGCACACGCATACAAAAACTCAAAAAGTTTTTTTAGGCATTCACAAATGTTCGATATTTGCCCCTTTAGTGATTCGGCAGACATCAAGCCGATAATCAAGTTCCTCCCACACTCGGCGCAGCATGTCCTCATCAATGAGTTCGAAAGCACCGTTGATGCGATCTCGCAGTTCTGGCAAGTTTCTTGGTAGAGGAGGTTTAAACACTGAATCTTTCACATAACCCCACAGAAAGAAATCGCATGGGGTTAAGTCGGCAGAGCGTGGAGGCAATGACATGAATTGCTGATCATGATCTCCACCACGACCGATCCATCGGTTTTCCAATCTCCTGTTTAAGAAATGGCGAACATCATGATGGAAGTGCGGTAGAGCACCATCCTGTTGAAAGATGAAGTCGGCGCTGTCGGTCTCCAGTTGTGGCATGAGCCAATTTTCCAGCATGTCCAGATACACGTGTCCTGTAACGTTCTCTTCGCAGAAGAAAAAGGGGCCGTAAACTTTAAACCGTGAGATTGCACAAAACACGTTAACTTCTGGTGAATTGCGAATTTTCTGCACGAATGCGTGAGGATTCTCTACCGCCCAGATTCGCACATTGTGTCTGTTCACTTTACCATTAAGAAAAAATGTTGCTTCATCACTGAAAACAAGTTTCGCACTGAACGCATCCTCTTCCATGAGCTGTTGCAACCGCGCCGAAAATTCAAAGCGTTTGACTTTGTCATCGGGTGTCAGGGCTTGTAGCAATTGTAAACGGTAAGGCTTCTGCTTTAGCCTTTTCCGTAAGATTTTCCAAACCGTCGGCTGTGGTACGTTTAGCTCCCTGTTTGCTTTATTCGTCGACTTCCGCGGGCTACGCGTTAAACTTGCCCGCACGCGTTCAACCGTTTCTTCGCTCACTGCAGGCCGACCCGTTGATTTCCCCTTACAGAGGCATCCAGAAGCTTTAAACTGCGCATACCATCGCCGAATGAAGTTAGCAGTTGGTGGATCTTTGTTGAACTTCGTCCTGAAGTGTCGTTGCACTGTTATGACTGATTGATGTGAGTGCATTTCAAGCACGACACGCTTTCTCGGCTCCTGTCGCCATTTTGTCTCACTGCGCTCTCGAGCGCTCTGGCGTCAGAAACCTGAAGTGCGGCTTCAGCCGAACAAAACTTTATGAGTTTTTCTACGTATCTGTAGTGTGTCGTGACCATATGTCAATGAATGGAGCTACAGTGAATTTATGAAATCGCTTCAATCATTTGTAATAGCCCTGTAATACGACGCCATACGATTCGTGAGCTAGCTCACGAAACCGGGTTAGCGAATACGTCTGTACTTCGCATCCTGAAGGAACGCCTGGGCATGCGAAAATTTGCATCACGGTGAACTACGCATGACTTGACGGAAATGCAGAAATGGATGTGTTACGACGCTGCTCAGACGCACTTCGAGCGCTATGAGCGAGAGGGAAAGCTTAGTTACGCCGTATCGTAACACTGTCTGAGACATGGGCCACATCGTACGAGCCAAAGCTGAAACGCCAATCCAACGAATGTCGTCATTATGGGTCGCCGCGAAAGTCGAAAGTGCATCAGAGCCCCTGTATGGTGAATGTTATGGTGATTCTCGTGTACGACTGTGATGGTGTTAACCTAACGCATTACGTTCCTCCACAGGAGTCCGTCAGTGCACAATACAGGGTGATTCAAAAAGAATACCACAACTTTAGGAATTTAAAACTCTGCAACGACAAAAGGCAGAGCTAAGCACTATCTCTCGGCGTATTAAGGGAGCTATAAAGTTTCATTTAGTTGTACATTTGTTCGCTTGAGGCGCTGTTGACTAGGCGTCAGCGTCAGTTGATGCTAAGATGGCGACCGCTCAACAGAAAGCTGGACTACAGTACCTGGAGATGTTAGAGAATTGGTTGTTCCCTCAGCTCGAACAAGAAGCACAACAATTCATATTTCAGCAGGATGGAGCGCCACCACATTGGCAGTTATCTGTCCGTAACTACCTGAACGTCAACTACCCGAGGCGATGGATCGGCCGCCAGGCAGCCCGTGACAGAGCACTTCATCACTGGCCTCCAAGAAGCCCTGATCTTACCCCCTGCGATTTTTTCTTACGGGGGTATGTTAAGGATATGGTGTTTGGGCCACCTCTCCCAGCCACCATTGATGATTTGAAACGAGAAATAACAGCAGCTATCCAAACTGTTACGCCTGATATGCTACAGAGAGTGTGGAACGAGTTGAAGTATCGGGTTGATATTGCTCGAGTGTCTGGAGGGGGCCATATTGAACATCTCTGAACTTGTTTTTGAGTGAAAAAAAACCTTTTTAAATACTCTTTGTAATGATGTATAATAGAAGGTTATATTATGTTTCTTCCATTAAATACACATTTTTAAAGTTGTGGTATTCTTTTTGAATCACCCTGCCCTGTATTACTGTTCGTTTTGAGAGCATGACCAGCGACCAGCTTAGCGAAAGAAGCGGCGAGACTTTCTGCGCAACACACTCATCATTTTGCACGACAAAGCGCGGGCACATACAGCGCAATCTGCGGCTGCTCTGTTCGGTCGATGTGACTGGGAAGTACTGTACCCCACCATACTCCCCAGACTTAAGTCCTTGTGACTTTGATTTGATTCCGTAGATGAAGGAACCACTTCGTGATATTCTCTTCAAAACTGTTCCAGAGATTCGACAGGCAGTAGAACGCTCCATTCGCACCTTCAAAGGAACAGGATCTGTTAATGATATACAACGCCTTCCACATGGCTGGCAACGGGCTCTACACAACGCTGGTGACTACTTTGAAGGACAGTGACAGGTGCAAACACGTAACTATTTGTATCGGTTGTGAATAAATAGTTGCCACAATTTAAGTTCCATCCGTCGTATTACAGAGAGCTCTAAATCAATGCCAACAGACTGATATAAAAAAGAGAGACAGAAGAATACTCACGAAAATGAATTAGACATATGGTAAGACTACGTTAAAATGAGGATGTCGTTAAGTACAAGATTACAGATAGTAAACTGTATTTTCCCGTTTCTTTAACATATACATGAAATTATTTTTGTTCTGAAGTCGATAAACAACATAACTAAGAAAATTAGAAATCGAATGAAAGTTCATAATACGAGACCGAATCTGTAACAATGACATGTATGTAATTGTATGTAAGCCTATATCTAGTTGGACAAGTAACTCTACAGTGTTACTCTTAGAGTCATAGGATAAATATAGCGTCGTTCCTTTCACAGCTCACATTAATTGCTTTCCGCATTGTAGTTTTTGTTCCTACATGCTGTGTTGCGTCTCTGTCACACATTTGTACGGATATTTGTATTTGGTGCTTTTCTCGTTGTGTTTGATAGCCACGGAGGTTACGTATGTAGTGTTTGGACGATGCTGTATAAATAAAATGAATACCCTTGTACAAAGCCGGCCGGTGTGGCCGAGCGGTTCTAGGCGCTTCAGTCTCGAACATCGCGACCGCTACGGCCGCAGGTTCGAATCCTGCTTCGGGCATGGATGGGTGTGGTATCCTTAGGTTAGTTAGGTTTAAGTAGTTCTAGAGGACTGATGACCTCAGATATTAAGTCCCATAGTGCTCAGAGCCATTTGAAGAATTTGAACCTTGTACAAACATATCGTTTTCTGAGTTTGTTACTTTGTGCGTATAGTAACAAGGAACTTTCCAGCAACAAAAGCGTGAGATACGAACCACGAAATCGGCAAGTATTTGAGATCGACGATTCTGTCCTACTCAGTACTGACCCCTAGTTTATCATCTATAAGGTATTAACCGTCAGAAGAGAGCGATGTAGCGTTGATTACTCGCCTCAAGAACATTCTGCTGAAGTCTAAAGCTATACTTTACTATTTACAGAGGTGTTATGAGCCACCAATTTGCTTGTGATCGTATACTGTTGTGTTGACACACCTTAATTTTGGGCCTTTTAGACATCCAGCCAATGCAAATTGCCACTGTTGGCTTAGTTGCATATGTCATTATTTTACTAGGGCTACTTAGAGCTACTGTACCTATTGTCATGTGTTGTGTACATAGTTCCGCGTAGTCAGCGCGTACACAACTTTCCCAATAGAGCGCGCCCTGCTAAGCACAACAGCGCAGGCGCAGCGCTCGTCCATCTCCGCACTACGAGATGGCGCTGTCTTAGAGACGGACCAAATTCTGCTTCCGCCGATCCGCGTATTAATATGTCACGCAGCCAATGAGATCGCTGCTAACGGAGAACCTTTTCTCCTCGCGGATCACACTCGCGCAGTGATACCTGAACGCGCGAGGTATTATAACGAGTGTACAGACCTCCGATTAGTCATTCTGCATTTGTCTGCACCAGTCTGTAGCAGTCTGCATTAGTCTGTACCAGTCTATGGTCAAGTTTCAGTCTGCACCTAATAAGATTACCATATTCCTGTACATAGCCATTAAGATAAATGAATAGACACTTTGTCAAGTATCAGAGAAATGTGAGAATAAGATTAACGTAGCAAGACCAAAGGAACTTCAGATTGTCAATTGTAAACAGCATCCAGAATCAAGTCAAATAATCTGATAGTGTGTGTACCGAAGGTCTTACAGTACGCACACCACATCATGACAACTAGAATTCATATAAATACTTTGACTGATAAACACAGTATTGAAATAAAAAGTAAGCTTATTAAGAACACCAAGACTGCATGGAAAAGAATTATTACTGCCATGAACTGGATGCCGAACTTAATATGAGCCTAGAGAACACGATGTTAATGAAAAATGTGCGGTAGGAATTGCACATTTATGACAGAGGTGCAGTGCCGGCCACGGTGGTCTCGAGGTTCTAGGCGCGCAGTCCGGAACCGTGCGACTGCTACGGTCGCAGGTTCGAATCCTGCCTCGGGCATGGATGTGTATGATGTCCTTAGGTTAGTTAGGTTTAAGTAGTTCTAAGTTCTAGGGGACTAATGACCACAGCAGTTGAGTCCCATAGTGCTCAGAGCCATTTGAACCATTTGAACAGAGGTGCGGTTGCAAAAACTGTTGTCTGAACTGTCAGAGGAAATGGGATTATGACTATAGTCCGACGAGGAGGCTTATTAGCTCAGCCATTTCGGCAATTTGAGATGCATATGAATTACAGCCAATTACGGATAGCATAACCAACAAATTTATTTTTATGTATGTGTAATTAACGGTAACAGCCCACCATAAATGAACGGTGACGAGTCCGACCACCGTGTGGAGGGCGGTCGTCCAGTTCCACTTGTTGTCGGGGATTCTTCCTTGGTGGGAAGACTGGGGAGGGCCCCACAGTTAGGCCAATTGAGGAGCTAATTGAATGAGAAGTAGTGGCCCCAAGGTCTGCTAACCAGGAGATCACGGCAAGTGCCATAATCCGAATTCTCTGAAACTTCGCTGAGCGGAAAGGGAGTCAAAATAAGCAAACACGTGTCTCGACCCTTTCCGCAGGTACTCAACCGTTTCTCAGAAGAAGATGGTAAAAATTTTCCAGGTAATGTAAACCGTAATGGTGGTGCAGTGTGTAATGGTACTTGAATTACGTAACCATTACGGCACCGCACCTGAACCTCTCGATACAAGCAATATTTTGCTGTGTTTCTGTAAAGTAGTTAACATATTTCTGAGACAACATTCAGATTTGATTTCATTAATGTAGAGGTACTTTGATACATCGATATGTTTATGTTGCAATGATATTATTCTGATGTGTATTCTTTCTTTTGTCACTATGATCTTTGACGTACTTGTAACTCTGATTTTTGGGCGCGCAAGCAGTTAGTTAGAGAGTCGGACCTTGAGAATGTCAAGTCTTGGACGTCATGTTGACACATAAAGTAGTCAGCTTATAAAATGTGAACTTTAACAGTGAGGAAGATGTTTTCAAGTATTTTTTGTATTGTGAAGTGATGTTTTGTGTGTTACGCGATATTGCAACAAAAGCAATAAAAAGGAAATGTAACTTAAATTCGGAGTGCTGATTATTTTTTGCATCACTATTGTGCTAACTTTCAAAGGTTTAATCTTCAACAATGGTTTGTGAAACGCATCTATAAAACTTTTGAAAAAAATGGTTCAAATGGCGCTGAGCACTATGGGACTTAACAGCTATGGTCATCAGTCCCCTAGAACTTAGAACTACTTAAACCTAACTAACCTAAGGACAGCACACAACACCCAGTCATCACGAGACAGAGAAAATCCCTGACCCCGCCGGGAATCGAACCCGGGAACCCGGGCGCGGGAAGCGAGAACACTACCGCACGACCACGAGCTGCGGACAAACTTATGAATATAGCAGAATAAAACCTAGGCCTCTTTGCATCCGAGCTTGGAATCATGACCACCTAGATTTTCGACGATTGAGCCATGAATTTACAACGAGACCAGCGTGGGAAACACGAAAAGATGAGTGCCTCGTTTACTCATTATTACATGAAATGACTTTATTAACTGTGCTCAAATACATTTGCCACAAAATAACTTTGTTGTTGCCCGAAAATGCAGCATTTAGCAGCGTGAGCAACACCGCAATTATTATTAAATTTTGACATTTTTTGTGGTAGGGTTGTTAGAAGTGGCTAGCATCCCAGCCTCTCACTTTCGCGCCCTATATTCGAAACCCGATTATTGCTTTTACTGATTTTTGAATAATAAAATTGCAGTTGGGTTTCAAAACAAGTACCACACAACTTCTATCTGTTATGTGTGTGTGTGTGTATGGTATTTTCAGAGATTACATTCTCATGAAATTCTCATATTCCTATACTCCATTCTTTTATCAGTTCTTATAGTAATTCCTTTATTTCTATGTTTATTCTTCAGGAAGATCTGGCGCATTGCCTTACTTTGATGTTTCCGATCGTAGAAACATTCGAAACATAGAAACTCCGAACATCACGAACATCACGTGAAGGCTCGTTTAGCCGGCCGGGGTGGCCGAGCGGCTCTAGGCGCTTCAGTCTGGAACCGCGCGACCGTTATGGTCGCAGGTTCGAATCCTGCATCGGGCATGGATGTGTGTGATTTCCTTAGGTTAGTTCGGTTAAAGTAGTTCTAAGTTCTAGGGGACTGATGACCTCAGATGTTAAGTCCCATAGTGCTCAGAGCCATTTGAACCATTTGAACGAAGGCTCGTTTGCCACAGTTGAAATGGTTGAAAATGGGTCTGAGCACTATGGGACTTAACATCTGAGGTCACCAGTCCCCTAGAACTTAGAACTACTTAAACCTAACTAGCCTAAGGACAAAACACACACATCCATGCCCGAGGTAAGATTCGAACCTGCGACCGTAGCGGTCGCGCGGTTCCAGACTGAAGCGCCTAGAACCGCTCGACCACATCGTCCGGCTTTGCGACAGTGACATTCTTTAGTATGAAATCATTTGGTAAAGAGACGTCGCCAATATTGCTGAAGATTTCACTCGTTGGCCGTAATTTCGCGGCAAACTACGCATAACGGATCCTTTTACCCAAAACTGGACTGCAATTGATGATGAATCAGTATACGCTAGAAGAATTTCACCGAAAACAATTTCAAATAATTTTCTCATTCACTTACTGTTTTTATTTTTATTCATTCATCAGAGGTACAATTAATACACGAACAAAGGCAACGTCATTTCCATATACAATGAAAAACGTAAGTGTAGTAGTCTTCTACGGACATGGATAGGCAAATGACAAACAAAAATTAAAATTTACGACCTTGCAGCACAGGAGTAGCTGTGCGTCAACAACTTCTGTTAATCAGTACAACGAAAAACCAGTACAAAGTTGCAAATTTTATTTCTTTTATTCACTCGAGGACTGGTATATTCGCTGTGAATTACCTGTTTGCGCTGTAACTATTCGTTGCACATTTCTGACGTGGTTTTCAGATCTTCGTAAGGTCCATTTTTGCCTATGTCACTATGATTTGAAAATGGGTCTCAGCCCGAAACTAGTCATCGACTGAGTAAAACAAGTAAAATTAGCAACTTTCGACTGATATTTGTTGTGCTGAAAAATAAAAATACGAGGGTTGCCCGGAAAGTAATGCACCGAATTTTGTTTTCTTAGTCGAAAACAATGCTACGAATGCCAAACGTTACGTATGTATAGTGTGAAGTCTTCTGAGTTAGCGCACCAAGTTTTCGTCACTTCCGACAGATAGTGTGGCGTTTGTAGGTGATGTACGTTACGAGCAACGTGCCATCATTCAATTTCTCACTGCAGAGAAAGAAACTGTGGGGAATATTCACAAACGCTTGTGCAAAGTATTTGGAGCATCTGCTGTCGACGGAAGTACAATTAGTCACTGGACACGTAGGGTGAAGTCATCAGAAGGCGGTTAGTCGGAGCTCCACGATTGTCAGCGGTCGGGGAGACCATTAGAGATGGGCAAACTCGTTGATCCTTGGGAAATAGTTCACTGGTGATTGGTCTTTTTTGGGAACCGTTCATTTTTACTCGTTCACCGTTCATTTGTGCATGGTATATGGTTCTAATTAGTAGCGTAGGTGACTGAAGGATGGAAGGCGCCAAAGGGGGGGGGGGGCGCCTGCCTCCCCGCTGGAGTACAGAGCTTTTATTCATTACAGAATTCTCACACACTTGTAGAAGTAATTTACGTGATTCTGCAAAATCTCTTATTTAGCCAACTGTAGCGTTATGTGGCTGATCGCTGTGACATAATACGAGAGCTATTCAGAAAGTAGGGAGCGTTTTGGCATTAAAAAAAAAAGTACAAGAAATACATTTTATTATATACATCTGAAAGAGCGACTGACATTCTACTTTTCCATACAGTCACCAAACACATTGAGGCACTTACCGTAGCGCTGGACAAGCTTTGAAAGACCTTCGTCGTAAAATCGCCTGAGACTTCAGCCAGTGAGTCACGCCCCCCTGCAGTTCCGCATCGTCATCAAATCGCTGCGTTGCAAGCCAATTCGTATCTTG
Organism: Schistocerca serialis cubense; assembly: GCF_023864345.2. Taxonomy (NCBI): domain Eukaryota; kingdom Metazoa; phylum Arthropoda; class Insecta; order Orthoptera; family Acrididae; genus Schistocerca; species Schistocerca serialis. Next base: position 142,482,262 of record NC_064638.1, on the reverse strand, counting down.
GGAAACAAGTTGTTATGAATAGGAAGGTAGCGCAGAAAGTGAGTTATTGAGAACGGCTCAGAGACTCGGTTGTCCTCATAAGAATCGACAGCAAGCCAACACCGACAACACTAGTTCATGTATACATGTCGACGTCACAAGACGAACATGAAGATATGGACAAATTATATGAGGATATTGATCAGGTAACTCAGTACGTAAAGAGAGACGAAAATATAATACTCATGGGGGATTGTAATTCGGTTGTAGGGGAAGGATTAGAGGAAAAGGTTACGGGATAATATGCGCTTGGAACTAGGAGTGAGATACGAGAAAGGCTAATTGAATTCTGCAGTGAATTTCAGCTAGTAATAGAGAATGTTCAAGAATCAAAGAGGAAGAGGTATACTTGGAAAAGGCCGGAAGGTACGGGAAGATTTCAGTTAGATTACATCATGGTCAGGTAGATTCAAATGGTTCAAATGGCTCTGAGCACTATGGGACTCAACTGCTGAGGTCATTAGTCCCCTAGAACTTAAAACTAGTTAAACCTAACTAACCTAAGGACATCACACACATCCATGCCCGAGGCAGGATTCGAACCTGCGACCGTAGCGGTCTCGTGGTTCTAGACTGCAGCGCCAGAACCGCGCGGCCACTTCGGCCGGCTGGTCAGGTAGAGATTCCGTAATCAGATACTGTGCTGTAAGGCATAATCGGGAACAGATATAGATTCAGATCACAATTTAGTATTGATCAAGAGCAGACAGAAATATAGGTGATTAGTCAGGAACAATCAGTGCCCAAAGAAGTGGGACACGGAAGTAATAAGGTATGGAGAGAGACGCTTGAAGTTCTCTGAGGCTGTAGATATTGCGATAAGGAATAGTTCAGAGGTAATTCTGTTTAAGAGAAATGAACGTCTCTAAAAAGGGATTCCACTATTAAATGCAGAGGAGAGAGCAAATAGGTTGAAATTGTACACTGAAAGCCTCTATGAGCTTTGGAAGACTTAGGATCGAATAAGGCAGAAGGGACAGATAACATCACATCAGAATTTCGAAAACATTGAGGGAAATGGCAACATAACGATTATTCACGTTGGTGGGTAGAACGTATGAGTCTGGAGATATACCGTTTGACTTTCGGAAAAACGTCATCCATACAATTCCGAAGATTACTAGAGCCGACAAGTGCGAGAATACCGCATACTCATCTTAACAGCTCATGCATCCAGGTTGCTGACAAGAATAATATAAAGAAGAATTGAAAAGCAAATTGAGCATGTGTTGGATAACGATCAGTTTGGCTTTAGGAAAGAGAAGGACAGCAGAGAGCTGTTTTGACGTTTCAGTTGGTAATGGAAGCAAGACTAAACTTTCATAAAATTTTTCGACCTGGGAAAAGTAATCGATAATGTCATATTGTGCAAGATGTTCGAAATTCTGACAAAAATAGGAGTAAGCTACAGGGAAATACGGGTAATATACAATATGTACAAGAGCCAAGAGGGAACAATAATAGTGAAAGATCAAGAACGAGGTGCAGCCTTTCGCTCCTGTTGTTCAATCTATAGATCGAAGAAGCATTGATGGAAATAAAAGAAAGGTTCGAGAGCAGGACTAAAATTCAGGGTGAAAGGGTGTCAGTGATAAAATTCGCTTATGACCTTGTTATATTCCGTGAAAGTGAATAGGAGTTAGGGAGTCTTCGGAGTGGAATGAAGAGTCTAATGAATACAGAACAGGGATTCGGAGTAAATCGAAGAAAGACAAACGTAACGGGAAGTAGCAGAAATTAGAACAGTGAGAAGCTAAACATAAGGATTGGTAATCACGAAGTAGATGAAGTTAAGGAGTTCTGCTACCTAAGCAGCAAACTAACCATTGACTGACGGAGCAAGAAGGATACTAAAAGTAGACTAGCACTGGCACAGTGGGGCATTCCTGGACAAGAGAAGTCTACTAGTATCAAACAATGGCCTTAATTTGAGGAAGAAATTTCTGAGAACGTACGTTGGAGCACGGCATTGTATGGTAGTGAAACATGGACTATGCGAATCGAAGCATTTGAGATGTGGTACTATAAAAGAGTATCGAAAATTAGATGGATTGATAAGGTAAGCAATGAGTAAGTTCGCCGGAGAATCGGCGAGGAAAGGAGTATGTGGGAAACACTGACAAGAAGGAGGGACAGGATACTAGGATATGTGTCAAGACACCACAGAATAAGTTGCATGGTACTAGAAGGAGCTTTAGAGGGTAAAAACTGTAGACAAAGACGGAGACTGGAATACATCCAGCAAATAATTGAGGACATAGGTTGCAAGAGCTACTCTGAGATGAAGAGGTTGGCACAGGAGGGGAATTCGTGGCGGGCCGCATCAGATGAGTTAGAAGACTGATGACGCAAAAAGAAGAAAAAAAATCCTGTATTATCGTAGGATTTCAACTAAGTCTTCTCTTTTTATCTATTTGATCGTCTGCTGCCTCCACTATTTCACTTCTCAAAGCTACCAATTCGTCTTCTACTGTATTCCTTTCCCTGTTCTAGTTACCTAATGATCCCTCTGAAACCCTCGACAACCTCTGGTTCCGTTAAGTTATCCGGGTCCAGTCTCCTTAACGTCTTATACGTAAAAAGATTTCTTATCAATTCAACGCGGACAAACATCTGAGGCATTCTCCTCAGCCCGGTTACGTACAACAAAATCGCAGGCACGTAGGCTGAGTATGTGCGAAACAACCCGGACGCTATGTCTTGGCAAATCGGTTCCCCATTACTCATATACTATAAAGGGAAAAGGCTTAAAATAAAATACCTGGAGCTTTTTGCGTTTCTGCTGCTCGTCTCTCTATATCAATACGCATAAAAGGAAATTCCACTTGACAATAAACAATCCCTCGATAATAACTGATCTACAGTTATATGTATATTTATATAATAATAAAAGAAACGCACGCACTGTCTGTAACATCCCGTCACTCTGAAGGTAAAAGTCGAAGAGTAGAGGCTGTATCACTGAGCGAAGTGGTGCACAATGGACTCGCATTCGCGAGTACAGCGGTTCAAGCCCACATCCGGTCATTATGATTCAGGTTTTTCGTGATTTCCCTAAATCCCTTCAGGCAAATACCGGGATGGTTCCTTTGAAAATGGCACGGTTGACTTCCTTCCCCATCCTGCCTGTTGCGATGGGGCCGATGACCTCACTGTTTGGTTTCCTCCCTCAAATCAACCAACTAACCACCAGAGGAGGCGATATTATTTGCTCGTCACATACAAAATCTGGTCAAAAGTATCTGAATTCCTATTGGCTGACATTAATATGGAGTGTACCAACCCTTCGCTTTTATTACGGCGTGGCCTCTGCTGGGGACCCTTTCAATGGGGTGCCTGAATGTTTGTGATGGAATGGGAGCCCGCTCTTCCTCAAGTACAGACACCAGAGGAAATAGTGCTGTTGGGTTTCGAGCGTAGTCGCTGTTCTGTCTCATCCCAGATGTATTTCAGTGGGTTACACCAGTCCATCTCAGGAATGTTAATGCCCAAAAATTTTGCTCCACACACACTCCTTTATGATAGAGTGCATTGTCATACTGCAGCAAATAACCGTTATCTCCAAATTGTTCTTCTACTTACACATGTGTTCACATTATTCAGCATTTAGTATTTTCTTAACATTGGTAAGGGGACCACGCCATAGCCCTGAAGGACACCGCCATATCGCAACATCACTTCCAGCGTCCTCCATTTTATAATGGCAGGTTAACGTTCTCCAGAAATTCGCCAAGGCCAACCCTTCCACCGGATTGCGGTCGGGCTAAACATCTGTCACCAAAACAAATCAGTCGTTTGCATTCACCCAGTGACGTCACTTTGTACATTCTCACAAGTGTCGCTTATCACCGATAACAAGAATGTGTGGCTCATGAGGAGCCACTTGACCACTGCGCCCCATTCCCTTAAACTCCCTAGGCAGAGCCATTTTGCTAGCTGGCCTTCTGGAAGCACTGGAACTCACGAGTGATTCCTTCCGCTGATTTCATGCGACTTTTTACAAGTACCCTCCATTGTGCTCCACGTCCCTGTCAGTACATCAGGTCTGCTTGCTGTTGGTTTCGCTGGGGTTGTTCGTTGACATTTCCACTTCAAAATCGCCACACTAACAGTCGACATGGCCAGCTTAAAACTGATTGTAACTAAAGTGTCATTCAGTAACCAGTCCACGTTCAATGCCACTTAGCTCCCTGGACCGACCTCTTCCGCTGTTACTGGTTCTGTACTAAAGGCAGGTCCGCCTCTCGTGGCGTCTAGTGGCCAATTACTCATTACATAAGGGCGTTCGGATACTTTTGACGAGACACTATAGTTCAGCCTTCGGCAGCTGTGGGTTTGCGGTCGCGACGAACACTAGCACGCTGCTCGTCCGGCAGTTTTCTCTCCTTTCTGAAACTTTGGTTTCGCCGTACTCGAATACAATTGTCATATTGTGTTTATATTCCTCGACGTTGAATTGGAATTCTAACAACTAGTTGTTGTGTAGAACGGTTATGGCTTTGTTCGTCGTTACTGATTTGAGCTAATGTCACTTCCCAGTTAACGAACCATACCTAGTTTGCAACAGTGACCTGCTTAATTTGGGCCAGGCAATGACATAAAAATATCTTACGATGGTAAAGTGGTGTCATGGATTTTGCGTCAATCCGGACACCCTTCGTTGGCAAACACAGAAGCGTCACATAGAGCTTCCAAATTATTGCTGCGTACCTACGAAACTGTGGTAGGAATTGGCTGATACGGAAGTAGAACGGAAGAAACACTACGTCTACATAAGTACTCCTCAAGCCACCGTATGGTGCCTGGCGGAGGGTACCCTAACCTAGTCATTCTCTTCTCTGTTCCAATCGCAAATAGAGCGGGAGAAAAACGATTATCTATAAGCCACCGTATGAGCCCTAATTTTTCGTATCTTATTTTCGTGGTCATGCGAAATATACGTTGACGGCAGTAGAAACGTTGTGCAGTCAGCCTGAAGTGCCGATTTTCTAAATTTTCTCAGTAGTGCTCCTCGAAAGAACGTCACCTTCCCTGCAGTTCCGTCGTTCGGTTTCCTCACATAACGGATTTTTCTGCAGCACTTCATGCCGACATCCCTGTTTTTAATTTCTGCTAACGCCAGTGATCTGGCGGTTTTAGAGCCAAAACTGCGTGGTGAAGTTAAACGTTAAGTCGATTACGTCAGCATATCCCCTCACACGCCTCCACCCACCGCAGAAACCAATCTTGTCATTTAGATCACGGCCACTTTTTTAAGCACTGTTTTTGAAGAATGCTGATCTGAAGGAATTGCACACTAGTTGCGTTAAAAATTGTTAACTGGTGTGCTATTTCTTCAAATCGGAAATTTTGTTATTCAACCCATACCGCCACCCCCAACTGCCATCGCACTTCTTCTTTGTACCATGTATACTTCGCTTCACACAATCAAAGCGAAAGACTTCACGTGACGGGAGCTCAAAAAGTAGTAAGACTCCTTCAGACAGTGAAAGTAAAATTATGTTCTACCACAATTTCAAAGAAACGAAAACTGCGAAATAAAAATGTCGGCACTCGATATTGGGTTTTTGATATCGATATGTCGTTATATCGAGGAAAAAGATCTCGACGACATAGGTCGCTATATTTTTCGAGGAAATATCGACATTTTATGAACGGAACTATTTGAGGCCCGGTCTGGCACAAATTTTCATTTTCGTCATCAGGAAATGCATGTACGTCCGAAGGAACATTGCATTGTAGCTCTGAACACCATAGGCACTGCAATATCGCATCGTATCGTGTCGAATTTGTTCATGTTTTCCTTTAACCCGATATGATGTGGATCCCAAACACTCGAACAGTACTACTAATATTTTTAAACGCCTTGCCGTATAAACGTAGGGAGCTGACAGGTCCCGCCTCCTGCAGTTTTGTAGGGCATTTGTTCGATCAGGCTTAGATTATGGCAGCGTGGTCTACAGCTCGGCCCGTCCTTCCTGCCTCATGATGTTAGATGCTGTCCACCATGAGGACATTCGGATATCGACTGGAGCCTTTCGGACCAGCCCAGTTCCCAGTCTGCGTGCAAGGCTGGTGAACCACCGCTCTGGATACGGCGACGTATCCTTTTGGCTCGACAGGCGCTGAAAATCTCAGCGTCACGTCAGTCATTGGCAATAGTTCAATAATCCAACCCACCTTTGAACGACTGTTCACGTATCGGCCCCGAGCGACCAAGCCATTTAGTCGACGTGCTACAGATTGTCTCAAGGATCTGGATCTCTCAGACATCAAAATACTCACTCAGGGATGGAACTCACTGTCGCCTTGGCATCTTCAGAGACCCAAAGTGATTTTAAGCTTAAGAAAACTTGTACTCCAGATTTTATTTTTACAACTTTGTTTTCGTCTGTTTTAGGTACGTACCACAGTGTGACTGAGGAAGTCGGGATGAGGGGAAACACTTAGCATAGAAGGACAAGGCCCCTATAATGTCACTTCTTAAACACAACAAATACCAAATCAATAAATTAATAATTTATTCGAAGACAATATTTATAAAACAGCTAAGAGACAATCAACACGTGGCCCTCTTAAGACAATACCAAAATATCACAGATAGCCTGCTTCTCAAGCAAGGCAGCAAATTACAATGAAGAATTCTCACTAAAGGAGATGAATCACAGAGATTTCAACACTTAAAGAAACAATAAATTACAATCAGAAAGTGAGTTAAAGAAATGGGCCACAGATAATTTATTTAAAGGAGAAATAATTTGCAATATGAAAGTGATTTATGAACCACACACCATTTCGTTAAGAACCCAGATAACACAAGCAGTACAAGAAATTACAATTTAATACAATTCATTCCCAAGCAAATAAAAAACTTATATTTTTTTGAAAAGAGATATACATGAAACACTTTAAATGTTTACGAAACGGGCAGTGACGCCAGGCTGCCCTAGGCAAAAGGTTACTTAACTTAAAATGGCGGAGGCAGCAGACCAGCCGTCCAAAACAACACGGGGCCCAGCCGGGAGTCACTTCCCATTAGACGGCACGTCACAGCTTTTGTGCATCAAGCGGAACGTGGCACCACTCCCACACACCCCAACTCGCAGAAAACTGAAACACAATCAGACCGCAGAAGACACGGCAAACACCAACCAAACATCAATTTATATGAGTTAAGAGATCAATAAACAACAAATAAATACTAATAAACAGTACTAATACTGACTGAGTGCATTCAAATAAATGCACTTATATAAAGGAACTACGTAGAAACGACTAGCTCTACAAAATACGAGTCTTTACTAATTAACTGAGTAAGTGCTTTCAATAGGAGTGTCCCAAATTTTACAGCAATATACAAGGGATGTCGATTTGGTGGCAATCAAAATACACTGAAAATCTCGTACAGACAATACATAAACTATTGGATACAGAAAAACCAAAATATAAAACGCACACCTTCGAGCTAACCAGATTCCTAATACTAATCCGACCAGCGGATTTTTAAATAGAAATAGTAACTGCTGGTCTCCATGCGCTTATACACACTCTGCCGGTTGCTCTCACTTCAACAACACGTACATTAGGGCAACCAATTAACAAGTACACTGGCTGCAACGAAAATCATTCAACGAAACGAAGGCACCAAAATCACTTACACATTCGAAGGGGAACGTTGTTCGAGATGGTCTCCGTGGATGCGTCTCTCCGAAAAACAGGCACGAAAGCAATGCGACAAACAGCGCCCGGAGTTGACATCAGGCACGTCCACCACAAACTCGCGACCGCCTTACGAGGTCGACCCGCCGTGGCGCTGTTGGCCGAGCACTCGTGTTTTCCTCTTTCGTCCACGCAAGCACGTCCTTGCGCCTCGCAGCGAGTCCAACACCAACTGCCCCGAGCGCCAGAACCCCGCGAGATCACAACAGGGCCAAAGATCCTAGTACAGCCGGATAATCGATAGTGTGGCACCAAGGAGCTGGTGTGCCAGAAAAGGCGCACAACACAGTTTTATCGTTATTTATACAGATGGATCCCAGCAGGAGAACGGTCTCACATATTCTGTTTTCCCTGATAGGGTTTTTAAAGTGCGTCTTCCAGAACACTATACAAATTATGATGCGAAGACATATGGCACTCTGACGGCACTGGAGAGGGTTCACAGTCACCACCGTACAGGGTTTCTTGTCTTTTCCGACTCTCTTAGTGCACTGCAAGCATTTCACCAAATGTATCCGGTAGACCTGCTGATTCAGCTCATCATGGACTCCTTACAGCGATTCCAACATCGTGGCAAGGAGGTGATCTTTTGCTGGGTACCTGGTCACATTGGGATTCAGAGCAACGACATGACCGACAAAGCTGCCAAGGAAGCATTTTGGGATAGTTCAAAAATGGCTCTGAGCACTATGGGACTTAACAGCTCAGGTCATCAGTCCCCTAGAACTTAGAACTACTTAATCCTAACTAACCTAAGGACATCACACACATCCATGCCCGAGGCAGGATTCGAACCTGCGACCGTAGCGGTCGCGCGGTTCCAGACTGAAGCGCCTAGAACCGCTCGCCCACTTCGGCCGGCGTTGGGATAGTACTGTCCATCAATGTCCCATCCCTTTGCACGCCTTCATCTCATTTTCTGACACATGCATCATGCGTCACTGGGAGACATACAACAAAGGCTTGGTGGACTTCATGTCAACCTTGCCGCTGGAAGGATATTTTGCTTACGAGACTGCGCATCGGGCATAGCCCTTTCACACATGGCTTCCTCCTCCGGAAGTTTGTGGCGTGCTGGTTTTAGTTCAGCATATTGTGGCTACGTGTGTTCTGTATACTGATATTAGGACAGCCCTCAACCTCGCTGGAGATCTGCCCACCGTCCTCGCAAGATACCAATACCAGTTTTACACGGGTATTGAAATCTTGTTAATTGTTAGGCCTCATTTCTAAAGTGGTGGGGAAGGGCGGCAGACTTTAATCCATTATAAAATGCTCCGCATGTGAGGACAGCCTTCGTCTCCACTCATAAGATTTGCATACTCATTTTCCGTCAGGGCGCTGATGACCATGATGTCGAGCGCCGCCTCAGCCCAAATCATCATCATCATCATCATCGAACAGTACTCACAATGGGTCGCACTACTGTCCTATACGCGGTCTCCTTTACAGACGCACAGCCCTTTCCTAAAAAATTTTGAGACAAATCACCACACAATTAATATATGCTTCAACTTTCTGATACGAATTGGAGGTCTGAAGTCCAGTTACGACCACACAAATATATGCTTGAACTTCTTGATACGAATTGGAGGTCTGAAGTCCAGTTACGACCATACAAATACGTCTTCTTTGCCAGAGCGAGAGGACACGGCTAGGGAGTTCAGCGCCCGCCGCAGCTGTACGGAGAGCTGAAGATCGCTACGGGTTAATTGATAACGGAGATTCGCAGACACACTTGGCCCGCTGGTAGCCATATGTTACTGTCACGCGAGTATCGATACCGGCCGACCGCTCGCGCCGCCGGTGTTGCGGGCCGCGGAGCGCATTAGCGCGCGCCTGCGGGGCGCCGTCGATGTCTGCTAAATGGCGCCGCGTCAGGGCGCGCATATTAATCTCCGGAACGAGTTGCCGTGTGACGTACTACTGGCGCGCCGACGTGCGCAGCAGTACAGCGGGCGAAGATTACTCATCGTCCACACCGGCTACATATTTCTTTCTCGACTTACCGTTCGAGATTTCGACGGTTGGCCGGACGGCCGGTGGACACCGGTTCGAGGGCTCGGCGCTTCGGCGATGGTCGCTGATAACTCTTCATCCGCTGTCGGCGGTGAATGAAGTGTAACGACAGTGATGGATCCGGCGGGTAGCAAAGGTGACAACACCAGAAGTGTTGCACGCGCATTAATCTTCGCATCTCGAGACACTGATGTCTGTGGTAATCGACGGGCACATGCTTGAAGTTCAGCAAGTGGGGAATAATGACATTTTGGTCAGTCACGATTACTAACGGGACTATCGGTAATGAATGTGGCTTTGTGTACGCACAAGGAATCACTCACCACTCCTAATGATAAAATTACGTATCGTTGATGCAAACTAAATTTGTGACTGGAATGAGAATTTCTTGGTAGAGAGGTCGTAGCACATTTCTTGTATGGAACATGTTTAATGCTCACGCATGATCACCTCTCTGGAGAATAAATACATAGATATTATAAAGATGGACGTACAACTGTAGGTTCCACACCTCTTCCTAAACCACTGCACCGATTTCAATCAAACTTGTTACAACTTCACTTATTGTCTACAGAGCATCGCTGTGGGGGTAAGAACACCTTCCTGTCAGAGAGATAGGAGTGGGGTTTGGGGTGGGAGTGAACGGGCAGTGAAATTCGCTTTAGATACAGTTTTGTGTGAGCAAATACGTGTGAAATATGTGTAATACATGTGAGATATATCTGAAGTATGTGCAAGTAGGTAACGACACAGGTAAAAAGTTCATGATAACCCTGGAACGACTGCAAGCAAATTTAATTCAAAATTTCTTTTTATTTATTTATTTAAAAAAAATTGTGGTAAGATCTTAAGGAACCAAACTGCTGAGCTCATCGGTCCCTAAGCTTACACACTATTTAATCTAACTTAAACTAACTTACTCTAAGGACGACACACACAGCCATGCCCGAGGGAGGACTCGAACCTCTGACGGAGGGAGCCGCGCGGACAGTGACAAGACGCCGTAGATCGCGCGGCTACCCCGTGCGGCACAAAGTAATTTGGTACAAATAGTAGTACTGATCAGTCTCCTATGGACCGCGCGGCTACCCCGTGCGGCACAAACAAATTTGGTACAAATGGTAGTACTGATCAGTCTCCTATTGAGATGGGGCGATAATGTGGAGAGGGAAGGCCGGATGGAGGAGGTGGACAAAGAGGAAAAAGAAACAGAGGGACACAGATAAGGAAAATGGATAGAGAGAAAGGGGGGGGGGATTGGCAGAGAAAGAGGTGAGTAGGAGACAGACAGAGGAAGGAAATTGTAGATACTGAATACAGACATGGGGGGAAAGAGATGAGCACAGAGAGGAGAAATGAGAAATGAACAGGTTGAGGAGGAAGAGGAAATGAACAGAGAAAGGGTAGAGGAGGAGATGGACAGAGAGAGGGGAGAGAAGGAGATGGACAAAGAAAGAGTAGGAGATGGACAGAAAGAGGAGGGTGGAGAAGATGAACAGCAAGCATGGAGAGGAAATGGAGACAGGAAGAGGCGATGGACAGAGAGACGATAAAGCGAGTGGAGAGGAGGAGATGGAATTAGATGACGGAAAGAGGAGATGTACAGATGGGGAAGGAGTATATGGACAGAGGGGGGAGGATCAGATGGACAGAGAGAGAGGAGAAAAGTAGGTAGACAGAGAGAAGGGTAGGAAGAGATGGACAAAGAGAGAGGCAAGAGAGAGGGAGTGGAGGAGGTGCACTAATAGAAGACTGGAATAAAGACACACCTGAGCAATGCGAGGTACTCAGCTAATGTGTCTATAAACATAAACTTAGATACCGCAAAGAAAGATCTTAACGAAACTCCCCTGGCTCTGTTCATGAGATCCTGGGTGGCATAAACGGCGATAAGGAGGATGCTGTGATCATTGGCTCACTGAGGCATTCGGTTCAGGTGAGCATTTAATGAAAAAAATATGAACCTCCCAAATATCAGACCAGATTTGTGACGGAATTGAGCACTTTGTTCCACTTAAGAACTCAGCACATCGCCCGTAATGGAACTGAGTCGACATACGTAGTCTTTTTGAGTAGTACCCCAAGAAAGCGGTATAGGAGCTATATTTTTTACGATATATTCGTAAGTGGTATTATGGATGACATCTTGTTTTCTGTTAGGTTCTTCAAAGACAACACAGTTGGTTCGCGGGCCGTAGCGCCGTAGCGCTCAGCCTCACAGCACATTTTTCCCCACTACCTTGGCACGCTGACTGAGCGCCAGGAGGGGAGAGAGGGGAAAACTGCGAAAGTGCCGCAGTAACAGTGCATACACTTTGGTAATATATTTCACATTTTGCAACAACATAGATGACAAGGGAAACAAATTTTTAGTGTTATTTCATTATTATTGGCGCTCTGGAAACATGATATAATTTTTATCTTGTACGGCCTGTCGGAATATGAACAGACGGAGACATTTTCACAGATTATCGTACTGTGTTTGCCACGTAATCGTGACTTTTTTTATTTATTTTCACAATACAGAAAAGGTCATTCAAGCACATATATTGATCGAAACACTGTATTACGGTTGCAACCTCATTACGGAGACGTGAAAACTCTGCCTGAGGAAAGCAATGTAGACATTCTGGACAGTTTTAACGTTAAAGGGATTTGTCTTTAAAACTGCAATTACTTGGCAGATCAGTCATTTACATCGGCAAATGCACGGCGGTGCTCTCAACTGAAAGAGCAAACGGCCTCGAAAACAGATGTAAGACTGGCAGTGTCTTCAAAAAGCTCAGAAAACTATCCTTGTATTTCTTTCAAGGTCACAATTATCTTCTCAAACCTCGCGTTTTCCTTAACGCCAGTCAACTTAAGGAACTGGACAATATTTGCAAGACTGTGTCCCTCGTATAACGCTATTTTCTTTTTAAATGCATCCCCACTAAACAAGAAAGAATTTGTTCCACACCTTGGAATATCTTACTGTTGTCAGTGTGCAGTCTAGTCCACTTGAAGTTCGAGATATGCTGTCTATTCCGGATGTTCGAATTTTCGTTCCTGCACGCGTTTTTCCACCGTTAATTCAATGATGGGGAGTCTGCAGCGAAAAATGATGTGCTTTACGAAATATATTCAGCGGTAACCTTAGGTGACTCACCCTATGTATATATATATATATATATATATATATATATATATATATATATATATATATATATATACAGGGTGAGTCACCTAACGTTACCGCTGGATGTATTTCGTAAACCACATCAAATACTGACGAACCGATTCCACAGACGGAACGTGAGGAGAGGGGCTAGTGTAATTGTTTAATTCAAACCATACAAAAGTGCACGAAAGTATGTTTTTTAACACAAACCTACGTTTTTTTTAAATGGAACCACGTTAGTTTTGTTAGCACATCTGAACATATAAACAAATAAGTAATCAGTGCCGTTTGTTGCATTGTAAAATGTTAATTACATCCGGAGATATTGTAACCTAAAGTTGACGTTTGAAACCTCCGACGTTCAGTTGCGTGTTGTAACAAACACGGGCCACGGTCGGCGAGCAGCATCTGCAGGGAAATGTTTACGATGACGACTGTGTTTACGAGTGTGGCTGTAGTGCACTGTTGTGGTTTGGTCTAGCTGTCGCAGTGTCCGCATGTAGCGCTTGCTGCTATTGCTATTCTGCATTCGTCTCCGCACGCAGACCAACTGTAGGACACCGTGTTACCAGACGTCTGTGATAGTGTAGTGTTGTAGGAACTGTGACCATGGTGTATTCGAACTCTGAAAAGGCGGATATGATACTCATCTATGGCGAGTGTCGACGAAATGCAGATGAAGCCTGCAGAACGGTACCCGGACAGAGAGCATCCAACGTGCCGCACATTGCAAAACATCTACCGCCAACTGTATGCAACAAGTATGGTCGTAGCTCGCAAACGGGTCCGTAACAGGCCCGTCACAGGTGAAGCGGGTGCAGTTGGTGTGTTAGCTGCTGTTGCCATGAACCCACACATGAGTACACGGGACATTGCGAGAGCCGGTGGACTGAGTCAAAGTAGTGTCATGCGCATACTGCATCGTCACCGCTTTCACCCGTTTCATGTGTCGCTACATCAGCAATTACATGGTGACGACTTTAATCATCGAGTGCAATTCTGTCAATGGGCATTAACGGAGAATGCGTTGCAGTTCTACCTGTTTACCGATGAAGCGGATTTCACAAACAACGGGGCAGTGAATCTACGGAACATGCATTACTGGTCCGTGGACAATCCTCGCTGGCTCAGACAGGTAGAGCGACAGCGACCGTCGACTGTAAATGTATAATGCCGAATCATTGGCGACCACCTCATTGGTCCTTTCATTGCAGGGGCCCAAACAGCTGCAACATACATCGCGTTTCTACGGAATGATCTGCCAACGTTGCTCGAAAATGTCCGCTGGGAACGCGTCGACGTATGTGGTATCAGCATGATGGTGCACCTACACATTCCGCAATTAACACTAGGCTGACCCTTGACAGAATGTTCGACGGGCGTTTCATAGGACGTGGAGGACGCACAAATTGGCCAGCCCGTTCTCCTGATCTTACACCTGTGGACTTCTTTCTGTGGGGTACGTTAAAGGAAAATGTGTACCGTGATATGAGTACAACCCCAGAGGATATGAAACAACGTATTGTGGCAGCCTGCGCCGGCAGTACACCAGATGTACTGCGGCGTGTACGACAACCATTACGCCAGAGATTGCAATTGTGTGCAGCAAATGACGGCCATCACATTGAACATCTATTGGCCTGACATGTCGGGACACACTCTATTCCACTACGTAATTGGAAACGGAAACCACGTGTGTACGTGTACCTCACCCCTCATGGTAATGTACATGTGCGTCAGTGAAAAAGACCAATAAAAAGGTGTTAGCATGTGGACGTAATGTGCTGTTCCAGTCTCTTCTGTACCTAAGGTCCATCACCGTTCCCTTTGGATCCCTACGTAATTCGGTGCTCTCCGATACACACGATCGAACAGCGGAGGAGTGGTACTCAAGCGTCAACTTTAGGTTACAATATCTCCGAATGTAATTAACATTTAACCATGCAACAAACGGCACTGATTACGTATTTGCTTATATGTTCAGATGTGCTAACAAAACTAACGGGGTTCCATTTTAAAAAACGTAGGTTTGTGTTAAATACATGTTTCCGTGCATTTTTTATGGTTTGTATTAACCAATTACACTAGCCCCTCTCCTCACGTTCGGTCTGTGGAATCGATTCGTCAGTATTTGATGTGGTTTACGAAATATACCCAGCGGTAATGTTAGGTGATTCACCCTATATATATATATATATATATATATATATATATATATATATATGTGTGTGTGTGTGTGTGTGTGCGTGTGTGTGTGAAATAAATTTGCAACTGATCTAAACAATTTAAACAAAATATACAAAGATTTTTTAGATGTCTGTGACATTCTTGACAACTGAACATTTCAGATTACAATTTTGTAACTGTTCTGAGTGTATGGCATACAGTTTACAGTCACCCCAATGGCTGGACTAAAAACGGTTCGACATAATGCTTCTGCTCGGTAAATAACGAAAACAATAGAAAATGGTGCCAGGAACTCACAAGCAGGCGTTGAGTCACTTGTTTGGAAATCTCTAGCATTATTAAAAATCGGGAAGTTAATTCCCGGAAAGCGTAATTCTTGACTCTGAAACAAGTGTGTTACAAAGTTACTGCAGCGCCGAACAGAAGTCACAGTCGCAGAAACATCCTAGTTCATAACTGGCAAAGTGCAAACGTCTGACGTGGGAATGGGGTTTTCCCCTGTTTTCTGCAACTTTTGTCATGTAGATTTGTCAACGTCAGAAGCAGCCATTAAGACCAAGTGTGACGGGGGCTTCAGCGGGTCACAAAACAAAGCGGAGAAGCGGAAGCAGGAGGTATGAGGCAGTCTGCTGAAACTGCTTTGTGACGTTGCTGTGCATCACACTTACGACATCAACGAAAAGCTCTGCATCTGTTGTCGACAGTATTGTCTCCGCTTCTCTAAAAACAAATAAAGAATATACACTCCTGGAAATTGAAATATAAACACCGTGAATTCATTGTCACAGGAAGGGGAAACTTTATTGACACATTCCTGGGGTCAGATACATCACATGATCACACTGACAGAACCACAGGCACATAGACACAGGCAACAGAGCATGCACAATGTCGGCACTAGTACAGTGTATATCCACCTTTCGCAGCAATGCAGGCTGCTATTCTCCCATGGAGACGATCGTAGAGATGCTGGATGTAGTCCTGTGGAACGGCTTGCCATGCCATTTCCACCTGGCGCCTCAGTTGGACCAGCGTTCGTGCTGGACGTGCAGACCGCGTGAGACGATGCTTCATCCAGTCCCAAACATGCTCAATGGGGGACAGATCCGGAGATCTTGCTGGCCAGGGTAGTTGACTTACACCTTCTAGAGCACGTTGGGTGGCACGGGATACATGCGGACGTGCATTGTCCTGTTGGAACAGCAAGTTCCCTTGCCGGTCTAGGAATGGTAGAACGATGGGTTCGATGACGGTTTGGATGTACCGTGCACTATTCAGTGTCCCCTCGACGATCACCAGTGGTGTACGGCCAGTGTAGGAGATCGCTCCCCACACCATGATGCCGGGTGTTGGCCCTGTGTGCCTCGGTCGTATGCAGTCCTGATTGTGGCGCTCACCTGCACGGCGCCAAACACGCATACGACCATCATTGGCACCAAGGCAGAAGCGACTCTCATCGCTGAAGACGACACGTCTCCATTCGTCCCTCCATTCACGCCTGTCGGGACACCACTGGAGGCGGGCTGCACGATGTTGGGGCGTGAGCGGAAGACGGCCTAACGGTGTGCGGGACCGTAGCCCAGCTTCATGGAGACGGTTGCGAATCGTCCTCGCCGATACCCCAGGAGCAACAGTGTCCCTCGCTCAAAGTCCGTCAACTGCACATACGGTTCACGTCCACGCTGTCGCGGCATGCTACCAGTGTTAAAGACTGCGATGGAGCTCCGTATGCCACGGCAAACTGGCTGACACTGACGGCGGCGGTGCACAAATGCTGCGCAGCTAGCGCCATTCGACGGCCAACACCGCGGTTCCTGGTGTGTCCGCTGTGCCGTGCGTGTGATCATTGCTTGTACAGCCCTCTCGCAGTGTCCGGAGCAAGTATGGTGGGTCTGACACACCGGTGTCAATGTGTTCTTTTTTCGATTTCCAGGAGTGTAGATTCTTGGCAAACGTTCAAAGAGAGAAATATCACAAATAATACAATGACCTGTGCATGACTACTTCTCACACAGTAGCTTTTCATTTGATGACTCCATTTGTTATTAGACACTTCCAGTGTACACAGTTAAAACCGATGTCCACATACAGATAAAAGTTTTCTCAGGTGGAATATTTCATTTTTTGTAATCCACTGCAGTAAAAGAGGGTTTCAATCCCGACATCGTAGCGCTTTTTCTAGTTTGGATTAGTATACCGAACGAGGTGGCTCACTGGTGAAACACTGGACTCGTGAATGGGTAGACGTCATTTCAAATTCCCGTGTGGCAATACAGATTTTGGCTTCTCGAGAAATCCTTAAATCGCTTAAGGCAAATGCCGAGACGATTCCTTCGAAAGGACACGTCGAGTTTCCTTCGACATCTTACACCACTTTAATGACGTCGGCGGCGGGACACCCTCCATCCTGTTTCATTTCTAATTCTCCCGCTCTATTGATGACTTCTTCGTATCTTAAGCTGCACCTAATGTTGAACGTTAATTATTTTATTTTATCGGTCGGACTTCGGCGTACGGCCATCCATCACAACTGGAATTGCCATTCTTATCACTTTCTGCGTTCATCATCATCATCTTCTTTCTTCTTCTTCTTCTTCTTTTCCTTCACAATAACGTCTCGTTGTTAGAATGCTGGTGGTGGAAAAAATTTTCACTGCCTGCATTTGGTAGGCACGAGGATGAGAGGTGGCGGCATAAATTTCCAATCACCAGACTTTGCGCCATTGTTCTGATTTAAATATCAAACCTCTCTGCGGTGTCTTGTGAAGTTAAGGGACGTGACTCTGTCGATGGCGATCCGTCCGTCGGATGTGGACGTAAAGCTTGCCGGCCCTCTTGATGCTATTCACGAGGAATAGGCTGTGAGCCGGCACAGGGTTTCACCCTCTCCCCTCTATCATCGTCATCATACAACATACATCAAACATTATACAACACTCCTTAAAAAAAGCACTCCGTCTTCAGGCCACGAGTAGCCTACCAGGACCAACCGACCGCCGTGTCATCCTCAGCGGAGGATGCGGTTGGAGGGGCGTGGGGTCAGCACACCGCTCTCCCGGTCGTTATGATGGTTTTCTTGACCGAAGCCGCTACTATCCAGTCGAGTAGCTGCTCAATTGGCATCACGAGGCTGAGTGCAGCCCGAAAAATGGCAACAGCGTATGGGGGCCGGATGGTCACCCATCCAAGTGCTGGCCACGGCCAACAGCGCTTAACTTTTTTTATCTCATTTTGTTCGCTATTGTTCGTTGCATCTGCTCGGGGCGGAGGTCGTAAGACATCCGTTTCAGTTTTTTTTATTACAGAGGGCAGCTAACTCTCTGCCCGAACACGCTGAGCTACCGTGTCGGCAACTTCGGTGATCTCACGGGAACCGGTGTATCCACTGCGGCACTACACTCCTTACTCATATAAAATACATTCATGTACTGTAACAAATAATGAATTGGAGTATGTTGTAAAAAAATACAAAAATAACATCCTATTTCTCTACAGAACAGTGACAAATTTTCTTCAATGATCTTGTGCAAAGACAGACATTTTTTCACGAGCTTTTTTTCTACTGCCATTGTTCTAGAATTTCTTCCTTTACGCAGTTTATGGTTTTTCTTCCGAACCCCTGGCGTCCAAGGTTCCAGTCGAACAAACTGTTTCCGTAGTCATGTTCTGGATCCCTGGCAGTATTATATTATTATTATTATTATTATTATTATTATGGGCCCATGGAACCGACGACAATATCGGCAGCTACGACAGAAATGGGCATGTAACCATCCGTAATGGACGTTGGCCTAGCGGCAGAGTGCTGCGTAATCTGAAGAATCCCTTCATCATGCCTACGGTAGCGCGTGAATTCGTCGTTTTCGAAACGGACCGCTCCTTGACACCTGTACTACGGGCGGAGACAGGCTGGCGGCGGCTCCAGTATGCTCTGGGGAACCCTAACGGTCGGCCGCTGTGGTCGAGCGGGTCTAGGAGCTTCAGTCCGGAACCACGCGGCTGCTACGGTCGCTGATTCGAATCCTGTCGCGGGCATGGATGTGTGTGCGGTCTTTAGTTAGGTTAAATAGTTCTAAGTCTACAGGACTGATGACCTCAGGTGTTAAGTCCCATAGTGCTTAGAGCTATTTGAACCATTTTTGAACCTTCACGTGGGCATACATGGGTCCAGTGGGGTTCGTGCAAGGCATCATGACGGCCAAAAAGTCTCTCATGCTGATTGCAGACCACGAACACTCTTTCAGGACGATTATTTTACCATGTCACAAGGTAAGCCGTGTGATGGAGTGGTTCGAGCAACACAGTGGCGAGTTCCAATTGAAGATGTGCTGTCCCACACAAGTCGCCAATCTAAACCCGATAGAACTCATCTGGGATGCGACTGAACGTGGCGTCACAACACACTTGTGAGTGTGCAGATCTGGTGTCAGCTCTGCTTAGCCATTTTGCACTTTCTGTCGATCTCATTTTTGAGACGTTTGTATTCCTTTTTGTTTTCATCGTTTACTGCATTTTTATATTTTCTCCTTTCATCAATTAAATTCAATATGTCCTCTGTTACCCAAGAATTCCTACTAACCCTCGTCTTTTTACCTACTTGATCGTCTGCTGCCTTGCTTACTTCATCTCTCAAAGCTACCCATTCTTCTTCTACTGTATTTCTTTCCCCCATTCCTGTCAATTGTTCCCTTATGCTCTACCTGAAACTCTGCACAACCTCTGGTTTAGTCAGTTTATCCAGGTCCCATGTCCTTAAATTTGCCACCTTTCTGCAGTTTCTTCAGTTTTAATCTACAGTTAATAACCAATAGATTGTGATCAGAGTCCACATCTGTCCCTGGAAATGTCTTACAGTTTAAAACCTGGTTCCTAAATCTCTGTCTTACCATTATATAATCTATCTGAAACCTGTCAATATCTCCAGGCTTCTTCCATGTACACAACCTTCTTTTATGATTCTTGAACCAAGTGTTAGCTATGTTTAAGTTGAGCTCTGTGCAAAATTCTACCAGGTGGCTTCCTCTTTCATTTCTTAGCCCCAATCCATATTCACCTACTACGTTTCCTTCTCTCCCTTTTCCTACTACCGAATTCCAGTCTCCCATGACTATTAAATTTTCATCTCCCTTCACTACCTGAATAATTTCTTTTATTTCATCATACATTTCAATTTCTTCGTCGTCTGCAGAGCTAGTTGGCATATAAACTTGTACTACTGTAGTAGGCGTGGGTTTCGTGTCTATCTTGGCCACAATAAGGCGTTCACTATGCTGTTTGTACTAGCTTACCCGCACTCCTATTTTTTTATTCATTATTAAACCGACTCCTGCATTACCCCTATTTGATTTTGTATTTATAACCCTGTATTCGCCTGACCAAAAGTCTTGTTCCTCCTGCCACCGAACTTCACTAATTCCTACTATATGTAACTTTAACCTATCCATTTCCCTTTTTAAATTTTCTAACCTACCTCTCTCGATTAAGGGATCTGACATTCCACGCTCCGATCCGTAGAACGCCAGTTTTCTTTCTCCTGATAACGACGTCCTCCTGAGTAGTCCCCGCCCGGAGATCCGAATGGGGGACTATTTCACCTCCGGAATATTTTACCCAAGAGGACGCCATCATCATTTAACCATACATTAAAGCTGCATGCCCTCGGGAAAAATTACGGCCGCAGTTTCCCCTTGCTTTCAGCCGTTCGCTGTACCAGCACAGCAAGGCCGTTTTGGTTAGTGTTACAAGGCCAGATCAGTCAATCATCCAGACTGTTGCCCTTGCAACTACTGAAAAGGCTGCTGCCCCTCTTCAGGAACCACACGTTTGTCTGTCCTCTCAACAGATACCCCACCGTTGTGGTTGCACCTACGGTACGGCCATCTGTATCGCTGAGGCACGCAAGCCTCCCCACCAACGGCAAGGTCTATGGTTCTTGGGGGGGACCCTCTATCAATCACGTTCAATTACAGAGTAGTGATGTAGATGAAATTGAGTTTGTGAAAACACACTCCATAAAATATCGACGCTATCATCATTCGTTTGACGTCCTTCCTGCGGCACTTATATCAAAAACATCATTGGTTTTCGATATAGGTTTACGTAGATCAGCACTTATATCAAAAACATTATTGCTTTTCGATATACAGGTTTACGTAGATCACTTACAACTTTGTAAGCCATTAAATCCCCAGTTGCGTGATAGGATAATGCGTCACATTACTAATGTAGTAGATAATAAGTTGCAAAGTGTTGTTAGCAATCATAAAAAGAAGATATGTAAATTAAAACGTTGACAACATATGGTACATAGGACAGATTATACATGTAGTAGTCATGTGCTCCATGACAGGGTAGGTATCGTTTTGAGTAATTATGAAGTAAGATTACTACAGAATGGTAATAAATACGCTGTGAACAGACAGGTGCGGAATAAAGACATTAAATTAATGTTAGTAGAGACTAAAAGTACATTCATTTTTTGTAAGGTTCGTAAGGTGCAGCATGACTTCATTACCAGCAGAGCTGCAGACTGATTTAACCGACGAGTTACTACGAATAAGAGGATTAGTAACGATCAGACAAATACTGATGTAAAGTTAATTAGTAGTAGTAGTTCTAAACTGAAAGAGCATCAAGCATTAATTGTGAAAGCTAATAAGTGGAATACCCTGGTAACATTAAGTATCGTTGAATATACTGATAAGAGTTTTCTGAAAATAATTGGACTTCACAACTAGACAATCACCCCACTAAACAGTTTGTTAAACAGGTAAAAAACGCAATTAGGAAGACTTCTTTCTTACTTGATGACATAACCTTCAGGTCCCTCGAAACAATGAATCCACATGCACTCTGTTTACGGGCACAACCAAAGATTCATAAACCGAATGCCCCAACCAGACCGATTGTTAATTATATAGGCAGTCCTGTTACGGACTGTGCAGTAAGTTAAATGAGATTTTGGTAACTAACTATGTGTTTGGGCAACAGTTCTGACTCATGAATACTTAGCTGGTTCGGAAAGTTGGTGATATTCAGATACCTGATAACTACAGGACGTCGCTAGACATTGTAAATTTGTACACAAATGTTCCTGTATGTGAAGTCAGTTTCTTGTAAAACTAAATTTTGTTAAGTACAGACGTACATCCATGCGGAGACTGATGATTTTTTTAAATTGTTTGAACCAGTTCCGTCATATAATTATTTTTCATTTAAAGGCTCGTTTTTCACGCAGCATGATGGACTAGCAGTGGGGTGTTGTGCCGGCCGGTGTAGCCGAGCGGTTCTAGGCACTACAGTCTGGAACCAAACGACCGCCTTGGTCGCAGGTTCGAATCCTGCCTCGGGCATGGATGTGTGTGGTGTCCTTAGGTTAGTTAGGTTTAAGTAGTTCTAAGTTCTAGGGTACTGATGACCTCAGAAGTTAAGTCCCATAGTGCTCAGAGCCATTTGAACCATTTTGAGTGGGGTGCTGTCTGTCGGCAACACTAGCTAATATTTTTATCAGTCATGAGGAAAAACAATCTTTACACAGCAGCAGGAGTTAAGCGATTTAATTATGTACTATTATCGATTAGTTGATAATATAGTGTTATTACATAGTGTATTTAACGCAGAGAATGAGGGGTTGAAGAGAATTTTTTGAGACGCTCAGCACTCTACATCCCAATGTACAGTTTACATATGAAAGTGAAGTAAACAAGAAAATTAATTTCCTGGATATTACGTTGATGAATAATAATGGAAGTAACAAATATGCAATTCACAGGAAGCCAAAGATATAAATGCGACTATCTCACGTCATGACAAATATGAAACCTCTTTGTTTTACGTTCCGTCAGCAGGCTGAGAAAGATTCCATTAGAAGTTGATGAAAGAGAACGGGAAAAACATTTTTTAAAGGATATAGCGTTCACTGATGGGTTTTAGCCCGAATTAATTGACATCTTCTGATTTACTATACGAGATTTCTTTGGAGATGTAAAGAAAGAGACAAAAAAATTTCACCAGATGATGTGGCATAGTTACTGACACGTTCAGTAGAACAGTTTGATCCGTTACAGAAATCAGGCCCATACACAATGATCTGTGCTGGTTGTGAATCCTTATACATAGGTGAAACTGAAAGAACTTTCACAGACAGATATAGAGAACATACTTCCCTGCGTACTGTTAAGCGTTCAACGTTCACAAAACATTTAAAGACAATGAAACATACTGTCGTAGTATAGATATGAACCTAAAAATTTTCCACTTCATTGATAAAGGAGGTATAATGGACATCATAGAAGATCTAGAAATTAATATCCTTCCCCACAAAGAGTCTAATTGTTTGCTGAACGAACAAACTGAGTTGAAAAACAAACTATTCTTTTACTGTTTTCGCAATTTCTGATGCTCATAGATCATAGTCTATGCCCTGTATGTTAGAGTTACTTTGATATTGTAATCAGTACATATCGTTATTCACATCGTACAGACAGACTGTAATACTGATGTATTGACCCACATGGTTTTCATGCGAATCATTACGAATTTCCACTCACTACTTTATATAATTTGTTTAATTGCACTCCATCATTGGGTTTCATCCTCTTATCTAAATATTTCAGTTACGATATTCCTTGTATATGGCTTTGTTTTCTATTACTGATATCGATTTTGACATACTCTTACACTGTCAGTTATGATAATGACCGACTTCTTTGAGTATTCGCTGACACATATCTTTGGATGTCGTATTTTGATTGTTTCTCCAGTCAGTTGGCAGTTGGCGGCTGGAATGCTGACATCACAGTTACATATACTTCTGGCGTTAATTTAATGGTGGTTATTTGAGTTGTACCGTGTGGTATTCAGTGTTTTTATGTCGTTCTGTAGATAGCCTGCGTAAACCAATAGGTTGGTCACTGATGCAGCCTATATAAGGGCCCTGTTAAACTCCTGCAGCATCAACTAAGGTGAGCCCCTCAGTGTTCTCTGTGTTTTTGTGCGCAAATCGGCGTATGTATGGGGATGGCTTTTCGGTATTAGCGTATGTTTTCTTGATTAAGCGTCGTAATTGTTCGGGTCTCTTCTTGTTCTCATATTACCTGTACATCATTTGCAGTTGTGAGTTGCTGGGTGCATATTACAATCCGTATTGTGCCTGTGCGGTTACGACAACTCTCTTTTTTCTCCCTTCTGCACCCCTCCTTCCACCCACTACCTATTACATGTCATGTTTCCGCCCTTCCATGACGGTTTTAGCATTGACTAGATATGTGCCTCTTACTCACCCTCATTGGTAGTTGGCTGATTCTTAACAAAATTATTACTGGACTTATTTTGGGTTACCTGATCACGCTTGGTATCATATATGATAAATAGTTTTTAGTGTACTTAAGAGGATTTTTCGGGTAAAGATCTATGCTGACGTGTACATTGGCTGTCATTGGCCTCTAGTTAGAAGTTTGTTGGTAGAACTACTTGTGTTAGCTCTAGAATTGTAACTAGATGTCTCTGAATGTTTCCTTATCTTCAACATGCAATTATTTTAGTCACATGTGACACATTTGGTGATAATGTACCTGTCTTGAATTTTACGTGGATTTACATTACCCTCACTTAAATTCTGCTAACTACGACTTGTGGCATTGCCAGTGATTTTGTTTCAGTAGTGTATGTATTGCCAACTTATAGACTGCTGTCATGCGTTCATAGTTTAAATTTTAACATACATAGTAGATTGACGTATGATTTAATTATTGGCATATTTTGTGGCCTTCTCACTGGTCAGTTAATAATCCGGTTTGTCATTTAGACGATATGTGTGGCCAGTATGTGTCTCTGAAATTTTAATTGCATGGATATAACGGTTTTTGGTTTTAATGAGGTGGGAAGACCAATGTGAGTATATTTATTCACAGCTATATGTTATTTTAGATCTCATTTTCTTTGTGTTCGTTTGTGTAATTTTTTTATTGGTTTGCTAGTCACAAAGCTTTTTTGATATATCTTTATATATATTGCCAAGTCATCCTTTATGGTGCACTGCATCCTCGTGGGCTACGTAGTGTTCTTGTGTGTGATTGTTCCATGGCAGTACATGGTGCTCGTATATGGATGCGTTCGCACATGAATGTTATTCACCATGAACAGTTTCTTGCGGGGTTTTCTCATGTGTTCTACATATGTTATGATCTGGAGTGGGTCCGATATTTGGTCCTGTGACATACTGATCCTGTGGATACTGATTTTATGTATATGACATAAGCATGTCCCTCAACTGTTTACAACTCAATGTTTTACACTTTGACACGACACGTGGATCATGTTTCTTCGCTTTACTTGTTCCTCAGATTGTAGACTCCTTCATAAATTTTTCATATTCTACAGTTATTTTGACTTTCAGCGGGTTATTTCAGGGCTGTGCAGATAATGTATATCCGAATGTTCAATAAAAATCACGGAGTAGTTATTTAATGAAGTTATTAATAAATAATATAATTGTACAACGTCTAGAGTGGAAATTCGTTATTGTATGCTTTATGTATGTGACAATGGATCTATCTGTTCCTTCTGTCAAATGATTACTGTTAATTCACTTGTAGAGTCTTCTCCTCGATCCTCACTCTGTTTTTAATCTGTCTTTGTGTTGTATGATTGATAAACTGATAATGGTACCAATGTTATTTGTGAATACAGGCCGGAACATGTCGCACTGAAGCGCCGAAACTGGTAGCTATGCAATAAATAAGATCACAACGACGGCTGTAGGCGTTCCATTTTCTTACAACTAGAAAACTTCGTCCCATCACTACGTCTTTCAAACAGCTGTCGAGAAATGCAATGATCTATGTGCGCATGAACGATGTTTCCAGCCTCTGAAGACAGTCTAAGGAAAGGCGGAAATGAAGTTTGGACTGATAAAAGAATCCAAGGATGCAAATTTCATTTAACCCACAGCTGTTGGCGTAAAATACAAACACTGGACTTTGACATCGCTACTACGCAAGTAATCAAATTTGAAGGGTTCTGCCTTATATATTTGATTCTCAGATCCTAATATGCTTGGTGACTGTTTTGCTGAGGTTTTCATATCAGCGATGCCTACATAGGAAAAACTGCAAATGTTTTGTAGTTACTTAGTGTAAATCCTTCATGTAAAGGAAAATTTGTTCTTTCCTCCATCTAGGTGAGCAGAACTAAGCTGCAATAGACAGTGAACCACCAATACTTATGAAAGTTTCCACAGTATATATAATAGACTGTAATATTCCTGCAGTCGAAACATTTATAGATTTCTTGAGGTGATGAAGCAAATTCAGCTCAGCTTTAAAATCGCAACAGAGTCGTCAAAAATCAAGAGAAAGCAAATTAACTGTCTAGACTTAGAATTCATATTACAAAGTCAAAGCCGGAAAAATTTCCGGATTTCAGTATGTGAAATCGGCTTCCTGCAAAATCAGTTCAGGAAGCACACAGTTAAACAAAAGAAAAGCATTGTGATTTTTTACGTACA
The DNA here is from genome assembly GCF_023864345.2 of Schistocerca serialis cubense. NCBI lineage: Eukaryota > Metazoa > Arthropoda > Insecta > Orthoptera > Acrididae > Schistocerca > Schistocerca serialis. Next base: position 142,455,632 of record NC_064638.1, on the reverse strand, counting down.
TATACACATTAGGAAAAAGTGAAGAAATTTTGTAAATACGAGAGTTGAATGAAAAGTAATGCTTCCATCTTCATTAATTGGGTTTGGGTGGGAAAATTTTAATAAAGCAAATGCAGAAATAATCCTTAGAATGTGATCTTCAATTACCAGTATTCAATTTTCCACATAATCACCAGACAATTGAATACATTTCTGTCAACGATGAACAAGTTTTCTGAATCCGTCACAGAAGAAGTCGACACTCTGTTTCCGCAACCACAGTCTCACAGTTCTCTCAACGTCTTCGTCAGAAGCATAATGATGTCCTCGCAGATCGTCTTTCATTATCGGCAACAGGTGGAAGTCAGACGGTGCTAAATCTGGACTGTATGGGGGATGCCGTACTGTGATGGGATTCAGTCACTGAAGTTTTGCTGTGGTGGTACGTGAAGTGTGTGGTCTGGGATTGTCATATTGCAGGAATACATTTCCCTTTTCCTTTCGGACCGTTGTTAGCCGTCGTTTCAGATTTCGCCGCGTTGTGATGTAACGCTCTGAATTTATTCTTGTTCCACGATCAAGGAAATCAACATCGATAACACCGTCTGCGTCCCAGAACACTGTGGCCGTGATTTTTCCTGCTGAGGGCTGCCTGCGTCTTCAATTTCTTTTTCTGGGGTGAGTCTTTGTGTCGATATTCCATAGACCTACGTTTCGTCTCCGGGTCGTAATGGTGTACCCACGTTTCGTCTCCTGTCACAATTGAATGGAGAAAGGCGTCACCTTCGTTCTCGTAACGCGAGAGGAGTTCCTGGCAAATTTCAAGTCTGTGCGCTTTCATTTCAGGAGTCAGAAACCGGGGTACCCATCGTGCACAGATATTCCGACAGTCAAGCAAAGCAATAATGTGACCCACACGATCTTGTGAAATGCCGATTGTGCTTGCAGTTTCTCTCTGAGTGATACGACGATCGTCCTGAATCAGTCTGTCAACATCTTGCTTGTGAAACTCGGTGGTTGCTGTCACAGGACGTCCAACTTTTTGTTTGTCAAGCAGCTCAGATGTTCCCGCCTCAACATCTTTAAACTTACTCGTCCAACGATGCACAGTACTCACATCAACACATTCACCATAAACTGCTTTCATTCTCTGATGAATCTCCTTTGGGGTGACACCTGTAAAAAATCCAATGACCTCACGTTGCTAAGGGGAGCCGGAACGATGAAAATGACAAAAGTAACGTTTTTTTTGTTTTCTTCATTATAAAATTATTTGGAGTTTTCTGAATAAAACAAATCAAGTTTCACCTTCTAAGTGAATTCTAAGCGTGTTTTTTTATCGCTGCAAAGTTGACGCGCCGCGTAAACAGTTGTAGCGACTTGGTGTGTCACCTCAAGACGGCACCGCTCGCTGGCTGCAAGCAGGGTATCTTTGCGGAGTTAGACAGTGTTTTGTTTTCCAACGTTGTATGGATTTATATCTGTGACAAGTGACTGTTCATATCGGTAAACATAAACGCTATACCGTGTGTGTTGACTTGTGGAATTTGCTTTGGTTTGTTTAGCTGTTCAATTTTGCGTATTTGACGAATTTTGCTCCAATCTGTTTTATGTATTTGTTTGTGGATATCATATGCCGAGTTTCAGCAATCGAGTGTTTAAGAAAAGGCACAATGAGTGGAAGAAGAAATCTTTTGTTGTTTCGAAGGGAGATGCTACTCATACTGTTTCCCCGACTACTCCAAATGAATGTGATAGAACTTCTTCCAGCAAGAAACTTGGTGACAGCAAAGAAATATTTGATTACTATAAAAGTGGCAGTAATGATGTGAATGAAATAATTAACATTTCCTTGCTCTCTAATATTTTGAAACATGACGTATTATGCGAAGTTTGCAAAGAAAGAGGACTGGAATTAAAAATAACTTCACACATTGGTTTGGCATGTAAAATGTTGTTTAAGTGTAACAAATATGCTGCACAAGTTTCGATTTCTAATTCTAACAGTATTCCTCGTAGTGGTAATAGTGGAAAGAAGGTGTATGGTATAAATGTTAGGCTAGTATATGGCTTGTGTTGCGTTGGCAAGGGCAGTGCTGCAAGGACAATGTTATGTGGAATTATGAACTTGTCAAAACCACCAACCAAGTTTGGATTTTATAATGAATTGGTGGTATCTTCTGCTGAAGATAATGCTCAAGCAACAAAGAAGAAAGTAGTTGAAGCTGTGACAGCTAATGGGAATTGTAGAGATTTAACTTTGCTTTAGATGGATCATGGCAATGTAGAGGTCATAAATCTCTAATGGAGTTGTGACAGCTACCAGTGGAGGTAATTGCAAAGTAATTGATGTTGCTATTCTCTCTAAACATTGTAGATGTGAGGGCAATACCAAGGACGAACACAGTGAAATTTGTGACGCAAATTTTCACGGCACGAGTGGAGCGATGGAAGTAAAGGGAGTGAAAGCAATTTTTCCCAGGAATGATATAGTGTACGATACACTAACTATCTAGGAGATGGTGATTCTAAGGGATATAAAGCTGTAGAGGAACTCAAACCTTATGGTAATGAAATTCACATTAACAAACAAGAGTGCAGGACATGTGCAGAAGTGCGTGGGGGCTCACTTGCGCAAACTAAAGCAGACATTAGAATAACAGAAGCTCAGTGATGGTAAGACTCTTGGGGGAAGAGGAAGATTGACAGATGAAGCAACTGATAGATTACGGAGGTATTATGGGTGTGCAATAAGGCAAAATACAAGAAGCATTGAGCATATGAGGAGAGCAGTATGGGCATTATTTTTTCATACTGCGTCAACAAATGAGCACCCACAACATGCACCGTGCCCGACAGGTGATGACTCGTGGTGTAATTACCAATCAGGAAAAGAATATGCCCATAAAAACAGTTTGCCAAATGCTGTAATTGATGTAATTAAGCCCATATTCAGAGATTACCACATCCAAGTTTATTGGAAAAGCGTTTACATGGGAAAACACAAATTCCAAAGAAAAGTGTAAATCATTTAATGTGGATTAGGATTCCCAAAAGAGTGTTTGTACAAAAAAAACATTGCATTTTGGAGTGTATGATACAATGGCGACATACAAAGAAGGAAACATTATCAAATATGATGTGCTGAAACGTTTAGGTTTCCAGCCAGCACACAAGACCATTTCCACAATGCGCCTAATTGATGAAGAAAGACGAAGAGGTGCAGTAAGGAGAGAAAGAAGCCTACAACATGCAGCAAAAGGGAAGAAAAGATCAGTGAAAATGAAACTAACACTGAAAAAAGGTGAGGATGCTGATAATCCATCATATGAGGCAGGAATACATTTAAAAACTTTGGAAGCCATTTCCCGTAACTTTAAAATTTTCATCTTTGAGGAACCTTTTCTCAAAAACTGGGAACAGTATATCAATGAAATGTATACACAATATTGTCTACTAATTTTCCTTCATTTTTATAAGAAATTGTAAAAACATATCGTATAATTCAAGAATTATAGAAGAAAAAGAGCAAAATTTTAGAGAAAAAAATAAGCATCTGTTTAAAAAATTGTAAAACAAAAACCAATAAATATTTCTTAACATGGCATTATAACTTTGTAGAGAAATATTCACTGAACATGTAGTCCACATTTCAGGGCAGTATGTTAAATGGTTTTAGAAAAAATGTTTCTTCTATTTGCTAAAATGAACATGGAGGAGATGGATCCTTCCGGCTCCCCTTACGCATTGACCCTACTTTACACTGTAACAACACAACCGTTCAATGCTAAGGCTTTCCAGCAACTGGAGCTGTAGAGAAGAGACTACGGAACAAGCCATTACCTGCCACACACCAATGCTGCCAACTGTTGAAGAATTACGAAGGTGGAGGTATTACTTTTCAGTCAACCCTCGTATATTTAAAAATACAAAAAAAATATTTAAATGTGTAAATGTTTTCGGAATGCGAATCAGTTTGCCCTCTCGTGGGTAACGTTAAAGGAACTGGTATTCTCAATATATATTTTCTTTAATGATGTTTGTTTTTAACAATATGAACCTGTTCCCAAGAATCAGAAACTCTCATTCAGTTAATACTAGACAGAAATTCAATCTGCATTTGGATCACACCTCCCTGACTCTTGTCCAGAAAGGTGACTAGTATTCTTCTGCATCCATTTTTGGTAAGATATCACGAGATGCAAATATCTTAGCGGTAATACTTGCACTTGCTAACCTAAATTGAAGGGTATCCTCATGGTCCACTCGTTTCATTATGTCTAGTAGTTCCCAGGAGACATTTCAGCTAATTTCTGTATTTCTTTCCTACTGAGCTAGTTTATATCCTGCCGTTTTACGGACTTCGCACTTTCTAACGGAACGTGACGAGTAAAACATGAAATACCCATGTAAAATTTATATTCACGAAAAACGAGAAAAATTTTTACAGCTTCTACCACAAGCGCATATGGTAGAAATTTTTGATTGCAGTGGAGCATTCATAAGGTTTAGACTGGAGAATGTGCCGGGATGTGGCCCGTTTCGTGGGCAGAAAAAGCCCGCCGAGAGTGGTAATGGTTTCAGCCTCATCGTACGATGCGCTAAAGAGCCGCCACCAACTGCGAAAGATACGTATACGTGCTAAAATTTAATGGGTACCATCCTTTTCAGGAGCACTGCGGGCTCTGGAGGAACGTGCCCATTTTTCTGACCGTGAGAGGAATGAGCCCTCCCGCCACATATGCTCAGTTGAGATAAGTTCCTGGTTCCCGTTCCAATTGCCTTTCATTCTGCGTATGTTTAGTCGTCATTACTTACAAAGCTACCACGTTCATCGTTCAGTATTCCAATAAAAATTACACAATGAGCACGTAAATTAGATATACAGGGTGATTCAAAAACAATACCACAACTTTAGGAATTTAAAACTCTGCAACGACAAAAGGCAGAGCTAAGCACTATCTGTCGGCGAATTAAGGGAGCTATAAAGTTTCATTTAGTTGTACATTTGTTCGCTTGAGGCGCTGTTGACTAGGCGTCAGCGTCAGTTGATGCTAAGATGGCGACCGCTCAACAGTATCTGGAGATGTTAGAGAATTGGCTGTTCCCTCAGCTCGAACAAGAAGCACAACAATTCATATTTCAGCAGGATGGATCGCCACCACATTGGCACTTATCTGTCCGTAACTACCTGAACGTCAACTACCCGAGGCGATGGATCGGCCGCCAGGCAGCCCGTGACAGAGCACTTCATCACTGGCCTCCAAGAAGCCCTGATCTTACCCCCTGCGATTTTTCTTATGGGGGTATGTTAAGGATATGGTGTTTCGGCCACCTCTCCCAGTCACCATTGATGATTTGAAACGAGAAATAACAGCTATCCAAACTGTTACGCCTGATATGCTACAGAGAGTGTGGAACGAGTTGGAGTATCGGGTTGATATTGCTCCTGTGTCCGGAGGGGGCCATATTGAACATCTGTGAACTTGTTTTTGAGTGAGAAAAAACCTTTTTAAATACTCTTTGTAATGATGTATAACAGAAGGTTATATTATGTTTCTTTCATTAAATACACATTTTTAAAGTTGTGGTATTCTTTTTGAATCACCCTGTATAATTCTCACTTTCATAGTCTATTAATCACAGTCCCCAAAACGTCATCAATTCCCGATGTGAACTCGATCCCGATTTACAACGAAAGACACTCATTACAGAGACAAAAAATATTATCTACAACAATATATATTAATAGAAAGAGGGTGATATATTTCATTGACACACAGAAATAAGCCGAAAAATAAAACAGAAGTAAAAACATCTTTCCAGCATGCTAGATGTTATGGGGCAGCTCCTCTTATTAAATTATGATGCAAAAAGACAGTCTGGGTTGCGACTGAAATAGATGTTTATTCAGTAGGTGACCACTTAGTTAGGACATACGTTTAACATTGCAATTCTTGGGTGGTTGGAAATGGGTATTAACCCGAGACCGGTCGCCTAATGAATAAACATATATTTTAATCGCAACTCTGGCTGTCTTTTTGCATCGTAAATGAAAACTCATTTGCATGTCAAACACTCTATGTGCAAAATAGCTATTTTTCCGAAATCTTCGTTCTGCTCTGACAGTAACCTTCAAAGATTTCACGTAATAATCCGAGATAAGAAATAAATTCATAACTGTAATTTCAAAACGGGATACTTTGCAACATCTTGTCATACTTCATCGTTTAATTACGCTTCTTTGCTTAAACTTCGAGGTGTAGTGTGAAGTTATAAATCCTTGTTGTTACAGTGGCTGTAAGCTACGATACTTTGAATATTAAACCAACGAAGCAAATTGATTAATACTTATAACACTTATTTTATTCTTTCGGGAGCAATGAAATTTGAGTTCTTCTTTAGCAATAATAATTTATTGAACAATTTGGTGCCGTCTAGCGTCGTACCTTCTCCACAGCTTGAATGTCTCTCCGCAGATGACGGTCGTCTCCAAGTTTTCCATCTTGGAAAAGCTTCTTCCCCTTTCTTTTGTGTGACTGTTACTACAACCAGAAACAATCGAACAGTTCACGTTGTTGGATATGTTCCGCACCACTCTTCACGAATGCATAGCTTATTTTGGTGTCAGACACATATAGAAAATTTAGGTACCGTGGTATAAAAATCGAAGTTGACTCTTTTTATACTGAAACTGAATTCGGTGTGAGCTTGAGAAATCGAATAGTGGGAAAGAGATCGCAGTGCAAAAGGGTGAGCCGGCCCGTGTGGACCAGCGGTTCTAGGCGCTACAGTCTGGAAACGCGCGACCACTACGGTCGCAGGTTCGAATCCTGCCTCGGGCATGGATATGTGTGATGTCCTTCGGTTAGTTAGGTTTAAGTAGTTCTACATTCTAGGGGACTGGTGACCTCAGAAGTTAAGTCCCATAGTGCTCAGAGCCATTTGAACCATTTTTTGCAAGAGGGTGAAGCGTGCCAGCCCGATGGACATGCAGCGGTTGAGAATCGACTCATTAGCATTTTTTATGCAAAGCTCCGCCAGTAAACCTGTCGTGATCCGTCCTCCAGGTCATTGGAACGGAGACAGAAGAGAGGCTGTCGTTAAAAGAGGTGGTAGGTTACTCCCTCAGCGCATCCTGCAATGCGAAGTTTCATTCCTTTATAATAAAAAAAAATCCGACATGAACACTCTCAAAAAGAAATAAAAAATTGAGTATGCGCACCTAGTACTCACTTGAGCCGAATTGCACATGCGTTCCCATTACAAAATTACATGAACTGTCAAATCGAAATTTCAGTAATTTTGAACATTTGTGAACCATTATGGATATTAAATTCCCAAAATTTACGATTAAAGTCTCTGAAATTCAGCCAATTTAAGTGACTAAATTACAAGGCTCTACCTCCTTAGTATTTCCAGTTCTGGTCCTGCACAAGCTGTTTTAACTAGAAACAGTCAAGAAATGTGTTCAGTGCGTTCATATACGCCCGCAGCATTTCAGTGCAAAAAAAGAGGTTAACTACGAATTATTCGATGATTTTATACCTGCATCTTTTCACCACTATTATCGTCACAAACAGAGGGAAGTTTTAAATTTGGACTTACACATTTATGCATTAATATTCGGTACTGATTGAAATAATACCTGGCCATAAAACAAACGGAACTGCTTGCATAAGTAAGAAATTAACTGACGAGGAATATCAGCGCGCTGCTGTTTTTAGATCTTGAACAGAGGCCTTAAATTGTGAGAAGTTTCATAATTATGTATCGCACATCGGCAAAAGTAACCTTAGAACCTCCAAAGAATCTTCGTTTTCTAAATTTAAGCGAATTTTCTTACTACAATTTACTTTATTTGCCTTAGACGCGTTTCGGCTTTAAATTAAGCTATCTTCGGTGAGTTTAATCTGGAAGAATATAGCTTAGTTTGTATACTATGAAACAGGTCACGTCCTAATTTTACATAAATAAATTACTTATTACAGCTATTCGTTTTTTTTTTTGGTCAAATCCAGAGATCATATATCGTAGTCTCAACTGCTTCTATGGATAAAACCAATTATAACAGGTAGAGTAGGCATGTCATTTTGATGTTTATAAGCTATCGATGTGACGTGACTAAAAGAGAGCAAGTTATGCTAGTGTTATACATATTTGGTCCTGTTGTGGCATAGTCTTTGCCTCTGCACAGTGTAATATATTCTTAGCTGAAGTGTAGAAGTTGATGGACGTATTCAGTAGTGCTATGTTGACTTGTGATTGTATCTATTAGATGACGAAAGATTTATTGTAAAAGACAGCAAGAATGAATATGATGTATATACTGAAAGGCGACGAAAAAGACAAATTTTGAATAATTTTTCCTTTTTAAGGGGAGTACTTTGAGATAAGACTGCCGCACTACGCAGCTAGTTTCTCAGAATCATTGTTGTCAACTAGTTAACTTTGTTCACTTGCTCAGAGCTGAGAAAAAGACCATCCCTCTTCCTTGACTCATGCATTAACGTATCAACTGATTAAGTTGTTTGGTTTTTATAGATATCGTCTGTTAAAATTATACCCTTTTTAAATCTTTGTGCACTTTGTTAAGCACGATATTGTTCAGAGCAAAGTTATGTGTGAAGATAACGCGAAGTTTTACTCTGTCTTATTGTATACATACTTCATTATAAAATAGTGGTCTTGGCATATCACTTCATGGGAATAGTTACTCTCCCCATGTCACTATTCAAACAAGGTTTATCATGACACATTACTATATTGCACCATGTGGCATGTAACAGTTGGACTACTGTTTGATGTTTGCTGTTGTCCTTTCGAGAAATCTGAAAAAATGTTGTCAAGACGTGAGGTAAGCGGAAATTTAGATTAGGGCCACATAATTGTTTTACTTCAGTTGCTAGTTTTATATACAGACAAGTTGTATTAAAACCAGTTACAGTTCATTTTAAATCACGTTATGTTTAGTCAAAGGTCAGAATATGAGTTTAAGTTGGTTAATAGTTTGTGGGTGTATAGCTTTGGTAGTACGTAGACTTTTTATAGAGAGGGAGGTAAATTTGGGCTGAATTTCACAGAGAAACACTTAGTGGGGAATTTACAGGCACAGCATTCGTGTTATATACTCTTCGGAAGCTTGAATCTGTTGCATAAAGTGTAGTTTTAGTTTTGTTTGTGTATTTATCCTACATTACCTCTGCCTTTGGCATGAGTGAAAGTAAGTTCTGTCCACCTCCATAGATGAGTGCTCTGCAGCGTAGATGGCTACCATACAGAGGACTCGGGTTCGATTCCCGGCAGTGCCAAGCATTTTTCCTTGGCAGGAGCATTGGGACGAAGTGCAGTCAGCGTTGTGATACTAAATGAGGGACCACTTTTGACCGAGTAGTTGCTGCTCCACGGCCTGGAAAGTCTGCAACCCGAACGGGACAGCGGCGTACCGGCCAGATGTCCCTACACAGCGCATCAATATGATGCCGCGAGGCAGAGAATGACACAGACGCCGGTACAGTACATATCCTTGTCTTTATGGCTTGGCGAGGAGCTGGAAAGTAAGTATTTGAGATTGTTTATGGGCGACGAACAGACAGGGCCACACTTCAGCAAGGGATTTTAAACGTTACAAAATACGTGTGTAGCTAAAGTAGAACGGCTGATGAAACTTCAGCAACATATCGAACCACTTCCAATAGCAGATAAAAGATAATATAGATAATTATTTTAATAAATCCAGAAGGGTGACAGAAGAAAACTGCTATCAAAGTTACTTTACTGTCTTACCACACAACAGAGCTAGACTATCATTTTACTGCCATGTTTTCTTTCCCATGATTCGTTCAACGTACGCTTCTTACGTTCAGAAATATAAGAAATATATGGGATTTGCTCTAGGCAATCACGCAGCTCCGTTCGCTTTGTATGGCCGCGTTATAATTATAATTACAGTTTTACGAGTGTGGAACATTGGGTATTGTCAGTTGCTGTCATCCATTGAGCTCTCTTCTGGTAGTTCGCATGGTTCCCGTTCATTCTGTTTCTAATTCTTCCACAGTTTCAAATATTAAGATATATTTGAAAACTGATTTCATTCGGGACAACGTTTTGCATTTTTATCTGGATGAAATGTAGGATGGTGCTTCTTACGTTTCCCAATTTTCGTGATTTCTTAGAAATAAGAGCGCTTTAAAACACATGTTGATGTAATAAACACTGGGAGTTGTTTATACTAGGAGCGAGAAATGGACGCCCATTGAAAAGGTCGTCAACAGTACTCGAAACGAAAATATGATAAATGCTACCAATGTGATGACGATTAGGTTTCATATTACTGATACCAAATGAACAAGACAAGTTGGTGGAAGAATCACTACAATACTAGAACGAAAACTTATATGATTAGATATGGAGTGAAATGAACAGGCGACACCATTATTCCAAGAGCGGAACAGAAAGCCTTACTATAAAGTCTTCAGCACGCTAAAAAATGGAAGAATCGATCCGATGATCGTATTATCGGATTCCAGGTCAGTATCTTTTCTCAAGAAATATCTATAGAACGGAGGAAGAAATCATCTGCAGCAACTGCTAACATGATAACGTTACGTAACATGAACTGACTCTTGTTTGTGTTTTTAGTTCCCCTGCAGAACAGCTACTGTGCTTTTGTAATTAATACTGTAAATTGTTTAATTGATTGTATTGTATTATCAATAACCAGTATCATAGCGTTGACTGCAAGACTTATTCTCAGACACAAAAAAGAAGTAAATACCGCATAAACGAAAGGAGTATATATCGAATGTAAGTAAGTCACTGCAAGCTAACCCATTGGTGCTACGACAATTTCTAAGAAATGTATTACAGAGGACGCTCCAATCATTTAGACAACAGTTTGTCGCTGCAGGCATGTCTGGGATGGTTCCTTTGAATACGCCAAAACTCATAAACCACTCTGTCTTTCATGAATTGTCTATCGATGGCTGACGGAAAATGAGAGTAATATTAAACAAGAAAAAACATCTCTTAATGGTTTCCGAAATTATGTTTATTTGGTCATGGAATGGCTATCGGCTTCTTATGTCATTTTCTCGTGACAACTGAATGTCGTAAACATATAAAAATGATGCGGGACACACAGATATTATATGAACAGAAAACAGAAAGATTGTTTACGTAGGATAACATTACATTTCTGTAACACAAATGTAATCACATTAACTAAGAAAATGGAGGAACAAAGTTTTTATGTGTAGGTGCATAACAACTGATGAGAAATAAGATGAATTTACAATCTGACTCTAGTAACTGTAACGAAAACTTTATTTAAGAAAGGAGGAAAAGGAAACTGAGTCTGATCATTTAATACTCAGCTGGCATTCTGTGCCATGTGTTTATTGATTTCCAGTATTTCCAATGGGGTCATCTTCCTGTTTATGTTAACAGAATTTAAAACCTTCCTTTCTACATCATACGAATACTTTTGTGTTATGGGTCCACATGATCAACGAAGGTTGAGTCTTTCTTCTAAAGCTCCAGCCTCTCTCATGTTCGGATAACCTAATAGCTACGGCTCTGCCTGTGTCTGATTGCAGTCACAAGAATGCGTTGAACGTGTAGGTCCTCGTACGAAGAAAATACACGTAGAACAAACCCACAAGTGCCTAAGAAGACCTTTTTCAATGATTAAAAGTTCTTCTTAGGCACTTGTGGGTTTTACTGTTGTTCTGAAGAACGAAACCTGTATTAACACTTAACACTAGGTGCTTTTTTCGCAATCGAGGAGAGTATTTAAGTTTTTTAATATATTAACCAACGATTGCTGACGCGCTGCGATGTTGAAGGTTCTTGCATCAAGACTCCCCGTATCACAGGCTTTGTGCACTCCAGCCACCACGCCATCATCGTCAAATACGCTGGACGCTGCCGTTCGCACGCCACCCACACCTCTGCCACGCGCTGCCAACTGTTGGGATTGATAAGGTTATATTAACAATAAAATAGTGTGTGGTTTTTAATTTCCATGGCGCACGACTCCGCCACACCAGCTGCCATCGGAGGTCGACGGTGCTGATGTACACACATTGGTCCAAGAATTCCAAGCTTCCTGCATCTTGGACAGCACCGATCGGCCCCTGGAAGACACAAATCCTATCCAAGAGACTCGCAGAATGGCCTGTCAGACATGTACAGCCATGTGCATCGCCATGTCGAATCTTCCATGTGTCACAGAGGGAAAGGTCGCAGACAACGAAGCACAGTTACTGGGCAGGGATTGAAGTGTAGTTGTTGGTTCTTTCTATTTAAAAAAAAAAAAAAAAAACAACTGAAGTCGTCGCCAAGCAGACAATGTTAGTAGTGACCGAGAAACAGGGAAGTGTTCTCCTCAGATAAAATCGAGCTCTGTCCCATCTAAGGCCAGAAACAGACGCGGCAGACACATTTATAATGCGACTGCCCATCATGGTAAGTGCCATAGCCCCGCGAATGGCAGATACACCTCTTCAGCTCATATGACCTCATGACCGTATGTGGCCACTCGGCGTCCAAGGTAGTCACCAGGAGAGGCGTAAAGGCGTAAGCCACCACATCCGGCAGGGTGGCCAAGTGCACCTCCTGAAGGAGCGCGACTTCAATGTCGGCAGCCCAAATCATTTCTCGCAGCAGTTGGAGTTTCGCGCAGGTACTAATGTTATTGTTAATCGTAGCGTCGCGGTACGTCTGAAGCTGCATTCCACTGCGTTGGGGAAATTCCGTCGGCAGAACGGAGGCAGCCGGCAGAGCCGCGCGCCGTGTACCCCTGGAATCCACTGCTGCTGCCATGCCTTTATTGCTCCCTCGGATGCACAGCAGGCCTCTATATGGGTTCCAGAGCGTCCTCGACATCTTCGCTCCATGCCGTCGTCGTCGGCGCCTCAGATACGTCCATACGATCCAGTGCAAATGTGGTTGATGGCGCATGCAGAAGTTCCATCAGATCGTCCGCCAGGGCATCGACTGGTGTCAATGTGGTAGGAGGAGGGACATGGGCGTCTCCATTCTGCAGGAAAGGTGTGTCACCCGTGACAGTGGCCCCGCATGTCGCCGACCAATGGGCGGCGAAGTGGGGGCAGCCGTGTAGGTGACAGGCAATACCACTGGTGGAGAGTAGGCACAGCGGGCGGCAGTTGAGTGACGCGCCGTTGCAGGCATTCTGAATAGAGGTGACCCTCCTTGCCACACCCAGAGCAAGTCTTGGGTTGGCCGTCGTAAATTGCGCCGCCTACTAATGGTTAAATAGGACGGCACGTGACAATGTAGATCAATCATGATGTGATTTCCTGTTTAAAACTGTGTGACTGTGTGACTGTGAAGCACACCGTTGGCTCTGAAGCCAGCCACGGCATCTCCACCGGTAGCTAGAAAGCCAGCTCAAACACACGTGTGATACGAACGCAGAAGCCTGCAAGCACCACCAGCTTGACAAGACTTGAGGCGATTTTCGAGAGATTTCAATATCATTTCACACGGCACATTATCAACAAACTTCAAATATATGCCACTACTATGTGCGGAAAGATGTATTCCCAGTATATCCGATGGTATCTTTGCTTTATCATGGATGAAGCGTTTTACCTCCAGTACTTTTGGTCTTACGTGTTCGTTATTAAAGACGGATCGAAGTGTTGCTTTTCAAAGTGATTGACCATGTTCCAGGTCACAATCAAGCTGACCCGAAGTCCGAAAAGTAAACAAGGCAGGTTGCTTGCGTCGCAGGTGGAAACACAGCGTGCGTCCGCACTGTTTGGCTTCTAAAGGAAAACTGCGCTTTGGCTCTCCAAGCGAGCTTCACTTACAGATCCAGACTTCCATGATCCCATTGTCTGCTTCCTATAGTGCCACAAAACTATGTAAAGGAACATTGCACCGAACTTTACAGACACTGTCGGATACAGACACTGGACTAATGTATTTCATGCCAAGGCCAAGACAACCTGACGAGAAAAATGAATAAGTCTCTCTATATATCTAAATAATCAGCAACACGTTGCATAAAAGTAATTTAATTTCTTAACCGGTGCCCTTCTTCAGAAGGCTACACCTATCATATTATTTGCAAGTGTCAAAAATTAGATGCCTACAGGATATTGCTAGGGGCACTAAGTGCCAAAAACCTGTTAAGAAATTAAATTCCTTTTATGCAACTGGCTCTTGATTATTTTGATACATAGAGAGAGTCTTATTTTGTTGTTGTAGGGTGTGTCTGTGAAGTGTTGTTGGATAGCCGAAACGGTTAACATGACCTCTCGCAAAAAGCAGGAAAAATTGGTGGTACTGTATTTGCAGTTTGCGAATACTTTTCCTTATTTAATACGGCTATAAATCGTCAGCAGTATCTGTTCCTTCGGACATGGATGCATGCTCGATGGAACATTGCATAGAACTTTACAGACTCTGTCAAATACAGACGCCGCACTAATGGAAAAAATACAGTCGCTGGGGACAATAGAATCAAACCCGATGAGGACAAAAAAAGCTTTTGGAAAGGCCTGGCAGGAAGCGATGATTATTAGCGCTAGCTGGAAATGGCCAATGAAATTACCAGTATGCTGCTATTATGTCTGATTGGGTGAAAGGCAGCGATGTTATATTTGTGGGAAGTACTTTCGGATCTCGACAAGTCGGGTCCAAACTTGGCAGTTTGGAACCCTTGTAGGGCAGAGTTGTCTTTTTTTTTTTTAAGTGTGTTACATAGCTCAAGGACTAAAGTTCTTTCGTAACTGAAAAAGTTAATTTTCAAATATGAAACCAATGCAGGAACATTGAGCTGTGTCGCGAACCGACCTATTGCGCCAGGCTTTCGTGCGCGCTTATCTGAAACTATAGGGCGACCACGGGCGGGTTATCGCACCCCCCTCAGATTTAGTTATAAGATGGCACAGGGATAGGCCTTGTAAAGCTGAACACAGATCAATCAAGAAAACAGGAAGAAGTTGTGTGGAACTAAGAAAAAAATAAGCAAAATATACAAATATATCCATGAGCAAGGTATGCAACATCAAGGGGACTCTGAGCTTACGAGCGCCGTGGTCCAGTCGTTAGCGTGAGCAACTGCGGACCGAGAGGTCCTTGGTTCAAGTCTCCTCTCGAGTGAAAAGTTCAATTTTTTATTTTCAGACAATTATCAAAGTTCAGGCACTCACACATAATCAACTTCGCTCTCCAAAATTCCAGGACATGTTCAGATTTGCTTGGACATATGCAGGATTTGACGGTCTAAACACGGAAACATTTGAAAACGTAAAAAACACATGTTTTGACAGAGCACAGGGAAAACTGTGCGACTGTGAAACTGTTGCAGTCATTTGTTGCAGTTTATGTGTCAAACTCTTACGTTTTCATCACTTTTTTGGGAGTGATTATCACATCCACAAGAAAACCTAAATCGGGCAAGGTGGAAGAATTTATTTACCCATTCGCCAGGTGTGTAAGTTGGGTGGGTCGACGACATATTCCTGTCATGTGACGCACATGCCGTCACCAGTGTCGTATAGAATATATCAGACGTGTTTTCCTGTGGAGGAATCGGTTGACCTATGACCTTGCGATCAAATGTTTTCGGTTCCTATTGGAGAGGCACGTCCTTTCGTCTACTAATCGCACGGTTTTGCGGTGCGATCGCAAAACACAGACAATAAACTTAATACAGTGAACAGAGACGTCAATGAATGAACGGACGGATCGTAACTTTGCGAAAATAAATAAAGTAAAATTTTCACTCGAGGGTAGACTCGAACCAAGGACCTTCCGTTCCGCAGCTGTTCACTCTAACCACGGAGCCACGGTGCTACTCAGCTCAGATTGTCCTTGATGTTGCTTATGTTGCACATGGACTACTCAGTTTGTATATTTTGCTTATTTTTTCACAGTTCCGCACAACTTCTTCCTGTTTTCTCGATTGATCTGTGTTCAGTTTTTCAAGGCCTATCCACTGTGTCAATTTATAACTAAATCTGAGGGGGGGGTGCGATGGGGAGGTTCCCTTGTAAGAAGTCTCTGGCGAGCTCGCTCTCTCGCAGACAGTCCGAAGAGGAGGCAGGAGGTACTTAGCGGGAAAACTCGTGATCCGCCGTTGGCGGCCGTGGTTTCGACGGCGCGCGTGCGGCCAACGTTCTACCGTAGCTGGTGGTATCACGGGACGATTGGTGCTGCAAACCGCCGTCTGTACCAGAGTTCTACTCTATGTGCCGCCACGGGACCGCAAGTTATATGTTTACGCGTGGCCGTTAATACCCGGTGAGGATCTTTAGAGTGGTTTCTTACATTTAGCTGTGGCGCGGCGCTGCTATAGCTGCAGTTACGACCCATCATACCAGCCGACCGCCTTGCAAGGTGCGCTAGCTTGGGTAATGCTCGTGAACTGGGCGGACTTCTGAGAGCAGCCGATACCCGCTAATTATCATCTTGCTATTTAAATCATTGGATTTGTTTGACAGGGGTCAGTCTTACATGGTAAAACTTCCTCCTAATTACATGTTTGCTGTTTATTGCTCTGGTCCTGTGGTGAGACGAGTTGAAAAGAACATACAATCTTAGATTCAGTACATTTTGCCGATGTGAAAAGCGTAGAGTTTTGGTGTGACTTTTAAGGCCCCACCTGTGTTCTTGCGGCCATGCTTATGGAGCTGGAAAAGTCTGGACTCGAAGTATTAATGGGATTTTTTGATTTTTTATTTAAGCCTGGTACTTCAGGTCTTGCATCCAAAAATTTTCTACTTCTTATAAATCAAACAAAATTTTCCTAACTTATTGAAGCTCACTTTACATCACCTGTACCAGATTTTTTACTTCCCCATTCTTATATTGCGAAACAGAGTGGTGTTGAAGGAAGGGATTCAGCTAATCCCTAAATCTAATCCCCAGAAAGTGAGATTCAGTCATTTGTTGTCACTCTATATTCCATGTGTTAATTTTATTGTGTTTTAATAATAGTGTTGTGTATGTCTTAGAAACCTTTAATTTGGGTTACCTTGTCACTTTCTTGTGGAGTGTCTTGGGTACTACCGTCCGGTGCGAAACGCTTGCAAAACCAGAAAGTTGCTCAGAATATTTTGTAAAAGTTTCACCTTCACATTTGTTATTACAGTTGTTGTACACGAATAAGTTTCACCTTCAGATTTCTTATCACAGCTGTTGTATCCATATTTGCTTAAGAAGTTCTTTAAATTGATTTAAATGTCACTGGATGTATCTGCTTAATATTCACATGGATGTTACTGTGAGTTTGGGTACATTATTTCAAGCACTGCTAAAAGCTTTTAAGAGTTGTTTCGTTTTATTTAAAGCCTATACCGTTAATATTATGAAATTTTGCTCTAAAACGCTCATTGCTTTAAAGAACATTTGGTGAATTTCATCATACCTAAATCTTTGCCTAGCAGTGCTCTCAGTTTAGGTATTTTTGACTCTACCTTTTGGTTTTGGGGGTCCATCCTCTTAAGTTTGCTGATTTATGTGGAATCTTGTAGTGTGAATAAACTGTAACGGAAATGTGCATCAACGAATGATATTCAATCCCCATTTGTCCTGGCCTTCCATGGCCTTCGTAGTAGAGGCATACTAAGGTGCCTCAAACCTGCAGTGTGTTTCCATGTGGCGGCTGTTTAGCCCATTCACGGTTTTCTAGGAGAGTAATGCCTTTTAGTAAGCACGCAAGCTCTCAATAGGAAGAGGCGTCTTATGTCGCAACATGCAGCCATTACCTACCTGGAGGTGGTGGTCACTGAACGAAACTGACTTGGCGTCGATCAACTAAAGAAAAAAAGGGTCAAATGAAATGATTGTTTAAACGAAAGAAACAAAACAGAATAGAGAAAAATATGATCCATCTTTGAATGACACTGGAAATCATATATACGAAAGTAGGTGCCAACGGTGCATATGAAATTCAATGTTTAACTTAGAATATGTCGGATGTATTATGTAGACCATGTACTCTGCTGTTGTGTGGGTTTGAGATGCTACTGCTGTGTGGTGTCAAGGGGTAAAATATTTTACCGGTTGACAACGCTGTGGCTGTACAGGATTTTAAGAATCATTCAAAGGTGCGTCAAATGATTGTGTGATCAGTTTGATTTGTTACTTCCAGACCAAATCATTTCACCAAACTTTTGACGGCCTTTCTTCAATTTTTCTGATTTTAAGTATTATTCAGGAAACATGTAATAGCACATCAATGTAACTTCTTATGCATAAAACTAGATGAGTACCCGGATCTGCCTGGTTATTTATGTATTTCAGTTCAGTTCGTCTATCTCCTCCATCCCCCTTTTCTGTCCATATGCTCCTGTCTATCTGCTATTCCCCCTCTCTCCGTCCAACTCCTGCTCTTCCCCTTCTATGTCCGTTTCTCTTCCCCCTCCCCCCCCCTCTCTCTCTCTGTGCCGTACAGTGATATAATTTTGTAGCTAAATTAAGCGGCATATGTTGATACTGTGTGTTAAAAGGTTTGCGAATTGAGTCAGTATCGAAGAAATAATAAACTGAAACGTCAAGCACGATGCGGCACTTTTTCAAGCATCTCAGTGTTTATGACGTCAAATCCGCTGAGCTATATGCCGTACAGCGACAAATTTTGCACATATACTCAGAGCTACAGTTTAACAGTGTCTGACAAATGTGTCGTGAATACAGGTAATGCTAAAGAAGTAACTAATTGAAACGTCATGCCTGATGCGGAAAAAGGCCGGAACTACATTTTGATAACATTCAGAGTTTATTATCACTGTCGAAGAAATTCATATTTCAATTTGTTGTAGCTCTGCATGAAATAAGACTTCCTTCAGAAGTAGTGTCTGCTACGAGTGCGTCGCGGGCTTCTGTATTGATCTGTAAATACACGGTAATTAGAATGAATATGTATCTACTTAATTATCGTCAAGTGAAAAACGAGCCAGGACACGAACTGGTAAATTGGAGAGTGTGAAAAAGTTGAAGAGAAGAAATAATGAATAAGTAGCTCCCCAGTTTAAGTGAAACTTTTTAACGTGGTAGATAATTACTTAGTTTCACGCTTCAATGGTCGCTTGCACGATATGTCGTAATTACGTAGGATGAGTCAACTCTCAGGTCATTAACTCAATCTATATTTAAATATAGCTGTGTGCTGACAAATTATAAATGGCTTCACATAAGAGAAATAATGAAACTTCCTGGCAGATTAAAACTGTGTGCCGGACCGAGACTCGAACTCCGGATCTTAGCCTTTCGCGGGCAAGTGCTCTGCCGACTGAGCTACCCAAGCACGACTCCACGCCCCGTCTTCACAGCTTTAATTCCGCCAGTACTTCGTCTCCTACCTTCCAAACTTCACAGAAGTTCTCCTGCGAACCTTGCAGAACTGGCACTCCTGGAAGAAAGGATATTGCGGAGACATGGCTTAGCCACAGCCTGGGGGGATGTTTCTATTTAATATAACATCAAAAATATGTGTGTAATATTCCTGAACTAAACAAGCTACAGGATTCGAAATAAGTTTCTGTTGTGAAATAGGCGCTGCTCAGAACGAACTTTATTAGCGTTCCAGAGTTCAAATTTACCTGTGTCATATGTTAGGCTTTAAGATAATTGAGTAAATGATCAGAGATTTTGGTAGCAGCATTATTCGTCTTCTTGTGACATAGATCAGTTTTAATGAAGGGTAGTGAAGGTTTATTCTTCTTCTAGCATAGTAGCAGTGGACGTAATTATTCCTTTTGAATTGTCATTGTTGTGGACTGGCAAGACAGCCAATCCACTATGACAGGAAGCCGAAAGGCACGCGTTAAAAGCTCACGCAGGCTGGAGTGAGGTCTGGAAAATGACAAGGAATTGAGACTAGCAAAAAAGGTACGTAGCTTCTGGAATACTTAACTTTAATCCATAATTGGTCAACATCGGTCTGACGGTACATGCATCACAAGATAAATAGCAAATGATAATGGCGCCTTGCTAGGTCGTAGTAAATGACGCAGCTGAAGGCTATGCTAACTATAGTCTCGGCAAATGAGAGCGTAATTTGTCAGTGAACCATCGCTAGAAAAGTCGGCTGTACAACTGGGGCGAGTGCTAGGAAGTCTCTCTAGACCTGCCGTGTGGCGGCGCTCGGTCTGCAATCACTGATAGTGGCGACACGCGGGTCCGACGTATACTAACGGAACGCGGCCGGTTTAAAGGCTAGCACCTAGCAAGTGTGGTGTCTGGCGGTGACACCACAGTCATTAACTATTTACAACTATCTGCCGGAGAATAAATATGTGCTGTGATGTTTTAGTTAAAATAATTTTCTCCTTAGCTATTGTCTACAGTACGATCGTAGGTGACGACCACATAATGTTCTTATTGCTCGCTTTCACTTTGTGTGTGTGTGTGTGTGTGTGTGTGTGTGTGTGTGTGTCTGTGCTTTATAGTAAACATAAACCTGGGAATGTAAACTGACAACCTAAATGTGCTACTGAGCTCAAAGCCACATCACTTCCATGAGACTGAAAAGAGTCGCGCGTGTGTGTGTGTGTGTGTGTGTGTGTGCGCGTGCGTGCGTGTGTGTGTGTGTGTGTGTGAAAACAGATCACATTATTAAGCAAACCATTAATTTCACGCTCAATGGACTTGGTCAGTGCGAACTGTTAGAAAAAAACGCAACTATATAAAAAAAACTCTAATGTCGACCTGTGTAAGAATGTACCCTGAAATACACGAAAATGTCTGCGCTGACATATCGCCCCGGTAAAATAACGAAACTCACAGAACCTACATTGCGCAAAGGGAACAAAACAATCACGTATTACGAATCTCATCTGCAAAATGAAGTACTGGCAGGAACAGCAACACAGCAAGACTACGCACAGCTAAAAGAAAAGATACTGCTAAAACCTAACTACAGCTGGTCCAGGTGCATAATTTTGACACAGAATGCCAATGAAACACATAACTCAACCTTAAAGTGTTAAATTTCAGTTAAGAAGGAACTTATAAATAAACCATTATAGACCCAAATATGAAAATTCATTTAATGTAATAACGTCCATGATACAGTAAATTAACTTCGAAGGTCAATCAATAGATTAATTATCAAAAACTCGACTGTGACGGGGGCGAAGTGAATCAATAATACAAGTCTACAAAAATAATTTTTTTTTTGCATCATCAGATAATACCATGTTCTTCTTTTCAAATCCTTTATTATGTCCGTATGCTACCCAACCATTGGTCTGACTCGTCAGTACTCCTTGTAATAAATCTGCAACTCATATAGTTCCAAAAGAGCGTCCATGCCGGTTCTAGGCGCTTCTGTCTGGAACCGCGCGACCGCTACGGTCGCAGGTTCGAATCCTGCCTCGGGCATGGATGTTTGTGATGTCCTTAGGTTAGTTAACTTTAAGTAGTTCTAAGTTATAGGGGATTGATGACCTAGGATGTTAAGTCCCATAGTGCTCAGAGCCATTCGAACCATTTTTGCGTCCATGCATTACACTGTACACAACGTTTCCCCGCCTGCTACACACTGCAGCACTGACTGTCAAAGATTTTACGATTCCACAGTGCTCCCATTGGTGACACGGTTACTGTTGCCTAACAGCCGTTTTTCTGACTACTATACTTCAAATATATCATTTTCCTTTTCAAATATTAACACATTCAATAATATCACCAAAAAATTGGCATCTTACAGCGCTTTTGCGCAAAAAAAAAAGTTTTTATAAAGATAAAGTATCACAGAATACAATTCCCTGTGATACAGCTTAATAAAAATAAGCGAATGATGTTAATCTGCTAATTTGTTCTTCTATAAGACTTCTAATGACACGAACGACAGTGGTGGCGAACTGGGTTATTTTGCAGTTAAAATTTTTCATTTGCGTGTACTCTAAAAACTCTGAAGAGTTTGTCTTAATAAGCCTTGACTGTGGGTTAATTTTGTATTTCTTCCTGTACTTTTTGACGTCCGAATTGAATATGAAGTGCTTTTATTTTCGCTTCTCAACTATGAGAGAGACACTATGCTTAAGACCAGTGAAAAATTCTTTTTAATACTTTATTAACGATTTACGAAGCTGCTATAAATCTGTTAATTTTAGTTACAACACTAGTGCCATCTATATGTGAGAAACAACAGACCTAATATTTCACTTTGGGGAATGCCATTTACGATTTTCACCGAGTTGGCAAAATATCCCCCGTCTACAGTCTTGATTTACGTGGCGCAAATTTCTGCTTTCAGCGTGCAATAAAATTTGTTTGCTTTGCTGTTAATAAAATACAGCCTTTTTTTTCCTGTCAAATTTTGTGATTTACATAGTCAAATACAATGGAGAGATCTCTGGAAATGTCAACAGCTATTTTGTTGCAAAACTTAATAAATTTGGTCTACTCTGTTTTTATTACTTTGCCAATGTGTATTTCGAAAAATAATTTGATTATCAGGGCTTCAGTTAGTTATCGAAGGACCTTCATTTCGACGCCAACACAGCAGAAACCCTTACTCCACGGTAATGGAGCATGAGTCGTAACGATCGGGACGCAGGATGTCTGCGTCATATTGTCATGCAATCAGAGTTCCCTCAGTTATTACCATCAGTGACCTGAAGCCACACCAGAAGCCAGTAGTAACACCGTTATGTCTATCCAAAACACTGAAAGAATGAAACCTGCCCCCGGTCGAATGAATTCCCGCTAAGTGATTCATATGTAAGCACTCTAAATTTCCGGAGATCGGAAGACGTCAGCAAGCTTCTGTCGAAACCGGTCATCGTTAAATAAAAGATACTTGGTGATCTTTGCTTCAGAGGAAGTTTATTTCCATAAATGAGATTAGCAAAATTCCTTGAAGAAGGAGCTGTTTTACCTTGAAAGATCTGTAACACATGACGGATTAAGCAAGGAGGACTATAAAAGAGAACAGCGCAAGCAAACAGGACATTCCTGGCCGAGAGAAGTCTGCTAGCATCAAACATCGGTCTTCATCTGAGGAAGAAATTACTGAGAATTCACGTTTGGAGCACAGCATTGCACGGTAGTGTATCATGGACTGGGTGAAAACCGGAAATGAAGAGAATAACACTTGAGATGTGGTGCTGCAGAAGGGTGCTGAAAATTAAGAGCACAACTATAAGAAATGATGCGTTGTTCGTCAGACTAAGTGAGTAGAGGAACTGGGAAACATTGACAAGAAGACGGTACAGTATGAAAGGCCTATTCGGACGGAGTAGTAGTAGCACTAGTAGTAGTAGTATTTACTTCCTAGGACGAGACAACAAAAGTAACTTAATTTCTGGGTTTTTGTCAGTGGTGAAAATTGAATCCAAAGATACCAAACCACGAAGTATCGCTTGATCATCTATCAAATTTAGTGAAATAGAAAACTCTGTTGGGTTGAAACGTAATAAAATCATTGCCAATGATTACCAAGAGATTGTTAATGATGAGACCAAGAAACACAGAATCATTTTACATCGCCTTGTAGAGAGTACGCTATTTTTAGCGTACACGCGGAAAACACAGGAAATTTCTTAGAATTGGTGCAGTTGATGGCGAAATATGATCCAGTATTGAAATCGCATTGTTTAGAACTCGAAGCATCCGCTGGCGGGTCAAAGAGAGTACCCTCTTATTTGTCAAAAGGGATATGAATTTACTTCATTTTGAGTGAAAACTTACGGAAAAAGTTATTGCAGACAAATAAAAGTTTAAATATTTCGAAATAATGTTTGACAGCACTTACAGTGAAAGCATAACTGAGCAAATGAATCGTATTATCTTATGGGCCCACATGGAAGACGGAATTGTGCAAGTTCGAAAATCCTTCTTATGGCTTATTTTAATGACGGGAAAAACTGCAGTAGATATTTCGAAAGATATACAACTTCAGATGGAAAAAGACAGGCTGGATATTTCGTTGTGCAAAGCTCAAAATTATGCTAATGCTACGTCAATGTCAGGTCTATATGGAGGACTACAACTAGGAAAATCTGAGATGTCAATCAAAAAGCTGGGTTCAATTCCTGCTTTAATCATTCCTTAAATCTTTGTGGAGTTACTGCATTCTCATGTGTTCCCTCTAGCGCCACTTGTTTTGGGACTTCTTCTCGTAGAAGAAACAGGAACAAGTTTGAAAAGACTGTCTTTACTAGCTGCAGTGCCCATTACAACTGAGTTAAAGTTGTAAAAATACGTGGAAACAGTTGCTAGCAATCTGGAAAATATTGAAGATCCATCGAAAGCAAACCTTGTTACAAGATCTGTACCAGTCTTGCTCTTTCCAGCAAGGCTCAAATGGCTCTGAGCACTATGGGACTTAACATCTATGGTCATCAGTCCCCTTGAACTTAGAACTACTTAAACCTAACTAACCTAAGGACAGCACACAACACCCAGTCATCACGAGGTAGAGATAATCCCTGACCCCGCCGGGAATTCTTTCCAGCTATATATTGAAAGGGTACAGTACCGCCCGACATTGAAAATAGGTACAACATACTTCATTATTTTTGTCAGAACAACACTTTTTTTTTGTAAAATAACTCAATTTCAATCAATACAGCGAAGCCGGATACCAGTGTGGGAAAGAATGACAATTTATTTGTTTAATTGATCACATGTGCACTCCCACAAAGTAAATCCCTACATCCAGTTTGGTGAGATCTGTGAAATGAATGAATGTATGGTCGTCTGCTAACCGCAGATAGTGAATGTGAATATACGATCATCTTTGAGTCGATCCTTTGGCCACCTTTGGTGGGACCAAAGAGATGAAATTTACCAGAGCTTTGAGCGCCTGAAATGTGGCTGACCAATACCCCACCTCGACAGAGGTGGGAGAGAACCTCAGGAACGGCCATGTTTCAGCACTCTGCCGCTGGATCTTGTGCTGTTAAGACCTGTTTTAGTTGTGCTCCGTAATGACGAAAGAGTGGAGACATGGTATGCATGTGGAATATTTAAGAGTAGTTTGAAATAATAATTTCTCTATTTCAGGAACTTTTGTGGGGAGAATTAAATGTCAGGCAGGTAATATTAAAGGGATTGTAGTAATCTTCGGAAGTGACTAACGGTCACAATGAAACCACGTGTAGCAATAAGTTGAAATACTTCCGTGTGCTTAAGTTAAGCTGAATTACTAGCGTGTGTACAATAAGTTGAAATATTTAAGAAATAGCGTGTGTACCATAAGTTGAAATATTTAAGAAATGGCGTGTGCAGGACTTGAAATTAGAGACGAGTACTTCCACGTGGTGAGTACTGTGTGAGTCTCAATCTGTGTATGAGACAAAGGATAAAGAGAAGTACTCGTCCATGGTATCAGTTGAGGACTTGCGTGTGTGATGTTCTTAATATTACTTTGCGTGATATGATTCCGTGTGACGCTTGATTCAAACTCTGAGAGAGAAGCAAGGTGAGTCGGCCCTCTATCCAGCAACGCCACTTGGCTTGCATTGCACATGAAGACGTGCAAATATCTCCAGAGTTCATAGTAGGAAAGTAGAATTATGAAGTGGGGCAGTGTCGTGTGAAACTGGGATAAATATTAATTGAAGTGGGAAAGCTGAAAGTGATAATGTTGTGACTATTCTCTGTGTAGTATTTCATGTTGTAGTGTGATGTATGTCATGTAATTTGGGTATGTGTGGTTTGCATGGGAGAGTAGCGAGGTAGTTTCAAAAGATTAGTGGGTTATGCTTGTTCCTTCAGTACCGCTCGGTCTGGAGGAAAGTTTAGTGATGATGATTGTGAGAGTCGAAGTGTGAGGTATAATAAAAGATCCACCATCCTATCCAGAAAGTGCACTGTAGCGTTAAAATAATTACGAGACCATAATATAGAGATTCACCATTGTAAAGCCATGCCCACTGGGCGGAACTTCTCATGTGTTATTGCTGTAGGTTGTAGAATTTGTGTGTTTAGGTTAGAGAATTTATCGGAATAAATAAGATAGTAAAAAGAAAAAGATTGGTGGACTTTTACTTCGAATTGTACGTTGTCATAATGTCCCGAATTATGTGTGCGGTGGCCACGTGTTGACAAAAGCCGTTAAATAAAAGACAAAAAGAAAATGTGGTATTGCCAGTGCGTAGTGTACAGTCAGAGTTCTGTAAATTACTGATAGTCAGATGCGTGTTTCCGTTGCGTATTAATCATATAGGAGGATAACTTGTAACTTGAGTGTGAGTACTAGAGTTCATGTTACTCGATAAATAAGAATTAATCCACTCGCTTGGCAGACCACTCATCTTGCAGGCCTGACTGCTTGATGCCACAGTATGAGCAAGGCATGTGGGTGCCTCTCAATATGATTTTACCTTCATGAGCTACATCGGCTTTTGGCACACGATACTGGCGGAAGTAAATTAAGCCCAATAATATGTCCAGTCTCCAAATACAATTTTGTATAAAGCACTTTCCACATTGGAAATCCTGAATGAGTTTTTAGTGACGGAACGAACTACAGTTGCAGAAAAAACTATTACTTCTGTTACTAAACAATGCAGTGATGCGGACATTAACACCGACCGACGAGAAAGAAGGGAGACTAATAAAACAATGGCGGGCGAACTAAGTCACGATATTAGGTATATTCAGTAAAGTGTGTGTTTGATGTACTACGCGGGAATTTGACAGCAGTGAAAGGGTTTTCTTTTTTCTGACGAAGAAATGTCGGATCTGCTTGCGGACGAATCGAGAGCCATACGTCGTAAGAGAACATCTCCAACCACGTCAAGCCCTCATTGTCCATTTTTATTATAACAAAAAGAAAAAAAGATGAAGCATATCGCGTTACTCAAACATTATATCAGTGCACGTTGAGCCATGTTTGTTACACGTAAATTTCAATTACCGTCTTAATATGTAGCAATGCTGTGTATGTTAATAACAAATAGTAAACATTTGTGAGGTTTCGATGTTATTCAGTAATAACATTTTGACTTACATTTCAAGATCTATTTGCATGAAGAACTTATTTTCCTGGTGAAAAAAGAATTTAATATTAAAAGTTTGAAATAGAAGCAAAATATGACGGAAAAAAGTTATATGATTTGGTCTCTGGTTTTACATGAATGCCAGTGATCTCTATATAGAGAGATCACTGATGAATACGATGAACCGAGATCAGTGCCGATTATTTTGAGCGATAGAGAAAATAAGGATAATAAGAATTATCTATCAGTGAAAAGCACTTACCACTCCATAAGTTACCATAGTGAGCACGAACTTCCCAGTAACTATTTAAATTAAACCAATAACACATGTTTTTCATCTCAGAGACTGACGCACATTGCGACGCCATTGTAAGCTGTTATCTCTAGTTGACATGGCAACGAAGTCAATTACGTTACTTACACGCAACGTTTTAAGTAACCAGTATAACATTTATTATCGTAAAAAGACAGAGGTGATGCACCTACAATGAGATAGCAAGGAAGCAATAAAGAGCTTGTGTGAACACAATCAATCTCTTCGAATGTCAGTGAAGTGCGATTCTTAGTGAAATACGATGATGCTGATATTACGTCCGATAAGGCACAGTCATGACGCTACTATCCTACGCCAGAAGGGCCGCAACACTTCAGTACCAGCTGAACAATTTGTTTAAGAGACCCACAAGATGGCGTTGCTCTAAAATTGGCGACGCAGACTCACCAGACTGAAAGATCTTTTTTCTGGCAGGAATCACACAGTTGGCGCCACCATAGGATGTGAAACCTAAGTACCAGGGAGTCTTCCTGTGATGTAGCCAAAAGGTCTGAGGAACGATCAGTACTGCCCTCAGGGTCAGGCTGGCTACAAGAATTCTCTTCCGTGTTTCCTCAGATCCAACAAAAAAACGGTGAGCTTCTCTCTGAGCCCTTTCAGAAGCAGCTTTTTGACGGAGCAATTCGTACGCAGAATCATGTCCGTAGTTAATACGGAAGTCACCGCCACTTTTAATTAACATGAACTAGCTGCCATGAGTTTGGCGTCAGTCGTGTGTAAATGATTTACTATCAAAAACAGTCTTGATCACAAATTATTTATTCCGGTGACCGGTTTCGACCATAACTGTGGTCATCTTGAGACCCACAAGTCATATACAAAGCTTTTCCCAGAGGACTACATAACTAAAGAAGATACATAAATCTACAAAGCTATAAAACGATGAATTACCAATGAGCAAGAACCCTCCTTCTGGTGGTAAAATCACTACTGGTGAAACCAGTGCACGTCTTACTATACCGGGTTATACAAAAAGTCAGTATAAATTTGAAAACTGAAGAAATCACGGAATAATGTAGATAGAGAGGTACAAATTGACACACATGCTTGGGATGACATGAGGTTTTATTAGAACCAAAAAAATACAAAGGTTCAAAAAATGTCCGACAGATGGCGCTTCATCTGATCAGAATAGCAATAATTAGCATAACAAAGTAAGACAAAGCAAAGATGATGTTCTTTACAGGAAATGCTCAATATGTCCACCATCATTCCTCAACAATAGCTGTAGTCGAGGAGTAATGTTGTGAACAGCACTGTAAAGCATGTCCGGAGTTATGGTGAGGCATTGGCGTCGGATGTTGTCTTTCAGCATCCCTAGAGATGCCGGTCGATCACGATACACTTGCGACTTCAGGTTACCCCAGAGCCAATAATCGCACGGACTGAGGTCTGGGGACCTGGGAGGCCAAGCATGACGAAAGTCACGGCTGAGCACACGATCATCACCAAACGACGCGCGCAAGAGATCTTCCACGCGTCTAGCAATATGGGGTGGAGCGCCATCCTGCATAAACATCGTACGTTCGAGCAGGTGTTTATCAGCCAGACTGGGGATGATGCGATTCTGTAACATATCGGCGTACCTCTCACCCGTCACGTCTCTCGCCTCACAGCTCCTTTTATACACGATTGTCATGCGCCATCTGTCGGGCATTTCGTGAACTTTTTTTCTTTTGTTCTAATAAAACCCTATGTCATTCCAAGCATGTGTGTCAATTTTTACCTCTCTATCTACATTATTTCGTGGTTTATTAAGTTTTCAAATTTATACTGACTTTTTGATCACCCGGTATATACTGGAGGTTCCGCCCACTTCTGACAGAATGATGTCATTGCTAACCAATGGGTTATAAGTCGAATAACAACGTAAAATTTCTTAGTTAAAAGAACATTGACAAGAAAGGAAAATAAACACACACAAAACTTAGCTTGTTCAACAGCTATTGTCAATTAAGAAGCGTTAAAAATATTTCAACATGTAGGATAAATGAACATCGTTTTGACAGTACATGGGTTGCCCTCTCAAGGCCTGTTAGTCAACCATTTGGAACCACTGGTTGCCATGGTGAAGTTAGACGCCGTTCCAAATATGTGGCCGCACACTTCTTTCCACTGAAGTTGTTGTTGAGTCGATAGGTAAACTATTCGTTGCCATGGTGAGGATGGACGCCATTCCACAGATGTGGCAGCAGGCTTCTTTCTAACGAAGTTGTTGTGAAAGTCGAATGGCAAACACTGTCACGTCAGACGACGTACTATTGAGCAACAAAATGTCTTTATTGAAACGATAGACGCTCTATCGGGGCACTTTTCAATGAGGAGGCTGCAAAAGTCGTTAACTGACATGTATAATACATGCTGCACAGATACGATTTCATGGTGTAATAAGAGACTTCCATTTATATAGATTACTCGCTACTTATTAATTAATTAATACATAATAATTAATTACGCTAGCACGTGGCTTGAGCTGCTAGGTGTCAGATCAACACTCAATGCCGATGCTGATGGCGAGAGAATTTCTGCGCTTACCGGCCTTCGTATTCCATATCTCTCATGGTCGACAACTGTACCTCATGTATGTCACTTCTGATGATCTCCCACATTTCAGCAGTTAAAACTCCCTAGCTGCTGGACAATCTTTCGTTTCGTGTCCAATTGTTTTTGTCTAGTTACCCCTAAATCCTGTGGAGGACCAGCAGAAAAGCGAGTAACCCAGATTTTTGGATTGGCGACATCCCATGCTGTAACAGCGCTACTTCACACTGAAATGGGCTTCTAAAAGTTATTAAATAACGAGTTATTAATAAAAGGTGTGACAGTGTAATGAGTGGTTTTGAAATCTCGACCAGCGATACAAATTTATTCACAGCGATATAAAGGAATGACAGCATGAATTTTCAATGCTTTCAATTTAAAATGCCCATCACTTGAAAACCACATTACGCTGGTGGCCACCATTTTCCTTCACACAGACATTTCAAGTCTTTTACGAAAGCCAGGAACGTCTTGCGGGAATAGCGCTGGAATTAGATTGAATTCCTGCCGAATCTTATCCTTCAGTTCCTCGCTGGGTCACTCCGGAAGATCTGAGAGTCTATATGACCCCAAAGCGAGCAATTACGCGCTGAGAAGTCAGGGGATCTTGGAAGCATGGAAATGTAGCCGTTCGTGGAAGTGAGACGACCAGGAAGGATATTCTGTAGCGCGTTAACAGAATGCCGTAAGGTGTGGCATGTGGCCCAGTCTTGATGGAAGAATTTTTTTGCAGTTACAGAAAGATCAGCAATATGTCGGACTAGAAAATGATTCAAAACGTGAACATAATGTTCTGTATTCAGAGTAACAGCGTTGCCGCGATCGTCTTCAAAAAATGTGCAACTCTTTTTTCATTTTGTACACTACATTGTATGGAACAAAGGGCAATATATTATTGTGAGCATCCTAAACATAAGTTTAAACCATACTGTACAGTCAATCAGATCAAATTTTTTACCAGTCATGACAACTTTGTACGGTACCACTCATTATTTTTCGTTTTATCTCCAAGATTTCTATTTTGTAATTAAATTACCATTAAATCATCCCATTAGCTCTTCTGACTAAATAACAGAAATTGAAAAAATAGGCAACGGCAAACGACCAGAAATGAATAAAATTAACTGAAAGGTTAAATCGAGTTCCTGCAATTTTTCCCACAGCGACGAAGATCAACCCAAAAATAAGAAAACGTATAAGGACTTACGCTGCAGTGGTCAGGCACTGAAATTAGAATAATGGGCCTGGAGATGTTCCTAAGAGCAGCATGAAGTTAGCTGAAATAAGTGTAAACAGCAGTGTTGTGGTCACGATCACAAGCAATTTACAAGCATCATATTTGTCGCTACCAATAAGGGAACATGGTTCTCGGTTTGGTGATGGATTTGTTCATCCAAATTTACATTAATTTTCCGCATTGAAACAAACAGCCAGAAGCACAGAACTGAGGCACTATTCTACTTAAATCTTTGAAAATAGGCGTCACTTCCTATACTTCACACGTAAAGCTTGGGCCCACAATGGCTGTTAATGTCACGAGACGAGGTTTCAGCCAATCCTGAAGTGCGGGCGGCGGCAAACGCAGGGGAATAGGATGGCCATACTTTTCTTTATACAGAGAGGGAAGCATCCATTCTGGCAGGTCAGCGTAGCGGTCGCTGCACAACGCCGGACGAGAACTGACCTCGGAAGTTGGCAGCGGAGCAGGCTGTGCACGCCCGCGCTTCGAGCGCTTCTGCGCGCCAGATGCTATCGCCCCTATCTCACGCGGCAGCTGAAATACGCCGTAAACGTCAAGCCGTTGAGGCAACTCTTTCCCCTGGAAAGCGTTAAATATGTGCGCGCTTAAAGTCACATACGCATGAAAGAGGGGAGTAACAAAGAAACGCTTTCTTGTGTCTAGCTTCCATTAAACTTTAGTTTTATTACTGGGGAAAGACCCGCGTTTTTATACCACATGCCGTGCAGCAAGGCGTAAAACAACGCACGCTTTCACACAACAATGCAATTTCCATACAATGCAGCGCTGCTCAGATGTAAATAATTCCTCTTTATTAATACTACGCTGTCTTTAGATGAACACAAATGAGTTTCAAATTTTATTGTATGCAGAACAAGAGAAGTTGTACTAATGCTCGTTATTCGCACATGAGAGTAATATTCAAAAGCTGTTAGTAACTCAAGGAACTTGTTTCTAACCATGATACCCTTGGAACTACTGTTACATTCAGACGAATGTGTTATTGTATGACACGGTGGTTAAGAGCTTACAACTACATTCAGTAATGACGTATAAGTTCATATTAATAATAATGCATCTGGATCAAACCAATCGTTCAACACAGATTTGAGGGTGTGCAGTTTGAATGATAATCACCACATCAACATCTAATATAAAAGACAGAGTAAATTGGTGTAGCGTAGAGCACACTCGGCATGATCAGGATTTAGGATTGGGTTGATTGGGGGAAGAGGCCAAACAGCGAGGTCATTGGTCTCATCGGGTTAGGGAAGGACGTCGGCCATGTCCTTTCAAAAGAACCACCCCGGTATTTGCCTGAAGCGATTTAGGGAAATCACGGAAAACCTATATAAGGATGGCCCGACGCGGGATTGAACCGTCGTCCTCCAGAATCCGAGCCTAGTTTGCTAACAACTACGCCACCTTGCTCGGATATCCGGACTGCGTCACCCTTCGCACATCCTGATTCAAGATTTTCTGTGTATTATTTTCAATTTTTTTATTCAGTATGTCAAAGGCCGGAGTTATTGTTATGGAAGGACACGATAATTTCATTTCATATACTTGGCCCATACGAATTCGTAGAATGTTTATAGTGGATACGTCTTCGATATGACGTAAAAATATAATCGCTGGAGAACGGCAATTTGGTTGTCTTAGATATATTTCCTGGCTATCTTTTGGCGCCTGAATCGAAAAATATCTGCAGTTTTTCTCCATCACGTCTACTTTTAACGCTACATTGTACCACCTCTTCCTATCAGAAGCCGTACAAAACACGCCTATAAAGGAAAATAACAGAAAAACTTGTCAGCTATACTGCTAACGAAGAACAGTTTCATTCATACAAAGGCTATGTATGCACTTACTACAGGTTAAATTGTGTTCATTCAAATAGTAGAGTGTCTTTATCAAGCGTTATCAAACATATTAAGGTAATTTTTTTTTTTTGTTTACAGCTCCTTGGGGAGCCTTTAACCTGTGGAAGTTCTCTTTTAATGGTCTAGCATTAGTCAAACAACATGTATACCTCAGCTACCTTGATACCTACAAACATTGGTGGAATCGCTCACCCTGTTCATCACTGACAGCACCACGATTTACGGGAATTCAGAAAGATGGCTGTGTAAACATTGAATCTGATGCTCATTTTGCAATAAAGCATTTGAAAGCCCTCCAAGAGTTTCTGGACAATTTCCGCTTAATTCTTTGACAATGTTACTGAGTGACTAACAAATATTATTTTCAAGCTCTCTCATTCTTCTGATGAAATATTTATTATTAACTGACTGCCAAATCTGTGGACAATAGAACACGACGGCCTTTGTCTTTTCGTGTGAAAGACTAGAAAATAACAAAATGAGATACTTGAAACATTCTCCTTCAGCTGAAAAGTCCTTAACAAATTGTTTCATGAAACCAAGTTTTGCATACAGAGGTGGAAACGTAGTGATCATTCTGTCGACAAGTGGGTGATGCAGAATGTTTGGATCACCAGGTTTCAGGTAAGATCTTGGCGGCCCGTCCGACAGTAGCCGAAGCTTGGCACGAGCTCTGCTGTCCCACATACACGAATAACAGCACGCCTGTTCAGCTATAAAACAGCTCAAAAGTCGAGCTCAACAGAAACTGTGTTCAAGTTGTCCCCAGTGCAATCACTGCGGTGTCAAAAAACGTAAAGTGCGATACTTGCGCTTTCTCGCTTGAATCACAAAGCGAGATAAAGAAAATGTTTTATTTGTACTAGGACTATTTTTTTAGCATAAGAACTGGTGTTTTGTTTTATGTTTCATGTTCCCTGCACTAGACTGCAGGTGAGCAACCTTCACGCAGAGCAACCTGCATCCAACCACTGGAGTGGCGTTTGGTCGACAGCAGGGCGGTGGTTGACTGCGTAATGGCGGAAATTGTTGCGAGATGAAAAATGAGAAACTACATTGTCAATGAAATAAATAGTATCAGTTTGTTTTAAAGCACCTCGACCTTACATCGAGTAACATTTTACAGCTCTTTTTGTATGCGAGATGTTGTATGTTGTAAATATACAGTTACTGCACAAACAGTGTTGTAACGATTTTTTGCATAATAACTTTTTTCATTCGTACTGGGAGCACCCAACCCTTTGAGGAAAACTGAGGTTCTGCTCGAATAAAGAAGCAACAGCAGCATCAGCATTCATTTATTGGCAAAATGGCTGGAGGGAATGGCGACGTAGTGATCACATCTCCAACGATCATGGATAGCTCTTAGTACTACATTATAGGCAGCTGTCGACTGGTCGGAGCAGACTTTCGGCCTAACCCGTGAATGATGCTTACTTCACTTTATTTCTTAGTCACTAAATGTGTGTGACGTAAGAAGGAAATAACTACTGGAATCGGACTGCCTGGATGCCTTAATAGCAGTGAGGTGGTACAAAATACACTTCTAAGTTCGAAAGAAAAGTACTTTAATATGTGAAAACATTATATCAGAGATTTTGATGGTTTGGGATGATTTTTTTTATGCCGACCACATATCATAGATGTGTTGGTTTACCAAATTGCTTGACATATCCTCTGTTTAAAAGCTCAGACGAACCTGGCTAGTATAGCTACTAGGTTTTGAAAAGTTTATTAAAAGAAAAGAGTGTAGCATTATAAAGAATATTTCGAGGCTGTTTAGTTGGTTATAACATATGTTTTTAGAAATTCCTTGAAATTTTATCAAACAACGCCGTGTAAACTCTGTAGTTTATACGACGCGCTTAACTGAATCAATATTTTCACATTATAGGCGCTGGTATCACATTAACTGTAAGTAGCGACAGATTTTTCTTTCAGTTTGTCAGAAAAAGCTTGTTGTTGTTACGCGCATAAAATGGTAACCCTAGTTCTAGAATTCTGACACAGATGTATAACTTCTGGGAGTTCATCGTACAGCTGGGGTCAATTAGCCCCATTAGCACACTAGAAGTATATATCACCCTTGCTTTTAAAATTATTGTTTTCAGAATATATGAGTTTCACCTTCTGAGTCAATTGCATCCAATGATGATTTGTTCAGACGTTTACATCACATTAAAATTTACTCATGTTTATTGTACTGGCGGTGAGTACCACTGGGTTCAATATGACCACAGTTTAAGTCTTTTTCTTTATTTTCTGTTCCTTGAATGTAACATTTTAGAAATAGAAAAGTGACTGTTACGTAGAACAGCTGTTATACGAAACACCTGCAACCAGGAAAACAGCATATATCGTTTATCACTCTGCCCATTGTCAGGGTTTCTTCTCTCATCTTTGCTTCGAGTTGCCTCAGTTGTTGTTAGTATTTTGCTTCATCGTGCAGTGGAATTGTATTATTAGTAGAAAACGTTTGAGTAGTACTGAAATAAAAGGAATTTTTCTACGAAGAGCGGGAATAAAGTGACATACTAGCTGAAGATGATGGGGAGATTGTTGCCATTATTTCTGAAGGCAGTGAATCAGCAGAAGATTCTGATGATAATGCTACAAATCTGGGAAATACTTTTCCTGGTGTTGACGACATCGCAAATGAGAATGTTTTCATGTCTGTACATTTCGCCTACCACTGGTTTACAGCCGCAGTAATAATAATATAATAATATAATAACAAGCTTGTAACAAGCGGCACTGTGGTCGGCGTCTGTTCACCAGAGGTGCGGCCGTAATACAAATTCTGGAACTAACCACTCCAGTCTTAACCACTGAGCTTTTCTGAGCTCAACCCTTTGATTCTAAGTACTATTATGGAGCGTTTTAGTAATTACAAAATTACCCCAGGTGGTAACAAATCCTCCGCCATCAGTGGCGCAACTAGTCTATCGGATTCTGGGGAGACTAGGCTGAAACGCTATATCCCAAACCAGAGGAAATCGAAGTCTTTTGACCGACTCATGCCCAAGGTCGAAACATTTTTTGGAACTATCAATATTAACTCTCTCTTGACACCAGGAAAACTCTATAAATTAGGAGACACACTAAAAGAACAAAATATCAAAATTTTAGCCCTGCAAGAAACAAGGTTGCCTGATGAGAATACCATGGATTTTGGAAACTACCGATTGTTTAAAAGTAAAACAGACAAAAGAATTCTTAAAAACACTCCGCATCTGGGTGTTGCATTCGCAATTTCGCAAGACATTCTTGGCTCCGTAATCGAAGTAAATCCAGTAAACAACAGACTAATGACAATTTCCATGAAATGTGCAAATAAAATGTACTGTTTAATTAACGCACACATGCCTATCAACCAGGAGAATAAAACAAATCCAGAAAAAGTAAATAAGTCATGGGAAGTGTTAGAGAATACAGTCTCCAAAATTCCTCAAAATTATGTAAAGATTTTAATGGGTGATTTTAATGCACAGTTAGGGAAAGAGAGAAAATTTAGAAAAACGGTCGGTGAATTCCCTGCACATAAATGGACCAATCAAAATGGAAAGAGGCTGGTAGAATTTTGCAGAAATTTCAATCTCAAAATTATGTCAAGTCATTTTAAGAAAAAACCTTCAAAACAAAAGACATGGCGATCACCTAACAAGGACATAGGTGAATTCCAAAGTGACCATATTGCAATCTCGTATCCATGTCACAAAGAAATTTTAAATGTTCAAGTTCGTAAAGGCGCCAATATTGACTCAGACCATTACTTAACCCGTGTGAAACTAAAGCTAAAACCCCAAAATTTCAACAAAAGGACACCATTAATCCCCAAATCTGACACCAGTAAAATCCAACCATCATTATTAGCAGACGAATTTGACAAAACAAGTGCACAAAATTGGGAACAACTCAAACACAAGATTATCAAAACAGCTCAAGATCAAATTCCTTTACGAAAACACAAGAAACATGCTTGGTGGAATGAAAACTGTGATCATGCAATCAAAGCCAGACAAGAGACATTTAAAGCATGGAATAGCAACAAGACAGAAGACACATATGATACATTCCTGACAACTAGAAAAGACACTTCAAAACTAATTAGACAAACAAAAAGACAATATGAGAATAGTCAACTCTTAGAAATTGAAGAAGATTTTCAGAAATACAATACCAGAAATTTTTATAAAACTTTTAAAACCAAAATAAAGGGGTACCAACCCCAGAATCTTTGCTTCAAGAAGGAAAATGGACAGTTGGCTCTTAACAACCAAGAAAATTGCAAAGAACTTTCTAAATATTTTAAGAATCTTCGAAATTGCCCCGAGCCCACAGAAAGATTTCCACCAAAAATTCCCCAACAATGCAATCCAGTTTCACTTGCACCAAATGAAGAGGAAATCATTAAAGAAATTCACAGGTTGAAAAACAACAAAGCATTTGGTGAAGATGGAATTGTTGCAGAACTTTTAAAGGCAGCTGGTCCAAAAACCGTTAAAGAAATTACTTCAATCATGCAAAACATTTGGCAAACTGAAAAAATTCCTGATGAATGGAAAACCGCCTTGATTCACCCACTTCATAAGAAGGGAGACAAAACTGATGTTAATAATTACAGAGGAATTTCTCTTCTTCCAGTCACATACAAAATCCTCTCTCAATGTCTTCTGAACCGAGCACAACAACAACTTGAATGGAAAATTGGCGAATATCAAGCAGGTTTCAGGCCAAATAGATCTTGCCCAGAACAGATTTTAGTCCTCAAACTAATTCTCAGACATCAAAAAATTTACAATAAAAAACTAGTTTGTACGTTTGTAGATTTTAGAAAGGCTTATGACTCAGTGGATCGTGAATCTCTTTTCCAAATTGTGAAAGAACAAGGCCGGGATCCTAAAACCACGGCAATTATCAGAGACACGCTAACTGGTACAAAATCAAAAGTAAAGTTCAGAGGAGAAATTTCAGAATCCTTTGAAATAAAAACAGGCGTGAGGCAAGGTGATGGACTCTCTCCGTTGCTATTTAACTGCGTTCTAGAAAAAGTAATACAAGAGTGGCGCGAACGAAAATTGGAGTTCAAAATTGACCAACCAGTGAAATTAGGACGAACAAATATTCGAATAGACTGTTTGGCCTTTGCAGACGACTTGGTTATTCTAACGCAGGACATCCAAATTGCTCAGAAACAAATAGAAATTCTTAAAGAAACAGCAGAAAGAGTAGGTCTCCAAATCTCATTTGAAAAAACACAGTATATGACTAGCAACAAACTGGCACCCAAACTTTTGGAAACTAAGTATGGAGAAATCAAAAGAGTTTCGCAATTCAAATATTTAGGTGAAACAATCTCAGAGACTGGTCTAGAAAAAATTGAAATGAAATTCGTTGTCAAAAGATGGAGACTGCTTTTAGACTTACAAAAGACATCTACAACAAAAAATGTCTCTCGAGGTACTCTAAATTGAGACATTACAACACGGTCATAAAACCAGAGTGCCTTTATGGGGCTCAAACGCTAATTTTAAACAGAAAAAAGGACATTCAAGAAATCCAAAAAAGAGAAAGAAAAGTAATCAGAAAAATTCTAGGTCCAAAATATACTGAAGAAGGAACATACAGGCTAAGAGCAAATAGTGAAATTCAACAATACACCAGCATATATTCGGATATGAAAAAACGCAGATTAAAATTTTATGGGCATATTAGAAGAATGGATGCTACCAGACTAACTAAACAAGTAGTGGAATTCTACGAAAATCGAAGTAAAGCTAAATTTGAGACAATAAAATGGATTGCTGCTATAAAAGAGGACATGAAAGAGGCAGGTATAAAACAAGATGAAATTCAAGACAGAAAATTATTTAGGCAAAAAATTCATGACTGGGTAGTTGGTCAAGCTGAAAAACCAAAGAAAACTGGAACCACATGGTCTGATGAAAGGAAAAGAGCTCATTCCGAGAGAATGAAAACAATTTGGGCAGAGAGAAAGTCTAAAAGAAAATAACTGAATGCCCCGTGATTGTACTTCGCGTGGTCTAGTAGGGCCCAAACGTGAATAATAATAATAATATGTAAGTAAATAGGTATAATAGTAATTCTATTGTTTTCAGTTTCAGTAATGGAAAATAAAATTGGACAAAATTTCCGTTAGATTACATGGGAGGTAGGCAGAAAAGAACAGCATGAAGACGATTCCATGTCTAACATGGCATAATGAAAGGAATCTAAATTCTCTGCAGTCAGCATTTGAATTGTGTATGAAGCTCATAATGTTCGAAAATATGTTGAAGTGGAACAAGAAAGAAGGTGTCTTCCACCACAGCTCTGTGGTAAGCGTAGATGGCCACAATGCGGAGATCCCGAGTTCGATTCCCTGTATTGCCAAGGGCTTTTTCCTGGTGAGAGGACTGCTGCGCGGTGCACTCAGCCTCGTGATGCCCACTGAGGAGCGGCTTAAATGGGAAGTAGCGGCTGTAAGGTCTGGCGAGTCGCCAACACGGCCGGGAGAACGATGTGCTGACCGCGTTCCCCTCCATACAAAATCCGAAAAACACGTAAGGATGGCATGGCGATCGGTCGACATCCCTTGTGTCTTCAGGACGTGGATGACGAGAACGATTTTTTTTTTTTTTTTTTTTGCAACCAGAAAATAGCATTACTTTCGAGAACAAATAGATAGATCTTAATGGAGAAGACTTCGTTGTCCTGCTTTTACTTGCAGTCTTGTACATAGTTTACAATGAGGACATGGTGAATTTATGGAACAAAGAGAATGATCGACCTACTTTCGATACTTCTGTGGCTAGGATCCATCTCGTAGATATATCACGATGTGTTCGGTTCAGTTATGCACAGCAGAGGCGACAGAACCGTAGTCCCGACAAATAGGCTCCTATAAGGGAAATATTTGAGCAGTAAGCACATTACATGATGCATACGAATCACACGAGAATATTACTGTCGATGAACAACCGATAACGTTTAGTGCAGGTGTCCTTTTCGCCAGTATATCCACTCAAAAGCTGCAATATGGTATCAAGATATGGGCTGCATGTGACAAAACTGATCAACGTGTGACAAAGCTCCAGGCGTACACAGAAAAAGGCGAAGATCAGGTTAGAGAAGTAGATCAGATAAGAAGAATAGTCTAGGAACACAGAAAATTTATCCAGAAGTCCTCGAAATAATTTCTTCACAAGTTTGAAGTTGGCAAAGGAACTGGAATGAAAACAGATGACTCTCCTTTGAACAATAAGAAAAAAACTTTTGAGATATACCTGCAGAACTTGTCGTAGCAAGGAGGACTGCAGCTTCAAGTCTCCAGGTATAAGCTACAGTAGTAGCCCAAAAAAGGATAAGATAGTGATGCTCCTATGTACTATGTACTTCAAAGATAAAATAGATGAAAGTGAATGAGCAAAACATGTTATAATCTCCAACGGCCGGCCGAAGTGGCCGAGCGGTTCTAGGCGTTTCAGTCTGGAACCGCACGACCACTACGGTCGCAGGTTCGAATCCTGTCTCGGGCATGGATGTGTATGATGTCCATAGGTTAGTTAGGTTTAAGTAGTTCTAAGTTCTAGGGGACTGATGACCTACGATGTTAAGTCCCATAGTGCTCAGAGCCATTTGAACCATTTGAATCTCCCACGTCTAACACTAACCTCACCGTTCCGTCAGTTTTTCCAACTGCGAGAACTGAACTGGGGTTAGGTGATTGCGATGTTTCAATAACCTTCCATCCAATCATACACTCTATTTCTTGTCTTACTGCCTCTTTCTTTGCCTAACTAACGCCATATGATGTTCCACAATAGGTTTCATTCAGGTACACTTCCATTTTATATTCATACCCCTTAATAAAAAAAAATGCTATGATATTTAAAGAGCAATTCTGTCAATTCACTTCACTGTTCTCGTTCAGTATTGTGTATAGCTCTTTTAGTTCTTGTCGTATATTCCGTGTTTCCATAGGGAATATCAAAAGGTTTCCTTTGCTTCTATAGATATTTAAGTCTTAAGAAAGTACAATATCAAAGTACAAAAAAAGTTTTTATTTACTAGGTTGCATCTCATTCTTTGGATGTTAGATAGTAGTAGAAAATTGAACATTCCTTATTGCCTAAACAGGATAGTAGAAGAGGGAGAGGTTACCGGAGATATACAACAAGCACTAAAACAACTGTACACAATACTGAAGGAGTGAAAACCATTAGATGATGTAGTTTTACTACATGAGGCAAAAATCTGAATAAGAGTAGTGGAAAAGAAAGGAATTCAAAGTGCACGAGCTTTAAGCTGTGAAGTGTACTGAGACGCGCAGCTTAAAGCGGAGCGTACATTAACAACTATATTGCTAAGCGGCTAACAGCTCATCGTAGCGGCAGAGTATGCAAAACGCAAAGTTCAGTCCACTGTCCCCTTGAAGATGCGCAAAGACTCACTGCGCACTGTGACGGAAACCATTTTAGAATTTAAGTGAATCCGAATCCACGGCGCACAGCCAACTGCACAAAACAGAAGCGATACGAAATGGAGTACCTATCAGCTGATTACTCAAATATAAATCAGTTACACGAACAAAACGAATAGAGACATTTATTCCGAGTCGGAGACTATACTGTAAAAAGCACTAATTTTAAGAGTGCATCGTTAGGTTAAGCATACGTAGTTTTAAGAAAAGGAGCGCATCGGCGCAAGTAAACTACAAGGAGCGTAGAATACGAATAAGTTAACATAGGCTATTGAAAGTACATAGAAATAAGTATAAGGATTAAAAGTAGAAGATAATATACACATCCAACCGACTATATACAATAGCATTAAGACAAGTTTAAAAGAGAAGTAACAACATGTACACTTAAAGGAAAGCGATTAGCACAGAACTTAAGAACCAAGCGACTGACATACAGCACGCAAGTAAGCGATGATGAGAAAGATAGAAAGAAATATACACACAGAAAAATGCTTATGACTGAGACGTAAACTATAAAATAACATATGGTACAAGATTTAGCGAGAGGAGTAGTTGTGCACGTATAGAACTACACATCTTTACAGACAACATTAGAAGAAACGAGCTTAATGCACAGGGAGAATACATACCCACAAATTTGTTATTACAGAACTCACTTATGTTAGTTGCTATTAATTACCTGGCGCTTTATAGGAAAAACATGAGCAGCAAAACAAAACTGTGAACACGAATCGTACAACACATGGGAGATAAGCTAAGTAAATATGAAATTAACCAATACGCACACAAGGTAATTATATGAATTTAAACAAAATGACTAAGGTAAGTACTGTATGTTTAAAAAGCAATATGGAGAAATAATTGAATTTCACTGCTGGATAGTACTAGGAAGTAGAGAGAGTGTGAAGGATTTTTGATTCAACTGGAGGTATTTATTAGTTAATCTATCTTTGTGGTGACTTATCATAGATGGGGTGAAAGTAGTAAAAGAATGAATGTGTATCAGAGCAATACGAGTTTATTTATATTTGTGGAAAGAAAGAAATAGGGCGGTGGTGCCAGTGTGAGAACCCCACAGGCAATATATGGATATAAATGGAAATTTATAGAGAAGATTTTTAATGAATAATTATATGGTTATACACCGATGAATACGAAGATGAATGTTACAGGGGTACCTAGGAAAGGGCCACGAAGGCGACGTAAGAAAGGATAGATTATATAGGTTTAAGTCTCAGAACGAATGATTGTATGAGTGTGGAAAGCGAAGTATGACGATACATGTACGGTAAGTAATTGTAAACGAATATCTGGAAGAAACAGTGAAGAGTAAAGAAGAAACAGTGAAGTCAATAGTAACAAAGGTACACGGTTCACGTACACCACAGCACAGTAATTTGCTACACATACATCAGAATGTAAAACAACTTAGTATGAAAAATATTTCCTTAGCGACTTACTGTTGCAGCTTGAGCAACTATAAGATGAATATAAATAAAAATATGATATACAGTTCGTACTAGGGATGGACACAAAATGAAGTGAAACAGTATTTTTTACACTGAGTTCTTGACACACGCAGAAGCGAAAACAGTACTTTAACATAAGCACCTTCTTCTATCGCGGGAATGAATTACGAGTGGAATTACACATGACAAAAAATACAGTAAAATTACCGGTCACACGTTACGAAGGTACACATGTATATGTCGTCGCACCAATAAGGCACAAATACAGTTGTGTACACGAATGAGAAATATTACGACGGTTAACAAGCAGTGATGAAGTCAGGATTGTCGAGGGATAAAAGATTCCCCATACTCGCTCATAAACGAACACTTGTAAATATTGTACATAGTATGAAGATTTATCAAATGCCAAGGATAGAATAAGTACACTAACGACGCACTAAAAGTAGCAATCCTAGAAGGAGCTTGATCTCTGAAGCAGACCCTAGCAAACTCTCTTTTTTTTCCATGTAGTGATTAGTGCTGGAACGTATTCTCTACGTGTTGCTGTGAAGGTAAAAATGCGGAGGAGGTCGGTCCTGAATGACAAGAAAAGAAAATGCAAATATTCGGAATAAATGCAAGATTCCTTCTAATTTAGTTATTAGTGTGTAAGATGGTGCCTAACATGGAGTCCATATGTGAAATGTGAATGGGATTTATTTGTCAACATTATTATGGTCTACGTCTATGTAAAATGTATATACTATTGTCGATTTTATGTGAAATTCTATTCT
The DNA here is from genome assembly GCF_023864345.2 of Schistocerca serialis cubense. Taxonomy (NCBI): domain Eukaryota; kingdom Metazoa; phylum Arthropoda; class Insecta; order Orthoptera; family Acrididae; genus Schistocerca; species Schistocerca serialis. Next base: position 142,411,992 of record NC_064638.1, on the reverse strand, counting down.
TGAAGGACAACCATTTATGTATGTATGTCAAGTGCAACGCGATGGACAAGTAAAATACTCGCACGTGTGAAGTGCTAAAAAAATAGTAAGGCCTGATAATAGTGCAAATAATGGCTGAGCCATGATAAGAGTAAACGCTACAGTCCAGCGAAGTGAATACAGTGAGTGTGATGCGTGTGCGACGGAGAAATCAGTGGAAATACGCGTAACCGGTAGGCCTAATTGATGGGTGAGGACCGCCGAACTACAATGTACAACGGAAGATAATCCGAGTCCTGCAGTGCAGCCCTTACCTTGAGTTTCACTGGCCGAAAACTTCGTCCAGGTGCGAGATGAGGTATTGTTGTTCTTCGGGTTGAGCGTTGGAGCTGAATCTGTCATATCCAGTCACCGGACCGGAGGGCATACACAACACCGACTTCATAAACCTGGAGCGACATTACGATGGATTCGCGGGCAGTGCTGGCGCTCACGTGGTGCTTGCGTCATTGCGGCGGGCGCGTTAAACAATGAGCTGCCGCTGGCCGTAAGTACAACGAACAATGAGATAGCGTGTACCGAATGGACACCTTCTCAGAATTGCCAATGAACCGAAAGCAAGTGAGAAAAACAATTTTTAAAACAGAATGGAAGGACAACTTAGGAAATTAAAAAATTTTTCACATCACACAGTTTAACAAATATTAGAATAAATAACAGGCTAAGGCGTTAGCACAACATGGACGTACAGTTATGTAATATAAGTATATGTGAATGAATTTATATGTATGAATTTGCAATGGACAAAGAAATGAAGCTTTGTAGATATATTTATAGTAGCATAAGGGTATTAAAACACCACTGACGTGCACTAAGTGGCCAAACCATGATCCCCAATGTAAATAAGGCTACTGTATACTGTCTCCCTAAATAAAGAGACTTATTTCCGACAGTATACAGTAGGGGGGCATTTGTGATGTACTTTTTGCATTTCTTGCTTTTATGTTTTCGTTTTCTTTAAGGGCAAAGAGAAAAGGTGAAGCAGGAGCCCAGCGTAGAGCCTGTGCCTATCGTCATGTATTTTTGATTTTCAAATGTTAAAAAACATAAAGTGTTTTTCCTGTTCCTCGGTAAGAGGAAGGACTCGCTCTCTGCTAATGAACGAAGGTAGACGCATGTTACTTTAGAGCGCTATCGGCGGTAGCCATTTTGGTCATGAGAATAAGAGGAAAAGTCTGTATTTTCGATGTATGTGGAAGAAATAATACATTTGTATTTCGTCACTGAAAAATTAACTTATTGCTCCAAGTAGTAATGTAATATAGAAGAATTGAAGAAGCCCACATGTGTACTTCGGAGTTATCACGAAGATCGGATTCCTGTATCATGGACACGATCAAGATTTTTTAGGTGGATATAGCGATCGGACGTAGTATTATTAATTGCCAAGCGTAAATCTACAACAAGAGTAAGACTATTTCACCCATGCAGAACTAATACGCACTAATATGAACCCATTTACAGGCATAGCCCAGCTTATTGTGTTTGTGCGAGAGCCGAAAAATTGTATCATAATTTCCATATATGTAAACATTTTATTACATATTTTTTTATTGTATTATATCTTCCAAGATGTTGTAACCACACTGCAACATTGTTGGAAAACATTCCGCTAAACGTAACTCAGAAGTAAGGTTTTCGAAAGACACCATTGCTCTTCATGTATATCACAATATGCGATTGCCCCATCGGCATGCACTGCGAACAATTCAAGAAAGGATCAACGACCTACCGCCTGCAATAAGTCTGGAGTGACAACTATGAATGGTCATAGCAGAAGAACATTTTCTTTTGATCGAGGTGAGCAGTTTTCACTGACGACCACGCTGTAGCCGAGGGGACATTAGTGCCATTACAAGGAACCCATTGAGTGCGAGGTGACAAGAGGCCAGTGATGTTCATGGCATTCGACACCCCACTCACTGTCCACCATGTACGCACAATATTAGCTGCTAACGGCAACAAGGGGCGGGACGGGAGGTATCCAATGGTAATTGCAGAAAGAGGACACGAAACGTAGTTGAACTGCTTAGTCGAAGAGTAACTCATAACGGAGCAACAGTTCAAGTGGAGTTGATACAAAGCAGAGAAATGGCAACGGTAAACGAATAAGACATTGCACTACGTCTACAACATCAGTTATAGAAGTTGGCATTCTGTCAGAGAGGAACCCAAGGGATTTCGCAGAATGACAAAGAACTGGAAGGTGCAATATTAGCGTTTCTGCAAGATGAGTCAGCTGAATGTGCGGTGTCGTATACACTCGACTGTGCAGACAATGTACATGAGGAGTACAGTGATGACGATATGGGCTTAACAAGTGAAAGTGATACTGAAACATGTGTTGAGTTACGTAGTTCATCGTCCTTGTCGGACAGGGAGCCACAAATCCCGGCTCCAGTGAAATGTAGTCAAAATACTAAAAGTATTTAAGTAAGTGGAAGATTATCCGCAGCACATTAAAAAAAAATATGAACAGATTTCGAATTAGTCCCAGCAGTATGGCCGTGTAGTTCGTACGAAAGGCATGCTTGTTACAAAAACTGGCGTACGCGCGTTTCAAAGATGTACGATGCAACGTACAGGAACTGCATGATAGTGACGTACTACGTCATGGACATAAAATTGCGCGAGACATAGTTTATATTGATCTCAAGGGAAGTAGTGCATGGTTGCATAATTTCAAATAGTGCTACAGATTTGGAAGACGTAATATAACGAAATTTCAAACAAAGCCGGAGTGACCGAGCGGATATAGGCGCTACAGTCTGGAAACGCGCGACAGCTACGGTCGCAGGGTCGAATCCTGCCTCGGGCATAGATGTATGTGATGTCCTTAGATTAGTTAGAGAAAAAAAACTTAAGGCTGTATTTTCCTTACAGACCTGGTCTCGAAACCGATTCTCAAAAATGAGATCGACAGGAAGTGCAAAATGGCTAAGCAGGGATGGCTAGAGGACAAATGTAAGGATGTAGAGGCTTATCTCACTAGGGGTAAGATAGATAATGTCTACAGGAAAATTAAAGAGACCTTTGGAGAAAAGAGAACAACTTGTATGAATATCAAGAGCTCAGATGGAAACCCAGTTCTAAGCAAAGAAGGGAAAGCAGAAAGGTGGAAGGAGTATATAGAGGGTTTATACAAGGGCGATGTACTTGAGGACAATATTATGGAAATGGAAGAGTATGTAGATGAAGATGAAATGGGAGATACGATACTGCGTGAAGAGTTTGACAGAGCACTGGAAGACCTGAGTAGAAAAAAGGCCCCGGGAGTAGACAACATTCCATTAGAGCTACTGATGGCCTTGGGAGAGCCAGTCCTGACAAAACTCTACCATCTGGTGAGCAAGATGTATGAGACTGGCGGAATACCCGCAGACTTCAAGAAGAATATAATAATTGCAATCCCAAAGAAAGCTGGTGTTGATAGATGTGAAAATTACCGAATTATCACTTTAATAAGTCCAGTTGCAAAATACAAACGCGAATTCTTTACAGACGAATGGAAAAACTGGTAGAAGCCGACCTCGGGGATGATCAGTGTGGATTCCGTAGAAATGTTGGAACCCTGAGGCAATACTGACCTTACGACTCATCTTAGAAGAAAGATTAAGGAAAGGCAAACCTATGTCTCTAGCATTTGTAGGCTTAGAGAAAGCTTTCGACAATGTTGACTGGAATACTCTCTTTCAAATTCTAAAGGTGGCAGGGGTAAAATACAGGGAGGGAAAGGCTATTTAGAATTTGTACAGAAACATGATGGCAGTTATAAGAGTCGAGGGGCATGAAAGGGAAGCAGTGGTTGGGAAGGGAGTGATACACGGTTGTAGCCTCTCCCCAATGTTATCCAAACTGTATATTAAGCAAGTAGTAAAGGAAACAAAAGAAAAATTCGGAGTAGGTATTAAAATCCATGGAGAAGAAATTAAAACTTTGAGGTTCGCCGATGACATTGTAATTCTATCAGAGACAGCAAAGGACTTGGAAGAGCAGTTGAAAGGAATGGACAGTGTCTTGAAAGGAGGATATAAGATGAACATCAACAAAAGCAAAACGAGGATAATGGAATGTAGTCTAATTAAGTCGGGTGATGCTGAGGGAATTAGATTAGGAAATGAGACACTTAAAGAAGTAAAGGAGTTTTGCTATTTGGGGAGCAAAATTACTGATGATGGTCGAAGTAGAGAGGATATCAAATGTAGACTGGCAATGGCAAGGAAATCGTTTCTGAAGAAGAGAAATTTGTTTACATCGAGTATAGATTTAAGTGTCAGGAAGTCGTTTCTGAAAGTATTTGTATGGAGTGCAGCCATGTATGGAAGTGAAACGTGGACGATAAATAGTTTGGACAAGAAGGGAATAGAAGCTTTCGAAATGTGGTGCTACAGAAGAATGCTGAAGATTAGATGGGTAGATCACGTAACTAATGACGAAGTATTGAATAGAATTTGGGAGAAGAGGAGTATGTGGCACAACTTGACAAAAAAGAAGGGATCGGTTAGTAGGACATGTTCTGAGGCATCTAGGGATCACAAATTTAGCATTGGAGGGCAGCGTGGAGGGTAAAAATCGTAGAGGGAGACCAAGAGATGAATACACTAAGCAGATTCAGAAGGATGTAGGTTGCAGTAAGTACTGGGAGATGAAGAACCTTGCACAGGATAGAGTAGCATGGAGAGCTGCACCAAACCAGTCTCAGGACTGAAGACCACAACAACAACAACAAACGCATTCATATACAATTATGCCCGACTTTTAATTTAGATGGTAAATGTGGTGTCACCGCCAGACACCACACTTGCTAGGTGGTAGCCTTTAAATCGGCCGCGGTCCGTTAGTATACGTCGGACCCGCGTTTCGCCACTGTCAGTGATTGCGGACCGAGCGCCGCCACACGGCAGGTCTAGAGAGACGTCCTAGCACTCGCCCCAGTTGTACAGCCGACTTTGCTAGCGAAGCTACACTGACAAATACGCTCTCATTTGCCGAGACGATAGTTAGCATAGCCTTCAGCTACGTCATTTGCTACGACCTAGCAAGGTGCCATTACCAGTTTATATTGAGATTATAAATCATGTATCAACAAGAGAGATGTTCACCAATTGTGGATTAAAGTTAAGTATTCTACCAGTTACCTCCTTACTAGACTCAACTCCTGTAACTGTTCCAGCGGTTAATATTTTTCTTGTCATAATTGTCGACACACCATTTTCAAATAAGCCACACTGAACCTCACAGTCAAGGGATTCCTTGTTAGACCTGAATATCAAAATTTTAAGCATCTTATTTATGCTGTTTGTTACCAAATACTACAATATATTCAGTCTTCTTTGCGTGAACTTAAAAGAGTGCATTTCGTTCTCCTCTAGCAACACGGTGTTGGCTCTTCTGCCAACACAAAAGTAAATTGGCTTGAAAGTTACTTAATGTGCCGCAAGAAGTTGGAGATTCTGTGACTCTACGATTGTTTCTTGTGTGCGTGATCTAGCAAGAGCAATAGGGAATATTTACGTCACAGCAAGCAAGTGTGGCAAAATGGTAGTAGAAGAACTACAACTATCGTAATAGCACTGCTTTTGAACAACAGCTGGTCAAAATAACTTGCTTTTGCTTGATTCCTGGTCTGCGTATAAATATCATACTGCTTTAGAGCAAACTATTCCTTCTGAAAAATGTGTGACGGTGCAGTTCGTATCACTTGGAACCACTAGACAATTTTAGTCTCTGGATGTTCGCTTATTTCCACGCTTGTAAAACATATTATCACACTGTCTGCAGCTACACCATAATGGACATCCAATTTCGCGATAAGATAAATGAGAGATTGTTTCGCATTCGGCTGCATGCCATCAGATCCCCTCAGTTACTATTACCCAATTATATCAATATGATACTATATGCATTTTTAAGAGGGCATACCTAGCTGAAAGTCCAGCACGGTCTGTAACTCCAGAGGAGTTCGCCTTAGACCCTGTTGGTGCGAACCTTCGTGATCACAGTGGTACGCCATTCTTGACTTGCTGTTCAAGGTGCAAGTTAATGGATTGTTTTGAACATTTCTTGACTGTCGACGATTCAGTTCTGTGAAGTGTAATACATACATCCCACAGAAGTTTGATCTCTGCCCCTGCCCAACACAAATTTTTTTTGTCGCTCTCCTGATGCGCAAGGTGAGTCATTAGCGGTTAATATTTTTCTTGTCATAATTGTCGACACACCATTTCCAAATAAGCCGCACTGAACCTCACAGTCAAGGGATTCCTTGTTAGACCTGAATATCAAAATTTTCAGCATCTTATTTATGCTGTTTGTTACCAAACACTACAATATATTCAGTCTTCTTTGCGTTCAGTTTTAAGCCCCACTTGTCATATATTTCAAATATCTTCCTTAGCAAATAGCAAGAGTTGTTTCTAAGTTGAGCAGTTAGTACCTGGTCATCAGTGATTAGGTGAGAGTACAGTTTGTTATTTCCTTCTGACTTACTGATTCTGCTATATTTAATTCTCCATGTCTGTAATAGTACTTCCAGATACATTTTAAACAACTGAGATTGCACTGGACAACCCTGCCGAAATCCTTACCTAATTTGGAATGTCTCGGCTAACATATTACAGACTTTCACATTGAGCTAGTGCACCAACAATGTACTGGAGGTGATGTGCTTCAGTCTCAAGATCAGACCAAATTGAAAATGAATAAAACTGAAAAATTATGGAAGTGGAAGGAAACACAGTTGGAGCGGTATCGAGGTGAATCCCAAAGGGAAAAAAGAAAACGATGTTGACCACCCGGAAAATATATATATATATAGGGTGAGTCACCTAACGTTGCCCGCATCTCGTGGTCGTGCGGTAGCGTTCTCGCTTCCCACGCCCGGGTTCCCGGGTTCGATTCGCGGCGGGGTCAGGGATTTTCTCTGCCTCGTGATGGCTGGGTGTTGTGTGCTGTCCTTAGGTTAGTTAGGTTTAAGTAGTTCTAAGTTCTAGGGGACTGATGACCATAGCTGTTAAGTCCCATAGTACTCAGAGAGTCACCTAACGTTACCGCTGGATATATTTCGTAAACCACATCAAATACTGACGAACCGATTCCACAGGCCGAACATGGACGTATTAGCAAATACGTAATCAGTGCCGTTTGTTGCATTGTAAAATGTTAATTACATCTGGAGATATTGTAACCTAAAGTTGACGCTTGAAACCTCCGACGTTCAGTTGCGTGTTGTAACAAACACGGGCCACGGTCGGTCGGCGAGCAGCATCTGCAGGGACATGTTTACGATGACGACCGTGTTTACGAGTGTGGCTGTAATGCACTGTTGTGGTTTGGTCTAGCTGTCGCAGTGTCCGCATGTAGTGCTTGCTGCTATTGTTATTCTGCATTCGTCTTCGCACGCAGACCAACTGTAGTACACTGTGTTACCAGACGTCTGTGATAGTGTAGTGTTGTAGGAACTGTGGCCATGGTGTATTCGAACTCTGAAAAGGCGGAGATGATACTCATCTATGGCGAGTGTCGACGAAATGCAGCTGAAGCCTGCAGGGTGTATGCAGAACCGTACCCGGACAGAGAGCATCCAACGTGCCGCTCATTGCAAAAAATCTACCGCCAACTGTATGCAACAGGTATGGTCGTAGCACGCAAACGGGTCCGTAACAGGCCCGTCACAAGAGAAGCGGGTGCAGTTGGTGTGTTAGCTGCTGTTGCCATGAACCCACACATGGGTACACGGGACATTGCGAGAGCCGGTGGACTGAGTCAAAGTAGTGTCATGCGCATACTGCATCGTCACCGCTTTCACCCGTTTCATGTGTCGCTACATCAGCAATTACATGGTGACGACTTTAATCATCGAGTGCAATTCTGTCAATGGGCATTAACAGAGAATGCGTTGCAGTTCTACCTGTTTACCGATGAAGCGGATTTCACAAACCACGGGGCAGTGAATCTACGGAACATGCATTACTGGTCCGTGGACAATCCTCGCTGGCTCAGACAGGTAGAGCGACAGCGACCGTCGACTGTAAATGTATGGTGCCGAATCATTGGCGACCACCTCATTGGTCCTCACTTCATTGCAGGGGCCCAAACAGCTGCAACATACATCGCGTTTCTACAGAATGATCTGCCAACGTTGCTCGAAAATGTCCCACTGGAAACGCGTCGACGTATGTGGTATCAGCATGATGGTGCACATACACATTCCGCAATTAACACTAGGCTGACCCTTGACAGAATGTTCGACGGGCGTTTCATAGGACGTGGAGGACGCATAAATTGGCCAGCCCGTTCTCCTGATCTTACACCTGTGGACTTCTCTCTGAGGGGTACGTTAAAGGAGAATGTGTACCGTGGTGTGCCTACAACCCCAGAGGGTATGAAACAACGTATTGTGGCAGCCTGCGCCGTCAGTACACCAGATGTACTGCGGCGTGTACGACATTCATTACGCCAGAGATTGCAATTGTGTGCAGCAAATGACGGCCACCACATTGAACATCTATTGGCCTAACATGTCGGGACACACTCTATTCCACTCCGTAATTGACAACGGAAACCACGTGTGTACGTGTACCTCACCCCTCATGGTAATGTACATGTGCGTCAGTGAAAAAGACCAATAAAAAGGTGTTAGCATGTGGACGTAATGTGCTGTTCCAGTCTCTTCTGTACCTAAGGTCCATCACCGTTCCCTTTGGATCCCTACGTAATTCGGTGCTCTCCGATACACACGATCGAACAGCGGAGGAGTGGTACTCAAGCGTCAACTTTAGGTTACAATTTCTCCGGATGTAATTAACATTTTACAATGCAACAAACGGCACTGATTACGTATTTGTTTATACGTTCAGATGTACTAACAAAACTAACGGGGCTCCATTTAAAAAAACGTAGGTTTGTGTTAAATACATACTTCCGTGCATTTTTGTATGGTTTGTATTAACCAATTACACTAGCCGCTCCCCTCACGTTCGGTCTGTGGAATCGATTCGTCAGTATTTGATGTGGTGTACGAAATATATCCAGCGGTAATGTTAGGTGACATATATATATATAGTGTTCCGCGATAACCTGAGCGCTGGTCGAAGTGGCCGTGCGGTTAAAGGCGCTGCAGTTTGGAACCGCAAGACCGCTACGGTCGCAGGTTCGAATCCTGCCTCGGGCATGGATGTTTGTGGTGTCCTTAGGTTAGTAAGATTTAACTAGTTCTAAGTTCTAGGGGACGAATGACCTCAGCAGTTGAGTCCCATAGTGCTCAGAGCCATTTGAACCATTTGATAACCTGAGCACCATGTACGTTGCACACCTTTAATTCTGGGCGCGGAAGCAAACAGTGCAGATGCAACAAAATATCTGGGGACCGCACAGAACTCTAGAGGTACGTAGCTTTTAGGAGGGTCAGTTTTTGCCAGTCTGCGTTCAGAACGCTGGTAATTAGTAATCACAATGACGCAGACTGGATGTGTCCTGTACATCATTGGAGATAAAAGGCAGGTTACGGACTAATGTCTCTTTATAGCATCATTTTCATAGAGGCTGGACACACATCTTGCGTAGGGGCTACGCACGTGTTCCTATTGACTATAGTCCGTTTAACATAAGAATAAACCTGATGTAAATATTCCATTCTTCCGCGTTTGCTGGAACCTCACTGGATTTCCCTTTCACGTGGGACTGCAGCCAAGCTGTCTCGAGTAAGAGTACGATAATAAGGGTAAGTTTTGTGCTGTGCGGTACGCGCACATCGACTTCGCGATAACACGGGACAACAGCTTTACCGGCGCGTTTAACTTGGACAGCACTGGCCTCTCAGCTGGTTCAGTTAGCCTGCAGTGCAGTAAAAAGAGACTTGTAGAGGAGTAATACAGCTCCCAATGTCATTTAATTTTTAAGCAGAATGAAATAATACACTGCAAATCTCTCACAAACGCTCCTTAGACGACTAAAAGAAAACCACAACAAGTTATCGTTTTTAGTTGGCGTACTGTTGTAATTAAAAACAAGAATGATGAAATTCCCGCCTTAACCACAGGGTTTTCGGCATAAGCTGTGTGTAACGTAAGAGAATATTGAAGGATTTCACCGTGCAGTTAAATATTGAAGGCACTGAAGGTATCTCTTACATTCAGGCGTCTCCTTCCTTATCCGAAAATGCATTTCTGTTCTGGAAGTGTCACCTACTACGTTGATAACCAGCCTATCAACAACAGAATCCACGAAGCTAACCAGGCAACATTTTCTCTTCTTCTTTTATGACGAGCCGTTCTATATCCCGCCACCGTTCGGCAGTGATGTGTGAAAAAGCTGTGTGCGTTAGCTCTAGTACGTCTGGAACCTTAACAGTCTTGTTACTTCTAGGATGAAATCCCGCAGCTGGGCTCCAGACCAGTTCTGTTGGGTTTATGTTGTAACGGTACAGTAGCAAATGTAAAGTCTTTCATATTTCTATGATACTTAGCTACCTCTGCGTTATAAAACGATGGACATAGTCCAAATAAAGAGGTTGGTTGGTTGGTTGTTTTGGGGAAGGAGACCAGACAGCGTGGTCATCGGTCTCATCGGATTAGGGAAGGATGGGGAAGGAAGTCGGCCGTGCCCTTTCAGAGGAACCAACCCGGCATTTGCCTGGAGTGATTTAGGGAAATCACGGAAAACCTAAATCAGGATGGCCGGACGCGGGATTGAACCGTCGTCCTCCCGAATGCGAGTCCAGTGTCTAACCCAAATAAAGAGGATTTGGTTGTTCATTTTTGCCTTAAAAATTAAATTGTTATGTTTTCTTAATTTAAACAACTTTCATGAACAGTCTTTCATAAAGCATCGATAAGTAAGAATTTGTAATTGAAACGAAAACATAATTTCGCGTCCAATATTTAATCAGAAACATGAAGACGTGCATTATCCATAAAAATGATGATGAGTTTTATAATTACGAGATGTAGGTCTTTTACATTGAACGAGAAAAAAAATTATACTGCAAAGATTTGAACCAATGCACGAATAACCGCCATGGATTCACATTCCATTACGCTACCGACTCCGTTACACGTTTAACGTGGTTTAGTGTATCAACTGTATTATATACAACGGTGGGAAAACTTCAAAGCTGATTATCTTCGTAAATTTATGAAAAACATTAAGAACAGCCTATTTCTCGGCACTTTTTAATCGCGTTCCATAAACGTGTTTCACCACGGAACAGGAAGCAGCCTCAACCATTTTCATACTGCGCGTTAACAGAGCGACAATCAGAGCACAACAGTACAGAGGCTGTGACTGTATGCGATTTTTGAAATGAAAACTAGATAGCTAAAGCGTAATTAAGGAAAACGTTGATGGCTGTTAATAAATTTGGATGTCTTAAAGTTTCACTTAACGTAACGTGGCACTAAGATATTTAATACATAAGTTGGACCTACTTCCAAGAGCGTAACAACACCTGTGTACGTGTGCTACGGCTCCTGACCTATCATCGCGTTTGTGTTTGTTTACATCGGGTTTATTTTTATGATTAACGGATTATAGTAACAACAAGTTACCCTATTAGTGAGGAGTGTTTCACAAATAAAGGACACACGAAATGAAGTGATGAATGGCACGTCATTCTTAGTGAGGAAGCTCTCCTCCATAATTCATTTCAAGAACTTATCATCCCTTAGCGAACACAAACTCGGTGAGATATGTGAAAGGATTTGAAAAAAAAAATTGGTGTATCAGTGAATCTTCTTTCAGTACCGCAGTCATCAAAGGCCTAATGAGCACACGCAGCTATTTCCTCGTGGGGGAATACGCACATATTTCATACCGGGCGAACACGGAACGCGCAGCCTGTACGCCTCCGGATCGCCGGACATATATCGGTTGGCCATCGTTCGTTAGCGCGTCGTTGACTGCGCCGGTGGTTGCGCCTGCTGCCAGTGAGCGGTGGAGAGCGATTTGTCACGATGGGAGCGGTGCCAGCCCGGGAGGTGCGCCGAGGCGGCTCTAACAACACGGCGACCCCGACATCGGACCTGTCGAATGCGACCCGCAGCAGGTTCGGGCCGATGACCCTAGCATCCGGGACAGCCGGACCCTCCACTGGCCAACGCAACTACCGTGACTGTGGTGAAGCCAAGGTGGCTTCACAACTGCCAAAAGAATAACGTCTCATTAGCGCTCTAGAATAGATGAAAAACGCACATATAGTACTTGCGAAGACGTAGGGAGACAGTTGAACAATGTGTACAGGGTATTGAAGACACTGAGGTGACGAAAGTCATGGGATAGCGATATGCACATATACAAATGGCGGTAGTATCACGAGGTATAGAAGTGTGGTGCCACGTATCAGTACTACCCCATGAGCGTCCCACAGTTGGCAACGGAACTTTAACCCTGAGCCGTAGTAAAGTTAGCTTTGAAAAGCGCGCCGCAGCGCGTAGCGAGAAGCAGTCGCCCTCCGTTTTCTGGCGGTGGCGCCTTTGTCACAATTGAAGGCTTCGGTGTCTCCCTCTAGCGGGAAAGGGGAAAAGTGGGCTGTTCGCGTGGGTTTAAGAAGTGGCTGTATGGGTCTCGTGGAGAGTTGGCAGTCGGGCATGAAGAAGCGACTTCTCTGTCGGTGCTAGAGGGACAGCACGCAGACCGCGCATCAGCGTAAGCGACGCGAGCAGCGGCTCCGTGGTATGGGGCGTTAACTGCTCGTCGCGAAAGGAATCTTCCTGGCGTGGGTCCGCAAGGGGCCTAATCTGCAGTTCGGCCGTATGCTGTCGACCGGCGAGGAGGATCTGAAAATCGGCGCGCCTTCCTGCGTCCGGTGAAACGGCTGGCAGCGGGCGGCTCGGCAGAGCATTTGAAGGTGCTGCGTTGGTTCAGCCCTGGGAGTCGAAACGCACCAGAAGTTGAGTATTGATTGTTAACAGATTTTATGAAGTTTAATTGAATTCAATTTATTTATTCTTGTTAATTACACCAGCGGTATATTTTTGGGTGTTTCCCGCCATTCATTCTCGTCTGCCCACCCGCGGGAAGGTGGTAATATTAGAAGGGATGGTCCGTTTGTCCCCTTTTGGGGACGAAAGGGGGGGAGTCAGAGTAAATCTATGGTTCAGATTTGCTTCTTTCCCCTCACAGCTTACCTACGGGTTTATTGGAAAATGGTTCAAATGGCTCTGAGCACTATAGACTGAGGTCATCAGACCCCTAGAACTTAGAACTACTTAAACCTAACTAAGGACATCACACACATCCATGCCCGAGGCAGGATTCGAACCTGCCGGCATTTATTCGATGTTAGCCTCTGCCATGTCTGTGAAAGGCTCCAATCACTGTACTGTTTAAAATGCAAGGCACTAAGACCTGATCCATTCTGTCGCCTGCCATAACTAGTATTACTAGACTCACGTGTAAAAGGTACTCTAAGAAAGAAGAAAAATTCCTTTTGCCTCGTGGTAAGAACTAGTCAATTGCATAACGAATTCCTGCTCATCTAGAAGCTGTAACTTACGTAAATTTGTGTTTATGTGTATTTGGCTATAATCAGGCAAGATTGTTAAGGTACGCTGTATTGGATTTTTTAATGTAGTTTGTAGTCAGCAAAAACTGTTGTGTGTTTTTCAAAAATGTTCAAATGTGTGTGAAATCTTATGGGTCTTAACTGCTAAGGTCATCAGTCCCTAAGCTTACACACTACTTAACCTAAATTATTCTAAGGACAAACACACGCACCCATGCCCGAGGGAGGACTCGAACCTCCGCCGGGACCAGCCGTCAGTCCATGACTGCAGCGCCTCAGACCGCTCGGCTAATCCCGCGCGGCTATGTCTTTTTCCAATTCAATACCTTTTAAGGCTTTATCTCAACGTGCTTATGTGTTTTATACAGGTAGTTGGTTATTAGTGTGTTTTCTTGCCATGCAAAAGGTTTGTCATTTCATTACGGGTAGAAATTGTTGCCTTTAAAGGAGAATGTTGTAAAAGTTCGCAAGTCCTACCTGGCAAGCTTATGTGTTTGCCGTAAGTTAACTGGCAGAAATTTGTAACATTTGTTTTTTATATATTTCGGAAATGTTAATGTTATTAACATTTAATGAATGGAGTGAAATTCACCTGTATTTAGCTGAGCTTGAAATATTATAGAGCGTCGTGTTGTGTACGTTAAATTGCTTCCCTCTACTTGCCTTTTACTGGAGTGAAATATTTTATAATAATTTAATAATTTAAAAGTCCTTTCCTATCGTAAATTGTGACTTATTTGTTAAATGATTTGTTTTAAATATGGTAAAGTCTTGCACTAAATTTGAATAAAGAGTGTCACTGAAAATTGTGTATAATTTCACCAGTTATTCCTTGGCACCTACTGTACATTTTGTGTACTGTTTGAGGTTAACAACCTTTGGTGAACCAGTAGTAATTTTACGGTTCAAACCCTGTGGCGCATAGCGTCCACTACAGTGGACAGCTGTTAATGGTCGCTTCTTTGGCGTTTTCAATCAGTCCTGAGACTGCAAATGCACACAGTTCACTGCAGTGGGTACTCCCTACTGGTGTTGCGTCCTGCATGCATTTGCAGCCTCATGACAGATTGAAAAGCCAGAGAATTGACCATTAAAAGTTGTCCACTGCAGTGAAATTCATGCACCACAGGGATAAGTTACCCCGCCGAGAGCGATCGCGTTGGATCTAGCAGACCCACTGGTGCGCACCCGCTGAGCCATGCCTCCAGTCACTCCCTCCGGACCACCAGCACCCTCTGTCGCTGCAATGTAGGATGGCCGGCGACAGACAAACAGCCACTTGCTCTTGGAGCTACATCACTACAACTCCATCGTGCTACAGCGAACCTCATCCTAGTTGCTGTTGTATGAACTGGACCCTAATTCTTGCGTCATTATTCGTAATGATTCTTCGTGTGTTTGGCAAAATACAAGCTAAATAAATCTTCTCTTACTGCGATAACTTGTTCGCCAATCGTTTTTGCTCCTGTCCAGCTTTCCTACGACTACAGTTGCCGCATCACTCTGTATCCCGCCTCTTGTTACTGCTGTGTACGAAGTCGTATACAAGAAAAAGTGCAGTGTACTGGCAGAGCTATCATTTGTATTCAGGTGATTTATGTGAAAAGGTTTCCGACATTATCGTGGCCACACGACAAGAATTAATAGACTTTGAACGCAGGATGGTAGTTGGAGATAGACGTATGGAACATTCCATTTCGGAAATCGTTAGAGAATTCAGTATTCTGAGATCCATAGTGCCACGAGTGTGCCGAGAATACCAAATTTCAGGCATTCCTCTCAACACGGACAACACCGAGGCCAATGGCCTTCACTTAACGACCTAGAGCAGCAGTCTAGGCGAGTTGTCACACTGCGTGAAATAATCGCAGAAAACAATGTGGGATGCACGACGATCGTGCGGCGAAATTTGGCGTCAGTGGGCTATGGCAGCAGACGACTGCTGCGAGTGCCTTTGCTAATAAAGCCTACAGCGCTTCTCCTGGGCTCGTGACCATATTGATTGGGCCCTAGACGACTGCGAAACCGTACCCTGGTTCAGTTGATAAGAGCTAATGGTAGCATTCGAGTGTGGTGCACACCACACGAAGCCAAGAGCCCAAGTTGTCAACAAGGTACTATGCAAGCTGGTGGTGGCTCCATAATGCTGTGGGCTGTGTTTACGTGGAATGGACTAGGTTCTCGTAATGTCTGGATACTGGAAGACCATTTGCAGCCATTCATGGACTTCGTATTCCCAAACAACGATAAAATTTTTATGGATGACAGTTCGCCATATCATGAACCCACAATTGTTCGCGATTGATTTGAGGAACATTTTGGGCATTTCGAGCAAATGATTTGACCATCCACATCAACTGAAATGAACTCCATTGACATTTATCGGACATAATTGAAAGGTCAATTCCTGCACAAAATCCTGTACCGGCAACACTTTTGCAGTTATGGATTACTGTAGAGGGAGCATGGCTCAGTATTCCTACAGGAGACTTATTGAGTCGCCGGCCGGGGTGGCCGAGCGGTTCTAGGCGCTACAGTCTGGAACCGCGTGACCACTACGGTAGTTAGGTTTAAGTAGTTCTAACTTCTAGATGACTGATGACCTCAGAAGTTAAGTCCCATAGTGCTCAGAGCCATTTGAACCTTTTTTTTTTGCACTTTTTCAGACGTAGAATTAAATCTAAATCTGCGTGGTGAAAAACTGTGATCGTACTTTCACTTTGTTTCACCTAGTTAATCTATGTTGAAACCGACATATCTTGTGCTTACTCAATACATGACGCCTGCGGTTCGATCTTTCATATTAAAGCGGACAGTCAGTTTCAAGATTGGTTCATTATTGTGGCAGAAAAAGTGTTATTGAGATTCTCATTTGAAAACAAGTTCACAGAATATTCATGTGTCACATACGAAATCTTATAAACCACATGGTCAGCAACAAGCTAGTCCACTGCACAGAATACAGCACAGCATCATTTGCATAGAATACAGCGCAGCATCATTTATCCCTGGTTTTTCTGTCCCTGTGTTAATTAGTCCAGGTAAGAAGTAGGTGACGAATTGGTCTATAGCCTCTACAGTGCTGTTATGTTGTGTCATACGTAGTTAGATAATAAAAGAACAGATAGTATTGTCCATGTGCAGCCAATGTCTTTATCTAGTATCACCCTTTGGTTAAAGCAAAGTGACTCAGTTGTGATTCATGGTTTTATCTTTTGTGTGTTTTTGTTGCCCTTTTTGATTAATCTTTTGGTGGATGTTGGTTTCCATTACGCTTAAATAAACAATCGAAGCCAGAGACAATATCAGTGAGTAACACTTGAATGTTCCATATTAATAAGTTGCACCTGAATGTCTAATGCTAATCGGTTGCAATTGCACTTTCATTCGCCCTCCCCCCCCCCCCCCCCCCCCAATATTTTTGCCTTCTAAAATTGTAAATTTATCCTTGCAAAACTTCGTAAGCTCATATATTGTTTAGCTTAGGGGGAACCAAGCTCTTTGAGCTACCCCTTTCTATTTCCACAAAAGCATGTCTGCATAACTGGAACGCTACTTGAATCCTCAGTTAACAGGAAACATTCGTGGCCATATAGTTTAAATGGATTTGTGATGTGCTCTCTACTTCTGTTGAGATATTTCACTGTTAACGACTGTGGCACTGAGCATCCTCAAACAACTACAAAAATAATTTAGTCAATTTTAAATGGTTCAAATGGCTCTGAGCACTATGGGACTTAACATCTGAGGTCATCAGTCCCCTAGACTTACAGCTACTTAAACCTAACCTACCTAAGGACATCACACACATCCATGCTAGAGGCAGGATTCGAACCTGCTACCGTAGCAGCCGCGTGGTTCTGGACTGAAGTGCCTAGAACCGCTCTTCCACAATGGCTGGCTTAATCAATTTAAAATAACTCTTGCTTATTGTAACTCACAGAATTTCTTGACACAAACTATGGCACACAAGTAAACCATACAACAGAAACTTAGTCACCAGCAGTAATGTCCTCCACAGACTAAGTCCTTCATGGCGATGTAGCACTAGAGCTGTGGTGATTCCAATAACAAGTCTGCTTACTCGCATGGCGTATTCAAGTACGGCGTCTTTCTTTATTCCACCGCACTTGCAGGTACTTCGGAACTGCAACTGTCGACTGTAGAACATGTCTGTTGAATGTAGGATGCGACTCACGAATGTGACTGTGTATGCTTCTACATTCCTCGGACCGCAGGTTATAACACCACGCAGATGGCAACACTGGATACCTGTCATTCGCTGTCATCGCTTGTTGGCTCTCCTGGCTGGATAATGCCAGATGGTGTAATTGTCGCACCTGGTTGGTGTCTGCGGAAGGGCCGACACAAGTGGGCGAGTGGTTCTAGGCGCTACAGTCTGGAACCACGCGACCGCTACGGTCGCAGGTTCGAATCCTGCCTCGGGCATGGATGTTTCTGACGTCCTTAGGTTCGTTAGGTTTAAGTAGTTCTCACTGCCTTGTCTGCGGAGTGGACAACACAGAAATCAGCGATGTGGGAAGGAATGTATCTGGCAGGGGTCTACAGAGGATCCATCATCCCTCCACCATCCCCAAGAGGAGCGGCAAAGCCTCTCCTTCGTTGGCTGCTACCATGGGTTGTGGCCGCCATCCATCAACATCCTGGCCTCCTACAGTCCTTGGCTCTCTACGTCCAGGTGGAGCTGACGACCGAAACGGTACGGCGACGGTAGACTGGTGCTGTGTTGAAACTCATTCTTTCCCCACATGAAAGATGCAGCGGAAAAAAGGCATATAAGGTCAGTAAGGCAGGACTGCCTTGAGGCGAGTTGGTGTTCTGAGGTTGTTGTCTGTGTCTGTGCTGCCCCAACTGAGTCATTGACTTGAAGACCGTGGCTGCGACGGATAGCCGCTGTGTCCCATGAAGGGAGCCAGTAATGCCCGTGTTGTCCCAGTGGCAGGGCGCTGTGCAGGGCAAGAGGTTCCACACCCGTGAAATCGCACAGCAAATGTCGAAAAATTCGCAGTTAGCGAATAAACTTAGAATATTTAAGGATATATTTGTTTACTCTATTGCAAGCAACCCACTATAGTAAGTATGGGAAGTAAGTAAAAAAGTCTAGTATCCTGCCCACTCATCTAATATGGGGTACCAAGGAAGCTGTTTTCTCGGATCGCTAGACAACAATTCAACCAAATCGTATTAATCGAGTTTATTACAATAAGTTAGACAATACTTGCGTATTCACAAAGGTGTGTCGCAAGCAAATAATCAATGTCCTTCGGGAAATGCAATTTTAATCCAAGCGAAACAAGACAGTTCATAAATCACTTCTGAAGCATTTGTATGACGACTCGTCTCTCACTGCGGCCGCGGCTACGCGGCGCTTATATTCTCTTCGTATAGATGCCGCTCCTGCTTTGATTTCGTCCTAGTCAGCGTACTATTCGCTGACGTAGTCTCTCTGCTCTTCCGTCCTTAATCGTAGTGCAGGCGCTTGTCGTTACTCGTGAATAAAATGTGAAGCGGATTAAGACTCGAACCTGTAAGACCTGCCATTTGTAAGCAGAGTTTTATTGTTCGACTTATTCGAGCCTGTCTCACAGAGCACTTCACATTCTATACTCAAGTACTCATCATTGCCGCATTGTAAGTGATCCATGAGCACTATCGATGCTCGTCTTCAGCGGTCGCTTAGCAACGTCCTTCATGGAGTCTCGCGAGAGAAACGTGTGTGACCGGCCACGGTGACTTAACACCGAACTGCTTTGGTTCTTGCTCAGATCCGTCTTGGCGCTAGCTGGAGAACGAAGTTCCTGAGCAGCCACAAGTGGTTCTTCCGTGGGCCATAAAACGACGATCGACGAGCATTTCTCGTCATTGCGTTGTCTTGGATTGGTAAATTCGCTTGTCTGAGAAACACTACGCTCGAGTTCCCGGCTTGGTTCACCATAGCTGCTTAGGCCGTGGGTATACGGACAAAGTGAAACAGCGGACGCATGTGGATTTGTTTGGTGAGCGTCTTGCTTGGTCGTGTGGCGTGCTTGCGTTGACTGGTTAAGAGTACCCACTTCCAAGAGTTTTTTTTCCTCACTGAACTGATCTGCGTTCGTCTTGTTTACGTGTGCTACGCGAGGAGAAAACCCACTTGAATATTTAGGACACTAAGTCATTCATGTCTTATGTAAAACCTATTTAATCTGTTGTTTAATGTTTAAATATTGTTTACATAGAGAAATTTTATTTGCCCCATTTCGGCCATTTTCTAAATTTTTTGGTATAATGTGGCCAGTTGCTTGCGAAGTTTAAGATTATTGCAAAGGTGCTCTCGAATGTGTAGTGACACCTTTGTTTAAACTCAGTATTTTAAGTACACTTGTTCGTGCAATTGTTGGGGTAACATTTACTCAAACGTGTTTATAAGTTGTATTGCAGCCACTTGTTCTTATAATCAATGGTTATGACAGCTCACTGGTTATCTGGCCCCATTCTTAAACCTTCTTGAATGCTGCTTCTCATTAGTGTGTCTAATGTGAATTTCTTTCTCTGTTATAGTTATGTCTGTCTGCTATAGCTAGAATTAGGATCAGTCAAGAATAAAACTAAATAAATTTCACCATTATGTACCTCTTGCAAATATGTTGCTGATATCTTGTTTTTAAACTGTTGCTCATTTAATTAAATACTGTTTCAATAGGAAATTCTTTTTGCTAAATTGTTATTATAACTAGCACTCCAAGACTTTCAATTTCTTAATTCCTTGAGCTGTAAGAGTCATTCAGTCCGCTGTTATAAGAAAGCGTTTTGTAATAAAAAGCAAAATGGAATATTTCAAATTTTTGGTAATTAATTTAATCTCATGTTTTCAAATAAATGTTTTTTCTGATGCAGATGTCACGTTTTATTTCCCACCACCTTACCGCTCCCACGTTCACACTAGCTGCCCCATTACAATACGTGCAGCACACGTAAATATAGTCAACACAGACTATTTCAGGGGCCGGCCAGTGTGGCAGAGCGGTTCTAGGTGCTTCAGTCTGCAACCGAGCGACCGGTACGGTCGCAGGTTCGAATCCTGCCTCGGGCATGGATGTGCGTGATGTCCTTAGGTTAGTTAGGTTTAAGTAGTTCTAAGTTCTAGGGGACTGATGACCTCAGAAGTTAAGTCCCATAGTGCTCAGAGCCAACCATTTCAGGGATAGTAAAGAAAAAATTACAACACCCAGGAAACTTGAGACACTATACACATATGGCAAACACTTGTTAAACAAATACACGTCAAAAGACAAGTTCTGCCATTGCACGTCGGGTCGGCAAAAGAACCCAATAAAGCCGCTACCGGCACACCACGCTTGGTAGTAGCTACGCGTAACCACAGAGCATAAGCACGCCTCAGGACCAAATACGTCGCTGACCAAACAACTCTATTTGTTTATATACCCACGGCCTGATCAACAAGGGCGAACCAAGGTCGTGTGGGAACTAGAGCGTCTAGTTTCTCAGACAAGTGATTTTAGCAGTCCAATACTCATCGCTTTACAGTCCACATAACGACCACTTGTGGCTGATCAGGTTCTTCCTTTTGCATCTAGCAGCACGACGGAACTGACCAAGGGCCGAAGCAGGTTGGTGTCAAGTCACCGCGGCCAGTCGCGCGCGCGCCCTCTTGGCAAGGAGACGCCAGGAAGGCAGTTGCTTAGCAACCGCCAAAGACACAGTCTCGCGCTCTCGATGTGGAATCGACAGTGCACGTGGCTCAGTAAAATTTAGAGAAAATTAATCGTATATGTTGTAGTCAATGAGATAGCATCCCACGCTGTAAAGTATGATACCTCCCGCACAAGTTCCAAAGCACAAGCGAATTGATCAAGAATGTGCGTAACATAGAGACTATACCCCTCCAGAGAGAGGTCACGGTCCCTCGTCGATTACAGAAGCAAGACAGAAGAGTTTCAGTGTGTAAGACTTATTTTTTGATGGACCTAGGAAGTAGTGTACTAGTTACGATCTTCGAGTTTTAATACTGCTCTTCGAGAACTGCGTATGACCTCAGAATGAAAGCGACAGACGAAAAGCAGTTAAATAAGCAGAGTCACGGTGCCTATATAGGTCGGCACGATCTCGACTGCAGTAACAGGGCGGCCCGGCGGCGTTTTCTTGTTGTGAGAGCAAATATTTGGCCAGAGAAGTGGCTGCGTGTGGTGTGGCGCGGCATTCCAGCGTGCGGAGCTGACCGACTAGTAAAATGAGCGCCTCTGCCGCTCTCTGCCCCGTTATGGAGAGCTACGTGCAGTAACTAGCTGTAAGCTGCTTTGTCCCACAGCTTCTAAATATTATCATCTGTACAACAACTTCCAGCATTAAGAGTATTCAGATTAATTCTTTGATTATATTTCAGAGTATTTTCTGAGCGATTTCAGATGGCAGTACAAACGTATTGCTTCATAAGCAACAAACTTTCCTGTTCCAGTCATGTTTCAGTTTCCATATTCAGTTTAACACGGAGCATCTAGACAACACGCTGTCGTGTTCAGGTAACGACCTGCTAGTCTCTCTCTCTCCCTCTTTCTGTTTAAAACGAGTATCCAGTCGTATGGAATCCTCTGCTTCTCGCGAATTACCAAATTACTTGTATTTTAACTCCGTGACCACATGTTCTTTCTGTCAACATAGTCATCAGTTAATCTAAGGGAGTGAAATCGTGTGCGACACCTGTCTGTATGACGTGTAACCTTTGTTTGGTGCTTTTTCGTATTTCAGTGGTTTTTGTACCGTGTTTTTTGAAACGGGGATAGAGGATCACCCCCGAATATGTCTAAATGATTGTGAAAACTCTTCTGTCAGTTACACCCAGGCTGGCTGGTCTGTGCTATTATTTGTGCTATTATCACCCTTCCCCTCAACATGTTGTTATAGTAACTGATTTTTGACCCCTGGGGTTTGATTTACGACCCCCTGGCGATAATCCATCCTTATCAGAAAGCACCCGCTCTTCGCCCCCTCTTTCCCCCCTCATGTCTCAGGGAAAAGGGATGCCAATCCTGGGTCACTTATTTCTTCACCTCCTTCCTAGTTCACTTTTGAACCACTCTTTCCCCTCCTGGGATATTCCCAGCTGCCCCACCAATCCTCCCCTCTGCTCCCTCCCCCTCACTCCTCTTCTCCCATCTGGAAACTGCCAGGAAACGCTCAGTCTGTGTTGAGCTGTTGATGTGGAAGGAGCTCATGACGAAATTCAAATAAATTTCAGTTACACTGCACTGGACATAATAATGTACTATCTATTTATAAAATACAAATTGTTTTTTCTTTATGTAATCAAAAAAATGTTCAAATTTGTGTGAAATGTTATGGGACTTAACTGCTAAGGTCATCAGTCCCTAAGCTTACACACTACGTAACCTAAATTATCCTAAGGACAAACACACACACCTATAACCGAGGGAGGACTCCGCCGGGATCAGCCGCACAGTCCATGACTGCAGCGCCCTAGACCGATCGGCTTATTTAATCAGTTTGTGGGAGATAGGGCTCCTCTCCTCCCCTCCCACACTTGTGAATTGGTGGGAATAAGGACTTAGTCTATGATGAGGTGCTGAAGAGGCAGGATGTGAGGTACTGTCTTTATTTATTTACTATGTATATATTTGAGTGTCTTATCCTGCTGCTTGATTGTCCTACAGCTGTCTGCCCATCCCCACTTGTGAACTGGTGGGAAAGACTCTACCTCTGTTGAGCTGCCAAAGTGCGAGGATCTCATGACATGAAATGGGTACTAAATTCGAGCAATATATTTTTCATTTATCTAAACATTAATTAAATTAATTTATTAAAACGATGAGAAATGCTGGGCTGTGGTTCTCTTTATTTGGGCGGGCAAAATACCCCGCTCCTATGATGTCGCAGGACAAAGGACGAGCAGGCACAATTGTGAAATAAAAAATGACAGGATATAGTACGTTTGCACATCCTATCAAATTAATTGTTTAACAACTTGCAGGAGACAAGGTAGGGAAAAATCCGTGGGAGGTGTAAGTCAAATAAAATGGTTAAAACACTTACTGCTCCCTTAAGATTATTCGTAATAAAACATATAAGAGCTCTTCACACACACACACGCACACACACACACACACACACACACACACACACACGCGCGCGCGCGCGCGCGCGCGCGCGCTCGCGCGTACACACATACAAACACACACACACACATACATTCTCCAAATCAAGTAATTAAATTAAAAAATATATAATTAGAAAAATAGCGCAGTTGCACTATGGATTGTTGACTGCACTATATTCACAAGCAAATTTACAATACGTGGCCAGAAATGGCGTCATGATCACGTGAGCAGAAGTGTCAGCATTTTACATCTTTATAGTAGGCTGTATACAGGGTGTTACAAAAAGGTACGGTCACACTTTCAGGAAACATTCCTCACACACAAATAAAGAAAAGATGTTATGTGGACATGTGTCCGGAAACGCATAATTTCCATGTTAGAGCTCATTTTAGTTTCGTCAGTATGTACTTACTGTACTTCCTCGATTCACCGCCAGTTGGCCCAATTCAAGGAAGGTAATGTTGACTTCGGTGCTTGTGTTGACATGCGACTCATTGCTCTACAGTACTAGCATCAAGCACATCAGTACGTAGCATCAACAGGTTAGTGTTCATCACGAACGTGGTTTTGCAGTCAGCGCAATGTTCACAAATGCGGAGTTGGCAGATGTCCATTTGATGTATGGATTAGCACGGGGCAATAGCCGTGGCGCGGTACGTTTGTATCCAGACAGATTTCCAGAATGAAGGTGCCCCGACAGGAAGCCGTTCGAAGCAATTGATTGGCGTCTTAGGGAGAACGGAACATTCCAGCCTATGACTCACGACTGGGGAAGACCTAGAACGACGACGACACCTGCAATGGACGAGGCAATTCTTCGTGCAGTTGACGATAACCCTAATGTCAGCGTCAGAGAAGTTGCTGCTGTACAAGGTAACGTTGACCACGTCACTGTATGGAGAGTGCTACGGGAGAACCAGTTGTTTCCGTACCATGTACAGCCTGTGCAGGCACTATCAGCAGCTGGTGGCCTCCACGGGTACTCTTCGGTGAATGTTTCATCCAACAATGTGTCAAACCTCATTTCAATGCAAATGTTCTCTTTACGGATGAGTCTTCATTCCAACGTGATCAAAATGTAAATTTTCACAATCAACATGTGTGGGCTGACGAGAATCCGCATGCAATTGTGCAATCACGTCATCAACACAGATTTTCTGTGAACGTTTGGGCGGGCATTGTTGGTGATGTCTTGATTGGGCCCCATGTTCTTCCATCTACGCTCAATGGAGCACGTTATCATGATTTCATACGGGATACTCTACCTGTGCTGCTACAACATGTGCCTTTACAAGTACATCGCAACATGTGGTTCATGCACGATAGAGCTCCTGCACATTTCAGTCGAAGAGTTCGCACGCTTCTCAACAACAGATTCGGTGACCGATGGATTGGTAAAGGCGGACCAATTCCATGGCCTCCACGCTCTCCTGACCTCAACCCCCTTGATCTTCACTTATGGGGTCATTTGAAAGCTCTTGTCTACGCAACCCCGGTACCAAATGTAGAGACTCTTCGTGTTCGTATTGTGGACGGCTGTGATACAATACGCATCAGCGCATCAGGGATTCCATGCGACGGAGGGTGGATGCATGTATCCTCGCTAACGGAGGACATTTGGAACATTTCCTGTAACAAAGTGTTTGAAGTCACGCTTGGTACATTCTGTTGCTGTGTGTTTCCATTCCGTGATTAATGTGATTTGAAGAGAAGTAATAAAATGAGCTCTAATATGGAAAGTAAGCGTTTCCGGACACATGTCCACATAACATATTTTCTTTCTTTGTGTGTGAGGAATGTTTCCTGAAAGTTTGGCCGTACCTTTTTGTAACACCCTGTATAAAGGGAGATTTGAAAGCAGGTCGCTCTATAACATAGTGGATATCTGAGGGTGTTGTGGAGATATATCAGTGGGTAGAACTGTTTGTACTGAATGATACTTGTAACCTGTGCAAAATTGAGATACTCTGACATTCATCTCCCGAATCAGCATCGTTATGCAATTCAATGTGTGGCGTGTGGGCTATGGTTTATTAACACACATTATGTAGAATTAGGTATTATCGTTAACATGCGATCTTTTCTTACTTTTTGCTACATCAATCACAATAGCTATGATTACCTTGTGATCTTAACAACTCCTGCCCTGCGTTGAACAATCGTGATTTTTCTGGCCTTGAAGCATTAAACTGACATACAACACAACTGTTCTGTCAGTGTATGCGGCCTTCCATAGGGTTAAAAAAACATCATTTAGTCGTCGAGCAGACTACCGTTGTTAAACTCTGTGCAATAGAGTTCCATAAGATCTGGTAGCAAGTGCTCTGCAAGATGTACAAAATTTGGAAATTTGTGGTAGGGTCTTATGGGACCAAACTGCTGCAGTCATCGGTCCCTAAGCTTACACACTACTTAAACTGACTTACGCTAAGGACGACACACACATCCACGGCCGAGGGAGGAATCGAACCTCCGACGGGGGGAGCCGCGCGGACAAAGTTAGTAGCGACCAGATTCTGTATTGGGGTGTACTGCAGGGAGAAAAGAAAATCTGAGTGCTGCCTAACGCCATGCGTTGTATTACTTTAGTATAAGGCATTACACAGTACATAAAATCGGAATTGGCGGTTGAAGGTGCTAGTTTTCTTAATGTACGCGTTATATGCTGGAAGGATGATGTCATGTATCAGTTCTTCAATAGCGGGACATCTATGCACTCTAGAAACATTGCACCATATTCCTCAGTGAGAAGCATGGCATATGTTAGGAGAATTTGGTTTGGACGCATCAGCAATAAAAAAAAAAATCCATCTAAAGCAGAACTGGTTGACGTTGAAATGAACCATCAGCCTGTACTACTGCAATGGCTTTCTATTAATGACAACTACATTACGGATCCAGGTACTGAGAATGGATGTGTACGACTACATAACGCTTAGGAGAAATATTTAATGCTTCCTCCACTAAAAAGGATCTAGATTTAAGCCCTGATCTATAACTGTGGAGTAGGACTGTTAGACTTAGATACCATCTAAATGGGAGTACATTTAAAAAATCAGTATAGGTTGTGTATGGTGCAGAAGACTTTATAGAGTTAATGCAACATTTGTTAATTATGAGAGGGAGTACCCTACACAGCACCACTGAAGTAGCCCTGACAGTCGTTTGGGTCCTATGTTAACATGCATCTGATCCCAGTGCACCATAGGATTGGTGTGTACTTCTTTTCTTCATAGGAAAATTACATTTCGAATTTAGAAAGGAGCTTTGCACATGTGTGAAAGACTAGTTTTAATGGGACATTTATTAAGGGTTGGTTCAAATGGCTCTGAACACTATGGGACTTAACTTCTGTGGTCATCAGTCCCCTAGTACTTAGAACTGCTTAAACGTAACCAACCTAAGGACATCACACACATCCATGCCCGAGGCAGGATTCGAACCTGCGACCGTAGCAGTCGCGCGGTTCCAGACTGAGCGCCTTAACCGCGAGACCACCGCGGCCGGCATTTATTACGGGTGGGAGGGAGTACCATACATAGCATAACTGCACTTAAATGGCCCTGCAGATGTTTGGAGATTAAGTTAAATGCATCTCATTCCATTGCAACACTGGATCACTGGCCATTTTTCTTCTTTCCAAGCAAATTACATTTCGAAATCAGAAAAGGATCTATATGCAAATATATGGCTTGGAAGACTGTACCTTTAACAGCACATTTGATAATGTTGAGAAGCAGCACAGTACCCAGCATCACTTTCCTTAAATAGCCCCGACAAACGTTTTGTAACTTTGTTACAGATATCTAACTCGATTGCATCGCTACATAGGCAGTATTTTCAACGTAAGCAGATTTTTCGGAATCAGTATTGATCCTAACTGCACATATATGGCGTGGAAGACTGTAGTTTTTATGGGACGTTTGTTCATGGTGAGATGGAGAACCATGTACAGCATCACTGTACTTACACAGCACTGACTGACGTTCGGAAGCTGTGTGACAGTATTTCGCAAATAACTGTTTTTTTATGCTTTGAGTTCCTTATTTCTTGCATGCAAAACCTGTTGACATAGGTATATCAACTTGCAATGAACTTTAGTTGATGTCAGAATGATTGAGTGACCGAAATAATGAACAGCATGTCACCTTCTCAATATTCCCACTATCTTACGCAAAATAATATCACAGATCTTCTCTCGCTCCACTGCAGCACATACCACTTTCTGCAGACCATGTGTGATTACAGCACTTTGCTGCTTTAGAAATATGTCCTGTGATGCCTCTCGAGCTGTTAATTTTAATGTAGCAACACAGTTGTACAGTAAGTCCTCATGCATTGGCACTGCTGGTGTGGAAGACAGGAATAGCGAGACAGAATGTGTCGTATTTAGCCGTCAACGTATAAACGTCTGTTTGCTCCACAGCTTAGCCCACTCTGTTTGAATGAGCCCCATCTTTGTGTCTCACTATACATTCTCAATTTCCGCTATAACTTTGAGGCCATTATCAGTTACTATCCCGACATTAACATGCATAAGCCCACTCGTGATTAAACGATATGTACTCGTGAACAGTAATATCGATACTACAGCTTGACATTCGTAGTCGTTGCCTAACAGTCCTGTGAAGCCGCATATGCTCTTGTTACGTGACTGATCTGCAAACCAAAAGCATGGTGTGAATGTTGCTAGGACCGTATAGATTGGCATACTCCATTCGAATACGTTACAGGAAAAAAATCTCTGGGAAAGACGATGTACTTCTCCCAGAAAGAAAGGGGTAGCTTATGGAGGTACGGAAGTATATTTATTTTTTTATTTATTTATTTTATTTATTTATTTAACCTGATCAGATTAGGGCCATCAGGCCCTCTCTTACATCGGACCAGTGTTTCACACATGCAGCATTTCACACATCAGAGTTACATCATGACAATAGTTTAAATAAGAAAATTAGATTACTCTAGTCACAATATGAATAAAGAGTAATGACTAAGACCTAATAAAGTAAGTACTGGCAGTATTTTTAGAACAGGTGCTATACATACAAATTATGATAAAAGCAACAATAGTAATAGTAAAAAAATCAAATAATAATGATAATCATGAGAATAACTGGCAATAGTAATGAAGATTTGTGCAGATGTATATTAATATCTTGGTGTGTAAAGTAGATGTCTACTGGTATAGCGAGTTTTTGGGAAGGGAGATTTAAGGAGGGGGAAAGAGGGAAGTAATGAGGAGAAGCGCATTCATGTACAGAGGAAGGCATTACTGTTGCTTAAGTAGATACGTCATTAACTGTTTTTTGAAGCTGGACATGTTTTTAGGTTCCCTAACATAACGAGGGAGGTTATTCCAAAGTCGGGTTCCCGCTACTGTAAAGGACTTCGAGAAGGTGACTGAGCGATGCAGTGGAACAGAGAGGATTTTATTATGATGGGAACATGTGTTTCTGTCATGTTGTTCCGACATAAGCGTTAAGGACGAGGAGAGATATGAGGGACAGTGTACATTTATAAGGCAGTAGATGAGACAGAGTGTATGGAAATCTCTGCGTTTGTCTGCACGCAGCCAGGACAATTTTGCATATGCTGGTGAAATGTGATCAAAAAGTCGAACGTCACAGATATATCGGACGCAGGCATTCATAACCAGTTCCAGACGTCGCGAGTTTTCCTGAGAGAGGCCTTGTAGGATAATATCGCTGTAGTCAATGATTGGGAGTATAAGCGTTTGTACTAATTTCTTTTTGAGATCGAAAGGGAAGAGTTTTTTATATTTTTGTAGGACATGAAGGGATGCTGATGCTTTTTTGCACACTGCAGTTACGTGCTCTGTCCAATTTAGATTTTCATCTATTATTACTCCCAAACTCTTTGCTGAGGGAGAGAAGTTAATATTTGTTCCATTTAGGACAAGAGATGGTACGGATTCCCGATGTTTTGGGCTAATGAGCTTAGAGTAACCAACAAGTACCGCTTGGGTTTTTGATGGGTTTAGTTTTAGTCCTATGTCCTGTGCCCATTTTGATAGTGCATCGAGATCAGTATTGAAATTTTCCATTGCTTTCTTAAGATTGCTTCGTTTTGCACTTAGATACAACTGAAGGTCATCAGCATACATATGATATTTGCAATTAGTCAGAACCAATGACACATCATTGACATACAGAGAGAAGAGTATGGGACCTAGTACTGAGCCTTGGGGAACGCCTGACACTACTTGCCGCCATTGTGATTGTATATTCCCGGACAGGACGCGTTGCTGACAAGACGTCATGTATCAGCGAAACCATCGCACTGCACTTGGTGAGAAATTTACACCGCTAAGTTTGGCTAGTAAGATGTTGAAGTCAACAGTATCAAATGCCTTGCTGAAATCTAAGAAGCAAATGATAGTCGCTTCTTGTCTGTCCATGGCAAGTTTCAGGTCATCTGTCACCTTTATCAGTGCGGATGTTTACGGAAACCTGATTGGTATTCGTCTAGTAGGTTGTTAGTAGTTAGGTAGTTGGTGAGCTGGTCATGGACTATATATTTTAAGGCCTTTGGTAGTGCAGGAAGAAGGCAGATGGAGCGGTAGTCAGAGGGTGCAGTGGCGATGTCCTTTTTAGGCAGTGGCTTAATTTGTCCCGGTTTCCAGACCTCAGGGAAAACACTTGTGATTAATGAATCGTTGAAAATGTCTGTTATAGAGGGCAGTAGTTGATCAATAATAAGATTTACCATCTGGATAGTGATGCCATCATGTCCACTAGATGCTGATCTAATCCGCATTATGGCTTTCTTAACAGTATTGCAAGTGACGTGCTGTAGATAGAATTTTTCTTTGCTACAGTCGTTCATCCCCATGAAGTAATCAATGATTCTCTGTTTTTTTTGCGGTTCAATTGTGGTTGCAGGTAATGTGAAGAATCGGTTTAGTTCTTCAGCTGGGACCATGGGGTTTTCTACAACTTTTACTTTGCCTAAACCGAGACTACGGAAATTTTTCCACAGGATAGTTGGTCTACATCTATTGTCAGCTAATGTACGGGCATGCTTGAGCTTAGCGTTTCTCACCGCTTGACTGACTTTGTTTCGCTTCTACTTGTATACAGTGTGATTTTCAGGTGTAGGGTGTATCTTGTATGCGCGATGTGCAGCGTCTCTGAGATTCATGAGCTGTTTTAGTTCATCAGTCAGCCAAGGTGCAGGTTTCCTTTTTACTTTTCTGGTCTTTATTGGAGCGTATTTGTCATATAGTTGAGTAATTTTGTTAGTGAAATCTTGGAGTTTGTCGTTTATGTCCATGAGGGGAGTAAAGGTCATCCCCCAAAATATTTTTTGTGCCTCAGTTTCGAGTTCAGGCAAATTTATGTGTTTGAAGTCTCGGTATGTAGACAGTTTTTGTTTCTTTCTAGGACATTCTAGTGAATACGTCATGAAAATGATGTCATGGGCAGACATGCCAGGCGCAGATATTTGAGAGGTTCGGATTATTCTGTTTGAAGATTTCGTTGCGAATATATCTATGAAAGTGTGACTGGTAGTCGTGTGATGAGTAGGTGCCAGCTGAAGTAGCGTCATATTTGAGGAAGAAAGCATCCTCTTAAATTTCCCAGTGGAAGGACTATTGCGCAGAAAATTAATGTTAGTCAATCAGCGTGTGAGATTAGGGTAGATGAGAAATCGATAACACTGTTGCGATGTATCCTCCACTATGCACTGTACAGTCATTTGCATTGTGTTTCTTTTAAACGTGGGACGGTGGTGGAGTTGTCTGCAAGCAGGCTGGAAGCACTGTGGTCGAGTTGGTAGTTGACCTGGATCTAACCAAATCTATTGCACATCAACGGAACTAGAAACCCCGTTCACTGTCATCGAAAGAGTTAACTGCCGCAAAACGCCTAGCAGTAAACATTTGAAGCAGAACTCACATGTCGGGTTCAGATTCGCTTGCTGGACTGTTACGGCAAGTTGGTGAGCTAAAGCAGAAGAATATGTTAGGCTCAAATTAATCTGCATTGATTTTTAAGAGGAGGGGGGGGGGTGATCCGTCCACTAAGATGTGATGATGTAGGAGGTAAGTGACTGCAAATCCCATCAGTATGTCACCTAGAGGCTGTTGCACTACAACTCGGGTCGAGGTATAAGACGTACTAAGATGACTGCTGCTACTGGAGGAAGTATTGTCACTGATTTGTTCTGGCTTCGCTCTCGATATACGGTAGTTAAATAAACACGTCAGTACTGGGTTTGGTTCTAAATAAATAAATAGCACTACACATATCTGTACTACACATGTGAATATACTCTGCTGTAGATGGAATTCAGTATCATGGTTGGTCCACAATCGAACATCATGTGGGGGTAAAACACGAGAAATGCTGTGATTAAGTCCTGAAACCCCCCTAACTATTGCAGTAACTCTGAATTACTCGTACAGGTGTGAGGCTGTTGTACCGATGTAAACGATTCAAAAGAGAGTGTATTGGAAGCTCTGTGATACTGCTAGAATCGTATGATGGAGCTATGTTCCATTTGAAGAAAAAGTGATGCATTTCTCATGCGACACTATGTTATCAATGAAGACGCTGACAACATTACACTGTCGTATTTCTAGCGTACCAATCATAGGAATGCGATAAAGGAGATTAGGATACGTAAAGGGGAGATTTATAGACAAAAATCCGAAATAAATCAACCTGTAAGTGCTACGCTTCTGAAATTCTTTGCGCATTCCAAGTATACTCTGCATGGTTGTGATTTTCCTCCTGTACGTTGGTGCGCTATTTTTCTCGTTGTGATAACTCTCTACCTAGTCAGTGACGAGTGCAGGACAGCCTTCTAACTAATCGAACAGACCTACCGGAACTCTCTCAAGAGAGAATTAGCCCAGGACCATCTCTTACTCGTCGAAATCAGGTAGATTCAAATCGAAGACTGGAAGATTCGTGAGAATATGTCAGGGAAGCGATGTTCCAGCGACAGGAGAGTTGAGAGGTGTGATCTGTACTGGTTTCCCTTCGTGATGTGGGGAAACATATTAAAACCTCTCGCATATGTCTCGCAAAGTGACTACAGCGAGAAAATTTGGGGGTGATATGACGGTTTTCACTGAGAGACAACCATCAGCTGACATTTCCTCGATAAATAGGACAACATTCTTCTGTGAGTTTTGTGGGCCTATAAATGGACAGACTGACGTCTTAATAGGTAAATTAAATTTACATCTACTTCTGTTTACATACTACTCAAGCTGTCGTACTGTGGCAAAGGGAACCCTGTATCACTACTAGTCATTTCCTTTCGTATTCCATTTGCTAAGAGAGCGAGGGTAAAAAGACCATCTACATGCCTCCATATGAGCGCCAATTTTTCATATCTTATCTTCATGATATGTTGATGGTAGTAGAATCCTTCTGCAGTCAGCTTCAAATGTCGGCTCTCTAAATTTTCTCAATAGTGTTCCTCGAAACTAACATCGCCTCCCCTCCAGGGATTCCCATTTGAGTTCTCGAAGCAATAGGGACACTTCTACGGGGCTGTAACCTGAGGGAAACCCAGGTCTGCGGGTTCATACACATTTGGGATTGGATGGACAGCAGAGAGGTACTTTGCTATTGTTCACTTGGTCAACTTTTCCAGCATATTTCGGAAAGACATCTCAGAACGTTTCGGTTTGCAGGTGTGAGGAGAGGAACCTTATTGTTAAACATGTTGGTATTTACCCCAGCGACATTTAAGCGCAGTCCTCCTGAGAAGGAAAGGACATCTTTTGTGATTCTTGAATAATTAACAGCTTTCCGGCATGGCGAGCATTGGCGCGTCAGCCCGAAGTGGAACAGCCCCATCGTGCAGATGGAAGCACGCTGTTCGGTGGCGGCAGTGGCAACTGTTCACATGCGGCCCGGTGGGCACAGGGGCGGAGAGATCACGCGGGTGGAGATTAGATTAGATTAGATTTACTTTCATTCCAATTGATCCGTAGTGAGGAGGTCCTCCAGGATGTGGAACATGTCAGAAAAACAACAATACATGACAAATATTTACAACTAAAACAAATAAGCTAATGTACCATTCCACAGGTCCCAAGTGAAATGATCGTCATTTTTTAATGAACACTATATGAAAGAGTCATTTTACAAATACTAATGCACTGAATTTAAAATAAAAAAAGTTTTTTATTTATTTATAAGGTAATAAACATGTAATACAACTACTATAATACTTATTTACAATGAACACGTTACTGCACTGAAGTGGTGCAGAAGTTAGATTGTACTTACATACACACACACATTATTTACAATGAACGCATTACTGCACTGAAATTGTGCAGAAGTTATATTGTACTTATATATATATATATATATATATATATATATATATATATATATATATATATATATATGGTTATAATAGAGGGAAACATTCCACGTAGGAAATAATATATCTAAAAACAAAGATGTAGTGACTTACCAAATGAAAGTGCTGGCAGGTCTTTAAATATGACTGCTTGTGTCTGTATATGTGTGGATGGATATGTGTGTGTGTGCGAGAGTATACCCGTCCTTTTTCCCCCTAAGGTAAGTATTTCCGCTCCCGGGATTGGAATGACTCCTTACCCTCTCCCTTAAAACCCACATCCTTTCGTCTTTCCCTCTCCTTCCCTCTTTCCTGATGAGGCAACAGTTTGTTGCGAAAGCTTGAATTTTGTGTGTATGTTTGTGTTTGTCTGTCGACCTGCCAGCACTTTCATTTGGTAAGTCACTACATCTTTGTTATATATATATATATATATATATATATATATATATATATATATATATATGTACAAATCAGTTCGTTTTACTGAGAAATTCATCTATGGAGTGGAAGGAGTTGGCCACCAATAAATCCTTTAGGCTTCTCTTAAACTGAATTTCATTGGTTGCTAAGCTTTTTATGGCTCCAGGCAAGTTATTGAAAATGTGTGTTCCCGAATAATGCACACCTTTTTGTCCAAGACTAAGTGACTTTAAATCCTTGTGAAGATAATTCTTATTTCTAGTGTTGGTTCCATGAATTGAGCTGTTGGTTTGAAAAAGTGATATATTTTTAATAACAAATTTCATTAAGGAATAAATATATTTGGAAGCAGTAGTTAGAGTGAAACATCCTACTGCCCACATAGACCGACAGATCTCATGAGGATTAGTTGGGAAGCAGTAAAGCGGAATTGTAGGTGGCTTACCTCCACCAACATGAGAAGGCAGTCGACAGACAGAACGTAATTAGAGCTGAATATCTTTATGTATATGACGACAGTTACCGCCCATTATGGTATTTGAGGAAGCGACTACCTAACCTTTGGGAAGCCTCCAGAGACGTCACAGAATTGCCTGTAATGGTTAACTGGTGAGTGTAATACGAATGCAGGAAAAAAAATTACTCACCGTACAAAGAGATCCTCACGATCAAGTTAATTAATTAGTCAGTCAATTTCATATCAATGATGTGCAGCCGGGTGAGTGAAAGCGAGGGCGATAGTACCACGATATGATTCGTGTGTTGGAGCAAAAAGCAGGTGGTTCTTCGTTGCGGTGAGACCTTTTAACGAAATTTCAGTCTCCCACCTATACAGGGAGAAATGGGCATAGTATCAGCTATATTACCGAAGCTATAAAATGATACATAGTATTACCCTAATACGTACAGCTCCTCTGCGCTGCTACTTGACTACCTCAAGAGACTTTGTAAGTGACGAGGCACTTGACTATGTTAAGAGATTTCGAAAGTGGGAAAGCATCCTGTGACAGGGGTAGAGCATGCTCTTAGTTCTGCAGAAGAGTAAGTGGTTTGGGCATGGGGAGAGAAACTTCTGACACCAATATTAATGTATAAAATGGCAGGGAAGGGGGAAGAGGTTGTTAAATATGCCTCGTGGCGGCAGAGAGCAGGAGATCGAGCGGTCAGGATTTGATAGTGGGCATCCAGGGCTGCCTTTTAATGACAAAACGGAGAATGTATTTCGACAAACTGAGTACAAAAGGCGCGCCTAGGGTCAGAAGTTAGCAAGTTTAGGCCAGTCTAGAAGGTCGAACAACTAAATGAAATGGGTTACAGGAGGGGAAGCGGTTCATGTTAACTTTGTGGCTGGTCACGAAAGCAGAGCCACAGGCTCTGCCTTCCAAAAAGACGTCCGTTCTGCTCGAGGTCTGGATTACAAGAAAGAGAAGCAACTGTGTTCTGTGTGGTGTCACCGCCAGACACCACACTTGCTAGGTGGTAGCGTTTAAATCGGCCGCGGTCCGTTAGTATACGTCGGACCCGCGTGTCGCCACTATCAGTGGTTGCAGACCGAGCGCCGCCACACGGCAGGTCTAGAGAGACTTCCTAGCACTCGCCCCAGTTGTACAGCCGACTTTACTAGCGATGGTTCACTGACAAAATACGTTCTCATCTGCCGAGACGATAGTTAGCATAGCCTTCAGCTACGTCATTTGCTACGACCTAGCAAGGCGCCAGTACCAGTTACTATTGATACTGTAATCATGTACCGTCAAGAGCGACGCTTATCATTAATGGATTAAAGTTAAGTATTCCACCAGCTACGTCCATTTTTCTAAAGTCTAATTCCCTTGTCCTGTTCCAGACCTCACGCCAGCCTGCGTGAGCTAAATGCGTGCCTTTCGGCTTCCTCTAGTACCCGGTGTTGGCTCTCCTGCCAACCCACAACATTCTGCACCGCAAAACACTCCAGCGTCCACACACGTGATCGGTATCCCGCGCACGCTATTGGCTAAAGTCAATGGCGTGAATCCGCCAACAGTTTCAGGAAAGGGCTCAAGGCGTCTCTTGTCTACAGCTTTAACTGGACAGAACTGCCTCGGTTTTGAAAGACAAGGGATTTGCGGCACGTAAAAAAATGGTTCAAATGGCTCTGAGCACTATGGGACTCAACTGCTGAGGTCATTAGTCCCCTAGAACTTAGAACTAGTTAAACCTAACTAACCTAAGGACAACACAAACATCCATGCCCGAGGCAGGATTCGAACCTGCGACTGTATACTCGGGGAGAACACTTGTAAAGATTTGATTGGGCCTTTGAAATAAATTTTTTAAACCAATTCCCTAAAATATTCCTTGACTGGCTGCCATCCTGTACAGTTCTCCGTCATGAGCCGAAAGTGAGATTAATATTCTGGTCCTGTGATCACATATTAATGAGATAGGAACAGAGATTTTTACCTGATGAGAGAATATTTGGAGGAAATATAGCCTGTTCCATACCGTTGTCCAGGATTTTCACAACAAGTAACGATACCATAGCCATGTGAAAAAACACGTATGCTCTGATTTCTTCTGTCCTTGAAAATAACTTGTATAAAAGGGAGGTATCTACATTTCACATGAGAAATTCGAGCTGTGTGGACGACAATATCCCTGTTTCAGATTGGGTAAAGCATTTTTTTTTTTTTTTTAACTGGGGCGTATATGCCGACTGTGAAACTGCAGTTAGAACTACACATACAAGCTACGCCTGCAGTATGCTAGGGGTTATGCCCGTCCGCGGGCAACAGCAGGTGTGGTCATAAGGTTTCCGCGAACTGGAAACCACAGCTTACCCTCTCACGACAAGCGTGTACAAGGAAAGGACCTGACCTGTCGGTTTTTGCCCGCAGCCGCGGGGACAAGTCCCAGCGGCAGCCTCTGAATGGATGAATAGCAAACTAACCAGTATGTGTGTTGAGCGGCTTCAGAAGTGGACGTGTGCGTTGCATGTAAACACCAATTTTTACGTCGAAATTTGAGAAGGTTCAATATGGTGAGTACTTGTGCTCAATAATTTTTTCCCCCCATGTAAATTGATCGGTTGGCGGCTGAGCAGTCATGATGACCGCCTCTTCGGCCTCTAAGCATCTGGTAGACTGGCGTGTGGATACCAGGAGATGGGTGAACAACTGCCGGCGTGGGCGACGCGTGCGCAGGGCTCAAGTGCTGCAGTCAGCGTAAGGCGCGCGCTTCACGACTGCGAGTGTGTGTGACTGGAAGAGTACATTGGTACATACAAGCCCTCCGATACGTTTAGCCCTACGATGTATTTGTGGCAAGTTTTTTTTATTTAATTACTTCATTTGCAAAATGTGTCTGTTTGTGCCGGCCGGAGTGGCTTAACGGTTCTAGGCGCTACAGTCTGGAACTGCGCGACCGCTAAGGTCGCAGCTTCGAATCCGGCCTCGGGCATGGATGTGTGTGATGTTCTTAGGTTAGTTAGGTTTAAGTAGTTCTAAGTTCTAGGGGACTGATGACCTCAGACGTTAAGTCCCATAGTGCTGAAAGCCATTTGAACCATTTTGTCTGTTTGTGTGTGTGTGTGTGTGTGTGTGTGTGAGAGAGAGAGAGAGAGAGAGAGAGAGAGAGACAGAGAGAGAGAGAGAGAGAGATATTCTCAAGTGTTGAAGACCTCATGCATGTTTTATTATAAAGAAGAATCATCATAAGGTGGTGGTGAGGGTTTTAAGCGATCTATTTGCCTTACACCATCTACAGCTTTCTTCCCTACCTCCTCTTCTGTAAGTTGTTAAACAATTAATTTGATAGGGTAGTCCGAAGAGACTATATTCCACCATTTTTGATATCGCAATTGTGCCAGCTCCCACTTTGTTCTGCACTGTCATAAGAATGGGCTATTTAGTCTGCCCAAATAAAGAAAATCACAGCCTAGCATTTCCAACCAATTTAATATATCAATTTAATTAACGCATAAATAAATAAACAATATATTACTCGAATTTACTGCCCATTTCTTGTCATGAGATCCCAGTCCACCAGCTCAACACAGATTCTTTTTCCCATCATTTCACAAGTGGGGATGGGGAGGCAGTTGTATTACAGTTCAGCAGTAGGACACCACTCTCAAGGGAAAAAAAGTAAATAAATAAAAATAAAGACAGTACCTTAGATCCTCCATCAGCTCAGACTGAGTCTTTTTCCTACCAACTGAGAAGTGAGGGAGGGGGGGGGGG
The DNA here is from genome assembly GCF_023864345.2 of Schistocerca serialis cubense. NCBI lineage: Eukaryota > Metazoa > Arthropoda > Insecta > Orthoptera > Acrididae > Schistocerca > Schistocerca serialis. The sequence goes on along the minus strand of NC_064638.1, from coordinate 142,373,326 downwards.
GGGCAGAAGCACTGTCTCTTTCAGACTGATTAAATAAAGAATATGTAAACTGAATTTTATAAATAAACAATATACTATTATGTTCTATGCAATATAATTGACACTGATTTGAATTCCAGATCATGAGTCTCTTACATGCCAACAGCTCAGCACAGACTGTCAGTTTCCAGATGAGAGAGCTGAGGGTAAATAGGAGAGGAGACAAGGAGGAGTGGAGCAGATGTATGGATGTATCCCTTTTCCCAGAGGGGTGAGGAAGGAAGAGAGGGAGGGAGAGTCATGGAGGATTTCTCAGAAGGGTGAATTATGCCCAGGGGTCATAAATCAATTCGCATGACAACAGGTTAAGGGGAGGGCGAGTGGAATAATTTGCCCCTGAATGTATACATCCCCATGAATGTATGCAACCCACACAAACAAGTGGCAAAGAACTCTCTTTACCCCAATGCTGTCAGTTCATGCACAAAGTGCTGCACCAGCAACATTTTCACAATTATGAATAGCTGCAGAGGCAGCATGTCCCAGTATTTCTTCAGTATATTTTCAGCAACTTGTTGATTCCATGACATGTCGAGTTGCTGCACATGATATTAGAAGAAATACCATGACTTTTGACACCTCGCAACGAACCCCATGAGTGCAAGGTTGCAACTTCAGTCTTTAGTAAGGCCAATTTAAAAGTGCTGTGTTAAGAATTATGATCGGAAAAGTATTACCTGCTAAAGACTCCCTACGTGCATAAGGAAGGCGACAGAAGATGAGCATTTGAGAGGTGCAGAGATGAACCTTTTGTGGGATACTGCAAAACGGACATAATCGACATTACACAAAAATTCAAAACAAACCATTAACTTGCACTATGAACAACGAATGAAAAAATGATGCGCCACACTGATCACAAAGGTATACAGCATCAAGATCGAAGGCGAACTTCTTGAGAGTTACAGGCTGTGCAGGACTTTCAGCTCGGTATCCAGTCTTAAAAAATACATACAGAATCATATAGGAGTAATGGTGTGACGAGAAATGATGGAATGTGATGCCGTGCAACCGAACGCTAAATGGTCCTTCGTGGAGCTTTCGTGAAACTGGCTATCAAAAATGATTCAAATGGCTGTGAGCACTATGGGACTCAACTTCTGAGGTCATCAGTCCCCTACAACTAACAACTACGTAAACCTAACTAACCTAAGGGAATCACACACATCCGTGCCCGGGGCAGGATTCGAACCTGCGACCATAGCGGTCGCGCGGCTCCAGACTGTAGCGCCTAGAACCGCTCGGCCACTCCGGCCGGCAAAACTGGCTATCCTTTAAGGTATTGCGATAATATGTTTTATAGGCTCAGAAAAACATCTAGAGGCTGAATTTGTTCAAACTGCAACGTCACACACCTTTCAGGAGAGGTAGATTGCTCTAAAGGAGTATGATTTGTACATACAGACCAGACGTAAAGCAAAAGCAAGTTATATTGACCAGCTATTGGCCAAAAGCAGTGTTCATACCATAGTTGTGGTTGTCTTACGTCCATTTTCCTACTCTTGCTTGATGTGACGTAAATTTTCCCTACTGCCCTTGCAAGAGCACGTGCACGGGAAAGAATCGTAAAGGGCAGAACACCTCCAACTTCTCACAACTTAAGGGGCTCCGGAAAGGGTCAAAATCATGAAAAGTTCAATTTTTACTTTATTGCGGTTTCTGAATCTGCAAACTATTACCTTTTAATAGAAATATAATTTATTGAATTCCGAAGACTACAACTATTTTTAATTTTTTTTTTTGAAATGTGTTCTACATGGGCGTGACCCACTGTGGCGCTGTTAAACTGCTGTCAAATGATGTTATTATTAACGTCCGTGTTCTTCAGGTACATTTTAGTGATGTGAGATAAAGTATGTGTTGTGGCTAATCTGTGATGGTTCAATATATATCGCTGGTGTGATTGTCGATTGTTTCATGTTTATTTACTCTGTCGTTATCTCGAAAATATTCGTAATTAATTCTGTTTCTTGAGTCTCTGTTTTGTTGAAGTATAATAATGAGTAAAAGTAAAGTTATTAGAAATCCTCTGAAGGCTTTTAAGAAAAGGAGAAATGTTGGAAAGCCAAAGGTATGTGTTATTACTGTAAACAATAAAGACGATAACCAAGTGAGTGAACCTAACCTCTCAAGTACACCTGCCCATAGCAGTCAAAGTGGGAAAGAAAATACTTCACAGAAGAAGCTTGGTTCAATGAGTGAAAACTATGAATGTTTTATGGGCGAGTCGGATGTGAATGAAATATTTGATATGTCGGTTCTCAAAGGAATTTTTTCAAACTGTGTAAGATGTATTCATTGTAGTGAAGTTGGTCTGGAACTCTCCATAATAAAGTACATAGGACTTGCTTGTGAAATACAACTGAAATGTGATAAGTGTTCATACATGACCACCTTTTGGAACAGTGTTGCTGTAACTGTAACTGAAGAAAATGGTAGCAAAGTCTATGAACACAACAACGAGCGATGCTTGCTTTAGACAAGGAACGCCTTCGGGCTGCAGACAGGGCTGTAAAGAGTCTAGAAATACAAGCAAGAGTAAACAGGAGGAGGAACAAGAGGAAGCTGGAGGAGGAGTTTGCAGAGGATGAAGATAATCCATCCTATGGACCTGGAATGCACTAAAAAGTTAATCCAATCTTTGTCGCTCGATCCCTAAAACTTTTATTTTCTCATACTAATTACATGTTTTCTAAGGATCTTCCAAACATATTTGTTTCAAACTTTCCGTAAATGTTACACAGTACCTTCTGCATAATTTAACACAGCCTTTTTCCAAAAAACTGTATATTTTTGAATATATAAATAAAAAATTGCAAAAAAATGTTGTGAATTTTCATTACAATTGAAAAAAAATCATCTTTAATAACTGAACTAAAATTTTGTAAAATCCCTGTGTTACGTTGTAGCCCATATTCCAATAAATAATCTGTAAAAAGTTCAACTTCCTACCTCAAATACTTTGTGAGGAAAGATGTAATTTATAAGCGTTATTTTAACATTGCAAGTATAGGGCGTTCCGGAGCCCCTTAAGAAATAACTTTCCAGTCAATTTGCCATCCGGAGTAACAGTCGGCATAATTGTAGAAGAACGTGTTGATGTTAGTTGGTCTAGTAAAACTCTTTTGGTACCTCTAATTTCAAGAGTTCCTTTTAGGTGCATATATTCTTCAAATCGCGAATGGTCGGAGAAACATACTCCTTACTGGTCAATGTGATAAGTTTATCTCATCTAAAATTTGCACGGCCGATTCCGAAATTCGATGTCCATCTTCAAGATGACGCATTGTCTGAAATTTCGTTAGCTTACATCTCCAAGTTCTGTAGCACTGTTTGAAGCTTTACAACCATCCATTGCTTCCCTTGAGGTCACTGTTATCTATGTCGCGCAATTTGACGTGCGTAACGCAGTAGGTCACCAACACTGTTCCCTGTATCGAGCGTTCTTGAAACGTGTAAACACCAGTTTTTGTAAACAGTGCGCATTGTCCTCCCTCGAATATCCGTATTTCATCTTATGCACCACACAGTCATATTGCTGTGGACTTAATAAATCTGTTGATGACTGTCTTTGTACTATGCAGTGGATCACCTTCCATGTACTTAATATGTTTTCATCCATTCCACGGCCAATGATGTCCTTTACTACGTTTTGTTGGAGACGGAATTTGTGGATCCCTGCCCGACAAGGATGATGAACTACATGGCTCGACATATGCTTCAGAATCACTTTCACTTGTTACGCACGTATCATCATCACTGAACTCCTCATGTACACTCTCCGCACATTCGAGCCTATACGACACCGCACATTCCGCTGATTCATCTTGCAAAAACGCTAATATTCCACATCATTCTCCAAAACACTAAAACTCCTTGGGTTCCTTCCTGAGAAAATCTTAATTTCGGCAACTGTTGTTGTAGATATAATACAGGGTGATTCAAAAAGAATACCACAACTTTAGGAATTTAAAACTCTGCAACGATAAAAGGCAGAGCTAAGCACTATCTGTCGGCGAATTAAGGGAGCTATAAAGTTTCATTTAGTTGTACATTTGTTCGCTTGAGGCGCTGTTGACTAGGCGTCAGCGTCAGTTGATGCTAAGATGGCGACCGCTCAACAGAAAGCTTTTTGTTTTATTGAGTACAGCAGAAGTGAATCGACGACAGTTGTTCAGCGTGCATTTCGAACGAAGTATGGTGTTAAACCTCCTGATAGGTGGTGTATTAAACGTTGGTATAAACAGTTTACAGAGAATGGGTGTTTGTGCAAAGGGAAAAGTTCTGGACGGCCGAGAACGAGTGATGAAAATGTAGCACACATCCAGCATGCATTTGTTCGCAGCCCAGGAAAATCGACTCGCAGAGCTAGCAGAGAGCTGGAAATTCGACAATCAACTGTATGGAGAGTCCTACGAAAAAGGTTAGTTATGAAACCTGAACGTCAACTACCTGAGGCGATGGATCGGCCGCCAGCCAGCCCATGAAAGAGCACTTCATCACTGGCCTCCAAGAAGCCCTGATCTTACCCCCTGCGATTTTTTCTTATGGGGGTATGTTAAGGATATGGTGTTTCGGCCACCTCTCCCAGCCACCATTGACGATTTGAAACGAGAAATAACAGCAGCTATCCAAACTGTTACGCCTGATATGCTACAGAGAGTGTGGAACGAGTTGGAATATCGGGTTGATATTGCTCGAGTGTCTGGAGGGGGCCATATTGAACATCTCTGAACTTGTTTTTGAGTGAAAAAAAAAAACCTTTTTAAATACTCTTTGTAATGATGTATAGCAGAAGGTTATATTATGTTTCTTTCATTAAATACACATTTTTAAAGTTGTGGTATTCTTTTTGATTCACCCTGTACATTATTTGCTTTGTTTATCGTTGCAATTACTTTGCTTGGCATCAGCACCTCTAGCGCTGTAGCATTGTTGTGAGTTACTCGTCGACTAAGCAGTTAAATTAGGCTCAGCAACCCCACGCTGTGCTCACCATTGGATTCGTCTAGTCCGCCCCCAGTTGACATTAGCAGTCCGTGTTTTGGTTGGATGGTAGACAATATGAGGGGCGTGGAATGCCGTAAACATCACTGACCTTTCGTGACCTCGCACTCAAGTCGTTCCTTGTCACTGTATCATTACTCAGTGAAGTTTTGTAACAGAAATTGGCAGATGTTAATGCAGATTAATTTTTATTGAAGACAAATCTCAATAAATTCCACAATATTTGAGCTGTTAACGAAATAAGCATTCTGCTGTGGTGCAGTATTTGGAAAACATCACTTTGTCGTTTTCTGTCTTGGCATTCGTCAATATGTTTCAGTAATTTCTATCATTTATGGACATTGCGAGTTCTTCACGTTAATCAATTTGTAGTTTCTTGTACATTTTTTGCAATATCTGAAGATCATTTTCATCTCCTGTAACCGGCTTGCAAGGACGTAAATGTGGGTGGAAATTGGTGAGAACTATTGTATTATCATTCTTTGCATTGCATACACTATGTGATCAAAAGTATCCGGATACACCCAAAAACATACGTTTTTCACATTAGGTGCACTGTGCTGCAACCTACTGCCGTATACTTCATATCAGCGACCTCAGTAAACATTAGACATCGTCAGAGAGGAGAATGTGGTGCTCCGCGAAACTCATGGACTTCGAACATGATCAGGTGATTGGGTGTCACTTGTATCATAAGTCTGTACGCGAGATTTCCACACTCCCAAATATCTCTAGTCCACTGTTTCCGATGTGATAGTGAAATGGAAATGTGAAAGGACACGAACAGCACAAAAGTGTACATTCCGACCTCGTCTGTTGACTGACAGAGATTGCCGGCAGTTGAAGAGGGTCGTAATGCGTAATAGGGAGACATCTATCCAGACCATCACATAGGAATTCCAAACTGCATCACGACCCACTGTAAGCACTTTAACAGTTGGGCCGAAGGTGAGAAAACTTGGTAAATGCCGAACGACGCTTCGCTTGGAGTAAGGAGCGAAAACATTGGACGATTGAACACTGAAACAACGTTGTGTGGAGTGACGAATCACGGTACACAGTATGGCGATCCGATGGCAGGGTGTGGGTATGGCGAATGCCCAGTGAACGTCATCTGCCAGCGTGTGTAGTGCCAACAGTAAAATTCGGAGGCGGTGGTGTTATGGTGTGGTCGTGTTCTTCATGGCAGGGCTTGCATCCATTGTTGTTTTGCATGACACTATAACAGCACAGGCCTACATTGATGTTTTAAGCACCTTCTTGCTTCCCACGCTTGAAGATCAATTCGGGGATAGCGAATGCATCTTTCAACACGATAGAGCACCTGTTCATAATTCACGGCCTGTGGTAGAGTGGTTACACGACTGTAACATCCCTGTAATGGACTGGCCTGCACAGAGTCCTGACCTGAATCCTATAGAACATCTTTGTGATGCTTTGGACCGCCGACCTCGTGCCAGGCCTCACCGACCGAGATCGATATCTCTCCTCAGTGCAGTACTCCTTGAAGAATGGGCTGCCATTCCCCAAGAAAACTTCCAGAACCTCACTAAACGTATGCCTGCGAGAGTGGAAGCTGTCATCAAGGCTAAGGGTAAGCCAACACCATATTGAATTCCACCATTACCGATGGAGCGCGCCACGAACTTGTAAGTCAAAAAAAGGGCTCCGAGCACTATGGGACTTAACATCTGAGGTCATCAGTCCCCTAGAACTTAGAACTACTTAAGCCTAACCAACCTATGGACATCACACACATCCATGCCCGAGGCAGGATTCGAACCTGTGACCGTAGCGGTCCCGCGGTTCCAGACTGACGCGCCTAGAACCCTCGGCCACACCGGCATGCTTGTAAGTTATTTTCAGCAAGGTGTCCGGATACTTTTGATCACATAGTGTAGCTGGACTGCTATCAGCACCTTGTAATTCGTGAGTGTTTGTACCCACTGAACTTATGCTATTTTTTACCACTCTTCTCTGTCTTCCATGTCCTTCAATACATCAGGTCTGCGTGGTGTTGATTTAACTGTGATTGTTCCTTCACGTTTTCGCCTCACAATCACATCATTCGTAGTTGAATTTGGCAGATTTACAGGGGTTCAAATGTCCCTAGTGGATTTGTTACACACGTGACAACCAATGACTAGCCTACGTTCGAAGTCACTGAGATCTCCTGACCAAGGAATTCTGCTGTTACTGCTGCTGATAAAAAGAGACACTCCCTGCCTTCATTTATACTGGTCGATCTGCCTCTTTTGAGATGTAGCGCACTACTCCGCATTACACAGCAGTGTTCATCTACAACTGGCCAGATGGTGTAATTGCTTTGCCTATAATTTTATCGATCAGCCATCAGCTTGAACGAGTGCACTGCGTTAACAGTACGTAGAATGAACGTTCATGGATCTGTGATAAGAAAACTCGTCAGGTTATGAATTTTGTTTGGAGTTTAGTGATTTATTTTCCCACTATAGTAGCGTCTACACAGTCAGTGGTAGGTTGCGGGGTAAATGAAAGGTTTATTTTGTAGTATCTACATCTACATCCATACTCCGCAAGCTACCTGATGGTGTGTGGCGGAGGGTACCATGAGTACCTCCATCGGTTCTGCCTTCTGTTCCAGTCCCGTAATGTTCGTGGAAAGAAGGATTGTCGGTATGCCTCGATGTGGGCTCTAATCTCTCTGATTTTATCATCATGATCTCTTCGCGAGATATACGTAGGAGGGAGCTATATACTCCTTCACTCCTCGGTGAAGGTATGTTCTCGAACCTTCAACAAAAGTCCGTATCGAGCTACTGAGCGTCTCTCCTGCAAAGTTTTCCACTGGAGTTTATCTATCATCCCCGTAACGCTTTCACGGTTACTAAATGATCCTGTAACGAAGCGCGCTGCTCTCCGTTGGATCTTCTCTATCTCTTCTATCAACCGTATCTGGTACAGATCTCACACTGCTGAGCAGTATTCAAGCAGTGGGCGAACAAGCGTACTGTAACCTAATTCCTTTGTTTTCGGATTGCATTTCCTTAGGATTCCTCCAATGAATCTCAGTCTGGCATCTGCTTTACCGACGATCAACTTTATATGATCATTCCATTTTAAATTTGGTTTCAAATTTTTTACATATATGGTGCAGTTATATCTCGTCAAACCCTATAGCTCTTAACATACCATCGCTCTCTAAATAAGAGTAATATCTAAGTACTCGTATGTCATCCGTCACCTTATGTACGTGGGGGGATATATCAGTAAGTGTGATAGTGGTAGCGTGGGTTGTACTTCGACCTGTGTATGTATTACTGCAACTGCAGTGTTTGCATTAATCGTAATTGTGAAATTAAATCTATTGAAAATTAAGACAATTCAGCATGATGGGAATCGAACTCTGAACCTTCTGGCCACACCGCTGTGGACAATGTTGTGATGTAAAAGGGTGTGGTTGGATTTCGCTGGGAGTTTGAGTGGAGTAGTTAGGGTAGTAGTGTTGCGTAAAAGTAAAAGCAGGTTATGGTGATTAGGTACATAACAACAGACTGCGCTCCTGGGTCGAAATCCGTCATACTTGACATGTGGTTTGTAGTTTCAAAATATTCATAACTGCTTTGACGTTTTTGTCGAAAGAGGAAAGTCGGTGTTCTTGATGACCATGTACATTATTGGTGTCTTCCAGTGCTGTTTAGTATTGTTAGTGAAGATGGTTGGGCATTATTTGGGACTGCCATGGAGCATGGGTTAATCTGAACTAGGATTTGTTGTTCTCGAGAAAGAAATGAATTGTACTTCATGGGTTTTTGTGGGAAAGAATGATGGGATGGTAATAATGAATGAGTCACCAAAAAAAGCTTTTCGGAAACAAAAGGAGAAGAATTGGTGCACGAAATAAACTCTGATATTAAAAAGGAAAAGAACGTTCTGTTAAATCTGGAAGGATGAATGGGTTTCTGGGTGGATTCTATTGTGAGCTGAGGTGATGTTGTTTACGTTCGTTGGGATGTGATGTGGATAACGTGTAAGTGTGAGATTTGGGGGTGTGATAGGTAAAGGAGTGGCAGAATACAACATTTGCCGATAAAGAACGAAACGACTGGGTAGTTGATTTCGTGAAGAATAAGAAATCTGAAGATGGTCAGTTTGAGAGAACATAGGAGTGAAGAATTTAAGGCCATACAGGTTTCGAGTGGAAGAGTGTAGATGGATGTGGTAAGCTAGGTGGAGTGGATGAGTTCTGGAATTCTGAAGGAGTGATAGCATTGACGTGAAGCGGCATTGGCTTAAGATAGTGTAGTTCGGAAGAAGGTTTTGTTTGCGTGGGCGGCAGTGGACCATGCAACACCGTTGTTCGGCCTACTAGTACACTACCGTTTGTGGAAATTGCAACACCAGAAGGAATGGTCAGAACCACTCCAACAGAACAGTGGACCCTTAATAAGTGATTAAGTTTGCAGAGATAATGGCGTACACATACATCCAGCAGAGCCTTCCTTTTTGCGCCAGACCTATTAGTGTTACGCCACATTCAGTCTTTGAAAGTCTTCAGACGTAGTGGAGACGTGTAAGCAAATGCTTCTGGGCCTCGTCAACGTCAGAGGACTCAGTAATATCAGCATGTGAGTGAAGTCGAACGTGGCAGAATGACTAGCCTCCAGGAAGTGCGTTTGTCACGCTGTGACCCTGTCTCGTACAGGCCATGCAGCTACAACAATGATAAATGTGTGGAACTAGTGATGAATTGGTGCTGGGCCACATGACGTGATTGCAGAGTGGAGTGACCACCATCTTGTCGACGTAACTGTGACACATATCAGCTTAGTCCACAGTGTTGACTCGACATTGGAGTACTGCAACAGTTGAGGACATGTCTGCGTCGATGATTCGACACCGTCTGCCAAGGACTGGACTGGTGGAGAGTATGACATTGCATCAGCTTCCGTTGTCCAGAAACCAACACCGCCTCAGGCTGCAATGGGCACATGAACACCGTACTGGTGACCTGAGTGGCAGAATTTAGTGTTTCCAGACGACTTCCGTTTCAGCTTCTCCTACAGCAATACCCACATACGTGTTAGATACTACCGCGGTGAACACAATCGACAAGACTACATTGATGAACAGCATAACTGTTAAATGTCAATGCCTATAATATGCAGTCTCGCCTTCTACGTATTGACCACAATCTGAACAATAACTGGTACATCAGGGAGGCGTTAGAGCCCAACGCACTGCCCTCCTGAAGGCATCTACACATGCCGTATTTCAGCAGGACAATGTCCAATTACACGTGGAGGGGAATTTCAAGCCTCCTTGAAGAACGACCGGTACCACTGCTTCCCTGGACTGCACGTTCACCTGAAATGTCACCCATCGAACATGCCTGTGATGTGGTCTGTTGGTAACTTCTTCGTTGTGGTCATTCTGCAACCACTGTCGACAATTCGTGGACTCGGCCACAAAACACGTGCCAGTGCGTTCCCCATGCCATATCAAGACCCTTCTTTTATTCCACGCCATAACGTCAAGACGCTCTGAGCGTAGCTTGTGGCGGCTCCACTCTATACTAATTCTCACTGTCAGAGTGCATGTGCAGTTTCGTAATTCTGGTCATTTATGTGTTGTTACTCTACTTGGTGTTGCAATTTTCAGAAACAGTATTGTAGTTTTAGTATACTTAGGGTTTTTTGGTATATGAGTTGTAAGAAGGGTTTTAGACGGCATTATGCTGTCGAGAATGATTCTGAGGTGTTTTAATAGGTTTGCTTATTGAGGAGGACGGCTGCAAATGGTAAGGTTGAAATAATGGTGGTGGAAATAGTGGGTGATCAGCACAATAATTATTACTTCGTTGTTGGAAAGGTTGGTACTGTGGAGCCACTAGTTGCATCAGTAAATAAGCTAAATGAAGTGGAGTTGAGTGGATCGATAGGATTTTTAAGTATATTAGTGAAAACTTTCTCGTCAGCCTAAACCTCTATGGACAAATACTTTGTCCGAGAGGCACCACATCTCTGGTTAGACACTGCACTCGCATTCGGGAGGACGACGGTTCAATTCCGCGTCCGGCCATCCTGATTTAGGTTTTCCGTGATTTCCCTAAATCGCTCCAGGTAAATGCCGGGATGGTTCCTTTGAGAGGGCACGGCCGACTTCCTTCCCCGTCCTTACTTAATCCAATGAGACCGATGACCTCGCTGTCTGGTCTCCTTCCCCAAACAACCCAACTTACCAGGTCTCAGTGGTAACGTGGCAAATCACATAAATGAAACTATATCTTGTGAAGCTGTTTTGTATTTGTTAAAGGACATCCTATTCTGCTCATGTGTGTGACACTATTAGAGCTTATGAGTGTATGCGGTTGACGAGAAAGACAAATCAAAGTTGACGACTAATGCTCTCTCTGTGCCTCACTTCTCACTCACTCTCTCTCTCTCTCTCTCTCTATCTATCTATCTATCTATCTATTTTAACTGAAGGTAATTCATGCATCCTCCCATATGCCTCTAACACAAAAAAATCTGGGGTGTGTAAGGAAAAGAACGTGCTACCTCACCACATGCAGCTTACGTGTACCAGCTTAGAGCTGCACAAATTACTAGCGATGGATGTAGTTCACTTTTTCTTGTGGAAACCACAATTAATAAGTGTTTCTGTCTCCAATAATGGCAAAACAGTTTTGTCTATCGTATTTGTTCACAGAATTGTTAATACAACAGTTTTAAATCTGACATTAATTTGATAATCACAAAGCCATCATATACACTCCTGGAAATGGAAAAAAGAACACATTGACACCGGTGTGTCAGACCCACCATACTTTCTCCGGACACTGCGAGAGGGCTGTACAAGCAATGATCACACGCACGGCGCAGCGGACACACCAGGAACCGCGGTGTTGGCCGTCGAATGGCGCTAGCTGCGCAGCATTTGTGCACCGCCGCCGTCAGTGTCAGCCAGTTTGCCGTGGCATACGGAGCTCCATCGCAGTCTTTAACACTGGTAGCATGCCGCGACAGCGTGGACGTGAACCGTATGTGCAGTTGACGGACTTTGAGCGAGGGCGTATAGTGGGCATGCGGGAGGCCGGGTGGACGTACCGCCGAATTGCTCAACACGTGGGGCGTGAGGTCTCCACAGTACATCGATGTTGTCGCCAGTGGTCGGCGGAAGGTGCACGTGCCCGTCGACCTGGGACCGGACCGCAGCGACGCACGGATGCACGCCAAGACCGTAGGATCCTACGCAGTGCCGTAGGGGACCGCACCGCCACTTCCCAGCAAATTAGGGACACTGTTGCTCCTGGGGTATCGGCGAGGACCATTCGCAACCGTCTCCATGAAGCTGGGCTACGTTCCCGCACACCGTTAGGCCGTCTTCCGCTCACGCCCCAACACCGTGCAGCCCGCCTCCAGTGGTGTCGCGACAGGCGTGAATGGAGGGACGAATGGAGACGTGTCGTCTTCAGCGATGAGAGTCGCTTCTGCCTTGGTGCCAATGATGGTCGTGTGCGTGTTTGGCGCCGTGCAGGTGAGCGCCACAATCAGGACTGCATACGACCGAGGCACACAGGGCCAACACCCGGCATCATGGTGTGGGGAGCGATCTCCTACACTGGCCGTACACCACTGGTGATCGTCGAGGGGACACTGAATAGTGAACGGTACATCCAAACCGTCATCGAACCCATCGTTCTACCATTCCTAGACCGGCAAGGGAACTTGCTGTTCCAACAGGACAATGCACGTCCGCATGTATCCCGTGCCACGCAACGTGCTCTAGAAGGTGTAAGTCAACTACCCTGGCCAGCAAGATCTCCGGAGCTGTCCCCCATTGAGCATGTTTGGGACTGGATGAAGCGTCGTCTCACGCGGTCTGCACGTCCAGCACGACCGCTGGTCCAACTGAGGCGCCAGGTGGAAATGGCATGGCAAGCCGTTCCACAGGACTACATCCAGCATCTCTACGATCGTCTCCATGGGAGAATAGCAGCCTGCATTGCTGCGAAAGGTGGATATACACTGTACTAGTGCCGACATTGTGCATGCTCTGTTGCCTGTGTCTATGTGCCTGCGGTTCTGTCAGTGTGATCATGTGATCTATCTGACCCCAGGAATGTGTCAATAAAGTTTCCCCTTCCTGGGACAATGAATTCACGGTGTTCTTATTTCAATTTCCAGGAGTGTATTATATACAATTACAACAATTGTTTAAAGCCTACATTCATAAAATTTCCGTCAGTATCGTTTCCGTGACTATTTTAAGTGTGCTACTATTACATAAAACCTACGTGGTATGGTTCATTTAGCACGGCAGTCGAACGCTGATTTATATGGTTATATTTCACTATAGAGATATTCTCTGGTAACGCTGGGTTTTTCCATTCGTAGTCTCGTTTGTTTGTTGACGCTTCCTTGAATTGAGTTACGAAATCTCGTAGCCTAGAACCGTGAAACCAGGATATGGATTTAGCCATGTTTCGTTTATTGCAGATACGTGGCTGTCTTATTTTTATGTTACTTGAAGAGTTTTTCTGGAGCCGTTTAATAAGTTTGTGTTACATTTTAAGATAGCGTGGGTCTTGTCTGACTGATGGAGAACAGTTGTGGTATCACTACTCTGTGAGTAAACCTGAACTGGGCATTCTTAGGATTATTTTTCGTCCTACAGTTGAACGGAAACAGACATTTCCATATAACACAATTAGTTGTCAATACTTCACAATGAAGATTAACTCTAGAAGAACGTTCTTTTTGACAAGAGATATTATAATTTTTTTGAAGCTGAGCAATGTCTAAGAGCACTGAACTGCCGTAAACTTTACGTTGAGAAATACCTGCCTTTGAAAAAGCTGGTACTAAGACTTTGGCTAAATAAAGATTGCTGCTCAGTTCGGTGATAATTTTTCAAACACTTATGTAAATTTCAAAGAGACGGAAATGAAACTAAAATTAGTAAGGGAAGAAGTTATGCCAGATATGAAACTCATAGACGGAAAAGGTGTGGCAGGAAACATGATACGAAAAAATGAGGATAAAAAAGTGAGGGCTTTACATTAGTAGATATTTGGAGGAAACAGAAGATGAGTGATTAATTTCAGAATATAAAATAAAAAAAACTATAAGTTGAAAACAGACACTAGAAAAAGTTCTTTATCGACATCTAGTAGCCCACGGAAAGAACCAGCTACGTATTTCATACAATCTTCTGTTAGACAGCAAAACGAAACCAGTATTTTTGCAGAATGAAATTAAAGAAATTTTGTAATGATGTAAACAGTGTAGAACAGTGTAAAACCTATGAAGCGAAATCCTTTACAAACACAATATTATTACTCTTGCCACAACATAACTTTTTAACTTGCTTGTAATCCTACCCTTTACAGTGTCTCCTTTAGCACAGGCATATAAATGCACTTGTACGTTGGAATGAGTATCGCGTGATAAAAGATTCCTGAAAGAAAGAAAGCAAGGAAAATAAATGTTGTTTGTTTAGTTCCTTCTCCATTGTCAACAAAAACATTTTATCTTTGTTGAAATATTCTGCGGCTGCTAAACTACACCTTTGATGAAAATCATAGCTTCTCTATTGTTCTATGTTCCTCATACTCTCTATCCTTGGACTGAAACGGCATACTACCTGTCACCAATCAGCCTGGTGCTACCCAAAATTTTACAGAAAATCAGGATCGACTAGAGACACATATTTACAAATTGAAATGGCTCTGCCGGCCAGCGTGGCCGAGCGGTTCTAGGCGCTACAGTCTGGAACTGCGCGACCGCTACGGTCGCAGGTTCGAATCCTGCCTCGGGCATGGATGTGTGTGATGTCCTTAGGTTAGTTAGGTTTAAGTAGTTCTAAGTTCTAGGGGACTGATGACCTTAGAAGTTAAGTCCCATAGTGCTCAGAGCTATTTGAACCATACCCAAAATTTTGATTGCAACAGAATTGTTGGTCGTTCTCAATAAGGCTTATGTCGCTCCACTGTCAACCATATCCTGTCCTCTGGAAGTGCTACATGTTTCTTACCACCCCCTATCCCCACACACACCACGGATTTTTTTCCCTAGGTGGTAGGGGATTTGTGAATCTGACAGTGGTAACAGGAAACTGAGGTAACGGAGCGACGTGGTAGCAGTGAACAGAACTAACTCCGGCCAAGCTCATTCTCCTATAGACTCTTGCTATGATAGTTGTCCTGTGAAGTGTGAAGAAATAGTTGTCAGACACCATTCTATTCTATTACACGTAAGTGGAAGCTGGTATAATGGCATTAGAAAACATACAGAAACAAAATACATGCATAAAGCTGAAAGCTAAAGCGTGGAAATGTCTGGAGAAGATCTTTATCCAGCTGTAGATGTGAGATGTGTGATTATTATACGAGGTGCATTCAAGTTCTAAGGCTCCGATTTTTTTTCTCCGGACTGGAAAGAGATAGAAACATGCACATTGTTTTAAAATGAGGCCGCGTTCATTGTCAATACGTCCCAGAGATGGCAGCACTGTACGGCAGATGGAATTTTACCGCCAGCGGCGAGAATGAGAACTGTTTTAAATACTTAAAATGGCGACGTTTTCCTTACTTGAACTGCGTGCAATCATTCGTTTTCTGAATTTGCGTGGTGTGAAACCAATTGGAATTCATCGACAGTTGAAGGAGACATGTGGTGATGGAGTTATGGATGTGCCGAAAGTGTGTTCGTGGATGTGACAGTTTAATGAAGGCAGAACATCGTGTGACAACAAATCGAAATAACCTCGGGCTCGCACAAGCCGGTCTGACGACATGATCGAGAAAATGGAGAGAATTGTTTTGGGGGATCGCCGAATGATTGTTGAACAGATCGCCTCCAGAGTTGGCATTTCTGTGGGCTCTGTGCACACAATCCTGCATGACGACCTGAAAATGCGAAAAGTGTCATCCAGGTGGGTTCCACGAATGCTGACGGATGACCACATGGCTGCCCGTGTGGCATGTTGCCAAGCAATGTTGACGCGCAACGACAGCATGAATGGGACTTTATTTTCGTCGGTTGTGACAATGGATAAGACGTGGATGCCATTTTTGAATCCAGAAACAAAGCGCCAGTCAGCTCAATGGAAGCACACAGATTCACCGCCACAAAAAAAATTTCGGGTAACCACCAGTGCTGAAAAAATGATGGTGTCCATGTTCTGGGGCAGCGAGGGCGTAATCCTTACCAATTGCGTTCCAAAGGGCACTACGGTAACAGGTGCATCCTACGAAAATGTTTTGAAGAACAAATTCCTTCCTACACTGCAACAAAAACGTCCGGGAAGGGCTGCACGTGTGCTGTTTCACCAAGACAACGCACCCGCACATCGAGCTAACGTTACGCAACAGTTTCTTCGTGATAACAACTTTGAAGCGATTCCTCATGCTCCCTACTCGCCTGACATAGCTGCAAGTGACTTTTGGCTTTTTCCAACAATGAAAGACACTCTCCGTGGCCGCACTTTCACCAGCCGTGCTGCTATTGCCTCAGCGATTTTCCAGTGGTCAAAACAGACTCCTAAAGAAGCCTTCGCCGCTGCCATAGAATCATGGCGTCAGCGTTGTGAAAAATGTGTACGTCTGCAGGGCGATTACGTCGAGAAGTAACGCCAGTTTCATCGATTTTGGGTGAGTAGTTGATTAGAAAAAAAATCGGAGGCCTTAGAACTTGAATGCACCTCGTAATATGGAATAATATAACTTAAGATCAATTCATTTTTCCGTGGGTACTTGAGAAGAGACCATAACATCAAAAGGAAACAGTTACCTGATATTCTGCAAACTTTTATATAATCACAAACTAATTTTTGGCTGATGGTCTCTAGCACATATGTAATAAGTAGCGGCTTACAGGGGCGTTAGTGATAGAGATACTGATTGTTTACAAACGAAATTGTTATATTTAAAATGTGAACTGTAAAGCTCTCGATTTCGATTTCGATTACATAAATAACTACTCCTGATTTAACTTCAAGTTTTTATCCGAGCAGAGTGCTGCTATTTCAGAGCTTTTGACCACTTTCCTCTAGTTGTCTTTTCGATTTTGTCTAGAGATGGGAATTTACAAACTTCTTTAGAAATGTATTTCTGTGTACAAGCTCCTCACAGCGCCCTGCAGCCCCAAGGGATGTCTACTGCCCAACCACGATGTTTTTACATTTGGACATTATCGGAAACACGCGGTGACGTTACAGTAAACAAGACAGTGGTGGCTAAGGAAAATGCATCACGCTGTCAGTGCTTACATGTCAGTTGTGCATACACTGATTAGACAGAACATTATGACCACTTACCTAGTAGCCTGTATGACCACCTTTGGCACGGACAGCAGCGGGGACGTGTCGTGGCAAGGAAGCTGGTAGGTGGCTGGAGGAAGGTAGGAAGTTGGCACCGCATCTGCACACATCAGTCACCTAATTCACGTAAATCCCGAGGATAGAGGCGATGAGTTCTGACGCCAGGATCACTCATACCCCAGACGTGTTCAACCAGGTTGGCGAGTTGCGAGTTGGGAGGCCAGCACATCAGGTGGAACTCACCACTGTGTTCCTCGAACCACTCCATCATACTTGTCGCCGTGCGAAATGGCGCATTATCTTGCTGAAAAAATGAGACTGCTTTCGGGAAATATAACCGTCATAAAGGGGTGTACGTGGTTTGCAACCAGTGTTCTATACTCCTTGGTTGTTATGGTGCCTTGCACGAGCTCCACTGAACCCATGTATGCCTACGTGAATGTTCCCCAGAGCATAATGGAGCCGCCGTCACCTTGTCTCCGTTCGCAGTACAAGTGTCACGGAGCTGTTCCCCTGGAAGACGACCGATTCGCACTATTGTAACCTTCCGTAGTAAATAACAAAAATTTGTAAATAATGATGTGTAACCTTCCCGAACAGAAAATAAACATAAAAATAATTAAATTTGGATAATTAAATTCTGACGTATAAAAACTGATAAATCTTAAGTCATGAAAAACTGATAAATTTCGACGTAAGCAGCGCTACACCATGGCCCTGTGAAATCAATCTGAACCCGTCCGTGGGAAATAAACTGAAAAATTCTTACCTCGTGATGGAGTCGCCGGATAACGCTATCTATATATCTGCTCGTAAATAGCTCAGCTTAGTGCAATGCTGGCCTATCTTCTAATACTGGATAACACTTGTCTGAGATCAGAATTACGAGAAAAACTGACTTAGTGACACAGCTGCAAGCTGGTCGTCTGATTACTAAAGAACACATGACTGACAAAATTCTGGAATATTTTAATTTAGATGAATCATTGGATCGGGACTGGCAATGACTTAAGGGGAAATTATACTTTTATAGTTGACTGGTAAAAACAATCACATTCTGAATATTTTTTACGTTATTGATAAAGATGTACAATCCACTACACGGGAAAATTGAATATATTACAAATCTGGGTTAACTGGTGCTGACAAATCACAAAAGAAAAGATTGAAAGGAATTCATATTAACATCTCAGACAGGTGACTTAGCTACGCGCATGCCAATAAATATAATAAAATTTACCTTACAGTAGATGGTTGACTTAATTACACTGTGGATTTTTCATTATATTAACAATTATTCATTTGTCCATCATCATCTCATTCCATGGTATCATTTGCTCTGCGACTGATCACAATTACTATCCACTTTCATATAATAAAATTTTACAATTTGTTCTGTACTATGACTTTAACAACTACTAACTACGCTGTACCAGCGCAGTTGTAGACTACAACTACACTGTAGCAGCGAGTGACTGCAAATGTGGCAGAGGCTGCTCTGACCTGCGACTTTATTGCAGCTCTCTTTTAACAGGGGCAAAGATATTTTATGTCTCAGGCAGCACCTCAGAATTGTCGTTCTAGCAAGTGAGCAATACATCGAGATTACAGTTGCTGCAGCAGGGTGGTGAACCCCGCACACTATTCCATCGGCATGATGAAGAATATTTCGGGATTCATAAGGCCATGTAACGCTCTGCCACTGAAACAACGTCCAGTGCCGATGGTTACGTGCCCACTTCAGTGATAGTTGCCGATGTCGTGGTTTTAACATTGGTACATGTATGGGTCGTCCGCTGCGGAGGCCCATCGTTAGTAGTGTTGGGTTGGGTTGTTTGGGGGAAGAGACCAGACATCGTGGTCATCGGATTAGTGGAGGACCGGGAAGGAAGTAGGTCGTGCCCTTTCAAAGGAACCATCTCGGCATTTGCCGGGAGCGATTTACGGAAATCTCGGAAAACCTAAATCAGGATGACCGGACGTGGGGTTGAACCGTCGTCCTCCCGAGTGCGAATCCTGCGGGGTAACCAATGCGCCACCTCGCTCGGTGTTAGGAGTGTTCGGTGCACTGTGTGTTCAGACACACTTGTACACTGCCCAGCTTTAAAGTCTGATGTTAGTTCCTCGACAGTTCGCCGCCTGTCCTGTTTAACCATCCTGCCCACCCTACGACCCTAACGTCTGTAATGTGGTGTGACTCCACCCCACGACGTCTGGACGAGGTTTCACTTTGATTTCGCCACGTGGTGAAGACACTCACCACTGCACTCCTCGAACAACCGGCAAGTCTTACAGTTTCCGAAATGCTCGTACCGAGCCTCGGCGCCATTACGATCTGCCCTCGGTCAAAGATAGATGGCGCGCCTTCCCGATTCTACACACGGACAGCACGCACACTGATACTGCATATACCGTGCGTGTGTCTGACTATCAATCAGTCCCACACCAGGTGACGCTGCTGTCGCCTAGACGGGTTTTTATCAATAGTATGTTTGTGGTTATTATGTTATGGGTGACCAGTGTACAGTGTCAACTCCGATTACTAGCAGACTCACTATAAGCGGACCGAAATCGTCTTCACTCCCAGGTGGTCGACCACAAGCGATCGTCGCGTCATTCTCTGCCCTGCGGCGTCACGCTGCCTTATGGGTGTGGTCAGCAAACTGCTCTCCTGGCCGTTTTGCAGACTTTCCAGATCGTGGATCCGTCATCACTCGGTCAAGTAGCTGCTGATTAGGCATCACAAGGCTGTGCTCATCCCATGCTAGTCCTCCCACCTAGAAAAAATATTTGACACTACCGGGAATCCTCCTGGCAGCCATTTACGATAACCACTCAGATACGGAGGCAGCCTGTCCCTGTTTAGAATACCACATTTTTCAATCTACATTCATCTCTTTCAGAACACTTCTTATTTCTTGGAGCCATTTGCACCAGGACGATTTTTTGCGGTTGACATGTTCGAAAATTCTCTTAAAATCCTCTTTTCACTCAATCGAAAAAGATGGGGTTTGAACGTGACTCTACGTTCGCTCATTTTTACATTTAGTTTTCTTGCACAGATGTTCATTATATCTGTTCTTGTATTCATCGTTGTATTTTATTGGTACCAATATTTCTGTTAGAATTTTCATCCCTTTCTTTTCGATGTTTTGTATTACTATACTGATAGTCAAATACAGTCATTCGGCCGCGTACTGTGATATTATCACCGTAAAATAGTGCTGTAACTTTGCTTGAGAGCTTGGTGTACACATCTTAAGTTAATTGAAAGGCCATTTTCATCTTTACTATCCTCCTCATCGTGACCGTTCTTCTGAGTTATCTCACAATGATAGTCATATTTATTGACTCATTTAAATTTTCCGTAATCTGTGCTGATTGTCTTGAATTTACTTCTGTAATCCAACATTTGTATAACTGAAACGTTACTTAGCAGTACCCAATTTAGTTTTCCCCTGTTAAATTATGTTTCATTTACACGGATGTTAGATAAGAAAAAACAAACTCAGCTTCCTTATTTACCTTTTGTGACAAACAGTTTTCCTTATGATATTAAATATGGTAATATTTTTCCATGTAAACGTCCTGTACCGCTATCTCTTATAACTTTGTATGTCGCACGTCATTATATCTGTGGTCGCAACGACCTAAGAAACTGAAAAGCAAGTTCTGATTAGATGTAGAGAAGTAATCGAACACCAGAATAGTTTTTGTTTTTTGTATTATTAATATAAAATTGTAGTTGCAGTATGCTGGTATGTACATACAGCACGTGACAAAAGCTATGGGATTCCGCCTAGTATCGTGTCGGAACCCCTTTTGCCCAGCCTGATGCAGGAACTCGACGTGGCTTGGTCGCAAGTCGTCGGAAGTCCCCTGCAGAAGTATTGAGATATGCTGCCTCTATGGCCGTCCATAATTGCGAAAGTGTTAGCAAGAAAATGGCTCTAAACACTATGAGACTTAACATCTGAGGTCATCAGTCCCCTAAGAACTACTTAAAACTAACTAACCTATGGACATCACACACATCCATGGCCGAGGCAGGATGCGAACCTGCGACCGTAGCAGCAGCGCGGTTCCGGCTTAGAGCGAAAGTGTTAACATTGCAGGGTTTTGTACACGAACTGACCTCTTGATTGTTCCATAAATGTTCGATGGGATTCATGTAGAGCGATCTCGGGTGGCCAAACATTTCGCTCTAACTGTCCGCAATGTTCTTCAAACCAGTCACGGACAATTATGGTCCACTAATATGGTGCATTGTCATTCATGAAAATTCCATCGTTGTTTGGGAATGGCTGCAAACGGTCTCCAATTATCCGAACATCCTGGCGATCAGTCCATTATGTAGCCTCCACCAGCGTGCCTTGTTGACAACATGGGTACATGGGTTCTAGGTGTCTGCACGACACTCGAACCCAAACAACAGCTATTAACCACAGAAATCGGGACTCGTCTGACCAGGCCACGATTTTCCAGTCGTCTACGGTCCAACAGATATGGTCAGGAAGCCGGGAGAGGCTTTCAGTCGATATTTCTTCTGTTATTTCTCGCAGTGTTACTTGTCTGTTATCATTAACAAATCTACGCAGGCGCCGCTGCTTTCGGTCGTTAAGTGTGGTTATCTGTGGTGAGATGTAACGCCTGAAATTTAGTATTCTCGGCACGATCATGACACTGTGGACCTCGGTATACTGAATCCCGTAACGATTTCCGAAATGAAATGTCCCAAGCGTCTATCTACACGTCACAGGTCGCAATCATGTTGGAAACATTTTCATATGAGAACATATGACAGCTCCACCAGTACATAGTCCTTTTATATCCCGTGCACGCGATACTCCTGCCATCTGTATGAAAGCATATTGCTAACCCATAACTTTCGCCGCCTGAGTGTTCATCGGACCAGTGTGAAACAAATACCGTATTACGCAGGAGTGAGTGGGTAAGTCAAAGAAATTATCAATTACTTAACACATTTTTTCGTCTCAAATGTATCCTGCCTCAATATATGGCTCCGTCCGCCTATAATTTCGCTGGTCTTGCCATGCCAATTTACACTCAGCACAACTGTGCTTCTTTGGCATGTGATGTAGCGTACAACCTCTTTTATGGTATACCTTCACCGCGGACATAAATGACGTAGATATAGTCAACCGTCAATATAAATGTTTGGGACAGAGGTTCTTTTTTCTTGTTAACCTAAACGTGCAGCTTGCAGTGTGGGTTGAGACGGAGTGTCGTCTCCGGAGCGGCCGGGGGTCGCAGCGCAGTCTCTGCGTGCCGGCGCTGGCGCCGTGTGCGCCGGGTCACGGCCACCGGGGCTGCGCATTCCGGAGCAGACGGCGAAAAAAGTGGCCACCGGTCTGCGAGGCGACCAAACGGCCATTCCGCCTCGCCCGGACGTCAGCTTTATGAATGCGCGCCGCCCGCACGCCCGCACGCACACGCCGTAATCTTGGCGCAGCCGACGGCCGCGGACCGCCAATGGCGTTTCGTTACTCCACGACTCCATCCCCTCTCACTTGTGGAGTGCTTTCGTGCTTTTTATTTCAAGCAACAACTTGCATTGCTGATTCTTTGCCTCATTTCGTCCGTAATGCTAAACTCGACTTTTCGCTACTTTCTGTATTTGTTTACTTTGTTTTATGTTGGTACCGAGGTCTAATCCCCTACATACACTCGTGCTCATAAATTAAGGATAATTGCAGGATTTGGTGCCACACAACCTGGCACTACACACAACTGGCGCTAATAGCATACGCACATATGGAACACACACGACAGTACTGCTGATAAGTTGAGAAACGGTCCCGGAACACATGTGTTGCAAAACGCCACTGTTTCCTGCGCATGTACCCCGACATCAGTATATGATCACCATGCACACGTACACAGGCTGCACAACGGGTTGGCATACTCTGGATCAGGTGGTCGAGCAGCTGCTGGGGTATAACCTCCCATTCTTGCACCAGTGCCTGTCGGAACGCCTGAAGTGTCCTAGGGCTTTGAAGACGTGCAGTGACACGCTGAACTAGAGCATCTCAGACGTGCTTGATGGGGTTTAGGTCAGGAGAACAGGCAGGCCACTCCATTCGCCTGATATCTTCTGTTTCAAGGTACTTCTCCACGATGGCAGCTCGGTGGGGCCGTGCGTTATCACCCATCAGGAGGAAGGTGGGACCCACTGCACCCCTGATAAAGCGGACATACTGGCGCAAAATGACGTCCCGATACGCCTGACCTGTTACAGTTCCTCTGTCAAATAAATGCAGGGGTGTACGTGCACCAATCATAATCCCACTCCACACCATCAATCCACGATCTCCATACATGTCCCTTTCAAGGACATTAAGGGGTTGGTATCTGGTTCCTGGTTCACGCCAGATGTCGGTGATTGCTCGTTCTTTCACTATAGTTGCAAACAAGAAATTACGGACTGCTACATATTCTCTCCACTTCATAAGTTTCTTAGTTTGCACATCCGCTAAGTAGCTCTCTCTCAAGTGGTTGTAATTCTTCTCTCCCATTTAATACAATAGTCATTTTTCTTTGTCCGAAAGAGAAGCAAGTACTCCTTTCTTCGTACAGCCTCTTATTTTATTTGCCATTTCTCTTTTACAATCACACATTGCTTTCTCTCCTCTGTTCATTATTTGTGTTCTACTACCTCACAATGCTCGTTTATTCCTTCTTCCTCTACCCCTTTAGCTCATGTTCGTTTCTAACACGACCGACAGTCTACATTTACCTACATGTAAATTATCTCTGTTACTTTTCTCTTCGTAATGAAATTTAACTACAAATTATTTTCTAATTTGGCTTTTACTATAATTGTCTTGGCTGCTCCACTTTTCTTAATGTTAGAGTTGAAGTAAAATAAATAAAAAACACTTCCTAAAAAGACTACACTAGGAAACATGTTTCAATACGGAGCTACATACAATACTGATAAAATACGTGCGTAGTTACACGGCCCTAAAACTTTCATGAAAAATGCATAAAATGACTTTAAATGGCAATGCCACAACCGAGAAAGTGGCACAACAACGTAACCAAAACAAAAATAACTGCCAGTTTCAAAGGAGTAAAGTTGTTTAATCTTAACAACATTTCACAGTTGTGAAAAGGTCCGGCTAATTGCTAGCTGGGTCCTTACATTGAGAACAACCTCTGTTTATACTTCTTGTTTAATTTTCGCCCCTCTAATAGAGAGGAAGTGGGCAGGACAATGTAAATACCAGAAGCAACTGTGGTTGGATTTGGCTTTATCAATGAGGGAAAGCCGGAGCTAACTGTGTAGGAAGGACATATCCATCACGAAGGATTGGTTCCCTGCCCACTCTAAAACTCTGTGAATAGACGGCAAGCCATTCTGGCTGTGGTCACAATACGAGAAGTCGCTGCTGGACAGTAGAAGTCTAGTTACGTGTAGTATGTCGAAGGTCTGAGGCAACGTGGAGAACGAAGATTTCTGCAGGTGGCTGGCTGGCTGCCGATGCAGAGCCCAGACGCCAAACTTCAGTTACGCCCATTCTCATTGTATCATAAGTCCTTCTCGGACTGTACAACGTAGAAGCCACTAGAGAAAAGGAGCCGCGGGCATAATGCTTCTTCATAGACGTGCAAACAGTCATGGCTAAAGCATTGGAAGAGGGAACTGCCTTTGAATTTCCGATGTGAGTTCAACACCTCGAAACTGTCTACGGACGCACATTCCCCACGAAATTGGCTCCAGAACAATTTGTTGCACAAATATTCTCTCCCGGACGCCTTCTCTCACTGTCCCGTTGTACTTGGAAATTTCCATTCAGTTTCGTTACGAGGGGATGACGAAATTTCGTCCTCCCTCTTTGTCCCATTGGGTAGTCTCCAAAATTTCACGTAGAGAAAATATGAACTGTAAACAGTCAGTTGTAAGATTGGCGGATCGGTTGTTGCTAGAACGTGATTGGCTAGAAAACTAGCTTACATGTTTTCTCATGCAGAGTCTAAGTGGAGCTCAGAAAGATGGCAGGAGATGTATTTGGATGTTAGACTCAGAAGTAGGAATATGCTAGTACTGAGTGCCGAAAGAAGCAGACGTAATACTCTGATGGTAGCAACCTTCAACAATTGCGGCTGGACTCGGAGGAAATCGGTTCCTGCTGGGTGACAGTGCTGACTTCAGAGGTGGCACTGACTTCTTGGTCAATTGCATCACACGCGCGTATGTAATAGTAATACTAATTATTATTACAATTATAATTATAGTACTAATAATTATTATTATTTCAAGAAAACTAATAGTAGTAATAAACAAAATAATAAGACCAATAATAAGTACATAATGTTCAACTAACGGAGCGAAAGCAGACTGCCGATAGAACCTTGCTACAAACTCCGAAAAGTTCTTTTACGGGTCAGGAAAATGTCCTACCTTGTAACACTATCACTCGTAAACAATTTTAAGAAAATGGTCATTAATGAGGTCTCAACGCGGTACCCGTGTTCCGACGATCACACGCTCTACCATTTGACCCATGCGGGATGTACAGTGCTTCGTAGTTCTGGTGCTACTTTCTTTTACGCATGTTCTACTGGACGACAATATACAGCACGAACTCAGTCAGTGTTTTGGTTGATGTTCTATCGGCATACAAAGTTTCGTACCGATCTGAGTGTCTGACGTGTGGTGGTATGGGTATGAGAGCTGGCACACACTGTAAGTGAAGTGGATACAGCCCTCGTGCAAGAGGCTGCCTTATGCCTTCAGCATCTGCAGTTCTTTGCATGCTTATTTCAGACTCGTCCCCTACTCCGCGCAAAAGTCGCTCATCCGGCCTGCGAACTGCATAAGGTCTGCAGTAATCTCTTATCGCTGTTGCGAATATTCGTGTGACTGCCAATCGTTAACGCAATCAGCTGAATATTTTTCTCAAAAGTTAAGGACGACGTTAGGTGTACATGAAATGTTCCTGTCAATTAATTCGGTTGCCTACACAAGTGCGGAATACCACGCTGCCGTTATATTTAAAATCTGTTCTTTCTTAACAGCCTCTGTCACTGTTCATTTCAATGTTCTCCTCTGTTTTTATCGCTTCCACTTCTGTTACACTAAACATGTACTCAAATGTGTTAAGCTAATCTACAGCACTGTTAATGCCCTTTAGTGTCATTAGTGTTATTAGTGTCAACTATTATTTTCATTACTATTACTGTCAATTATTATTACCATTTATTTATTTATTTTTCTTTTGGTCATCCGTCTACTGACTGGTTTGATGCGGCCCGCTACGAATTCCTTTCATGTGCTAACCTCTTCATCTCAGAGTAGCACTTGCAACCTACGTCCTCAATTATTTGCTTGATGTATTCCAATCTCTGTCTTCCTCTACAGTTTTTGCCCTCTACAGCTCCCTCTAGTACCATGGAAGTCATTCCCTCATGTCTTAGCAGATGTCCTATCATCCTGTCCCTTCTCCTTATCAGTGTTTTCCACATATTCCTTTCCGATTCAGCGTAGAACCTCCTCGTTCCTTCCCTATCAGTCCACCTAATTTTCAACATTCGTCTATAGCACCACATCTCAAATGCTTCGATTCTCTTCTGTTCCGGTTTTCCCACAGTCCATGTTTCACTACCATACAATGCTGTACTCCAGACGTACATCCTCAGAAATTTCTTCCTCAAATTAAGGCCGGTATTTGATATTAGTAGACTTCTTTTGGTCAGAAAAGCCTTTTTTGCCATAGCGAGTCTGCTTTTGATGTCCTCCTTGCTCCGTCCGTCATTGGTTATTTTATTGCCTAGGTAGCAGAATTCCTTAACTTCATTGACTTCGTGACCATCAATCCTGATGTTAATTTTCTCGCTGTTCTCATTTCTACTACTTCTCATTACCTTCGTCTTTCTCCGATTTACTCTCAAACCATACTGTGTACTCATTAGACTGTTCATTCCGTTCAGCAGATCATTTAATTCTTCTTCACTTTCACTCAGGATAGCAATGTCATCAGCGAATCGTATCATTGATATCCTTTGACCTTGTATTTTAACTCCACTCCTGAACCTTTCTTTTATTTCCATCATTGCTTCCTCGATGTACAGATTGAAGAGTAGGGGCGAAAGGCTACAGCCTTGTCTTACACCCTTCTTAATACGAGCACTTCGTTCTTGACCGTCCACTCTTATTATTCCTTCTTGGTTGTTGTACATATTGTATATGACCCGTCTCTCCCTATAGCTTACCCCTACTTTTTTCAGAATCTCGAACAGCTTGCACCATTTTATATTGTCGAACGCTTTTTCCAGGTCGACAAATCCTATGAAAGTGTCTTGATTTTTCTTTAGCCTTGCTTCCATTACTAGCCGTAACGTCAGAATTGCCTCTCTCGTCCCTTTACTTTTCCTAAAGCCAAACTGATCGTCACCTAGCGCATTCTTAATTTTCTTTTCCATTCTTCTGTATATTATTCTTGTAAGCAGCTTCGATGCATGAACTGTTAAGCTGATTGTGCGATAATTCTCGCACTTGTCAGCTCTTGCCGTCTTCGGAATTGTGTGGATGATGCTTTTCCGAAAGTCAGATGGTATTTCGCCAGAGTCATATATTCTACACACCAACGTGGATAGTCGTTTTGTTGCCACTTCCCCCAATGATTTTAGAAATTCTGATGGAATGTTATCCATCCCTTCTGACTTATTTGACCGTAAGTCCTCCAAAGCTCTTTTAAATTCTGATTCTAATACTGGAACCCTATCTCTTCTAAATCGACTCCTGTTTCTTCTTCTATCACATCAGACAAATCTTCACCCTCATAGAGGCTTTCAATGTATTCTTTCCACCTATCTGCTCTCTCCTCTGCATTTAACAGTGGAATTCCCGTTGCACTCTTAATGTTACCACCGTTGCTTTTAATGTCACCAAAGGTTGTTTTGACTTTCCTGTATGCCGAGTCTGTCCTTCCGACAATCATATCTTTTTCGATGCCTTCACATTTTTCCTGCAGCCATTTCGTCTTAGCTTCCCTGCACTTCCTATTTATTTCATTCCTCAGCGACTTGTATTTCTGTATTCCTGATTTTCCCGGAACATGTTTGTTCTTCCTCCTTTCATCAATCAACTGAAGTATTTCTTCTGTTACCCATGGTTTCTTCGCAGCTACCTTCTTTGTACCTATGTTTTCCTTCCCAACTTGTGTGATGGCCCTTTTTAGAGGTGCCCATTCCTCTTCAACTGTACTGCCTACTGCGCTATTCCTTATTGCTGTATCTATAGTGTTAGAGAACTTCAAACGTGTCTCGTCATTCCTTAGTACTTCCGTATCCCACTTCTTTGCGTATTGATTCTTCCTGACTAATGTCTTGAACTTCAGCCTACTCTTCATCACTACTATATTGTGATCTGGGTCTATATCTGCTCCTGGGTACGCCTTACAAGTATCTGATTTCGGAATCTCTGTCTGACCATGATGTAATCTAATTGAAATCTTCCCGTATCTCCCGGCCTTTTCCTAGTATACCTCCTCCTCTTGTGATTCTTAAACAGGGTATTCGCTATTACTAGCTGAAACTTGTTACAGAACTCAATTAGTCTTTCTCCTCTTTCATTCCTTGTCCCAAGCCCATATTCTCCTGTAACCTTTTCTTCTACTCCTTCCCCTACAACTGCATTCCAGTCGCCCATGACTATTAGATTTTCATCCCCCTTTACATACTGCATTACCCTTTCAATATCCTCATACACTTTCTCTATCTGTTCATCTTCAGCTTGCGACGTCGGCATGTATACCTGAACTATCGTTGTCGGTGTTGGTCTGCTGTCGATTCTGATTAGAACAACCCAGTCACTGAACTGTTCACAGTAACACACCCTCTGCCCTACCTTCCTATTCATAACGAATCCGACACCTGTTATACCATTTTCTGCTGCTGTTGATATTACCCGATACTCATCTGACCAGAAATCCTTGTCTTCCTTCCACTTCACTTCACTGACCCCTACTATATCTAGATTGAGCCTTTGCATTTCCCTTTTCAGATTTTCTAGTTTCCCTACCACGTTCCAAGCTTCTGACATTCCACGCCCCGACTCGTTATCCTTTCGTTGATTATTCAATCTTTTTCTCATGGTAACCTCCCCCTTGGCAGTCCCCTCCCGGAGATCCGAATGGGGGATTATTCCGGAATCTTTTGCCAATGGAGAGATCATCATGACACTTCTTCAATTACAGGCCACATGTCCTGTGGATACACGTTACGTGTCTTTAATGCAGTGGTTTCCATTGCATCCTCATGTCGTTGATCATTGCTGATTCTTCCTCCTTTAGGGGCTATTTCCCACCCCTAGGACAAGAAAGTGCCCTGAACCTCTATCCGCTCCTCCGCCCTCTTTGACAAGGCCGTTGGCAGAATGAGGCTGACTTCTTATGCCGCCAATGCTGATTATTTATCAAAATTTAGGCAGTGGCGAGGATCGAACCCGGGACCGCAGACGTTTTGATTATGAATCAAAGACGCTAGCCCTAGACCACGGGTATCATTAACATTTATAGTGTCTATTATTATTATTATTATTGCTGCATCTTCATCTACATGACTACTCTGCAATTCGAAGTTAAGTGCCAGCAGAAGGTTCGTCGAACTATTATCACACTATTTGTCTACCGTCTCACACTCTTAAACCGTCCCTTGCGATTTCTGATTTCTCTTATTTTATTGCAGTAATGATTTCTCCCTATATAGATGGTGTCAAGAAAATATTTTCTCATTCGAAGGAGAAAGCTGCAGTTTGAAACTTCGTGGAAAGATATCTCCGCAACGTAAAAACGCCTTTGTTTTAATGATTGCCACCCCATAGCGCGTATTATATACGTGACATTGTCACCCGTACTTCGCAAAAATACAAAACCTGTTGTTGTACTTGCAACATTGCAGCACAGTCAGCAATCGTGATAATCTAATATATAAGAAACTATCAGCCTCGATTGCGGTAATGAAACCATCCTTTACCTAGGTTTCAGCCCAAATAATTGAGCTTTCTTCAGAAGATATACCTGAATCTATAATTTGTCTAAGAGGGCATGATCTAGAAATAAAACTAAAACAGCCTGAATAGGCGTAGTCACATTTTAAAAAATGCGGTGCATAGACTACGCCTATTTAGGCTGTTTTAGTTCTGTTTCTAGACCATGCCCTCTTAGACAAATTATAGATTCAGGTATATCTTCTGAAGAAGGCTCAATTCTTTGGGATGAAACCTAGGTAAAGGTTGGTTTATTATCGCAGTCGAGGCTGATAGTTTCTTATATATCCCAACCTGTAGGCCTTTCTCGATAGTTTTCGATGTCCTCCGTCAATCCTGTCGTACGGATTCCGTACTGAACACCAGTGGAGAGCAGAAGAGGGACAGGAGTAGTGTGGGCAGTCTCTCTACTAGACGCGCTGCGTCTTCTAAGTATTCTGCTCAATAAAACGCAGGCCTCGGTTTCCCTTCCCCACAACATTATCTATGTAATCCTTCCAATATAAGTTGTTCATATTCCTAAGGAGACAGTAGTAGTAGGACAGAACGAAGGCGACTGTTGCTATTTCCCATTCTTTTGGCTACAAAACCGTATCTTTTAACATAATCCCCTCTCAATTCAACGGCCTTACGCCACCTTACTTAAAGGGCTTGTATGCCCGCATGGTGCCACGGGTACTGGTCAACGTCAGCATCAATAACGTCCATATCATCCATGCACTACTTCCCCCAGAGTGCATCCTTCATTGGACCAAGCAGATGGATGAGGAAGAAAATTCCAGTTTTATGAACTTCTCTCGGGCGCACAGACTTGTGCATGGCCTTGCGTTGTCATGGA
Source organism: Schistocerca serialis cubense (assembly GCF_023864345.2). Taxonomy (NCBI): domain Eukaryota; kingdom Metazoa; phylum Arthropoda; class Insecta; order Orthoptera; family Acrididae; genus Schistocerca; species Schistocerca serialis. Next base: position 142,342,127 of record NC_064638.1, on the reverse strand, counting down.
GAAAGAGAATTTCGTTTGCGTTTTGTGAGCGCGGTCGGCTTGCACGCGGGAGATCGGACAGGTTTGTGCGACCTTATTGCGATAGCGACATACGCCTTGCCAACGACTCATCGTGCTTTTGTTCACTGGCAGCTCTCCGTAGACATCCTGCAAGCGCCTGTGTATATGTGTAGTGCTCTGGTTTTCTGCCAAAAGAAATTCAGTGACATCTCTCTGCTTGGAACGCATCTCCGTTGCAGACGCCATTTTAGAGGCTCCATATAGCGCCGTCACTTATCGAAACTTCATGAAACTATAGGGGCTGAAGTGAGAATATTTCACGGTATCGCACGACAAATTCTGCAATTTTTCAATCGAAATCGGTCGAGAGATGTGTGTGTTTCATTACGTCTTATTGGGCACCCCTCAAAAAAAAAAAAAAAAAAAAAAAAAAAAAAAAAACTGTTGGTAAGTGTCCCTTTTCGCTGCTTTTTCAGCTCCGCTATTTTCCACCATTTGTTTGGATGGAATTGTGTTACGATTGAGCCAGAGAACATAATGGCAGGAAAATAAACACAATCACCAAACCTGAAATACATAACACTTGCAGTCCACTCCACTCTGGACGCATCTCTATGGGCCACTTTTCTGCACTTTCTTCTTGTTCGGCAGCTGATTTCCTCCCTCTGAAACTTCGGTCTAACATATTATCAAGATAATGAAAGAATTCTAGTGCTTGTGCAATATTTGCGCTGTCTTTTTGAAGAATGTCTAGGACTCTACAAACCACTCATAGCTGTGGGAAAATATGAGTGGCATCTTTATAAATTATAACATTATCCAAGGTTTTGCTAATGTTCGCAGTGACTTCTTCAGAATGCTCTGTAAAAATTTTTACATATTTAGACTAATTATCAACAAAGTTGAGTAGGTAATCATGCCGGGATTCCATCTAGTAGAATTTGGAAGCTGCAGCTACGACCATTGTTTTTCTTTAAGCAAACATTGTTTTTCTTTAAGCAAACATGTGGTTGATGGTGGTTCCGAAAGTACCTATGAACTTCACCGATATACTTTATTATACACGTATGTGTTACTTCCTCTAGTAGATTAACATAATGAGCCAAACTACCATATTAAAAAGTCAGCTGGTATTCTTTTAAAAGCTGTCGCATTTTTCGCATTTAACTTCCATTAGCAGTGCAAACAGGAATTGCTTTTTTCTCACAATTATTGTCACACATTTTAACGGGTCCACTGCTTATATTAGACCACCTATCTTGTACTAGTGCCATTACGCTCTTTCAACTAGAGTTTTATATTTGAATCAATCTCATATGCAGCTTCATCCAGCAACATCCCACTTAATTTGAAGCGATCAGGACCACAGTAATCAAGTCACAGCGCTTGAATCATGTCTGTGTATTCTCGACTTAAAGCTGCAGTGAAGACTAGTTATTAGCATAAACGAACTTTTCTATCAATAGCTCCAGATGTACTTTTTGTTGATCTCTAGTTTTAATTAAAAAGTTCGTGAAGCCAGTCTGTTTGCACTTCAGTGGTGTTGAAGTTGAATGTTGACGGTCGTGACCTACTACCAGTCTTATATCTCTCAATCCAGAGAAGTTGAAAAGTACTTTCTCTTATTGCACTTTTTCAGATGAAATTTTACTCTCTTCATTTTGCCGCTGGCCTCAACACTGCAATGCTCGCAAAAAGCTTTTATTTTGTCTTGATCACACGTAACTTCCGACCATCCTGCTGCTTCTTTTCTTCCAGCCCCATGTGACATGATGTTGAAAATTTATCTGTGATAGAATAATTTCACTGAACCTTAATTCGATTATAAAGGTTATTTCTGATACAACTGACTGACATGTCACTGCTTGCAACTATAAGGTTAGTACTACATTGCAAACAATTTTTAACTTTCTTTGACCTATTCAATACGTGGAAAAATAAGAATCCACATAACTTATTACCAATTTTTGTATTTTTAATTTATCAGTTTTTTCCACTAACAAAGTAGTAATGAGATTGGGTAAGAATTTTGTGTGGTGTCTCCGGCAGACACCACACTTGCTAGGTGGTAGCCTTTAAATCGGCCGCGGTCCATTAGTATACGTCGGACCAGCGTGTCGCCACTGTCAGTGATTGCAGACCGAGCGCCGCCACACGGCAGGTCTACAGAGACTTACTAGCACTCGCCCAGTTGTACAGCCGACGTTCATAGCAATGGTTCACTGACAATTACGCTCTCATTTGCCGAGACGATAGTTAGCATAGCCTTCAGCTACGTCATTTGCTACGACCTAGCAAGGCGCCATAGCATTTGATAATTAATATTGTGAAGCTTGTACAGTAACGAGAGATGTACACCAATTGTGGATTAAAGTTAAGTATTCCAACAGCTACGTACTTTATTTGCTAGACTCAAATCCTTTAACTGTTCCAGACCTCACGCCAATCTGCATGAGCTTAAAAGCGTGCATTTCGGCCTCCTCTAGCAACACGGTGTTGGCTCCTCTGCCAACACTACATTTTGAATAAATTAATCATAACAATTTGAAAAGACTATTTAATTGTCAGTAAGAAAAATTCCCTAAAAACAAAAAACTAAAGAAAATGATTCAACGCACTGGGTTGATTTTTCTTAGCAAATCCCAGGTTTTTCTCAGACCTGTGGCAAACCGCCTAAGAACCAAATCCAGGCTGGCCATCACACGGATCCTAGTCGTTAATCCGCCGATGACAGACACAGTGGTTACGGTTACTACAAGCCACACCACAAGTTGGGAAATGGGGACAAATTTCTAGTAGTTTACTGTCGGGTTGAGATTTTAACAAATGTTTTATTCGTATCTTACAGAAACTAGCAGTACGGCAATAAAAATCCTTTTAAACACGCCGCTAACGGCAATCAAGTAATTTATAGCAATACAACAATTTAAATTTTTGTTTTAAAGAAACACAGAAGCTAGCAGTACGGCAATAAACAACCTTTTAAAACACGCCGCTAACGGCAATCAAGTAATTTATAGCAACACAACAGTTTAATTTTTTTTCAAAGAAACACAGAAGTTAGCAGTGCAGCAATAAACTACCTTTTAAAACACGCTGCTAACGCTAATCAAAGTAATTTATAGCAATACGACAATTTAAAAAAAAATTCAAAGAACATTGGTAAACAGGCTGCTAAAGTAAATACAGAGCTTTTTTAATAAGGTACGGTGAGGTAGTGAAGCTACCAACACAGCCATTAAAAAGATGAAACAGGTCTCAGCAAACACACGATTAATGGCAATAAAAGAAATTTACAAACTTGGAGGAATTTTAAAAATTTTTGAACAAGTGTCCTGGAATATCATTAGGACATAACAGATATGACGGACCCGTGTAAGCCACAAATCACCCACTCAGGGATGCTCAGGCTAGATAGAATACTGACCAATTTAAAAACGCCCGTAAACACAATTGCCACTCTCAGGCTGGTCACTGCACCGACTTTTAGCCAGCGAAAACTTGTTACAAGATGGCTTAACTTGCTGACAGAATTAGAGCTAACCTCGTGCAAGGAAACATTACACCACAGAGTCCTGAATGAGCAACAACATGATCAACCAACAAGAAGCATGAATTTACTCATACTTACACGCGACAACACGCTCTGTCACCGGAGTTCACGTCTTCTCTGCAACGTTGACGGGTAGTGACCGCTCCTTCATGTTAAGTGTCTCCTTTTAAACTCCAGTGTTGAAACGGAGGATTTAAAGAAGCTTGTTAACGTCCCACCAAGGCGAAATGAACAGCAACTACTCGTGGGGCGATTCTGTATACAACCAACACGCGGGGAGCTCTTCCGTCGACTCGACCCGCTCGTTACACACAACCGACATACATCACGTGGCGACTCGGTTCAACCGACCACGCCTGCTTCGCGCTCGAGAGCCACCCTCCCTCCCGTGTCCACCACACTCTCTCCGCGCGACGCCGCTACTTCCGCACCACCGCACGAGGTTACAACCGGTCAAAGATCTCACTTCCTCCATAGCAGTTTCCCGGAAGCAAAAACTCAGATATCGATAGCAGAGGGAAAAGACAACCAAGCAGCCACTTAATGACAGACAACATATCAAACAATTATGTCAGGGGAAGAAAAGGAAAACCAATGCAATCTAAACAGAGGGTGTAGCACGAGTCGACACACGGCTCAGCCGGATTAGATCCGGGGTCAGTGCACCCACCCGAATCCCGGAAGCTATCTGGGCGGGTCTGTCTAGCATCGGAAACCTCAGAGACTCACTATCCTTCTTTACCGAGAGTGGAAGGAAAATAAAAAAAAAAAAATTAGGAGAGGACCAGCATGGTTTTAGAAGACGCAGTTTTACCACTGTGGTTAATAACACAGGGCAGAAAAATGCATTACATTCATAGGTTTACAAAACGCTTTTGATAATCTGTAACTGAATTAAATGTCTTCCGTTCTTATGCAGGTAATGTCAAATAATGGAATAGAAAGGTGACTCATTCTCCATACGTAAAGCAGAACTGACTTTTTTAGCACACACGGAATGGTGGGGGAATGTTGTACCTTGGAATATTCTCCACTTTTCAGGCTTTTGCCTGTAGCTAGACCTCTAATAGAAGTTTAACGTATTTTATTATTCCATATTAAAGTGTTATTATTCATTTTACACTACTGCCCATAAAAATTGCTACACCAAGAAGATGACGTGCTACAGACGCGACATTTAACCGACAGGAAGAAGATGCTGTGACATGTAAATGATTAGCTTTACAGAGCAATCACACAAGGTTTGGCATCGGTGACGACACCTACAACGTGCTGACATGAGGAAATTTTCCAACCGATTTCTCATACACAAACAGCAGTTGACCGGCTTTGCCTGGTGAAACGTTGTTGTGATGCCTCGCGTATGGAAGAGAAATGCGTACTATCACGTTTCCGACTTTGATAAAGGTCGGATTGTAGCCTATCGCTATTGCGGTTTATCGTATCGCGACATTGCTGCTCGCGATGGTCGAGATCCAATGACTGTTAGCATTATAAGGAATCGGTGGTTTCAGGAGGGTAATACGGAACGCCGTGTTGTATCCCAATGGCCTCGTATCACTAGCAGTCGAGATGACAGGCATCTTATCAGCATGGCTGTAACGGATCGTGCAGCCACGTCTCGATCCCTGAGTCAACAGATGGGGACGTTTGCAAGACAGTAACCATCTGCACGAACAGTTCGATGACGTTTGCAGCAGCATGGACTATCAGCTCGGAGACCATTACTGCGGTTGCCCTTGACGCTGCATCACATACAGGAGTGCCTGCGATCGTGTACTCAACGACGAACCTGGGTGCACGAATGGCAAAACGTCATTTTTTCGGATGAATCCAGGTTCTGTTTACAGCATCATGATGGTCGCATCCGTGTTTGGCGCCATACTGGTGTATCACCTGGCGTGATGGTATGGAGTGCCATTGATTACACGTCTCGGTCACCTCTTGTTCGCATTGACGGCACTTTGAACAGTGCACGTTACATTTCAGATGTGTTACGACCCGTGGCTCTATCCTTCATTCGATCCCTGCGAAACCCTACATATCAGCAGGATAATGCACGACCGCATGTTGCAGATCCTGTACGGGCCTTTCTGGATACAGAAAATGTTCGACTGCTGCCCTGGCCAGCGAATTCTCTAGATCTCTCACCAATTGAAAACGTCTCGTCAATGGTGGCCGAGCAACTGGCTCGTCACAATACACCAGTCACTACTCTTGATGAACTGTGGTATTGTGTTGAAGTTGCATGGGCAGCTGTACCTGTACACGCCATCCAAGCTCTGTTTGACTCAATGCCCAGGCGTATCAAGGCCGTTATTACGGCCAGAGGTGGTTGTTCTGGGTACTGATTCCTCAGGATCTATGCACCCAAATTGCGTGAAAATGTAATCACATGGCACTTATTGTGTAATATATTTGTCCAATGAATACCCGTTTATGATCTGCATTACTTCTTGGTGTAGCAATTTTAATGGTCAGTAGTGTATGTGTGCTGCAGCCTTCTTCTGAAATTACAAAAAATTTCTCTGGGGACGTAAGATATTTTCCAAATGTGGAAAACTGTTCCAAGGTACAACATCGTCATATACCTGTGAACAAATCTTCTATTCATATTTAAAAGTGTTGCAGCGTAAAAAATCTTGTCAGTACCTTATTTAATAGACTGTGTGTTACATCATTACTTTGCTACACAGCAATAATAAGTTAGTGAAATGAAATTACGAACAAGTATTAGCAAAAACCAATTAGAAGTTGAAAACGTTTTGAGATATAAGCTACTGGTAATCAGCACAAATTTCCATTTTCAAGACAGGGGAAAGTGTTAAGACATTAAAGAAACTCAGTTTATTTTCGAATATCACATGTTCCATGGTTGGAGACCTACCGTTTCAAGGTGCAGGATGGCGCACGACTGATGAAATATGGCTTACCCACTTACACCTTATGTAAGTAGTTTTAAACGTTAAAACCTCATCTGTAACGAAAAAAGTGCAAGAAGTGGTGGCAATTGCTTATGGCTGTCTCTAGTGCCGATTCCTTCATGTGATATCAAAACCAGCCACTATATTGAAACATCGAACAACGTTCATAGAGAGGCAAATAGACAGTCTTTTTTTCCTCGCTGTGTTTGCGAGTGGAATAGAAAAGTAAATGACTGGTAGTGGAACAGGTACCCTCCGCCACGCACCTTATGGGGACTTGCGTGGTATGTGTGTGCATGTAGATGTACAAACGTCGCGTGTTCCTACGTGCACTACACTGCAGGTACAATGCTCTCCCCTACAAGAAGGCCAAATCAGAAGCGACGTAGTCGAGGCTGCTCATTCGCACCATAAAACGGCCATAAACTAGAAGAAGAGTAAAGGAATGTCGTGCACGGCACATGGACTCGTTGGGTGGCTCAGTGTCAGACAAGTGAGCATTGAAGAAACGGACGAATATTTCTATCTCGGAAGCAGTGTAAATACAGGAGAAATACATAAGAAGTATAAGGCATAAACTATAACACCAATGCAAAGCAGCTATCTATAATAAGAAAGACGCGGCTGCTCACGTACATAAAATTAAAACTTGATAGGAGAAGAAGACCCATGGAACATTACGTTTGTGGCACATTTCTCTAGGGCAGACAGTGGGAAATACAGAAATGAAACGAATAGATGTGTTTGAAATATGATGTTCCAGGAAGCTATTGAAGAACCGACTAAAGGAATAAAGGTTCCTCGTAACGGTCAGCGAGAAGAGAAAATCCTGACGTAGAACATTAGGAATCAAAGGGGCGGAGTAGTTGAGCACGCAAGTCATTGTTGTCGTCTGTGGTTAAGGGATTGATGGAAGAAAAGAAATGCAAGGGCCTACCTAGATATGTGAACATGTACAGCGTGAAAATTATTGAACTATATGTAAATAAACGTAAATTAGTTACAAGCCACGACGTGCACACACTTTATTCAACATATAAACACCACTGCAGATACTAGGATTTAGGTTATGACATGTTTTATATGTCTACCATCATTGGCGATGATGTGGTGCAGACGAATAGCGAAATTTTGCATGATTCGCTGAAGTGTCGGAACATCGATGCTGTCGATGACCTTCTAAATGCCTGTCTTCAGCTCAAATGGCTCTGACCACTATGCGACTTAACTTCTGAGGTCATCAGTCACCTAGAACTTAGAACAAATTAAACGTAACTAACCTAATGACATCACACACATCCATTCCCGAGGCAGGATTCGAACCTGCGACCGTAGCGGTCGCTCGGGTCCAGATTGTAGCGCCTAGAACGGCACGGCCACTCCGGCCAGCTGTCTCCAGCTCAACAAAGGTTTTGTGGTTATTGCTGTACGCCTTGTCTGTAATATAGCCCCACAAAAAGGAGTCGCATGTGTTTAGATCCGGAGAATATGGCGGCCAGACGAGGCCCATACCAGCTGTCCTGTGGGTACCCCAGAGCCAGAATTCGGTCCCTAAAGTACTCCTATAGGACATCACATACTCTCCTGCTTCGATGGGGTCGAGCTCCGTCTCACATGAACCACATTTTGTCGAAATCACGGTCACTTTGATAGTGGGGATGAAATCATCTTCCAAAACGTTGACTTTCCGTTCGTTAGTTACCATCGTCCCATCAAGAAATACCGTCCGTGACTGGATATTGGACAGCACACAGTCACCCGTTAAGGGTGACGAGACTTCTCGATCGCGAAATGCGGATTCTCACTCCCCCAAATGTCTAAATTTTGCTTATTGACGAACCCATTCAAATGAACCTGGGCTTCGTAGCTAAACCAAACCGTACTAATTCTCATCATTCCATGCGGCCACCCGTGCAGTTTTAACGCCCTAACGGAAACTGTTCAGAAGTTATGACGATTTTATTTCATATACAATAGTTCAATATCATTCCATGTAGGCTTATTGATGAATAGTTCAATAGTTGTCACCCTGTATACAGGGTGTAAATTTTAAGTTGACAAACCAGAATAGCTCCAAAAATAAGCTTCACACGAAAAAACGTGTAGAATACAAAGATGATTCTTTTCGTAGGGGACATATGATGATGCTAAAATTAGCCCGCCGGGAAGCAGATTTAAAATTTCGAACGGGAACCCCCATTTTTATTGCAGAATCAGATTCTACATAAAAAACTACGTACATTTTGTCTTAAACATTTGTTTTGATTCTTGGTAGTTGGCGCTGTAATTCAAGAAAATCCATGTTCTCATTTTTGCGTGGGAAATGGGTACGAATAAATAAAAAATACTTATTTACTTCGTATATTTTGATTCGCTAAAACGAAAAACTCTCCCTCTCTCCCCATAGGGTCGGGTCTGAGAGAGAGGAATTAAGAGTTTTACAAATGTTGACCCAAATATTATTTTTTTCTGCAGATTCGGATAAGTTTTGTTTGTTTCGTGGTCATGAGGCAACACAACTTTTAATTATCAAGCAAATCATCTGACTAGCTAACTAAATAAGCAAACATCCTACTTCAGGTTACCTTCCAATCAGAAGGCTGTTGCACGCAGCGACTGTTATATTGACTTGTAAATAATTTATTTCAGCTATCAGTCGTCCTTTCGAAATTTTATTGGCAGATCTAGATTTCAGCTAGAAACTAGCCATTCTCAATGCACTATCATTTTTGATCAATGCATGTAATGCCTGTTGGTCTGGCTTCATCCACAGTTCATTGAATACTAATTCGATGAACTGTGGATGAAGCCCGACCAACAGGCATTACATGCATTGATAAAAAATGACAGTGCATTGAGAAGGGCTAGTTTCTAGCTGAAATCTGGATCCGCCAATAAAATTTCGAAAGGATGAGTGATAGCTGAAATCTATTATTTACAAGTAAACATCCTACTTACTAACTTAAGTATTTTTTATTTATTCGTAACCATTTTCCACGCAAAAATGAGAACATAGATTTTCTTGAATTACAGCCCAAACTACCAAGAATCAAAACAAATGTTTACGACAAAATGTACGTAGTTTTTCATATAGAATTTGATTATGCAATAAAAAATGGGGTTCCCATTTTAAAGTTACCTCCCGCCCCACCCCAAGGGGGCTGGGGTGGCGGGCTAATTTTAGCACCAACAGATGTCTCCTACGAAAATAATCATCTTTGCTTTCTACAAATTTTTTCGCGTGAAACTTGTTTTTCAAGTTATTCTGGTTTGTCAACTTAAAATTTACACCCTGTGTAAGGCAGACAGTTCATTACGTAAGAAGCAGCAGTTGTGCGGAAATGAAGAGGATGTGTGGCAAATTACGGGAACGGAGACGCGCAACAAAACAACGTTAGGATAGATGACGGTAACAACATTTCCTTTTTATCGATTGTAGATGGCACTTCCTTGGTTACCGCGGATTCAATTACATAGTGCGGACGGCTAGTAGGTAGAGTCTACGAGTCGCCGAGACACAGATTTGCTTCCAGCGACCCCGTTGCTGATGGAAAGAAAGAGAAACCGGGCGTAGCTAGGCGGTAACGAGCAGAGCTGGCCGTGGTGTAAGGTAACGTCTGCATTCGGCTGGTCGTTAAGTAACCGGCAGAGGCAGGGGGCGCGCGCGTGCTGCGGCGCCATGACTCACACGCCGCGCTGCTTCTGCGGCTGCTGCTGTCGCTGCTGCGTATGGAAATGAAGCGGCTGTTTGGCTGTCTGGCCGCCGCTTACGTAAAGCCTGAAGATGACATCAGCTCCCCGTGAATGAAACGACTCTATCTCTGCTGACAAGGTGGCACTTTGCCCAATACTCACTACATTCACATTCCCTTAAACTGAGACCCACTGTAGCTTTAGATCCCAATAGAGAATGGAGTCTATGCAGATTTACAATTTACGTGGGAAATCCACATCCAAAGGTTATACAACAAATTTTATTTTCGTTCTAGGTTGCACGTATTGCTAATGTTGTTGTTGTTGTCTTCAGTCCTGAGACTGGTTTGATGCAGCTCTCCATGCTACTCTGTCCCGTGCAAGTTTCTTCATCTCCCAGTACCTAGTGCAACCTACATCCTTCTGAACCTGCTTTGTGTATTCATCTCTTGGTCTCCCTCTACGATTTTTACCCTCCACGCTGCCCTTCAATACTAAATTTGTGATCCCTTGATGCCTCGGAACATGCCCCACCAAACGATCCATCCTTCTAGTCAAGTTGTGCCACAAACTTCTCTTCTCTCCAATCCTATTCAATACTTCCTCATTAGTTATGTGATCTACCCATCTAATATTCAGCATTCTTCTGTAGCACCACATTTCGAAAGCTTCTATTTTATTCTATTCTTGTCTAAACTACTATCGTCCATGTTTCACTTCCATACATGGCTACACTCCACACAAATACTTTCAGAAACGACTTCCTGACACTTAAATCTATACTCGATGTAGACAAATTTCTCTTCTTCAGAAACGCTTTCCTTGCCATTGTCAGTCTACACTTTATATCCTCTCTACTTCGACCATCATCAGTTATTTTGCTCCCCAAATAGCAAAACTCCTTTACTACTTTAAGTCTCTCATTTCCTAATCTAATTCCCTCAGCCTCACCCGACTTAATTCGACTACAATCCATTATAATCGCTTTGCTTTTCTTGATGTTCATCTTATACCCTCCATTCAAGACACTGTCCATCCCGTTCAACTGCTCTTCCAGGTCCTTTGCTGTCTCTGACAGAATTACAATGGCATCGGCGAACCTTAAAGTTTTTATTTCCTCTCCATGGATTTTATTACCTACTCCGTATTTTTCTTTTGTTTCCTTCACTGCTTGCTCAATATACAGATTGAATAACATCGGGGCCCGCATCTCGTGGTCGTGCGGTAGCGTTCTCGCTTCCCACGCCCGGGTTCCCGGGTTCGATTCCCGGCGGGGTCAGGGATTTTCTCTACCTCGTGATGGCTGGGTGTTGTGTGCTGTCCTTAGGTTAGTTAGGTTTAAGTAGTTCTAAGTTCTAGGGGACTTATGACCACAGCAGTTGAGTCCCATAGTGCTCAGAGCCATTTTTGAATAACATCGGGGAGAGGCTACAACCTTGTCTCACTCCCTTCCTAACCACTGCTTCCCCTTGATGTCCCTCGACTCTTATAAGTGCCATCTGCTTTCTGCACAAATTGTAAATAGCTTTTCGCTCCCTGTATTTTACCCCTGCCACCTTTACAATTTGAAATAGAGTATTCCAGTCAACATTGTCAAAAGCTTTCTCTAAGTCTACATATGCTGGAAATGTAAGTTTGCCTTTCCTTAATCTAGCTTCTAAGATAAGTCGTAGGGTCAGTATTGCCTCACGTGTTCTAATATTTCTACGGAATCCAAACTGATCTTCCCCGAAGTCGGCTTCTACTAGTTTTTCAATTCGTCTGTAAAGAATTTGCGTTAGTATTTTTCAGCCATGACTCATTAAACTGATAGTTCAATAATTTTCGCATCTGTACACCTGCTTTCTTTGGGATTGGAATTACACTCCTGGAAATTGAAATAAGAACACCGTGAATTCATTGTCCCAGGAAGGGGAAACTTTATTGACACATTCCTGGGGTCAGATACATCACATGATCACACTGACAGAACCACAGGCACATAGACACAGGCAACAGAGCATGCACAATGTCGGCACTAGTACAGTGTATATCCACCTTTCGCAGCAATGCAGGCTGCTATTCTCCCATGGAGACGATCGTAGAGATGCTGGATGTAGTCCTGTGGAACGGCTTGCCATGCCATTTCCACCTGGCGCCTCAGTTGGACCAGCGTTCGTGCTGGACGTGCAGACCGCGTGAGACGACGCTTCATCCAGTCCCAAACATGCTCAATGGGGGACAGATCCGGAGATCTTCCTGGCCAGGGTAGTTGACTTACACCTTCTAGAGCACGTTGGGTGGCACGGGATACATGCGGACGTGCATTGTCCTGTTGGAACAGCAAGTTCCCTTGCCGGTCTAGGAATGGTAGAACGATGGGTTCGATGACGGTTTGGATGTACCGTGCACTATTCAGTGTCCCCTCGACGATCACCAGTGGTGTACGGCCAGTGTAGGAGATCGCTCCCCACACCATGATGCCGGGTGTTGGCCCTGTGTGCCTCGGTCGTATGCAGTCCTGATTGTGGCGCTCACCTGCACGGCGCCAAACACGCATACGACCATCATTGGCACCAAGGCAGAAGCGACTCTCATCGCTGAAGACGACACGTCTCCATTCGTCCCTCCATTCACGCCTGTCGCGACACCACTGGAGGCGGGCTGTACGATGTTGGGGCGTGAGCGGAAGACGGCCTAACGGTGTGCGGGACCGTAGCCCAGCTTCATGGAGACGGTTGCGAATGGTCCTCGCCGATACCCCAGGAGCAACAGTGTCCCTAATTTGCTGGGAAGTGGCGGTGCGGTCCCCTACGGCACTGCGTAGGATCCTACGGTCTTGGCGTGCATCCGTGCGTCGCTGCGGTCCGGTCCCAGGTCGACGGGCACGTGCACCTTCCGCCGACCACTGGCGACAACATCGATGTACTGTGGAGACCTCACGCCCCACGTGTTGAGCAATTCGGCGGTACGCCCACCCGGCCTCCCGCATGCCCACTATACGCCCTCGCTCAAAGTCCGTCAACTGCACATACGGTTCACGTCCACGCTGTCGCGGCATGCTACCAGTGTTAAAGACTGCGATGGAGCTCCGTATGCCACGGCAAACTGGCTGACACTGACGGCGGCGGTGCACAAATGCTGCGCAGCTAGCGCCATTCGACGGTCAACACCGCGGTTCCTGGTGTGTCCGCTGTGCCGTGCGTGTGATCATTGCTTGTATAGCCTTCTCGCAGTGTCCGGAGCAAGTATGGTGGGTCTGACACACCGGTGTCAATGTGTTCTTTTTTCCATTTCCAGGAGTGTATTATATTCTTCTTGAAGTCTGCGGGTACTTCGTCTGTCTCATATATCTTGTCCACCAGATGGTAGAGTTTTGTCAGGACTGGCTCTCCCAAGGCTGTCAGTAGTTCTAATAGAATGTTGTCTACTCCTGGGGCCTTGTTTCGACTCAGGTCTTTCAGTGCTCTGTCAAACCCTTCACGCAGTATCATATCTCCCATTTCATGTTCATCTACATACTCTTCCATTTCCATAATATTGTCCTCAAGTACATCGCCCTGGTATAGATCTTCTATATACTCCTTCCACCTTTCTGCTTTCAATTCTTTGCTTAGAACTGGATTTCCATCTGAGCTCTTGATATTCATACAAGTGCTTCTCTTTTCTCCAAAGGTCTCTTTAATTTTCCTGTAGGCAGTATCTATCTTACCCCTAGTGAGATAAGCCTCTACATCCTTACAATTGTCCTCTAGCCATCCCTTCTTAGCCATTTTGCACTTCCTGTCGATCTCATTTTTGAGAATCGGTTTCGAGACCAGGTCTGTAAGGAAAATACAGCCTTAAGTTTTTTTTCTCCTTCTGCTGACACCGGAATTATCAACTACAGTGTTCTCAGAGTAAGGTAAGTTAGGCCGAATCGGATCTGAAAGTGGATCGGTTCATTGCTGGAAATTACCTCCTGATCGTCACATACGAAGTGGGAAAGGAAATGTTGCTGTACAGTGGTGACTGTAGGAACGCGTGTAGGGTGTAAAGCAGAACGCATTGCCCAGTGTGTTCACTGCTATGTTAAATTTTGTGGAATATTGTACTGTTTGTCTTAAGCTCTGGAAATATTCTACTTCCAATAAAAATTGTAGAGCAAGCGCAAGCCGCAGGTAAGCTTCCTTCATTGACATATATCGCTCAATAGACATTATCATCTTAGATATTTAGTACACAAGGGCCACACGTTAAATAAATCTGACTTTTTATAGTATCGCCTTCATACACTTTACGCAGCCTGATATGTTTAACACGTGGCTCTTGGCTACTAAATTTGAAGTGATATTCGTCAATAAAGGAACCTTATATACTGCTTGTACCTGCTCTACAATTTTAATTTCTAACGGTCGCTGCACCACCTGCACGCGATGCCCGTGCTCGCTGCTTTCGACTTTCTTAAAACACTTTTGGATCCAAATTAATTTATCTTTTATGATTTGTTTAGTAATTCGTTAAATACTTATCGCACAATAACTTGATATACTGAAGCAGAGGGTATGACCAGCGGGTTAATATGCTTGCTCAAGACTATCAATGTAAGGAAAAAACATTTCGCAATTCCGGCTAATCTGGTCAGCATAAGGAGGGTGAAAAGGATAATATTTTATGTCAGTCTATCGAAACTATTATTTTATTTTTCGATTTGCATTATTTTGTGGTCCGATGATGTCATGCAAAACTCAATTAAAGGTTACTATGAGGGTAAAAGCTAGCGCCTCGCAGCACAATTATTTTGTGTTCCGTATTCCTCTGGACAGAAACGATTGCTCAGTGGGAAATATTCTTCAGCAAAGATAAAAGACGGTCGAAAATATTTTTTGGTGATGAGCAAGAAAGAGCTAGAGACATGCAAGATCGACAAATTCGTAATTCAGAATATTTCAACGGCTAGACGGATGAAAATGGCAGCATCATCGATTGCAGAATATTGATTTCATTTTTCAAATTTAAAAGCTTTCTATGTATTTTATCTGTATCTGAAATACTGAATATTCATTTTCAAAAACTTTCTCCTCTGGTGACGTGTCTGTAAGATATCGTATTAACTGGTCGACAATACTGACTGTTGGTTGGTCCTGTATTTCGCTTGTTAACAGTGTTGTGAAACAAAACTTTAATCTTAGTGAACTCCTAAAGTTGAAATAATGAAAATTAATCTAATTCAATCCCAAAGGAAACTAATTGTGTACTCAGTGAAAGGTATTTAACTGAAACTCAATACTGAAATACGTTGTGAAAGTTATGTAATATGAAGTGCAGTGTCTGACTTGCAGTATCCACAAAACAAAACACTGCTCAATTCGGAATAAAACAACTGTTTAAGATTACCTTCACTGTAGCACAACACCTGAAAATACGAACTACGTGTTGTTTGGTCTCAAGAATGCAAAGTGCTAATCTGTCCCGTTGCTCAGGACGCTATTTTGCGTCTGGTGTACTGACGCTCTCAAAAGTAAATCGAAAACAGCAAATGCACCCGCTAAAGACAAATAATCTACTCACTACTAAATTTTTCTTTGTTTTTGAGAAACAGTCTGTAGCTACGTGTGACAATAGGTGCAACGCACACGACAACATGTTTAAAAACTTATTAAGAAAGATGGCGGAGGGCTTTAATTTAGTGAAATGCGTTCTTAAAAAATTGAACGCTATTATTGTCAGAAAAGACTGTACAACATAAGCAGACTCTAAGAATTATGAAATTCGTCCCAAAAATTATAGACACTTAAACCATTTGCGTTATTTGTGACATAATGAAAACAAAGAGGTACAGTTAAAACTAATCATGAATATTATTAGTTATCTATGGTCAAAGATTTCCTCCAGTTAATACTCCTGACAAACAAGAATTTTATTCTTCCACGTGCATTGGTTACCTTTCAATATGCCTCCAAATATTTCTCCATTCATACAGTAAAGAGAATATCTTTACAAACAAGTTTTCATCTCCATAACCAAGTATTGCAGATAATTTCTCCCCGATTTACAAATATCAGATCTCTTTCTCTGAAGCTCAACTGCTCGATACTACGCCGGCCGGAGTGGCCATGCGGTTCTAGGCGCAACAGTCTGGAACCGAGCCACCGCTACGGTCACAGATTCGAATCCTGCCTCGGGCATGGATGTGTGTGATGTCCTTAGGTTAGTTAGGTTTAATTAGTTCTAAGTTCTCGGCGACTGATGACCTCAGAAGTTAAGTCGCATAGTGCTCAGAGCCATTTGAACCATTTGCTCGCTACTACGCCTCTAATAAGAATGTCCTGGCGCTGCACAACTGAATGGTGGCCAAGTGCAGCACAGATTACATTATATTTGCTCAGCGCGCTCATACATCATCGTCCCATTGCAGCAAAAGTGAAATATTTCTAGTGTCAGAAAACATATGTAAACGTGGTTGTTGAACACAAGTTCTCTCCGACAAGTACATCGTCGAGCCAAGAAAACGCACTTGAGGAAAATGAGCTTCAACCTTTCCCATCTCCTGCTAGTTTTTGTGGTTTCTGTGGTTTTTGGACAATAACATTCCTGAAATGCAGTGGCATGCCCAGAGTCCTTTTCTGAACCATATGACAGACTTTGGGGTAAGATAGATCATGGACTTCGCTGCAGACCTCAGCATCTAACACCATTACCTTCACTGGTTTCGGCTCTTGAGAAAAAATGGGCTGCCATTTCTCGACATACAACCCGACACCTCATCGAATGTGCTCCAGAATTGTTTATGACGTCATCACAGGCGAAGTGTGGAAACACAGCGTATTAATGTTCACTAGTAAGTGTCCAGATAGTCTGATCAGACAGTGTATGTCTTTTACTTAGACTTTAACCCATTTCGACCCTAATTAGCATTATTCAACAGACAAGAAGAGATTTTTCACTACATTGTCCTTAAGTAAAACACAGACATACTTAAAATTTTTGAAAACATTATCAGCGATGTTATGTTAATATGATAATTAAAAAAAGTCTTGATCGCACTTTTCTTTTAGTCGGAGTGACCGGTTTCAATCCTTAAGGGTCATCTTCAGACTCTAGAACGGCAGTTGGACTTCCATGGAGCAGCCTGCGTCGATCCACGACGCTGAACTGACTGCTGTCACTCCGCATAAAAGAAAATTGCGATCAAGACTGTTTTTGAATTATCATACATACTTCATTTGTTTCTGTTTGTTCCCCACTGCTGTAGCTGTTGCAAAGCTTATCGACTACTGTCGGCTTGTCACACGAGCGACCGTACGTAATTTGTGTAGTCCAGTCGCAACTACCATGAAGGTCTGCGGTTCCCTCACACGCATATATTTAACTAAATTCGATACTGGGAGCGCTTTGTGCTGCCATACATAACAAACTCAATATTTTCAGAGATTAGGAAGTATGAGAACATTAGACAAATCAATAGAATCATTTATTTCACTATGTCATAATTAAATCAGATCTCCATTTATCTATGACATTCTGGTGGCACTATACAGATACATCTTAATTGTTTTAATGCACAACTTCCGTGATGTTTGCTACGAGAAGATTAAACGAACAGCTTAAAAATGTGCTCATCACAGGCCACAGGCTTTGGCATACAATTTATTCCGAATTTACCTTGATATGTTAGTCATCTGCATGACATTGAATGCAGGTAGTAAATACTCCCCGTCTAAAATACCTGGGAGTCACTCTGGATTGTACTGTGACATACGAGTAGCATTCCGAGAATACGAGGATGGAGGCGGAAACCAAAAATAATTTCCTTCGCAAAATCACTAATAGCTCGAGGGACTCTCGACCATAAAACCCTGGGATTGACGGTACTAGCAACATGTTACAGTGCTGCAAAATATGCTTGTCAATTCTGGCACAAATCTGCGCGCGCGGACTTCTCCGTCAACCCGGAGAGAGGAAATCAGACTCATCTGAAAAACTATGTGTACTTTCCAGCAACCCCAAGGTTGAGGTCCAGAAGACGTTTCCTCAAGACCATTTCATTTTTGCCAACAACAGCAGCTATAGCAAAGAAACAATTGCGGATTTCTCTACATATAAGTAACTCTACCTGCCTTTCCCTTTGCAAACCCTCCAACCTGGGCATGAATAGAGCTGGATCGTGTGGAGGTCGCTCATGTGATGGATCCAGGAGGAATCTCCACGGATGATACTTCCCTGCGCATAGCTCCAAATGTGACTGCGGTGAAGCACAGACCGTGGAACGCCTACTCGATTGTCAGCCTTGCCCTGCATCTTGCACAGAAGAAGGTCTTCGGCTTGCGACTCTGAGCGCAAGAATGCGTTGCAAGATTTTAGTAAACAATAGTGTATCCTGATAATTCTTCCTTGATAATTAACATGTACTGTATTTGTTTCTGACTTGAATGAATAAAAAGTCTATGTCTACAAATACACACATAATTCAGAAGCTACAGAAGTGCGCATTTAAAGCGTACTTGGTAAAATCACTTCCCATTCCTTTTCCTGTTACATTCGCAAATGGCGCGACTGGAACAGAAAATGAAGTAATAAGTAATCGTACCAAGTACACTCTAACATGATTGCGTGTCTACAAGCCTTATCCCATATGATTTTATTCCCTCAGTCCTTAAGTGAGAAACAAGTCTAAAACTGTGGTATCAGCGTTCGATACCTCAATTGTTATGGGTTGCAGTTATCGACCGCGATCCGTATTAGTATCGTTGGACCCGCGAGTCGCGACCAGCGCTGGTAGCGCCGCTCAGCGGCTTGTATTAAGTATCTAGCGAGCTCTCGTCCACATTTGCTCGGGACGTCAGGTAGTAAAGTAGCAAAGCCTTCAGCTGTAATGTAGGCTGTGTCTTTAGTGGGTTTGTTGCATCTTCTAAGTGTTCTGCCAACAAAGCGCAGTCTTTGTTTCGCCTTCCCCACAATATTATCTATGTGGTCTTTCCAATTTAATTTGCTCGTAATTGTAATTCCTAGGTATTTAAGAAGTACAATATATATTATTTTTTAGCAACGACTTCTAATTATTTTAGTTGTTGCAGATCCAGACCATGCAGTAAGCACCTTATCGACGTTACTGATAAACCTGCTGTGATTTATATGTTTCTGTGTAGCACTGGCCACCAGTCAACATTGGCGACGACTCGTTCGTCGTCATCATAACAAAAACTACACTAAACGTCTGCAATCTGCCAAAATGCCAACTCCTCAGATGTGTTTATCAAAAAGTTCTTCTTCTCACCAGAGATTCCTCTCTAAGCTGACAGCATTTACGTAATACTCTGTTACTTATCGAACCTACCGATAACAAAATATAGCGTCAAGTCTCTGAATTACTTCTTAATTTCTTCCAGAAATCAGTCGTGGTAGGGCTGATTAGCACTCAAGCGGTATTGAAGAATGCATCGTTCAAGCGTCACTTACAGAGTCCTCTCTGTAGGTGCCCTACCACTACGTAAAAGTCTCCCAGTAACAGTAGTCGGCCATTTGCCATACCGGCAGCAGACCTTACGTGCTCGTTCTGTTTCACACTGGCCGGCCGGTGTGGCCGAACGGTTCTGGGCGCTACAGTATGGAACTGCGCGACCGCTACGGTCGCAGGTTCGAATCCTGCCTCGGGCATGGATGTGTGTGATGTCCTTAGGTTAGTTAGGTTTAAGTAGTTCTAAGTTCTAGGGGACTGATGACCTCTGAAGGTAAGTCCCGTAGAGCTCAGAGCCATTTTTTTTGTTTCACACTGTTTCGCCACGCTGCGTCTACTTACTTAATCGACGTGACTGAATCAAGCGGCAAACCATATATACTGCATCCGTCTTCAAGACTTACACAGTATCACCAGGTCTTAGTCACATCCAGAAGATAATTGTTACGAATTCATGATTTATATTTCGGTTGCTAGCTCAAACATGTATCAGAAGAAAAGTGAGTTAAGCCAACTATTTTACAACAGGTCAGCAGAACGTGCGCCTGTAAGAGGCGCTAATCGTGAATCCTATAACAGTTTTGCCAGTCGCATCATGGCGAAAAATCCTGGCCCTGTTTCAAGCTGATGAATGGATCGTAACCTTCCGTCTTGTTCTTAGTAGATAAGTCTTGTAGGGAAACAGAAATACATATATTAAATTATGTGTTTAAAAACGTATTCGAGTGCAAAGTACAGTGTACCGCCGACAATACTTTGAAAAATGTAATACTCAGAAACGTACTCCTACTATAGAAAACC
The DNA here is from genome assembly GCF_023864345.2 of Schistocerca serialis cubense. Taxonomy (NCBI): domain Eukaryota; kingdom Metazoa; phylum Arthropoda; class Insecta; order Orthoptera; family Acrididae; genus Schistocerca; species Schistocerca serialis. Next base: position 142,321,741 of record NC_064638.1, on the reverse strand, counting down.
AAACGTAGATACTCAGATGTGAGATAACGCCACGATTCTACAGAACTGATTGTCATATTTTAAATGAGTGCACTGCGAAATTAGCCCCTTCACAACTGTCCCTACGCTCTTTACGGAAATCACGGAAGGTGATACGGAATTTACACCACCATGGATGTCTCAGCCACTTACAGAATACACAACACGAGGTGGAGGAATAAACGTCTAAACCTGGAAGGTTAGATGGGCGTTTAAACCACGGCCCTCCAGGATAAAAATCAAACGCCTTATCCACTGTGCCACCGCCCTCGCTGTTACTCCAGCAAAATCAACGTCTTTCGAAGAACCAACACGGCTTCCCGACAACCTTCTTGGACCCACAGTTTTAATCCGATCTCTTATATTTACGAAAGACATTGGTCACTGTTTTAAACTATCAGCTGATAAGTGAAATATGATAGAAAAGTATTTAGTTTGAAGAAGTTTTGACTGCCAGGATACCAAATGTTCTACTGGTCAGCGACTGTACAACAGAAAGTAAACTTCATTCGAAGCTTGATAGGACAGCCAAAGTTTTCAAAACATACAAAGTTAACAGCACTGTGATACTGCTTGCTGACGATGCTGTTATCTAGAGATCAGTATCAACTTCGGCTGATTGTAAGGAACTGCAAAAACTCCGAGACAATAGTTCAAATTATCTTGAAATGTGGAAAATATGAGATAATGCTCATAAGCTACTTCGAAAACCCATACTCAGTTGAAAGATTTTAGACATTGCTGCCAGAAATAGGACTGATCTTCTCGACAGTGTCAGCGTAGAGACAGAAGTTAATGATCGTGACGTCATCATGGTCAACTTGCTACTACAGTTAATAAATCTACCAAGAAGGTTAAAAGAGCTTTTATTCTCGAAAGAGTGGATCAGCAGTTGTTAGCATCCTACTAAGGCAATGAATGGACTTCATTTATTCGGACTTGGACGAATTACGGACAAAGTTTAAACTGAATGTAAATCCTGTTCTGAGTGGATTAAGGTCGGTGAATACTCACCATGGCTTAGTGACAAATTTGGAAAATTACGATTGAACAGAGACTGCGGATTCCCTGTTCAATAAAGAACGCAGAAATTAGTCAAAATTCGAGCGTCTATTAATAAATCGATGCGCGAAGCGTACAGCTTCCACCGTGATAGTTAGCAGAAGATCGTGCCGAGAAACGGAGAAAATTCTCGTCCTACATTGAATCGCTAAGCGGATCAAAAGGCTTCTCTGCAGACATAAGTCGACTAGTCTGGTGTCCCAATGAAGGCTATGAAACTGGCCCTTAAAAAATCGTTCACGCATGTGGATCGTAGAGACATACCATGTTTTGACCGTCACACAGACTTACTAACGAAGGATTTAGAAATAAGCATCCCTGGCGTTGAGATTCAACTGAAAGGGTTGAAAATAAATAATCCTCCATGTCCGGATGGAACGCCCCTTCAATTTTTCAGTCTATTCGTCGGCATCCGCACCTTACTTACCTAATTAGGATTTGTCTCGAATCTCTCGACCAAGCAATGTCCCAAGTGACTGAAAAAAGAACTGTACATCCCGTGTACTAGAAGAGTAAAAGAACGGACCTGAAAAATTGTACACCAGTATCCTTAACGTCTGTTTGCTGCGGAATTCCTGAGCATGTTATAAGTACAAATATAATGAATTTCCTCGAGACTGAAAAGCCTTTTTCTACAAATCAGTATGGACTTTGAAGGCATCGAGACAGGAAAGCTTTTGTCTACAAATCTGTATAGATTTTTAAGGCATCAATTGAGTGAAACTCAGCATGAGATCATCATTCATGAAAGTGGCGAGATTGGACTGAGCAAAGGTTGGGAAATTGTACGCACGCTGATAACCGCGCAGTTGAGCGCCCCACAAACCAAACGTCATCATCATCATCATCCAGGCACCGAATGACGGCTTGCGGAGTAAGTGTGCGGATCTAGATGTAGTTGGTACAAAATAAATGTTTAAGAATCAACTAGATTCTATTCGTCCACAGTGAATCCGTGAACTGAATCGAAAATAAATTGATGCAGTAAGATATAGAGACACAAGAACTAGACGTTACCGACACGAAAGAAAGGTCAGTAAGTCTAGTGTCCTGAGGATGAAACATAAGATGTTATGTAAAACCACAACTAAGCAAAAACTTTGGCCAGGTGCTAGAAGGACTCACGCACTGAGGGTTCCGAACGGACTTAATTATGTATATACACAGTTCATCCATTCCGAGAAGCCAGAATCTCGACTATTTTTGACTGTTTTCGACACTGATACCGCCAAGATATCGGTCCCAAGGATTCCAAGATTTTTGAGATTGTTTTAATCTGAATGATATGAATGTGACACAAAGTCATGCAGGAGAAAGGGGACCATTATTATAATAATCAGTAGCTCTGCATACAGGATAACTGAATCACAATGGGAAAATTCAGGCAAGGAATGCTCATATGATGTGTTTCGGTATTTATCCATCGTCAGTTATCCAGGAGCGATTACTGCACGTAGATATGGCGTTTCAGGTTTCATGTGAAACAATTATTCGAATACTAGTTTTAATTTAAAGTTTGACGTCGGATAAACAATGAGTGACAAAATAAACATTTTTTGTGCGGTATAATTACAAAGAAAAAATTTTCTGATTTTTTTCATTTACTTTTACTGGGAAGCCTTGCTTCTTCCCAAATAACATGATTCTAAGTCAGGGGGGAAGCACCCTATAGGTTTTGATGAGTGAGTTTGTATCAAAATATGTGACATAAGTAGCCCTGTCTTCTAATTGCATTAATGTAGAAGCCAACGTTTATTCCACTGCTAAGGGACCATGGAACTAAGTATGTGACACGAATTCGGACTTGATACTGGTAGCCGTTCCTGAGAAAAAGGGATGTTAACATATTGACAAAAAGACAGACAGTGTGACAAAAGACAAAAAAATATTTTTCGTGTGACATAATTAAAAATTTACTGTTTTCGGATTTTTTACTTTCGTTGGACTGTGAAACCTTGCTTCTTGCCAAATTTCATGTTTCTAGACGAACAGGCAGTATTCTACAGGTGTTGACTAGTAAATTCTGGAGTATCATAATATGTGACATAAGGGGATACAGAATTGGATTTTGGGTTAAAAAATCGATTGACGTATTATATTCCGACAAGTTTCCTCTTTAACATGACGTATCATACATAGCTCTACTACAGTTACAACTATTTTATTTTTATAGATTTGTGAGATCAGGTATTACGCTTTAGTTATACACGTCTCTCATGGCTGACCTTAAATTTTTTGGCAGTACATTTATGTGACTTGAATTCAAATATCCCGCCTTACAGCGACTCTTTATACACTGTTTGTCATAAAATGTTTCCCTCTGGTTTCCTCAAGTTACACTTTGACTTTTTGACGGGATTATTTGTAAACAGTGTGCAATATGAAAGTTGTTGTTGTCGAGTTATTTCGTATTTAGTGCTTCATTTTTCGCAGTGAAAATACCTAGAGCTAGAGAAAAAGTGTTTAAAAAGCGTGTGAACTGGCAAAAGAAAAGAAATGATGATTCATTAGCAAAGCAAAGCAGTTCTTCATCATCACTGTTGGAAAATATGAGTCCACTTACTACTGATTTGCAGAACGAACTTACTCCAAAAGAAAACAGTGCTTCTCATAAAAATCTAAGAGGTTTGTAAGAGAAATATAATTTACTTGATAAAGGGAAGACGTTTTTGAACTCACTGATACGAGTATATTGTGCGAAACTCTTGAAAACAGCGTGTGCTGCAGAAAATGTCAAGGAAACGTTTCTCTGAAAGTAGAATCCCATGTTGGCCTGGCTGCCCAGTTTAATTTAATATGCAGTGTTTGCAAGTACAGCTGTAAGTTTCCAAGTTCTGTTTCAGTAACTGTAAATAATGGATACAATGAAACTCAACTTTGTAGTGTAAATATTAGGTTAGTTTATGGATTGCGAGCAATTGGTAAGGACAAAGCAGCTAGTGATATGCTATGTGGTGTTCTAGGTCTTCCAAGTGTACCTTCAAAGCTTGATGCTTACAACTATGTACTAGCGATCTGCAGTTGAAGATGTAGCACAGAAGTCAATGCACGTAGCTATGGAAGAAGCAGTGAACGTGGCAAAAAAGGGGTCACTCCTCCAACAATGGTGTTGTAACAGCAACTAGTGTTGATACTGCCAGGGTATTCACGTTGCAATAATGTCTAAATAATGTAGATGCATAGACAGGCTGAAAAATGAACATAGTTATGACTGTGTTGCTAATTATTATGGTAGCAGTGGTGGCATAGAGGTTGCTGGGGTGAAAAAAATTTTTCATCGCTCTTGAGAGTGGTATAATGTTCGCTATGTCAATACCTGGGAGATGGTGACTCTAAAGCATTCAAAGAAGTTTTGGAAAGCAAACCATATGAGAACAGTCTAAATATAAGCAATCTTGAATGTATAGGACATGTCCAGAAGAGAATGGGTGCCAGGTTGAGAAGGTTAAAATCAGTTATAAAAAGGAATGCACGTACTGTGCGGGTATCAACACGCAAACCCAACTTTTCAAGGACCTGGCATTTAGTTATATTCCCAAGATTGATTGATTCTTTCTCCGTTTCCCGTAAGTTTGCTTTTTACTTCTTCTAGGAAAATTATCTCAAGTACGGATGAACCTAGAAGTCTGAAATTTTTATGACTTAGTCACATGGGTTTCTTTTGCACACTCAAACAACGACTTTTTAATTACTTGATTTACAAAAGACTTAGGGGTGATAATCTAGTAAAAAGTGATGGAAAAAATTAACTTAAAAATAAATGTAAAATGTCTCTGTAAGAAAATACTTTGACAAAAAACTGTTGTTTTAGTATTGTTGCAACGTATCAATGCACATACAGTAAAAATTTTATCTCTCTATCTCCAGTAGTTTGTGAGAAAATGTTCCCTATAGTAGGCATATTTTAACATTGCAGGGATAGGTGATTCCGTATCCCCATAAATGGCTGTTATCTTTTGACCTCATTGAATTTTTTACACCGCCAAGGGACCGTGGGCCTTAGAATGTGACATAAATTTCAAGTAGATGCGTCTATCCATTCCTGGGAAAAAGGATTTTTAACTGTCGGACACACAGACGAACGGATTAGCAACAAACCGATTATATAAGTGTTCCGTTTTTACTGACCGACGTACATAACCCTAAAAATGGAGTAAGTAGCAAATGCGTTGGAGTGGTAACTTCCAGAAAGAGTCGTTGCGAGGTTATACTAACTTTATCCAATTGGCAGTCAAAATTCATTATTTTGCATTTATTCCAAGGAATTTTTGCATTCGGTCCAGTGGCTATAGTTTGCACACCTGACCAGTAAAGGTACTGGTATATATAGCCTCTGAGGCTAGTGAAGAAATATTGTGATGGCAGTAGTGTCAGGAAACGGCCTCGGAGACGGCTTTTTGCAGGTGCGAACCTGCTCGGTTGTGCAGTGCGAGATCATGCACTCAGAATATCACTAGACTTAATGTTCGGAATTGTAGCAGTACTACGCAGTTAATTCGCGGTTATTTACGACTCCCCGTTGTGTAAACAACGACGCGTGCGTCCGACGCGGGGCAGTTCGAAAGCGGTATAAACTCCAGGTATTTATTTTCTTACTGAGCATCGAAGCCGTCTTATATAGAAGCCAAAGCTCGCAGTAATGGCCAGCTGAGGACGATCTGCAGCAGCGTACGCTCGAGTTCTCGTCTGGAAACCGGTTGCTAATAGCGCCAACTTCACTCAACGTTAGTACGAACTGCTTACGTCTTTTATTTAAATAACGTGAAGTAACTTCAGTAAAATCATGGTTTTGTGACAAGTATATGTTTCATATGATGTGCAATGTTAAGTTTCGTTGTTAGCCATTGAACCGTTAAATTACTACTGGTTCACCAAAGGTTATTAATCTAAATCAATACACAAAATGTAGAGTGGAAGTAGGTGCCAAGGAATAACTGGTGAAATTACACACAATTTTGAGTAACACTTTTTATTCAAATTTGGTGCTAGACTTAACGATATTTTTAAAAAAACCAACAATCATTTAACAAATAAGCCACAATTTACTATAGGAAAGGACTTTTAAATTATTATAAAAAATTTCACGCCAGTAAAAGGCAAGTACAGGCAAGCAATTTAACATATACAACGCGACGCTGTATAACATTTCAAGCTCACCTAAGTTACAGGTGAATTTCACTCCATTCATTAAACGGCGCAGAATCTAACTTGTCTGCAACATATAAAGACAATCCTGTTTACAAAAGTTCTCAAAATAGAAAAACCAAAACGCATGAGTCACGCACACGGGGGGCACTCATTGTTAATAACATTAACATTTCCAAAATATATAAAATAAGAAATTTTACAAATCTCTGCCAGTTAACTTACGGCAAACACACACGCTCGCCACGTAGGACTTGCGAACTTTTAAAACATTCTCCTTTCAACGCAGCAATTTCTACCCGTAATGAAATGGCGAACTTTTGCATGGCAAGTAAACACACTAATAACCAACTACCTGTATAAAACACATAAGCGCGTTGAGTAAAAGCCTTAAAAGGTACTGAACTGGAAAAACACACAACAGTTTTTGCTGACTAGAAGCAATATAAAAAATCCACTACGGCATACATTAACAACGTTGCTTACTTGTAGCCAAATATACATAAAAACAAATTTACGTAAGTTACAGCTTCCAGATGAGCAGGAACTCGTTATGCAATTGACTAGTTCTTACCACGAGGCAAAAGGAATTTTTCTTCTTTCATAGAGTACCTTTTACACCTGAGTCTAGTAATACTAGTTATGGCAGGCGAGAGAATGTATCAGATCTTAGTGCCCTGCATTTTAAACAGTACAGTCACTGGTGCCTTAGACTTTCACAGACATGGCAGAGGCTAACAGTCGAATCAACCCGTAGGTAAGCTGGGAGGGGAAAGAAGCAATCCGAACCTCTGATTTACTCTGACCCTTTGGTCCTCAAAAGGGGACAAACGGACCACCCTTTCTAATATTACCACTTTCCCGCGGGCGGGCGGACGATAATTAATGGCGGGAAACCCCCGAAAAATCGGCTGGTCTAATTAACAAGAATAAGTAAATTGATCTGTTAACAATCAATACTCCTGGTGCGTTTCGACTCCCAGGACTGAACCAACGCAGCACCTTCAAATGCTCTGCCGAGCCGCCCGCTGCCAGGCGTTTCAGCGGACGCAGGAAGGCGCGCCGATTTTCAGACCCTCCTCGCTGGTCGACAGCATATGGCCGAACTGCAGATTAGGCCCCTTGCGGACCCACGCTCAGGAAGATTCCTTTCGCGACGAGCAGTTAACGCCCCATACCACGGAGCCGCTGCTCGCGTCCCTTACGCTGATGCCGCGTTCTGCGTGCTGTCCCTCTAACACCGGCAGAGAAGTCGCGTCTTGAAGCCCCGACTGCTAACTCTCCACGAGAGCCCATACAGCCACCTCTTAAACCCACAAGAACCGCCCACTTTTCCCCTTTCCCGCTAGAGGGAGACACCGAAGCCTTCAATTGCGACAATGGCGCCACCGGCAGAAAAAGGAGGGCGACTGCTTCACGCTACGCGCTGGGACGCGCTTTTCAAAGCTAACTTTACTACGGCTCAGCCACGAATAGAAAATTAATTCATCTTGCAGGAAGAGTTAACTTACGTGAAGTAACCCACATGTTCATAAATTGTGGACACGTATTTGAAATGTATCTTCCAGAGTACTTAAGATTAACCCTGCGTTGCTACTGTGTTCGTTTGTACCACCGTTGCTACGAGGGGTCTCGCAGACCCCACCTGAGTATCAGCCTGATTTGTTAAGGATACGGAGCACAAAAGGGCGTCACATTCACGTATGTTGTCTAGATGGAGTAAACAAACACGTTTTGCTTTGGTTTTGAGTAAATTGTTGTCCTTTATTACCACGTAAACAAATCAGACAGTGATTGTCACATTTACATACCGAACAGGACAAAAATGGTTACACAATGTGACAATCACGTTGTCATAGCACACAAAGTAGAACAGTGAAAGCTAGGAAAACCAAACTCAGGTATGAACAGATGAGTAGTAAATATGTTCGAAAAAGTTGTAAGTAAACGGAGAGTCTCCACAATGCCTTTTGAACGTACAATTTCCACATGTCGTTTTACCACACTAAGCCACTACATGCAGACTTTACAGATTCAACTTCAGTGTTTTTTGAGACACACAAACTTAGAGCATTTGCAACAAATATATTACGTTTTGCTGTCTTCACACCCATAGCACCGTCCTCTCTTACACACCGTACTCTGGTTCACATTCCCATCGTTTTGCTGTTCGATCCCCACCAGTCTGTTGACAGGTCTTTTGAGAGATCGATTGATATGCTTACTGCGAGCACTGTGTAGTAATAGTCCTGTGACAAGAGCCTTCCCCAGCGATTTCAGATAGTCTCTCCTCTTGGTCTCGCCCTGGTCGTTAGCCCTGAAGATGACGAGACTATTTATGCCTGCTACATTGAGTAACCCCCCATGAACCATGGACGTTGCCGTTGGTGGGGAGGCTTGCGTGCCTCAGCGATACAGATGGCCGTACCGTAGGTGCAACCACAACGGAGGGGTATCTGTTGAGAGGCCAGACAAACATGTGGTTCCTGAAGAGGGGCAGCAGCATTTTCAGTAGTTGCAGGGGCAACAGTCTGGATGATTGACTGATCTGGCCTTGTAACATTAACCAAAATGGCCTTGCTGTGCTGGTACTGCGAACGGCTGAAAGCAAGGGGAAACTACAGCCGTAATTTTTCCCGAGGACATGCAGCTTTACTGTATGATTAAATGACGATGGCGTCCTCTTGGGTAAAATATTCCGGAGGTAAAATAGTCCCCCATTCGGATCTCCGGGCGGGGACTACTCAAGAGGACGTCGTTATCAGGAGAAAGAAAACTGGCGTTCTACGGATCGGAGCGTGGAATGTCAGATCCCTTAATCGGGCAGGTAGGTTAGAAAATTTAAAAAGGGAAATGGATAGGTTAAAGTTAGATATAATGGGAATTAGTGAAGTTCGGTGGCAGGAAGAACAAGACTTTTGGTCAGGTGATTACAGGGTTATAAATACAAAATCAAATAGGGGTAATCCAGTAGTAGGTTTAATAATGAATAAAAAAATAGGAGTGCGGGTTAGCTACTACAAACAGCATAGTGAACGCATTATTGTGGCCAAGATAGACGCAAAGCCCATGCCTACTACAGTAGTACAAGTTTATACGCCAACTAGCTCTGCAGATGATGAAGAAATAGATGAAATGTATGACGAGATAAAAGAAATTATTCAGGTAGTGAAGGGAGACGAAAATGTAATAGTCATGGGTGACTGGAATTCGTCAGTAGGAAAAGGGAGAGAAGGAAACATAGTAGGTGAATATGGATTGGGGGGAAGAAATGAAAGAGGAAGCCGCCTTGTAGAATTTTGCACAGAGCATAACTTAATCATAGCTAACGCTTGGTTCAAGAATCATAAAAGAAGGTTGTATACCTGGAAGAATCCTGGAGATACTAAAAGGTATCAGATAGATTATATAATGGTAAGACAGAGATTTAGCAACCAGGTTTTAAATTGTAAGACATTTCCAGGGGCAAATGTGGATTCTGACCACAATCTATTGGTTATGAACAGCAGATTGAAACTGAAGAAACTGCAAAAAGGTGGGAATCTAAGGAGATGGTACCTGGATAAACTGAAAGAACCAGAGGTTGTAGAGAGTTTCAGGGAGAGCATAAGGGAACAATTGACAGGAATGGGGGAAGAAATACAGTAGAAGAAGAATGGGTAGTTTTGAGGGATGAAGTAGTGAAGGCAGCAGGCGATCAAGTAGGTAAAAAGGCGAGGGCTAATAGAAATCCTTGGGTAACAGAAGAAATATTGAATTTAATTGATGAAAGGAGAAAATATAAAAATGCAGTAAGTGAAGCAGGCAAAAAGGAATACAAACGTCTCAAAAATGAGATCGACAGGAAGTGCAAAATGGCTAAGCAGGGATGGCTAGAGGACAAATGTAAGGATGTAGAGGCTTGCCTCACTAGGGGTAAGACAGATACTGCCTACAGGAAAATTAAAGAGACCTTTGGAGAGAAGAGAACCACTTGTATGAATATCAAGAACTCAGATGGCAACCCAGTTGTAAGCAAAGAAGGGAAGGCAGAAAGGTGGAAGGAGTATATAGAGGGTTTATACAAGGGCGATGTACTTGAGGACAATATTATGGAAATGGAAGAGGATGTAGATGAAGACGAAATGGGAGATAAGATACTGCGTGAAGAGTTTGACAGAGCACTGAAAGACCTGAGTAGAAACAAGGCCCCGGGAGTAGACAACATTCCATTAGAACTACTGATGGCCTTGGGAGAGCCATCCTGACAAAACTCTACCATATGGTGAGCAAGATGTATGAGACAGGCGAAATACCCTCAGACTTCAAGAAGAATATAATAATTCCAATCCCAAAGAAAGCAGGTGTTGACAGATGTGAAAATTACCGAACTATCAGTTTAATAAGTCACAGCTGCAAAATACTAACGCGAATTCTTTACAGACGAATGGAAAAACTGGTAGAAGCGGACCTCGGGGAAGATCAGTTTGGATTCCGTAGAAATGTTGGAACACGTGAGGCAATACTAACCTTACGACTTATCTTAGAAGAAAGATTAAGAAAAGGCAAACCTACGTTTCTAGCATTTGTAGACTTAGAGAAAGCTTTTGACAGTGTTAACTGGAATACTCTCTTTCAAATTCTGAAGGTGGCAGGTATAAAATACAGGGAGCGAAAGGCTATTTACAATTTGTACATAAATGAAGAGGCAGTTATAAGAGTCGAGGAGCATGAAAGGGAAGCAGTGGTTGGGAAAGGAGTGAGACAGGGTTGTAGCCTCTCCCCGATGTTATTCAATCTGTATATTGAGCAAGCAGTAAAGGAAACAAAAGAAAAATTCGGAGTAGGTATTAAAATTCATGGAGAAGAAGTAAAAACTTTGAGGTTCGCCGATGACATTGTAATTCTGTCAGAGACAGCAAAGGACTCGGAAGAGCAGTTGAACGGAATGGACAGTGTCTTGAAAGGAGGATATAAGATGAACATCAACAAAAGCAAAACGAGTATAATGGAATGTAGTCAAATTAAATCGGGTGATGCTGAGGGAATTAGATTAGGAAATGAGATACTTAAAGTAGTAAAGGAGTTTTGCTATCTAGGGAGTAAAATAACTGATGATGGTCGAAGTAGAGAGGATATAAAATGTAGACTGGCAATGGCAAGGAAAGCGTTTCTGAAGAAGAGAAATTTGTTAGCATCGAGTATAGATTTAAGTGTCAGGAAGTCGTTTCCGAAAGTATTTGTATGGAGTGTAGCCATGTATGGAAGTGAAACATGGACGATAACTAGTTTGGACAAGAAGAGAATAGAAGCTTTCGAAATGTGGTGCTACAGAAGAATGCTGAAGATAAGGTGGGTAGATCACGTAACTAATGAGGAGGTATTTAATAGGATTGGGGAGAAGAGAAGTTTGTGGCACAACTTGACTAGAAGAAGGGATCGGTTGGTAGGACATGTTTTGAGGCATCAAGGGATCACAAATTTAGCATTGGAGGGCAGCGTGGAGGGTAAAAATCGTAGAGGGAGACCAAGAGATGAATACACTAAGCAGATTCGGAAGGATGTAGGTTGCAGTAAGTACTGGGAGATGAAGAAGCTTGCACAGGATAGAGTAGCATGGAGAGCTGCATCAAACCAGTCTCAGGACTGAATACCACAACAACAACAACATTGAGTAAGCAAAGGAATGTGGCCAACGGCTACCTTCTATTTGTTCTTACTACATCACAGGTGGCACGCAACTGATTTACTAGATCTACCACACTTTAGTAGCATTATACAGAGTTATGATCTCTGGCTTCATTTCTTACCCAGTTGTTGGCACGGTGCATAATACTCATTAGAAGTAGGCACCTGCTTTTCTTTGGTACGTTACTCACTAATCTGCACGTCATCTGAAAGCCAAAGATACTTATAAAAGCATTTCTACCTCTTGTGTTAACGAATTCCGGGGGAATTTCCGTCTTGTTCTTCCTTACTGTTCCCAAAAGTGTTAATTTAAGGTCATTCATAAGTGACAGAGCCAGTTCATAGCTCGTAAACCAGCTATCCATCGTTATGTTCCTTGATGTTTTGGAAATATGATTACACAACCTTTTGACAACATCAGCTGCACGATTACTCAACTTATACGGTCCATCTGGCTGCTCTCCTAAATAAACTTCCAAATTTAGTGTACGCCGTTCTTGCATCGGGTAGATTGAACACCTTTATTCCATACTTGGCAGGTTTGGAAGGAATGTACGTTCGAAAATTACTTGGTCCTCGAAATTTGACAAGCATTTCGCCTACAGTGACATATTCTCCAAGAGACTAGTGCGCTATGCAGTTTTTAGTATAGGAGCCAATTTATCCTCTTTTTCGCCTGTCGGATCTCGTTGACTTAAAGTCAATTCTTAGACACTGTACCAGAAACCTGAATGTCTGTAGGGTCATTGTGGAGTAGAATAATTCCAATCCTCTTCCATCTCTGACATGAGTTCTAAATTAACCCTACCAACCTTGTAGATTCCATCCTAATACAACAGACCAATAAATGCTTCAATTTCACCTTTATTTGTATCATGAATGAAGGTCTGAGACGAAGAGTATCTCGAGTTAGCGGATTCGATACATTGGTTAGTGTGTATCACTAATTCATCCATTATTTCATCCAAGAAAAACAGCCGCCATATTTCATCATCTGTCCTTTTATTTTTTGCCATTCCCCTCACACCAGGAATATGCGACACATTCGTTCTGATACGAGGAGTAGGGATGATTTTCATCCATTTAGTACGCCTGTCCTTACCAACAAAATATTTCTTATTATTCTGATATCTATCACTGTCATTCCCACTTTCGTCGCTTTCCGTATCGTGTTCACTATATAGTTCGACGTCTACGTCTTCCCCTCCGTCACCTGATTCGTCACTAATGATTTCATTCCGCAGTGCATCGTTACACAGATCTTCTGTTACATCCATTACAGCCCTCGTCTGAAATAAATAGGCTGATTCAGCAACTTAATGTGAGCCACTAACATATTTGTATTGCGACAAACGATATCATCATTGCTACTCTGGATCCTATAGCCCCAACAAGTGTCGACCGTTGTGGGCCGAGCGGTTCTAGGCGCTTCAGTCCGGAACCGCGCTGCTGCTACGGTCGCAAGTCCGAATCCTACCTCGGCCATGGATGTGTGTGATGTCCTTAGGTTAGTAAGGTTTAAGTTGTTCTAAGTCTAGGGGACTGATGACCTCAGATGCCCCATAGTGCTTAGAGCGATTTAAACCATTTGAACCCCAACAAGCCCTTACCTACTTGCTATGGTCGGTCTGACAGTCCCAGACACGCTACAGGCAATCCTAGACAGTCGACTACCGCCGTCACTTGACGAGCAAATGGCACAGCTGTGTAAGGTAGGAAGCTACAAGGAATGCTGCTCGTGTGCAGTGTTGTGAACCTAACGAAGAAGAATCACTAACACAAGTCAGGATGCCGGAGACCTACCAGTAGCAACGCAGGGTTAAGCTGAAATGTATTTTTACACCATACATTTCACCTTTCTCAAATAGCCATTATACCTCAAACGATCTCCACGTCACATTTCCAGGTAAACAAACGCTGATGACCCCGACGTTTTGCGACCCAAAATACTAACCAGTCCACTTAAACAACAGGAATATACAAAGAAGGTCAGGAGGATACACAACATCTCACAAAAGATTAAACACACCCTATTATACATGTAAATTTCACATGTAAAAGGAAGTAATGTCCTGCATGGGACAGAATCAGTGTCTGAGCTGGTCCCACACATGTTCTGTCAGGAATGGTACTCTGAATCTTGCCGACCTCTTGACTACTTCAGTAGGGTGGTTTTGGATGTTCCAGGCCAGTCTGCATAGTGGCCAGACTCCTTCCCTCCCAACCCTTATGGTATCATCGATGGAATCCTACACTGTCGCGAGATTTCTCCTCTCCCAAAACACTCTGATGTCACAGGCCAGTTATCCTATGTATAAAAAGGCTGGATATTCAAGAATTGGTGGGCAATTCCAAATATCCCTATTGCGTTAAATGAGAATGGCGGTAAATTAAATAGTATACAGTGTGTCTCAACTAACTCTGCCACCTCCAATATCCGAACCGCAATAGATATTTAAAAACGGTTTTCACCAGCATGAACGTACGGCAGGGGCTTAGGAAACCAAATAATATGCGAAATTTTAAAACTTAAAAGAATATTATTTTCAACACAGACTTTCGTATTTTTAAATGTACACCCCCTATTGTTTCGTTGCAATCACTAGCATGAAAAATCACAAAAATAATGACGTTGGTTGCAACGCAGTACGACAATTACATCCCGAGAAATTGCGAAGCGAAGTTGACACTTGAAATATATGAAGCGCACAGCTAGCGCACGTCCTGGGACTCAAGAGTGCACCTTACGCTGCCTGTGTCAGGGGCTCACACAATGGGAAGGTAGGCACAATCCACAAAAATAAACAAGTAACACGTCCAATGCAAAGTTCCGTTTTTCAAAATTGTAAATGTATGTTTATTCTAGCGAAATGACAACTAGAGCTACAGTTAGAGATAAACATTTGAATTCATTGTGCTGAACACTTTTACTAGTGCCAAATGACAGCTTGAGCTACAGTTAGAGATAACACACTTGAATTCACTTTGCTAAACACTTTTAGTAGTGCCCTGTCGCCCACAGAAACTGTATTGTTGTGCATTACATTCAGCACAGAAAATACACCCACATCTTGACCAATGAAACTCTGTCACGTCAACGTATGTTCGAAGTGCCCTCCGTTTGCATCAGTACAGGTTTGCAGACGGGTAACGAGACAGTGTTGCACAGATTGTAGAGTTTCTACAGATATTGCCGCACACGCCGCAGTAATACGATGTTGCATATCCTCTACTGTCGTTGGGGATTCTTGCTACACTCTGTCTCACTCTGCGCCCCAGAGAAAGAAGTCTAAAGGCGGCAAGTCGGGGGACCGTGCTGACCATCGCACAGTACCTCCCGGCCCATCCACCTATTTGGAAATATCGTATCTAGAACGTCCCCGGTAACTTTTACATTGTGTGTGGGACATCCATCATGTTGGAACCACATTGATAGACGAGTTTCCAATCCTAGATCCTCCATGAGGAGCGCTAGTGTGTGTTGAAGAAATGATGCATATCGCTGTCATTCTATGTCCCACGGTAAAAATATGGACCTACAATACAATTATACGGCACCAAACATTGACGCTCCACAATCGTTCATGAGCAACTTGGCGAATCCAGTGGGCATTTTGTGTGGACCAGTAGTGTATGTTCCGCAGATTCACTTTACCATGATTTGTAAATGAAGTCTCGACTCTAAACAACGTATTGCTTAGGAATACTGGATTATGTGATGTTTAAAGCTTTCCCGGCGTACTGATTGTTCCATAAAAACACGGGAGAACTGCCGGATATCAGTAACTTCCTGCCACGATATTTCGGCGCAGAGTTTTCTGGCCATCTTCAGGTGAATGCCACTGTAGTAGTACTGGCGAGTACTACGCTATATAAAGCCTTCTGAGGTGACATTGCGCACGCGCTGCTCAGCGTGCGCGTTCATAACGGCTCCGTGCGCTGCGCCTCGCGCCCTCCACTGCGAAAGCCTGGCGTATCGGTGTCAGGTCGATTTCCATCTTTGTGCAGATAACTACGTCGACTACCAAGTTTCTCTATAACAGGATTCCAAGTAGTGTTCAGCTGATAACCGCTATCTCGATTGATGAGAGTCTCGTTGTCAGACAATCTTATTTCCACAGATTCATTGATAATCGAGCTCCAAAAGTTTGATGTATGGGCCAAAATTTTTGTGTCGTTGTAATTCATGGAATGGTCTGTGGAAATACAATGTTCGGCGATTGCGGACTTGGTGGGTTGGAGAAGGCGAGTATGCCGTTGGTGTTCCACAATGCGTTCCTGCACAGTTCGTGTTGTTTGTCCTATATATGATTTTCCGCATTCACACGGAATTTTGTAAACACCTGGTTTACGCAGGCCCAAGTCGTCTTTAACGGATCCCACCAGTGATGAAATTTGGGAAGGAAGGCGAAAGATGACTCTCACTTGATACTTTCTCAATATTCTGCCTATCTGTGAAGAAATATTCCCAATAAATGGTAGATAAACAGTCGACCTGAAGGCCTCTTCCTCTTCCTTGTTCCGTCGTTTGTAGGTCTTCATCACTCTGTTCACTTGCCTAGGTGAAAAGCCATTCTTCAAAAATACTTTTTGCAGGTGTTCCAGTTCCGCTTGAAGACTGTCGGCGTCAGAGATAGTATGGACACGGTGGACCAAGGTTTTGAGAACGCCCATTGTTTGTGCTGGATGGTGGCAACTAGTAGCTTGTAGATACAGGTCTGTATGAGTGGGCTTTCTGTACACCGAGTGATCAAGTGTGCCATCACTCTTCCGTCGCACCAAGACGTCTAAAATTGGCAGACAACCATCTCTCTCTATCTCCATGGTAAACTTTATGTTTTCATGTATGGAGTTCATGTGACGTAACAATTCTTGGAGACGGTCCAGACCATGAGGCCACACTATAAAAGTGTCGTCAACGTACCGCCAAAATATTGTCGGTTTAAAAGTGGCAGAATCGAGCGCTCTCTCTACTGCAGTGGCATTCACCTGAAGATGGCCAGAACACGCTGCGCCGAAATATCGTGGCAGGAAGTTACTGATATCCGGCAGTTCTCCCGTGTTTTTATGGAACAATACTGGATTACCTTGCAACTGCTGAAGTGGAAAACGACAGAATGCAATGCGGGATTCAAAAGTCATTCCCGTACAGTTCTTGGTGAAGTGAGATATGGAACGGATGAAACAGATACCGATGCAAGATTCTCCATACACTGCTGTGGCTTATTCCTACACCTCGTGCAATTTCTTGTACACCCACCTGAGGATTGTGCGCTGCAGCAGCCACAACAGCTATTTCGTTCCCATTGCTAGTCGCTGTCGTTGTACGTTGACGTTTTGTGGGAGCCCGGATTTCTGTGTTCGTGAGTGTCTTGCAGATGTTGCCAACTGTGCGACGTGACGGACACCGCAGGTCTGGGAAGAGTTCAGCATACAGTGTCACAGCTGTGGTTGCATTTCTGTGACATTCGCGATAAATTAAAATAATAACTAGTATTTCTTCATTACTGAAGGCCGGCACTTCAACTAGATGACGACAAATGTAACATGCCACTAGAAAACAGGTTTTAATGTGGCAACGTATGTGCATTACGTTACAGTATGCGAGCAGTTCAGCAGGCCAGATTAGGAGACACTTGCACAGTGAAGATAGAGCGTGCCGTGGTGATACTGGTATGTTTACGGCAGGATACAGGCGCCAGTGCAGGCAACCCCTGATCTAAGCACAGTCCTACATGCGACACATTACCTCAGAAGCTATGACACCGTTGCTATCCTTTACAAGCCACATATTTCAGAATTTATGAGGTTTAGAAACATGAAACAAAATTTGTTACCACTAACTGTACTGTAGTTGACATTGCGGAACAATAAATATTATGCGCAGGACATCCATCATTCTGATACCGCATTATTTGACACATTATAAGAGGTGGACCTGTTCATGCGAGGTACAGCTCAAGAAGGGGCTAAACGATTCCCCTTTAGGAGTGCCATCAATGAAATATGGGCCAGTGATGTGTTGTCATATAATACCACACCACACGTTAACACTCCACTGACGTAGTACGTCAATCACATCACGATTACCGGCAGCGTGAGGTGCACGCTTGAGTCTCAGAACGTGCGCTAGCTGTGCACTTCATTTATTTCAAGCGTCAATTTCGCTTCGCAATTTCTCAGGATGTAATTGACGTATTGCGATGCAACCAACGCCATTATTTTTGTGATGTTTCATGCTATTGATTGCATGCGAAATAATACGGGGTGTCCATTTACAAATACAAAAGTTTGTGTTAAAAATAATTATTTTTTACGTTTTAAAATTTCGCATATTCTTTGGTTTCCTAAGCCTCTGCCGTACCTTCATGATGGTGAAAACCGTTTGTGAATATCTATTATTGTTCTAGAGATATTTGAGTTGGCAGAGTTAGGTGAGACACCCTGTATATTGCGGACATAGTCCAATTATTTTAAGGACGAAATCCAATATGGTAGACCTGCAGACAGCCTTTATGATGTCAGATTCCACGATGGCAATCTGTCAATATGAGGAGAGCCTCTATGCCTTCAGGATTCAAGATGGCGATTAAAGATGCCACATGGTCATACAAGGACAGCGTCTATGATATGAGAATCCAAGATGGCGGACCTTGGTAAATGAGGTCAGTCTGCATGGTTGCCAATTCACTTGTTCTAAATATAGAATCCAAGACGGTAGATCTGGGGGAATGGACGTAGCCTGCATAGTTGTGGATTAACCGAACACCTAGATCTTTCTGTGCGGGCTCTGATTTCCCTTATTTAATTATGATGATCGTTTCTCCCTATGTAGGTCGCCGTCTACAAAATATTTTCGCATTCGGGGGGAAAAAGTTGGTGACTGAACTAGTCTAACTCCTCCTCCTACTCATGAACTTTACATTGTATCACATACTCGACAAAATCATTGGAAGGTATTTTGACGTGTGTTTCCCCTAGACTCTGTCCGTGGTGATCTGCATTGCACCATACAAGCTACAAAGGTTCACAATGCTTAGACACATTAAGTATATATACTGTGTTGGCTCTTGAGAGATTAACTTACACATGTCACCTTAGAGATGTTGATGATGAATGCACTGCTGCTGCTGAAGACGCCGATATCCAGAGGTAATGTTGTAGTCGGCTGTCATGCCATCCTCAGTGTGTTTCAGTTTGCTGCACATTTGATCCTTTAACAATGAACTGCACCGTTGTACCCTCAGAGACATTCTCTGCTTCGACTATTACTTCGAAGCCTATGTCATCTGATATGCTGACAATAACATGTTTCGATCAGTTAATGGTATTGTTGAACAACGGCATTCTGAAATGAGATGACTGTAGCTCAGTGAGTGGTGCAGACATTGGATATAATGAAGTCTGGCAACCAGTGTGCTGCCTTGATGTCCACTCCATCGTGTCGGGAGCTGCATCAGGGAACATGCGTGCATGCTGACTTGATTTCTGCTTCTGCTCAAATGCATTAGGCACTGCATCATCTATGTCATGGAGCTATTGTGCTGATGAACAAACAAATGAAAACCCTGGGAACACATACACACACACACGATGAACAATAATAAATACTGAGGGAGAGAAATTGGATAATACTTAAAAGCGACTGATTGAGTAAGTTTCTTTTGTCTAGAGGCAGCAGGTCTCCAATGATACTTCATGACGATCAATCAAGTTCCTCTGAGGGCTAGTAATCCTGACGCTGTGGATGAGTGGCAGGGATAGGTGACTGTAATACCATAGAAATTGGGAAAAGTCTTTTGGATTGGTAGCATTGCAGGGAGTGCCCATACTTCCAGGCCAGCCATCTGGGATCATCATCCTGGATTTGGACATCATTGGTGATTCATCATAAATCTGACAACAACCTCATGCACATGATCATGGATTTAACAAGTGGCCATCTCCCGACCCTAACGTTAGCACAAGTGGCCTGTGATGTCATAGCATTGTGTTAATGGCTGTCTCCTTGGGGTGTGATCTCAGAGAACTGTACTGAGGTCTATCATCTTGAGTTACCATCTTGCATTTTATACCTGGTGCCTGTCTTGGGTTCTATACTTAGCACAAATGACCTACTTCAACTGTAACATCAGGGAAGAACTGCTTAGGATATGAGAAAGCAGACAACTGATGGGAATGGTGGGAAAGAATGGCTCAACAATAGCCATGTGTTGGATGAAACTATGAGAGTATGTACCACAAAATCTATCTCTCTGTTCCTTCATGTCCTGACGTATACAGTCAGCTTTGAGGATACTCTATGTATAACTATAAAATATTTATGAATATTGAGAGGCAATTTCTTGCAATTTTACTGAAGCATGGGGCATCTTGCTACACTTTTTACTGTAATATTGCACAGCCTGTTACAGATTCACAGTAACTTTGGACAGTTTGTTAGTAGTTTGATGTAACATAAGATATTTTGTTATACTTTTACTGTAATGTGACTAGTTTGTAAGAATATTGCTCTAACATGTTGATGCGTGGGGTGAAATGCCACATGGTCTCCGTGATGTGACAGCATTATGAAACCACTCCATTTTTTAATTCTTCAACACAATCACACAATGCATTCTGCATGTAAGTGTAGATGCAGTCGAACATATTTCAATGTTCCACAACCTAGCGGACCTGAAGAATTTCCCCATGTCCACATGTCCCGATGTCCCCATGGATGTTTCACAGATTATCTCCTGACACTCATTACCATGACTGTATGCAACGTTAACTAGTAAAAGACTTCCCACACAAGATTCCTTATAATTGTCTGTGGTATAAGGCTTTAATCATGCTATAGTGGTTTGAGATGTCTTAGCCCTCAAATTCGTCTGATTTGAACGCTTCTTGGGCGCTACTGGATGCCACGTGGCATCCACAATTTACAGAAATTTTGTAAAGATGTGATACCAGAGACCTATGCAGACTTGCAAGAACCCATTGTAGCACTACAGTGGATGAAGAAACACTCACAATGATGTCTTAGCCATCAAATTCGTCTGATCTGAACGCATATGGGACGCTATTGGACGTCAGATCCGTACCCACAGTTTAGGGGAATCATGTTAACATGTGATGTGAGATACCCCTGGATACCTGAAAGAATCCAAAGTAGTGGATTAAGGAGAATTCATGCCGATGTTTTAGCTAACGAACTGATCTGATCAGAACGCATCTGCGATGCTACTGGATATCAGCTCTGCACCCACAATTTATAAGAATTGTGTGAACATACAGAGCCGGATATCTCTGGTAGCCTGTAAGAATCATTTTTAACATTACTTTAGTAGCATAATGGAACTGTTGACAATCTTAGGTCTTCATCTGGAAAGCAGTGTAAGTCATTATCATGGCCATCAGAAACCTTAGTCAGCAACACACATCCCACACAAACACCCTTTTGGAAAACACAGTACCAGCATTCAGCAGAAATTATTCAGTGAGCACATGAAAACATGTAATGTCTATACTGTGCTTACAGAGGTGTTTCCAGCATACTGGCAACTAGTACCAGTGTTTGTCAGAAGTCATTCAGATATGTTCCATGTCTGTCTGTCACAAATCCTCAAGCATCTTCTGCTACACTTCCGAAAGGGTGGTGTTTATCTTTAATTGCAAATCTGTAACATTTGTCGCCATTAATTTAGTATACGCCAACATACAATTTCTACCAATCAAAAGAACTTGTCTATCATATCTAGAACTATTTGCGGCACGCTATGTCTATCACACTACAAGTTATAACTTTAGAATGACAGCCATGTGGACCGATTTAGTGATTCCTTTAGACTGGATGCAAAGTGATCTTGACCACTGGAAAACCTTTATAATCAGATAAATGAAGACATGAACAGCACACGTTCATCTCAATGGCTCCACTGTCTTAAGCAAAAAAATTCGGTTGGTTTACTCTTGCGATGTCTATCTGTGAAACACCTATATTCATCTTTCCTACAATGATAAAAATTCACTAATTCGGGCACAATATTCGGCGATTTGAGTACAAAATTGATCGACTTCTATATAAAATTCAGTTATTTTGCTACAGAGTTTGCAGATTGTGACTCAGAATGAAAAATCAAGTTGAATTCTCTTTTAACGTTAGAGTTTGCCAAATGAAGAAGTGAATGGGGATGGGAACTACACCGTTTCACACCGGTATTCACCAGAAATGGTTTAGAAATCCTGTGGAAACGTGTGAGCTCAACCAAAGACAAACATTGAGCACATACAGTACCCATACTTCATGCTGAGTGATTACTATTACAAAAACCATTTGCAGTTACAGGAAAAGCTTCACACGTCCATCATTCACCAATAATGTGCACACCACTACTGTACCTTCCACCTCAGATACAACTACTGACAAACATGTATTGCACCAATGGATGACTAGCACGACCAGGCATCTTAAGAGCTTTCAACATCTGCTTAATAACATCACAGTCTGGCACAGTGAGGCTCATTGATCTTTTTCAACACAGTGGCAGTGTGCTTGCGGCCATTGTGGTGGCAGCTGGCTGCCTAGTACACCACTAATCAGACAGGTGGTGGCTTGGGCTGCAGTGCCTGATTCCTCCCACAATATGATGGCGGGCAGCTCTAAGTCCACGTGCAATCTGTGATTAATGACTCATGTGCCAGCATGGCAGGCTCAGTGATGGACTCTGGTGGCATGCTGCTTTGAATTCCTGCACAAGCGTGTAGCCGAGCTGACTTTTATGGCGCAACTCAGATCATCTCCTGTTACTAGTCAGTGTATCTCTTCAGTAGCAGCCTCCCTGTCCCTACCAATAAGATGCACTGTGATCCAGTGTCAGTCACTGCTGACAATTTGTTCCTCTATAAATATACTCGTATTGCATAGCGGGGTTACAGGCCACTATTCTTGTAATGTCTTTCTCTTCATAACTTGTGTTTCTATTGCTTTTATTGGGTACGATTCAACTTTTCATCTTGTATAAATGTGTGGATATAAGGTTGACATGATGCTACTCGTGTGAACAAGTCAGGTCACTGCTAGTTTGATAGTGCTACCCATTCCACACATTAATATTTTGGTGTTAAATTTTAGAAACATAGTACCTAGAGATTCTGATGTGGAAGTCCTTCATGAGAATAAGTGTGCTTGAAGTTTTGAATTTCTCTGCAGAACATATGTATGGGTCATTGTACAACTGATGTCATTTTAAACATTTCCCGCAATTTTTCAGTGTGGACCAAAGCACAAATGTGCTTTTTGCATTTTAAAATTCTCCTTCATTTTAATTTAGGACACGTAGGCTGTGATGTCAGAGGGATTGTGAGAGTGACAGCAGTGTCACCACAAACAACATACTAGTGACAGAAATAGGAACAACTACCATGGATTTCTGAATTTCTCACAATATTTAACTTAGAGCAGGAGTCACTGTGGTGTTGTTAGAGTTCCCTTTGCACTGCACCTGGCTCTTAACAGCTGGCTGGAATCGCGGCATGGTGCAGTGGTGGCAGACGTTCACTTCAGTACCCAACCTATTGGCAATGGCAGTCTCGCATATGAGGCATTGTTGTCACTTAACTGTCTCTGGCATGAAAAAGAAAATGTTTAAAAGAAAATGTTTAAGTAAACTGCAACCTTACATTCCTGTCCTTCCATAAATGTTTAATCTGCTTCAGTTTTAAATTTAGTGCAGTTCACTTCTTGGGATGCTAAACGAAGGGTAGCACATGTTTAAACAGCACAAGCGACCAACACGTGTCAGTGAACTGTGATGTAGAGGGGAGAGGGAGATTATTTAAGTATGCAGGTTGTATGAGTTTTAAGTTTATAGAGAGCAAACTTTATACAAGAAATCTGATAACCATGCAGTCTGGGAGCTTATTCTTGGGTCCGCCATCTTGGATTACGACATCTCACTGGCCATGTGACAGACAAGCAGGCTGGGCCCACGTCTTCTACACATGAATGGATTCTCTGGTGGGAAAGTTGATAGTTCTAAGGAAATGCAAATATCAGTTTCTTCCCACATTCATATAATTTTCAAAAATATGCGAATAGTTCTTAAAACTCTCAGGAGCTAAAACTCATCAGTCTGCAGAGAAACTTCATTAGTAAGATGTTCAAAGCCCAGTGTGATATTGGTAACTGGGGGAGTGAAGATAATGTTAAATTGCACCGAACCTCGAATGATGTCTGAAGCCACCATTGTAGTCCAGACTGAGGATGTCAGCGTCAGTGATGTATCATTAATCTTTACAAATCTGAAAATCATTGACGGTAGGCATCGATTTGTCGATCTAACGATTTTTAAGAAGTCAGTATACTGAAGGTGGGCAGAAATAGACACTGTGCATCAAAACGAATGCTTCCACGCCTGAAATACATTTTTAAGAACATTTATTTCCTCTTGCCTGTGCATAATATTACTGACGATTAAATATTCCACGTCACCTTGTCCTTCAAACCGATCGCTTCTAATGATGTGACATCGTGGAAACTTAGGACATGCGGTTAGCGTAAAACAAATTCCTATACGGCTGCAGGCGGGAAGTGTGGTAGGTGCATAAGTGCAGATGTTGTGATCACTGGTACCTTAATGTGTACCCCTTTCAGTGCGTCAGTTGTTTTTTCTCTACATCTAGCAGTCTTCGGACAAACACATAATTTACTACTCGATGTTTTCTGCATGGTCGTAATTGCACCAGTAATTGGACCCCACCTGTTAGTGTAGACTACCCGTTGTGCTCCCACGTGTCCACCCTTCACGCGTGACCTGCTGCCCAAGGGAAAAACAGCATTAATGGCCACACGTACTCAGACGTACTAACCATCCTAAAAAGATACTACTCCTAGTGGCTACAATTATTAGTCCACAAACGAAGTAAATATTGATTTAAAGTTGTTCAGTACTGTGTCCTCAGTCACCAATAAAAATTTCTGCACTTAATACCCCACACATCCTGCATAGTCAGTGAATACAATCTTTTCAGATACGAATGTCTCCCTGTATTTCTCAGCCTTCCAAGCAGCTACGCATGCCGTGAGACACACAGTGAGGTTAACTACCTTTTTTTTCTAGCAGTGAAAAGTAATTTTTTCACATGTGGTTGTTTTGTATGACAGAATTACTTAGGATACCACAAGTCTTTTGAGTACACTTATATAGATGGGAGACTAATGTTTCCCTTTGCAGCAGATTGTGCACTATTGCGTACTTTGAAACAAGAAACTAATGGTTGGAAATTAATATTAACATTTTGACTGACACAAGCAACTTCATCAACGGAATGAATCTTTCACTATGTGACGCATGTGCGCTGTTACGTAATTTCCAAAGAGATTAAAAGGGCGCAGCCCCGAATCCTCCCGCGGTAGGAAAAATGCTACCGAATCCTCCCAAGTCCGCAAGGGTCTGAAAAACGATGGGACCGAATCCTCCCGTTTGAAGCAGGTAGCAGTTCTAAACGTTATGAATACTCCAAGCAGGCAAGGAAAGCATATGGAGCTACAGTAGAAGATGTAAAAAATTTTCGCGTGTTTAAAAGTTTTATCTTACTGAGATAAAGTCCCGCTCAAGGTCACGCGCAAAGCATGCATAAGTGAATCAAAATTTTTTGTTTAAAACATGGGAGGGTTAGGGAAAAGTGATAAGGAACATGGCAGGGATAATTATATTATTGTCTATAATACAACATACAACGTGTCAGTTTGGGAGGATTCGGTCCTGTTACCTGCTTACCTACCTGGCATCCGGAGGATTCGGGGTTGTGCCCGATTAAAAGTGTGTGCCGGACAGGGAACCGATCCCGGTATCTCGTCTTATGCCTCCCAGCAGCAACTTAAGCTCACTGAAACTGTTCAAAGTGGCGACCAACAGGCTCACAGCTGTTCACTCATTAATCTGCTCCCACGCGATTCAGATGCTATCTCCTCAAACTCTACTGCGCGAACGGCTCATAGTGTAGAACACCGGACAGTTCTTTGTGGCTGTGAAATAGGACGGCTCTATGCGCTCTGACGTGCTTCATAAATCATACACTCCGCGGGAGCGCACCCAGTGGGAGTCACATGTTGCGAAGTTTGAGTGTGTGTCTTTGAACGAGTCGATTGGCAAGCGTCCATGGTGTCCGCCCGGCTTGGCGTGTCATATCTTACAAGGGGAGGCCACGACATTGGGATCACATATTTACTTCAAACTTTGTACACCTTTAGTAGACCATTAAGCCAACGTAATGTGCAAGCAGTCAAGTGCACAACTCCGGGACTTCCGAGAAAATCGCAAGAGAAGTTTTACTCGTCTATTACGTACCTAATATATATGTGTGCTGGTGTCGGACGAAAGAATTCATGGTTGTCAAGTGGTTAGCGTGCGCGTCATAAGACGACCGTTTTTAAAGCAATGATTCGACTTCCATTGAAACCTTCATATTTATAGCTGGAATTTAAATTCTGTGACATTCAAAGAATTTACGCGTACTCTATTCACTCTTGCCACATTAACAACGTCTCACCGCTTTGCAGGTTAACTGCCAAATAGGGCCTGCTTCTGCATCTGCAGCTCGAAGCGTCGAGGTGCAAAAGTAGTCCCGGGTAGCTTACCAGATTGCATCTATAAGGAAATTCGCAAATCAGGGGAACCACACATTTTCAGGAAAACTCTATGCGTTTCTTCATTTACTTGTCGATAGTTATAAATATCTGCCTTGTAATAATTAAATTTAATTAGGGATAGAAACTATTCCGATAACATGAAATTCACTAAAACTTCATGCAAATACACGTGGTTTTTTAAAAATTATATTGCTGTTGTGGTCTTCAGTCCAGAGACTAGTTTGATGCACCTCTCCAAGCTACTCTATACTACACTCCTGGAAATGGAAAAAAGAACACATTGACACCGGTGTGTCAGACCCACCATACTTGCTCCGGACACTGCGAGAGGGCTGTACAAGCAATGATCACATGCACGGCACAGCGGACACACCAGGAATCGCGGTGTTGGCCGTCGAATGGCGCTAGCTGCGCAGAATTTGTGCACCGCCGCCGTCAGTGTCAGCCAGTTTGCCGTGGCATACGGAGCTCCATCGCAGTCTTTAACACTGGTAGCATGCCGCGACAGCGTGGACGTGAACCGTATGTGCAGTTGACGGACTTTGAGCGAGGGCGTATAGTGGGCATGCGGGAGGCCGGGTGGACGTACCGCCGAATTGCTCAACACGTGGGGCGTGAGGTCTCCACAGTACATCGATGTTGTCGCCAGTGGTCGGCGGAAGGTGCACGTGCCCGTCGACCTGGGACCGGACCGCAGCGACGCACGGATGCACGCCAAGACCGTAGGATCCTACGCAGTGCCGTAGGGGACCACACCGCCACTTCCCAGCAAATTAGAGACACTGTTGCTCCTGGGGTATCGGCGAGGACCATTCGCAACCGTCTCCATGAAGCTGGGCTACGGTCCCGCACACCGTTAGGCCGTCTTCCGCTCACGCCCCAACATCGTGCAGCCCGCCTCCAGTGGTGTCGCGACAGGCGTGAATGGAGGGACGAATGGAGACGTGTCGTCTTCAGCGATGAGAGTCGCTTCTGCCTTGGTGCCAATGATGGTCGTATGCGTGTTTGGCGCCGTGCAGGTGAGCGCCACAATCAGCACTGCATACGACCGAGGCACACAGGGCCAACACCCGGCATCATGGTGTGGGGAGCGATCTCCTACACTGGCCGTACACCACTGGTGATCGTCGAGGGGACACTGAATAGTGCACGGTACATCCAAACCGTCATCGAACCCATCGTTCTACCATTCCTAGACCGGCAAGGAATCTTGCTGTTCCAACAGGACAATGCACGTCCGCATGTATCCCGTGCCACCCAACGTGCTCTAGAAGGTGTAAGTCAACTACCCTGGCCAGCAAGATCTCCGGATCTGTCCCCCATTGAGCATGTTTGGGACTGGATGAAGCGTCGTCTCACGCGGTCTGCACGTCCAGCACGAACGCCGGTCCAACTGAGGCGCCAGGTGGAAATGGCATGGCAAGCCGTTCCACAGGATTACATCCAGCATCTCTATGATCGTCTCCATGGGAGAATAGCAGCCTGCATTGCTGCGAAAGGTGGATATACACTGTACTAGTGCCGACATTGTGCATGCTCTGTTGCCTGTGTCTATGTGCCTGTGGTTCTCTCAGTGTGATCATGTGATGTATCTGACCCCAGGAATGTGTCAATAAAGTTTCCCCTTCCAGGGACAATCAATTCACGTTGTTCTTATTTCAATTTCCAGGAGTGTATATAAGCTTCTTCATCTTCGAGTAGCTACTGCAACCTACATCCTTCTGAATCTGCTTAGTTTATTCATCTCTTGGTCTCCCTCTACGATTTTTACCCTCCACGCTTCCCTCCAACAACAAATTGGTGATCCCTTGATATCTTAAACGTATCCTACCAGCCGATCCCTTCTTTTAGTCAGGTTGTGCCTCAAAATCCTCTTCTCCCCAATTCTATTCAGTACCTCCTCATTAGTTCTGTGATCTACCTGTCTAATCTTCATCATTCTTCTGTAGCACCACATTCCGAAAACTTCTATTTTCTTCTTGTCAAAACTATGTATCGTCATGTTTCACTTCCATACATGGCTGCATTGTATATAAATAGTTTCAAAACAGACTTCCTGACACTTAAATCTATACTCGATGTTAACAAATTTACGTTCTTCAGAAACGCTTTCCTTGCCATAGCCAGTCTTTATTTTATATCCTCTCTACTTCGCCCATCATCAGTTGTTTTGCTCCGAAAATAGCAAAACTCATCTACTACTTTAAGTGTCTCATTTCCTAATCTAATTCCCTCAGTATCACCTGATTTAATTCTACTACGTGCCATTATCCTCGTTTTGCTTTTGTTGATGTTCATTTTATTTTCTCCTTTCGAGACGCTGTCCATTCCGTTCAACTGCTCTTCCAGGTCCTTTGCTATCTCTCACAGAATTACAATGTCATCGACAAATCTCAAAGTTTTTATTTCTTGTCCATGGACTCTTAATTCCTTCTCCAAATTTTCCTTTTGTTTCCTTTACAGCTAGCTCAACATACAGATTGAATAACACTCCGTTCTCATCCACTACTTCCCTTTCATGCCCCTCGACTCTCATAATTGCCATCTGGTTTCTGTAGAAATCGCAATTAGCCTTTCGATCCCTGTATTTTACCCCTGCCACGTTCAGAATTTGAACTACCTCTTAAACGTCATATAAATAAAGTAATATGACCAGGATGAAAGAAAAAAAAACAGATTAAAAATTAAGTCTGAGTGGGAGTCGAACCGTCGCCTCATAGACGTTCGTCTTGCGTAGTTCGAACGCTAAACACTTTTTTTAGTCTTATTTGGGTCGTCATTATTTCTTGCTTTGTTGGTTTGTTGCTTTGTTGGACGAAAGTCCTATGACGCTAGTTCATGTTTATCGTTGATTCACTCACTCAGTGTTTTTACTACAGAGGGTAGCTAATCTTCTAACCGTGCCTGCACCGTTTGACAACACGAAGTCTAACGTCCGGAACCTATGCACAGGCACATCAGTTACATAGTAGACGCGTAAAACTTCTATTGCGATTTTCCGTAACTAGCAGAGTAGCACACCTTACTGCTTGCACATTATGTTGTTTTAATGGCCTATTAAAGGTGTACAAAGTTTGAAGTAAATCTGTGATCTCGACGTCGTGGCCTCCCCTTATTCGTCACATCTGGGTCTCTGATCGGCGAACGCCAGTGAGACGGAAGCCCGCCACATTAACCTCGTACCGACGTGCTCTAAAGGGAGGAAGTTAGATAGTAGCTCCTGTGACCTGCTTCGGTGTATTTTAGACGTTCCGGAGGAAAACACAGTTCTTGTGTTTTTGTACCCTGCTTGGAAGAACTGGGTAAGACTGCTCCTTGTTGCAGGCGCTGCCGCGCAAATCATTTTCGTCCGTTCAAGGTTCTCGTGTTTCAAATGTATATTTCGAATAATGTTCATTCAAAGTAGTTCCTTGAACCACTTGATGGATGATTTGCTAGGGGACTTCTATTATTTGTTTGTGAGCTACTAAAATTCTCATGCATACCTAGATGGGGATACCCAGTCGTTAACTTTTCCATCGGTGAGTAGAACTGTCTTACAATCCCTCTCTCTCATTCTTTCTCTATCTCTCTCTCTCTCTTAAAAGACGCTGGAAACATTTTGTGGCTTTAGTTTTGGATATTGTCATATTATCAGCTTATCAAGTTATTTATGAACTTCTACATCAGTTGCGTTGGTGATCTACACTTTCCACGTGGGACTACTATGTGTGTGCCATTTAGTTTCAAACAACTGAGTACTTATTTTCTCGGATTTTCGTATAAGCATTCATTGAAGAAGAGAATTTACTTTTCTCTTCCCGTACAGGTACGTGTCCTTCTTCAGTCATACGGATTTCTTTTGAAACAAAAGCATCTGTTGTGTTTACAAGGTTTGCACCTGCTGTCTTTTGTAAAGTTTTCAGTAGTGTGATTAAGAATGTCATGATGCAGATTATGTTTTACGTCTGCCTGGAGTGTCAAACATAAGTTGGAACTGGTAGCAGGACGTGCCCGGGGTGTGACGCAAGATCTGATGGCCGAGAAATGATTAGTCTCAAAGTAAGGCGCCAGCGATCATGAATATTACTTACCTTTATTCTCCACACTGAAGCAGGCACCGTCTATTGCTCTCATAGCAAGTAGCTACGGAATTAAGTTCACAATACAATTCACAAATCCACAGTGCAATCCAAATCGTAACTTCTAAGACCAAGGTTGTCATATAAGATCTATACAATAATACCTCGATATTAACACAGGTAGCGAGCAAGAGCGAGTGGACGTGGCGTCAGGTCTGTGCTCCCGTTATATGTTGTGGGCATAGGAGGATCTGCAGGCAAGAACTGTTGAATGGTGCGACGTCTTCAGCCGGAGATGACGCTATGAACCTCCGCGACGTGAAGCTAAGGCCGACCACCGCGCATGTGCGGCCGGGCTGAGCGACGGCAGGGCGCGCGTGATTCGGTTAGGTCCGCGGACATAGCATTCTTCCCCCCTTGAAGACCCACCATGACGTCAGAGACTGCGAGGGCCTGACGGCAGGGGGGGAGGTGTGGCTACTGTGCGATGAGGGGGGGCCAACGTAGCGAGGCTGAGTAGAGGCGACCCCCGCGTCTCGGCATTCGCCCTGAGCCCCAGGGCCCAGGGCCGGAACCAGCCAAAATGGCCCCAAAGACGCAACGCACAGCAGGCACGGCGGACCCAACGTGTTAGCGCGCCCCGACCTCCAGGACGACGACGACAACGACCCCACGGGCGACGCGAAAGGCGATCCTGGAGCGGCCGCACAGGAGAAGGCCCGGCGCGGCAGCGCGCGAGGGCGCGCCGGACTAGCCCGGGCAACCTCATCGACCTCCATCGGCGTAGGTGCCGGCAGCAGGGTGGAAATTGGATTGAGTTCCCGTCTGCTGCCTTCGCATCGGAATAAACAGGTTGCTTCCTCCCAGACGCCTTTGAAATCTTGTCCTAAGTGCAACGTTCGTCATCTCCGCGAAGCGCTCCGTCTGTTAATGCCATTGTCTCTACTGTAGACAGTGTTTCGCTCAGTGCTATTGCTAGTGATTTGTACAGTGGTGTGAATGTCATTCATGGTGGTAGTGTTTTACCACCCTCTGTGCACCGTCGGGCTACTAATATGTACATTGCTTTGTTTATTGCTACCCATCATGTGACGTTTCAACTTGATACCGGTTCTTCAAAAATGGCTCTGAGCACTATGGGACTTAACATCTATGGTCATCAGTCCCCTAGAACTTAGAACTACTTAAACCTCACTAACCTAAGGACAGCACACAACACCCAGCCATCACGAGGCAGAGAAAATCCCTGACCCCGCCGGGAATCGAACCCGGGAACCCGGGCGTGGGAAGCGAGAACGCTACCGCACGACCACGAGATGCGGGCACCGGTTCTTCCGTAATACTTATCAACAGTAATGTGTATGCACTTATCGGAAAGCCTAAACTTGCCATTCCCTCTTCTACGCTCACAGTATTATGGACATAGCTTTGAGTAGCAGCTTAATTAACTTCTTCGATTTAGGATGACACTTTTTTCTGTGTGTTTGGTCGGCTTACCGGTCCAGTGTAACTCAACTTTATCAAATAATTATCAAAATATTCATAATTTCATAAAATTAATTCGGCGGATAATTTACTTGGCCACATAACTCTATACGTGTCACCATTTTCCAGCTATGAAATGGACAATGATAAATAATAATGAAATAACTTTTTGTATTTACAGTAAATACTTATCGTGGATACACGATTAAGTGGTCCAGATTTCCTGTTTCGTAATAACCTAACACATTGTTCTTACAACCCTTTTTTTTACTTTTTGCAGACGCAAGACATAGTTACAGTTACACTAAAGAGCAAAGAAACTGGTACACAATATCGTGTAGGGCCTCCACGAGCACGCAGAAGTGCCGCAACACGACGTGGCTAATGTCTGAAGTAATTCTGGAGGGAACTGGCACCATGAATCGTGCAGGGTCGTCCATAAATCCTTGATAGTACGAGGGGTGGAGATCTCTTCCCAGAGATGCTCAATAATGTTCATTTCTGGAGAGTTTGGTGGCCAGCGGAACTTTTTAAATTCAGAAGAGTGTTCCTGGAGCCATTCTGTAGCAATTCTAGACGTGTGGGGAGTCGCTTTTTCCTGCTCGAATTTCCCAAGTCCATCGGAATACACAATGGACATAAATGCATGCAGGTGATCAGACAGGATAAATACATACAGGCCACCTGTCAGAGTCGTATCTAGATTTATCAGGGGATCCATATCATTCCAACTGCACACGGCCCACACCTTTACCATCCCGAACATTCCTCTGATGACATGGTGGGTCCATGTATTCATGAGGTTGTCTTCACACCCCTACACGTCCATCCACTCGATACAATTGGAAACGAGACTCGTCCGACCAGGCTACATATTTCCAATCACCAACAGTCCAATGTCGGTGTTGACGGGCCCAGGCGATGCGTAAAGCTTTGTGTCGTGCAGTCATCAAAGGTACACGAGTGGACCTTTGGCTCCGAAAGCCCATATTGGTGATGTTTCGTTGAGTGGTTCGCTCGCTGACACTTGTTGATGGTCCAGTATTGAAATCTGCAAACATTTGCAGGAGGATTGCACTTTTGTTACGTTGAACGATTCTCTTCAGTCATCGTTGGTCCCGTTCTTGCAGGATCTGTTTCCGGCCGCAGCGATGTCGGAGACCTGATGTTTTATCGGATTCCTCATATTCACGGTGCACTCGTGAAATGGTCGTAAGGAAAAATCCCCACTTTGTCGCTACCTCGGAGATGCTGTGTCCCATCGCTTGTGCGCCAACTGTAACACAACGTTGAAACTCACTTAAATCTTGATAACTTGCCATTATAGCAGCAGTAACCGATCTAACAACTGAGCTAGACACTTGTCTTATAGAGGCGTCGCATACTGCAGCGTGGAATTCTGTCTGTATTTGAATACGCATGCCTATACCAGTTTCTTTGGTGCTTCGGTATATATTGACAACCTTATCTCGATCATCATTCATGAAAGTGGCGAGATTGGACTGAGCAAAGGTAGGGCATTTGTACGGGCGCTGATAATCGCGCAGTTGAGCGCTCCACAAATCAAACATCATCATTATCATCGAAACCACATCTCGACTTCGACAAATACGGACTGAAGCAAACCAAACTTAGCTGGACTTAACGACGCGACTGCAGATGCAATAATTTTTATAATTTTTTGCCACTGAGTGTACAATGAACTTGGGTATTATCAATGTGATGACCCTTACTGGGAAGGCGGAGGAGTCGATAGACTTCATGGAAAAGGAGAAAATAGAACTGATGGGACTTAGTGAATTTAGATGGAAGGGAAGACGAAGGAGGAAAATGAGGGAAGGCTACACAGTCTACTGGGGTGGTGTTCAAGAAGCCAAAAATGGAGTAAGTATCATAGTAAAACCAAACCTAGAGGAATGTGTGGAAGCAGTAGAATACACAAATGATAGGGTGATGAAGATTCGCCTGAGAACATGAAATGTAGAGAAGGACTTCAACCAAACAGGAAATAAAGAAGAGATCATAGAGGATTTCCTAGAGGTATTAGAGAGTATAATTACAGATGTGGAAGCAATAGTAGTGGGTGACCTAAATGCTCAGGTAGGCAAAGAAAGGCTAGGGAAGGAGGAGATAATTGGCCCATATGGATAAGGGAGAAAAAATGAGGAAGGAGAGAAACTGGTTGATTTCTGCGAAAGAAACTGGCTGATTGTGGGCAACACATGGTTCCGTAAAAAGAATCGGCAAAAGATAACGAGATATGGATCGGGTGATACACGGAAGAAGATGGTCTTCGATTATTTTCTGATGGTAAAAAAAAATCACAGACAGTTGACGGATGTAACTGCACTCCCAGGAGAGGCTTTTGATGGAGACCATCGAGTGGTGGTGGCAAAGATGAGATTCGATGAATTGAAAGACATAAAGGAAGAAGGGAAAAGGAAAATAAAAGTGTTGAAACTAAAGGATGGCATGTTACAAGAAAAGTTTAAGGAGTTACTTAAGCGTAAAATCCCTAACAACGAGTGTTGAAATATGGAAGAGGGATTGGGTAAGTTCAAAGAAGCGTTTGTAAGCTCTGCTGAGAAGACCTGTGGCCGAGAGACTGGACGGATAAAGGAAAAGGAGACACCCTGGTAGAATGAGAGGGTGAAGGAAGCAGTAAAAGAAAAGAAGAAAGCCTGGCATGAATGGAACAGAGACAGAACTGCTGAAAGTAAAAACATATACCAGGATAGTAAAAATAAGTGTAAGAAAATTGTAGCAGAAGAAAAGAGGAAAGGCTGGGATAAATTCACACGAGAGTTGGAAAAAGATGTTACTAGTGGTAAGAGGATGATATATGGAATTACAAAGAGTATGAGGGAGGAAAAAACATACACAAAGCTAGTGAAAGGGGAAAGTGGAGAGCTATTAATGCAACCAGAGGAGATAAGGTAAAGATGGAAAGAGTACTTTCATAAATTACTAAATGTGAAGAACGGCAATGGAAAGGAAATAGAAGTACGGCAGGGGAGCAGGAGTCTGGAAGAAGAGGGGATATAACGACGTTAGAAGTGGAACTAGCTCTGAGCAAAATGAAAACAGGAAAGACACCTGGGATGGATGAAATTCCTTTGGGGATGATAAAGGCAGCTGGACCATTTGGGCTAAAGTGGCTATATAGACTAATAAGATGCATTTGGACCCAAAAATGTGTACCTGAAGAATGGGGAAGGGGAATAATAATCCCAGTTTTCAAGAAGGGTGACAGGAAAGTATGTGACAACTATTTAGGGACCACACTCATATCCCAAGCAGCAACAATAATAGAGAGTATACTGGAAAGAAGAGTGAGAGAAAAAGTGGGAGAGCAGTTCGAAGAGGAGCAGTATCGCTTTCGTCATGGTAACTCAATAGTGGACCCAATCTTTAGTATGAGACAGTTGATGGAAAGACATTGGGAGTATGGGAAAGATCTGGTGATGACATTTCTTGACCTGGTGAAAGCATATGACAGTGTTCCCAGGGAAAAGGTGAAGAGACAGGGAGTTGAAAATAAACACTTGAAGTCATCCAGATAATGTATGATAAAAGCTCTAGTTGTGTGCAGACACCAGTTGGAAGAACTGAATGGTTTAAGAATGTTACAGGACTAAGACAAGGAAGTGTGATATCACCACTATTGTTTATAATGGTGATGGGTGAAATAGTCAAAGAGACGAAACAAGCCCATAGAGGAAGGGTGATGAAACTGTTACTATTTGCTGATAATATTGTGGTGTGGGGAACAAGCAGTAAGGAGGTACGAAAACAAATGGTCATACTAAATGATAAGGTCGAGAAATATAGAGTGAAATTTAGTGTGGAGAAAAAAAAGACCATGGTTGTAGCCAGAGCGGATAGAGAGGGCAAGGGAAAAATTCATATTAAGGGACGGAATATTGAAATAGTGGACAAGTGTAAATATTTGGGAAATGTATTAATGGGGAATGCTCGTTTGGAGACAGAAATGAGCAAAAGAATACAACAGAGTAGTACATTTTACCAGTGTGTGAGGGGCATCGTGTAGGGAAGGGAAGTGCCGATGAAGTGGAAGCTGGTGGTATACAAGACTTACTTCACACCCATACTAATTTACGGCTCAGAGAGTTGGACTATGACTAGAAGAGAGGAGAGTAGGATGCAATTCAGTGAAATGAAGTTTCTGAGAAGTACGCTATGGAAGATGAGGAGAGACAGAGTGAAAAATGAAGATGTTAGGAAGGAAATTGGAGTGGAGAAGTTGACTGAGAAAATTGAAAAGAATAGATTAAAATGGTTTGGGCATGTGAAGAGGATGGGATAGGGAAGAATACCTAGAAGACTGATGGATTTCAAGATTAAGGGTAAGAGGCCAAGAGGAAGACCGAGAACAAGATGGAGTGATACAGTAAAGATGGGTTTAGGGAGGAGAAACCCGCTATGGAACCAAATTGTGGAAGAAAAATGGTGGAAAGACAGAGTAAAGTGGCGAAGTACCATTGATACCCCAACCTGACCAGAAACTGGATACAGGGGAAACGAAGATGATGATGTACCTTTCTTCTTTTTCATGTCTTAACGCACAATCAGATCTGTGTAGTACAGATAATTTCGTAGTATGATGAAAGACATATGGCGTACTTAGTGATATCGTGTACAGGAAGATTGATCATGACCCTACGTGTGCAACAGAAGACGTGTACATTCCTGAAATCTACCTCGTTACCTCCAGAGACCATCAAGTGGTTAAGAACACATGACAGTGTACCACCAAGACTGTATGGTCTCCCTAAGGTGCACAAAGATGGTCTTTCTTACGGCCTATAGTGAGTAGTATTGACCCCACTACTTATGATTTAGCCAAACATCTTGCTTTCTTGCTGAGACCATTGGTTGGCAAATGTTCATATCGTATAGGGAACTCACCCGATTTTGTCAACAGACTAGGAGCTCTCCACCTAAGTACTTCGGGTTTTTTAGTGAGCCTTGATCTAGTATATCTTTCTACAAAGGTACCTCTTGCGGATTCCTTGGCACTAATAGGTGAACAGTTTCAGGGGAGCATCACTGCTTTGTTTCAGCTTGCTCTTTCCTCAACCTATTTTATGTTTATCCAAAAATATTTTGAACAGACTGACAGCGTCACCATGGGCAGCCCCTTGTCTCTCTTGGTGGATAACTTTTTGTGGAGAATACTGAGGAAACTGCACTTGAATCAGCGGTTCTTAAACCAACTGTTTTTTGGAGGCACGTGGATGGTACTTTCATAGTGTGGCCCAAGGAGAAGATAAGTTAAAGGAGTTTTTACATAATCTGAACTCCATTCATAAGAGCATTCGATTTACTGTGGAATTAGGGAAAGTTGGTTGTGTCCCTTTCCTGGACGTTTTGGTTAGACGGAAGAGTGACGGTTATCTGGGACATTCTGTTTATTGTAAGCCCACCCGCACTGACTTGTACTTGCACTTTTCAAGTTGTCATCATCCATCCCAAACCATGAGTGTGCTTGAAATCCTTGTACATAGAGCCCATACACGTCGGATGTAGATAGTTTGCGTAAAGATCTTGCACATTTGAAGAAAGTGTCCAGAGACAATGTATACTCTACCCAGAAAATTAACAGGGTATTCGCAGCTGAAACCAAGACCTCGGAAGTGGATAAAGAGAAGAACTCCCCAGCAAAGTCCCTAGCTGTTCTTCCCATCATTCAAATATTTCCTTTAAAAAACCATAAATTCTTAATAATTTTCAGGTTAAAGTGATTCTCCGCCCAACATCTGAATCTTCTGGCCTGCTGGGATCACCGAAAGATAATTTGTTATTCCGGGAGACTGAAACAACAAAATACCTCGCCAGTGTGTTGTGGCTCATGTGCTACAAACAACAGGCACAGTGGAAGAACGCTGTAAAGAACATAAACGTTGCACTAGCCTTCTACAACACAGCAAGTCTGCAATTGCGGAACATTGTGTATCCAACAGAGACTCAATAGAGTACGAAAAAACATTGATTTTCGCCACAGAAACATTTTTTTAGGACTCCGTTATAAAAGGATCCATCGAAATACGCATCGCGGAAAATCTAATGAACTGTTACAGTGGCTATCAGCTGAATGATGCGCGGAATCCCTACATCTCCGAGATTTTCTCCAGACGAAGACGCCAGAATATTCCGATGACTGCGGCGAGCGGCATGCCGAAGTCAGCCGATCTTCACAGTTCCACTAGCGAGGGCGCTGCCGCCTGGCGATGTGGTCCTTCTGACAGTCACGCATGCGCGACAATACTCTCACCGGGATATATGAGGCGGAGCTGAGACGTCTTCGTCAGCCTTCTCTGGCTCACCTGAAGATCTTCGCACCCACCCGCTTTTACAAGGCCCTCCAAACCCTTGAAAGCCATGCGCTCTACCTTGCCTTCCGTATCCGCCTCCCTTCCCCCACATGACTCTTGTATGACCTCACCCCCTTCCCCTACCACCCCTTTTTCCTCCAACATCTCCGCATCCTTTACACTGTCCGCAGGCTTGTTCCCCCTCACCCCATGTTTTCCTCCTTCCTCTCCATCCCCCGCCCATTGCTGCGCCTCTATCGCTGTATCCCTCCCCCTCTCCATCTCCACACCCTCTATCTCCTTCATCAGGGCAATTTTCAGCACCTTCCCCTCCTGGATACTGAACTTCACCGACATCTAACCTTCCTTCCAACTGTAACCTGGCCTTGCCCCCCCCCCCCCCTCCTCAGGGCCCACTTTTTCTTCTCCCCTCCTTCTCCCAGAGCGGATTTTTCTCCTTCCCTCCCTGAGTCCCTGCACCCATTTCTCAACTGCTTCCCTCCGACGCCCGTCCATCCGCAGCCCTCTTTGGCGCGCCCCCCGCCCGTCTTCCCCCCATTTCCTCCCCTCCCTCTCTTCTTCCCTTGTCCCCCTCTCGACCCTTCTTCCCTCATCTCCCTCTCCTCCCTTCTTCCCTCCTCCCCCCTCTCCACCCCTCCTTCTTCCCTCTTTCCTCATCTGTATGCCCTTGGTAGATCCTCTCTGTTTGCTCATCATCATCAGTGAACTACTTCAGTGTTGTGTTTGGTGCTGTTCTCCCGTGCATCAAAAGCTGTGGTTATAATTGTGTGCTGGACTTGTACATGTTGTTATTGTCAGTGATTGTTTTGGGCTACGCTGACCACCGATGCTTTTATGATCCAGTGTGTGGTTTTGTTTTGTGTGCACTAATTTTTTACAGTTTTTATCTCCATTTTACAGTCGCCGCCCTTTTTGTTCTCTTCCATCATTTTCCCCATTTTCTATATTGATGTACAATATAGCCTTTATGCTACTTTAAATGTCTTCTCTTGTACGATTAATGTCTTTTGGCTGAAGATCAGCGCATATGCTGCTGCCAGCCCACCCCAGATGGGGCATTGAAATACAATAAAGGGAAAAAAAACCCACCTGAAGATGAATCCAAATCATATTTTTTACTAATATTTCTCTTTATTTATAAAATGACCAACATTTATATCTTCATCTTCCATTTCTTCTAATTCAATAACATACTCGCTTAATAAGGGCCTTATCATTCGCCCACGTAAATTCTAACTTTTATTATTGTATTTACTTTTACAGTACTGTCTCTGCCAGAAGCGAAGAAACAGAGCCGTACCAGAGAGGTGCAATACGGCAAGGCCAGCGACTAGAGGTGCAACATAGTTCGTGCCAGACGCCACAGAGGACGCACACGATACGGACTATGCTACGTTTCTGCCTTACATCACATACACATATTTCCCAAGAGAACATCCACTCGCGAAGCGTATACAGGGTGTCACAAAAAGGTACGGCCAAACTTTCAGGAAACATTCCTCACACACAAATAAAGAAAAGATGTTATGTGGACATCTGTCCGGAAACACTTAATTTCCATGTTAGAGCTCATTTTAGTTTCGTCAGTATGTATTGTACTCCCTCGATTCACCATCAGTTGGTCCAATTGAAGGAAGGTAATGTTGACTTCGGTGCTTGTGTTGACATGCGACTCATTGCTCTACAGTACTAGCACCAAGCACATCAGTACGTACGATCAACAGGTTAGTGTTCATCACGAACGTGGTTTTATAGTCAGTGCAATGTTTACAAATGCGGAGTTGGCAGATGCCCATTTGATGTATTTATTTATTTTTATTTATTTATTTATTTATTGTTCCGTGGGACCAAATTAAGGAGAAGTCTCCATGGTCATGGAACGAGTCAGTACATTAAATTATAACACGATATTAGAAACAGATAAAATAAAATATAAAAAAACATATTCAGGTGACAAGTCGAAAGTTTAAATAAAGAAAATCAACAATGTAACACTGGAATTTGCTTAATTTTTTAGTTCTTCCAGGAGCTCCTCGACAGAATAGAAGGATTGAGACATGAGGAAACTCTTCAGTTTAGACTTAAAAGAGTTTGGGCTACTGCTAAGATTTTTGAGTTCTTGTGGTAGCTTATTGAAAATGGATGCAGCAGAATACTGCACTCCTTTCTGCACAAGAGTCAAGGAAGTGCATTCCACATGCAGATTGGATTTCTGCCTAGTATTAACTGAGTGAAAGCTGCTAACTCTTGGGAATAGGCTAATATTGCTAACAACAAACGACATTAAAGAAAATATATACTGTGAGGGCAATGTCAGAATTCCCAGACTATTGAATAGGGGTCGACAAGAGGTTCTCGAACTTACACCACATATAGCTCGAACAGCCCGTTTTTGAGCCAAAAATACCCTTTTTGAATCAGAAGAATTACCCCAAAAAATAATACCATACGATATAAGCGTATGAAAATATGCGAAGTAGACTACTTTTCGTGTTGAAGTGTCACTTATTTCAGATACTGTTCTAATGGTAAATAAAGCAGCATTTAGTTTCTGAACAAGATCCTGGACATGGGCTTTCCACAACAGCTTACTATCTATCCGAACGCCTAGGAACTTGAACTGTTCCGTCTCGCTTATAATATGACCATTCTGTGTGATCAAAATATCGGTTCTTGTTGAATTGTGCTTTAGAAACTGTAAACACTGAGTCTTACTGTGATTTAGCATCAAATTATTTTCCACAAGCCACGAACTTATTTCATGAACTACATTATTTGATACTGGTTCAATATTACACACAAGATCCTTCACTATCAAGCTGGTGTCATCAGTAAACAGAAATATTTTTGAATCACCTGTAATACTAGAAGGCATATCATTTATATAAATAAGAAACAGCAGTGGCCCCAGCACCGACCCTTGGGGAACGCCCCACTTAACAGTGCCCCTTTGGGACTGAACATCACTACCACTCTCAATATTGCGGAGAATTACCTTCTGCTTTCTGTTGTTAAAGTAAGTGGCGAACCAATAGTAAACTACTCCCCTTACTCCATAATGGTCCAACTTCTGCATTAATATTTTGTGGTGAACACAGTCAAAAGCCTTCGTTAAATCAAATAAAACACCTAGCGTTCGTAACCTTTTATTTCATCCGTCCAAAACCTCACAGAGAAAAGAGAATATAGCATTTTCAGTTGTTAAACCATTTCTAAAACCAAACTGAACATCTGACAGCAAATTATTTGAATTTAAATGCTCCAGTAACCTTGTATATACAACCTTCTCGATAACTTTAGCAAACACCGATGGCATAGAAATAGGTCTAAAATTGTCAACATTATCAATGTCTCCCTTTTTATAAAGTGGCTTCACTACCGAGTACTTTAATCGGTCAGGAAACCTACCACTCCTAAAGGAAAAGTTACAGATATGGCTAAGTACTGGGCTAACATACATAGAACAATACTTCAGTATTCTGCTAGATACCCCGTCATATCGATGAGAGTTCTTGGTCTTTAGTGATTTAATTATTAACTCAATCTCCCTCTTGTAAGTATCATGGAGGAGCTTTTCAGATAACAGTCTCGGAACACTTTTTTCTAAGAGCGCTATATTATTCCCTGTTGGGACTAAGCTTCTATTTAGTTCACCTGCTATATTCAGAAAGTGATTATTATTAAATACTGTATGGATTAGCACGGGGCAATAGCCGTGGCGTGGTACGTTTGTATCGAGACAGATTACCAGAACGATGGTGTCCCGGCAGGAAGACGTCTTAGGGAGCACGGAACATTCCAGCCTATGACTCGCGACTGGGAAGACCTAGAACGACGAGGACACCTGCAATGGACGAGGCAATTCTTCGTGCAATTGACGATAACCCTAATGTCAGCGTCAGAGAAGTTGCTGCTGTACAAGGTAACGTTGACCACGTCACTGTATGGAGAGTGCTACGGGAGAACCAGTTGTTTCCGTGCCATGTACAGCGTGTGCAGGGACTATTAGCAGCTGATTGGCCTTCACGGGTACACATCTGCGAATGGTTCATCCAACAATGTGTCAATCCTCATTTTAGTGCAAATGTTCTGTTTACGGATGAGGCTTCATTCCAACGTGATCAAATTGTAAATTTTCACAATCAACATGTGTGGGCAGACGAGAATCCGCAGGCAATCGTGCAATCACGTCATCAACACAGATTTTCTGTGAACGTTTGGGCAGGCATTGTTGGTGATGTCTTGATTGGGCCCCATGTTCTTCCACCTACGCTCAATGGAGCACGTTATCATGATTTCATACGGGATACTCTACCTGTGCTGCTAGAACATGTGCCTTTACAAGTACGACACAACATGTGGTTCATGCGCGATGGAGCTCCTGCACATTTCAGTCGAAGTGTTCGTACGCTTCTCAACAACAGATTCGGTGACCGATGGATTGGTAGAGGCGGACCAATTCCATGGCCTCCACGCTCTCCTCACCTCAACCCTCTTGACTTTCATTTATGGGGGCATTTGAAAGCTCTTGTCTACGCAACCCCGGTACCAAATGTAGAGACTCCTCGTGCTCGTATTGTGGACGGCTGTGATACAATACGCCATTGTCCAGGGCTGCATCAGTGCATCAGGGATTCCATGCGACGGAGGGTGGATGCATGTATTCTCGCTAACGGAGGACATTTTGAACATCTCCTGTAACAAAGTGTTTGAAGTCACGCTGGTACGTTCTGTTCCTGTCTTTTTCCATTCCATGATTAATGTGATTTGAAGAGAAGTAATAAAAGGAGTTCTAACATGGAAAGTAAGAGTTTCTGGACACATGTCCACATAACATTTTTCTTTCTTTGTGTGTGAGGAATGTTTCCTGAAAGTTTGGCCGTACCTTTTTGTAACACCCTGTATATAAGCAGATGTACGTCTCCACTTAGTCCGTTGGTTCGACAGATCGACCCCGTGCCTCATGACGCCATCTGGACTATCTATATCACCGCCCACAAGAGCCCAACTGGACGTTCTACTGGTTATACTGCTCACCGTTCACTGGATTCTGCACTAAACTAGCTTTCATACAGACATCAGCGCAGGTGAACATTGTACAACATTGCCACACATTATCTATACATTTTAGTCAAGTAATGTATAATTTCATTTAATAAATTATTGTAAATTCAGTGTTGCTGTCATTTTGTTGTAGTTCACCTAAAACTATTCGGATCTGTGATGAGGCTCTGCAGTCGCTGCATGCAAACGTGCCA
The DNA here is from genome assembly GCF_023864345.2 of Schistocerca serialis cubense. Classification (NCBI taxonomy): domain Eukaryota; kingdom Metazoa; phylum Arthropoda; class Insecta; order Orthoptera; family Acrididae; genus Schistocerca; species Schistocerca serialis. Next base: position 142,278,054 of record NC_064638.1, on the reverse strand, counting down.
GCTTATAACAGCAATTACTTTCGATGGTTAGGGGTTCGCTTCCTGACATCTTATTTATGTTTGACGCCAAGTTGTATTTAGTGGTTTCAATATTCAGTGAACACAATTTTTACAAAACTGGAATATTTTGAGCAAAATTGTAAAATTTAAGTGACGTGAACAATGCTCTATCTCCATACACGAGTATTATTGATTTACATTATTAGTTTAGTTACTTACTCAACTGTAGCTACAAATGAAAGAAATGTCACTAAAAATAATGAAAATTGAAAAAAAATCCACGCAAAATTAAAAGACAATGCGAATACTAAACGTATAAATTGCGAATATTAAATATACCGGGTGATCAAAAAGTCAGTATAAATTTGAAAACTGAATAAATCTCGGAATAATGTAGATAGAGAGGTACAAATTGACACACATGCTTGGAATGACATGGAGTTTTATTAGAACCGAAAAATACAAAAGTTCAAAAAATGTCCGACAGATGGCGCTTCATCTGATCAGAATAGCAATAATTAGCATAATAAAGTAAGACAAAGCAAAGGTAATGTTCTTTACAGGAAATGCTCAATGTCCACCACCATTCCTCAACAATAGCTGTAGTCTAGGAATAATGTAGTGAACAGCACGGACTGAGCGCCTAGAACCGCTAGACCACTGCGGCCGGCTCGGATGTTGTCTTTCAGCATCCCTAGAGATGTCGGTCGATCACGATACACTTGCGACTTCAGGTAACCCCAAAGGCAATAATCGCACGGACTGAGGTCTGGGGACCTGGGAGGCCAAGCAGGAAGAAAGTGGCGGCTGAGCACACGACCATCACCAAACGGCGCGCGCAAGAGATCTTTCACGCGTCTAGCAATATTGGGTGGAGCGCCATCCTGCATTTTGGTTCTAATAAAACCCCATGTCATTCCAAGCATATGTGTCAGTTTTTACCTCTTTATCTGCATTATTCCGTGGTTTATTAAGTTTTCAAATATATACTGACTTTTTGATCACCAGGTATGTATGATTCGAGCTGTAAACTTCGAGGGATGTTCAATAAGTAATGAAGCACTTTTTTTCTGAAAGCAGGTCTGTTTTATTCTGCATTCCGGTACACCGTATTATTCTCCGCTCTTTTGACTACGGCCGGCCGGAGTGGCCGTGCGGTTCTAGGCGCTACAGTCTGGAGCCGAGCGACCGCTCCGGTCGCAGGTTCGAATCCTGCCTCGGGCATGCATGTGTGTGATGTCCTTAGGTTAGTTAGGTTTAATTAGTTCTAAGTTCTAGACGACTGATGACCTCAGAAGTTAAGTCGCATAGTTCTCAGAGCCATTAGAACCATTTTTTTCTTTTGACTACAAAACCTTATTTTTCAACATAATCTCGGTTCAGTGCAATGGTCTTATGCTGAAACGTCCCCTTTGAACAATTCTTACAAGACTGTCCTTAAACTGACATACAATATTTTTAGCGCAACGCAATCTGACTTTCAAAATTCCCTACAAAAGAATGGCCCTGACTAACATTAAACTATACCTTTCACAAATCACTTACCTCACAAAAATCTTCGCTGCTCAAGCTACTGCAATACAGCGAGCGCCACTACTGCCAGCTAAATAAAAGATTCAAACTATGGAAGGCACTAACTACTGATAGGGATAGTTAGCAAATGAAAGATATTAATAGAGAACAAACAATGTATTTACCTTGATATCATCATATATAAATATAGCAGTTCATGACAAATTTCAAAACTCCGCCATCTCTCTCCCCACATCCACCACTGCTGGCGGCTCACCTTCAACTGCGCAACGCTACGCGCTGTTCACAGCCAGCTGCCTAACACTACAATGGCGAGTATTACAACAATGCAAAGCAGCCACAGACTGCACACAGCATAGCCAGTGATTTTCATACAGAGGTGGCGTTACCAATAAAAAAAACCTAAACAGCCTACTTACATAGCCCCCATGCTCCCCACAAAAATTTTTACAAATTGGATTGGGCAGTGGCCAATACAAATTTGAAAAAAAATTTTTCATAATTACAATAACAAAGAAATCAAATGCACACACTTATTGATACAATGTTGGTCAAAAGCTAAAAATTTCTCACAGTCCATAAAGACAGTCCACATTGTTCATCACAGTAAAAATGCAGAATTTTTCTCAAAGTCTGAGCAGTAAAAAGAAAATGCACATAGAAGTAGTGGATTTCCATGCAGTCCTGAAGAAGTAGTGTTGTCCTTCCAACGGAAAGACAGTGCTGACTCGACATGCAGACAGGTAATGGGCCACAACAGAGCAAACCCACAGCAGAGTCAGTCGAAATTTTGAAGAGTATTGGTAGGTAGGTCATCACAGAACAGACCCACTGTAGTCCTGGTAGCGATTACGGTATTGGTGGGCCACCAGAGGTGCAGACCCACTGCAGGCCTTGTAGAAATAATGGTACTGGTGAGTCAGCAAAGGTGTAGACCCACTGTAGTCCTTGTAGAGATGGCCAGCAGCCATCTGTGCAGGTGCACAATCACCATCGAAGAGTCTTGCAGAGAATATAGCAAGTCCATAAACCACCACTTGTGCACTCACAAAGTGTTTGGAATTGTCCTTAGAACCAGCAATGCTGTTATCCAGTCCCTTGCTGAATTATTAACACACGTGCAAACACTATCAGTCCCTACTTCTCACATATTGTCCATGTACTATGACCAACAGAAACGTGTGCAGTGAAATGTAACTTACAAGTTAATAATATCATGAACTGGTGACAATTACAATTTTATAACATAAGAATACAATTACAAAGGTACAAAATACATCACTAAAAACATAATAATACAGATAACATTTGTAGTAATAGGGGCTTTACAAAAGAATAGAAATAAACATATACATCAGTGTTACAGGAATTATGACATGAGTACATAGATAAAAGATCAGAATAACTTTCGAAACATCAACTTCACACATGAGCATTAACACAAAACAGAATAAATACTGTCTAAACATCTTTACAAAGTAAATAACATATTATTAATGCCAATTATATTCGAGGATAACAGTATTCCTCATCATAGTGAATGTAGCTTAATATTAAAAGAAGAAAAAATTCTATGAAACTACACAGAGACAGGAAGAAAACAAATACACAAGAGTACACAAACACATAGTGGGATAACACCAATAGGAAAGGACAGGGTTCGTTTTCAGTGTAACATTTGGTACTGCAGTCCAACCCAAAACTTCATATATCTTTCCTCTTATTTCATCCTTTGTTTCCACCAAAAAAATTCTATCTAAGCATGCTTTCTGTATTTATATGTTCACACATTTCTTACCTCAACATTTATTTCCAAGAAAATCCTACCTAAACCTGTTTTCTCAATGCATTTCTTCCAATTCATCGCAACTCATTCTCTTAGAGGCTACCCCCTCTTAAGCTAACTTAAATCTACTGAGCTCAGATGCTAAACTAAGGGACGAGGCAATGCAGCAGCACAAAATAAGTAACACAAACAGCAATGACCAAAAAATTGGAAAATTGCAAAGCAAGCTACAGTAAATCTAAATTACCAAGCAATGCAACATTACAACTAATATGAGCCAATGTGCAGCAACAAAAAAATAAATCTAGCTTAGCAGAGTAACACAAATTAAAGTTCAGTAGCACTATGCCTGGCAAACAGCAGCTTATATCTAAACATGACATAGCTCAAGCAGAAAAATAGTACACTAAAGATAACAATGCAGATAAGGGAAATGTATAATCACATCTTAATGTCTAAGTAATTAAAGTGGTGCACCACAAGAAGTTATTCTACCAAAAAGTTACCAATTACTTGAAAAGAAAATTATGAATGCAGTTCCTGTGAAGGTAAATGTCATTTTGTGCTCCCTCATTTTTTTAAAAAAATTATTATTTACTCGATCTGTAGACAGAAAATATTTATATTAGTACATCTATAAAATTTTATTTTAACCAATGCTGCAGTGCAGCTAGAAACTAGATATCAAATGAAATAAGCAACTATGTACAAAGCAAAGCATAAGAACATTGTTCAATAGTCATGTGGCATTTCATAAGTAGTAAAAAAATCTCTCATCTAGAAAGACATTAGTCATAGTCAGGTGTGTAGACAAACTATTTCTTGTCATTTCAATAGCCATTTCAGTAAATATCAGAAAGTACGATATGTTTCCAAGTAATCAGCGTGTCGGATTTGCGATGCTTTCTCTAAAGGAATGACAATGGCCAGGATAATGGCCTCCCTTTTTTTTTTCCTGTGCTCTGAAAGGCACACGCTAATGGCTTTTTCTCCAGGCGTCTGACACAGCTGGGTGCCCACGACGCATTACGTGCAGGTGGTCACTTAATTTTCTTACGGAAATATTTACGACAACAGTTTCCGCTACAGTGGCAGTCTCATATAAAAATATTTCACAGGTCAAGAATTAGCGTTGCAGATCTGTAGAAAGAAAATCCTATAAATATAAGTGTCCAAATAAAATATTCGTCAGCATTGTGATACAGTCACGCATTTACGCACATTTCATAACTCTTAAAGTACGATTCTTGGTTTCCAACATACTTCTTATTCCTCATATACAGTAGCATCATCTTATTGATCATAAACATATCTCAACAGCATAGTACACATCGTCGTCGTAATAATAACATCATAACACCTCAGTCAAATCTCAAAAACGTCGTAGCTTTCTGTAATAATTTCAAAACCTAAAAAAATTCTCTGCTCATTTCAATAGTGTCATCTACCTCAAACGTACTTTAAAAATCATGAATCCATACCAAATATATCATTCAATGCTCTCATAGTATCACAATGATTCCGAAAAAATATGAACAGTTTACAAAGTACAGACAAAATACAATTTCATAAGTGTGAAGTTACTCAACTGTGTATTGCGTAAACATGTGACACTGATGTAGTAAAAAAAATGTTTATCTCTCAGTTAAATGATCAGATAGCTGTGTAATTTGTGTTGGAGAAATATGGTACCGATGTGTAAAGTTGTATAAGCAAATACCATATTAGCTAGGGCTCCTTGTGTTTGCCAAACACATGGTACACAAAGTAAGCGTATACCCCCCTGAAGATTAATGTAATTATACCCTCAGGTGTTACAGATTACAGCAATGCAATGAAATGTATCACAGAAAACCTTTGTATCATTGTACTCCAAATATCTTTAAAAATAAATGTTTTAAGTACAAAATTAATCAGTCAAATGCGTGTCCTGTAGCGCTAAATGTGCGTCTTGTTGCAACATAATCTCTGTGGAAGTGTCGTAGTTATCGTCCTCCGAAAGCTAAGTTCTGCATAAGTCAATGTACTTACCTCATAATACACAAAAGTGAAATGCTTTGCGTATAGATATTGTAGTTATTACGCTTATTGTTGTAATGAAGAAAGTACTGTACAGTAACGTATTGTTATGCCACGAAAGAGGCTGTCTCATTGTTGCTATACCACAAAAGTTACTACTAAAACATGTTTTTCTTCCTAGAAGAATTCAGAAAACTGTGCAGATATAAAACAGATACACTGCAAAAGCAACATTGTGAATTGTCACTCATTAGTAGCGTCGTGATAACATCGTGTAGCTGTCACATAAACTAACCACTGTGTCCTCTGGTATCTCACAGAAAGTGCTTTAAACCCAGAAAGTATTTTCAAGTAAACCAAAAGTTGCATTAAAATCTCATTAGCAGTACCAGTATATGTACTAAGTACGTAAGCCTGATAGTCGTTACGTAATCGTGCAACTAACAAGCAAGAATGTACAATTAACAACACTGTGTCGTCTGTTCATTATAACAATGCATTCGTAATTTCTGTTTAAATAAGTTCTCTTGGTTCTTGACTGGATATTTAACTTCAAACATTGTTGCATGTTAACAGATTCTAAGTCTGACAAAGCATACTAGAAATGTGAAGTGAAAAGTTTGATGGCAAAGACAAAGTTAAAAAGCAGATTATCTTTCAATAAACGGTTTTACATGTGAAATGTGGTGTAAACCTTTACTCTTCCTAGTACGCAGAGTTTCAACTTCAACGCAATTATCATGTGGTATACGTCGGATTCTGTAAGGTCCATTGTAAACTAGAAAGAATTTGTGGCTCCAGTGTTTCTTCTTATGTGACAATGAATGAGCTTTAATGAGAACTTTCTGACCAATATACAATTTCTTTGCATTTGCTTTACCGTGTAGTTTTCTCCTTTTGTCTGCTGCAGATTTTATATTTTTAAGAGCCAAATCAATTATGGCTTTGTGTCGAAGTTTACGTGTATTTGGGAAAGGTACAAGTTCTCTGATTCTGTTCGGTGGTTCTTCATTCTTCAGTACAAGAGTAGGTGGTAAAGCAGTGGAATCATGAGGCATTTCATTCAGCACGTTTTGAAATAAGTGTAAATATCTGTCCCAATGCTGATGCTTTCTGTGACAATAAAGCCTGCAAAGCTTATTGATTTCTTTCATAATCCGTTCGGAGGGGTTACAATGTGGTGAGTACAATGAAATAAAAACAGGTTTGATTTTATGGTTGCGAAGCATGCGTGACCAAACAGCAGATCTAAATTGAGGTCCGTTATCTGAAATGACTTTAGCAACGTGGCCAACTTCACGTAAGAAATTTTTAACAAAGGCGTTGGATACAGACCGTCCAGTGGCTTTACGTAACGGTGTGAAAGAAACAAATTTTGAAGTAAGTTCAACAGCGACTAGAACGTACGAAAATCCATTAGATGTTCTGACAAGCGGTCCCAAGAGATCAACGGCAGCAAATTCTTTTAATTTAGAAGGAATAATAGGAGACAACGGAGCACGATGTGAGACAGTAGATGGTTTCGCCTTTTGACAAAGTTTACAAATAGACAAGACTCTTCGAATTCTCTTTTCCATATTGTTAAAATAACAAGTCGTTCGAAGAATATGATAACATTTTCGTGGACCAAAATGTGCGTAGCTGAAATGAATGTACCAAATGAGCTTATTAACAAAATCATCAGGAATGCAAAGTACCCATAGCTTGTCATCAACAGTGCAGCGTTTAAAGAGTATGTTGTTTCTAACCAGGTAATAATGCCGAATCTGTGTGTGTGTCTTTTCATGCCATTTGCTCTTGATGTCTTTCCAAATCGGATCTTTATCTTGTTCATGAGCAATGTCCTTTAAAGATGTGGTGATGAAGTTTTCAAAGGCGACTTTCTGAATGTAAAGAATACTGAAATTTTTCTCGAGGTTGCCTTCTGTGGTACATTTCTCAAGCCCAGCCGGTGCGCGTGACAGTGCGTCCGCAACAATGTTCTCCTTGCCGGGAATGTAGACTATTGTGAAGCGGAATTCTTGCAGAAACAATGCCCAACGTTTTAACCTGTCATGATTTAATTTTGAAGACATAAGAAATTGTAATGCACGATGATCACTGTATACTTTTACGTGCTTACCAGAAAGAAAGAAACGGAATTTGTTAAATGCCCAAACGATAGCTAAAGCTTCTAATTCAGTAACGGAATAATTTTTTTCAGATTTTGTTAGCACTCGGCTAGCAAAAGCAATGGTTTTCTGAACGGTAGTGTCATTTTCTATGGCTTCTTGAAATAAATGGGCACCAAGACCGACTTTAGAAGAATCCGTGCTAAGGCAGAAATCTTGTGACAGATCTGGATGAGCTAAGATTGGCGCGTGAAGTAACGCTTCTTTCAAAGAATTGAATTCCAATTGTGCTTGTTCGTCCCAGTTCCAAATAGTATTTTTTCCAGTGAGAGAACAAAGTTTTGGTGTAACAAGAATTTGCATATTCAGAAAACGACGGTAAAAATTTACGAGACCTAGAAAACTGCGGACTTGTCTTTTTGTGGATGGCACTGGAATGGCTCTGATTGCTTCTAACTTTTCAGGATCCGGCTGAATCCCTTCAGAAGAAATAATATGTCCCAAAAACTTCACCTTTGTCCTACCGAATTCAGACTTTTCCAAGTTAACTGTAATTCCAGATTCTGCAAAATTACGTAACAAACTGTTGAGGATGCAATTATGTTGTTCCCATGAAGCTTCTGCTATCAGAATATCGTCTACATATAAGGTGATGTGACGTTTTAAGAATTCAGGTAATATGGAATTTAGCCCGCGAATGAATGCTGCTGAAGAAATGTTCAAACCAAAAGGAAGTTTCCGAAACTGATAACAAACGCCGAAACAAAGGAAAGAGAACAAACAATGTATTTACCTTGATATCATCATATATAAATATAGCAGTTCATGACAAATTTCAAAACTCCGCCATCTCTCTCCCCACATCCACCACTGCTGGCGGCTCACCTCCAACTGCGCAACGCTACGCGCTGTTCACAGCCAGCTGCCTAACACTACAATGGCGAGTATTACAACAATGCAAAGCAGCCACAGACTGCACACAGCATAGCCAGTGATTTTCATACAGAGGTGGCGTTACCAATAAAAAAAACCTAAACAGCCTACTTACAATGCCACCTTTTGGGAAGGCCTTTATTCCCCCATGATATCACACTACTGGTCGACGGCAATGCCAACATCTTGCCGTAACAATAACCTCCCTGTCATCCACTCACTGCTTCCCGCGGAGTGCATAATTCATCGGGGCAAACACGTTGAAGTCGGAAGGTGCGAGATCTGGGCAGTAGGGTGGGTGAAGAAGAAGAGACCAATGAAGTTTCGTGAGCTCCTCTCGCCTGCGTAGGCTTCTGTGAGCCCTTGCATTGTTGTGAGCGTTGTTTTGAGTCCTTGCGTTGTGAAAGAGAAGTTCGTTTGTATTTGTGTGGCGACGAAATCGGTTTTTTTTTCAGTTTCCTGGGATGGCACAACAGACTTTGGAGTTGACTGTTGCACCATGCGGGAGCACATCAAAACATTCGAATTCCAGAAGACCGTCACCATGACTCTGCCGGCTGAGGGCGCGGCTTTGAACTTTTTCTTCAGAGGAGAAGTGGTGAGGTGCGACTCCATGGACAGCCATATTGTTTCCGTATCGAAGTGATGTATGCATGTTCATCACCTGTGACTATTTTCGACAAAAAAATTGTCACGACCAGAAACGTAACGCCCAAGCAATTCCGCTCAGATGGTACTTTGTTGCTCTTTATGGTCTTATGCCAGGTATACACCTCTGAGAATCCCAACTGCTGGCCGAGTATGTCAACACTACCAACAGAGGCGTCCAACTGAGCAGCGAGGTGTTTGATTGTGATACGTCGATTATCACGAATGAGAGTGTTCACACTTTCCAACAGTGCAGGAGTCATAGCTGTGTGCTGCGGGTCGGCACGCAGCAGATCGGACAAGTTTGCAAGACGTAGTTACGATGATGACAGACGCCTCGCCCAACGACTCGCCGTGCTTTTGTTCACTGCCAGGTCTCCGCAGACATTCTGCAAGAGCCTATGGATATCTGCGGTACTCTGGTTTTCCGCCAAAAGAAACTCTGCTTGAAACGCACCTCTGTAACAGACGCCATTTTGAAGGTTGCGTATAGCTGAGGCGAGAATATTTCACGATGTACCACAACAAATTCAGCACTTTTTCAGTCGAAATGTGTTATATAATTTGTTGAACCCCACTTGTAGTTTTATGTATCGTATATCTGTCATGAAGCGGAAAGAGTGGTAAATTCCGCCACAGCACACCATAACGATTTAGTACTGTGTTTCACGCTAGTATCGCGTGAGAGAAACATAAGCGGTGCCACACACGCATTGCTCGTTTTAAGAACAAGTATCACCTGAAATATTAACGTCGGGCTACTGACTCAAAATATTCGGTTTAGGCCCCTCTGTCGCCTGCGTAATTTTGATGCTTTCAACAACACAGCACAAATGCCTTCATCATTGCGCGTTTGCCTTTCCAGTATGACGTAGGCGGTTGATCAGGATACGCGCAGCGTGGCAACAGCTTTGCTGTCCGTTGCGTACTGCGCTCACTGGTGTGTCGGCTTCCACGATTCCACGGCGGCACGGACGCGACAGCCGCCGATGCTTATGAGCTTCGTGAACCGTGCTCGTTTGTCTGGCGGGGCAGCAAGATCGCGCTCCACGTCGGACACCTTAGCTACTTCTTACGATTCTGCATATGCACGACCTATAAACAGGCCCCCTGCTTCTCTGAAGCGAATATTCGGGTTACCTGACACTCTATCACATGGATGGGTGATCGTATTTCGACCCTACTTCACTTTTCCTTGCATTAATTTACACTTAGTGGTATGGTGGTTTATGCCACAGTTTGAGCAGTGGAACTCTTGCCGACACAGGTTGCTTCGGTAGTTGAGTACAGACAGTTGAAAGTACCCAACAGCTGAAATGTACGGCTAGTTCTCCTTAAAGAATCCCTCAAATTGAGGCACTTCCACACATAAACTGAGACAGAAAAGTTACATTTTCAAGAGCATTACTTTAGTAATGGTTACTTCTTCAGAGCATTTACTTAGTCGTGTAATCCGAAATATTTGATCGACCACTTACTGGCTGCCTGTTGACCTACTCGTACAGCGTAACACGCAGTACGCAGTGATCCAGATCCTGATCAAATCCGTGGGGCAGATTGGCGACCGTGGGTCTGGCACAGCTGCTGGAATTTTTAGCCAAATACTGGATTCGTTCGTCTGGAGCCGAGCGACCGCTCTGGTCACAGGTTCGAATCCTGCCTCGGGCATGAATGTGTGTGATGTCCATAGGTTAGTTAGGTTTAATTAGTTCTAGGCGACTGATGACCTCAGAAGTTAAGTCGCATAGTGCTCAGAGCCATTTTCAACTGGATTGGTTCCCAATCTCCGGCTCCGAAAATACGATACGTTCATAAACAGGTAGTATATGATAACACACGGAAGAGATTTTAGACATCTACCTCCACATCACTGCTCTACAATTTACACTTTAATGGCTCGTCGGAGGGTTAATCGAATCACTTTCAAAATATCTGTTGATCCATTGTGGACATGAGACAGCGGCTGATCAAGTATTTAACAATGAAATTCACCAACAGCCGTGCAGTTGAGATGTTATTTTATTTTAATTTTACTACCAGTTTCGGCGTTCCATTATGCCATCTTCAGGCCGCGTGTGCATTTCTCACAAATAAACGATTTGAGATGCAATCAGATCTTCGAACGAAGCACTTGGGATACGGTTTAGAATTCACGACGTCCAGGAACATGTGGCTCGGAATGCCAATATCGTTTACTTGTGAGAAATGCGCTTGGCGTCTGAAGATGGCGTAATGGAATGCCGAAAAGGATAGTAAAAATAAAAATAAAAGAAAATAACATCTCAACTGCACGGCAGTTGCCGAATTTCATAGTTAAATACTTTCAAAGTACTTCTCTTCCATTCCACTATCGAATACCGCGTGGAAAAAAACGAACACATAAATCTTTCTCTTATTTTATTACGATGATCATTTCTGCCTGGATAGGTGGGTGTCAACAAAATATTTTCTCATTCGAAGAGAAAGCTGGTTATAGAAATTTCGTGGAAAAGTCTCACCACAACGAGAAAGCCTTTGTTTTAATGATTGCCACCGCAGCTTGTGTATCGTATGCCTAATACTCTCTTCCCTTTTCCGCGATAATGCAAAAAGATTTGCCCATCTTTGAACTTTTTCAATGTCCTCTGGCAATCATAACTTCTAAGGGTCTTATATTGTGCTACAGTGTTACAGAAGAAGACGGACAAGCGTAATGTAGGCAGTCTCTTTACCAAATCTGTTGCATCTCCTAAGAGTTCTGCCAATAAAACGCAATCTTTTGTTCACCTTTCTAAAAACCTTATCTATGTCATCGTTCCAGTTTAGGCTGTACGTAGTTTTTACCCCTAAGTATTCAGCTGAACTGATTGCCTTTAAATTTGTGTTATTTATCGAGTAACCGAAATATGACGATTTCTATTTAGTACTCATGTGGATGACCTCACTTCTCATTATGCAGATATCTTGTCTCAATCATTTTGTATTGACTTTGACCTTTTGATGACTTTATTAGACGTTAAACAACAGAATCACCTGCAAACGAATAAGAGGTATACTCGGGTTGTCTCCCAAGTTGTTTATGCAGATTAGGACCAGCAGGCGGCCTATAACACTTTCTTGGGCTCCGTCAGATGTCATTTCTGTCTTCCTCGATGATTTTCTCTCAATTACTACGTATTATGACCTTTATGACAGGAATCACGAATCCAGTCGTTCAACTGAGACAATACTCCATAGGCACGCTACTTGATTAGGAGAAGCTTATGAGGAACGGTGTCAGAAGCCTTCAGGAAATCTACACCTATGGAATCAGTGTGAGATATCCCGTCGATAGCACTCATCGTAGTCTGTCTTTTTCACAAGAACGACATTTTCTGATTGTGGGCCAAGTGTCAATAGATCGCTTTCTTCGAAGTAATTCCTGATATGGGGGTCTGTAACTCTGTGGATTATTTCTAATTACTGCATTGTGTATTGGTGCGACATAAGCAGTATTTAAGTCCCTAGGTAAAGATCTTTTGTCGAGCGCGTTGTTGCATATCATTGCTATATGAGGAGCAATTAAATCAGGATACTCCGAAAGGAACCTAACTGGTATACAATCTGGAACGAAAGACTTTCCTCCACTAACAGTGGTTTAGCTATGTATATTCCAGTGCACCCTACAGCCAAGGGTTCGAATGTAGAGTTCCTGGATTCAGAACCAGAAGGTTCAAAAATGGCTCTGAGCACTGTGCGACTTAACTTCTGAGGTCATCAGTCGCCTAGAACTTAGAACTAATTAAACCTAACTAACCGAAAGACATCACACACATCCATGCCCGAGACAGGATTCGAACCTGCGACCGTAGCGGTCGCTCGGCTCCAGACTGTAGCGCCTAGAACCGCACTCAGAACCAGAAGGCATTTTTTTCCATTGTTAGGGGGTTGCCTAGATGTAGGGTATTACCGTCACAGCATAGCAAGGTGGCCACTTTGCAGGTTGCAAACATGCCACAGACAAACTGATGACGTCACGAGCCACGCGACAAGCTGTTCGTCTTCCCCTTCCCTACCCCCTGCGTTTCGCTATCACTCCCACTCCTTTTCAGCCAGTCTCAAATCAGTATTGTAATGACGCTCTCAGTTGGGTAAAAATAGCATCATGTTTGAAGACATGATGATTTTGTAAACTGCTGCAGCATAAACGCGCACATACACATGCGCGCGCGCGCGCACACACACGCACACACACACACACACACACACACACACACACACACTACTGTATTTCCACATCCACATTATTACCAACAATAAACAAACACCTAAAATTCTACTTCATTAGGAATTTCCCTCTGCCCTCTGCTTTATACTTCACTAAAATTTTTTACGTCGAATAAATTATTGTCTCGTCAGTAAATTTTATTTCTCTGTATTATACTTCACTAAAAATGACTATATCAATGTCATTTCTGTTTGTCTGTCTGTCTCTCTCTCTCTCTCTCTCCCTCTCCCTCTCTCACTCCCCCCTCCCCCCCCCCCCCTCTCTCTCTCTGTGCGTGCGTGTGTGTGTGTGTGTGAGTTCATACTCCACTAATGTTTATGTCAAATACTGTATTGCTTCATTATCAGTGTTGTGTAAGACTATGTACACAACGGTAAGTAGAGGTGGACTAGAGCTTTGCGGCAACTGTCGTATTAGGAAAGCTGGACAGGAGCAGAGACGATTAGTCAGCAAGTAACACAAAAAAACGGAAGATTTACTTGTATTTTTTCGAACATACAAAGACTCACTACATACAACAAACTCAGACCAGCTATTACAACAACAACAACAACAACAACAATGATGGCGACGGAGCTGTGACTAGGTGGCGCCTGTGTAGCGTCATGTAGCGATGTGGCTCCGAGCATGAGAGGGCTGACCGGCTGCCGCCGGCCGTCCTATATCACGCTCGTGGTAGGGAGCCACTAGGGGTGTGGCTCAGCGGCCGTGCTCCGTTGGGTCCCCCGGATCCCACACGACTGCTGTCAGCGTCTCACAGAAACCTGCAATTCTGTTGTTATGACGTCAGTGGTTCGATACTGATACGTGATAGCACAATCAGTATACATCACTTTTGTGGCAAACACTGTACTGCCTAATCATCAGTAACCACTCTGTGTGTCTGTAATACATGGGAAAGGCAAAAGCTGAAACAAAAAAATACTCTGGTTTTAAAATTTATTGTAATAAAAGATTACATCCAAAAGTAATTTAAATGCACAATTGGTTGAATGTGATTTCCCTACCACTGCTCACGAAATGGGAATGGTTACTAGCCAGGATCTGCTTCTGTGCAATATTGTGTCGGTGGTGCAAACTAGTCAGACCAAGCATTGCAAAATTACTTTGCTCTGAAACGTAGGCTTAATGTTGTCCAGGGAGTAATGTTGTTGTCTACAGAGGATGCAGAATGTTGTTCAAGACACCCCACAGGGGGTTGTAACGGACAAAAGCCTTACTTAATGAAGTTTTCATTCTGCAGCAGAGTGTGTACTGATAGGAAGCTTGTTTGCAGATTAAAACTGTGTAGCAGACCGACAGTCGAAATCGGAACCTTTTCCTTCCCCGGGCAAGTGTTCTTCTAACTGAGGTACCTGAATCTGACTCACGACCCGTCCTCACCCATGGTCGATTATCCGTCTGGCACACAGTTTTAATCTGCCACGAAAGCCTTCGCTTAGTGCCATGTCTGTCGGTCAGGGATAGACGGCGTTATAGAGCAAGCAGTATGTACGTGTGACACTTGCACATGCAACCAAGCCTCCGCAGCAAGATGTTTTCCCTGTGCACCCAGCCTAAGCACCCTTGAGAAACTGGTGGTCGTTTTTAGGATATAATGTGATTCCTGATGGTAAGTGCCACAATTTTCCTTATGTCGAGCTAGTCTCACATGCCACCCACACTCCTGAATTTGCTGCATCTTGCCCCGCGTACCCCGAACCCAAGTAGATGTAGAGCCCAAGTAATATTCCACAATTCGAAACGAGAACATCTTTTAGCACGAGTGACATAAAAGTAGATATCTTAGGTGTTGCGAAACGCCTTAAATCACTTAAGAAAGGCAAGTCTTCCGGTCCAGATGGTATACCAATCAGGTTCCTTTCAGAGTATGCAGATAAATTAGCGCCTTTCTTAGGAATCATATACAACCGCTCACTGGACGAAAGGTCTGTTCCTAAAGACTGGAAAGTAGCAAAGGTCACACCAATATTCAAGAAAGGAAATAGGAATAACCCGCTGAATTACAGACCCATATCACTGACCTCAATTTGCAGTAGCATTTTGGAGCATATACTGTACTCGAACGTTATGGATCACCTTGCAGAAAATGACTTATTGATACATAAACAACACGGATTCAGAAAATATCGTTCTTGTGCAACACAGCCAGCTATTTATTCCCATGAAGTAATAAGTGCTGCCGACAAGGGATCTCAGATCGATTCGATATTCCTAGATTTCCAGAAGGCTTTTGATACTGTTCCTCACAAGCGACTATTAATCAAATTGCGTGCATATGGAGTATCGTCTCAGTTGTGTAACTGGATTCGTGATTTTCTCTCAGAGACGTCACAGTTCGTAGTGATAGACGGTAAGTCATCGAAGAGAACAGAAGTGATATCTGGCGTTCCGCAAGGTAGTGTGATAGCCCCTCTGCTGTTCCTGATTTACATAAATGATCTAGGTGATAATCTGAGCAGCCCCATTAGATTGTTTGCAGATGATGCTGTAATTTACCGTCTAGAAAATCATCAGACGATCAATTACAATTGCAATATGATCTAGAGAGAATTTCTGTGTGGTACGAAAAGTGGCAATTGGCACTAAACAAAGAAAAGTGCGAGGTGATCCACATGGGTACTAAAAGAAATCCGATAAATTTTGGGTATACGATAAATCGCACAAATCTAAGGGCTGTCAATTCGAGTAAATACCTAGGAATTACAATTACAAGCAACTTAATTTGGAAAGACCACAGAGATAATATTGTGGGGAAGGCGAAACAAAGACTGAGCTTTGTTGGTAGAACACTTAGAAGACGCGACAAACCCACTAAAATGACAGCCTACATTACACTTGTCCGTCCTCAGCTGGAATACTGCTGCGCGGTGTGGGATGAATGCTGGACATTTGCCACGCTGGACATTTGCCACGCCGGACATTTGCCACACTTGCCCCTTCGCCAGGTAGCGATCCCTCAGGTAAGGGACGTCCTTCCTCATACTTCTCTGTCCGCTTTCAAACCGTCGTCTCCACATCTTACTCGGTACAACCAGTACGCAAGGGAACTTCTTCTTCGACATCTTGGCGAAATACAGAGCTTCTTTTCCGAAATCGAAATATTTTGATCTTTTGGAAAACGAAAGTAATTCCGACGATTATGTCAGTATGTAATTAGTTCTGTCAAGTATAAATATAGATCCCTCTGTCTGTACGGTAGCTTCCTTTCACGCTTACTGATGGCGATAGAAACAGTCCATCGCCATGGGAGCAACAAGAAAGAAACTATATAAAGAGAATGCGAATGTACGCTAATCATTTCTTTTTGATCGCTGCATTTGTGCCTACTTTAATTACTACAACTGCATGCCCAAAAGACAATAAGGAAAGAAGAAATGGGTATGTGAATGTTTGAAAAGAAGAACGACATACTCTATATTAATTTACTCTCTAAAATCCGATATCCCTTGCGGCGATACATTAGTTAATAAAGTGTAGTGGGACAATGTTCAAAAGATGACTGAAAGTGCGTTCATAAACAGAGATAAGAACATCTACGATTGACATGTCATCTAAAGTCGACGTACAATTTTAAAATGTTAGAAATAAGAGAATGAAGTAATAACGTACGTTGTTGTTCAACATTGTTTAGGTCTGCTATTTACAGGGTCACAGGGAAATCATCCTAGGTTTTGGAGGGAAAAGCCGTAATTGTAATAATCTCCACTGCAACAGAAACAAGAAGCACAACTTGAGGAAAAATAATGCAATGTGTGTTCCAGCTCACAAGCGACATTAAAGCAGGTAGTTCCTGTGACTTAGTATGGACAGAGGTTATATTCGACAACCGGAATAAATTAATAACTGGCTCCTTTTACCGACCCCCGGCCTCAGATGAAACAATTGGTGAACATTTCAAAGAAAACTGGAGTCTCATCGCAAAAAGGTACCCTACTCACACAATTATAGTTGGCAGTGACTTCAATCTACCTTCTGTATGTTGACAAAAATACATTTTCAGACCCTACTGTAGATAGAAAACAACTTCCATAATTGTTCTAAATGATTTTTATAAAATTATTTTGAACAATTAGTTCACGAGGCCATTCAAATTGTAAATGGTTACGAAAACAATCTTGACCTCTTAGCCACAAATAATCCTGAGCATCACGACGGGTACAGGAATTAGTGAACACACAGTCGTAGCGAGGCTCAATTTCGTAACAAAGAAATTCACCAAAACTAAACGCGAAATATATATATTTATAAAAGTAATTAAAAATTCGGTTGACGTCTTTCTAAGAGACAGTCTCCAAACCTTCCAAACTATGTAAGTGAAGACCATATGTGGCTTAAGTTCAAAGAAATAATATCAGCAGCACTCGAGAGATTCATACCACATAAATTAATATCAGACGGAACTGATCCCCCATGGTACACATAACATGACAGAAAGCTGCTGCAGGAGCACCGAAAAAGGCACGTATAATTTAGACGAGCGCAAAATCTCCAAGATTGGCGAAGTTTTGCTGTGGCTCGAAATTTGGTGCGGATCTCCATGCGAGATGCATTTAATAGTTGCCACAACGAAACTCTTTCTAGAAATATGGCGAAAAATCCATAGAGATTCTGGTACTATGTTAAGAAAACCAGCAGAAAGGCTCAGTGAGTACCTTTAGTGAGGGTCGGGCGGCGAGTGAGGAGGAGGAGGAGCAGGAGGAGCAGGAGGAGGGGGAGACAAGGGACCCAAAATCGTGGCAAATGTCCGCTGTGGCAAATGTCCGGCGTGGCAAAAGTCCGCACGCCTGTGGGACCCTTAGCAGGTAGGATTGACGGAGGACATCGAGAGGGTGCAAGTAGGGGCACCTCGTTTCGTGTTATCGCGCAATAGGGGTGACAGTGTCACTGATATGACACGCGAGTTGGCGTGGCAGTCACTGAAACAAAGGCGGTTTTCCTTGCGGCGAGATCTACTTACGAAATTTCAATCACCAACTTTCTCTTCCGAATGCGAAAATATTTTGTTGACTCCCACCAACGTAGGGAGAAATGATTATCATAATAAAATAAGAGAAATAAACGGAAAGATTTAGGTGTTCCTTTTTCCCACGCGCCATTTGAGAGTGGAGTGGTAGAGAAGTAGTATGAAAATCGTTCGATGAACTCTCTGCCAGGCTCTCAAGTGCGAATTGCAGAGAAACCATGTAGATGTAGATGTATACACCGCATTACCAGCTGGGTGCTGCCATGTGAACCCGCACGTTTGGCCAGACTGGGCAACGGATCTCATTCACTGCCACAAAACGCGCCAAATGTTCCTTGTCGCAGCTGGGGAGGAGCATCCGACCCGTCGCTGGAAACAGTTGCGGCCGCGGCATGCACAGGAACCATCCTTATTTCTTGAGCCAGCGCAGGTCACTTCCAGCTCCACCAATCTCGGCATCCACGGTCTCACGCTGTCCCTGCCGACTGCAGGTACTCCTAGGTTGGCGCCCTGGGCACAATCGTAGGCCGGCCGATGTGGCCGAGCGGTTCTAGGCTCTTCAGTTCGGAACCGTGCGACCGCTACTGTCGCAAGTTCGAATCCTGCCTCGGACATGGATGTGTGTGATGTCCTTAGATTAGTTAGGTTAAAGTAGTTCTAAGTTCTAGGGGACTGATGACCTCAGATGTTGAGTCGCATAGTGCTAAGAGACATTTGAAACATTTGAACCACAATCGTAGCGCTGTTATAACCTGTGCTCACGCCGTCGTTACCAGCAACGGCAACAGCCCACGACCAAACCAGCACAGGACTGGTAATCATTTTCTCTGCCTCGTGATGACTGGGTGTTGTGTGATGTCCTTAGGTTAGTTAGGTTTAAGTAGTTCTAAGTTCTAGGGGACAGATGACCATAGATGTTAAGTCCCATAGTGCTCAGAGCCATTTGAACCATTTGAACTGGTAATCCATTGATGTTGAGGCTCTTCCTCTAGCACAGCAATCACCGACAATCTCGATGCCTCAGCAGCAACCACTGCCTCTAGTGGACCAAGAAGCTGATGGGAAAGTTTCCACAGGATTGGTTGGCAGAAGAGATTATGTGAAGTTTGGAAAGTAGGAAATGAGGTACTGCCAGAATTGAAGCTGTGAGGACGGGTCGTGGGTCGTGCTCAGTTGATAGAGCACTTGCCCGCGAAAGGCAAAGGTCCCGAAGTTCGAGTCTCGGTCCGGCACACAGTTTTAATCTTCCCGGAAGTTTCATATCAGCGCACACTCCGCTGCAGAGCGAAAACCTCATTCTGAAAACGGTATGTAGTATCGTTGCTGGATTCGCGCATCGATTTCGAGATGTACGCACATGCGTTGACCGCACTAGTGTAGTATGTTTACACGGTCACACCGCAGGTGGCGTGGACATTGGGTCTCTGGTGCAACGAGGAAATTACAAGGGCATTCAAAAAATGGTTCAAATGGCTCTGAGCACTATGGGACTTAACATCTGAGACCACCAGTCCCCTAGAACTTAGAACTACTTAAACTTAACTAACCGAAGGACATCACACACATCCACGCCCGAGGCAGGATTCGAAACTGCGACCGTAGCAGCAGCGCGGTTACGGACTGAAGCGCCTAGAACCGCCTGTCGGGCTACACAGTCATTCTTCGGCCAATTTGTATTGATGATTCTGAAGCTTCTCAGTCGCCAGCGTTACTGTTCGCACACAGTGACACGCTTTTTCGTGGTTATTTCTCTCGGTTTGTTACTGAGGTGTTGTTCGCACACATTTGACGAATTTTGGCTTCACGTTTGAATTCCTTACACTGTTCTAGAGAAACCGTCTACTGGCACTCCCCCATATAGGTTCTACGTTACAAAAGCAGCAGCTGTTCTTGATTCGAATCCCGAATATCTACCTCGTCTTCTTTGGTGAAGGAATTTCGGAAAATAGTGTTTACAAACTCCGCTTCAGCGGCACTTGCCACCGGTGTGCTTTTACATACGCCATGAATCTCTTTGCATTTTCTATCAATTTCCGGAGAGAGTTTACCTGTGGAAATCGTTAAAAGCATCTTGCATTGGAGTCCACGCTAAATTTCGATCTTCTCTTAAACATCATGTAAGACGTTGTGGTCTCCTGACCTTCACTGCTTACATATTCCGCCCTCACAATCATATTCCGCACGTCAAGACGCTTCATTCGAACCCAAACTCGATAAGATAAAGTCAATGTTGTATGAATTTATGTAAACGATATGCAAATAACAAGTAAGCGCACCCTGGTTGAAATACTCGAGGCTGGTGTACCCACATACATTCCAGACACGACGGTCACAGGAGCTTTTAGTTCGGGAGACGTAAACTGCACAATGGGTCGCCGGTACCTTCAGAGGACGAGTCAGCGTTGGCCACCCGTGGAGCGGAAAGCGTTTGCCCGAGTGAAAGGAAGAACGACCCCGTGATCGGCTTAAAAGCAAATTCCGCTACATTGTGTGGGACTGCCCATCCTACGCATTCTTTACAAACAGAGCTCGCAGTTTCAGCAAACGACAAACGCCGATGCTACAGATTCCCGGATTGTTCGCCTTAAACAAAACGTCATTCTCGCTTTTTAGAAGAGCAATGCTGATTGGCAGACGATATTTCTGACGCTTTGAGCTGAAGGAGTAATGGAAGAGACCGAAAGATATACCATTTCACGTCTGGCGTGGAGAGGGGCCATTCTGTTGTCGCTCTTGGAGCGAGAACACATAACGACAGCGTGCCCGCTCGTATGTGTACTCAAAGAGCGAGGAACAAGTCTCTCCTCAGTACTTCACTGGGAGAGCACCTCTGTCGAGAGTGAATCGGAGTGCGACTCTATATTGAGTCCTTGCAATTAAGCGTTGTTCACTGTGTAGGCCACCACACTTAATGTGCGGTCTGAACGGAGTTATAGTTAAACGCCCGCGAGCGAATTTTTGAGTGGCATCGCGGTGGACTAGTTAGACTAGGTTCGAATAGGAGTCATTGACTTCATCAAGGCGTAGGGAGAATTTGATTGGCGAAGGTCAATCGAGATAGAACAGGACTTACGTTATTTGTCAGCAGCAAGTGGCGCAGACAGCAGTCATCGCAGCTTACGGTATTGTGCGCTACAGCTCTTGCGAGCTCCATATTTCCTCCACAATAGTACGCTTCACTGCATTTCATACGCGACAGACTCGACCGTACCTAGCAACATTCTAACGGATAATTATTCAAGTTGAGTAGGCGCGGCTCTCAGCCATTCTGCCAAGTCAATAACAATCTTAAACTTCGTACAGAAATTTCATTAGCGAATCCTATCCTTAAGAGGTAACGCCACATTCCGAAAAGAACCCGGAAATAACTTGTTCAGTTCGTAACTAAAAGTGCCATTGTGATTTCTCAGAATTTTTGCAAAATAAATAATAACTTTCGTTAGTTTCATGTTTTTCTTACACTAACTAGCACTACTCCAGTACTCCAGTACCCAAGTATCCGACTAGTTACGTAAGAAATTTTGTGAATTTTTGTGTCATTTCCTTACAGCAGACGACTCCAAAAGATATTTATTGCTGAAAGTTTTTCAGGCATTTCTCTTTAGAACGTTAGGCGCGTCTGTCTGACTTCTGTAGTAGTGTGGGGGTGGAAATTGCATCTTGCAGGAGCCACAGGGTAAAGGGTACATCTCAGAATAATCTGTTGCGCAGAATGACAGCATAGCACCCACACGCTCACAACCAGCAGTATTGGAGAGTTTACATTCTTTTAAATCTGTTGCTTCTGCAACAATTGTGTGAACTGCCTTGTGTACCATGGGATCTGTTCCGTCTCTTACTAATTTATTTCGTACAAATCTCTCAACTGCCGTCAGTACCATTTCTTTGCACCTAAGCCACATTTGGTCTACGGTTCCCAGACAGAGGGGCACACGATTTCCCTCCCTCAAGTCGGCATGTTGTGGCGGCAGAAGGAGCATCCAGTCACAAATTTAAAATGATGTACAGTCGCCAAATCGTGAAAAACAATGTCTAAAGTCGTAGTGTTCAGAAATCTGTGCAGCAACGATCAAAATGTAAAAATGATAATAAGTTAATGATTCAGTGTACATAGTAATAATTCTCAATCGTTATATTAATAAATAAATTTATAAATTTAGGTTGCCAGTAAATTTGGTTAATGACTGACGTGACTTTGAAATCACGTAATAACTGGGAGTGAATAATAATGCAGCAACTGAACAAAGTGCACTCGCGCAATCTTGAATATTAAACACACGTGTAACCTGAGCAAAATTATGTTAATTTGGAATGCAGTGATATTGTTTGTAATTACGAACACATACGTAATGAGCACTGCTGGAGCTAGTACTGAATTCCTTCCGTGACGGTAATGCTGTCCGTTTGAAAATTTGCAACAACATGACTATAACTAATTACTGTTCCTTAATCGTTACTTCTCAAATTAAGAGGGTTTCATTTACAGCAACAGACATCTAGCAAAGCTAACACTGCGAGCTTATAAGCACATAAAGTTAGCTGTGAAGAAAAGCAACATAAAATCATAAATTTACTTTGGCTGCAATAGCGTCAACATACTTTTGTCACTGAAATATAAAATACTTTTATATAACTTTCTGTTTGACTGATTGTCTGCAGTAGTGGTCCTAAATTGTATGAAGAGCCATGATGAATAATACCTCTTCAGCTGTATTATAAATTTTTATTTCTGATCCACTTAGTTTCTCCACCTTAGAGCCGCACCTTCAGGAATAGTGATTTATAATTTCTTAAAAACGATGAACAGTAGATGACCCATCAGTCTTTGTCCAAGAGATTATAAGTGGACAAAGAATATTGGGTCATTGATCCTTATCGTTTGGAAGAAAGTATTAATCAGTATCTCTAAAGATGCACCTCTCCTGCCGCGAAACTAGGTGGATCAGAAATAAAGATTTATCATACATCTGAAGTGGTCTTATTCATCACGGTTCAACTCTACAGCTGCGGATGCCCACAATGCAAAACTTGCTGTATGAAGAACTATAATGACTAATGCCTCTGGCGCTAATAATTATTTGAATGTTTGTTAACTATAAAATTAATTGGATTTTGTTTCATTTTAATTATTTTTTTTCACTTGTGAGTTCCTTGGAAATTTTAGTGAAAAGATGAGACCCTGCTGATGTCTAGTGACTTGGGTCGATTAGCTTCACTCAATAAGTTCATGATTTGACCAAAACATTGCTATAATTTTCATAAAACATAGCTACTGCGCTAGCAAGCCTTACACACAACTACAAAATGACTGGATTATACTTACTTTGCGACGAGTCGCTTTTGGTGCGACATAATGATTTTTATGGTATCTGTTACTGGCAACTGGTTCTTCCTGTTTATCCGAGGAGCTTGAATAACTTTTAGCTACACATTAATCTTCCTTAATTACCAGATATTCTCATAAACATGTACTGTGTGTATTTACATGCTCGCTCACTTACATGTTTGCCTTGCCACATGTTACAAAACCAACTCCAGAAAAATCTCCGTTTGACATTATCGTGCCAACACTTCGCGTCCGTATTTTACCACAGATTGTTTCCACTACTACTACTGCACGTGCTCCCGCCAACGATGTTTTTGTTACAGTGAAAGATATTCTCTCGGCTCCGTACAGTGTTAATCGACCTGACATTGTCAGCCTGTTTACTACAAAGTTTTGAGATATTTAGTTTTTAATCGTTCTTCTAGTATCACATTACAGTTGCATAAACGATAATTACTGACAAAACTAGTAAATACATAAAATTACAGAATGAAGTGACACCGGAGGCTCTGTGTTCTGTTGTTACAAGGTGAGGTGGAACGCTTTCGTTCTATAATTATGTAGATTTTCTTGCCTCAGGGGCATACTTCCTCTACTGTGGAAAGCGTTTCCTGAAGAAATCGGAGGAAGACCCAAATGACGTTCTAGGGCCTACAGGTTTTTGTCACAAATAACTCTCAATGCAAAGTTTTCTTGGTCTACTAGTTTAACTCGCAGGTCCCGAGTCTACCAGTACACTCTGTCTAGATTAGTCAGACTGTTAGTCCCTACACGTAGAAGTATTCAGCTCAATAGTACTACTCTGTATAGAATTAATGAGATATGGATTAGTTTTATGATTTAGAAACTGGCAAGAGATAGGAGGAAAAGGAAGGCGTCGGTTATATTCTGTTGCATAAAACCTTAGGTACTTCCTCAGGCTGCATATATTTTGATTATTCATACAACATACATTATCGATTTCAGAGTACTCATTCTCCCGTACGGTGTATCATTGCAGATGTAACTGATTCCCCAGATACGTTCAAAATGGTTTAAATGGCTCTGAGCACTATGGGACTTAACATCTAAGGTCATTAGTCCCCTAGAACTTACAACTACTTAAACCTAACTAACCTAAGGACATCACACACATCCATGCCCGAGGCAGGATTCGAACCTGCAACCGTAGCGGTCGCGCGGTTCCAGACTGAAGCGCCTAGAACCACTCGGCACTATTGTCATTTGTCCCTTAATATGATTTGATTTGTGGACTATTCATATTTTCTCTTAAAACCTCCTTCCTCAGGGATAAGTTATTATGTAAGTCGTGGCATTTTAGAAGAATTAAGTTTTTGTTCTGACTGCATTTGAAATAAGGGAACTCAGCTACACCTGTACAAAAAGTCGAGATTTCCTTTAAAAAGTGATTGGTTGCTGTTTTTCTTTTTAAACATCCTTATTTTTATAAAAAGTGTATGAATGGACAAAATTTATCCTCGCTTCAGTAGTTTAGGACAATTTCGTCCCTTTCTTGGTGCAAGTATAGTTTGAATTCGGTTAAAGATTTACCCTCATCGTTGATGACGTATTTTATGGAGCAATATACGAGTATAGACCACATGATTGTTATCGTCTTTGAAGCCGGGAACGTTATAAAATCCGTGAACGTTATATTTTTGGTGTTAACTTCAGCCGTTGATGTCGTTAATAGTATTGCACATTTAAATTTAATCAACTTCCAGAACCCTAGGATTCGTGAACAGCCTACTGTTCGGCGCAGCGCTATGCCAGTCAAGCCAAAATGTCCACAGTAAGGGTTTCCCTTGAATCTCAGGTGGTGTCACCTTGATGCTGCCGGAAACAGACCGTTTAAGAACATGTCAGCGGCCAAGCGCAGCGTTTAATTTATAGTCGCAACCGAAAAGTTAGACCACGCTAGCTTCTAGTTAAGATGTTTGCGTTTCATTTGGTGCGTGGACTGTTTGTTTCTGTAGTTATCCTATAATCTTTTCGTGGCTAAGTTCTTTTCATTTGTAATTTTTTTCTAGAATTTCCGTTGTGATTTTAAGAGTGCGAGTAATATACGTGGGTGTCCGTCGTTGAGTTCAACTTCTTGTAGTAATTTCCCGCGTGGTCTTCAGTAAATCCGGCGGACTTGCTGGCTGTTTCAAGGTTATTATAATATATATTTTACTATGAGAGTGGTGCATTTTTTGTCACAATCTGTTAAGCGTAATCCACTTTCATTCGATGGTTTTGTTAACTGGTCTCTGGGTACACGGAGTAGCATCCTTTTCCAGCTGAACCATCCAACATATTGTCGCTCTAAGGGCATTATTTGGGCTATATACCACCTTTTTGAAAGGGCCAGAATACTGACATATTGTATCCTTTGAATAAGATTTAAGTTCCTTGTACTGTTCGTCATTAAGGCGCCTCTTACTTTCTCCACCACTGATCTGGAATTACACTCAACCAGTTCGTTCATGTTCTTCTTTAGTTTAAAGCCACGCTCGTGCATTTCGTCGCGTTCTGTGAAGGGGTGTGGCGTGAGCTGTCAAATTTTGCTCAACCATAGGAGCCGGATTTTATCGTTGTCTATTGTTGCTCCCGCTGCTTCCTCATAAGAATCCATTATTACCAATATATTTCTAATGTCTTGATGCTGCGTGAGTGCAGTTGTTATATCGTCAGCATAAGCGTTAACGGCGAATCTTTGTACACCAGCATTTATTCGAGAGATCTGGTTAGTGCTTGAGCTGATCACTGACTCTAAGGAAACTATAAATAATATCATGGATACCGGCCATCTTTACCGGACCAAGCGCTGAACTGACAATTCTCCCGTGAAGTGGGCGTTTATTTGCATTTTGGAGAACATTGGATTCCGGTCTGGTAGTAGCAGATCTGTTGTGGCCTTTGGGAAGTTATGGCGTTGCAACACATTCCTTAGATAATGGGGACCCATTTCGTCAAAGGCATTTTCCAGGTCGATGTTCAGCAGTTCCATTATTCCGTTTTGGTACATCCATGAGAAGAAGGACGTGTCTCTCAGAGAGAAAAGTCGGTCAATGATCTTCCTGGTGGGGACACTACGCGTTTGGCCAGGCCCGATGATCTTCGGGAGGATCTCTATAAGTCTTGTGATTATTATGCGCGCCACTGTTTTTGAGTCGGCACATAACGAAGTTATTGACCTATAATGAGTTATTCTTCTTGGTTTCGAAATTTTGGGTACAAGAACTAATTCCTGGTTTATTTTCTGAATATATTTGACCCATTCCTTATTTTTATGTCATAACCTCCGTGAATTCCGCTTTGATAACTGATCAGAATACTTAGTAAAATTCATACGGTTTGCTGTCACTGCCTGCCCTCCTATTTCGTGATAATTGCTTTATAATGCCTGGAATTTCGTTTTCGGAATTGAGCTGTATCGACGTAGTGACATTTTCGTTGCTGAGAGAAGTTGGACGGTGTTATAGTAAACTTGCGGTTTTGTAAGGTAGTTCTCCAAACAGTCTCCTGAAATGATCCTTAATATCTTCCATATTAACGGCGTCGTTCCCTCCGAAGACGTTAGATTTCCGATAGCTCTCTGCCTGCAGCGTTTCCATTCTCTTCTGAGGTGGTAGAAGCTCAAATTTTCGTCTGGAATACATTCCTTATCTTTACAACTGATTATTTTGCCTAAGAATTCTTTCCCCTGTAGTTCTAGGATCTTCTTTTACGAATTCCAGGTTTCACCAATTTATCCCACCAATTAAGAACGCTACTAAGGAAACGCTTCCAATGAACCCATGTTTGATAGCA
The DNA here is from genome assembly GCF_023864345.2 of Schistocerca serialis cubense. Classification (NCBI taxonomy): domain Eukaryota; kingdom Metazoa; phylum Arthropoda; class Insecta; order Orthoptera; family Acrididae; genus Schistocerca; species Schistocerca serialis. The sequence continues at coordinate 142,250,691 of NC_064638.1, read as the reverse complement.
TTCGCAGAGCAGGTTGCAGTATACCTTTCCCATTACAGTGGGCCGGGGTAAGCCTTTTATATTAAACAACAGCTGCATGGTGTTCAGAGAAGCTGACGGGGATTACTTCATAGCTCAGGACAGCTATTCCTGTTGTGGTATAACATCTGTCCAGTCTCGGGTTGACTGTGGAAATATTTAAGTATTGTGGCATCGCGTGATGGCTAGTTGATCTACGCCGTCTATCAGTTTTAGTTCTCTGATCATGGTATTTAGTGAGGCACAGTTAAGGGTTGATCCTGCTGTGCCAGCCGGTCTTACAACACAATTTAAATCTCCTCACATTATTATGTCACCCTTTGCGTGTTTCATAAAGTACGGGATAGTTTCACTAAAAAACATTCCTTTTCTACTTCTGTTACGTTTTCCTGATGGAGCATAAAGGTTTAATATTGTTATTTCATTTAGTTTCGCTTTTATAACGCGTACAACCCGGTTGCTTTTTTAAGTTATCTAATTCCAGTCCCAATCTGGTTAAAAGGCAGCAACCCCCTAGCGCTAGAGTCGACGTTGTACACATTGTACTACTGTTGTAAATTCATCTCTAAGCATGCTACTTCCTGAAGCAAGGCAATGTAAACGTCGTTGGTTTTTAAGAAATTCCTCAGAATCCTCATGTTTTTTTCACTTGTTATTCCGCAGATATTTAGCGTGAGGAGAGTAAGCACCTTCTATTGTCCATTGCGAGCTATTTGTCAGTTTCCCCGTCCGTTCATATTCCCCTACTTACTTGTCTTGCCCGGATTCGTTTCCAGGAATTTCACTTTCCATTTCTCCCTTCTCGCCGTCCCTATTCTGTTTCCGCATCTTCCTTGTTTTTACGACGTGCCGCATTTAGATTTGGTTTGGCTTTCATTCTCGGTCCGTTTTCAACACCTTGAGATTTAATAGTCTTTTGGTCGCTAATATGTCTCTCTTCTGCCTTAACTGTCTTATTTGCAGGTCGTTTGGTGACACTGAAAGCTGTTTCTGCACAATCCTCTTCTTTACATTCCCATTTACATGCTCCAGTCACAGCTACTGTGGTTGCACTCAGCTGTTCCTGTGGTGTTACATGGCGTGTTGTTTCCTGCACTGCTCGGTGTCTACTTTCCTACTGTGGACGGCTCAAGGGGTTCACCACGTATGGTTGTCGGGACTGAAGAATATCTGTGTCCGCTTGACTTTCCACCTCATGTTGGATCCACCCTGTATTGTTGGAACGTTATCGGGCTTTTGTTTCTGTGGTAGCTGTGCCGATTTTTCTTCAAGGTCTTTTTCGGAGCTCGTACTGCCCTTTTCTAATGGTCGTTTATTGTTGTTCTGATTTCGATGAGAACGAGAAAGACTTTCATTTCCCATGTCTGTTTTGTTTTCTTGCTCTTGAACTGGAACCTCATGGGCTCTGTAGCTACTTTCCTGAGCAACAGTTGCAGACTGGTCTTAACCGGTTTCATTCTTTTGATCGATGTCTGCGTTCTTACGTACTCCATTTGTTGCTAGTCTCTTCTTCAACGCTGGGAATTTCTCTTCAACTAAATTGGGAGTTCACGTGACTGCTCTGTGTATTGTCCATTGCAGTACTTCAAATGGTTCAAATGGCTCTGAGCACTAAGGGACTTAACATCTGAGGTCATCAGTCCTGTAGAACTTAGAACTACTTAAACCTAACTAACCTAAGGACATCACACACATCCATGCCCGAGGCAGGATTCGTACCTGCTACCGTAGCAGCAGCGCCGTTCCGGACTGAAGCGCCTAGAACCGCTCGCCCACAGCGACCGGCCCAGTACTTCAAGGAATCAGTTATTGTGCCTGCAATCTTCTCCGCTTTAGCAGATTATTTCGAAGAATAAATACGCCCCGTAGGCAGTTTTCTCGGAGATGTCCTAGTTCATTCCGCACGTGACATGTGGGAATTTTCCCAACACATATTACGTGTACCTTGCAACCGCCTAGAGGAATGTGGAACGGAATGACGGGATTAACAAACATTCGTACCGATCTAGTCCCGTCGAAGCAGTGGATCTTGTATCTAGTAGACTGTTTTTCGAATTCGTTGGTTTTTACCTGTCTCTAATTAGAAGGTGCCTGTAATAGTCCTTGCTGTCTAGCTCTGGGGGAAGATTTAGCACCCAAACAGTTTTCATTTTGCTGTTAGCATTACATACATCAACGCTAGTGACAGAATTATCACGAGGACGGAATTCAAATTTGCCCCGGTTTTCAGTAATATTCCATCTAACACAACAGAACTATGTTTTTTAGCAAACACACAGAATTTCTTATTATCCGTTTGAATGAACTCTGCATTATCATTTAAAAAAACCACAAATTTTTAAGTAACCGGTCATGAACTTCCAAAGCCATGAGTTGCACATGTCTTGTATTCTTGTCAAAGACGAGCCTCGAAGTATTTTTCCTGATCGAATCCATGGACATTATTTACGGGTACGAAGCGGAACCTCTGCTTCACGAACTACACACAGAGACGATGAAGACGAAGAACAAGAAGTACCACTACTTACAGGTCCTGTGGCTGCGCAGGGAACACAATATACACGTACCGTAATACCTGTTTACGTAACCAGTCAGCTACAACACGGAGCACTGCAAAGTAAAGCCCACACCGGCTGAGCACTAGGCCGCGACTGTGTCGCCGGTGCTCCTTAATTTCGCACCATGTCGTACATCTTGAGCCTGGATCGTTCACTGTTTCTATTTTGCTTCTAATTTCGCAGTTCAGTGCACCTTCTTCCTGTTTTCACGCATGGTATATGTTCAGTTTTAACAGGCTATCCACTCGGCCATCTTGTCACTAAATCTGAGCAGTGTGTAATGGGGAGTTGCCCCTGTAAGCATGAGGGGCGTTTGAAAAGTCCGTGCAAAGTCAGAGAGATGGCACCACCGGTTCGTAGCATCTTTGGAAAAAACGCATACCAGGTTTCAGCTATATTGGTCTATTTCTTTGTGTTTGCCATTCGTGTGAATCAAGGAAGTCGAGTCATTAACAAAAATGGGCGAACAAGAATTTCGTGTGGTGATTAAACATTACTTTATGATAGGCAAAACGCCTCAGGAGACTAAAGAGAAGCTTTGTGAACATTATGGAGACTCTGCACCTTCGATTACAGCAGTTTATAAGTGATTTCAAAATTTTCGGCGTGGCCATATGGCCACAAGTGATGCTGAACGTTCTGGACGCCCTGTGGAAGTTATGACTCCAGAAATCGTTGATAAAATCCATGATATGGTGATGGATGACAGAAGAGTTTAGTTGTGTGAGATTGCTAGTGCTGTGGGCATCTAGAATGAACGGGTACATAATTTGGACATGAGAAAGCTATCCGCAAGATGGGTTACGCGATTACTCACACTTGGCCAAAAACAGAATCGTTTGAAGTGTTGCAAGGATGGTTTGCAGCTGTTCAGGAAGAATCCGCAGGACTTTAAGCGTCATGTCGTCACTGTGGATGATACATGGATACGTTACTATACTCCTGAGACCAAACAACAATCTAAACAATGGGTTAACAAGGGAGAATCTGCACTAAAAAAGGCGAAGACCACCCTTCGGCTAGAAAGGTTATGGCGACTCTCTTTTGGGATTCGCAAAGGATAATTCTCATCGTCTATCTGGAAAGGAGTAAAACTATCACAAGTGCATATTATTCATCGTTATTGGACCGTTGGAAAAACGAGCTGCAAGAAAAATGCCGGCTATTGGACAGCAAAAATGTCCTTTTCCATCACGACAGTGCACCAGCAAATACCTCAGCGGCTGTGGTCGCATAATTAATGGAAATAGGACTCCAACTCATTTCACATCCCGCCTCCCCCACCCCCTATTCTCCAGACTTGGCTCCTTCGGAATACCATTTGTTCCCCAATTTGAAGAAATGGCTGGCGGATGAAAGATTTTATTCAAACGAGGAGGTGATCGCAGCAACTAATAGTTATTTTGCAGACTTGGACAATTCCTATTATTCGGAAGGGATCAACAAATTAGAACAGCGTTGGATGAAGACTATATCGAAAAATAAAAAAGGTTTACCTCAAACACATAAGTCGTTTTTATTTTTGCACAGACTTTTCAAAGGCCCCTCGTAGTTACGGCCGGACGACTTGTCTGTGTAGTAAGTTGTGTAGACAATCCTTCCTTGTGAATCAGTCTATTAGTGAAACTCATATCAAGATCTCTACTTTATTTTTTACAGAGAGAAAAATGTGGCAAGGAACTTAAATTCACTAGGGGCGTTCAGTAAGTAACGCAACACATTTTATTCTGAGAGTGGGTTGGTTTTATTAATGATTATTCCTCTCCCTTTCGGCTACAAAACATTGTTTTTCAAAATAATCTTCGTTCGATGCAACGGCCTTACGGCGTAGGAACACCTGTATGTCGGCATGGTACCACCCACTGGTCGACGGCAATGCCAACGCCTTGCCGCATCAATAACCTCACCATCATCCATGTACTCCTACCCGCGGAGTGCATCCTTCATTGGACCAAATTGAGGGATGTTGGAAGGTGCGAGGTCCGGGCAGTAGGGTGGATGAGGGAGAAGTCAAATAAAGTTTTGTGTGCTTCTCCAGGATGCGGAGACATGTGTGTGGTCCTGCGTTGGCCAGCCAGTGTGGCCGAGAAGTTCTAGGCGCTTCAGTCTGGAACCTCGCGGCCGCTACGGTCGCAGGTTCGAATCCTGCCTCGGGCATGGATGTGTGTGATGTCCTTAGGTTAGTTAGGCTTACGTAGTTCTAAGTCTAGGGGACCGATGACCTCAGATGTTAAGTTCCATAGAGATCAGAGCCATTTGAACCATTTTTTGGTCTCGCGTTGCCATGGAGAAGTTCGTTTGCATTTTTGTGGCGACGAACAGGCTGAAATTGTTTCTTCAATTTCCTGAGTTGATCGTCACATCAGGAGGGAGGATATCAAACAGAACTACTCCTTCAGAGCCCCAGAATACAGTGGCCATCTCTATACCGGCTGTGAGGATGGCTTTGAACTATTTCTTCAGAGGAGAAGTGGTGTGGCGCCACTCCATGGATTGCCATTTTGTGTCCGGTTTGAAGTAATGAACCCATGTTTCACCGCCTGTGACGATTTTCGACAAAAATTTCACGATCAGCCTCGTAGCGCTCAAGCAATTCCGCACAGATGGCCCATCGTTGCTATTTATGATCTTATGTTAGATGGCGAGGACCACAGCGGGCATGTACCTTTGAGTGCCCCGACTGGTGGATGAGTGTGTCAGCGCTGCCAACAGAGACATGCAGTGCTTGATTGTGATACGTCGATCACCTCGATCGAGAGTGTCTGTACGTTCCAACACATCAGGAGTCACAGCTGTCTGTAGCTGGCCGGCACGTGGAAGATACGACAGTTTTGCGCGACATTGTTACAATAATGACAGACATCTCGCTCGACGACTCACTGCGCATTTGTTCACTGACAGGTCTCTGTAGACGTTCTGCAAGCTCCGATCAATATCTTCGATGCTTTTGTCTTCCATCTAGCCCAACGACTCAGTGTGGTTTTGTTCACTTACTGGTCTCCACAGACGTTCTGCAAGCTCCGGTGAATATCTGTGATGCTCTGGTCTTCCATCTCGCCCAACGACTCACTGTGCTTTTGTTCACTGACAGGTCTCCATAAATGTTCTGCAAGCTCTGATGAATATCTGTGATGCTCTGGTCTTCCATCTCGCCCAATGACTCACTGTGCTTTTGTTCACTGTCAGGTCTCCATAGACATTCTGCAAGCTCCGGTGAATATCTGTGATGCTCTGGTCTTCCATCTCGCCCAACGACTCACTGTGCTTTTGTTCACTGACAGGTCTCCATATATGTTCTGCAAGCTCCGATGAATATCTGTGACGCTCTGGTCTTCCATCTCGCCCAATGACTCACTGTGCTTTTGTTCACTGGCAGGTCTCCATAGATGTTCTGCAAGCTCAGATGAATATCTGCGATGCTCTGGTCTTCCGTCAAAAGACACTCGAATACAGCTCTCTGCTTGGAAGGCATCTCCATTACAGACCTTTTGAAGGCTACATATATCGTCGCCACCTGTCGGATCTTCATGAAACTGCTGCGGCTGAAGCGGGAATGTGCCACGATGACCCACAACAAATTTCACGTTTCTTCAAGCGAAACTGGCCGAGAAAAAATGTTTTGCATTACTCATTGAATGCCCTTCGTATAACATGTGGTGATGGGTAATCAATATCAACGCAGTGATGCCACAAGTAGTCTGTAGTCACTCACGTTATAAACTGCCCTGTTGCTGCGCGCCTCCAAAATGACATCGTAAACAACGGTGGAGAGATTAAAAAGTCGTATATGTAGCGAAACGATCGGCATTCATGTACGTCTAATGCAACTTTTTATATTCGGCTAAGCCTGAGGTAAGCGTAACAAAAACAAGACGAGCGCCCAAGATAGTGAAATGAATATATGAAACTTGCAGCAACGTCATGGAAGCGAGTAAAAAACACCAAACTTACTGCCATGGATGTATACGTGTTGCACGTTAGTATGTAAAATTAAGTATGGCAATTGATAAAAACTCTAAGCCATTTCCTATATTAAATTACGTGTTTCGTGTTTGTAAAACGAGTAATAACGTTAATTGCTTATAAAATCCAGTTTGAGTAAAGCATCTACGGACAGTTGTTCGCCCATCAACATAGCCACCTTCAAATTTCATTTTTTACTGTCGGTTTCGTTTACAGCACCGCCAAAATTAATGTGACAACACGAATGGCCGTCGATGATCTAGAAATACAAATCTACATTGATTTTATTGAAAGACTGCGTGAGTCGGCCATGCAATATCAGGCTTAAGAAGGCTGTGCAGCTCTTAAACGCATCTCATAATAAATAAAGTTGTGGTAATTTCCTTATGACGATTCTTAAGTGGTTCGCCGACTTTAACGACATTAATTACGCTGTATGAAATTAATTATCTCGGCGTCCTATCCTAATAACAGCTTTTTTAAATTCTTTATTCTCAGGAGCAAAAGTGGCTGTTTGGGATAGTAGTGCGTCGTTCCTTTTCAGTCAAATATAAGGCGAGCTGGTTGCGGGGCAGAAGGGTTTCCAGTTGGTAACAAAAAGATGGATGTGGTTTATCAGTTCTGAATAGTTACTCGTAAAGTGTCGCATAAACGGGGCTGCAGAAAATGAATATATGCTGTATTTCGATACCTGGTAATGATGGGCGTAATTAAGATATCACAACAACTCGTAAACATCTAAGATTGTTATGTAGTGATGTATCAGAGAACTCAGGAATATAAGTAGGAGGAATGTCAGCGTACGTGAATGTGGTTTCCAGTTTCATGAAAGTTCAGTGTTTGCGTGTGGGTGTGTGTGTGTGTGTGTGTGTGTGTGTCGGGGACGGGGGGGGGGGGGGAGGGGGGGGGGGAGAGTGTAAGACACGGACAGAACAAAATTCAAAATCGCTCAAGTCAATCACTGAGCCGTCTGCTGCATGTGACCTAAATGCAGCGGGTTCGTCAGTATTTAATAACCGTAAACAAATCGTCTTTTCACCTGTCTTGCTTTGACTGAACCGCACGAGTAAAACGGTAGAGGTAGACACCACTTACTGTACGGTAGAAGCGCAGACGTTTGCAGCACATCTTCTGATGTCTGGACAGTGGTTTACGTCATTGTTATCGCGCTACTATTTGATCAAGGTCCACACAAAAATGGTTCAAATGCCTCTGAGTACTGTGGGACTTAACATCAGAGGTCATCAGCCCCCTAGAACTTAGAACTACTTAAACCTAACTAACCTAAGGACAGCACACACACATCCATGCCCGAGGCAGGATTCGAACCTGCGACCGTAGCAGTCGCGCGGTCCCGGACTGAAGCGCCTAGAACCGCTCTGCCACAGTGGCCGGCATTGTCCACACGGATTATGTCGTTGAAGACGTATGCAAAGTCTTTTTCCAATACTAAGAAAATAATATAAAGCTGTATTTTAAAAAAACTAAGCTAACCTTACGATTCTGCAGCTATAAATGTTAAAAATTACTTGCATCCCTCAAAGAATTTGCCAAACTGCCCACTATAAACTTAAAGGCAACCAATCGATATATCGACTCGTTTCTGATACCATTAGGACAGCTTAACATCACTGCTTTACCCTGTACAACCTTTTTTATTGATCCGTAAACCAGGTCTATTAACATCTCAACATGTGAACGAGTTAGCTTTCTGGACTCGCCCCAACATATAGAAAACGCTGGTCGGACAGCAACAGGTGGTTAGCAGGCAGTTTTTGTCTCGTTTGTACGATTGCTATGTCCGATTTACCGCAATACACCTTTCTCTTTCTTGCAAGTAGGATAACCGTTGCACTTATGCACGCGAAAATAATATATTTCGTTCTCCTTCACGAACTGATAGCATTATCGAATTCGTTTCAGAAAGTGACAAATATCACGAGATTTTCGTTTCTTGTTTTAAAACTAAAAGCTTTGTGGAAAAGTAGTTTACATTTACTTATTCGTACTGTCACATTAATACACATCCCAGCAGAATATTTAGCATAAACCTTACCGTTGAATCTCCTTACCCCTAATAATCCGTATTCTGGGTCACAAAATCAAGAGAATTCCAAAACATGAGAGTTGGAGCGACTGGCTATACTTGATCACCAATGAAATCATTCAGTAGACTGAGCAAAATGTTCCAAGTGAGAGTCATTTAATCACCGGAGATCTTTATGTACAAATCCTGAAACTACCATGAATGGTTACTGACCTGTCTGATTGTCTTAAAACTGAGCGTAATCCAGAGACGCTAAAAATTCTGACGAAACCGACTCGCTACGCAGTATAGATTTCTCGTAGCACATTAGGAACAGGAAGACGACTTCTTAACCTGGGGGGGGGGGGGGGGGTAAGGAGGGTGGGAGGTGTAAATCACTGTCCTTCTGAATACACTATTATCAACTGAAGCGCACTGTATACACTCACTATCAGAGAAAAGCACCATAGCAACAAGTTTACGCTGCAAAATGATGGCAAACTGCTTTTTGGAGAAGTGTTGATATTTACTGCGAGATGTTAAAAATGGAATGCTGGCTTATCCAGAACGATGACCCACCGCTCACTGCAAGCTGAAGTCCGCCCATCAGGTGACGAGTTCGGCCGCAGTTATAACGGAAATACGTTTGCAGGCGATATTAGACGGCGGCTAAATTCTCAAGGGAGCCCTCCGAGTGTTCCAGTGAAGACTTGGGCCATATGTGCTGCTTATGTCTAAACCTATCTTAAGGTGTTATCGGCGACTGTTCTCGCACTCATCAATATAGGTGTAAAAATTAGTTCGCACTCGTTGCATTGCCCGAACACTGAACGAGCTGTGCGGGAAAGATACACAGTCGCTTATGTTGAGGCGGGAAATACGCTGGTCATACCCATCCCGTGTCCCCGTCTCTATAATCCATCAGCCACTCGTCGCTGAGAACGAGCAACTTCCACATTTAAAGGAGTTGTTCCACCAGGCTGTCTTTCAAATTATTTCATTCGAGTTACTATTTTCGGGCACCGCCCATTGTCAAGGGCATCGTTTTACTCTTGGTGTGGAGATGCGTCAATATTCTTGCCTGATTTCTCGTGGAATGATGTCCTTTTTCATATTTATTGAGACTGTGGCGTCCACCCAGAAGAAACTGATATATACATTGCCGTACGATGAATTGGGCAAAGTAGTAACATATCGACGCAAAAGGACTAAAATGATTCACTTGAAAATGGGCAGTGCCCGAAGCTGGTTGTGCAAACGAAATGGCTAAATGGCTTTGAGCACTATGGAACTTAACATCTGAGGTCATCAGTCCCCTAGACTTAGAACTATTTAAACCTAACTAACCTAAGGACCCTACTCCCATGAACCATGGACCTTGCAGTTGGTGGGGAGGCTTGCGTGCCTCAGCGATACAGATGGCCGTACCGTAGGCGCAACCACAACGGAGGGGTATCTGTTGAGAGGCCAGACAAACGTGTGGTTCCCGAAGAGGGGCAACAGCCTTTTCAGTAGTTGCAGGGGCAACAGTCTGGATGATTGACTAATCTGGCCTTGCAACATTAACCAAAACGGCCTTGCTGTGCTGGTACTGCGAACGGTTGAAAGCAAAGGGAAACTACAGCCGTAATTTTTCCCGAGGGCATGCAGCTTTACTGTATGTTTAAATGATGATGGCGTCCTGTTGGGTAAAATATTCCGGAGGTAAAATAGTCCCCCATTCGGATCTCCGGGCGGGGACTACTCAAGAGGACGTTGTTATCAGGAGAAAGAAAACTGGCGTTCTACGGATCGGAGCGTGGAATGTCAGATCCCTTAATCGGGCAGGTAGGTTAAAAAATTTAAAAAGTGAAATGGATAGGTTAAAGTTAGATATAGTGGGAATTAGTGAAGTTCGGTGGTAGGAGGAACAAGACTTTTGGTCAGCTGAATACAGGGTTATAAATACAAAATCAAATAGGGGTAATGCAGGAGTAGCTTTAATAATGAATAAAAAAATAGGAGTGCGGGTAAGCTACTACAAACAGCATGGTGAACTTATTATTGCGGCCAAGATAGACATGAAGCACACGCCTACTACAGTAGTACAAGACGAGAATAGAAGCTTTCGAAATGTGGTGCTACAGAAGAATGCTGAAGATTAGATGGGTAGATCATATAACTAATGAGGAGATATTGAATAGAATTGGGGAGAAGAGGAGTTTGTGGCACAACTTGACTAGAAGAAGGGACCGGTTGGTAGGACATATTCTGACGCATCAAGGGATTGCAAATTTAGCATTGGAGGGCAGCGTGGAGGGTAAAAATAGTAGAAGGAGACCAAGAGATGAATACAATTTGCAGATTCAGAAGGATGTAGGTTTTAGTAAGTACTGGGAGATGAAGAAACTTGCACAGGATAGAGTAGCAAGGAGAGCTGCATCAAACCAGACTCAGGACTGAAGACAACAACAACAACAACCTAAGGACATCACACACATTCATGCCTGAGGCAGGATTCGAACCTGCGACCGCAGCAGTCACGCGGTTCCAGATTGAAGCGCCTAGAACCGCTCGGCTACACCGGCCGGGCAAACTAAATAATTTGAAACACAGTCAGGTGGAATGATGTTGTTCTTGAAATTAATTGAGGCTCTGGGGATCACTCAGAAGTAATTGATTGACTTGTGTGTCTCTAATTCCAGGCACTCACGTATCTGGTTGCCCTACACGACCCAAAATGTCGTGAACTGAGAATTTCCTAGAAAAACGTTTGTTCCGATACTTCTGGATTTGGAGCGACTGGCCGAAAAGCAAGCTACCAGACGGATATTAGTCGCAACTTTCGTTGTATGACCACACCAGCTAACCATCGCCTCAGGTCAAGGCAAGGGTTTCTGCACTCAGTCGTAGATTTGACTGAGGAGCCCAGAAGACCTGGCTGTTGAACTGTGGTGAGTACGCAACGACCATCTGATAAGCTGGGGTTGGCGGCTCGAGAGAACCTCCACGGAGAAAATGTGATACTACACGGGAGTAGCTATATCTAAAGACTGATGGGAAACCTAGTATTTCTGTGCAGATCTGATGCGGAGAATGTGGAGAAGAACAAAGAACGTTGCAGCTCTTGAAGTGTCCATAATGTACGTCAACACGCTGATTTAAAGACCGCTAGCACCGCCAAATGCAACTGACGTAATACATACATCCGGAGGACAATACTATAGATACACCGCGTAGTGCAGCTGGTCATGGAAGTCCAGTGTAGGCTCTAATTATAGTATGGCAGTGAAACTTGGAAGATATGCTAATGAATTAATGTGCAACCGATTTACATTGAAAAACTTAATTCCAATTTCGGGCAACAGGTGCAACTCTGACGCTGCACAGCGTCTTGTCGACGTCTTCTGTGGTCATATTGAACAAATTGCGAAATCCTCGGTTAGTAATAAGATCAACATTATGCCTTTCGCAGTTGCTTGATCTTTTCTGCCCACGTCCCATTCCTAAGCCACTCCACATGGTAACATACGTCTTTCTTGTATTCACAACGCCAGATTTGCCCTAGTGGCCAAAACTGGAAACAGTTTTTTCCAACGTAAATAGATTCCGTGTAAATGCATAATAATATCTACCAAGTTTCGCAGCCGCACAATAACAACAGCCCACACTGGACCTCTGTGAATAGATGCACTTTAATTATGACCACCCAGCATACAAACATACTGTTGGTTATGTCTTTGAATTAGCGTTTAATTTGGATTTAACATGATTAGATTTTATACTTTCTGTTTTATGAACGCTTAGTTTGGTTTCATGTTACGTCTGAGTGGTGTTTGCCTGTATCTTCTATGACACCTCTGACATGAATAAATAAATAAATTTTGTAGGGACCAAACATTATATTCCATTCGAGCTCACTCATTTCTGATTGACGTCGAAAAGATGTACTGTTATCTTCTTCTCGTGTATTTACTTAGTCTGAGGTTTGCACACGGACTGAGCTTCACATAACACTAAAATGTTTGATCACTACAGAAACAGCGCTGCTGAGTCTACACGACTTCTCACAATGATAATCACCTATTGGTCATACAATGTTCTATACGCTGTTCACGTTTGAATTCATTCGAACCTTTGTATCCGAATTTTTGCGTTACACAGACTTTAGGGTTTATCTGGAGAACAGGTTAGTTATAAGTTTTCCTGGTGATATTTTCCATAAGTAGGAAGCGACTTGCCATAGTTCCCACCGTTGACCAAACATTTATTATTAGTTTTCCACGCTGTAATAGCCATTCGGCTATTCTTTTGTATGTTATTAACAATCCCCTCTCCTGAAAATCTGGCAGGTTAAGTGGCAGGATCAAGGTCTGTCAAGGCAGCAGGTTATCGTTCCGCGATATTGTTGTCTCAAGTCGGCGTCCCACGATTGTTATGCAAATATGGAATCAATTGTTTCAGGAGAATCACACTCAACGCCACGCAGGATCACAACGGCCCAACGCGGGTAGCGCCCGAGAGGGCTGACGTGTTTACATCCAGACAAATGTCCATTTAGACAGAATAACGACCTCCGAAGCCCAACGAATTGTCAGTACGGCTTCTCTTGACGTGCCAGCAGACTGTCGGCGCTTCCCTTGATGCGGCAGAAGAGGGAGGCACCCCGATAGCAGGCGCCCAATGATAAACACTTGCTTCCAGACGAGTTCCAGTTCAGTGCAGGCTTCAGGGAGGTCCCCAGATTGCATCTGACATCTTCATAGAGACCGAACACCTGGTCTGCGTGCCACTGAGAACACAATTTGATCACTTCTGGTTGTTATAGCTGGGAATCTTTAGACAGCAGCCGTTTCATTTCTGATGTTTTAAGGACGATGGATATACATTCTCTTTAGGGTCCTCGTTTTTGTCAAGAAGATGTTCCTGGTCACATGTTCCCCATTGGTATCCTGACCGTCCTCGATAAAGAGGGTGTTTGACTGTCGTCTTGACCAGCATGTTTTCCAGGCCTCTCACCCTCTGAAGACGTCTGGTCTAGGGCTGTCAACAGGATAGAACGCCACCACTTGCCAGCCACAGCGGCTGACGGTCTCAGGCATGGAACTGAAACACCACCTCATCCACACTCATTTCGATTTGTATCTTTCTGGGATAGAGTCTTTGTCGCTGCCAGAGGGGGCTGCTATGTGTACTACACTGTCCTGTCGCATTAATGTAACCCGCCGAAAGCCTGAAGAACCACATTTTGCAGCATTTGCAGAGTCAATGAGGTTCAGAACGGTACCGATAGGAGTGTGGAAAAATACCGACTCCAGAGACGTGCTCAGCTAAGCTAGATTTCTCGGCTGTGGATCCATGGAGCGGACAGCCCGACTGAGGTGGTCCACAGATTCTCGAATGGGCTTAAATCAGGGGAGTTCGGTGGTCAGGGGAGTACAGTAACCTCATCCTGATGCTCTTCGAGCCACGCGCGTACACTGCGAGCTGTGCGATACGTTTCATTCTACTGTTGGTAGATGCCACTGTGCCAAGGAGAAAACGAGCTCCATGTAGGGGTGGCCAAGGTCCGCACAGACAGATTCATACTCGTGCTGATGCATTGTGCCTTCCAGAATGACGAGAACACCCAAGGAATACCACGGAAACATTTCCCTGACTTTAACGCTCCTTACTCTGGCCTGAACCCTTCTGACGATTGTTGTCCATGTTGGCTTTCAGGCGTTTTACGCCGTTCCATGCCTACAGACATCTGTCCGATGGAGCATAAAACGTCACTATTCGGTGGACGTCAAGTACTGACGCGCAAATTCCAGCCTTCGTCGCTGATGAATAGCAATCAGCATTGGTGCATGAACCAGGCGCCTGCTGCAGAGACCCATACACAGGAATGTTCGATAAACGGTTGTTGAGGACACACCGTTCTCAGCCCTGTGGTTCATCTGGGCGGTCAGTTGCTCAGTAGTTGCACGTCTATTTCCTGTACACACCTCGATAGCGGTCTTATACGCCAGTTGCCATGTACGGTATACTTAACCAAATGGCTCTGAGCACTATGGGACTTAACATCTGTGGTCATCAGTCCCCTAGAACTTAGAACTACTTAAACCTAACCAAACTAAGGACATCACACACATCCATGCCCGAGGCAGGATTCGAACCTGCGACCGGCGAGCAGCGCTTTTGGTGGGGGAAGTGGCCTTTTCCTGAAGAACGCTGTCACTGGACTACAGGGGCACCCAAAATCTGTTACCCGATACCTGTATAGCGGTGTAGATCGGCGTGCAGTGATATACGTCGTTTCTGTTCATATGATCTTAGTTTCCAGTGTCAGTCAGTTAACTTTGTATACTTACTGATGGATAATCGTTTAGCATTGCAAGAAAATGTGCAGAATACGAGGAAGAGGAGGTATTTGCGGAGTAACGAGCGTTCGATCGTCTCTAATGTTATAACAGCGTGTATTAAAGAGGAGACCCAAAAAGAGCTATTGGCTAATATTACCAGTCCCAATAAAAGGGCTGCAATTTATGCAAACGTCAGCCTCGTCCAATAGGACGCATAAGGAAGGAACGCGAAAATAAGCCGCATGGTTTAGTGGAATCGCCACGAAGGAAAACTAATAATCTTGGGAGGAAACCGATCGTTATAGACAGTTTCAAAATAACATAAAACCTTTGATGCTTATGGAACACTAAATGTCTGTCTCGGTCGCTATTCACCTGATTCTGAGACGTATTGCTTGAAATTTGTACGCAGTAGCTATTCTAAACACTGCTGAAATTTTCTTCGAAACATGTACATTGATTCTGGACTTCTAAGCAAAAAGCTTGAAATACGAGGTGCGTTCACGTATTAATTTTTAATTTTTGGTAAGAACTTTATTTGTTAATCTACAGCAATGTTATCCTCTTCAAAATATTCCCCATTGCATACTATATACTTGTGCCAGTGCTTTTTCCAATTCCCGAAATGCTTTAGGAACTATTTCTTCGGGGTAGTTTATAAGTCTCTTAACTGTTGAGTCATGTTTACGAAGACAGTGACAAAAAAGTAGTGCAAATCTGACTAATACAACACGCTTACTTTTTATCCACTTATCGTGTTGCAAAACTTGTTAAGTTTCAATGCAGTCCTTCAAAGAAAACTTCTACCTTCTAGTAGAAACACAAAGTAAGAACAAGCCTCAATTTCTACAGATTGATTGCATTATATGGGGTTCGTTTTACGAATAGCAGTAGAGGAACATCAATACATTGACATGAACATTCTTATCTTGATATTATTTACTCTGTAATGTTGTGTTTCGGAAGAAGCTATCGTTTTTTTTACTCCTGATGGTCTTAATACATTTGTCTAACAATGAACGCAGCCGAGACGTATCTGTACACGGCGTCTCCACTGATTTAAAGCGCGCGCCGCGGCATGGGCGATACTACGTTGTGAAACAGCCTGTAGAAGCGCCCTGTGACGTAGCTGGGTTGGCAGAGTGGGGACTCGCTCGCTAGCTCTTCAGTTTACCGACAGACTATAGCAGTCGCGCGGTTCCGGACTGAGCGCCTAGAACCTAGAACCGCTAGACCACCGCGGCTGGCGGTATACTTAATCGCAGGGCCACGCATACAATTTACAGGCTTAGCCGATTCCGCAATGCTTCCACCTAACGCCCGAAAGCCAACGATCATGCCGTTTTGGACGCTAGATAAATCGCTTTGTTTCCGCATTGCAACAACCACTGCACTAGAATGAGATTTTCACTCTGCAGCGGAGTTTGTGCTGATATTAATCTTCCTGGCAGGTTGTGTGCCGGACCGAGACTCGAACTCGAGACCTTTGCCTTCCGCGGGCAAGTGCTCTACCAACTGAGCTACCCAAGCACGACTCACGCCCCGTCCTCACAGCTTTACTTCCGCCAGTACCTCGTCTGCTACTTTCCAAACTTCACATGAGTTCTCCTGCGAATCTTGCAGAACTAGCACTCCTGGAAGAGAGGATATTGCGGAGATATGGCTTAGCCACAGCCTGGGGGATGTTTCCAGAATGTTTTCACTTGCAGCGGAGTGTGCTCTGATATGATACTTCCTGGCAGATTAAAACTGAGTGCCGGACCGAGACTCCAGCTCGGGACATTTGCCTTCGCGGGCAAGTGCTCTACCAAGTGGTAGAGCACTTACCCGCGAAAGGTACAGGTCCTGAGTTCGAGTCTCGCTCCGGCACACAGTTTTAATCTGACAGGAAGTTTCAACCACTGCACTGTTTTCCCCGTCCCCCCGATAGGCTTTATATACCCTCCACTGTTAGCGCTGACATCTAGTTTCTGTCAATGGTTATCACCCTTTGACTTCGAACATAGGCTGACGCCACATTTCATTTGAGTGGACCGTGTAAATTTCGCACCCTGTACCCCACCAAACCACCAACAAATTGAATCCTGTATTCTTCCTAGTGTACTGTACACATACGATACGTAAATTTTCGTTGTTTGTTCCCCTTCCTCGTCCTGTAGTTTAAACTGCCGGCAGTGTGTTTCCTTTTCCCGCTGGACATTCGCTCTGTTGGCGCCTGTTGGGGCACAGGTAGCCACCCGCCCGCGCCCGTTATCGGGCCGCTGCCGGGCCTCACAAAGCTGCAGCTTTTTGCACTTTACGTAACAGGTTGCAGCAACTCATCGAGCCGGCAGACAGGCGGCGCCACTCGATGACCCGGGCGCGCGGTGAAAGTAGATCGCGGCGCCTAGCTAGCCAGCCAGCTAGGCTGCCGGCCTGGGAACCTCCGCGCCTCGCCGCCGTACTTAAAGCCCAATCATTGCAACACTGCGACAGGCGCCGCCGCGGTCACTGGGCAAAAAGGCAAAAACGTGCGAGCCGAGGGGCAACGACTCAATTAAGGCTACTGGCACTTTTAGAAGGTGATGGGTACAGAAGAAACAAAAAAACTAAACTTCAGTGTAAGTCGAACACATCGAAGTAGTAGGAAAACTAATAAAATGTTAGGGAGAAACCTGTGATATTCTTCATGCCGTCAGTGAAATACAGTACGTCCTTTGAAACGCGCTGCTGCTACGGCCGCAGGCTCGAATCCTGCATCGGGCATGGATGTGTGTGATGTCCTTAGGTTAGTTATGTTTAAGTAGTTCTAAGTCTAGGGCACTGATGACATCAGATGTTAAGAGCCATAGTGCTTAGAGCCATTTGAAGCCAGTACGTCCTTTACACTAGACAAATGCGCAAGCGTCAGTCATTAGAAAATAGTGACTGATTCGTTTATTGAACGATAGGAGCACTCTAACAAACCTACAGGCATGGTATGATGTTCTCTTCCTGGCTCATATCATGAACAAGTATGTACTGTCCATCAGATTTTACAGTTGGTTATTTTTGGCAGCTTATTAACTTGTTCCAGGTTCACTGATGTTCAGTCGTTATAACGTATTTGTACACTGGATCTGTGTATGTTCGTAACTCTCTTGCTGTCTTATATTGTGAATAATTAAGTATTTTTCGTACGATTTGATCCAGAGATGCTGCTTCCTGCTCGTTGTCTATGGTTGGTTTTGTTATGTGATGATTAAAACACGTTTCTGCACCTTTTTTGTCATTTATGAACATCAGATTAGCTGCTCACGACAGAACCTCTAGATACAAGTGTGACAAATAACAAACATCCTCAGACGAGTGGAACACATGAGGCACAGTGTCTTGCAAGTAGGATCGCTAGCTGAGTGGCATAGTACCTTTATGAGTCGAAAGCTAAATAGAATTAGCGTGCAATTACCATATTTCTCATCTCTAATTTCCCGCGACAATTTTGTGAAACGTAAACTTTCTTGACTTCAATGATTTTATAATTAGGTTAGGAAGTTTGACAAATGTATACATTTTAAGAAACCTTAGAATCAGGATTACAAAAATATAGTATTGGTTACAAAACCTTATTCAATTTGACAAAGGAATATTCTATACTCGAAAGCTTTTATCGTCAATAACGTTTCAAATTATTTTTGAAAAAAGAAAATTTTTCTCAAAAATGGTGAAAAGGGGAGGTGTGTGAAGGCTAATGAGGATAACTTTCCCGTGTGTAGAGATTTAGGTAAGAGACACTTTATGGTTATCGTAATTTATCATATTTCTCTGCATTATTACAATCATGACATTGGTAACTAAATACTGAATAATAAATTTTAATGTGAAGCTAATAAAACTTCGATATTTTCTGGAAAATTAATATTTAATGGACTAAGTAAACGAAATAGAGTTACTTGGATAATTTGATCCTTTCATTTTAATTACTTCCTCTTTTTTAAAACAAATGATGTGGTAACTAATATGTTTGTTAAACATTCATGTTGCACTTGACTCCAACTCGAAAGGAACACTTTTATTAATTACCATGCTGAATGAATTAATTATTTATATATAATCACATGCATTGTGTTCTTTAGGTATAGGTCGGTGTCGAGAGCTTTTATGAACACTGGCATCGACTAATACAGTAATAGAAATTTTCTTAGCCCTCGCATACATGCCACCTTACAGGTCTATGAGTTCACAGTATAGTAATCCAACGCTACTTAAGACCAATGTATCCCCATACAACTGTTATTATGGAGTTAACACGTCTGGCCAACAGTGTAACATTGATGGCACAGAGAAAATCAGGAATACTGACAATATAACGCCAGAAAATACAAAGAAAAGTGAAAAGCAACAATCAGAAATGTGTAGACTAGCACTTCATTAATACTATCCCGAGTTAAATTTAATGTCCTTTCCATTACTTTGGCGCTGTTGTTCACCTGTTATCATCTACTATTTGTCTCTGCACCCCACAGGTACGCTAACGAAATGTGGTACATAGTAAGTCTTTCGCAACACCTGCATTTTTTACCCGCTTGACAAAAAATTAGTCCAGGTTGTTTAAGCGCTAGTTCACGGTCATGTCCTTCTAAGTACATCTTTACTACCCCTACTTTAACGAGTCCTAATTCGACTTCATTGTTGTTCGATGAACTTTACATGCTTCTTGTAAACCAAACAGCCGAGGTGACCGAGCGGTTCTAGGCGCTTCAGTCCGGAACCGCGCGACTACTACGGTAGCAGGATCGAATCCTGCCTCGGGCTTGGATGTGTGTGATGTACTTAGGTTAGTTAGGTTTAAGTAGTTTCTAAGTCTAGGGGACTGATGACCTCAGCAGTTAAGTCCCATAGTGCTCACAGCCCTTTTTTGTAAATCAAATAAAGACTCCAGTTTTCGACCTCCGAGGACTAGGGGTACTCTCACTCCCTCATGGATTCGAACCGCATCACTGGAACTGTGTCGATCTTAAACGTGACGTTACAGCGTGTGCCCCAAGCAGATAAAAAATAAAATGACACAAAAGCGAAACTATGTGAATTGGTTGAGTACCAATGAAATATTTTATCTAAAATAAATTAAATCGGTTGAATTTAGAAAATCACATGCTGCATGTGACTGAAGGTCTGAAATTTGATTGCATATTAAAATAAACAAATAAAAATACTTATGATTCCCTACCACTGTTGTTCAC
This sequence comes from Schistocerca serialis cubense, assembly GCF_023864345.2. Lineage (NCBI taxonomy): Eukaryota > Metazoa > Arthropoda > Insecta > Orthoptera > Acrididae > Schistocerca > Schistocerca serialis. The sequence goes on along the minus strand of NC_064638.1, from coordinate 142,230,599 downwards.
TATCATTTTCACTTCTTTTTAATCAATCTGCTGACTATTCTGATGTGGCAGGCTAAGATTACCTGAATGAGATTTTCACTCTGCAGCGGAGTGAAACTTCCTGGCAGATTAAAACAGTGTGCCGGACCGAGACTCGAACTCGGGACCTTTGCCTTCCGCGGCCAAGTGCTCTGCCAACTGAGCCACCAAAGCACGACAGACGCCCCGTCTCACAGCTTTACTTCTGCCAGTACCTCGTCTCCTCCCTTCCAAACTCAACAGAACTCTCCTGCGGAGTGTGCACACAGTTTTAATCTGCCAGGAAGTTTCGTATCAGCGCACACTCCGCTGCAGAGTGAAAATCTCATTCTGGAAACATCCCCCAGGCTGTGGCTAATCCATGTCTCCACAATATCCTTTCTTTCAGGAGTGCTAGTTTTGCAAGTTTCGCAGGAGAGCTTCTGTTAAGTTTGGAAGGTAGGAGACGAGGTACTGGCAGAAGTAAAGCTGTGTGGACGGGGCGTGAGTATGCTTGGGTAGCTCAGTTGGTAAAGCACTTGCCCGCGAAAGGCAAAGGTCCCGAGTTCGAGTCTAAGATTACCTCTCACATGCCATTCTCCGTGTCAAGGTACGACACATCAGGTTCTCAGTTGTTTCTTGTGCTTTTTGCCCGATCACTACTTTCCATTTGATTTGTCTTTTTCTGCTCTCTACGGTGCCATGAAAGAATTTCCTTCATGTCTTAACACGCGTCCCATCATTTCGCCCCTTCTTTTAGTTACTCTTTTCGAAATATTCCTTTCCCTTCCTTATTTCTTGTTTTATCAGCCCACTTCATTTTCTTTCTCTAACATGACACCTCAAACGCTCGATGCCATTCTTTTCCTTGTTTCTCACAATCCGTGATTCATTCACATACAGCTTTGTTCCAGGCGTACATTCCCGTAAAGTTTCTTTCTCAAATTAAGTTTACTTTTGATGCCAGTAGGCTTCTATTGGTGACAAATTGACTTTACCCTTCACTCCAATTGATTTTTGGAGGATAAGAAATTTTGTCTCGGAAGGAAACTTAGTTATGAATTCGTATTTTAGTTTTTCAGTTAGTATGCTTCTTAGGTAGCCGAATTCCTTCATTATTCGTGCTATACTCAGTTATAGATGAAGACAAGGAAATCTGGTACTTACTGTAAATTTTAGTGTTACTCCTGACCTTCTTCTTAAACGATTAGCAACATAAGATTTCTGGACACTATCGTCGTCGACTGCTTTGCAAGTTTCAGCAGCTCAAATCAGAAATACATTTTACATGTACTTTACGTGAAGATAACATTAACGATTTTAAATAAATATAGATGTCTCACTCTTTGACAGACAGTACACTGTGTGCGAAATTAGTGATTTAAAAGGGAATGCTGGGTCAAGACCGAAACTGCAACTGGACTTTCACGAGCGAAGCTGGTCAATGAAGTATTCGGAACCACTCGGGGTTAATTTTCCAGAGTGCCAGGAGAAAGAAAGGTTTACTCTTTCTGTGGAAAAGTTATCTAGGAATTTGCTCAAGTCTTGGATCTGAAATTAAAGAATGGAAGTGAGCTATAATCAAAGCCAGTAGACACCCTAGAGCTGTTCAACCTACCTGTGGTCCGGTACTCGTCCGCCATTCACAGAAGCTGGTTTCCTCCAGGGCACAGCATGGAATCCATGCATTCAACAAATTGGCCAACAGACTGATCGCCGACTTTTAATGATTCACGCTAGACCGCTTGAGTAAAAGTACTCCTGCCAACGTTATGTTTGTCTCAAGGTAATAACTAATACCCAAGAAAGTTTTCTTGAGTTACAATTGTCTTACTATTGATTTTTTTTTTTACCTTATTGCGTGTTAGAAAGATTTTCACTGTTTCAGAATAGGCTTTGTAAAAACTAACTGCGATCAATTCAGCTGTGGTCCAAAAGAAGGCAGATTTATGGAAATAACTACAATTTAAATACATTTAAATCATATTTCGGAACCTGCTGAACTAACAGTTTTAGTTGATATGGACTTCAAATGTTTCTGTTTTTATGCTTTGTTATTTATAAATTGGTTTCCCAATTTGTAAAGCTTAATAATACCATCAGCACAAAAGTAAACTCAGTGAAGTGAACCTGAAATTAGATCACTACATCGTATCTGTTTGAAGGACAATCAGCGGTAAATTTAATTCGTGTGGCACGATTGGCTGGGAGTCCCTCAAAGGGACGTTCAGCAGCCTGTTTGCAAGTTCTTTCATTGGACACCACTTCGGCGTCTTCCACCCTTATTTTAACCCTACAATCCTGCCGAGGAATGGGGACCTACAGTTTAACGTGGACTCTGGAGTTCTTAAGAGAGCTGAAGGTTCGCGTACAGGCAGATTGAAAAATTTCGGTGTCTGACTGGCTTTCGTTCCCACCACTTTACTATCAGCTGACTCGCACTGCGTCACTAGACCACCAAGACCTAAACGTAGCACTATCTTTCAGCAACATAAATTTGGGCCTCATATCAGATTACACAAAATTTCCAAACCAGCGTAAACATTTGATTGATTGCAGGGACAGATGCAACATAGGATTCTATGTTGTTTGGAGCACATGCGTAAGAAAATTTGAGGAAAAATAGAATCTCATTATCTTTGTGTTTGTTTCATACTTCAGTTCCACTGCTAGAGTGGTTCTTCTGACATTATTTTCATTTAGTAGTCTCCAATAAAAATACGACGACACTAGAAACCAAATATTTATGCAGCTATCTTTACACACACTATTCACAGTTGCTCTTGTGTGGCACTGATATGCTTAATTCCATGCCCAGAGCAATAGCTCTTCCGACCGGAAGAAGAGATCCCAGCTTCTCCGTAAGAGTTCTTCACTTGTCTTTAAGAAGTTGAGTACACACTGTTCTAGCCTTCTAACACAATGAAACAGTCTAGCAGTACCAAATTTCGAAGCGGCTACTGGACGCCAGATCGCCCAGATGTGGAAGCGATCTCAGCGTACATAATCGAATTACTGTCCAGAGAAGGATAGCGAACTATAATGATGACTGTATTACATTTGATGTGTAAATCCGTTATATGTTTCCTCGTTATTGCGTGTTGCGTTGCTACGACACTGTTAACTGTACGTCGTTCGTTATTGGGAATGTTGACGTAATAATGTCTTAAATTTTACGAACTTGGAGAAATTTTAAACTATTTGCGAGCTAAGGAAGACGAATGTAAAATTAAAAAAAAAATGAAAGACTGCTCGTTGCGTATTATTTCGTTCCAGTTTCACACAGGAGCAAAGGATACGGAATTAGCTTGAAATATTTGTGGCTTCTACAGTGAGTATTACACATGAGGAAGAATATTTTGACTTTCAAAAGAATAGAGTAACTATCCGATTACGAGGTGAGTGTACCAGATAATGGAAGTTAACATCTTACTCAAATGACATATTTCTATTTTTTGTTCAGTCTGTACTGTGCAACTTGTCACAGATGTTCAAAATTTTAATCACTGCTTTGCGTATGCCAATCATTTCATACAAAATATTTCACTACAGACGAAAACCGTATTGAAGTTTTGCAACAAGGCGTAAAATCGTGCTACTTGGACGCATGTCAGACTCGTGTTTTATTATGCACTTTTTTCTTTTCAGTATCTCTGAATGCACTTCAGAACTATTTGTGGCTGCACTCCTGTCTTACGCTTTAGTTCCCAGAGACGAGGAAGACAATACGCGAGACATGCCTATGCGTGGAAGAAACACAAAAATAGTTTAAATCCATAATGATTCGACAGCGCTGCGTAGATAGGAAGCTCTAGTAGCAGCATGATGCAACTCCGTGGTAGCTGTTTCAGCATACAACAATTAAATGGACACTTGAGTTGCTAACATCGTCTATTGACTCCTGTACGGTATTCTCTGTAACAATCATTCATACTCAGTTTGAATAAAAAAGTCTCCCTCAAAAACTTTCAAAAAAATACTTTACTATCAGCACTATCCGTTGCAAGGCCATTACTTAATTACACAAAAAAAAGATAACTCTGTTAATACGACGCACTTAAATATCTTCTAACGTCCGCACATCAGGGGGTTCGTGGAATACAGTGCTAACAATCTGTAGATGGTAATCATGAGAACCGATATCAACACTGGTACATCCAAATTGGGGCTTCGTTGATAATAAGGAAGACGGCGATAAATCGAAAAGCTTGACGCGTTCCCTCACGAACGTTTACAATTACTCAACTGAAATACTGTTTGGTGGCTTTTGGGACTGAGCTGTTATCTTAGAATAATTTCGACGTTGACAGCTGATACCGTCAAGCTGAAAATCACACGACACAGGTGCACTCTGCTAGAAATTGGCAAGGCAGGGACGTTTTCCTCGTGTGAGCAGATAAATGTACTGCCTCTTTCTTGATTAACTTACATGCGCAGTACACAACCTGTGTAGTTTCATTGCTCCCTACCACACCCAACAAACAGCTACGTAAGTTCACCGAACAAAATAATAGAACTTTGAAAGTGTGTACTCCCCAATCTAGGATCGATCATCAATGATAAAGATAAAATGTTAAAATGTTACGATGATAACATTAAAAATTAGCAACTTTTGTTTGTTGTAAGTGTTTTCCAGTTTTTCTTATCACACCAGATATTTTTAAATTAAAAATCTGAGCTAGTGACAAAAAGCTTGTTGACAATCGCAACAAATATTCCACTGCGAAATTTTTGATTCTGAAACCGCTGTTGTGATGTTCCGTATTGCTATTGCAGCAACGACATTTAAACTCTCAGAGTCTTTAGTTTATAAATGTTGATGAGTACTGTTTATTGCTACGTCTTTTCACTTATAAATTTTGTACTGCAGGTTACTTCAGGGGCTTCTGAAGCGACAGAACAAATACCTGAACATACAGGCTAACTATGTTGTGGAATAAAACTATTTGCCAAACGAGTGCTCATATTATTGATATTATATCCGTTTTCCACTTACTTATTGATTCATATTGACCTATTTTCACACTTAACATAGTATCTTAATGTTTTTCTATATTTTATTGATTTGAATTTTTTCTATTCTGTTGCCTTTACAATGGTATGTGGCACGCTAATATATTTTTTTATCCTCCTGTATTACGTTTCACGGTGCAACATTTGCAGAACAAAACCTGTTTCAGACTAAAGCCATTCTCTTCAGAACGGCACAGCTTGTATTTACGTAAGTTTGATAACAATTAAACAACTGAAATTACCGTATAAATGTTTAGCATTACGCAGTCGTTATCAGGCAAGTGAAAATAGTGTGTGGAGCATAGAGAATAACACTCCGCAGGAAGTCTTCTGAAATGGTGATAAAGCTTAGCGAAAGAGAGTGCAAGTTATTGTTTTCCAATTTTTGCTACTTTCCAGTAAATGTCCGTGCAGAACTAATGACAGGAACAACATACGCAAGTTTTTATAAAAACAAATCCGTTAACAAAAAATATTTTGGCATTCTGTTCCTTAATAACTGAACATCGCTTTGCATAATTACTACCATTTAATTTTAATTTTAGCTCGGTAATATTTATTAGTTATGTCTGGGTAAAGAACCATGGCTTGTAGCTGTTTGCACTTACATATTATGTTCACATAAACTTTGTCATAAACCTACTACACTACTGGCCATAAAAATTGTGCTACACCACGAAGATGACGTGCTACAGACGCGAAATTTAACCGTCACACAAGGTTGGCGCAGGTGGTGACACCTACAATGTGCAGACATGAGGAAAGTTTCAAACCGATTCCTCATACACAAACAACAGTTGACCGGCGTTGCCTGGTGAAACGTTGTTGTGATGCCTCGTGTAAGGAGGAGAGAAGCGTACCATCACGTTTCCGACTTTGACAAAGGTCGGATTGTGGCCTATCGCGATTGCGGTTTATCGTATCGTGACATTGCTGCTCGCGTTAGTCGAGATCCAATGACTGTTAGCAGAATATGGAATCGGTGGGTTCAGCAGGGTAATACGTTCCCGCCGCGCTGGATCCCAGTGGCCTCGTATCACTAGCAGTCGAGATGACAGGCATCTTATCCGCATGGCTGTAACGGGATCGTGCAACCACGTCTCGATCCCTGGGCCGTCCGGAGTGGCCGAGCGGTTCTAGGCGCTTCATTCTGGAACCGCGCGACCGCAACGGTCGCAGGTTCGAATCCTGCCTCGGGCATGAATGTGTGTGATGTCCTTAGGTTAGTTAGGTTTAAGCAGTTCTAAGTTCTAGGGGACTGATGACCTCAGATATTAAGTCCCATAGTGCTCAGAGCCATTTCGATCCCTGAGTCAACAGATGGGGACGTATGCAAGACAACAACTATCTGCACGAACAGTTCGACGACGTTTGCAGCAGCATGGACTATCAGCACGGAGACCATGGCTGCGGTTACCCTTGACGCTGCATCACAGACAGGAGCGCCTGCGATGGTATACTCAACGACGAACCTGGGTGCACGAATGGCAAAACGTCATTTTTTTTTGATGAAGCCAGGTTCTGTTTACAGCATTATGATGGTCGCATCCGTATTTGGCAACATCGTGGTGAACGCACTTTGGAAGCGTGTATTCGTCATCTCCATACTGGAGTATCACCCGGCGAATGGTATGGGGTGCCGTTGGTTACACGTCTCGGTCACCTCTTGTTCACATTGACGGCATTTTGAACAGTGGACGGTACATTTCAGATGTGTTACGACCCGTGGCTCTACCCTTCATTCGATCCCTGCGAAACCGTCCATTTCAGCAGAATAATGCACGACTGCATCTTGCAGTTCCTGTACGGTCCTTTTGGATACACAAAATGTTCGACTGCTGCCCTGGCCAGAACATTCTCCAGATCTCTCACCAATTAAAAATGTCTTGTCAATAGTGGCCGAGCAACTGGCTCGTCACAACAGTCCAGTCACTACTCTCGATGAACTGTGGTATCGTGTTGAAGCTGCTTGTGCAGCTGTACCTGTACACGCCATCCAAGCTGTGTTTGACTCAATGCCCAGGCATATCAAGGCCGTTATTACGGGCGGAGTTGGTTTTTCCTGGTACTGATTTATGAGGATCTATGCACCCAAACTGAGTGAAAATGTAATCACATGTCAGTTCTAGTATAATATATTTGTCCAATGAATACTCGTTTATCATCTTCATTTCTTCTTGGTGTAAAAATTTTAATGGTCAGTAGTGTAGTTATGTCTGGGTAAATAGCCATGGCTTGTTATTGCTTACACGTACATGTTATGTTCACGTAAACTTTGTCATAAACATACTATTAATTGACGTTATATCTGACGGCACTAGAATCGGTTTTATTTTTCAGCTCATTGTTTTTGAAAAACATCTTAAAAACAACAGGCTGACCGGAATCATAGTATGAGTTTTACTGACGACACAGTTTTACAGTTCTGTAAATATACAGAACGTCCCGCTGCTATATCCTTTCAACGCAGACGAGAGAATCATGCAGAACTTTGCTATTTTCATTAGCATAAGGGAAGAGGCCCATTATAGCTCTGTTTTTTTTTTCTGTTCCAAAACACATCACGCCTCGTTGTGGTAAGGAACAACTACATTTAATTACAGGTGAAAGCAGCACAGCTCTTTATATATTTTTCTTGGCCTCCAGAATGGCGTGCAAATGCGTGCATGCACCGCCCAGCAAACAAGAGAGCAGCGGCCTTATTGCGTCACGTACCGTAAGCCCCCGCTTAATATAACGATACGAGGGCCGTTGCACGCACGGCCATTTACTGTAACCGCCTTCTCAAAATCGCCAGCAAATTAATTACTTAACGACACAGCCGTGCTTGCTTTCTAGCAGTGGTTTAACCATAAGAAACAGCTGCGTAATAACAGTATATGTTTGACAGTTTTCCGCTTACACGAGCGCCGGTGAATAGATATTGCTGAAAAACGTTGTATTTTTGTTTCGCTTCCTTCTATGCTGCTATGTGTACCCTTCAACGCGTGCTTCCTACCTCCAGTGTAAAAAAGTCGCTTTTTTTGTACTACAAGTAGGTCGCAAATAAATGTTTCCCATTCAATTACGCTCCCAAGTAACAAATTCTCCATCATTTGTAGCAACCTGCTCCTTCACTAACCTATTTATTCCAAGTTTTCTTTTATTCTCTCACTGCTTTTCACCCTACTTCGTGTTCATACATAAGTTTTTCCGTGTTTATCTCCCTTGGCTTTTTTCAGTATTTTGTTAAAGTGTATTGCTATAAAACGTATCGCGAGAAATGTAAACTTTTTATCGTATTTTGGATACAATGACACCTAATTACAAAAGTGAGGGACGATCAAGCAATTTTAAAATCTGAGATAGTAAAATAGTCAATATTAAAATTGAGTGAAAGTCCAAATCCGCAACAGCTATTGCGGATTTGGACTATAACACAATTTTAATACAGACTATTTTACCATCTCTGATTTTAAATTGTTTGACTGTCCTTCGCATTATGTACAAAATTTTTAGCTGTGTTTGCCCGACCCATAAGGTTATTTGCAGATTTTTACTATTGTTAACAGATGCAAGATGCACCTTTTGCTTAATACAATGGATTTTTGAAAATAAAGGTTAGTGTCATTAATATTTGTTTGGATTCCATAGAAATATTGGAACACATGTGGCAATACTGGCCCTACGACTTATCTTAGAAAATAGAGTAAGGAGAGGGAAAGCTACGTTACTAGCGTTTGTAGAATTAGCGAAAACTTTTGACAATGTTGACTGGAATACTCTCTTTCAAATTCTGAAGGTGGCAGGGGTACAATACAGGGAGCGAAAGGCTATTTACAAATTGTATAGAAACCAGATGGCAGTTATAAGAGTTGAGGGGCATGAAAGGGAAGCAGTGGTTGGGAAGGGAGTGATACAGGGTTGTAGTCTTTCCCCGATGTTATTCAATCTGTATATGGAGCAAGCAGTAAAGGAAACAAAAGAAACGTTCGGAGTAGGTATTAAAATCCATGGAGAAGAAATAAAACCTTTGAGGTTCGCCGATGACATTGTAATTCTGTCAGAGACAGCAAAGTACTTGGAAGAGCAGTTGAACGGAATGGAGAGTGTCTTGAAAGTAGGGTATAAGATGAATATCAACAAAAGCCAAACGAGGATAATGGAATGTAGTCGAATTAAGTCGGGTGATGCTGAGGGAATTAGATTAGGAAATGAGACACTTAAAGTAGTAAAGGAGTTTTCCTATTTGGGGAGCAAAATAACTGATGATGGTCGAAGTAGAGAGGATATAAAATGTAGACTGGCAATGGCAAGGAAAGCGTTTCTGAAGAAGAAAAATTTGTTAGCATCGAGTATAGATTTAAGTGTCAGGAAGTCGTTTCTGAAAGTATTTGTATGGAGTGTAGCCATGTATGGAAGTGAAACATGGACGATAAATAGTTTGGACAAGAAGAGAATAGTAGCTTTCGAATTGAGGTGCTACAGAAGGATGCTGAAGATTAGATGGTTAGATCACATAACTAATGAGGAGGTATTGAATAGAATCGGGGAGAAGAGGAGTTTGTGGCACAACTTGACTAGAAGAAGGGATCGCTTGGTAGGACATGTTCTGAGGCATCAAGGGATCACCAATTTAGCATTGGAGTGCAGCGTGGAGAGTAAAAATCGTAGAGGGAGACCAAGAGATGAATACACTAAGCAGATTCAGAAGGATGTGGTTTGCAGTAGGTACTGGGAGATGAAGAAGCTTGCACAGGATAGAGTAGCATGGAGAGCTGCATCAAACCAGTCTCAGGACTGAAGACCACAGCAACAACATTTGCCTGTCTTACTCTTTTGTTATATTTAATGGTAATAAAGTGAACTGGCCAGTGATTCCGCAGTACCATCGCACTTTCAACGGAGTAATTTGATATATGCACGTATTAATCCCATGAAAAGTAAGTTGCTTGGTCTAAGTGAAGATGAAAAACGGGTTTAAATGTTTGTTACTTGAAATTGTTGCAACTCATTGTATAGTTCTTTCCAACACTTACTTTCCCACTGCTCCTGTTAAACAGCTCTTAAGTTCCAAAAGGCTTCGACTCGTTCACCACAAATTTATACTTGTGCAAAGATAAAAATAAGTACACAGCGTCAACGTGGCCAAAGTTCATAAACAAGCGCGTAAATTAGCTAATATAAACACATTTTAAGAGTACTTAAAAGAAGACAATATCTGAACCATAAGGAAACAGCGAAAAAAGTGATCGAAGTTTGTCAAAATTTAGAACGCAACTGAATTTACAGTACGTTTCTTCGTCCTCATTCTGAAATAGTTCCAGGCGCTTGCACAAGGCACTCTGGAATTTTTTCAACACTTTTTCCAGTGCATCCGAAGAATATGTTGGAAACTTCGAGGATTACTGACGAAGTGCGCTAGGAAAGTGCTGATGCTGATAAAACTGCGAGCGATATGGCAACGGTGTGTTGTTCTACTTGTGTAGACCGGTGTGGTCATCCCTTCAGACGCTCAGTCCGAGTTTCAGTTCCATACAGCCATCACGTGATTTTTGAGAGGCCCATCAGTGAAGTAATTTGTTGTGTGTTACGAAAAAGGAGCAGCGGAATTTAGAGCAACGTTATGCCATCAGCTTTTGTGTTAAACTTGAGGATTCCGCGAGTGTGACGTTCTCTGAAATTTTAAACAGGCCTATGGTGAACATTTCTTATCAAAAGCACAAGTTTCTCGCTTGCACGAGTCATTTTTCGAAGCCCATGTACACGTTGAAGATAAACCTCGCTCAACGAGACTTTCAATTTCAAAAATCGCCGGTAACGTCGAACGTGTGCGTGTTCTTGTGACAGCACACCGACGTTTAACAATGAGGATGGTGAATGACCTGTTAAACACTTGCACCGTGCATCAAATTTTGACAGAAGGTTTGCTAGAGGGAAAGGTCTTCGCCAAAATAGTGCCGAAAAATCTCACAACTGAGCGGAAGGACGATGGAATAAACACAATCTCGTTGAGAGGGCTGCCGATGACCATCAAGGGTTCAGTCGTGCGATCACATGTGATTGAATTGTGGATTTTTGTGTACGGTCCTAAGACAAAGCGGTAGGGGTTTGGTGCATAAACAATTTGTTCTTACAGGACAAACTCGGCAAAGTGTTTTACGATGATGTCCTTGAAAGGTCCAGGAAAAGGGCGAATCGAATGAGACCGGACATTGTAGAAAAGTGTAATCAGCATCGTAACAATGCCTTATGTCACACAACAACTTCCATCACAGAAATTTTGACATTAAAAGGCATTTCTGTTCTACAGTCCTCCTATTAACCTGATCTGAGTTCTTATGACTTCTTTCTTTTCCCGAAATTGATAAGTGTTTTAAAAGTCATGAACATTCAAAAGAATGTTGAGAGGCCTACCAGTCCAAACCTTTGAGCGCTGGTAGCAAATTGGACAATGTTTCATAAAAAAAACTTTGGTAGATAAAAAGTTAGTCTCATTAGTTTTCTCGCAAACCTCTTATTTATTTACTCTAAATAATTACAAGCCTAAGAAGACCGACACTACCTGACCAAAATATACTTACCATTCGCAGGTTTGCAGCTCACATGTCGGTTTCCTTTTCATCATAGATATACAGATGTCAGCTTTCATTACTCCGCGTCTCTCTTCTAGCATCAGAACTGTTTCACGGGTAAAGACACAGTGCTCCTGAAATGTGTCCACGTAAAGCAGAAAGAAAAGAAATGTTCTTGTTTTTAAATAATGTGGACGCTACGACCCTTATTGATTAATGTTAATCGTGGACAATATAGGGGATGACACTGGGATGTATCCTTTATACAGCAGCGAACATTTCCACAAGTCGACCCTTTACAGATACGTACTACTTAACTTACTTTAAATCGAGAGACTGTGCATTTTATGCAAGTAACTGTCAAACAGAAAGTGACAAACATTTCATTTCCCTCGGTAGAGTATGAATTCAAAATGAGATTTTCACTCTGCAGCGTAGTGTGCGCTGATATGAAACTTCCTGACAGACTAAAACTGTGTGCCGGACCGAGATTCGAACTCAGGACCTCGGAAGTTTGGAAGGTAAGAGACGAGAGGTACTGGCGGTATTAAAGCTATGAGGACGGGTAAAGTCGTGCTCAGATGGTAGAGCGCTTGCCCGAGAAAGGCCTAGGTCCCGAGTTCGAGTCTCGATCCAGCACATAGTTTTAATCTGCCAGGAAGTTTCAATTCAAATACAGTTAACATTAGGATGGAAAACAGAAAATACACGTCTAACCTACTTGACACTTACGTAGTGACTTCAGAAGGTACGCTACACGTGTCGTCCCAAGTTAGGACCATTGCACAACAATAATGGCTCATTGTCAGAGAAGAGTACATGCTTCGGGTGTCGTGCAGCTACAGTTCTGATGTTGTACGGGTAACAGGTGCATCGCAGGGTGCGATTGAAATGGTGCAGCAACTGGAAACGTTAAGTCGAAGTACGCGGCACAAAACATCCAAACTGCGCGCAGACTGATCGTGAATTTCCGGTGGTATATGTACCAAACGCAATTTCGCATCTAGCTATTGTGTAATAGTGGCAAGAATTTGACCAAGGGCGCGCAGACGTGTGTGACACTGATCGAGAAATCCATGAGGTATCCGTCTTTTCGCCAAGCTGGAAGATCACCTTAGAGGAAAGAGATTTTCCAACGATGAGGTCGTTCAATAAGCGGATCTCTAATAGCTCCGAGGCCTAGAAGCGAATTTCTATGGCCGAGAACACTGAACGATTGGTAGAACGTTCCTACTGTACATTACACAGATTTTATGACTGCTGAAAAATAGCGTCAGGTATCTGTAAATCTCTGAAGTGTAGTGCAACATTCAATAAATGTTACTCAGCCTGCCATAACGATGCGTAAATTATTTTTTGGAATGCCCTCGTATATTCCGGAACCAGGTCTTTTTTTCGAATTTTTAGTTGTATTGTGAACGTACAACTCTGAAATTAATCGCTATAGCTAGGCTTTAACGCCTCTGCAGGAGCGTCAACCTCCATTATTTTTTACTTCTTTCTTTCATTTTTATTGGATTGAACATTCGTGAAAGTAACGCATGTTGTACAATACATCTTGACATACAAAGAAATTTTCGAAGGAAAACCATGCAGAATAACACGAAAGCATGAGATATTCAAGTATCAGAATTAATTTAGATTAGCATTTTTAACAATGGGAACGGAGTCTTATAGGCACGGTGATTATAGCATGTTGCGGTTGCCCCAGTCTCATTTTGCGTCTATGATATACCGAATTCCCCAGCCGCATCGAGCATAGATATCAGGTGCAACGATAAAACCACTTTCACTCTCTCTCTCTCTCTCTCTGTTGCTCACTTTACAGAGGTCAAGGACTCAATGTAACCCGCGCTAAACTCATCCATTGTCATCAACTTGCTCTTCCTGCGCTGTTGTTTTGCTTTCTAGCTACTCCAACACGCTTTCACTCGGGTATTCCGTTACTTTATGCTCGCCTGTACAGCTCGGCCACCCACATTTACGTGCTTTGCATACGTTGATTAAGATCGATGCTGCGGTGATTCCGTTAAAGAACGAGAGCTGTTTCCTTCTCTGTCCTCCTTTAATCCAAGGCTGTACCCCACTTCGTCGTCGATGCAGACTTTAAACCCTAATCTCTGTTTCTTTCATCCCTGCTGCATACTGTAGTGGCTCCACCTAGTCTCCTGTAACATTACGCGCGATACTCTCGCATCAAACTGTATGTCTTACAGCTGTTACACATTTCGTTGGTTTCTTTTTCCATAAACAGCAACCAACACCCTTCCATCACTTTTAGCTCAAGCACGCAAACGTAGGAACAGCACAAAATGAATCATGAGATGCCTGTTTTTCTGCTGAAGTCACTGTTCTCTTCCGACTCTGAGTACCCTCTGTGAATAAAGAGCTAACATAAACCACAAAATGCCACTCTACCTAGAAGGCTGTGGGTATTTTATGCTCTATACACTTGGTGGGGTCAACACTGCTTTCGAACGCAATTTGCAACTCACTTATTCTGCTCCTAAGCACATGTAATCTTATTTAGGTTTAACTAACGTTGCTGTAAGTTTTATCTACATAACTTCCTAACCTCAGCGAACACTACATGTTGCCAGAAGCAAAGGATGTTGACCCCCAGACGCTGAGGAAAAAAGCCTTCTGCAAGAGGAACAGTTATAAATGCCGCACTAAGATTTCGCAGTGAATTATAAGTAAAAGTGATGCTGGCATTGCGAACATTCTTCGCAATTTAGTGTTGTGAACGTGTTGGCCATGAGCGGAAGTGAAACCGGTTGGAGCAGCCGACTGTAATTTTTCAGCGCACCCGGGAGATTTCGGAGTATGTCTGTGGCACCATCATATAAATAAAATAACTGAGCTCTGAAACAAATTAAATATCAAACGCGTGTAACGGGTGTGTCTTGACCGGACGGAGGGCACATTTTGAGATTTGTTTCTCGCTGTCTGCAGGAAATCGTAATCGTTTTATGAGAGCAAAATTAACCTTCTTACCCTGGGGCGGAGATGGCGTTAACATGAATTAAGTTTTATTTACAATAGTTGCCACATGTAGCGCTAAAACTGTAACTTAAATGTCAAAATTATCTACAGAATACTGTTTTTTATGTGATTTCTTAAAGTGGTCGGGTTGCGAGTGCCCGTTCATACAGATAAATTGGAATGCCGCATCGTCATGAAATTATTTATTTATTGCCAATATGAATTAATCGAACTTGGTAACCGTTTATATGGACTATGTTTCTTTATTTCCGAGCAGTTACGTATCGGGTGGCTCAATTCTAACGTGCCGTACTCAGCTTCAAGGTGCCCCACACTAAGGGTATCCCCTAATTGCAACCGCAGGTGTACTTATCGAGGAGATCGTATTGGATGATCTGCAATTAAAAACGTATGAGGCATCTTACACCACAGGAATACCAGAAGGCATTATACACGCAGGAGTAATAATGAGAACGATTTTCATGGGATGGATGTTCATTTTGCTGAATGCTTGCCAAAGGCAAATGCGAAAACCAATTTCTCGGAAACATTTCGGTTGTTTTACAGAAACTCTCACTGCGCACCGATCTAACACTAAATATGAAAACCCACGTTCCTCACATGACATCATGGAAGACATGAATCGAGGTGGCCAGGCAGATGTTGTATTTCTTCCGAAATGTGCGTATCCCAAGAATGGATATCATCGAGAGTTCTATCATATGGGGTAAGAAACGAAATTCGTGCTTTGGTTGAGAGCTTCTGTGTAGGTAGAAATAACTTCAGCTGTACCACAGGAAAGTGTGTAAGCGTCCTTGTATTTCATGTCGTATAGTAATTACGTAACAGACTAATACCATACTCACACTTTTTGCAGACGAGGTGGTTATTATATTAAAGTAATATGTGAAAGACACTCACAAGGGGCGGCCGCCAGTTGTGAAATTCAGGTTCGATTCATACTGCGCATAATAAAAGCTCATGGCCAGAGGTGTAATGTGGCAAAGCATCAAGATGCACTTCTCAGCCGTTGTCGAGAAAATTGAGTTAAAAGAAACCGTTGCGGTGAAATACTCTCTACGATTTATAAGCCCCTACAGCGTCGTGGCGCAGCGGGAAGCGCTCGGGTTTGTAATCCAAAGGTCGCCGGATCGAATCTCGCGCTATGCGACTTTTTTTTTATTATTTGTTTTTTGTAATTCAAATATATATATATATATATATATATATATATATATATATATATATATATAATTCTCGGGAATCAGTTGCAACAATTATGCATATAATAAGTTCTTGAAAGTCGTTTGTCGTGGAAAAATAATACTTGAAATAAAACACAATATCACAAATTTCGATGATGTTATAAATTGCGCTAGGGACCGCATCTACCTTCTTTCGAAGTTAGCAGGCAACTACGCTGTTATGCGGCGGCTCGTTTCGGCCCGATCAACATCTGTCCCTCAAGTGTAACGAGCGAGTAAGGGAGTTTATATTTCATACCTGCCACAGCAAATTTGTGTTCGTGGGGTCTCTATTCTAATTCGAACGTTTGACCTACACTACGCGTATTAGTTCGGAATATCGTTTCTACGTCTTCCGTTAACTATACGTGGTAAACATTATGAAGACAATTAATAACATTTGTGAAATACAACTTTGTTTGCGGAAAACATAATGATGTTCGAAGTCTCCAGTTTTTCCACGACAAACGACTTTCAACAACTTATTATATGCATAATTGTTGCAACTGTTTGCCTGGAATTATATATATATATATATATATATATATATATATATATATATATACAGGGCTATTACAAATGATTGAAGCGATTTCATAAATTCACTGTAGCTCCATTCATTGACATATCGTCACGACACACTACAGATACGTAGAAAAACTCATAAAGTTTTGTTCGGCTGAAGCCGCACTTCAGGTTTCTGCCGCCAGAACGCTCGAGAGCGCAGTGAGACAAAATGGCGACAGGAGCCGAGAAAGCGTATGTCGTGCTTGAAATGCACTCACATCAGTCAGTCATAACAGTGCAACGACACTTCAGGACGAAGTTCAACAAAGATCCACCAACTGCTAACTCCATTCGGCGATGGTATGCGCAGTTTAAAGCTTCTGGATGCCTCTGTAAGGGGAAATCAACGGGTCGGCCTGCAGTGAACGAAGAAACGGTTGAACGCGTGCGGGCAAGTTTCACGCATAGTGATGTGAAAGATTCAGTGTTTAAACCTCCTGTACCAAGAAACGTGCCAGAACTGCGAGCTCGCATCAACAATGCTTTCGAACTCATTGATGGGGACATGCTGCGCCGAGTGTGGGAGGAACTTGATTATCGGCTTGATGTCCGCCAAATCACTAAAGGGGCACATATCGAACATTTGTGAATGCCTAAAAAAACTTTTTGAGTTTTTGTATGTGTGTGCAAAGCATTGTGAAAATATCTCAAATAATAAAGTTATTGTAGAGCTGTGAAATCGCTTCAATCATTTGTAATAACCCTGTATATATATATATATATATATATATATATATATATATATATATATATATATATATATATATATTACAAATACTAAAAAAAAGGTCGCATGGCGCGAGATTCGATCCGGCAACCTTCGCATTACGAACCCGAGCGCTTACCGCTGCGCCACGACGCTGTGCAAAATTATTAATCGTAGAGAGTGTTTCATCGAAACGGTTTCTTTTAACTGTCAATTTTCTCGACAACGGCTGAGAAGTGCATCTTGGTGCTTTGCCACATTACACCTCTGGCCAAGAGCTTTTATTATGCGCAGTATGAATCGAATCTGAATTTCACAATTGGCGGCCTCCCCTTGTCAGTGCATATTCGGATGTTTATGATTTCGAGATACTGCAACGATGATCAGCTTGCGTTTAAATGTCCTATGACTGGAGTATAATGAGGATGTCAACTAATAAGGCAGCTACATCTAACTATTCATGGGGATACGAAATGGACTGATAACAAGGGCGCAGTCGTATGGAAATCAGGCGGCAGGCTTTGGTTCACAAGTAGAACACCGAGAAAAATGCAGTAAGTTAACAAAGAACACTGCTTACAAGATACTCGTGTGACCCGCCCTACAACATTGACCCACTGGAGAATGTCACGGAAGTGTCGGAAAACTTTAATTGCCAGTCACTTGAAGATAGACGTCAACTGTCCCGCGAAAGCCTACATGCAAAGTTTGAAGAATCAGTATCAACTGATTAGTCTGGGAACATACTACAGCCAACTAACAGTGGCGCCCGAGGGACCCCTAATATAACGTTAGCGTTGTTACAGCATTCAAAGGTCCATAACCATCCTTACCGTGACCCATACACAATACTTGATACAGTGGGAGTTGCCCTCCGCCATGCACTTCATACTGATTTCTCGAGAGCTAATGTAGATGTAGATGATTCGTGTTTCGCAGCAGGAACGAAACAACACGCAAACATGGCCGGGAAACAGATGATACTGCTCCAAATAACGCGAGGTCAATTACATCTGTCTGCTAGCTTGTGGTCAGCGTTTTTTGGGAAGCAAAGTGTTTCTTATCACTGATTGCGATAAAAATAATGAGATGCGAATACTACGCAACTATTTTGGACGAGCGGAACGAAAAAATTGTCGAGAACCGAAGGATTTTATAAAACCAAAATCAAGGACGATCATTTCCTCCAGGAAGGTGCTTTGGCAACAGGAAAATTAAAGAAACTGAACTACGAATTGTTAGAACATCCATATTAGGACGATCTATCCGAAATTAATGCCTCCCCATTGTTTATTTTGTGTGTGTGTGTGTGTGTGTGTGTGTGTGTGTGTGTGTGTGTGTTTGTTGAGTTGAGCGCCCAGATTGTTTTGGTGTAATACTGATTTTTTAATAAACTTGCGTAACCGTACGTTCAAAGGATAGTTAGCCAATGCCCAGGGAGTAAAGGGAATAACTGCAGATACTTTTATATGTGGTACCTTAATATGTACACACATCGGTTGCTTTTGTGTGTCGAACAGTCTTCCCACATACATATCGCACACTTAACGACCATACGTTTTCGGCATGGTCGTGCTGCAGCACTAAGTGGCCTGCACCTGTCAATATAGACTATTCGTTTTACATCCATGTACTCACAAGTCTACACCCAACCTGCTGCCCAGCATTAATGCCACACGTGCTTGGAGGTGCTAACAAATCCAAAAACGTACGACCGGTAATGGCTATATTTTTTACTCTGCAACTGACGTAAATATTGATGTACTCCGTTAACAATCACCAATACAAACATGTGCACTTACACCCGTTACACTCTGTATTACTTCCTCCTATACATAGGATAGTGAAATCCTGAAAAACTTGTAAAAGTGTTGCACAGTGTGTTGTTCTGAGGGGAAAAAAATTCGAATTCCCCTTCCGCGTTAATTAGGGAAGAAAATAGCCAATAAGGACTTTGCGTGTGCAAATTCAACCATCCCGCCAGAAACATTTAGCGTCGATTCTCCTCATAGCGTAGATTATAGCGCACGAGACTGCTCAGCCTTTGTCCCGAATTCGATCCTTAGTACCGTCTCATGTCCAATTTTTGTGTCACTCTCCTGTTCGGTTTTAGCAAACCAAATGAGGAATACATTTGGTGACAGTGTGTGGTGGACCGCTTGAATTTGCTAACGTCAGTGCTAATTAACTCGGAAACAGCGCGACATGCCGAATTTTTTTCTTAACAATTATTTCTCGGTGTACCCTACCCTGAAACATCCTTACAAACTTTTCAGACTGTTTACGACCATCCTGTTATACCACCAAATAATAATATGAATACAGCGTTTATCCGCATATCTGTTTTACAGCCACCTTAATGCCACCAACCACTACGTCTATAGCAACACTCCGCAAGCAACATTAGTAATTAGGCTGTTCCATTTCTGGCACACACTGCATTTTTGCCAGATTTCCTCCTCCACAATGACGTCATTGATGACATCATGCATTGTTGTAAGAGCTCTGCGACTCCTCTGACAAAGGCAAATTGTCATATGTATAAAATGTAAGGACATTCAAAAAATGGACAGTTAATTTAAAAATAGAGAGAATCGAACTTACACAGATACTTACCGACACTCATTTTTCCTGTGAACGAACCATCTGGATAGCCATGTGAATTAACACACCACTTCTGGGATTTTGGGAGGAGCTATGGGTCCATATCGACCCAGCCCAGCAGGTTAATGACAACGGCTGGTACGCATTTCAACCTGGATGTGATTTTTAGGCAGTTTCCCACATTCAAATAGGTGAATACTGGGCCTGTGGGGATTGCACTGTTGCAGATATATGAAGAAAACAAATTCAGCCATAGAGGGTGGGCAGGGGTGTAGGGTGGAAAGGGTCTGTTCACCCTCTGCTAGTAACATTTCCAGATCCACATTATCATGGCAACTTGCTGAAGTATGTGATAAGGTCAGTAACAAGAAACAGACTCTTCCAAAAAATAATTTAAACTGGAGTGAAGCAGCAATAGTTTACGAAGTACCCACTGTGAGTGGTAGGTTGTACTAGTTCTGGAGTTCTCTGCATTGTTGTCACGTTCCCCACCTCCCTCTATGGTATCACCGACGATGGCATTTATTGTTGTCACATTTAGGTTCAAATGGCTCTGAGCACTATAGGACGTAACTTCTGAGGTCATCAGTCCCCTAGAACTTAGAACTACTTAAACCTAACTAACCTAAGGACATCACACACATCCACGCCCGAGGCAGGATTCGAACCTGCGACCGTACCGGTCGCGCGGTTCCAGACTATAGCGCCTAGAACCGCTCGGCCACTCCGGCCAGCTTGTCATATTTTCCCCACCCCTCTGACATAGACCAATTGCCCTATGTGTAAATTGCAGTAAACTTAAAAAAAAAGACAGGAAATTCAAAAAAACAAAGAGAAATTCAAAATAGCCCTAGTATGGTACAGGTTTTTCCTGCACTCCTATGTTGCCACTGCAGAAGTAGGGCTGTTGCCATAGTTGTAAGTCGGTGGGTAATTAAAAACCTGAAGATGGTGCATCGGGCTGTTGGTGACAGTTTCAAAATCTTCAAGATGGCGATCCAAGATGGGTGACCAGGGACAGCCGTATGACATCAGAATCCAAGATGGCGATCCAAGATGGCTGAATTGGGACACTGGCGAAAACTGCATTGTTGTCAGATTTACTGGGTTTTTCCTAGCCCTCATGTGAGTCTGAGCATGCTTGGGACGCTATTCACAATCAGGACATAAAGTGTGTGTTTCCTCTGCATGTCGTAGCCTGCCTGTTAGACAAAAAGATGTTTTTCTCCTGCCAGTCTGAGCCTGTTGGTTGTTTCCAAAATATGTAAAACACGTTTTTGCTCTACAAGTAGTACTCTGTCTGAAGTTACCTGCTGAACTTCTTCCAGTAACATGAAAACTCACTTAAAAATTTTCCTCCAGCTATTATTCGCTCAAATGTGGAGGCGCCTGATGGGCTATTTTTATAGGAAGCAGATCACTTGTTCCAAGTATAGAATTCAAGACTGCCGTTGGTATTCCCCTCTGATATAACACATAGCACTTGTCCTAAGTTAAAGTCCAATTCCCCTGTGATGTCACCCTAAAGACTAGGTCTTTGCACTTGCGCTATGCTGGGAAAGGATAGGAATGTGTATGTATCTGAAACAAACTGCTGTGGAGGGCGTTTTCTGCGGTGTCTGGATGCATCAGTCACACAGTTCACTAGTGGCCACACAGGTGTTGGATCAGGTGCCATGCAGAATCTCAAATGCCACAATGTGGGCTGCTGGAAAATCAGTGTTGCCACACTGTGTAAAGATCCAGCACCTGTATGAGTCTGGCACAACACCAGCCAGGTTGCTGGGAGGCTGGTCACTGTCTGCAGGAGATACCTCTGTTCACCAAGACTCTGCACACATACTGCTGTTTTGAGAGCATAATGCAAAATGGAAGTCAGATTTTCCGAGTCCCATAACGAGTATGCTGTTATTAATGTGCTGTACTCACCTCCACCTCTAACATCACAACCGACATGGTATGAAACAAAATGGTGCGAAACACATAAAAAATCAAAAATTAACAATAACACACAGTTGCATTCTGCAGAGAAATCCAAAAATTTGGGAAAAGCATCGCTCTCTTGAACTTTTGAGTTTCACACTCTCGACAATGCATCTTCTTGGACATCTGAATTTCTCACCAACTTATATTCCAAAGAACAGCTATGCTTCCACAGTGATATTGTAGGAGTGTGTGTGTGTATGTGTGGGGGTGGGAGGGGGGAGATGGGGACCTTTAGAAAATTCTGGATAGTTTGAATTTTCCACCATTTCTGCCATTTTATACATACGAGAATGGCCTTTGTCAGAGGGGTCGCAAAGCTCTGACGACCATGCATGATGTCATTGATGATGTCACTGGAGAGGGGTACATCTGTTAACGATGAAGAGTCTGCTAGAAATGGTACAGCCTAATTACTAGTGTGGTTTGCGGAGCGCCTATATAGATGCAGAAGTTGATGACGTTCAGGTGGTTGTAAAACAGAGAGGTAGATGTGTTATGTATTCATTTTCTTATTTAGTGGTATGACTGTCATTAGAACAGTATCTTCCTTATTGAAGCAGGTTAGATACCCATAGTGAAGGTACATGGATGCACAATTTTGCCTGTTTTTGGTATAGAACTGTTTCTTGGTTGCTGCACAGATCAGTGTTTCCATACTGAGCAAAACTCTATGAAAAAGAAGAATCAAGTCAGAGTTTACGTCCCAACCCAAACCTTACAGAGATTATCACCACAGAACGCCGAGCACCAGTTGGTGTGATAGTGCTAATAATTTTTGACTGTGAAGAATGGATGAATGAAAGAGTCAAATATAATCATTCTGAAAGAGATGTTACTGTAAATAACCATAAATAATTAGTAGCCCAACTGGATCCCAATCACCTTCTCTGCTTTCGTCTCCCTATTAATGTATTGCATTCCACTGTTTTTTTTCTATTATATTAAGAAGCAGACCTTGATTTGCAGTGTTTTCTTCAAGTAGCCATTTATGATTCAAGGCTAAAAATCAGAAATTGAGTCTCCTCTGACACACAAGAATTATTTTTCTGAGCCATCAAATATTAGAGCTAACTCTAATCAAGCAAATAAGTTGCTATGGCTGCAACAAGGGTCATCAATTTTTGTTGTTGCAATCATCAATGACAAGCCGAGCTGTAGCCAAATGTTTCAGATATGAATTGTTTTATTTTTTCTAACCCTGCAATCCCACGTAGCCTGAGTACCTCCTTCACACGCTTACAGTTCCAAATAAATAAACAACACCTGTGTGTGTGTGTGTGTGTGTGTGTGTGTGTTTTGTTATAGTTCCGTGAAGGACGGTGACAAAAGTGTAATTTACACATTGAAAAAAATAAATATGAAACCTTGCAACAAATATTTGTCTCAGTTTATATTATTCGTACATTTATGATATCTGAGTCACATGTAAAAAACTGACTTGATGCAACCGACTAACTGAATAACAATCGTAAAGATAAATACACAATCGACGCACCAGCAGCACATCAGCTGCACATAATAGCTGCCCATCGCAGCTGGACAGTTACGGCTAGCTGAAGTTGCAGACGTATTGACACTGTTGCTGTTTCTTTAGTTCTTGCAGTGCTAAGAAGGTATACAAACAAGTCACAAATGCACGCTGTCCATTAGTGAAGAAGATACAGCTCAGTTGAGCGGAAAATATAACTAGAAGTAAATAACGTGCTAGGAGGGTCACAAAATAACTTCTGTTGTAAACTAAAGAGCATAGACTAAGGCCGGGAACCTGACTAGCCGGGCTGGGGATACGAGTTCTAGCCGTTAAAGAACCGTGTTCATGTCTCAAGAGGCTATCCGTTCGAAACATAATTTCGCGCTCCCTTACTTCAAAATTCCACAGACTATTTGCAAATTAGCGTCGTAATGATGTGGTACGAGTGAGTTAACAGACCACTTATACATAGTTCTCTTGCATATACAGCTAAATGCTGTCCACTTAAGGATCGTTAAACACTATAATTATTCTCAAATTTAATAGCGAAAATAAGCATATTAGTCTTTAACCCCCCACGTACACTGGTAGTGAAACACACTTAAATTCTTCATCATTTCATTATATTTGTCTCTAGAATAAGAGGACTTATTCAAAAGAAACAATTTAGTCAGGTAACGATCATAGTTGTTTTGGGCTTTTTCAACCAAAGACAATTTTAATGAAAAGCTACAAAAATAAGTTCTTTTTTCTTCCAACAGAGTATTTGTAAAAATAAATGTTATTTTCTAACTCTGGTGTTCCTTGTTTGGTGAATTTTACTATCGGATGTAGATGCTGTGAAGATACGTTTAAACCTCAAATTATTTGAGAACTTATCCTGAAAGTGAACGGCACATATTATCCTCATCCGCTGTTTTTGCATAATATGATTTTCTTTCTAATAGCGGTGTGGCAGCTATAACGTTGGGAGAAAACGCTTCACGTTCTATTCCATACAGGCAAGTTTACGCTTCCCGTATGATGGAAAATTCATGTCGGGACAATTTCTTAACAACATCATACCCGATTCCTTCCAAATTCATATCAAAGTGACATACTGCCACTTTATATTTACACTGTCGTTAGCTCAACTCCTAACATAAAATTTCCTTCCTGTTTGTTATGCAACAACTTAAGGATAACGGAAATATACCGGCTTTCGATTCTAATGGGACCAAGGACGCAAAGTGTTAGGTTACTGATGCTGATGTTTCAGAAGCTCAGCGCTTTGTCGCCTCCTTTGTATTGCAAACCAGTTGTTGCTGAAACTGGAATCGTGGTACATTTTATGCGAATCAGACTGATACAAGATAACTTCTGCATCAACCGAGATTTAACGTACATTAGTCACTTTGAGCGGCACGCAGCCTGTTGTATCAGTGTCATATAGTCAGATACAACTGATTTGGTCATTCCGCATTTAGTGTATGGTTTCCTTACTAGCAGTCTGATTTTTATGACAGTCGTACTTTACGGCAGTATGTCTGCTGTGATGTTCAGTATCGTTGCAGGTAAGGGGGCAATGCTTCGATTCTGTTGTATTCCGGTTTTCCCACACTCCACTCCCTACAAAGCTATGCTCCAAACGTCTATTCTCAGAAATTTGTTTCGCAAATTAAGGCCTGTGTTTCATACTATAAACTTCTCTTGGTCAGGAATGCCCTTTCTACCAGTGATAGTCTGCTTTTTACGTCCTACTTGCTTCGATTGTCATCGGTTATTTTGCTGTCCAGGTAGCATAATTGTTTAACTTCATTTATTTGTAGTTCGTGATCACCAATCTTGATGTGACGTTTCTCGCTGTCCTCCTTTCAGTTCTTTCTCATTACTTTCGTCTCTCTTCGATTTAGTCTCAGTCCATATTTCATACTCATTACGTTGCTCATTCCAGTCAACAGATCCTGTAATTCTTCACTTTCACTGAGGATGTCAATGTCATAAGACAATTTTATCACTTATATCCTTTCATTCTTCTGCATATTATACATTACGCGTCTTTTTTCCAATAGCTTACTTCCATTTTCATCAAGATTTCGAGCATCTTGCATAGCTTTACATTATTGAACGCTTTGCCCAGGTTGCTGCACTATGTCCGGCAAAAGGAGGTCCAAAACAATATTTAGAGACATCACAGCTCTTTCATCACCTCAGTGAACACTCACCTTCGATATTAGATGGTATGATGATTTATATGCGAAACAACTAGTATCCTGAGGAGGCTACAGAAGAAACTGAAATAGTTGTTGAAGTTGATCTGTATATACCATCACACATAGATATTAAGTTCTATAACGTGTAATCGTAGTGTACCAGCATCACTGTGCACCATTCCCATTTCTGTCACGCATGGTGCTGTCACCATTCCCCTCCATGAACCCGAATCTCTCCAGCCATCTCAACTAGATCAGTACACGGGTCATAAGTGGAGAAGATAGTATGTTTCTTGTCTCACTTTGGGACGTACGGACAGCATACATTGCTTTTTCTTTTGACGTATCTTTCAAAGTACCAAATCTAATTCACAAAAATCAGTCGTTGTTTGTTGTGTTCCTTTGTTCGTATTTTATGCGCTGCCTTACCGCACATTCTATTGCTATAAAACTTCTTCAACGTATTGCTGTGCTTGAGCGAAGCTCAAATGTATTTGAAAGAAGATGGAAGTAGTGACAGGTCTAACTGTGACAGAAGCGAATGGATCAACGTCTTACTATGTCTTATTCATTTTGAAGCCGATAAATGTGAGTTATATCTAATCTACTTTTTCTAGTGCAAACAGTAATTTTTCTATTTTTTTCAGTGAATTGACGAACCATATTTTGTTTATACAAGCGTATACTGCTTCGTCAAAAAATATGGCTCCCAAACGTTTATCTACCAGCGCAGCGGGTGGAAATAAAAAAATCCGAGCTTCTCAGACAAACGAAGAACGTCAAGTGAGCAACGAATCAGATCGTTTACGAACTGCACATTTACGTGCATCATAATCTCATGATTAATATGCGGCAAGAAACGAAAGAGAACGTTTACGTCCTACCAGATCACGTTCATCACAGTAACAAGACCGACATGAAGCAAGGAATGAAGCACATTGTTTACGAATAGCTTATTCACGTGCGTCACAATCAGAAGATTGACATACTGCAACAATCGAAAGAGAACGCATACGTGCTACCCAGTCGCGAGCATCAGAATCAGAAGATCAATATGCAACGAAAATCGAAAGAGAACCTTCACGAGCTACTGGCTCTCGACAAACAGTCCATGTTGATCTGAATCTTGCTGCATTTCACTTTGATGTTAGCTACGATCACAGTCTGCATCCCACTGTAAATTGGGTAAAATGGATAACTCTTCCAAATTTCAAACGATATTTCCACAATTATTGCTTCTGCGGTGGCAAAGCGCCGGGTTCCAGCTAGTAACTGAAGCCATTTTGACTATTTTTCTAACGTGACTATCTCAATAAATACGTAAAGGTTTATTAAATTACCGCTACCAGTCCCAAACTTTGTCAACTATTGTATTACTTATTTATTTAGCGACATGTTTCGAGGGTTATACCTCATCTCAGGCTAAATGGCATTACAAAAACAACTTTACAATAACGTCATACTGATGTTACATAGTCCTTTCGTAAATGCTGTGGTCATCTTGTGGAAAAAGAGAAAACTTAGTAAGGGGCGTTGTCATTTTGGAAGCTGGACTTTATTGTAAAGTTGTTTTTTTAATGCCATTTAGCTTGAAGATGAGGTATAACCCTCGAAACATGCCGCTAAATAAATAAGTAACACAATCCATCTTCTGATACGCAGCTCCTTGTATTGGCCGTGTTTGCAGTTAAAAATTTTTGGACGTGAGATCCGCCAGTTATGCAAAACACCGTTTTTCTCAGTACCCAAACATGTTTCGGCACCACTGTGCCATCATCAGTGGGTTTTCGTTTTTTTAAAATTTATTCCGCAATGTGAACATTTTGTTAAATCATTATAAAATTATGTGCATTTTTACTTCAAACAACAGATCATTTCTTTTTGTAAATACCTCTACATTTGGTGTGCATGAACTTCCTGGATCACTTCTGTGTTAATTACTACAGGTAGCTTGTCATCTGCAACCAAACGATGTTGATGAGAAAGATTTTTGCTGGGAGTTAACCTATCTTGTAGAATGTAATTTAGTTTTTCGCGATGTTTTAGCTCCTATTTTCGTATTTACTCACGTGTGCCACACGATGAAACGTCCCCTTTCAACAATTATACACGACTGTGCTTAAACTGACACACAATATTTTGTTAGCGCAACGCAATCTGACTTTCAAAATTCCCTACAAAAGAATGGCCCTGACTAACATTAAACTATACCCTTCACAAATCACTTACCTCACAAAAATCTTCGCTGCTCAAGCTACTGCAATACAGCGAGCGCCACTACTGCCAGCTAAATAAAAGATTCAGACTATGGAAGGCACTAACTACTGATAGGGATAGTTAGCAAATGAAAGATATTAATAGAGAACAAACAATGTATTTACCTTGATATCATCATATATAAATATAGCAGTTCATGACAAATTTCAAAACTCCGCCATCTCTCTCCCCACATCCACCACTGCTGGCGGCTCACCTCCAACTGCGCAACGCTACGCGCTGTTCACATCCAGCTGCCTAACACTACAATGACGAGTATTACAACAATGCAAAGCAGACACAGACTGCCCACAGCACAGCCAGTGATTTTCATACAGAGGTGGCGTTACCAATAAAAAAACCTAAACAGCCTACTTACAACGAAAACGTAAGCAAATACGAAAGTAGGCGAAAAACCTTGCGAAAAACTAAATTACATTCTAGAAGATAGGTTAACTCCCAGCAAAACTATCTCATCAACATCGTTTGGCTGCAGATGACAAGCTACCTGTAGTAAACAACACAAAAGTGATCCAGAAAGTTCATGCACACCAAATGTAGAGGTATTACAAAAAGAAATGATCCGTTGTTTGAAGTAAAAATGCAGATAATTTTATAATGATTTAACAAAATGTTCACATTGCAGAATAAATAAAAAAAAACGAAAGCCCACTGATGATGGCACGGTGGTGCCGAAACATGTTTGGGTACTGAGAAAAATGGTTCAAATGGCTCGGAGCACTATGGGACTCAACTGCTGCGGTCATTAGTCCCCTAGAACTTAGAACTAGTTAAACCTAACTAACCTAAGGACATCACAAACATCCATGCCCGAGGCAGGATTCGAACCTGCGACCGTAGCGGTCTTGCGGTTCCAGACTGCAGCGCCTTTAACCGCACGGCCACTTCGGCCGGCGGGGTACTGAGAAGAACGGTGTTTTACATAACTGACGGACCTCACATAAAAAAAAAAGAAAAACGTAATACAATAGTTGACAAAGTTTCTGAGTGGTAGCGGTTCTTTAAAAAAAAACGTTTCCATAGTAACTAGTATATTTTGCACGCGAATAAATGGCGACTACTTGTTGCTTTTGCAGTAAATTTCTTGAACTGATTAAAAGGCGTCTGAATACTCGAGAGTGATTGTATGTATTACTGGCAGGTCATTTACCGCGCAGCCCAGTGGGGAGGTAAATCTTCTCCAGGACCGTGTAATAAGTCTGTCGTGCGTGTAATAAGAAATCGTATGTCGCGTGCTTGACGGCGTTCCGGTTTAATGTTCGGTAACCTCGTCTGTCGTGGTGATTAGCGAGCAGTAAGCGAGGCTCGCCCTTTGGCGAGTTACGCCACGGAGAAACCACGAGCGGCGCAAAGCAGAGCAGTGCGCGGCCCGCAGCCTCCGCTAACGAGCGCGAGCGCGGCGGAGCAGCTGGGACCACAGCCGGCCGCCTCTACCAGGCCGCTACCCAGCCACGCCGCGCCGCGCCACGCCGGGTCAGCCGGGGTCTGGCGCCAGCCGGCCCGTGTTGTGTTGCGGCTTTGGTCCGGGCCTCGGCTCACCTCCAGCTTGGCACAGCTGAGCCCGTGGCTGTGGCGCCGCCTTGCAAAACGAGCGCCACGCCGCCGGCGGAATGTTGCTCATTAGCCGCGGACGCACAAATTACTTACGAGCGCTTGTCTCCCGCAGCTAGAAATTTATGGACAACCTGTTCCCCCCCCCCCTCCCCCCTCTCTCTCTCTCTCTCTCTCTTTCATTTCGTTAGTGCTTACAGACATGTTAGTCTATCTCTCTCACTCTGCGTATTTGTTTGTGTGTGTGAGTGCCCCTCCTTCCCTCTCATTTATATTATTCACTAACGAGGAGAACACGGCAAGTGCCATATTCCTATTTCCTAGCAACTTCACTCTGCTTACCTGCAGGTGCCGGCCGAAGTGGCCGAGCGGTTCTAGGCGCTACAGTCTGGAACCCCATGACCGCTACGGTCGCAGGTTCGAATCCTGCCTCGGGCATGAATGTGTATGATGTGCTTAGGTTAGTTAGGTTTAAGTAGTTCTACGTTCTAGGGGACTGATGACCTCAGCAGTTAAGTCCCATAGGGCTCAGAGCCATTTGAACCATTTTTACTTGTAGGTACTGGACCGTTTCCGAGGCGACGAGGATCAAAGTTTTCCACGTAATTTTGATGCCTTTTAGTGCGCGATGATCTCAGGCGAGATGTTAGCACAGTGGCTAGCACTCACTCCCTCGTCAGGCCACGAGTGGCCTACCGGGACCATCCGACTACCGTGTCATCCTCAGGGAGGACGCGGATAGCAGGTGCGTGGGGTCAGCACACCGCTCTCCCGCTCGTTATGATGGTATTCTTGACCGAAGCCGCTACTATTCGGTCGAGTAGCTCCTCAATTCGCATCACGAGGCTGGGTGCTCCCAGAAAA
Organism: Schistocerca serialis cubense; assembly: GCF_023864345.2. Taxonomy (NCBI): domain Eukaryota; kingdom Metazoa; phylum Arthropoda; class Insecta; order Orthoptera; family Acrididae; genus Schistocerca; species Schistocerca serialis. The sequence goes on along the minus strand of NC_064638.1, from coordinate 142,200,588 downwards.
TTGGCAACAGCGCATGGCGGCCTGGATGGTCACCCATCCAAGTGCCGACCACGGCCGACAGCGATCAACTTCGGTGATCTCACGGGAACCGGTGTAGCCACTGCGGCAAGGCCGTTGCCAGCACAGTGGCTAGAGTGTTAAAAACCCGATTACTATATTCATTTATTTTATTATCTTTTTTTTTTTCATTCAACTACCCATGTCCGTTGAATGCTACTACGCGATGTTTCTTACCACGTTAGTGAATACAACTAGTTTTCACGGTGTCATAGACTTATTATACAGGGTGAAGCGAAATTCGACCACTCGGACTTCGCAGCGCCACTCCTCAAATGCCTGCGATAAAAAAATGTCTGTCACAAAATTTCGTTCGGTGAGTGCATACGGCAGAAAAACGACGTGAAAGAGTGGTAATCTGGCAACACTGTATCCGCATGTACGGTAAGTAGCTTTGTCAGGATGCGATAGTTGTGCTGTACAATTGGTCCAGAAGATAGCCGGCACGGTAGCTCAGCGTCTTTGGTCAGAGGGTTAGCTGCCCTCTGTAATAAAAAAACTGAGTAAGGGAATCAACGATCAATTTGGATACAATTTTGGGTTAGCAAACAGAAGCTCGTGGGTTCAGTCCTTGTTTGGGCTGCATTTTTTTTATTTGATATAATTTCATTCTGAAATTTCATACTGCAATATACGCCGTTTCTTACGTCACATGTATGCTAAATTTACAACATTTTGTAACTCTGATCGTAACAAATACGTGATTAGACAAATAAGAAATAGACCAATCAAATTACCTGTCATAGGACAGAATAACTGCAAAAACAATATTAATTTCGAGATGCTAAAGATGCACCTGTTCCATGTCATGCGCATTACCCCTCTGACCGATATTGTTCTGCATGAGTCGTACTGACATCGCTGATTGTGAAATGTTCTGTTTCGAATTGCACTGTGTCCCTAACGGTAATAGACGTGATGTTTCCATACTCCCATCGATACAATAATAATAATAATAATAATAATAATAATAATAATGCATTGAAATACATACTAAACAGCATCCGGTTGCCAGACTGTGTTGAAAGTCATGGGGGCATGGTGATAACACATACAAATAGTAACCGAGTTTGGACATTATACGCAAAGGACATTGGTAATCCTATTGGCAATTTAAGGCCCTAACGAAATGTATAGACCTGAACAAGGCAAGAATAATAGTTCCTACTAGTCTCTGGGATCATTGGAGGATGATACAAAGAAAACAGGTTTCGCATCTAGTGGATGAGGAAATTGTGAAATTCCATGACATTAAAAGGGCTTCTTTCAGAGCTGACCAATCTTCCATTTCTACATTTGTAGTAGGTTAAGTGCAAGTGATTTGTAGAGGACGCACTGCAATCGCTGTTGACGATTAAGATGCCAGTTATCGTATCACGTGCACTACATTTACCAAATAAAAAACATAGGCCTCAACACAGGATCGAACCATCAACCTCTCGCATGCTAACCCAGAACTCTATCCACTGCACCAACTATACAGCACAACAAAAATGAAAAAATAGAGGTAGTTCCCATAGATGTGGTTACAGTGTTGCCAGACTTCCATTCTTTACGGTCCTTTTTCTGCCGTATGCACTCGCCGAACGAAATTTTGTGACAGACATTTTTTTATCGCTGGCATGTGAGAAGTCGCGCTGCGAAGTCCGAGTGCGCGAATTTCGCTTCACCCTGCAAAATAAGTCTACGACACTGTGAAACGTAGTTGTAGTTTTACAATTAATATAACGTCCTTGTACTCACTAACGTGGTAAGAAACATTCGCGTAGTAGCATTCTACGGACGTGGGTAGTTGAATGAAATAAAGATAATAAAATAAATGAAAACAGTAATCCAGTTTTGAACACTGTAGCCATTGTGCTAACATTTCGCCTGATATCATCGCGCACTAAAAGGCATCAAAGTTACGTCGAAAACTTTGACCCTCGTCGCCTCGGAAACTGTGTAATACCTACTGGTAAGCAGAGTCACATGTTCGCTTATTTTGACTCCTCTTCCACTGAGGAATGCACGAATTTATTTCGCTTCGTCCTGTATATACTGAGGTGACATAGATCATGGAATAGCGATATGCACATATACAGATGGTGGCAGTATCGCATCCACAAGGTATAAAAGAGCAGTACATTGGCGGAGCTGTCATTTGTACTCTGCTGATTCATGTGAAAAACTCTCCGATATGATTATTCCCGCACGACGGGAATCAACAGACCTTTAAGGAGGAAGGGTAGTTGGAGATAGACGTATAGGACCTTTCATTTCAAAATCATTAGGGAATTCAGTATTCCGAGATCCACAGCGTCAAGAGTGTGCCGAGAATACTAACTTTCAGGCATTACTCGAGGTCGCGTTATCGCTTTCCGAGCACGGGGTCCCGGGATCGATTCCCGGCGGGGTCACGGATTTTCACCTGCCTCGAGATGACTGGGTGTTTGTGTTTTCCTCATCATCTCATCATCATTCATGGAAGTGGCGAGATTGGACTGAGCAGAGGTTGGGAATTTGTACGGGCGCTGATAACCGCGCGGTTGAGCGCCTCACAAGTCGGACATCATCATCATCATCATCACCTTTCAGGTATTACCTCCCACCACAGACAACGTAGTGGTCGACGGCCTTCACATATCGACCTAGAGCAGCTGCGTTTGCGTAGAGCTGCCAGTGCTAACGGACAAGCAACAATGCGTGGAATAATCACAGAAATCAATGTGGGACGTACGACGGATGTATCCGTTAGGAAAGCGCGGCGAAATTTGGCGTTAATGGACTACGTCAGCAGACGACCGATTCGAATGGCTTTGCTAACAGCACGACATCGCCTATAACTTCTGACTTTATCGGTTAGACCCGACACGATTGGAAACCCGTATCCTGGTCAGATGAGTTCCGATTTCATCTCGTAAGACCTGATGGTAGGCTTCGAGTGTGGCGGAGACCCACGAAGCCATGGACCCAAGTTGCCAACAAGACACTCTGCAAGCTGGTGGTGGCTTCATAATGGTGATGTTTACACGGAATGGACTGGGTCCTCTGGTCCAACCGATCATTGATTGTGAATGGTTGTTTTCGGCTACCTCGAGACCATTTGCAGTCATTAATGGACATCATGTTGCCAAAGAACGGTGGAATTTCAACGTATGAATATGTGCTATGTCACCAGGCCACATCTGTTCGCGACTGTTTTGAGCAACAGTCTGGACGATTCGAGCGAATGATTTGGCCATCCACATAGTCTGACATGAACCGCATCGAAAATTTATAGGACATAATCGAGAGCTGAGTTCGTGCACATAATCCTGCACCGACAACATTTATGGATCACTATAGTGGCAGCGTGGCTCAATACTTCAGTAGGGCACTTAACAGTGACTTATTGAGTCCATGACAAGTGGAGCTGCTGTACCACGTCAGGTCAAAGGTAATCCGACACGATATTATGTGGTATCCCACGACTTTTGTCATCTCAAAGTAATATTTGTGTTTATGATATTTTCGGGGGTTACAACCTTTTTAAATTCTCATATTCTTTTATTCCTTCTGAATTATTCTTACACTAATTCTTGTATTTTATTCTTATATTTATTCTTCAGTAATAGTTGGTGCATCCCCTTGAATGACACCGATCGTAGAAATGTTCGAAGCATTTTTGGAACACAACCTACGACCAGCTTAGAGACAGATGTGATGACACTTTCTGCAGGACCTGACCATCATTTTGCAGGATATTGTTCAAGCTGTTGCTGATTTGTTTAGCTGATGGGGCTGCTAAGTGCTATACCACCTACTGCACTCCCACGACTTAAGCCCTCGTAAGTTCAACTAGAATTATAAACTGAAGGATAACTTCACGGCATTGGCTTCAGAACTGCTACAAATTCGTCGGGCAATAGATCGCGCCGCTCGAACTGTCAACACAACTGGCACTGCTAAGAGTATCCCACGACTTCACATCGCTGGCAACGGGTTGTACACAATGCTGGTGACTACTTTGAAGGTCAGTAAAACTTTGAAACACGTATCTGCTTTGTACGAGCTGTAAATAAATAATTGCCACTAATGAACTTCTAACCCTCGTATGTTACTGTGTTCCTCTAAAGAATTTGTGGTCGAAACCACACAGACGTTTACTAATGGCAGAGTGCCCCAAAAATTTCTTAATAAGCAAGACCCATTACATTTCGAATGAATTCCCTTTGGATATACAAAATAAACAGTACTGAAGACTTTCACCAGGATAGTAAACGTAGAAAGAATCTACCTGAACAACATTAAGCCAAGAGAATACAACAGGCAATAAAAAGAAAAACAAACCTTAGAATGTGATTGTACTAATTGAAATTAACACACAATTACAAAATTTTCATTGAAAGAAAGCAACAGTTTTCGTGTGACTGGAAACAGCAACGGTCCAAATTATTATTCTGGCAACTGTTTAAAAATTGAATGTCTATCGGTCAACCGTCTTTTAGAGAGAGAGAGAGAGAGAGAGAGAGAGAGAGAGAGAAAGAATAAGTTAGTACATAACTACACATGACATTAAATGTAGCATACTCAGAAGTAATAAAGATTCAGTCTTATATTCTAATGCAGCTTTTCTGACACACAGCACAGTGTATCTGATCAACTGGCCAAGGCAAGACTTTAAGCACTTCAGAAAATATTGATAAATGGAATTTTAAATTTATGACCTGACCAGGAATTTTATGACCTGATCAGAAATTTTAACACAGCAAACTGTTCAAAGGACTTGATAGTTTAATCGGTGTGGCACAAGCATTATTATTTTTTTCTTTTACAAAAAAGTAACTCTGGTAAAGTCTGACATACAATGGCAGAGCCGAGACCCCATAACAATCAAGCAACAGTTTTACCGTATCTGAGCATGGACCAGTTATCTGCCAATAGGAGCTGTAGTTGTTGAGCTCAATACATTAGGCTAATTTGCCAGCAACGTCTCAGTAGGTTCCATTAAGCATCATACAACACAATTACAAAAGCATCTGGGTCTAAAACACAGAATCTTACAGTAATAATACAATAAAGGCTTTCACGACCGGATGTTTCAGCTGCTGAGAATTTTTCCGGGTTGTATGGCCGTGGTCCATGGAACTCTTCAATCCCTGATGTTTCGGCAAGATTCTAAGGAAGCATGACGTTAGACCGATTTTCAGACCTACTAAGAAAATAGGCCAAGCACTTCGTTCCATTAAGGATAAACGTCCCCCTCTGTCTGGAAGTGGTGTATATAAGATTCCGTGTACGTGTGGCAAGGTCTACATTGGAACTGCAAAGAGAAGTCTACGAAAACACGGTTGAAAGAACATAAAAGTCTTTGCCGACTAGATGAAAACAGACAAATCAGCAGTGGCGGAACGTGCTCTTCAATCAGGTGATCACGTAGTGATATTCTCGGAAACTGATGTTTTATGTACTTTGACGAACTATTATCCACGGCTATATAGAGAAGCCATCGAAATATATAAACATGAGGATAATTTTAACAGAAAAGAAGAAGCCATGAAACTCAGTGATATATGGACTAAGGCGCTGCAGAATCGATGAGAAGTTTTTATCTTTGACGTACTACAATCGATAGTTAAAAAATTTTGTCTGTGACAATGTTTATCTCTGCTATCACGTGAGTTCCAGACCACGCCCACTTTCCACAGTATTTAGGCCGCTCTTCGACGTCCGACTCGTCAGTCGGCAAGACTCAGGAGCACCTCCGAAGATGTCCAACGTAGCCTTGGACGAAACGTCAGGGATTGAAGAGTTCCATGGACCACGGCCATACAACCCGTAAAAATTCTCAGCATCTCACAATAACTTTCACAGTACACGACAAATAATTTAAAAAACTCCTTCAAAAAATAACACAGAGAGGTAAGCCAAAATACAGATGAGGTAATTGCTCTCGCAGAGCTGCAACTGAATACCAGTGGAAGTGCTTGCAGGTATTCTTCCAATAATAATAACAACAGTAATAGGAGAAATAAACCACGTAATATCGGCACTTACCACCAGTACAAATCGTGGACGCAATGAGACAGAACGGATGTGCAGCAGTCATCGCTTAACGTACAACGTTTATAAAACTTGAAGCCGACACAATCAAAATGGCGAACTTTAACCCAGACATTGCTCAACATTACAGTCCGTTAATCTGTACTGAAGCCGTTCCAGGATCGACTTTCTTATGAAGCCCTGCCCAGCAGCAGAGATCACACGGCAGGTCGGACGCCTGACACAGCACTGGGCCTCTTCCGTGAGCCCAGTTACTTTGATTTTCTATCGTGAAGATGTCCACTGTTTCGAACAAATCTTTGCCTGCCACGCCTGCATTTATTTGCTTACAAGAGAAGAAGATTTTCCATCATTTCGCTACTTTTTTTATCAATAAATAGCACACAGAAAATTAAATGAACTTTTCTATTGCCATTAATGATTTCTCCAAGATGCAAACCAAAATCTCTCCCTTTAAATTTTTCTAAAATTTTCATGAAGATCATTTCCTTAATCTTCAACTCGACGAAGAATTGTGGTGTCAAAGGAACAGGCAAAAGTTGTTTAACCAAGGACTCTCCAAGTATAATGGACACCATGTCAGCAGCAACACGATAGAATCAGTTCTCTTTAATCGTGTAGAGGTTTCTTACATTTACTAGTCGGTAAGCTACGTTGTAGGAACGTGAGAAGTGTTTTATTCGAGCTTTTCGCCTGCTTACAAAATTATGAATTTTGTTCCTTCATTCGATTCTTTTTATTAGAAAAACACCCTCTTGGTTTGACCACGTAATTCTTGTGAACACTTTCTAAGTGACACTTCAAGTTTGCTAGGTAGCATACATTCTACAGAAAGTATTTTCAAAGACAGAAGTAAGTGTGAACGCTCTCTATCGTTCATAACAGTGCACTTGAAGTCAAAGACAAAAGCGGCTGTGGTCATATTTTCTATACTTGCGTTTCCTGTCGTCATTACCATTTTCCTTTTTATCCTCAGCAAGTTCTCGTCTTTTTACTTACAAGTGACAATTATAAAAACTTTTCCATTATTTAACGTCTTTGCCGGCCCCTGTGGCCGAGCTGTTCTAGGCGCTTCAGTCTGAGACCGCGCTACCGCTACTGTCGAAGATTCGAATCCTGCCTCGGGCATGGATGTGTGTGATGTCCGTAGATTAGTTAGGTTTAAGTAGTTCTAAGTTCTGGGGGACTGATGACCTCAGATGTTAAGTCCCAGAGCCATTTCATCCATTTTTTTAAAGTCTTTATCAACTTTATGACAAAGCCACAATATAATAAAAACTAGTTGAAAACACAACAATCACTGCTGGTTCTACGTGCAATGCGCGATAATTCGACTTCGAGGCTTACGTAGTCTGGCCAACATCTGAAGAGGAATTCCTCCATGGCTACACGGATTGGCACCGAAATGAAATTTCCTACAATTGTCATCTTTTCCACTAACTAGAAAATAAAACCACGGCGCCCCATGCGCTCTCCATGGCACACAGGTCGAATGTCACTGTTTCTTTTTTCCTTTAATGTTATATTAATTCCTCACAAAGGGCCCGGGCTAGCAGCTGATAAAAACCGCTTTTCAGCCAAAAGTTACATGTACCGTATTTAAAAATGATTAAAATAAAATGATTAAAATATATAAAATATGACATTAAGATTTAAAACACACACACACGCACACACACACACACACACACACACACACACACACAAGTGAACGATATTTACGAACTCTACATAAAATAAATGATAATAAACGAGGTTTTTGTAAAATACACATAGATGTAAAATACTGATGGTATTCAAAACTCGTTTGACGAATTTATATTACTGCTTAAATACAGCCACTGATGAATGTGAATGGTGCTGTGGTGTAAAGGTGCTTCTATGTGATACAAGAGAACATTGGCATGACGATGGTGCCATGACGAGTACGGCTATCGCGCCCCGTAGAACTGCAGGTAGCGACTAGAAGTTGGACGAAGGGGGAAGGAAGAAATGAGAAGATGGTGTGAGGTGGAGTCTTGTGATTAGCGTTGGAAAGAGGCGTACCTACCAGAACGGATTTCACTGTTGGGGAGTGGGAGTTGGTTAAAATTCCGACGGGAGAGGATGGATCAGGCATGAAAGTTGTAAGTAGGTGGCTTAGGTTTTTATGTTGGTAACGCCACGTAGCGCTCTGTATGAAAATCACTGGCTGTGCTGTATGCAGTCTGTGGTGTTGTTCCATTGTGTCTAACTTTTGAAGATTTTGTTCCATTGTGTCTAATTTTTGAAGCTTTTGTCCCATTTGTTGCATTAATTGTAATAACAATACACTGGTGTCTGAAACATGTTCCTCAGTGCTATTCGGAGGTGCATTTGAACCGGCAATATTCGCATTTAGAAAAGCAGAAAATGTGTCTTGAATTATTTAAGAAAACGGTGAGGACGCAAAACCTGAATCGGCAGTATTTGCTAGTTTGTTTCGTGTCATTTCGGAATCCTGAGGCGAGCTATTGCCGACTGATCTATCGATAATGCTTCCCTTTTCACTAATTGTTTCACTGTCTACACCATTATTTGCCGCCCGCTCCATTTACCTATGCACCATTACCGAATTACTACTTTCAATGTCTGTTGATTCCTTACACGGTGGTGCTGATACGCTACTCTCGTCATCACTATCATTTCTCAATTTACTTTTCACGCGCCATAATTATCACGTATTTTACACGATAACAAGAAATGCACAATTTGAAGAGCAAAAATAAGAAAACACATTAACATAGCATTGAAAATAATATCAAGTTAATTGCAAGCGCAGCTGCGAAATACTTGGTGCAAATCTACATGCATGCCACAACTGTTTTACTGTACAACAATGAAAAACCACAACTACAAAGTAAATTCTCCCTACAATTACGCTCTAGCAATAAACAATAGCTACACTAATTACACAAACTGCAAGAAAAAATCAGAAGATTCCAGTGAGGTGCCCTCGGCTAAGGGTCGACATATGAGTCCTCCCCTTAGAAAAATTTATGAATTACTGTGCTGGTAAACCCCTTACGTTATTTGTTTTTCAAACAGCTTAGCAAAACTGAACGTACTCAGACATTTCTCTCTTTACTTATTCTGATCATCACTAATCTAACACACAATATTTTCAGCGCAGCGCAATCTGACTTTCAATAATCCCTACAAAAGAATGGCCGTGACTAACAATAACCTATACCTTTCATGAATCACTTACCTCACAAAAATCTTCGTTACTCGAACTACTGCAATACAGCGAGAGCCAACACTGCCATCTAAATAAAGGATTCTAAATACTGAAGGCACTGATAGGCATACTTAGCAACTGAAAGATTTTGATAGAAAACAAACAATGTATTTTCCTTAAAAGTGTTCAAAAGTCATTATATATATATATATATATATATATATATATATATATATATATATATATAATATTATTATTATTATTATTTTGAGCTTTTCCTCATTACAGAGGCTTATCTCCAACATAATAATTCACTTGGAAATTGCAGTACAAACAATAAACGTTCTTAAACTGTAATCTCAAAATATTTCTCCAGGTGTTTCGATCTTGTGTGTCCTCTTCCTCTGCGCCCATTCTCCTCATTATGTGCTGTACATTTTGGAGCCAGGTTGTCATAGGTCGTCCTCTTCTTCTTCTCCCCTCCGGTTCCCACTCCAGTATCAATTTTGGTATTCTGATTTTCTCCATTCGTCGTACATGCCCTTACCACTGTAATTTCTTCCTATCCATTACGTCATATATTCTTTCTTTTATTTACATTCTCCTTATTACTTCGGTGTTCCTTATCTTTTCTTTCCTGGAGATTCTTGCCGATCTTCTCCAAAAGTCCATCTCTAGAGCTTGTAATTTTTTAATGTGCTTCATGTTAATTGTCCAGGTCTCCGTTCCATACAGAACCACACTCTCTAATGTGGATTTGTATATTAATTTTTTAGTTCTGCTCATTACATTCCTGCTCCATAAGACTGAGTTAAGCATCCCAATGACCCTCCGTCCGCTACTAATTCTTTTATTGATTTCTGACTCTGATTTTCCCTCGATTTCAAAAATGGATCCCAAATAACAGAAAGTGTTTATCTTTTTGATTTTCTTTCCTTCAATGTGTAGCTCATCTGAATCATTAGTCAAGTATTCTGTTTTTTGGTAATTAATCTTCAAACCCCAAGTTTTGTATGCTACTGCTAGTTGATTGCACATATAGTTAGCATCCTCCCCATCTTGTGCTACGTCTACTTGATCATCAGCAAATAATAACTGATGTAGGTAAACTCCATCTCTTACTTCTAATCCCATACTATTACGTTTACGAGACCATATTCTAAAGGCTAATATCTATATAGATTTTGAATAATGATGGTGACATGGGACAGCCTTGTAAAATGCCTTTGCTTGTTCTAAATTTCTGTGAAAGTTTATTACCAACTTTCACTTGGCAAATGTTATCTTTATACATCTGTTGTATTATTTTAATCAAGGAAGGGTTTATGTTTGCCATGTGTAGTGCTCTCCAAAGTAATTTTTTTGGAACAGTATCATACGCTTTTTCTAGATCTATGAAAATTAATCCTATATTTTTTGATTTTTCCCTATGTTTCTCCAAAATCTGTCGTAATGTGAAAATATGGTCTACACATGATCTCCCAGCCGTGAATCCACATTGTTCTTCTTGGGTTCTAAAATTTTTTTCCAGTTTGTTTTTAATTACTTTCGCAAAAATTCTCATTAATGTGTTTGTAACACAAATTCCTCGATAGTTTGAACAAATTTTGCGATCCCCTTTCTTAAATATTGTATTAATGTAACCTAGCTTCATTTCATTGGGTATTGAATCTCCATGTATCATTTTGTTGAAGAGCTGTGTTATCAGTTTCACTATTTTGCCACCACCATATTTCAGACACTCCAGATTGATATTGCCTGGTCGTGGTGATTTACCATTCTTTCCTGTTCTCAACACCTGAAGTACTTCACTTTCTAAAATCTGGATCTCATCATCTTCATGTCCTTTATCTTCCCCTGTTCCTTCTTCTAGATATTCTTCTCTGTCCTCATTTAACAATTTTTGGAAATACTCTTCCCATTCCTTTTGTGTTATCAGTTGGAGATTAGTTTTTCTTTTTGTATCCTGTCGAAGCCCTTTCAATACTGACCATGCTTCTTTTGCTCTCCCAAATCCTAATTTGTTATTCACCTTGGCACATGTTCTTTCCCATGATTCATTTTTTGCCATCCTTATTTTTTTCATCACTTCATTCTTCTTTTCCTTGTATATTGATCTTGTTTCTTCTGATTTATCATTCAACCACTGAAGGAACGCATTTCGTTTTTCTCTAACGGGGACCTCTAGTTACTCTCACCACCACTCTGCTGCATGGTTGTGGTTCCTATCTTTTTTACCCAACACCTCCGTTGCTATGATTTTCACATTAGCTTTTATATAGTCATATATTTCCTCTCCCCCCCCCATGAACCATGGACCTTGCCGTTGGTGGGGAGGCTTGCGTGCCTCAGCGATACAGATAGCCGTACCGTAGGTGCAACCACAACGGAGGGGTATCTGTTGAGAGGCCAGACAAACGTGTGGTTCCTGAAGAGGGGCAGCAGCCTTTTTAGTAGTTGCAAGGGCAACAGTCTGGATGATTGATTGATCTGGCCTTGTAACAATAACCAAAACGGCCTTGCTGTGCTGGTACTGCGAACGGCTGAAAGCAAGGGGAAACTACAGCCGTAATTTTTCCCGAGGGCATGCAGCTTTACTGTATGATTACATGATGATGGCGTCCTCTTGGGTAAAATATTCCGGAGGTAAAATAGTCCCCCATTCGGATCTCCGGGCGGGGACTACTCAAGAGGATGTCGTTATCAGGAGAAAGAAAACTGGCGTTCTACAGATCGGAGCGTGGAATGTCAGATCCCTTAATCGGGCAGGTAGGTTAGAAAATTTAAAAAGGGAAATGGATAGGTTGAAGTTAGATATAGTGGGAATTAGTGAAGTTCGGTGGCAGGAGGAACAAGACTTCTGGTCAGGTGACTACAGGGTTATAAACACAAAATCAAATAGGGGTAATGCAGGAGTAGGTTTAATAATGAATAGGAAAATAGGAATGCGGGTAAGCTACTACAAACAGCATAGTGAACGCATTATTGTGGCCAAGATAGATACGAAGCCCACACCTACTACAGTAGTACAAGTTTATATGCCAACTAGCTCTGCAGATGACGAAGAAATTGAAGAAATGTATGATGAAATAAAAGAAATTATTCAGATTGTGAAGGGAGACGAAAATTTAATAGTCATGGGTGACTGGAATTCGAGTGTAGGAAAAGGGAGAGAAGGAAACATAGTAGGTGAATATGGATTGGGGGACAGAAATGAAAGAGGAAGCCGCCTGGTAGAATTTTGCACAGAGCACAACATAATCATAACTAACACTTGGTTTAAGAATCATGAAAGAAGGTTGTATACATGGAAGAACCCTGGAGATACTAAAAGGTATCAGATAGATTATATAATGGTAAGACAGAGATTTAGGAACCAGGTTTTAAATTGTAAGACATTTCCAGGGGCAGATGTGGACTCTGACCACAATCTATTGGTTATGACCTGTAGATTAAAACTGAAGAAACTGCAAAAAGGTGGGAATTTAAGGAGATGGGACCTGGATAAACTAAAAGAACCAGATGTTGTACAGAGATTCAGGGAGAGCATAAGGGAGCAATTGACAGGAATGGGGGAAATAAATACAGTAGAAGAAGAATGGGTAGCTTTGAGGGATGAAGTAGTGAAGGCAGCAGAGGATCAAGTAGGTAAAAAGACGAGGGCTAGTAGAAATCCTTGGGTAACAGAGGAAATATTGAATTTAATTGATGAAAGGAGAAAATATAAAAATGCAGTAAGTGAAACAGGCAAAAAGGAATACAAACGTCTCAAAAATGAGATCGACAGGAAGTGCAAAATGGCTAAGCAGGGATGGCTAGAGGACAAATGTAAGGATGTAGAGGCTTATCTCACTAGGCGTAAGATAGATAGAGCCTACAGGAAAATTAAAGAGATCTTTGGAGAAAAGAGAACCACTTGTATGAATATCAAGAGCTCAGATGGAAACCCAGTTCTAAGCAAAGAAGGGAAAGCAGAAAGGTGGAAGGAGTATATAGAGGGTCTATACAAGGGCGATGTACTTGAGGACAATGTTATGGAAATGGAAGAGGATGTAGATGAAGATGAAATGGGAGATACGATACTGCGTGAAGAGTTTGACAGAGCACTGAAAGACCTGAGTCGAAACAAGGCCCCCGGAGTAGACAATATTCCATTGGAACTACTGACGGCCGTGGGAGAGCCAGTCCTGACAAAACTCTACCATCTGGTGAGCAAGATGTATGAAACAGGCGAAATACCCTCAGACTTCAAGAAGAATATAATAATTCCAATCCCAAAGAAAGCAGGTGTTGACAGATGTGAAAATTACCGAACTATCAGCTTAATAAGTCACAGCTGCAAAATACTAACACGAATTCTTTACAGACGAATGGAAAAACTAGTAGAAGCCAACCTCGGGGAAGATCAGTTTGGATTCCGTAGAAACACTGGAACACGTGAGGCAATACTGACCTTACGACTTATCTTGGAAGAAAGATTAAGGAAAGGCAAACCTACGTTTCTAGCATTTGTAGACTTAGAGAAAGCTTTTGACAATGTTGACTGGAATACTCTCTTTCAAATTCTAAAGGTGGCAGGGGTAAAATACAGGGAGCGAAAGGCTATTTACAATTTGTACAGAAACCAGATGGCAGTTATAAGAGTCGAGGGACATGAAAGGGAAGCAGTGGTTGGGAAGGGAGTAAGACAGGGTTGTAGCCTCTCCCCGATGTTGTTCAATCTGTATATTGAGCAAGCAGTAAAGGAAACAAAAGAAAAATTCGGAGTAGGTATTAAAATTCATGGAGAAGAAATAAAAACTTTGAGGTTCGCCGATGACATTGTAATTCTGTCAGAGACAGCAAAGGACTTGGAAGAGCAGTTGAATGGAATGGACAGTGTCTTGAAAGGAGGATATAAGATGAACATCAACAAAAGCAAAACAAGGATAATGGAATGTAGTCTAATTAAGTCGGGTGATGCTGAGGGAATTAGATTAGGAAATGAGGCACTTAAAGTAGTAAAGGAGTTTTGCTATTTGGGGAGCAAAATAACTGATGATGGTCGAAGTAGAGAGGATATAAAATGTAGGCTGGCAATGGCGAGGAAAGCGTTTCTGAAGAAGAGAAATTTGTTAACATCCAGTATTGATTTAAGTGTCAGGAAGTCATTTCTGAAAGTATTCGTATGGAGTGTAGCCATGTATGGAAGTGAAACATGGACGATAAATAGTTTGGACAAGAAGAGAATAGAAGCTTTCGAAATGTGGTGCTACAGAAGAATGCTGAAGATTAGATGGGTAGATCACATAACTAATGAGGAAGTATTGAATAGGATTGGGGAGAAGAGAAGTTTGTGGCACAACTTGACCAGAAGAAGGGATCGGTTGGTAGGACATGTTCTGAGGCATCAAGGGATCACCAATTTAGTATTGGAGGGCAGCGTGGAGGGTAAAAATCGTAGGGGGAGACCAAGAGATGAATACACTAAGCAGATTCAGAAGGATGTAGGTTGCAGTAGGTACTGGGAGATGAAAAAGCTTGCAAAGGATAGAGTAGCATGGAGAGCTGCATCAAACCAGTCTCAGGACTGAAGACCACAACAACAACAACATATTTCCTCTGTACTTCCTTCAAATGATTCAGCCAGTTTCCTTTCCATCCTGGCCGCAAAGAGCGTTCTGATACTTTCGTCTTGTAGGCTGTCAATATTGAAAGGTAAATTTTCATCTTTCTCAGTCTGGTTCGTTTTATTTATGTTACTTGTATCACTCCTTGCATTCTTCCATGGCCAGAAAGACTTCATTTTAACTAGATAGTGGTCTGAACCACACTGGGCTCCTCTATAAGATCTGACGTCTACTTCTTTGAAACTACCTGTTTGCCTAATGATAATATAATCTATTATAGAACGAAGTTCTTTGGTGTTCTGTTGCCAAGTATATTTAAGAATGTCTTTATGTTTGAAAAATGTGTCGGTAATTTTTAGATCAAATTGTTCACAAATTGCAATCAATCGTTCCCCATTGTTATTATATTCGTCCTCTCCATGTGTGTATATATATATATATATATATATATATATATATATATATATATATATATATATATATATATATATATATATATATATATATCTGGCATTTCTCTTTCCACATCCACCACTGCTGGCTGCTCACCTCCAACTGCGCAACACTACGCGCTGTTCACATCCAACTGCCCACCAACACTACAATAGCGAATATTCGAACAATGCCAACTGCACACACCACAGCCACTGATTTTCATACAGTGCGCTACGTGGCGTTACCAACATGAAAACCTAAACAACCTACTTACAAAGTGCACGGAAGGTGGAATATGGATGTATTGCCGCAGCGTAGTACCTTGATTGACTATCAGTGGGTAGGAAACTGCATGCTGGGACTGGATTTTGGAGTTAATGTACCGGATCCAAAGGTGCTCTAGGAACAGAAGAAAATGTGGGAAGTGGATGGGTTGGTACAAGATGCGAGTTGGTAAAGGTAGGCCGAAACCACTGGCCAATGCTATTACTCTAATATCCGCCCCTCAGCGGGCCCTGCCGCCTAGTAACCCAGCAGTTCGTTCCGAGAGAAGCGGCCAAAGAGCACAAGCCGAGAAGGAGCGACACTACAGGACAAGTCGAAAGGATTACCGGCTCCCGGCACAGAAATGTGTGTACCCATCAGTGATTTGTCAAGATACAGTCTCTCGGTACCGTCTGTAATTGTAGCTGGGGTGAAAAGAACGTAGCACTGTCGTTGAACTGATGCAGATCTCTTCCTGAGGCAAGCTACATCTTCTATTCGACGCATAAATCATCGCTGCAAAATAATTCCTTCTGTCAGATAACAGAGGCGGAAATTGACACACCAGTCTCAGCTAGGACCCAGTAAGTGAAGTGTGACCCCTGGTGAGAGTAGTGAAAGGTGAATCGTGCGACGGTGGTGCTCTGGTAACGAAAACCGGGGACTGCGGCGTTACTGCCTACGCGTGCCGCATTTCCTAGCGGAAAAGACGGAGCGAAGGGAGTCTACCTGGTTCAGCAAAGCGGCAGTCTAGCTTCTCTACCCTCCTTTCAACGCCTCTCTGTTCACCTCTCTCCACGGCTAACAGTGAAAGTAGGGAGACTGCTTTGCTTCTGGTGAACGATGTGATCTGCTGAATATTCATGACGGATACAGTAGCGTATGGCACCGGGACTCGAAGACGGCAGCTACATTTCGATGACAATTCTCTGAAGATTTATTAACACAATGTGAACTGCATCGTGTGGTAGTTACGCGAGGCAAGTCTGTGGTGATGCAAACTAGGTATTTACCACAAAAAAGTGTTGAGCGACGCTGGCGAGTTTTCAGTGCGCATGAAAGAGCCTTGTTCGCTTGTCTCGTTTGGTGCATTGCAAACGTCGCTACATGTTGCCTGCGGGGCCAGGAGGGAAGCATCCGCTTCACTGAAAACCTATTCACTTTCGCGGGATCACAAACGAAAAGACCAACAAAATTGTGAGAAAAAAGGGGGACGCGTGGAAAAAATGAGCACGGTCCCACAACAGATGCTTTTTTTCAGGATAAATTTCAGTTATCACTCGCAAATAAATTTTTATTAACATATTATGATCGACCGTATCACTGAGGTGCCCCTAACCCCACCTGCTATTGCTACAAAACTTAAAGTATATAGCGGTCAATAAGGGATACGAAGCAAGCATTGCGCAAAAGCTCTCTGTCAAGAAACACACTACAATTCTATTTCTAGGTAACATTTCATGTCCTATAGCCAATTTATTTACAAAATACGACATCACTGTATCATTTACCACCAATAATGCCACCAAATTCCTCTTTAATGAGAAAGCTACAACTGACAATTTTTCATATCTGGAGCGTATAACATGCAATGCAACATATATCCGAGATATTATATAGGATATACAGGGAGGGCATTTAAGATCCTCTTTCATGAACACTTGCTCAACAAAGATGGCGAGAATTCTTATAAGTCAACTTTTGCAGAACATCTCAAAACAGAGAAACACACGCTTCCTCCACCATCCTTGCTTAACATGGAAATTTTACATATAATTGACAAAGGCAACAAAATGAACCTTTTAGAAGAATTTGAAGTATATAAACATTGTCACCTTAATTCAAAAGATTTGTTGAATGATCAACTTGCATTAAAAAATAGACAATGTATCATCTCTTATAAAATGTGAAAATTCCACCATCCCTTTCATTTATCAGAATCATGTGTCATATTTTTAAATGTATTATATATAACTTCTTTGCATGCCTTTGTTATATGTCTTATATATGCTTTCATATACGTTCCTTGCTGTTAGCAAAAAAGGTGCGTAGATGTGATTCAGTTATTGTAAATTGTCAAACAGTGTTTAGAATGATCAGTACAATATGTAAATTTATGAACAAACCATGGCATTCCACCGGGTGGTCAAAAAGTCAGTATAAAATTGAAAACTGAATAAATCACGGAACAATGTAGATAGAGAGGTACAATTTGCGTCTGAATTCCAAACTAAAATGCCTCTCGCTGCTTGTTTCACCATCCGCTCAAACATGCATTATAGGAACGGTGTGTTAATTACAGTCGATTGAATCTCATCCCTTTTTGCATTACATACTGCTAGGCAAATTTGTTCATTACCGCCGAATTAAGTTAGGTGCCATATTCACCTTCCCGTTGCGATGTATAATGCTCTCATGTTAGATGCGAATCTGACCTTCATTTATTCTGCCGCATTACATATTTAAACAAATTACATTATTTTTTATGGGACTTAACTGCTATCACCCGGCGTGATGGTATGGAGTGCCATCGATTACACGTCTCGGTCACCTCTTGTTCGCATTGACGGCACTTTGAACAGTGGACGTTACATTTCAGATGTATTACGACCCGTGGCTCTACCCTTCATTCGATTCCTGCGAAACCCTACATTTCAGCAGGATAATGCACGGCCGCATGTTGCAGGTCCTGTACGGGTCTTTCTGGATACGGAAAATGATCGACTGCTGCCCTGGCCAGCACATTCTCCAGATCTCTCACCAATTGAAAACGTCTGGTCAATGGTGGCCGAACAACTGGCTCGTCACAATACGCGAGTCTTGATGGTGTCGAAGCTGCATGGGCAGCTGTACCTGTACTCGCCATCCGAGCTCTGTTTGACTCAATGACCAGGCGAATCAAGGCCGTTATTACGGCCAGAGGTGGTTGTTCTAGGTACTGATTTTTCAGGATCTATGCACCCAAATTGCGTGAAAATCTAATGCATGTCAGTTCTAGTATAATAAATGTGTCCAATGAATACCTGTTTATCATCCGCATTTCTTCTTGGTGTAGCAATTTTAATGGCCAGTACTGTGTATATGAAGATGGTATCTTTCCCTTCGGACATGTCCGAAAGAACAGATTCCATCTTCATGTATATAAATAGGTATGGCTCAACGGCCATTTGACCATCTTCTTGTATGCGGATCCACAAACAGTGCCCGAACTCTTACGGGAATTGGCAAAAAGCGGCGAGTAATGGGTATAATGGGCAGGGGCACTATGAACATAGTATAGAACAGTGAGTTTGGAATGTGGGTCTCAAGGAAGGCGTGCCAGAGAAAAGTCCTTGCAGTCGCACACAATCCTCTGTGTCCGCGGTGGCTCAGATGGCTGGCGGCACGGTAGCTCAGCGTGTTCGGTCAGAGCTGGTTGGCATCTGTAATAAAAAACTGAGTGGAAGGATCAACTAACGAAATTAAACGGATGTCATGTGATGTCCGCAACGACCAAAACCCAATGATCAACAAAAAAATTAAAAAAAATATGGATAGAGTATCTGTCATGTAAGCAGGAGATACCGGGTTCGAGTCCCGGTCGGGGCACACATTTTCAACTATCCCCGATGACTTATACCAACGCCTGTATGCAGCTAGGGGTATTCATTTCATTGTAAAGTAATATAAAAGTTATTTTATAAAATATGTCGGTTACGTAAATTCCGTTCTGAAGATGTTGTCTTTGTGAACAGAGTGTAATCAGTAGAAGGTATATAAGCCTAAAAACAGAAAGCGTTCGCTGATATTTTGCTTCACACAGTTGAATCCTCCTATGCCAAGAATAGTCAAAGTTTCTTCCACAATGAACTTACTCTTCTTTAGCTACCCCTAGCTCACTCTGTGATCTACACCGCGCATACATTGTGTGATAAAAAGTATCTAGACACCTACTAATGAACGTTAAGGTCTATTTCGAAAAGGTTTACACTGCTGTAAATGATCCAGAGTTTCTAAAAGTTTAGGTATCGGATATACGTATGTTATTGTTGCACTAGTTAAGTAGCGATTATAATAGCAAAATCTATACTTCCTTATTCTGTCTGGTGATTTCTTCGATACAGTGATGACAGCAGCTCTGCAGGGACTAGTACTTTTCTCGTTCAATTGAAGAAAGATAAATTCTTCCATAATATGTTGTAGGTGATGGGGGACTCGGATGCAAAGAATATACATATGGTTTATTTCCAGTCGGAAATCTGTATTGTGTTACATATGTCTCCGGCAATGGGTGAGTTAAAGTGATCCTCAGATACTAACATTGACAACTTTTCCATAACTACTATCTTGGCTCGCTCCTAAATATTATATGATTGTTGCTGTGTTTGTGGTGGAGAGAATATTAACCATCATTCCTGCTCCATTCGTGAGGAAAAGATAACTGTCGGCAAAAGTTCTATATTAGATCCAATTCCTTCTTGTGGTCATTTCGCTAGGCGCATATGAGAGGACGTAAAATATTGCCTGCAACGTCATCTCCAGGACTCGTTTTCTCAACTTTAAAAACTTCTACCTGACGCACAGCACCTCTGTCGTAACATCTGCCACGAGAGTCTGGCGTTTCATGTTCCTGTAAAATTCTCGTACCGACTAAATGTTCCACTGACAAAACGTTGGATCTTCCATTGATCTCACTTGATAAAGGTCTCAGAGTGATGACCAATACCCGAAAAATCGTTGGAATAAGCGTCGTGTAAGTCATTTCTTTCATGGATGATGAATTTCATTTCCTTAATATTCTTCAAACGAACATGAGCCTGGCATCTGTTTTGCTATTTGTCGTATGTGATTATTCCACTTGTCACCGCAGATGGTGACTTCTAGTTACTTTACAGTAGTTGCTGCTTCTAGCGATTTGTAGCCAATAGTGTATAAGGACAGTAGCGGATCTCTTCCCCTGTTTAAGCGAAACAGTACATTAATTTACGTTCGGCTTGAGCCAAACTGAGGAGCTACTTGACTGAGAAGTAGCGGCTCCGGTATCGGAAACTGACATACGGCCGGGAGAGCAGTGTGCTGACCACATGCCCCTCCATATACGCATTCAGTGACGCCTATGAGCTGAGGATGACACGGCGGCCGGTCAGTACCGTTGGGCCTTCATGGGATGTTCGGGGGAGGCGTTGAACATCCATTCCCTACATGAACAGCTGCAAATGGCTACACACTACTGATATTTCAGCCCTCCTATAGGTAACGGCCTAAATCTACATCTAAGGAAATACTACACAAGGCATTGTACAGTGTGTGGTTGGGGATACATCATAATAGCAATATCGATCTTCTTTCCTGTTCCACACACATACGGATCTGGTAAAAGAATGATTATCTGTTTGCCTCTGCACATATCTTAATGTCTTTTATGATAGCTACCTCAGACATACGATGGTGGTTTTAGAATGATGTCATGGCCCTCGTTGGATGCATCTTCTTCAAATTGACCCATTAGCATTTCGTGAGAAATGGATTACCCTTTTTCGAATATGATATACGAGCCTCGTGGAGTTCGCAACGCTGTACAATGGATCATTTATATTGACGCTGCTGCTTCGCAGGTTAGCAACTACCAATCACATCTTTCGTGTATGAATTAAATTTCCTTAAGATTTCTTTTGGTTCACTGTCTACTTATCACTTACGTAGCCATTACACGTTATGTCGGTTACTCCTAGATATTTACAGTAGTTGCTGTTTCCACCAACAGTGTAATAGAACAGTATTGTATTTCTTCTGCTGTCCGTGATTAGGAGCCGAGGGGGCGTCATGTTGTTATCAGGAGGTCCAGCGAAAAGCGGGAGTGAGTGATGCAGAGGAGTGCCGGGTTCAAATGTTTCAAAGGGCTCTAAGCAGTATGGGACTTAACATCTGAGGTCATCAGTCCCCTATACTTAGAACTACTTAAAGCTAACTAACCTAAGGACATCACACACATCCATGCCCGAGGCAGGATTCGAACCTGCGACCGTAGCTGCAGCGCGGTTCCGGGCTGAAGCGTCAAAAACCGCTCGGCCACAGCGGCCGGCGCGCCGGGTTCAAATGAAACGTCATTCACTTAACAATCAGTTATTGGCGATACTTTTACAATCACTCCGTCTTTCCTAGCACTGCCTAGCTTCGAGCGTGCTGAGTCCGTGGTGTCCGAGGTGTCAGCACCCGGCGAGGTACTCACTTAGTACAGGCCATGGTGTTACCTGTGGGCAGTGCTGCGGCCCCGTAAAAGGAGAATGCGGCGTCCTTGCGCCTCCGCAGCCCAGAGTGGCTGTGGACTTCTGTCGGACCCTCAGCGCTTTCGATGAGCGAAGATGTGCTTAAGCTCGTTACCAGAATACTGCATACCCTGTAGTCGGTTGCCGAGACGACGTGAAGGCGGAAGACCCAACAGCAACACGAAGGACAGCCCGAGATCGCAGTCCCAGCGCACAGCTGGTACGGCGCTACTTGCACTTCCCCAGTAATACCGACGCAGGCACCCAGCGCCCAATTTGAACAGCTTGCAGACGATAGATCGATTCTTCATCCACAGAATATCGGCCCGCCTTCTTCCTCAGTCACCGTCGTGACCGTCAAGACTGTGGCTTGCAGATCAGAATTTCCCTCCATGGTCAACCGGCTGTGTACGTGCAGCATTGGAATCCAACTTGGCGGCAGCTTGTACGTAGTTACTGAATTCACCACGATGGAGTGGTCTCAGTCAGAGTGAGCTTGAGGAGGGGAGAGGTTTTATAGCAGGCTATGATGCGAGCTCCCCCCCGCCCCCCCCCCCCCCCCCTCCTCCGCCGCCACTCTCCGCCACACACGCTCTCGTTTTCTGTGCTTTTCGGCGCTCTCGGCTGCACTAGTGTTTTAACTTCCGGGTTTCAAAACATTCCTTTATGCGAAGTTTGCATCCTGCAAAGAGGTTAAACGTAGGAACTTCACCTAGACAAATCATAGATATGTCTAGGTGAAGTTTCTACGTTTAACCTCTTTCCAGTAGAGAGTTCTCTCTGCTCCGCTCTGTTGTCAAAGCGCTGAATCACTGTCATTGGCTTCCCTCTCGCACAGTCTGATGAAATGAACTCCCACTTTGTCTGTACTTCGGGCCTCCCGTGTTGACATTCTGTTACGACACCGTTGCGTAACCGGCAAACGCGGCCCGCTTAGCCACGCCTCAGTAGTTTTTTTTTTTTTTTTTTTTTTCTTTTTTTGCCGGTTTGTTTTCTCTCCGTCACTTCTGAATTCGCGACCTACCCACCGACTGAGTATTTCTCCGTTTGTTTCGCCGACCGTTCCCTCAACAGCGGTCCGCGCGCTGGTATAGGGTGGCGCTGCGGACGTCCGAAGTGGTCACAAGGCATGCAGTGCTGTGTGGTAGGCTCTGAATGCATGCCGTCGGTGACTGCGGTAACAGTTCTACCTTGCACGCCGGCTGGGGTGGCCGAGCGGTTCTGGGCGCTACAGTCTGGAACCGCGCGACCGCTACGGTCGCAGGTTCGAATCCTGCCTCGGGCATAGATGTGTGTGATGTCAAAACTTCCTGGCAGATTAAAATTGTGTGCCCGACCGAGACTCGAACTCGGGACCTTTGCCTTTCGCGGGCAAGTGCTCTACCATCTTTGTGATGTGTGATGTCCTTAGGTTAGTTATGTTTAAGTAGTTCTAAGTTCTAGGGGACTGATGACCTCAGAAGTTAAGTCCCATAGTGCTCAGAGCCATTTGAACCATTTAAGAGAAACCAGAACTCGCACGGAAGGATTTTTGCGATCGTTTTTCCCATTTTGAACCATTTTGTACCTTGCACGCCATTTAAAGTGGATGCTTAAAAAAAAAAGAAAAGGGAGGAAATGTTTAAGATGTTGTAACTTGTACGCCATTTAAAGTGGATTGGAATTGTTTAGTCTGTCCCGTCATATGTAAACACGTGTGCTATTGCGGACCGTATTTGCAGCGTGTAAGAAGCATCAGCGAGAAATATGTTTGTAGACAAGGTGCTGTGATTTTTTTAATATTTTAGCGATGATAAACGATTATAATCTGCTGAGCTTTATCCGTTTGACATCATGAGCGTGAGACTCACCATAAAATGAATTACAAAAGAATGTTTAAGAACTGAAGATAACAGCAAATACTGCCAAACCGATTGTCTTGAATAAAAAATATTTTGTGCGATCTCGGTTATAAAATGGTTTTTAACATTTCAAACAGATCGCCTTTGAGTACTCTTATGATGAGAAAATTCAATATAACAGAATTGTCAAAGTGCTCTTCGGTGGCTGTGCCGAGTTTTGGCGTTTGCCTTAGGCCTGGTATTCTGTTTGACTCCGCTGGACATGGTCGCAGTTCTACAGCTTGTAGCTGATAAAAGTTTACGTTGTTTGTATAGCGTAATCGCTGCTGCCTGATACACTCCTGGAAATTGAAATAAGAACACCGTGAATTCATTGTCCCAGGAAGGGGAAACTTTATTGACACATTCCTGGGGTCAGATACATCACATGATCACACTGACAGAACCACAGGCACATAGACACAGGCAACAGAGCATGCACAATGTCGGCACTAGTACAGTGTATATCCACCTTTCGCAGCAATGCAGGCTGCTATTTTCCCATGGAGACGATCGTAGAGATGCTGGATGTAGTCCTGTGGAACGGCTTGCCGTGCCATTTCCACCTGGCGCCTCAGTTGGACCAGCGTTCGTGCTGGACGTGCAGACCGCGTGAGACGACGCTTCATCCAGTCCCAAACATGCTCAATGGGGGACAGATCCGGAGATCTTGCTGGCCAGGGTAGTTGACTTACACCTTCTAGAGCACGTTGGGTGGCACGGGATACATGCGGACGTGCATTGTCCTGTTGGAACAGCAAGTTCCCTTGCCGGTCTAGGAATGGTAGAACGATGGGTTCGATGACGGTTTGGATGTACCGTGCACTATTCAGTGTCCCCTCGACGATCACCAGTGGTGTACGGCCAGTGTAGGAGATCGCTCCCCACACCATGATGCCGGGTGTTGGCCCTGTGTGCCTCGGTCGTATGCAGTCCTGATTGTGGCGCTCACCTGCACGTCGCCAAACACGCATACGACCATCATTGGCACCAAGCCAGAAGCGACTCTCATCGCTGAAGACGACACGTCTCCATTCGTCCCTCCATTCACGCCTGTCGCGACAACACTGGAGGCGGGCTGCACGATGTTGGGGCGTGAGCAGAAGACGGCCTAACGGTGTGCGGGACCGTAGCCCAGCTTCATGGAGACGGTTGCGAATGGTCCTCGCCGATACCCGAGGAGCAACAGTGTCCCTAATTTGCTGGGAAGTGGCGGTGCGGTCCCCTACGGCACTGCGTAGGATCCTACGGTCTTGGCGTGCATCCGTGCGTCGCTGCGGTCCGGTCCCAGTTCGACGGGCACGTGCACCTTCCGCCGACCTCTGGCGACAACATCGATGTACTGTGGAGACCTCACGCCCCACGTGTTGAGCAATTCGGCGGTACGTCCACCCGGCCTCCCGCATGCCCACTATACGCCCTCGCTCAAAGTCCGTCAACTGCACATACGGTTCACGTCCACGCTGTCGCGGCATGCTACCAGTGTTAAAGACTGCGATGGAGCTCCGTATGCCACGGCAAACTGGCTGACACTGACGGCGGCGGTGCACAAATGCTGCGCAGCTAGCGCCATTCGACGGCCAACACCGCGGTTCCTGGTGTGTCCGCTGTGCCGTGCGTGTGATCATTGCTTGTACAGCCCTCTCGCAGTGTCCGGAGCAAGTATGGTGGGTCTGACACACCGGTGTCAATGTGTTCTTTTTTCCATTTCCAGGAGTGTAGTTGGCCACAGTGAAGGTAAAGACACTGTAATCTGCCGTTGAGTGGTGCTGTTGGTTCCGAGTGTTCATTGGTCTGTCTGCACATCATCAAGTCGTTAGTGGTGTTCCTAGTTTACGGAGTTACGTTTGAGTCACTGTTCACGTGCATTTACACGAAGATAAGCACCGTATGGCACACCGCCACGTAGGCGATTTACAACAAGTTTAGGAGGCCTCAAATTGGTTATGTTTGCAAGGGAGTGTTGATTAACGCTCAGTTCACGTAGTTGAGCATCGGAGCCAAGTGAACATCTACACGATAAAACAGCTTTATGCTTTTGGCATCCTCCATATGGTCGTTTTGTGCAATTCATTATCTGGTTAAGTCTTGCGGAGCATAGCCACTTCATCTCGGTCAAACTGTGAACCAGCGGAACCTGTAGTGTCGAAGGATTGCTCCGGTTGTGAATTATGATGGATGGCCAGTCAATTCCGCGAGTGGAATCGTGTTTTGAAATGATATCATTTTGGTCTTGACTGAGTAGCATCCACCGTGTTGATTGACTTAAAAGTATCTGATGCTGCCCATCTGTTCCGTCTTCTGTGGTGGTTATTCTCAAATGGCTCTGAGCACTATGGGACTTAACATCTATGGTCATCAGTCCCCTAGAACTTAGAACTACTTAAACCTAACTAACCTAAGGACATCACACAACACCCAGCCATCACGAGGCAGAGAAAATCCCTGACCCCGCCGGGAATCGAACCCGGGAACCCGGGCGCGGGAAGCGAGAACGCTACCGCACGACCACGAGATGCGGGCGTGGTTATTCTGCGCTGTACCTTATCGAGAAGTAATAGTGGTACACCACTGCAGGCACTCGTTTAAACTAAGCTAATGGGCTTAACCGTAATTATAGATGTAGGTACGATGGTATTGAGGGATGGTTAACCCACACCACGTAGTTAGTTTTTTCATTATTCAACAGAATGCACAGTGGACGAGTGCCGTAAACGTGAAAACTTATTATTGTGCGATGTACACTGAAGCGCCAAAGAAACTGCTATGGGCATGCGTATTCAAATACAGAGACATGTAAACAGGCGGAATACTGCGACGCGATCGCCAACGCCTATGTAACACAACAAGTGTCCTCCGGAGTTGTTAGATCGGCTACTGCTGCTACAATGGCAAGCTATCAAGATTTAGGTGAATTTGAACGTTGTGTTATAGTCGGCGCACGAGCGGTGGGACACAGCATCTCCGAGGCAGCGATGAAGTGGGGATTTCTCCGTACGACCATTTCATGAGTGTACCGTGAATGTCACGAATCTGGTAAAACATCAAATCTCCGAAATCGCTGCGGTCGGGAATAGATCCTGCAAGAACGGGACCTACGATGACTGAAGACAATCGTTCAACGTGGCATAAGAGAAACCCTTCCGCAAATTGCTGCAGATTTCAGTGCTGGGCCATTAACAAGTGTTAGCGGGCTAACCATTCAACGAAACTCATGTACCCTTGATGACTGCAGGACACAAGGCACTACGCCTCGGCTGGGCCCTCAACACCGACATTGAGACTATTGATGAGTGGAAACACGTTGCCTCGTCAGACGAGTCTCGTTTCAAATTGTTTCGAGCGGATGGACGCGTACGGGTATGGAGACAACCTCATGAATCAATGTATCTGCGTGTCAGCAACGGACTGTTCAAGCTGGTGCAGATTCTGTAATGGTGTGAGGCGCGTGCAGTTGAAGTGATATGGAACCCCCGATACGTCTAGATACGACTCTGACAGGTGAGACGTACGTAAGCATGGTGTCTGATCACCTGCATTCATTCATGTCCATTGTGCATTCCGACGGGCTTGTACAATTACAACAGGACAATGCGACATACCACACGCCCAGAATTGCTACAGTTTGACTCCAGGAACACTCTCCTGACCTTAAACACTTCCGCTGGCCACTAAACTCCCCAGACATGAATATTATTGAGCATATCTGGGATGCCTCGCAACGTGCTGTTCAGAAGAGATCTCGACCCCTCGTACTCCTACGGATTTATAGGCAGCTCTGCAGGATTCATGGGTTATTTCACTCCAGCACTACTTCAGACATTCGTTGAGTCCATGCCACGTCGGTTGTGGCACTTCTGCGTGCTCACGGGGGCCTGCACGATATTAGGCAGGTGTACCAGTTTCTCTGGCTCTTCAGTGTATTTAGTCAAGGCTATCCTGAGCAGCCAGTGGGCTGTTATGTGACCGTACAGCGCTGGCTGTGTGATGCGTAGATTGATTAATTGTGTACGGCCAGTCTTAAGGCCGTCATCTCCTGAAGTTACCGTTATCACCTAGATATTTTGTTATTTTTAAATAGACCTAGCGGTCGTATTTGAATAGTATTCTAGCACAGCAGCTTACTTTGTTGTGTCTCGAGGACTAGTTTTCTAAGGCAGCTTCGGTTATTTTTAATGTTATCTAACAATTCTCAGTTACTTCTTTTTAAAATTCGGCTGGTAAAGTCATTATCTCATCTTCAAACTGGCTGACAAAATTTTATTAAATTTATTTCTGAATTGCGATGGGCCCGTTACATATGTTGCTTTAGGGTCTGGTTTTAACCAGTTCTCTCAAATATAGTGATTATTAGATTTAATGTGGGTTGCACAGTTCTCACTGTGCATGCATAGAAACTGTTTTCACCGAAGGAAATATTTTATCAAATATCCTTAGCTTCCAATGAAAGTGCGTTCAAGGACATCGGTCTTACCCGCGAAAGTATGTTTGCACATTCTGCTGTGTCCAGTCCTCCGCAACCAGGACGGTGAAGACGCCTTAACGCATCCCGAGCAACAAGTGGACCTCACGTGCCAGTCACCGATAAGAGCTTTAGCTTTTCTGTCAGAATCTTTAATTACTAAATCATAATCGCATTTACCTCGTCATTAACGCCCATCGTAAGACCATATCGTGGTTCTGTTTCCTGCTCTTACTCACTGCTCTGCTGTGCAACAATATGCAGATCATGTTGCATTTATTTACATCCACTCTCTGTACACGTATCTTCGATCGTTTGTAATTCGCAACAGTGTACTGGTATTGCTATTTTGTCTTCTCATGGACAACCTCATCACGTGCGACCGGCCTTTGCGTTTCACTGTAAGCAGTTGACGTATGTTTTGTATGCATACTATTACTCTCTACCCAAAAACCTGTGCCAATGGAGAAAATTTAGCGGTGTGTATGTATTAAAGTAACGATTATAACGCAGCTTGACAGATATATTGCGACCTTCCACAGTAAAGCAATGCATGCGGCAAAATCCCTACCTGTCTGCAAGATTCTCGAAGATTGAGATCCCACACAGAAATCACTGACTGTCTGCCGAAGTGTTCTGACGATTCATTGAAGAACTACACCCTACGTAATCCATGCTAGCACTAGTCTGTGTGATGTAATTTCTGCACAAAAGTGCTATATAATCTGCACGTCGATAATAATAACTTTCTAATGTGATGAAAAAAGCAACACCACTCAATTCAAAAATTCATATTTGATTCATTATCTCAGTTGTAAGAAACGCAGTGACAGTTTAATTACATATCATAAACTACTACCGTTCCCAGAAACAATTTTGTTCCACTGATCATAAGAAAAGAATCAGTGTATCTAACAGACTAATACTGTACGATGCACATCTTACACTACTCATTACAGTAAAGACTTTGATACATCTACTAAACAGTAATGCTTATGTTAAATACTGGGATGGAGGCTTTTAATTTTCAATATGAAATAAATACCGCAGTTTGACGTATTATGCCATGCTTTTCCCTGAGGAGTCACGCAGTCAGTGGCTGACTGTTGGCTGGCTGCTGTATGATCGATTGAATGTCTTCTCTCGTAGCATTGAGAACAGATGTGTGTTTGTTCGTGTCACCATCCAGAGGCTTGACACCTCAGTATAAATCTGCTATTAGTTTTAACGCTCTAATTAGTAATTTATATCTGGAATATTGGTAGGAATGAGGTGTTGTTACTAACAAGCCATCTGGTAACAGCCTATTTGCCATGGAAGAATAAGATGTCATTATTATAAGGATTCTATGACAGAAAAAGACGCGATTCCGATACCACGTAGCTCCTCTGTAACGCATCAATTATCATTCCCTATTTCTTGAAGATTAAAAGAGTAGCTGTCTGATTTCACACTACATACATCTCTCGAACTTCCTATCAAAGTGTATTTATTCGCTGAATAATAATATTACTTTGAAGAAATGGTATGCTTTCAAGCAATATTAATCCATGCTATTAGAAATCATGTCCTGAAATAATTTACAGTTCTAATTAGAAAAAAAGGAAACATTACTACCTTTATTTACTGAGTGGCAGTCGTGAAAGTACAGGGCAGTTAACTTATGAATGGTATTTTGAATCCATATTACTTACACATTTAGTCTGTGTTTTAACCTTTTCAGTTTTACACTATTAAAATCATGAATCACACGCAGAAATGAACGAATGAGTTATCGATTTTACATGACTTACAGACTGTGTGCATGGAATTCTTAATCGACTCTACACCTATTTATACATCAGAGAGTTGAGACCATGATAATCGTAACTACACTACACTTTGAGTCATACTTACTTTACCTTTTCGTGTCTGGAAACCAGGTCACAATCTTTCAGCCAAGTATAGGGCCACGTCCAAGGCTTCTGTCTTATCCAGCCATAAACCGTCGGGGTTGCACCTATAAGGGCAGTCTGGGCAGGCGAGCAGATGCTCCCACCGTATGCTGCACAGCGCCGCAGTCACACTTATCATCCGTGGTTCCAAGGCCCCACCTAATCATATTTGTCTCCACAGGGGCCACCCCTGTCCTTATTCGGTCCAGTGTCCTCCATGTCTTCCAGTTTGTGCTGAATCTGCTGGGCATTTCCTGTACAGGTAGGTAATCGGCTGGTGTTTCTTCTATTTGGCTAAGAACCTTTTGCGGGATTTCAATCACCCGGGTTTACACTCACTGCCAAAAAGGGTGTGCCGATCGTCAATAGTTTGTCTGAGCCTCTCTGTGAATTCATGTAATGTTCTCCGAGAGTTGGTATTTGCAAACCCGGCAGCTCTCTATAGTTTTGACACGGAAGTATGATTCATGCATCCCGTTGTTAATCGACATGTTTCATTAAGACTCAGGACCATACTGGGCAGGCATATTTTGTTGTGAAGAAGCATAAGGCTTGTGCGGTGGTTCTTAATATGGAAGGTTTAGCAGCTCAATTGCTTTTCGCCAGTTTCCGCAGAATGTTATTTCTGGCAGTTATCTTTTGTCGCGTCTTTTCGCACTGGTACCTGTATGTCAGAGATCTATCGAGCACCACGCACAGGTAAGATGGTTTGTCGGTACGCTCCAGTGTGGTATTAGAGACGTTAACTTTACGGTTAGCTTGCCAGGATCGAAGGTGGTAGGTGCTGACTTATGTTTTGGACGGGTTTTGCGTGAAGATATTTGTTTCTATAATACTCAGACATTTCTCTAAGAGCATTCTCCAGCTTCTGTTCTACATCCTCAAAGGTCCTCCCCAGTGCTGTAATTGCCAGGTCATCCACATACAGAAAATGTCTTTTATGCTTAGGCATCGGTTGGTCGTTGGTGTACATATTAAATAGGTAGGACGCCAAAACGCCAGACCATTTATCTGGTTTCTCCATCTGCTCTTTTTCCCATTGAGTACGACTTAAAATTGTCTATTTTGTAATAGGGACTCGATATTCTTAACAAATTGATAGTCTCTTAGTTCATTATAGAGCTTCTGGAGCAGCAGCCTGTGGTTAACTGTATCACATGCAGAGGTAAGTTATCCTTTTATTTTCGTATCCTTCCTCTATGTGTTCTGTTAAGCACAGAATTTGGCTAGTACGTGATTTTCCAGGTCTAAAAAAGTGGTTCAAGTGGTTCTGAGCACTATGGGACTTAACATCTGAGGTCATCATTCCCCTAGAACTTAGAACTACTTAAACCTAACTAACCTAAGGACATCACACACATCCATGCCCGAGGCAGGATTCGAACCTGCGACCGTAACAGTCGTGCGGTTCCAGACTGAAGCGCCTAGAACCGCTCGGCCACCGCCCAGGTCTGAAACCAGCTTGTTGAGGAATAAGCTTCATCTGAATAGATTCTGCAATATGATTTAAAATATCTTATACAGTTTGTAAAGATGACACAGAAGAGATATTGGGCGATAGTTACTTGGTGAATCAGGTGCCTTCTCAGGTTTCAAGAGTGCCACTATACTTTCCTTCCTCCATATCCTGGGGATCTTACATATTTCACGACACTGATTGAAAAGTCGCAGAATCCAATTCTTCGTGCCCGGTCCAAAGTGTTTGATCTTCTCCTTTGACATGTCATCCACCCCAACTACTTTGCCGTTTTTCATATTGCTGAGACCCTTGTTTATTTCCTTCATTCTAAACGGTGTTAAAAACCTATTAGTTCCTGGTTCTAAAGTGCTGTTAATTTTTACTTTATGTTGTTTTGTATTAGTCTTTCCATTGTGGAGCAGTTGATGAGCCACTTGATTAGGTGTTACCGCGGCAGACTATTTGCGACAATTTGGTTCTCCGTCAAGTTTTTTAATACGATTCCAAGCTATTTTTCTGGCATGTAGTTATATCCATCCTCTCCACGGTCTCCATCCGTCTATTTTTTCGAGCTGCACTTAGCATTTCCATCACAGCCTTACCATATGCTATTGTTTCTTGATTAAAGTGGTCCTTTTGGGATGATTCCTCGTACTTGGCTAGGAGATGCCAGGAGTCACGTGAAAGATCAGGGAAGCACTGCTGTGGGCAGCCTTGTGTTATATGTTGTCTGGAGATTCTCTGTAGCATTCGCACAAATGCCTGGTAGTTCTCTGGGGATGGGGTGAGGTTTACTATGGCTTGATCCAGTTCTCTGCGAAAGTTTCCCAATTAGCCTTTCTAAAAGTAAATCTTCTGTGAAACGGTACTGTAGTGGTCTTGACAGCTGTATACACCTGTATCCCTGCTGATCTATGCTGTGTTCGAGGTATGGGTTGAATACTACTTTAGTACAGCAGTCTTTTATGTCTGAGCTGGTAATCTACATCCACGTGATTACTCTGCGATTCACAATAAAGTGCCTGGAAGAGGGTTCAATGAACCACCTTCAAGCTGTCTCTCTATCGTTTCTGTGCGAGCCGTGATTTCTCTTATTTTATCGTGATGATCCTTTCTCCCTATGTAGGTGGGTGCCAACAGAATTCGCAATCGGAGGAGAAGACTGGTGACTGAAATTTCATGAGAAGATCCCGTCGTAACAAAAAACGCCTTTGTTTTAATGATTACCACTCCAATTCACGTATCATGTCTGTGACACTATCTCCCCTATTTCGCGATAATACAAAACGAGCTGCCGTTCTCTGTACTTTTTCGATGTCATCTGTCAGTCCCACTTGATGCGGATCCCCCCGCACAGCAGTACTCCAGAACAGGGCGGACAAGGGTGGTGCAAGCAGTCTCTTTAGTAGACCTGTTGCACCTTCTAAGTGTTCTGCCAATGAATCGCAGTCTTTGGTTTGTTCTACCCACAATGTTATCTATGTGATCGTTCCAATTTAGGGTATTTGTAATTGTAATCCCTAAGTATTTAGTTAAATTTACAGCCTTCAGATTCGTGTGACTTATCGATTGAATTGAAATTTAGCTGATTAACTTCACACTTTTCCTTATTCAGGATCAATTGCCACTTTTCGCACCATACAGATATCTTATCTAAATCATTTTGCAAGTCGTTTTTATCATACGATGACTTTACAAGACGGTAAATGACAGCATCATCTGCAAACAATCAAAGATGGCTCCTCAGATTGTCTCCTACGTCGTTAATATAGATCAGGAACAATAGAGGGCCTATAACACTTCCTTGGGGAACCCCGGATATTACTTCTGTTCTACTCGATGACTTTCCGTCTCTTACTACGAACTGTGACCTTTCTGGCAGGAAATGATGAATCCAGTCGCACAACTGAGGCGATACTCCGTAGGCACGCAGTTTGGTTAGAAGACGCTGGTGAGGAACGGTGTCGAAAGCCTTCTGGAAATCTAAAAATATGGAATCAATTTGACATCCCCTGACGATAGCACTTATTACTTGACGAGTGTAAGGAGCTAGTTGTGTTTCACAAGAACGATATTTTCTGAAACCGTGCTGGCTATGTGTCAATAAGTCGTTTTCTTCGAGGTACTTTATAATGTTCGAATACAGTACATGTTCCAAAACCCTACTGCAAATCGACGTTAGTGATATAGGCCTGTAATTCAGCGGATTACTCCTACTTCCATTTTTGGGTATTGGTGTGCCTTGAGCAAGGTTCCAATCTTTAGGTACGGATCTTTCTGTGAGCGAGTGGTTGTATATAATTGCTAAATATGGAGCTATTTTATCAGCATACTCTGAGAGGAACCTGACTGTATACAATCTGGGCCAGAGGCCTTGCCTTTATTAAGTGGTTTAAGCTGCTTCGTTACATCGGGGATATCTACTTCTGTGTTTCTCATCTTGGCAGTTGTTCTTGATTGGAATTCAGGAATATTTACTTCGTCTTCTTTGGTGAAGGAGTTTCGGAAAACCGTGTTTAATAACTCTGCTTTAGTGGCACTGTCATCAGTGACTTCACCGTTGTTATCGCGCAATGAAGGTATTGATTGCGTCTTGCTACTGGTGTGCTTTATGTATTACCAGAATGTCTTTGGGTTTTCTGCCAGCTTTCGAGACAGAATTTCGTTGCGGAAATTATTAAAAGCATCTCGCATTGATGTACGCGTCATATTTCGAACTTCTGTAAAACTTCGGCAGTCTTGGGTATTTTGCCTTCTTTTAAATTTGGCATGCTTTTTTCGTTGCTTCTGCAACAACGATATGACCCGTTCTGTGTACAATGGGGGATCAGTGCCATCACTTATTAATTTATGTGGTATACATCTGTCAACTGCTGTCGATACTATCTCTTTGAAAACATTCCACAACTTTTCTACACTTACATGATCAGATCGGAAGGAGTGAAGACTGTCTCTTAAAAAGGCGTTAAGAGCATTTTTATCAGCTTTTTTTAAAAATGGATATGCTTTGCGTTTCTTTTTGATGGTTGTAGGTGTTACGATATTCAGCCTAGCAGCAACTGCCTTATGATCGCTAATCCCTGTATTTTTCACAATACTCACTATTTGTCCAGGATCATTTGTTGCTTAAAGGTCAAGTATGCTTTCACAAACATTTACGCTTCGAGTGAGCTCATGAACTAGTTGTTCAAAATAATTTTCTGAGAAAGTATTCAGTACAATTTCGGATGACGTTTTATGCCTGCCGCCGGCTTTAAACGTATAATTTTTCCAGCATATCGAGAGTAGATTAAAGTTACCATCGACTATAATTGTATGAGAGGGGTACTTATTTGAAATGAGACTCAAGTTTTCTTTGAACTCTTCAGCAACTATGTCTTCTGAGTCGGGAAGTCGATAAAACGATACAATTAATAGTTTAGTCCGATTGTCAGGTATAACCTCTACCCATACTATTCCACACGAACTATCTACTTCAGTTTCGCTACAAACTACCTCTGACAGCAATAAATACTCCACCATCAACCGTATTTAATCTGTCCTTTCTGAACACTGTTAGATCGTTTGAAAAAGTTTCGGCTGAACTTATTTCCGGCTTTAGCCAGCTCCCTGTACCTACAACTATTTGAGCTTCAGTGCTTTCTATTAGGGCTTGGAGCTCTGGTTCTTTCCCAACACAGGTACGACAATTTACAACTACTGTGTTTTACCTGCTTACTTTTAGACAGACGTCCCTTCTGTGGTTCCCTGAGACCCTCTAACCTAAAAAACCACCCAGTCCCTTCCACACAGCCTCCGCTACCCGTGTAGCCGCCTCCTGTGTGTAGTGGACTCCTGCTCTATTTAGCGGACCCCGGAAACCCACCACCCGATGGAGCCAGTCAAGGAATCTGCAGCCTACACGGTCACAGAACCGCCTCAGCCTCTGATTCAGACCCTCCACTCGGCTCTGCACCAAAGGACCACAGTCGGTTCTATCGACAGTGCTGCAGATGGTGAGCTCCACCTTTATCTCGGAAGCAAGACTGGCACTCTTTACCATTTCCGCTAGCCACCCGAAACCAGACAGAATCTGCTCCGATCCAAAGCGACACACGTCATGGTTACCAACATGAGCCGCCACCTGCAGTTGGCTGCACCCTGTACTCTTCAAGGCATCCAGAAGCACCTTTTCCACACCCGGAATGACTCCCACCGGAATGCACACGGAGTGCACACTGGTTTCTTTCCCCCTCCTTGGCAGCCAAGTTCCTAAGGGGCCCCATTACGCGCCTAGCGTTGGAGCTTCCAACTAACAGCAAACCCACCCTCCGTGAATGCCCAGACGTTGTGGGCCGAGAAGCTTCCTCTGGAACTGTGTGGACGACTGCATCCGGCTCAGAGAAAATCGTCAGCCACAGATAACGCCCGAAACCTATTCGTCAAACGAACTGGGGAGGCCCTACGATCGGCCCCTCGGGAAGTTTTTCGCTGCCTGCCAGACTTCGGAATGATCTCCCACTCAACCACGGGTGAGGGGTCAACCTCAGTGCAGGCAGTACCCGGGACAGCCACAGCAGTGGACCGATCGGAGGACTCCTGGGACGTGCTCAGCGTCCCTCGCATCCCCGCGTTTGATCCCCCACAGTGACGCCCCTTGGC
Organism: Schistocerca serialis cubense; assembly: GCF_023864345.2. Taxonomy (NCBI): domain Eukaryota; kingdom Metazoa; phylum Arthropoda; class Insecta; order Orthoptera; family Acrididae; genus Schistocerca; species Schistocerca serialis. Next base: position 142,164,379 of record NC_064638.1, on the reverse strand, counting down.
AGCAGCTTCAAGCTGTGTGACAGAAACCAAAGCAGTCTGGAGCTGTGAGCGAAGGGTTGCCAACTCAGCTCGCATCTGTACACAACAATCACAGTTCCTATCCATTACTGCAGTCGCTCCTGTTTGAAGCTGGTAAAAATATGTAACAAGCGAATGGTGTTCTCGCCTTATTAGTAGCAGGAACTAGCGGTGCGCTCTCGCTGACGGTCTGACAGACACTGAGCTGTTCTAACCAAACAAACAAAAGCCTATACGATACGAGGGTCGGGGCTGTATCCACGTTCCCATAATTTAGTTGTGAAGGAGGAGGGAAGTTTTGGACCATGGACGATACTGAGGTTTCTTGTTTCCACCCTTTTCTCCAACAGGTGTCCATTCTCATCGGAGCTGTGGCAGTTAAAATCACCCATTATGAACTTGGTGTTTTGGTTTGTGAAGCTTTTAGGCAGGGTGAAAGCAAATTTTTTCCCTGGAGGTTTATACATGGATGTTACTGTAAAGTTGCCAATTTCAAAAAATGGCTGTGTAAGGCGTCGGGAAAAATCCAACACCATCCATGAAAACCCTGACACGATACCAAATCCGGCAGTATGTCACATAGCTCTGAATAAGTCCTGACATTAAATTAACCAAAGAAATACGATCAACGAGTGAGCAAATGGAATACCACAGACTAACACAAGAACGCCTAAATGCATGTCATACCTTCCCACCGTGAAACAGACGCAGTTCCGAGGGAAGAAACGAGAAGCCGAGAGCAGAGTCGTGTAGGCCAGGAGGCCCTACGATAAGGGACGGACACCCAAGTTGCCAGCCGACCGCCAAGACCACCCCCAGGTCATGTTAAAAGATAGAGCCCTCCAGAAGAACAGTATAGATCTTACGATAACACTAAAAGGGCCACACCAGCTGCAAGTTTTAGCGTGAGACTATACGCGTCTCTGTTACGTAGCAAACATTAAAAACGTTGCCCCACCACGAAAAGTATAACGTTTCTCATTGTATAGACAGAATTTTTGTAGGCGGAGCTTGAGAGCCTGATTGGTCAGTTGAAAACACAGCCAGATAGCTTTTCTTAAACCAACTTCGGTAAATTGTAGTAAGGAGAAGTTAGAAAGAGTTGCTTCTGAGACGGAGAGGTGTCTGGAGCTGCGCTGCCCACCGGCCCCTGACGCTGCCTAACCAACGACAAGGTAATGAACGCATGCGATACCGCATAAGAAAGCATAAGGCTTCACTCAGAACTGCAGAAGTCTCATCTGTTACACCCCCTTTTTACGTAATACTAGTGTCGATCTTCAATTAAACTTCGTGGTATTCACATTTGCTATTAGAAGTTAAAAATCTGAAACGTTATGATTTTTCTGTTATATAGTTATTGAGAAGCCACATCAGCCACTGTAATTTATGACAAGTTAAATAAGTAATTAAAGATAATTGAGAGTCTCTGTAGAACATTTTTAATAGTTTTCTCTTTCATGAAACTTAATTTAAACCTGGATTATAGATGTGATATGGCATAGGTCATCCTTCGATCCGTTATAGAACTTGGAAACCCATTCAGGGAATATTCGTTCACATTTTTGTTGAATGCAGAGTGGTTTTTATCATCCTGTATAAAAAATTTCCTTTCATCAATAGCGCAATTTATAAACAATGTTTTGTGAGTAGAATAAAAATTCCAATGGTAAACTTAACTGCTTTCTCGACGTTATTTTACCAGCTAACTAAAAATAGGAAAGCCTTGAACCCCTTCCACTAAATTTAGTTACTATTAAGATTCTTTTACAGGGAGTGCAGTGGAGCTGACGCTGAAATAATTAAGTATTTGCTTATATCATCGCTAGTCTCACTGAACTCTTCTGAACTCTACATGTCATGTGTAGTCTGGCGTCTCCTTACCAGCAACAGGTCCCAGGTTCAAACTAGTCAATTCCCTAAAAAACACGCTCAGAGCGTCGTTGCGCGAAAGTGGTAGGGAGACACGTCTCAGGACAAACAGACACCACACAGAATGTTAGAGCTGTAAGCACTATGGGACTTAACACCTGATATCATAAGACCCCTAGACTTAGAACTACTTAAACCTAACTAACCTAAGGACATCACACACATCCACGCCAAAGGCAGGATTCGAACCTGCGACCGTATCAGCAGCGCGGTTCCAAACTAAAGAGCCCAGAACAGCTCGACCACAGCGGCCGGCTGTGCTGCTTCCACGGCTAGTCGCATTCCTTGTATTTCAGATGTTTTTGCTTCTGCAACTCTGTGGATTTCTTGGATGCATAACACATGCCATTTATGAGTCTGGTAGAGTTCCAATAACATGTCTTGTTTGTTGTTAGTAATTCCCTCGACGTTTAGGCTTACAATCGTCAAGACTGGCTCTGAGAAGTGCCTATTTGTTACCTTCTTCCAAGGTTTCCGTGGTGGAGGGATTGGCCGTTATCATAATTGATAACGTTTACACAGGATGCCCACATGCTATAATCTGATGATGTTGTTACAGGATGCTTTTCCCCTTTTGAGTCATAAAATGCAAGCAGAAATGCATGTTGCTGTTTGAACAGCTTTCAATAACATATCTGTATGCACGTGGAATGGTACGAGTACACTTCGTTTACAGTACTGCATGCCTGAACTCCAAGTTATTTACGAATCCATATAACTTACAAATGTGGCTATGTTTCAAATATTTCTGTTTTTACCATTCCAGAATCGTAACCCTGTATATTGCGTACACTCTGTGAATAAAATCACAGTGACTCTTGCACTTTGAATGTAAATATAAGTAGCTGAAACGATTTAGTAGACACTGAAGACTGTATGTGTGCTATTTTCAATTTTTTTTTGGCACATACAGTTTTATATTGATGAATTCATGAGAGCTAAAAGCTGCAAACGTTGTGCAGCAAGAACAACTACACACTGCCGGCCGTAGAACAAGCGCTGCCGGTTTATTGCAGCGGCAGCAGCAGTCACAAGTTATGACTCTGTCCACTATGGTTTGATTGCAGTAAATACTCAATGGGGATATAGGATAAAACAGCAACAGCAAGCGCAGCCTACTGCTCTCTGTACAGTCCACCCAGTGCTTGTGCAGCAGCAGCATATACGTACATGAAGCCTCGTAATTCATAGGAATATTGCCGTGGCCTGCTGTGATGCTGTTATTATCGCGGAGTTTTCTGTGTCCAAACGCTGTGATTTGCGGCGCGCTGGTTGGCGATCACACTCTTGACATGCGGGTCCCGGCGCTCTGCTGGTGGGACGAGTACGGAGTGAGCCTACACGGGGCATCCCATGGGATCAGTTGGCGCGAGATGCACTGGTGTTGTCGTTGCGGCGGCTCTGACTGTTGGCGAGCGGAACTCGACTGTGGCTGCACCGACGAGTAAACATAGGCACTGTTCAAGAGTTGTTCCGGCTTTGCGCTCTGACGAAATCTCCTGAGTATGACCTGGCTTGTACATCTGCGGCAGCTCCCCAGATTAATTTTCAAATGGTGAACTATTTGTCTGGTGGGTTGTTTTCAAACCGTGATTGCTCCGCGTGGCCACTCTTTTTGTACGAGTGTTCTTCTAAATAGCTTGAGTGTTGAGTTTGCAGCACTGTCAATCTCGAGTATAATTAACTGAATTTTACCCTGATTGATTTTGCTACTACTTGTTGACTGCTGTTAGCTGTGGCCGGTAGTTGGCGAATTTGAATGAATTGCTACTTTCACGATTTGTCAATGAATTCCTCGTCTGTGTGCTAAAGGTTAACTTTCAACTTACGTTTCATTTTGCTGTGCCACATTCTGCCTGTGGGCGGTTGTAGCTTGTTGAAAACCTTGTACCGTCAAAGGGCGGTATTCTTAGTAGTTAAAACTGTGAGCAGGTTTTCGTTCTTTACAACCTCGAAGTCCTGAGTGGCTCAGCAGATTACCTTTTTATGACTGTCAATTTGATTCAAGCTGTCTTAACCGCAGCATTAACATCAACTGTAGCTGCAGTTTATTACGCAATACCGAATTTAAGAAACTTTGAGCTGAAGGTTACCTCCAGTTGCTTTCTACGTTGATGTTCCTGTATTTTAATGTTGTGGTGATTTGCTTTAGTGAAGTGTACGCTAATTTTGGTTTTATGTGTGTTACAGCCCGTGCTGGTTGTTGTTTCATGTCGGGTCTCGTGCATGAAATTCGGACGCGAGACCGATGTTGAACGCCAATAATGTGCTAATATGTGTTTACTCTTTTCGCGCTACTGTATTATGTAGTGGTCAACCGATATTTGTGGTTATGCTTTTCTTTGTAAACTGCAGATACTTATTAATCAGGTTGCTCAGTTCTAATAGAGACTTTGCTGTTAAGGCAATTACATTTGAATAGTTTGAAAGCTTCTAACTTGCTATAAACTCTTACTGTGTTGACATTCGTAAGGGAGTGTCATTTAACTGGGTCAAAATTCGCTCATTCAAAGAATATCAGTAGTTCAGTTTTTTTTCTTTAATTATAATTTTGAAGCTAATTCTATACAGCAGTTATTAAAGTTATGGGACCTAAGGTTGTTTATTTTGCACACATTAAACTATAGTATTCTTAAATGGCTTGTATTTTTTAATTTTCCTTTAATTAACTCTGTAACTATGAGTATACCACCGGCTGCTTATGATGGTATTATTCTGTAACTGTGTTATTACCAGTGTTTGTATCTTGGTTTTCTCAAATAAATCTCTTTTCTTACTATATCCTCAAATTGTAACTCATCATTCCACTCCAGCAGCCTTGTCCCCTGCTCCCTGCCTTATCCTTAATGTTGATGTCACCATCGTTCAGATACCGTTGATAGATTGTTAAAAACCTAAGAAAAAATCACTTTTTCGGTACACAACTCTGGTAGAGTGTTAAAACTTTTAATTTTTTGTTTGCTATGTGTGATGAAGTATATTATCTGTCAGCTCATTCTGGGGTACCGGGTTGAAAGCTCACATCTTTATTACATGTGGCTATAACAGTGCATACGCAGAGAAACATTTGCGCAATTTGGCGAGAGTTCCCTTTTTTATAGCTCTTTCTCATATATCGTGCAACAGGGCTATTAAATAGAACATTTTTCAACCTGCATTGCAAGCACAAGATCGCATGCTGTGTATTCACCTAGTGACCACGAAACAATTGCTTACTGCTGACAAAGATTGTGAACCACTCCGAACTCACTAAAAGCAAGATAAATTCGGCAGACTTACATATCAACTGCACTGCAAGATTGGGGAGAGGTCTGTCACCAGAGAAAACAGGTAAAGGTAAATCTCCTATTATGACGGCAGTATCAACGAATCCTTGTCTTATAACTGACCGCCATATTCCTACATATACCATAGTAGTAGAACTGGCTGTACATCTATGCATTACAATTGGTACTATGTGTGTTTTCGTAGAAGTATAACGTAATATTCTTAGTGATTCTCCTGGAGATCGTACCATGATGCAACAATACCACAGCGTTAGGCGTAACGTTAGCTCGAGTCCAGCCTACCACAACAAGAAATTACACCGCTAAAACTACATGCAAAATTCACATCGTGCGAGATTTCCTATAACATATACTTTACAGCAATTATTAGCTAAGCGGATGTTTTTATTAAAACTTTGCAGGCTCCATACAGCTTCCCCATGCAGTTCTACAATCTACACAAAGAGTGTGCTGGGGGTCAGTTGCTCATCTTTGATTTTATCCATCACATTAATGGTGACATAAATATAATGGAAATCAAATTTTGATAGTGACGTGATACTGTGTTATACATTATACTAATAATGACAGGATTAAGTACACAAGAGCACTCCATAAGAAGAAGAATTTAAATGTACTTACACGTATTACTGAACCGTTTTGTAACAGTACTATGGTGGTTAAAATTTGCGATCATTATCACTGAAAAGAATAATTGGGTAGTGGTTTATCTACAGTGTTAAAAAGAAAAATTGTAGTGCATTTACCAGTTGTCTGTATGATGTCCAGGTGAAGCTACCATTTCTCCAGGGTATGTGGCAACAAGAGGTATATTGTAAAAGGTGACAGGGATATCATATCGATGAAAAATACAAATACCGTATATAAAGTGGAATAGAGTGACATTAAAATCGAGGATCTGCCTGAACTACTGCAGGGAATTCATATAGCTTATGGATGTGGGTATAACGCGTAATTTCGCCAGGATTTCTAACAAGATGGGTATTTGTACCTGCCTAACATCGAACCATGACTCCCATGTGCAGGGAAACAGTAGTATTATTGTAGGAAACATAGGACTGTTTAACGTGAACGGGATGCAGCTGCAGAGTAAAGAACTTCGCATTCTTGTAAATAGTATAGTTAAAAAATTAGGGTGTTCTTAAGACTGATGACTGTCCATGGAACCCAGTGTAACTGTTCATCGAAGTGTCCAGCACAGTGAATGGAGTTTTAATTAACTGTCCGTAAATTCTGTGAAGATTGTATTCCACAGGTCTTAGGATCATTCTAGTCCCACTCCACCTAGTCACAGTTCTCACTGAGGTGGTGTATGTGATACAGTGCTCAATGTGACACGATATGATGCAGAAATAAGTGGCACTGGGGGAGCGCATAGAAAATTAGTTGGAACGACTTCACTGGTTCGCATTGTGTCGAAAGTGACATGACAGCACAGCGCAACTCTATCGTAACGTCCGGCACAAACTGGACTGCTAGTTTCTCGACGTAACTGTATCGTATTATGTAATACAAGTTTGGTCATCAAATGTTTCTTAAAACATTGTTTTACGTAAACGAAGCAAAGCTAAATCCATCTCTCTACTTAGTTTCCCAGCGAAGCTTTCAATTTTTGTGTACAAAATAGACTCACTAGTGTTCTCCGGTAGCAGCCTTCTCATTTGATTCTAAGGAAACTGTTCAGTGAAGAAAACTGATTTTTTTTTCACAACGATAGCAGTGGGGAATCCAGAAGCCTCAGTGTAAAATTCAAAGATGTGCCTCTTGCAGATGAGAGTATCAAAACCCTAGTGGTTAACAGATGAAGCATTAAAAACTAAGTGCCAGAGGTTGAAACGCTCCTAAAAAGCACTAAAGCTTACCTAATAATAGGCACAGAAAGCTGGTTGAAACCTGAAGTTGTCAGGAGTGAGAGCTTTGGGGAAAATTTAGGAATATACTGGAAGGATAGGGAAACAGGAAACAGAGACGGTACATATGTCGCAGTAGACAAGAAACTCAGATCAACCGAGATAGAAATTAAGCCTGCATATGAGATTGTTAGCGTAAAACTCAGACTTAAGGGTGAGGATAAAATTATGACAGGCTCTTCTGTCGACCACCGTATTGTCCTCCTGACTTAACTGAAAACTTTAGAGCAAACATTAGTTCGCTCGTACATAAGTTCCCTAATCGTACTGTAAACATGGGAGGAGACTGCAATCACCCAACAATAAACTGGGATATTATACACTACTGGCCATTAAAATTGCTACACCACGAAGATGACGTGCTACAGACGCGAAATTGAACCGACAGGAAGAAGATGCTGTGATATGCAAATGATTAGCTTTTCACAGCATTCACACAAGGTTGGCGCCGGTGGCGACACCTACAACGTGCTGACATGAGGAAAGTTTCCAACCAATTTCTCATACACAAACAGCAGTTGACCGGCGTTGCCTGGTGAAACGTTATTGTGATGCCTCGTGTAAGGAGGAGAAACGCGTACCATCACGTTTCCGACTTTGATAAAGGTCGGATTGTAGCCCATCGCGATTACGGTATGTCGTGCCGCGAAATTGCTGCTCGCGTTGGTCGAGATCCAATGACTGTTAGAAGAATATGGAATCGGTGGGTTCAGGAGGGTAATACGGAACGCCATGCTGCATCCCAACGGCCTCGTATCACTAGCAGTCGAGATGACAGGCATCTTATCCGCATGGCTGTAACGGATCGTGCAGCCACGTCTCGATCCCTGAGTCAACAAATGGGGACGTTTGCAAGACAACAACCATCTGCACGAACAGTTCGACGACGTTTGAGGCAGCATGGACTATCAGCTCGGAGACCATGGCTACGGTTACCCTTGACGCTGCATCACAGACAGGAGCGCCTGCGATGGTGTACGAACCTGGGTGCGCGAATGGCAAAACGTCATTTTGCGGATGAATCCAGGTTCTGTTTACAGCATCATGATGATCGCATCCGTGTTTGGCGACATCGCGGTGAACGCACATTGGAAGCTTGTATTCGTCATCGCCATACTGGCGTATAACCCGGCGTGATGGTATGGGGTGCCACTGGTTACACGTCTCGGTCACCTCTTGTTCGCATTGACGGCACTTTGAATAGTGGACGTTACATTTCAGATGTGTTGCGAACCGTGGCTCTACCCTTCATTCGATTCCTGCGAAAACCTTCATTTCAGCAGGATAATGCACGACTGCATGTGGAGGTCCTTTACGGGCCTTTTTGGATACAGAAAATGTTCGACTGCTGCCCTGGTCAGCACATTCTCCAGATCTCTCACCAGTTGAAAACGTCTGGTCAACTGTGGACGAGCAACTGCCTCGTCACAATACGTCAGTCACTACTCTTGATGAACTGTGGTATCGTGTTGAAGCTGCATGGGCAGCTGTACCTGTACACGCCATCCAAGCTCTGTTTGACTCAATGCCCAGGCTTATCAAGGCCGTTATTACGGCCAGAGGTGGTTGTTCTGGGTACTGATTTCTCAGGATCTGTGCCCCCAAATTGGGTGAAAATGTAATCACATGTCAGTTATAGTATAATATATTTGTCCAATGAATACTCATTTATCATCTGCATTTCTTCTTGTTGTGGCAATTTTAATGGCCAGTAGTGTAGTTTTGTTACTATTGGGGGTGTGTGAAGCGTTACTGTATGCCTTCTCTGAAAATTACCTGGAACCAGATCTAATTCCAACAAACGGACCTCTCCTATTTGGGAAACCATACCGAAATTGGTATCAGTGACCATGAGGCGGTTACAGCAATAATGAATACCAAAATACGAAAACCAACTAAAACGAGCAGAATGATTTGTGTATTCAACAAACTAGACAGAGAAACAATTGTGTCATACCTCAATGAGAAAGTTGAAACTTTTAGCTCAGGACAGGAGCATGTAAAGGAACTATGGCTCAAGTTGAAAAGAAAAGTTGACCATGCACTAGATAGATATGCAGCCAGTAGGAGTTGATAACGGGAGAGATCATCCATGGTATCCAGTCACTGTAAAGAGACAAATGGTTCAAATGGCTCTGAGCACTATGGGTCCCCTAGAACTTAGAACTACTTAAACCTAACTAACCTAAGGACATCACACAACACCCAGTCATCACGAGGCAGAGAAAATACCTGACCCCGCCGGGAATCGAACCAGAGAACCCGGGCGCGGGAAGCGAGAACGCTACCGCACGACCATGAGCTGCGGACCTTCGAGAGACACAGAGACTTGTGCATAATAGGTATAAAACGAAGCAAAGGGCTATAGATAGAGAGATGATGAATGGAACGCGTTTGGCAGTAAAGAGGGCAATACGAGGAGCCGTCAATGACTACCTAGCCGAATGTTGCCAACCGATCTTTCACAAAACACAAAGAAATTCTGAACATATGTGAAAGCTGTTAGTGGCACCAAAATTAATGTTCAATTACTCGTGCACAAGACAGAAACTGAAATCGAAAGTAGCAAAGCAAAAGCAGAAATGTTTAAATCTATTTTCAAAAATGGTTCAAATGGCTCTGAGCACCATAGGACTCAACTGCTGTGGTCATCAGTCCCCTGGAACTTAGAACTACTTAAACCTAACTAACCTAAGGACATCACACACACCCATGCCCGAGGCAGGATTCAAACCTGCGACCGTAGCAGCAGCGCAGTTCCGGACTGGAGCGCCTAGAACCGCACGGCCATCGCGGCCGGCTCTATTTTCAAATGTTACTTTCAAAGGAAAAACCCAGGCGTATTGCACAGTTTGAGAGAAATTCTACTGACAAACTTTCAAGAACCAGCTTTGAGTGAGGTCTCTAGGACTGTACGAGGGCTGCCCAGAAAGTAATGCTCCGCCTTTTTTTTGTCAGCCAAAAACAATACTACGTTTGCGAAAAGTTACGTAAGTATTATTTGAGGTCTCCTGAGTGAGCGCGCCAAGTTTCCGTACTTCCGACAGACGGCGTAGCTGCAGAACAGTTTCAAAATGGCGTCTGTAGGTAATGTACGTTACAAGCAAAGTGCCGTCATTGAATTTCTGACTGCAGAGAAAGAAACTGTGGGGAATATTCACAAACGCTTAGTCGCTGTGCACGGAGGGTGAGGTCATCAGAAGGCGGTTCGGCGGAGCTCCATGATTTGCAGCGGTTGGGGAGACCATCCATGGCTGTCATACATGACAACCATGACCTAACCCCCCGGTCTTCCACTTATTTTGGTCATTAAACGATGTCATTAGTGGAAGACATTGTGAGGACGATGAGAAGAACATTCACAAACTGAAGCACTGGCTCCGCTACCAGGACAAGGATTGGCACCGACTGGGCATACATTCCAAAGTGGGGTATGTAGATAAAACGCCACTCTTTCGCGTATGTAATTCTCATTATGTTCAATAAAGAATTCTTGAAGGAAAAATGTCATGCATTACTTTCTAGGAAACCCTCGCGCTATACTACAACCCATTGCATACAGCTCCCATACGAATCGTAAGGATAAGATCAGATGTAGATGCTAGATCATATAGTCCTACATCACAGTATGACAGTGAACTTTCTTTTCACTGTTCCGTAAATGTGTAAACTATCAGGTACAGTTTGAAAAGTTTGCATTGAATAATGTAGTCGCTAGTTAGCTAGCATTTCGAAATGGTTTTTGAGTGTGGTAGGAGAACGATGCATCTTTCCACTTTCGAGAAATTATGTGAAATAAATTGGAGATTGTCCGCAGTGAAGTTGGCAGCTATGCACAGTTCACGAGGCAACTGCCGCCTAATATGACTTGCTAGGCGGAATGGGGAGCTGCCTCGAGTTTCTCGTTCCCGTTTCCTGCTGATAACAGCTGAAGTTGGAAATGAGAAACTTACTGAAACAAAAAGTCATCGGGAGCCATCGCCGACTGATTTCAGGAAACTATGTGACAAGTGTAGTAAGGATATGAATTCGTGTTACTTCTGAATGAGAAGATGACGACCAGAAGGACATATTCGAGCACAGTGTCCACCTCTACATAGAGTCCCCCTACCAGTGCTTCAACCGAGCGAGGTGGCGCAGTGGTTAGCACACTGGACTCGCATTCGGGAGGACGACGGTTCAATCCCGTCTCCAGCCATCCTGATTTACGTTTTCCGTGATTTCCCTAAATCGTTTCAGGCAAATGCCGGGATGGTTCCTTTGAAAGGGCACGGCCGATTTCCTTCCCAATCCTTCCCTAACCCGAGCTTGCGCTCCGTCTCTAATGACCTCGTTGTCGACGGGACGTTAAACACTAACCACCACCACCACCACTGCTTCAACATCGATGGTGACTCATCTCGCTTCAAATCCGGCGTGTCATATGAATACTTCTCAAGCTGAATGGTATACTGCTTTGCGAAATTGATCAATTGTGGAAATACTGCCCTAGCTTTTTTGATGTGCAACCATTAATTATACATTTACCACACTGAATACAGTATCATACCAGGAGGCCTTAAGGAAAATAAACTTTCAGTTGTGGCACGTTTAACGTCATTCACGAACTTTCACCGACTTAACTTATTGTAATGAGTAACTTTGCAGCAGGAGAAACAACAAGTCGAAAATATGTGTACTGCTTTGTCCAAGTAGCTTCTGTTAGTTGCTCCGGAAGGGAACTGTTTGGACTTTTTCCGTAAAGTTCGTGGAATTTGTGTTCGTGTTGAGAGGCGTCAAGAGAAACCGCACCTAACTCGTATGTATGTTGTTTATAGCATTGTCGTCATACTCTAAGTATTTCCTTCTCTTTTCCAGTATTTTTAGCTTTAAATAACGGGAGGCCGCATTAACATCCTCTTCACAAGAGCTGATGATTGAAACTGAAACACAAACGTGATTCAGTCTACCTTTTTGCTCGTCGCATCAGAAGTCGCATTGCGTAGAGTATCGCATATTGTAACGTCCCGGTAGCAACACGAGTGTTACATCAGTAACTGTCGCATCGTGCAACCTTTATTGCTGCGTGTTATATGGGCGGCAAGCACAGTGTATATGCGGAAATTAATAGAACTTTGTTTAGGAGAAGGGTCACTGTGCTTTCAACTACCTAGTTTCAACTACCTTTCAAGATTATACTCAATGGTTCAGATGGCTCTGAGCACTATGGGCCTTAACTTCTGAGGTCATCAGTTCCCTAGAACTTAGCCCGCATCTCGTGGTCGTGCGGTAGCGTTCTCGCTTCCCACGCCCGGGTTCCCGGGTTCGATTCCCGGCGGGGTCAGGGATTTTCTCTGCCTCGTGATGGCTGGGTGTTGTGTGCTGTCCTTAGGTTAGTTAGGTTTAAGTAGTTCTGAGTTCTAGGGGACTGATGACCATAGATGTTAAGTCCCATAGTGCTCAGAGCCATTTGAACCCTAGAACTTAGTACTACTTAAACCTAACTAACCTAAGGACATCACACACATCCATGCCCGAGGCAGGATTCGAACCTGCGACCGTAGGGGTCGCGCGGTTCCAGACTGTAGCGCCTAGAACCGCTCGGCCGCTCCGGCCCATACTCATGAATAAAAATAACCTGAGGTAGGTAGGCCTAGTTGGATGATCTTAGGAAGCAGTTGAAACTAGGTAGTTGAAAACACAGTGACCCCCATTTTGTACCTAAATGAGGTTTATATTTCTCGAGGAACGCTAATGGGTAATTTAAGAGAAACTGCATTGAACGATGACTATGGCATCACATGAAAGCACCATTGTATATCTGATATAGCTTTTCATCAAAGAGATTAGGGCACATACAAAGACATAGTCCGCCTCCGTAGCGTAGCGGTAGCGTTACCGCCTACCACACAGGAGGCACGGGCTCGATTTCCTGCAGGGGACTGGGTGTTGTGTGTCTTTCGTAATCATTGACTCGCAAGTCGCCGAAGTGGCGTCAATTAAAACGGACTAGCAATATGGCGTCCGAACTCCCCCGAATGGGGCCTCCCGGCCAACAATGCCACACGCTCATTTCATTTCATTTTTCATTACAAAGGCGTGTAGACAATAATTTTTGTACTCGATCAGTACTTGTGATGAACAGGAACGCGGATCAGTAATGCTGTTATGGCGTACCCCCAACATCACACTGCACAGTGGCTTGCAGATTATCTGTTTGGATGTAGATGAAGGCCGTATCTGTAGGAGACCTGCAACAACAGTGCGGGGTAGCCCTTTGCAATAGATCGGCGATCGGTGTAGGCGACGCACTGTGAGCTTAACATAAATAAATGCAACTATCGCACCTATATAAAATGAGACCCACTACTGTTCTGTTGCACTACTGACTACAAATCACTAGATACAGCAACTGTTGTAAAATATCTAAAAGGAACCATTAGGAGTGACATTAAGTGGAATAATCACATAAAACAAGCAGGAGGAAAAGCAGATGCCTCGCTGGCGTTCGTTGGAAGAATTTTTAGGAAATGTAATTAAACGTCCACAAAGGATATGGTTTACAAAACATTTATTCAACTCAATTTCGAGTATTGTTCGTGAGCTTGAGACCCTTTCCAGCTTGAATTAATAGAAGCTGCGACAAAGAACTGGACGTTTAGTGATAGGAATGTTTAATCGATGCGTGATTATTTGGAGGACGCTGAACTATGAACTCCTGTGGCAGATAGTACGAGAGAGGTGGTGAGCAACGTGGAGTGCTTTTTTCTACTGAGAAAAAATCCAGGAGAGTACGTTGCAACCAGTGTATTACGTCCATCCACCTACGCCTATCCAAATGACCACAACGAATAATCCGACCTAATATGGAGGTTTCTCCGACAGTCATACTTTCCTCGTGAATGACGCAGGGATGACGGTTAATGTTCTCTCTACCTCACACATGGCAACAACCAGTTAATACCTAGGATGGAATTGAGGAAGTAGCTAAGGTGAAGTCGTGGTAGGGGTAGCGATTTGCTGTAGATCAATGATCGGTGTAGGCAATGCACTACGAGTTTAATATAAATAAACGTAATTATTGCACCTAAATAGGATGAGACACCTACCAACGGTCTGTTACACTACTACCTGTTTAATTCTCATGGCCCGTTGCCGGCGACACCCGTAACGTATCATAGAATTCCGAATGCAAGTAAACCATCTGTATATCGAGAATCATGAAGAGGTGCCAACTACAATGGCAGCATCTACACTACTGGCCATTAAAATTTCTACACCAAGAAGAAATGCAGATGATAAACGGCTATTCGTTGGACAAATATATTATACTAGAACTGACATGTGATTACATTTTCACGCAATTTGGGGGCACAGATACTGAGAAATTAGTACCCAGAACAACCTACTCCGGCCGTAATAACGGCCTTTATACGCCTGGGCATTGAGTCAAGCAGAGCTTGGATGGCGTGTACAGGTACAGCTGCCCATGCAGCTTCAACACGATACCACAGTTCACCAAGAGTAGTGACTGGCGTATTGTGACGAGCCAGTTGTTCGGCCACTATTGACCAGACGATTTCAATTGGTGAGAGATCTGGAGAATGTGTTGGCCAGGGCAACAGTCGAAAATTTTCTGTATCCAGAGAGGCCCGTACAGGACCTGCAACATGCAGTCGTGCATTATCCTGCTGAAATGTAGGGTTTCGCAGAGATCGAATGAAGGGTAAAGCCACGGGTCGTAACACATGTGAAATGTAACGTCCACTGTTCAAAGTGCCGTCAGTGCGAACAAGAGGTGACCGAGACGTCTAACCAATGACACCCCATACCATCACGCCGTGTGATACGCCAGTATGGCGATGACGAATACAAGCTTCCAATGTGTGTTCACCACGATGTCGCCAAACACGGATGCGACCATCATGATGCTGTAAACAGAACCTGGATTCATCCGAAAAATGACATTTTGCCACTCGTGCACCCAGGTTCGTCGTTGAGTACACAATCGCAGGCGCTCCTGTCTGTAATGGAGCGTCAAGGGTAACCGCAGCCATGGTCTCCGAGCTGATAGTCCATGCAGCTGCAAACGACATCGAACTGTTAGTGCAGATGGTTGTTGTCTTGCAAACGTCCCCATCTGTTGACTCAGGGATCGAGACGTGGCTGCACGATGCGTTACAGTCATGCGGATAAGATGCCTGTCTTCTCGACAGCTTGTGATACGAGGCAGTTGGGATGCAGCGCGGCGTTCCGTATTATCCTCCTGAACCCACCGATTCCATATTCTGCTAACAGTCATTGGATCTCGACCAACGCGAACAGCAATGTCGCGATACGATAAACCGCAATCGCGATGGGCTACAATCCGACCTTTATCAAAGTCGGAAACGTGATGGTACGCTTCTCTCCTCCTTACACGAGGCATCACAACAAAGTTTCACCAGGCAACGCCGGTCAACTGCTGTTTGTGTATGAGAAATTGGTTGTAAACTTTCCTCATGTCAGCACGTTTTAGGTGTCGCCAGCGGTGCCAACCTTGTGTGAATGCTCTGAAAAGCTAATCATTTGCATATCACAGCATCTTCTTCCTGTCGGTTCAATTTCGCGTTTGTAGCACTCTATCTTCGTGGTGCAGCAATTTTAATGGCCAGTAGTGGATCACCCTGCAGTAATTTAGGGCAATGTAAGTACTTTTCCACAAACGCACGATGTGTTAATCGGCCGGTAGACACACGTTATATTAATGTCCGCTACCAAGTGTACACATACTTTTGATTATATAGCATATGTGCAGTGTACATCACACAGTGCACTTGAGCAGCTAAAAGGGGCGTAGCATCGTCGTTGCTGGAGTATTGACTACTCTAGTATCAGATGATTCTCCTCTGCGAAGCAAAATGTAAATGATCTCTTTCTGACATTAGGTTTGTTCACCAGTAAGAGACTGCACTCTGCTCACAAAGACTGCGTCTGCCGAACGAAATGTAAGTGATCGAGTTGTTTATAAAACACATTGTATACTAATTCCTGCC
This sequence comes from Schistocerca serialis cubense, assembly GCF_023864345.2. NCBI lineage: Eukaryota > Metazoa > Arthropoda > Insecta > Orthoptera > Acrididae > Schistocerca > Schistocerca serialis. The sequence goes on along the minus strand of NC_064638.1, from coordinate 142,148,218 downwards.
ACACATATCTCATGAAATGAGCACAACAGGAAAACAGAGTTAGTATGGGGTTAGCGGCAGACGTTCCTTCCACGCGCCATTTGTGAACAGGGACGGATGTTGAATGGTAGTGGTAGCGGAAGTTCCGTCTGCGGAAAGAAGTTTAAGTAATTAGCTTGCTTATAAAACAAGTTTTTATCAGCGCTTGTGTGTAATAAAAGATACCCTTAGTCATCGTGGGACAGCCTAGCTGACATCTCTATTGGAGGCCTACTACCTAGGCCGTCGTCGTTAGAGTCCCTATGTAATTATTGTACGGGAGTTTCATCATTGTTTTACAGTCACAGCCAAACTGTATGTGTGGAGCCCTATACTGGAGAACATTGTCAGGGATTGTACGTCAGGGTGATGCATCTGTGGGTAAGCATATACTGTACATTTTAGTCAACTGTTTTGTATGGTGCTCTGCTAAGATAAAGCGGTAGAATTTCTGTGCAACTCAGAATTGTGTGTAGTAGATGCTTTGTAATACATATTTGTTTAATGTGCATTGGATATGGGTGTACTGAGAAAATATAAAAATTTCTAAGGAAACTACTCATGACAGTGTTATAACCTATAGCATCTCTGGTTGTGTGCAGTGCGAGTCCGCAGTGACATTAGTAAAACCATAATTACTCTTTTAACTTTAGTAAAGCTATCGTAAAAATGGTTGCCGTACGAGTCTTGCTGTGAAGAAAATACGTCAGAATGACAGAATGTTATTAACGTGTCATTTCTGAAAATATCCACAACGATTAAGAAGCTAAGTTATAAAAGTAAGGTTTTAAGACTGATGGCTACTAACTGTTATACATACAGTGCTCAGATCGGACGCTGCCTCCTGGCTAGCAACCAGCATACAGAGACAAACGTTACTTCTTTTCCGGCGTGGGAGTGGGGGTGGGGCTTCATTGTTTATGCACACATGGTCCCCGTAAGCATTGGGCTGCTTTATCGCAGTTGTAGCAACAGGACAGAATGATCAAGGTAACACGAACTTTTCATTACATATTCTATACAGAATGCACTGAAAGCTGCTAGGAGGGAAATAACTTCCGAAGTGCGCACTGCTAGAATAAGTTTTTTATTTACACTCATGCTCATAAATTAAGGATAATGCTGATACATGGTGAAACAACGCTCTGGTGGGAGGTTTTGCGGGTTTAAATCACCTCGGGGTATGACCATGTGGTGCATCTGACCTGCGGTCGTCGCATGGTGGCGCTGGCAGCAGTCCACATACGCAGAGGTGTGTTGGTGCATGTCAGAGTAAGGTGCAGCGCTTAAGTGTGCAAACGTTTTCAGACGTGCTAATGGGGACTGTGTGTTGAAAATGGCTCAAAGAACACATATTGATGACGTTATGAGGCGGTAGAATATTATAGCGACTGGAGAATGGTCAAAAACAGCAGGTCGTAGCACGGGCCCTCCGTGTGCCACAAAGTGTAATCTCAAGATTATGGCAACGATTCCAGCAGACAGGAAACGTGCCCAGGTGCTACAGTACGGGAGGTTCACAGTGTACAACACCACAAGAAGACCGATACCTCACCATCAGTGCCCGCAGACGGCCGCGGAGTACTGTAAGTAGCCTTGCTCGGGACCTTAGCGCAGCCACTGGAACAGTTGTCTCCAGACACACAGTCTACAGACGACTGAAAAGACATGGTTTATTCGCCCGGAGACGTGCAAGGTGCATTCCACTGACCCCTGCTGACAGGAGAGCCCGTAAAGCCTGGTGTCAAGAACACAGTACATGGTCATTGGAACAGTAGTCCCAGGCTATGTTCACGGACGAGTCTAGGTATAGTCTGAACAGTGATTCTCGCCGGTTTGTCATCTGGCGTGAACCAGGAACCAGATACCAACCCCTTAATGTCCTTGAAAGGGACCTCTATGGAGGTCGTGGTTTGATGGTGTGGGGTGGGATTATGATTGGTGCACATACTACCCCTGCATCTCTTTGACAGGGGAAATGTAACAGGTCAAGTGGATCGGGACGTCATTTTGCACCAGTATGTCCAGCTTTTCAGGAGTGCAGTGGGTCCCACCTTGCTCCTGATGGATGATAACGCACGGCCGCACCGAGTTGCCATCGTGGAGGAGTACGTTGAAACAAAAGAGATCATCTGAATGGAGTGGCCTGCCTGTTCTCCACACCTAAACCCCATCGAGAACGTCTGGTCGACGTATCGCTGCACATTTTCAAACCCCTACGACACTTCAGGAGCTCTGACAGGCACTGGTGCAAGAATGGGAGGCTATACCCCAGCAGCTGCTCGACCACCTGATCCAGAATATGCCAACTATTGTGCGGCCTGTATATGTGTGCATGGTGATCATTTCCCATATTGATGTCGGGGTACACGCGCAGGAAAAAGTGCATTTGTAGCACATGTGTTTCGGCACGGTTTTCTCAACTTACCACCGATACTGTGGACATACAGATCTGTGTCGTGTGTGTTACCTATGTGCCTATGGCATTAGCGCAAGTTTTGTGTAGTGCCACGTTGTGTGGTACCACATTCTGCAATTATCCTCAATTTATGAGCATGACTATAGAAATAGGACTATAGAAATAGGAAATGGCGGCCTTCTTTTAACTGCTGCTTTGGATGGTGTGTCGTCAAGAGCGAAGGGCTACTACTTGTACAGCACAATGTGGAGGGGGGCGGGGCCGGGGGGTGGGAGGGTAATGTATTTAGGCATCGGTCGCTGCCTGAAGCTGCCATTATAAAGACCATTCCATATGCTGGGCGGCAGTCGTATCGAACACAGTACAAGAGCGGGCAGCGTGACATGGTGCCTGGTGACTGCTTAGCCCTGCTTGTTGGTCGGACAAGTTCTTGACAGCGGCTCTTCTACATGCTGTAATCTGGTCCGCGTTATGTAGCATGTGAGAGAGGTTATTCGACACCTTTTTTTGTTTATGATAAAGATGTAGTTATTATTCTTGTTCTATCCCAGCGGTGGTAACAGCACAAGTATGGGAAATTGTTTAAATACATGGAATATTACTGGAATAATACTGTAATTTGTCTAAGTAATGTACTGTAATAATTTTTAAAACTTTTAAAGTACAGTATTTATGTATGTCTTAAGACGAAAGTCTTGAAAAATAGATATTCAGAATACTTGGTGAAGATAGTCCCAAAATAGTAAAAATGGAAATGGAAGGTGTTGATATGTTGCAGAAAATTCCATTGGACAGTCATGGTGTCATTAAATTATAGCACTTAAGCCAAAAGGAAATCGCCCATTTGCGTTTCATCTCGTCTTTTTTTCCTCAACCAATAGGAAAAGACGAGTTAGGGCGAAGGTCGATGGGAGGGGGCAGGCAGTTACTTGAAAGGGAATAAACATGTGGGATTTCAATATATAAAAGAAAGGAGCAGAAATGGACGGTTTATTTACATAAGTGATGACTTTGTTTTTATGAGGACGATAAGCCTAGTGATCATTTTGTTCACAAAATGGTTCAAATGGCTCTGAGAACTACGGGACTTAACATCTGCGGTCATCAGTCCCCTAGATCTGAGAACTACTTAAACCTAACTAACCTAAGGACATCACACACACCCACGCCCGAGGCAGGACTCGAACCTGCGACCGTAGCGGTCGCGCGGTTCCAGACTAAGCGCCTAGAACCGCTCGGTCACACCGGCTGGCTTTTGTTTACATAAGTGAGGTGTGGTCGAGTAATGTCATTCTATATAAAAGGAGGTGTGGTCAAGTGATATTGTTTACATAGGAGAACAATGGACCCTTTGTGACTGTACCCCCACAACCACTCTAGTGCTACTAAGCTTTTCATGGTTTCTGTACACGTTTTACTCGAACGCCCAGGATGCTTTTTCATTACGCCACCAACCAGTTCCTTGTCCCACACTAGTCCAAACTGTAGCACTGTCAATAAAATTCTTCAGGGTATCAGACCGCATCGTCTTAATTTAAAATGCGCCAACGTTTCGGCCAGCGTTGCAGCTAGCCTTCATCAGGGCCTTACGTCAACTGCTAAATGAATTTTTTTTTCCTTTATTGTAATTTTAATCACCTATACAGGCGGGCTGGCAGCAGCACATTACGCTGCTCTTCAGCCTTAAGTGGAACAATAACATGACATAGAGGTGATACAGACAATACAAAAAACGGCGGGCAAAAAATGGAGGTACAAAAAACAATAAACATGCAGCCGTTCACGTTGGACGATAAAAACACTAACACTTGTGGACACGGTGCACAAAACATGGAGAACGGCGATGGCACATGTGAACAGTGGAGTCGTAACTGCACGAAACACAAAACGAAGCACACACACGAGATACTGATGTCGATGATCTCCGGCGCGCGAATGTTCACTAAGCGTGTGCGAGTCCGGGGACCTGCCAAGAGAGGAGGAGGAGGAAGGGGAGTGGGAGAGCGAGAGGGGAGAGCAGAGATGCCACGGGCAGGGGAGAAAGGGGGGAGGGAGGAAGGGGGAGGGGAAACCCAGGGGAAGAGGGGTGGAGGGAGGGGACGTGGGAAAAGGAAAGAGAAGAGAAGGGAAGAGAAGGGAGGGAGGGTGCCCAAAGGAAAGGACACAGGAAGTGGGGGGTGGGGCAGGGTCAAAGTTGATAGGAGGGGTAGATGGAGGGGAGGAGGACATCATCAGGGAGGGGGAGCTGGCGGAAGCCACCTTGGGAGAGGGCAAGGAGGGTGGAGAGATGGAGACCGGGTGGGACGTGCGAATACAGGCGCGGCAGCGGGCGGGGGTGGGAGAGGATCGGGGAGACGAGAGGGTGAGGAGGATCGAGTTTGCGGGAGGTGTACAGGATCCGTATCCTTTCAAGGAAAAGGAGGAGGTGGGGGAAGGGGATGAGATTGTACAGGATCCGTGTGGGGGAGGGGAGACGGATGCGATAGGCGAGGCGGAGAGCATGACGTTCAAGGATTTGGAGGGATTTATAAAAGGTAGGGGGGGCGGAGATCCAAGCCGGATGGGCATAACAAAGGATAGGGCGGATGAGGGACTTATAGGTGTGGAGCATGGTGGAGGGGTCCAGACCCAACGTACCGCCAGAGAGGAGCTTGAGGAGACTGAGGCAGGAGCGTGCCTTGGCTTGGATTGTCCGGAGGTGGGGAGTCGAGGAGAGGCGACGGTCGAGGGTGACGCCAAGGTACTTAAGGGAGGGAGTGAGGGCGATAGGACGGCCATAGATGGTGAGATAGAAATCAAGGAGTCGGAAGGAAGGGGTGGTTTTGCCTACAATGATCGCCTGGGTTTAGGAGGGATTGCTAAATGAACACACTTGGTTCCTTAAATAGCTGCACGAGAAAACCGTGTTGTTACTCGATTGGCTGTGAAAGGAGGAGGAGGAGGGGTGAAAGGTATGCTTTATTGGTGTTTCCTTTATTATCTGTCATTGGCTGAAATAGCTGTTTTCTATTGGTCTTTATATTAATCCACCCCATTGGAGGAGACGGACGAATAGCGAACAGGTGATGGCTGTGACGTCACACTGTTTCCATGCTGTCCAGGAGCCGGCTGCGGCGTGCCATTGCTTTGTGTGCTCACGACCACTACTGCGGCTCTCCGCGTGTCTGCATGGGCCGCCACGGCTCTGCCGCCGCTCCGTAGCCCTGCTATTGCAGGCAGCCAAGACCTCGGAAGCTTGTACCCGTCCTCTCTATTCATGTTGGCGGGTCTTTTGGCTATTTCTATCGCCTCTCTAATCTTTCTTTTGAAAGTGAGAGGCTGTTTCGCCAGGACGCGGGCTTCTTGAAAAAATATTGGTTTCCCGCACTTGTCTCGGTGTTCCGCCACTGCTGACTTAGTGTGTTGTTTCAGGCGGATATATCTTTCATGTTCCGAGAGCCTTGTGCTAATCGGACGTCCCGTCTCACCTATGTAGACTAATTCACACGCACAACCAATTTCATACACGCCAGCTGTGTGTAGTTTGTCAACTGCATCCTTGGTAGAACCGAGCATGTCTGATATTTTGTTTCTGCTTCGGAAAATTGGTTTGATGTCGGCTTTTCGTAGAATTGTGCCATTACGCTCGGTGACCCCTTGTACATATGGTAACACAGCAATGCTCTGTGTCTCCTTCTCCTCTTCCCTATTAGTCTTCTCCCTTGTCGACATGGTGCTGTCTATCATCTGCTTCCCATAGCCATTAGTTCCGAAGATGGACCTGAGGCGTTCAAGTTCTGTCTTCAGATGTTCTTCGTCGCTTATCCTGTACGCTCTCTTCGTTAGCGTGTGCAGGGCGGACTTCTTCTGCGTGGGGTGATGGTGGGAGGAGGCGTGAAGGTACCTGTCCGTATTGGTTGGTTTCCTGTACACTTTGTGGCCAAGTTTACCATGAGGCTTCGGTACGTCATCTGCCACAGGCCGAGGCGGAGAAGATCCGGCAGGAAACGGTCAGAGTTCTGAATAAAGCAAAGCCACCGAAGCAAAACATCAATGCTAAGGAATACCATGCCATCAAGGAACTCAGGGACAACCCCCACTTAGTAGTGGTACAGGCAGATAAGGGCATCGCCACTGTAGTCTTGGACACAACTGATTACAATTAACGAATGGAAGATATTCTCGCAGAACCTATCTACAAGAAACTTCAGGGAGATCCGACGGCCAAGGTAATCAAAACGACGCAGGCACTGCTCAAGCACTCTAGAATCAACTTTGACAAGGCCAGAAGATTCATCCCGCAAGTGACACAGGCACCAATGATATATGGTGTACCGAAGGTACACAAAACCGACTTCCCCTTAAGGCCCATAGTAAATAGTATAAATTCGCCGACCTACTACCTAGCGAAAGAACTGGCACCTAGGCTCCGACACCTAGTGCATCAAACCGAGTCCTACGTTAAGGATTCCACTCACTTCGTGTCTCTCCTAAAGAAAATGCGTGTTACGGACCAAGATCTGATTGTTAGTTTCGACGTCAAATCCCTATTCACGAATGTCCCAGTGTCAGATACTGTGAACATCCTAGAAGAACGCGTGGCACCTGATATATGTGAGCTTGTGCGCCACTGTCTGACGACCACCTATTTCAAGTGGAGAGGTCAATTTTATGAAAAAACTGACGGTGTAGCTATGGGCTCACCCCTATCGCCTATCGCAGCAGAAATTTTCATGGCGGCATTTGAGGAAACAGCCCTCCAGTCCGCACCATTACGTCCAAATTGTTGGCTTCGCTATGTCGATGATACTTTCGTCATCTGGCCCCACGGAGAAGAGGAGTTACAGAACTTCCACAAGCACCTCAACCAACAGCATAGGAAAATTCAGTTTACAGTGGAAACAGATAAGAATGGGGTGCTGCCTTTTCTCGACGTGGAAGTTTATCGAAAACCTGATGGTAAACTTGGCCACAAAGTGTACAGGAAACCAACCAATACGGACAGGTACCTTCACGCCTCCTCCCACCATCACCCCACGCAGAAGAAGTCCGCCCTGCACACGCTAACGAAGAGAGCGTACAGGATAAGCGACGAAGAACATCTGAAGACAGAACTTGAACGCCTCAGGTCCATCTTCGGAACTAATGGCTATGGGAAGCAGATGATAGACAGCACCATGTCGACAAGGGAGAAGACTAATAGGGAAGAGGAGAAGGAGGCACAGAGCATTGCTGTGTTACCATATGTACAAGGGGTCACCGAGCGTAATGGCACAATTCTACGAAAAGCCGACATCAAACCAATTTTCCGAAGCAGAAACAAAATATCAGACATGCTCGGTTCTACCAAGGATGCAGTTGACAAACTACACACAGCTGGCGTGTATGAAATTGGTTGTGCGTGTGGATTAGTCTACATAGGTGAGACGGGACGTCCGATTAGCACAAGGCTCTCGGAACATGAAAGATATATCCGCCTGAAACAACACACTAAGTCAGCAGTGGCGGAACACCGAGACGAGTGCGGGAAACCAATATTTTTTCAAGAAGCCCGCGTCCTGGCGAAACTGTTGTGGCGTAACAAGCTTGCTACGCCACACTGGGAAGGGAGCCAAAAGAAAGGCACGCGTACACAAACGCTGACTGGCGTCAAGTCTGGAACAGGATAACTATTGAATGGTAGCAAGAAAAGTACGTAGCTGCTTTATACTTAACTTTTATTCTTTGATGAATACAGCGTTCTTCTTGAGACATTTATACGATAACTCTCAAACTAGGTAAGGCTAATGGCGCCTTGCTAGGTCGTAGCCATGGACTTAGCAGAAGGCTATTCTAACTGTCTCTCGGCAAATGAGAGGAAGGCTTTGTCCGTATGGTCGCTAGCAATGTCGTCGTACAACTGGGGCGAGTGCTCTATCGTATCTCGAGACCTGCCTTGTGGTGGCGCTAGGTCTGCAATCACACAGTGGCGACTCGCGGGTCCGACATGTACTAAATGGACCGCAGCCGATTTAAGCTACCACCTAGCAAGTGTGGTGTCTGCCGGTGACACCACAGAAACAGCCTCTCACTTTCAAAAGAAAGATTAGAGAGGCGATAGAAATAGCCAAAAGACCCGCCAACATGAATAGAGAGGACGGGTACAAGCTTCCGAGGTCTTGGCTGCCTGCAATAGCAGGGCTACGGAGCGGCGGCAGAGCCGTGGCGGCCCATGCAGACACGCGGAGAGCCGCAGTAGTGGTCGCGAGCACACAAAGCAATGGCACGCCGCAGCCGGCTCCTGGACAGCATGGAAACAGTGTGACGTCACAGCCCTCACCTGTTCGCTATTCGTCCGTCTCCTCGAATGGGGTGGATTAATATAAAGACCAATAGAAAACAGCTGTTTCAGCCAATGACAGATAATAAAGGAAACACCAATAAAGCATACCTTTCACCCCTCCTCCTGCTCCTTTCACAGCCAATCAAGTAACGACACGGTTTTCTCGTGCAGCTACCAAGTGTGTTCATTTAGCAGTTAACGTAAGGCCCTGATGAAGGCTAGCTGTAACGCTGGCCGAAACGTTATCGCATTTTAAATTAAGACGATGCGGTCTGATACCCTGAAGAATTTTATTGAAGAAGACAACGGCCGCGGAAGCCTACGCTTACATGTAGCACTGTCGTTTACTATATTTTGCACCTCTGTGCTGTATCCTGAGAGTTACCAGTAGAGATATTTGCACATCCCAATAAAAAGATGAATTAGTATTTCTCTCTACAGTAGAGCAGACGCTATTCTCAGACTTCCCGAGAGCACAAAACTTTATACTAATCCGGTATTGGAAATTGGATTAGTGCGCTTGTGGACAGTGTCCTTAACCACTGACCTATCCAGGCAACTAACCCACGTTGCCAAATTCGGTCCACGCACAGTCTGACTGGAAGTTTCGAAAAGTTGAATAATATTTTGTTCTTAATTTGTTTCCTTCCACATGGGCACCTGTTAGAATTCACAATCAGTTTCAGTTTCGGCAACAGTCCAAAATATGTACACTATCTTAAGAGCAACTATACTGATTAACTGACTGAATAACTCATTATCTAAAATACAAATATATTCGTCGAAACTATTCCGGATACGCTACTGCATCCTCTTGTAGTTTGGCAGTTGGAACAGTGGCTAAAAAGTTGAACTATAAAACATGACGACGCTCTTACACATACGTGAAAGTGTTATCGAGAAAGACAGCGACCGTTGATGCTTACGCTTACTAGCACACAAACTGCAGACACATTGTCACTGAATCACCACTTTCGTCTAATTATAGACTTACACGCGCCTAAGTGCGACTGCCAGTCTATAAAACTTTGACATCGCAATGTATCTGTAACATGTGCACAATGTTTTGTAATCAGTGAGACGAAATCTACTTCTTAATACATGAAAGAAATGAAACTACGCATTACACATACGTTTCAAGAATAAAAATCAGTGACGATACTTCTAACAAAAAATAATTCATAAAACATGACCAAATAAACACAGTACAATGATAATATAAAATTAGGTAACGAAATCAAGTAAGCAGACACCACAAATATAGGAAATCAGCTAAAGGTACTGTTTTACAGCGTTAAGTTTCGAAGTGTAGCATTTCTGCAGACGATTGCTTTAAAGAAGACCGCCCTTCTCGGCCACATTTTTCCTATAGATTACTACTTATTGTTAGGGTGCTACCTGTACGTCACTGCATTCACTCGAGGAGGAGGAGGAGGAGGAGGGGGAGGAGGAAGAAACTGTTTCATAGCGTTCGAACTTAGAATATGTTTGAGGATGCTCCAACACACAGACACTAGCGGTGAGGGGTTGTAAGTGTATGCATCCCTTTATTATTTTTTCAAACAAGACTGAGTCGTGCAGTTTTCGATACATGTAGCACTTTTCCTCTGTGTGTGATTCTCTGTAAGACTGATCAGTTGATTTCGTATTAAATGCAAAAATCTAACTGGTAATCCGTATGGTCCGGCACCTTGTTGTCTTTGGGTGGATTCAACTGTTTCCGAAAAGTTAACATTTTACTTTTATACTATAACTGTCCAGTTACATAGAGTTTTTTATCTTCCCTGTCGAAGTGCTAATATACAGGGTGTCCCAGCTATCTTGTCCACCCAAAATATCTCTGGAACAATAACAGCTATTGGAAAACGACTTTCACCGGTGTCAATGTAGGGCTGGGGCCCATGAATGTACATATTTGGAAACATTCTAAAACGAAAGCATATGTGTTTTTTAACACAAACTTATGTTTTTTTAAATGGACCTCCTATATTTTTTCTTCAGCAATCCATAGCATGACAAAGCACATACACAATGGCGTTGATTGCATCGCAATATTCCCATTACATCCCGAGATATTGAGACGCGAAGTTGACGCTTGAAACACCCGACATGCGCTGCTAGCGCACGTCCTGAGGCTCAGGCGTGAACCCCATGCTGCCCGTAATCGCGATGTGATTGACATGCGTAATCACACCTCCATACTTATCAAGAGGGACACTTACTTGTCAATCACATCGCGATTACGGGCAGCATGGGGTTCACGCCTAAGCCTCTGGACGTGCGCTAGCAGCGCATGTCGGGTGTTTCAAGCGTCAACTTCGCGTCTCAATATCTCGGGATGTAATGGGAATATTGCGATGCAATCAACGTCATTGTGTATGTGCTTTGTCATGCTATGGATCGCTGAAGAAAAAATATAGGAGGTCCATTTAAAAAAACATAAGTTTGTGTTAAAAAACACATATGCTTTCGTTTTAGAATGTTTCCAAATATGTACATTCATGGGCCCCAGCCCTACATTGACACCGGTGAAAGTCGTTTTCCAATAGCTGTTATTGTTCCAGAGATATTTTGGGTGGACAAGATAGCTGGGACACCCTGTATAAGAGAGGAAAAATATTAATTCGAAATTCTTGATGAGTGATGGGAGAAGGGCGGCCAGCGGAGGAAAATATTTTTACTACTATTTGTTGGTAAAAAGTCTTTCATATTCTCGTCAACTAAGAACTTCCGAGCCGCCATCCGTCTTCAAATCTCGTGGATGATAGACCAGTGGTCATGGAACTACAGATATGGCGACTGCACGCAGCTATATTTTTCTGACGAGTGTTGACTAGAAATTGTACAGAGGCAGTTGTAGATTTTTATCTGTTTTGGGCTGACGTACAGCATTTCCGGTTATGCCGGACTACGATTACTGCTATCCTTAATGACACCGATTCAAAACAGTTAAATAAGCGATGTTATGAAACGAAGTGCCTGTATTTTTTACTAAGAATATCAGATTTTATTTGTTCTTAGCAATTCGTCGTTTTCTTTTAGATCTTAAGAGGGTATGTGCGACTTCGTGCAGTGTGCAGTGTGCTGTGCGCAGTTTTATTAGTAACTACCGTGCGCAATTTCTGTTCTTCTTTTTCTGCCTATTCATTAATGGATGTCGCTGACCACACGTTGCATCTATATTCTATGAACTGCAGTATGTAGCAGTTCATGTGCTCTTGGTTATCTTGTCCTGTAACATATCTTTTGATACAGCCACAAGGGTAAACTCTTGTACCTGACTGAATTGTCCTGGAGGGAGATGTAAATATAACGTTAGTGATATTCCTTCTTTATGGACTGCCACATAACTATTCTTAATATTGTTTCAGTTAAAATGTGTATGAGTATGCGCCAGTTACATTTAATGAACTGTGAAGTACTACTTCTTGTAGTTGTACTTATGAAAAAGCAAAGTCCTGGAAAATTTATGTCTGCCACTCATGATGTTAGACCAGTCTTAGTTCTCCGATAATTGTCACTGTTTTGTCTGAGTAAATTGCGACACTAGGTTGTCTTCTTCTGCTTCTTCTTCTGACACGTCCATAATATGCATGTAAGTGTACAGCACTCGATATATCTTTTTGCCAATAATTTTTGGACCATTATGTTGCAAAGTTGTTTTCGTTTTTTAAAACGATAAGCTTCTCAGTTCTCCTACTTTAATAAAAATTTGCAATTAATTTCTGGCCATTTAAATTAAGTTTGAAGCGATTTGTCTCGTGACACAGTGACCGAGAGCCTTAAGTGCTCTATCGTTCGTTATTTTATTATTCTTAAAAATTCGAACCTGCATCTTAATTCGAGGGCTGATAAACTTTTTATAAAACAGTTTCCTTTCGATGAACATTAAGTACATACTCGGTCATTCGTCTCCAAACGTTTCATTAACCGTCAACGACTTTTTGGCCTGACTCTCATTTTTATTCATTCTATTAAACTGAATGTGTATACATCTTTTAAAGTAAAATAATTAGCATTTACAACAGTTACAGTTACAAATGGAACAGTTGCACTTCCCCTTTTTTTGTCGCCTTTGGAGTGGGTCTATTTGTTTGAGACTTTATGGTACTTACTATCTGGAAAATTAATTAGTTGACTTTGTTCACAGTGTGGTCAATATGGAATAGCACTACCATGTTGTTTCTTAAGATCGATAATTTCTTGTTGAAAGGAACCACTACAAATGGCGATACTTCATCAGGACATAAACGTAATTTTGTTGATTTTTCCTGTATGTACAAATTTTATCATCACACAACTACAAATTGTATTTTCATTTTTCAGGTTCACATGTGTTCTCAATGAGCAACGTGACTTGGAGGAATGAGGTAAGTAAGCACCAAATACAAAGCAAGGGCAGTTTTAAAAAATTCAGAAAAGTACCCAAATAAAATTTTGAAATACGGATATTTTTACCGATGATCTAAAATACGCCGCTGCACGCAAGATAAGGCTATCATCGTTTATTCCTCTGCCTATACATGTTATAAAACTCTGCCGATCAGGTAGATAGTGCACGGTCCATAATTATTTCAAATATAGAGTTCAAATTTGCTAATTTATTACGTTATTCATGAAATTAGTGTCAATATGATTGCTGACTTTGTTCACAGTGTGGTCAATATGGAATAGCACTACCATGTTGTTTCTTAAGATCGATAATTTCTTGTTGAAAATTCATTTATTGAGTCAGGATTACTTTTATACTGCTGTTTAAAATGGTTATATGAAATTTATTAAAACGATTTAGTCGTATGCGGCATTATAAACCTAAGTAAAACTATGAATATGGGATCTAAAGAAAACAGTGTTCATGTACTACATGATGATGGCCGAGAAATTTGATCATCTGGTAACTGATAATGAAGAGCCTTCAGTTTGCAAGATCGAATCGCAGACTGCGGGTGAGGAGTTCATTCCACAAATTAGTCACACTGTAGATCCGTTTTTGGTGCTGTACCAAAGAATAGACGCAATGATGAGCACAAATGTCAGTGGCTCATCATTAAAACAGGATGCCTCTCAGTCTACTCAGGACTCCTTTATTTTCAAACTAAACCCCATTTATTCCAAACACGACGCTTTTCGTCCGCACAGTATGTACTAACACACGAAATTTTGGAATTCAAGGTTTCTTACCAGGCAATTCCCGATGCTATAAAAACTATCAGATGAAGTGGTTTCGATACAATCGGAACAATATAACCTAAAATGAACTGTTCAGCAGCTAACTGAGAGATTAAATAACGTAGCTGCTGAACAGGAGGTAAACCAGAAAAATTAGGTGTGCAGAGTTGGAACTTTTCTGATGAATTTATGAAATGGACATTTGAGAAAGGTGCACAGATTAATGAAAATCTGGATGCTGCTATACAACAGTTTAGTAGCGGAGCATAATGAGAACGAGATGCTTCAAGGGAACTAATTCAGTCTAGATTTTGTGAAATTAGAACTATACTAATTAAGGACCTCACTGCATTGGGCAACAACGTTGTTGCAAAAATTAATTATATAAGGAGGGTGTTGTCCACAGTTAAAAGAATTGTGTATGATACGCCGCAAGTTGTCACTAATGCATTCAAAGTCAGTTTGATGAGATACATAGCAGCTGTGACGTAACTGTGCATCACAGGGGATGGGGACAGTTCCTACATTATCATCTGTGCTTTAGAGGAAAGTCTGCCGAAGCACAGGCAGTTCCAAGTCCCTTCACCAGATAAAAACAGCTCACACCCAATCCTTTTCATAAAATCATTTAATGGTGTTTTACCTAAAATATGGTCTTATTTGCAAAAAAATAGTTTACTACAGGATTTATATAGTGCGAAGCAGCGCTATGGCTGGCAGAAACTGCCTAGTGTTGTCAGTCTTACGAACAATTTGAATAACCTTTGTTATTCAAATACTGGTCTACCTGGGTACAGGAAAGCCCCGTGAAGTAAGTTTTAAATCCTAAGCCCTTCCTTAGCCAACAAGGCAGTTCACGTAAATACTTCTAGAAGTATCTGAACAAAACACAATACTGGGATAAACTGATGTCACACTGCGATGTGTTATGGGTTCTTTAGGACGTCTGATGAATAACCGTACGCAAGGGAAACAGAGTCAAATGAACCTAAATGAAAGAAGAAGGCTATGATGGTAGGTACAATATCAGATACTTTCTTAAAGGGGGAAATCAGTGGCGTAATAATTATAGCAATCGGTAGAATCCTAAATTAAAAAATCGTAGTCAGTCAAATGTAAACAATACTCACTAGGGCAATAATCAAGTGCAAAACTGAACTTCTGAAATGAATTGTCACAGTCCGAATCTAACAGCTAGTGTGGTTGAGATTGCTGAAGATGATGCCCCATTATGTCTAACTCAGCAAACTAAAGCGACTTCATTATGCCTTCTGTTAAAAGAAAAGAAAAAATTCCTTGACGTCTATATTTATGTGCTGCTCCACGACTCTGCTGTCAATATCTTTATTCTTGGCTTGTGTGTAACTTCCGTGTGATTTTTTTTCTTACAGTAAATGTTTTTTTTTCGTATCCAGGGTGTAATTACAAAGCTAATAAAATGTTTTCTTGCCTTTAAATAATATTTTTCATCAGGTTATGGGCCCAGTACACGTGTAAAGGCAAACAACACAGTTTAATTAAAACAATATTTGAAATGAGCGTATGTCTGTAAAGAAACATGACTGCTAGCAGCGATTATAAGGTCAGCATTGATAAGCTTGAAGGACCTGACGACTGGGCTAAATGGAAATGGCATATTTCTATGGTGCTACGTGCATATGGACTAGAAGATATTATTAACGGTACACGTGAACGTGTAGAGTTGCCGCAAGATGCGACAAGTGAACAAAAAGAAGCGTATGTGGAATGGCTCAAGGACGACGCAAAGGCAGCAAGTCTTATAGCAAGTGTACCATGAAAGGTTTGGTCATCAGAATAAACAACATGTGAAGAATATTTTAAAAGGAATGAACATTAATGTGGAAGATGCCAAGAGTAAATTTTGTGACGGCTGTGCGGTTGGAAAGATGCATAAGCTGCCATTCAAAACACGAACAATACGCGCTACCAGTACTGGTGAATTAATCCACGCGGATGTAAATGGACCAATGAGCACGAAATCTTTTGGAGGCAAGCATTATTATGTATGTTTCAAAGACGATTTTAGTAAATTTCGTCGAATTTTCTTTTTAAGACACAAAAGTGAAGTGTGTACTGTGCTTAAGCAGTTTTTAAATGAAGCACGAACTAATGGACATGTTGTCAAACAATTTAGATGTGATGGTGGCAAAGAATTTAACAATAAGAATGTCAGTGAACTGCTTGCAGACAGGGGAATAGAGCTACTGATTCCTCCTCCTTACACTCCTGAACAAAATGGTGTGGCTGAACGGGAAAATAGAACCATTGTTGAAGCTGCCCGGTCAATGCTAAATCCGAGTAAATTACCTAAAGGGTTGTGGGCAGAGGCATGTAACACAGCAGTCTACCTAATAAATCGTACTGGAAAATCTTCAGTTGAAAATAAAACCCCTTATGAACTATGGTTTAATCGACCAGTAGGACGACTTGATCATCTCAGAATTTTAGGTACAGGCTGCTATGTTCACATTAACAAACAATTCCGTTCCAAGTTTGATGATAAGGCAGTGTTTGGACGACTTGTTGGATATGTTAATGACAAAGATGGGTTCAGAGTTTGGATTCCATCTAAAAGAAAAGTGGTGTTGAGTCACGATGTAAAATTTAAGCCAGAAATTGTTTGTGATTTACATAGTGATCATGTTGAATTTGAAGTCCCTCGGGAAGAATTTAATGATCCGAATTCATCTAAAGATGACCAATGCAAATCTCCTAGGCTGTACACTTCTGGAGGAAGCCAAACTCAAGAAAAAAATTGGCACTCTCGATTCTAGAGAAAGTCAAGAGTCGAGTGAATCTGAAGAAAATAAAGAATTAACAGAATTTCTAAAAGCAGAAGCTGCTGAATCTTCTAAAGAAGAGAAACAGAAGAATAAAAGATAACGAAGAAAACCAACCTGGATGGAAAGTGGGGAATTTTGTATGGCAACAAAAGTTGATGCACTTGGATACAAAGATCCAAACTGTTTTTCAGAAATATTGCAGTCAAACGAGAAGGAAGAATGGATGCAAGCTATTAGTGAAGAACTTCAATCACTTAAGGAAAACAATACCTGGGTGCTGGTTGACCGTCCGAAGAATGCCAAAGTATTGCAAAACCGCTGGGTTCTACGGCGAAAGGTCGCAGTCAATGGAGGTACACGCTTTAAAGCCAGATTGGTTGCAAAAGGCTGTATTCAGAAAGCAGTAATTGATTATGAAGACGCCTTTAGTCCTGTGGCACGTTATGACACCATACGAACTCTGTTGGCTGTAGCTGCTTCAAAGAAAATGCTGCTAGAACAATTCGATGTAAAGACAGCTTTTTTGAATGGAATACTTGAAGATGAAGTATACATGGAACAACCAGAAGGTTTCGAAGATGGTACAGGCCGAGTATGTTTCTTAAAAAAAGGTCTTTATGGGTTGAAGCAAGCGCCACGTTGCTGGAACAAACGTTTTGTTGAGTTCATGAAGAAAGCTGGTTTTTCAAACAGTGATGCAGACCCATGCCTATTTTATCGTAGACAAAATGGAAATAGCCTTTATGTGGCAATCTACGTTGATGATGGCCTGATTGTCGGCAGTAACAAGAAAGAAATTGCTGTTTTTATGGTTGATTTCAACATGAATTCGAAATAACAACTGGCAGTCTTGACAATTTTCTTGGCATAAAAATAAAGCAATATGAAGATGGAGCAATAATGATAAGTCAAGAGAAATACGCAGAAGAAATTCTGCAAAGATTTCGAATGGCAGAATGCAATACAATCTCAACTCCTATTGGACGTGAGGACAATAATCAAAACGAAGAAGTTTCGTCATCTGTACCCTACCGTGAAGCAATTGGTTGTCTCATGTACCTTTCAACAGTAACTCGTCCAGACATCACTTTTGCAGTCAATAAAGCTGCTCGAGCTATGGAGAAACCAACCACTGAAGACTGGAATAGAGTAAAGCGCATTTTCCGGTATTTGAAAGGGACCTTAAATTTTGGAATTGTATATAATAAAAAAGAAGAGTTAAAGATTTACGCTGATGCAGATTTCGCAGGTGATAACCGGACAAGGCGCTCAACAACTGGAATTCTTGCAAAGTACTCAGGTGGTGCAGTGTCATGGACAAGTCAGTTGCAGAAAGTAGTGGCCACATCCACAACCGAGGCGGAAATAATTGCAGCTAGTGAAGGAGGAAAAGAGTTAGTTTGGTTACGTCGTCTGCTATCAGAATTAGTGGAAATGTCAGGGCAGCCTCCAGTTCTTTACATTGACAATGCTAGTGCATTGAAGTTGGCAAAAAATCCAGAATATCATCGACGTTCTAAACATATAGAGGTCCGACATTTCTATGTTCGTGAAAGATATCTGAACGGTGAGATTTTCTTGGAACACATTGATGGACACAACCAGTTGGCAGATATTTTGACGAAACCTCTTGAACGAGTTCGATTTAATTTTCTATGTTCAAAAATTGGCATGCAAGAGACAAAGCAATAATTTCATGATTTTTTCTTTTGGAGGAAGTGTTAAAAGAAAAGAAAAACTTCCTTGACGTCTATATTTATGTGCTGCACCACGACTCTGCTGTCAACATACAGTTAACGGCCTTGGCTTGTGTGTAACTTCTGTGTGTTTTTTTCTTACAGTAAATGTTTTGTTTTTTTTTCGTATCCAGGGTGTAATTACAAAGCTAATAAAATGTTTTCTTGCCTTTAAATAATATTTTTCATCACCTTCAAATGTCGGTCGTGGGATAGGGTGAGGGCAAAGATGTCAGTTCTGTTGTCCTGTTGCGTTACATTAGAGACAAGTTTTGTACTGACGTCAACATTGGTAATGAGTGACAGGAAAATCTAGATCAAGCTGCTGTTAACTCTTGTAAAGAGAAACTTACCAATTATAATAGTGCTAATACTGGAGTACTGCCAATGTTATGTCCATAAATTTATTCATTAGACTTAATGAAATTACCTTGTCAGTTTAGAACTTACAATTATCGGTGCAGTGGAACGCAATGTTAAGCTGCAAACACAGCTGTCTGTAAACCTAGGGAATGGAGCCGTTAGACGCGTCTTCCTAGCTGTAGAAGGTATAATTCCGAATTGCATCTTTGGTGCTTAATTTTTACGAGAGAGTTACTGAGACGCCCTTCTAAACCCGCAGGACAGGACAGGTAGTTTAAGTTGTGGAAATGGGACAAAATAACTGCCTGTCAGTTACACTCGAACATACAACCTTTTATTTGATCAAACATTACAAGAGCCAAGAAATTAAAAAAAAAACACAGCTTTAGTTTTGGAACATAATTAGCAGCTGAATGCGCCTTACAGTCTCATGCCTTAAGGGAAAGACCACTTTAATTTAAAAACGGCCGAAAGCCAATAACTTAAAGCTCAACCAAAATCAGAAATTTAAAAGGCAAAGCATTATCTTAAAACAGTTCCTTAATTAGGCTGAAGGTCCAAAGCATCTGACACTTTAAGAGCAAACAACTTAAATTGAAATCGGCTAAAGGCCCAACACTTAAGACTCAATAACATTAATTTTAAAAATGCCAAAGGCTTTACGTAAAACAGTTCTTAAAT
The DNA here is from genome assembly GCF_023864345.2 of Schistocerca serialis cubense. Lineage (NCBI taxonomy): Eukaryota > Metazoa > Arthropoda > Insecta > Orthoptera > Acrididae > Schistocerca > Schistocerca serialis. The sequence goes on along the minus strand of NC_064638.1, from coordinate 142,128,727 downwards.
GAGGCTGAGGGCCCAAACCATCTAACACCTTATGAGCAGAACAACTTTAATTCATAATCAGCTTAAGGCCCCAAGAACCTGTCACTTTAAGAGCAAAACAACTTAAATTCAAAATCGGCTGAAGGCCCAACACTTAAGACTCAATAACATTAATTTTAAAGATGCTAAAGGCTTTATGTAAAACAGTTCTTAAACTAGGCTGAAGGCCCAAACCATCTGACGCCTTAAGGGCAAAACAACCTTAATCTAAAAATCCATACAAGCCATACAAGTACAAACAATAACAACAGCCGGCCGGATGGCCGAGCGGTTAAAGGCGCTACAATCTGGAACCGCACGACCGCTACGGTCGTAGGTTCGAATCCTGCCTCGGGCATGGATGTGTGTGATGTCCTTAGGTTAGTTAGGTTTAAGTAGTTCTAAGTTCTAGGGGACATATGACCACAGCAGTTGAGTCCCATAGTGCTCAGAGCCATTTTTGAACAATAACAACAAACAAGAAAAGACGGTACAGCCAATGGCGCTCAGAAGTTCCGAGGGTCGGCCTGGAATTCCAATACTAACTCTCTCTTAGGTGAGACAGGCAGTCGGCCCAACCATTGTTGATCCGACGACAACCCAACCGACATACAGTCAACGTACCCACCGGCAAGAAAACCTCCGCTTCATCCGACCAGCACACAACACGGAGTTCAATGGAACAACGTAGAGGGTATTGGCGCCCACAACCAATTATACATTGAACTGTCAAACTACACACCGTGCTGGACAGCGACAACACGATGAGGAACATACACTGAACTTACGTCAATGGCCAGGGCAGGTTACCGGAAGTTAACGGCCACAAGGCAGAAGATTCCGCTGCTGCACTTCAATTCAAAATAACCAAGTACAGTTAAACTCCACCAGAGGGTGGCTAAAACATGCCAAATTGAAAACACACATTGTTGCTCGCGAGAATGTCCCATCAGCCAACGACGACCTCCAAACGGTGAAGGACCAAATATACGTCGGCCGATGAGAGGACCAACCTAACGACCAACCAACGGTCGTCCCGCTCCAATCTCCCTCCGTTGGACAGTTCATGAGTGTCGCCAGCAGTCGGCGACCACTGGCTGTCCGCACCTCACCGGCGCTCCGTCCCCGACTTCACTACTGCTGCGTCTCGACTGCACTGTTGATCCGTCTCCAACTGGCTAGTCAGACATATGACGACCCGGAAACACTATCGGTCGCTTCAGAGATCGTACGACAGTGCGCTTGTCGATATGCGCTGCTGATGCCGCTCATGGGCAAGTAAGGCAGGAAGTTAGTGATGCCAGTAAATGGAATAATAAAACGAGGCGGCAGTTGAGTAATAGAAGATGACAAACAATAAAGGGCATGAACACGAGCCGTGCACTGCTCAGTTACATAAAACTATACCTCACTAATGGTAAATGCTACCTATATATTGCTGGAAGAGAATATTGGTATAGGTTTATTAAAAATTAAAGCCAAACATGGTAAGTATTGTCAAGATGTGAAGGTCTAATTTATTAAAGCAATCCCGCAGCATGGAAATAAATTCTGATGATGATCATACACTCTAAGACGAAAAGCCGACGCACCACGGAAGAATAATCTGAGTGGAATTTGAATCAGTGCGTGTGATTTACATGTCCAGATAGAAAAATGATTAAAATTTCAGAAATATCGGATGACTTATTTAAGAGAAGAGCTTCACAGGTACAGCAAGCAAATAAGGCATTGGCCCACCTCTGGCGGTTATGCAAGATGTTACTCGGCTTAGCATTGATTGAGTTGCTGGATGTCGTCTTGAGGTACATCGTGCCAGGTTCTGTCCAATTGGCGTGTTAAATCATCGGTTGGAGGGTGCAGCCAATAATGCTCCAAACATTCTCAACTGGGGAGGGATCTGGCGATGTTGCTGCCCAAGATAGGGTTTGGCAACCACGAAGAGAAGTAGTGGAAACTCTCTTTGTATGAGAGCGGACAGTATCTTGCTGAAAAAAAGAACGTCACGAATGACAACCAAAACGGGCCTACTGTGAAAGGCAATTATATACAAGACCATCACTCCTGGTTAGGCCGGCCGTTGTGACCGAGCGGTTCTAGGCGCTTCAGTCTGGAATCGCGAGACCGCTGCGGTCGCAGTTTCGAATCCTGCTTCGGGCATGGATGTGTGTGATGTCCTTAGGTTAATTAGGTTTAAATAGTTCTAAGTTCTAGGGAACTGATGACCTCAGATGTTAAGTCCCATAGTGCTCAGAGCCATTTGATCAATTTGAACTCCTGGTTATATGTCCGTATGGCGGGCGACGGTCCAGTTGGTATTTCACTGCTGTGTGGTCACGCATTCGCCGTTCATCGGGACTCAGTTTGAAGCAAAATTCATCACCGAAGACAATTCAACTTCAGGCAATGAGGTTCCAGGCCGAAAACGTGTCTGGCGACGCCCCAGACGGAGGTCGGATACCAATCTGGCTGTAGTCCCGCAAGAGCCCCGAAGCCATCACATTTCATAGCAGGATCCATTTGGTTGTCATCTGCGGCATTCTTGTAGTACAGCGGTAGTCAGCGATATTCTACGCCCCATTTTGTTGCCCTTCATGGAAAGTCATTCTGGGCTTACATTTCAGCAAGATAATGCCCGCCAGCCCACAGTGAGAGTTTCTACTACTTATCTTAATGCTTGCGAAATCGTACCTTGGCCAGTAAAGACGCCATATCTCTCCCCAGTTGAGAATTTTGGGAGCATTATGGGCAGGGCCCTGGTACCAGTTCGGGATTTCGACGAATTAACCCGTCAGTTGGACAGAATTTGCCGTGATATACCTCGGAAGGACATCCAACAGCGCTATCAATCAATGCTAAGCCAAATAACTACTTGCATAAGGGCCAGAAGTGAACCAATGGGTTAGTGACGTGTTCAATTTGTGAAGCACTGTCTCTTGAATAAATCATCCAACTTCTCTGAAATTGTAGGCGTTTGTTTGTCCGTCCATGCACATCACACCTATTGATTTCCGTCCTATTCGGATAACTCCTTCGAGGTGCATCGCTTTTTTTTCCTTCTTGGAGTGTACATTCAACGAAAAAAAAACTATTCCTTTGGTTGTACTTATTAAAAACCAAAGTCTTGGAAAATTAATATCTGTAACCCAGTGATATTATACCAATCTTGGTTGCAGCTGTTCTGTCTGAAAAAATGCGAGACTTAGCTGTCTTCTTTTTCTTCTTCTGGCATCTCCATGATATGCATGTAAATGTACTTGATGTATCTTTTTGCCAACAATAATTGGGCCACTATATTTCAAAGTTGTTTTCATTTTGTATTAACTGAAATGTCCAATTAATTTCTGGTCGTTTGAATTAGGTTGGAAGCGACTTGTTCGTTTACGCAATGATCGAGCGCCGTAAGCTCTCTGTCTTTCCTTATTTTATTAGTCTTAAAAATTCGAGCCTGCATCTTAAACCGAACTCCGATCGACATGTTACAAAATAATTTCTTTTCTACGAACATTAAGTACATACACAATCATTTGTCACCAAGCGTTCCGCTGAGCAACAACGACTTTCTGGCCTGGACCTCGATTTTATTCGTTCTATTTAAGTCAGTGAATATAATTTCATTTAAAGTAAAGGTAATCAGTGTTCACAACAGTTTCAATTGCAAATGAAAACAGTTTTTATCGCCTTTGGAGTGATTCTCTTTTTTTGAGACTTTATAGTACTTAATCCGGAACATTAGTCAATTTATACGAAAGCAACCACTCCAGACCACTGCTTTACGATATCTAAGCAAGATGCTCTTTTTCATCATTTTCTTCTTCTAACTTCAATCTTCTTTTTATTATCAACTGGATAAGTATGAGATATATCCTATGTATGCAGTTTTTCTCCTTTTTAGATGTTCTTAACATTTATCACTGTTTCTGCATTCTTTGCAATACTTTGGTGTTACTTACCCTTGCTGTGCACTGCATTATAAGGATTCCCCAGTGTATCCATCTTTAAAAGGTCTCGATCTTCCTTGCTTGTGAGAATATTCTTTAATTTTATGAAAACGTTGCGGACGTTATCTATGCAACATTTCATGCCTATGGCTGATCTCCGATTAACACAGAGCCACGTTCCAAGGTATCTAAACCCGTCAATCCATTTTATTTAGGAACCACTGAATCGTAGATTTAAATTTGTAAAGGAATCGGACTGTGGACAATCATTAAAAGCGTCTATTTGGTGCTAATATTCATACCTAAACCTAATCTGCTACTACGCTGACGAGTTGTTGAAGATGATCTAAGTTGTTAGCAATCAATACTGTATCATCAGCAAATGTTATTAATGAATACTCCATAAAATTTTATGTCATTTTCTGTATCACCAACTACCAACAATATTCTCTGAGTACAAACTGAAAGAACGCTTCCTTCTTTCGATTGTACTTATTAAAAAGCAAAGTCTTGGAAAATTACTATCTGTAACCCAGTGATATTACACCTATGATATTAACCAAATCGATGACATCATCAAATTTAACCTGCGCTTTCTAATTATAAATTATCCACGCAGTGGCTATCTTTCTGGTCAATATCAATTTTTTTGAGAATTTCCATAAATTGTGAATTTTTATCCTGATCACAGTGGTTGTTTACTAGAACTTGTACTGTATGGTTCAAATGGCTCTGATCACTATGGGACTCAACTGCTGAGGTCATTAGTCCCCTAGAACTTAGAACTAGTTAAACCTAATTAACCTAAGGACATCACAAACATCCATGCCCGAGGCAGGATTCGAACCTGCGACCGTAGCGGTCTTGCGGTTCCAGACTGCAGCGCCTTTAACCGCATGGCCACTTCGGCCGGCTGCTTGTACTGTAGTTATTGATTCTCTTTTATCTAAAGCCGGCCGTTGTGGTCGAGCGGTTCTAGGCGCTTCAGTGTGGAACCTCGCGACCGCTACAATTGCAGGTTCGAATGCTGCCTCGGGCATGGCTATGTGATGTCCTTAGGTTAGTTAGGTTTAAGTAGTTGTTGGTTCTAAGGGAATTATGACCTCAGATGTTAAGTCCCATAATGCTCAGAGCCATTTGAACCATTTTTTTAATCTAAACCTGCTCTGACCCCAAACTGTATCTCACCAATGAGTATCTCTCATTTTTCGTATGACCTTTAATGGATGACTTTCAAAAACTGTTCAAGGGGTGGTTCATAAGACCAGTGAGTCCACGATATTTACATTTCCAAGCATCTTCTTATTTGGTGAATTGAAGAACGTCAGTAAAATTTGGGTTTAGTCATGCCCGGAGGCATGGAACGTTATTCACAAATTCAGATGCATGTTCTAATGCCTCATTTATTAGTTTTGTGCTGGTGGTTAAATATTTTTTTTTTTTTTCTTTTTTCTTTTTTTTTTTTTTTTCTTTATTGTATTTCAATTCCCCATCGGGGCGGGCTGGCAGCAGCATATGCGCTGCTCTTCAACCGAAAGACATAGAACAAAACAAGAGAAGACATTTACAAACAGCAAAGGAGAGAAGAAGGCGAACATAGATATAAAAAGGGAGAACATCACGGAAGGCAAATATACAAAAAAAAAAAACGGGGTGACTGTAAAATGGAGATAAAAAACTGTTTAAAAGTAGCACACACAAAAAGCCACACACTGCGACGATTAAAAGAACACAAGGCACAGTATGACTGGAGCATAAAGGTGTTGACGGATGGCATAGCACACAGCGTAACACTGACGGCGAACCTCAAGGCAGTACACAATTAAAATCACACCTCTTGACGCACACGAGAAACAGCACGAAACACAACACTGACGTGGCACACTGATGATGAGCAATACAGAGGATCTGCCAGGTTCAAGGAGATGAGGGAGACCTGAAGAAGGGAGGGAGGGGAAGAGATGGGGGAGGGGAATGGGGGGCGCTCGGAAGAGGGCCAGGTAGGGAGGGATGTGGGAAGGAGAGAGGCAAGTATGGGGTGCAGGGTCTCAGGGGAGGGGGGGGATGGAGGAAAATCCGCTCTGGGAGAAGGAAGAAAGAGGAGAAGGGGGCCCTGGGGAGGGGGGGGGGGGAACAAGGCCGGGTTATAGTTGGAAGGAAGGGTATATGTCACGGCGAAGTTCGTCATCCGGGAGGGGGAGGCGTTGGAAATTGCCCTGATGAAGGAGATGGAGGGTGTGGAGGTGGAGAGAGGGAGGGATTAAATATTTCCATAGGGTTCTAATTTTAGCCCTGTAATCACGGCAGCTGAAGCGAGTCGGACTATAAAAACAGCCTTAAAATATTATCTCAAGTCATAAACCTTATTCAGACTTACTACACTATAACAAATTAATGGGCTTGTGCGCTTGTCAAACGGTAGCTGTGGTGCCTTCGCACTTCAAATAATTTTAACTGCAGATTTTTGTTGTGTACATAGTTCCGCGTAGTCAGTGCGTACATAACTTTCCCACTAGAGCGCGCCCCGCTAAGCACAACAGCGCAGGCGCAGCGCTCGTCCGTCTCCGCACTACGAGATGGCACTGTCTTAGAGACGGACCAAATTCTGCTTCCACCGATCCGCGTATTAATATGTAACGCAGTCAATGAGATCGCTGCTAACGTAGAACCTTTTCTCCTCGCGGATCACACTCGCCCAGTGATACATGAACGCTCGAGGTATTATAACGAGTGTACAGACCTCCGCTTAGTCAGTCTGCCTTAGTCTCCATTAATCTGCATTAGTCTGTACCAGTCGGCATTAGTCTGTACCAGTCTATAGTCAAGTTTCAGTCTGCGCCTAATAAGATTATCGTATTCCTGTACATAGCCATGAAGAGAAATGTATAGACACTTTGTCAAGTATCAGATATATGTGAGAATAAGATTAACGTACCAAGACCAAAAGAACTTCAGACTGTCAATTGTAAATAGCATCCAGAATCAAGTTAAGGTTTATGCTTGTTATTATTTTAATAAATGTGTGTGAAAATTAATCAAGTTCTGTTTAAAGTTGGTCACCGTCAATCTGCTACTCTAAGCGTGCAAGTGGCATTTCTATCATCTGACCTAACGGCAGAAGATAAACACGCCACGATAAGACCACGAGACATATTGCTGACACTCGCCTACTTCGCTAGAGTGACAAGTCAAATAATCTGATGGTGTGTGTACCGAAGGTCTTACAGTACGCACACCACAATTTTAACATTTCGGTTTTACTTCTGTTTTGTTTCCGTACCAAACTAACTAGAAGGAATGTTTCGAGCTATGCATTTTGTCGCACGACGTAACTCATTAGCATTCACTCACCACGGCTGATTTTTTGCTACCGGAGAAGATGAAGACGATCCTCAATGCGGAACACAGTTGATATTTTCTGACATTATCTACGCTTAAGGAGATTGCCATCACGCCGGCTAACATGCCTCTGTATTTTGTCTGCTGGTTGTGCATTAGTTACTCGTCTGTTGGGAGCTGCTAGTGGATAATTACAGATAATTAAGCTCGGAAATGAGACTGTAAACCAGCCCGCAGGACTCTTATGCTAAATTGCCTATCTCGTCAAGCGCGCCGCAAACAGCGCCACCTAAGCGCAGTGACGTAAATTAAGCGTGCCACGGCAGCGTCCGAGAAACCGAGGCGTCGCATTCCAGTTCGGAATTTGCTGGTACGAGGCGGTGTAGAGCCCACATTCCGTTGCAGTGGATCCGGTAGAGCGGCAGAGTTCGTAGAAGTTGCGCTACTGATCAAACCTGCGTAAACGATAGTGCCACGTTACTTACTTCCGTAGGATGTCGGCACCACGCACATTATAGGGTAACTGTACGCTCTATGCAGTCTTCACGTACGTGTAGAGGTAAAAAAAGAACAACGTTCATATCACGAAACACTAAGAAGGCTAGAAAGCCTAGAGTTATATGGTGATCTATCCTTCACCAAGCAGCTTTGCGATATGACACAACACACAACATACGAGGTGCATTCAAGTTCTAAGGCCTCCGTTTTTTTTTCTCTGGGCTGGAAAGAGATAGAAACATGCGCATTGTTTTAAAATGAGGCCGCGTTCATTGTCAATACGTCCCAGAGATGGCAGCACCATACAGCACATGGAATTTTACCGCCAGCGGCGAGAATGAGAACTGTTTTAAATACTTAAAATGGCGACGTTTTCCTTATTTGAACAGCGTGCAATCATTCGTTTTCTGAATTTGTGTGGTGTGAAAGCAATTGAAATTCATCGACAGTTGAAGGAGACATGTGGTGATGGAGTTATGGATGTGTCGAAAGTGCGTTCGTGGGTGCGACAGTTTAATGAAGGCAGATCATCGTGTGACAACAAACCGAAACAACCTCGGGCTCGCACAAGCCGGCCTGACGACATGATCTAGAAAGTGGAGAGAATTGTTTTGGGGGATCGCCGAATGACTGTTGAACACATCGCCTCCAGAGTTGGCATTTCTGTGGGTTATGTGCACACAATCCTGCATGACGACCTGAAAATGCGAAAAGTGTCATCCAGGTGGGTGCCACGAATGCTGACGGACGACCACATGGCTGCCCGTGTGGCATGTTGCCAAGCAATGTTGACGCACAACGACAGCATGACTGGGACTTTCTTTTCGTCGGTTGTGACAATGAGACGTGGATGCCATTTTTCAATCCAGAAACAAAACGCCAGTCAGCTCAATGGAAGCACACAGATTCACCGCCAGCAAAAAAATTTCGGGTAACCGCCAGTGCTGAAAAAATGATGGTGTCCATGTTCTGGGACAGCGAGGGCGTAATCCTTACCCATTGCGTTACAAAGGGCACTACGGTAACAGGTGCATCCTACGAAAATGTTTTGAAGAACAAATTCCTTCCTGCACTGCAACAAAAGCGTCCGGGAAGGGCTGCGCGTGTGCTCTTTCGGCAAGACAACGCACCCGCACATCGAGCTAACGTTACGCAACAGTTTCTTCGTGATAACAACTTTGAAGTGATTCCTCATGCTCCCTACTCACCTGACCTGGCTCCTAGTAACTTTTGGCTTTTTCCAACAATGAAAGACACTCTCTGTGGCCGCACATTCACCAGCCGTGCTGCTATTGCCTCAGCGATTTTCCAGTGGTCAAAACAGACTCCTAAAGAAGCCTTCGCCGCTGCCATGGAATCATGGCGTCAGCGTTGTGAAAAATGTGTACGTCTGCAGGGCGATTACGTCGAGAAGTAACGCCAGTTTCATCGATTTCGGGTGAGTAGTTAATTAGAAAAAAAAACATCGGAAGCCTTAGAACTTGAATGTACCTTGTATTAAATGAGCAAGCGAAGTATCAGATATCGTTCTCCGTTAACTCAGTGATTTTGGCTAATAGACATTGTGGCGTCACCGCCAGACACCACACTTGCTAGGTGGTAGCCTTTAAATCGGCCGCGGTCCGTTAGTATACGTCGGACCCGCGTGTCGCCACTGTCAGTGATTGCAGACCGAGCGCCACCACACGGCAGGTCTAAAGAGACGTCCTAGCACTCGCCCTAGTTGTACAGCAGACTTTGCTAGTGATGCTACACTGACAACTACGCTCTCATTTGCCGAGACGATAGTTAGCATAGCCGTCAGCTACGTCATTTGCTACGACCTAGCAAGGCGCCATTACCAGTTTATATTCAGATTGTAATTATGTATCATCAAGAGCGATGTTCTCCAATTATGGATTAAAGTTAAGTATTCAAGCAACTCTGTACTTTATTTAGTAGACTCAACTCCTTTAAATGTTCCAGACCTCACGCCAGTCTGCATGAGCTTAAACGCGTGCATTTCGGCCTCCTCTAGCAACACGGTGTTGGCTCTTCTGCCAACACATCAGACGTAACAATGGTTCACTCTAAAATATAATTACTGAAACTATTCTAATTTTGAAAATGTGTTTCAAAAGCAGAAAATAAAACTGAAAACTTAAGAAAATTCAGCTGAAATGTAGCAATGTACAGACACACGCACACAAAAAAACTAAATGATGAAAGTAAGTATTCCTGCAAAATATAATTCTTTATTTCATATCTCAACGTAAGAACTCCATCACGTCCCCGTACAGCAATATAAAATATCCAAAGGGCTTGCGTGACGCTAAAGCTACAAATATTCCGTACTGAATAATCAGATGCTCGCATTGGGTGTCTATTGGTACTGAATAAAGACCTACGAGATTCCATTTGCAGCATGGACAGTACAGCTTGCTAACATTCACTTTCGTAAGGTATAGTGTAACAGGCTGTAAACCCGCCATCGGTAGCAGAGAGCGCTAATGCGCTGCTTCCTGGAGTCGGGTAGGCGCCCCGGCCCCGGATCGAATCCGCCTGGCGGATTAACGACGAGGGCTGGTGTGCCGGCCAGCCTGGATGTGGTTTTTAGGCGGTTTCCCACATCCTGCTAGGTGAAAAGCGGGCTGGTCCCCAAGTTCCGCCTCAGTTACACGACTCACAGACATATGGAAACGTTCGCACTACTTCATGACTTACACTAGACGCAGACAGCTGGGGTGCACTACTTCCGTCCTGGGGGGTTCGGGGTGGCGGCAGGAAGGGCATCCGGCCACCCTATGCCATTAACACTGCCAAATCCGTCATAACAAAGCCGACCACGAGTTGGAGCGGGACAAAGACCCGAGAAAGAAAGGCAGAAAGAAAGTGTAATAGGGTGTAAAAGGAATACGCAAATGCAAATAAAATTTGTTGTATCCGTGCCGGACAACGGTGTGGAGATGCGCGTAGTGGAGGGCACCATCGTCAAATTTACCACGCGTATTGACCTTTGCTTAATAGACCTTGTCTTTTCTGTTAGTTTGCCATTCAAACTGGTCGTTGTGATTCCCTGATGTTTGAGCTTTGGCTACAGACACTGACTCTGCTATGGTTTTGCGCACGTATTCGGTCCCCAGGAACTTCACTCTGTTCACTGTGCCACGCGTTGCGGTGATCGCGGTGTGGTTTACCATGGTCGCCAATTCAAACTCGACTGCCTGCAATTATCTGTTATTTAGTATTTTTCATTTCTGGAAGGTTCTTCTGTGTGTGATGTTTTTACATTATGGGATATTTGATGTTTCTGTAAGTAATAGCATTCTGGAATTATTAATGTTTGAACAAAAAACGGGAGTTTCCTTCCAGGAAGGCAATGGCAAACCACCTCCGCTAGGACCTTGCCTAGTCGGCCGTGCGGGTCTCCCACATCGTTCCCTACGCTTCTTGCGGTATAGGACCTCATCATCATCATCATCATCCTTCCAGGAGATCAGCGCGTTCTGACTGAGCGTTGCTGTAATTAATAAATGTGCTTTCAGTGCTTTCAGCACTCCTCTGATGACCCTGCCTTCGATGTGGACTTGATTATGGTTTCGACGAGATGTTGTTTGGTGGAGATGCAGGCTGCTTCATTACATGTATATCACAGAGGCTCCAGCTAGACAATGTAAAAACCGGCGCCTAAAAAGATTTGCATCACCTCGGTTCCGACAGTTCCGGAACCTGCACAGAAAACTGGAATAGATATCAACATAAACAGAATTTCCGCCCTTTTTATTGCTTATGAAAACAGCACATTGCATGTTGTACTACCATACAGCGAGACCTTCAGATGTGGTGGTCCAGATTGCTGTATACACTGATACCTCTAATACCCAGCAGCACGTTCTCTTGCACTGATGCATGTCTGTATTCGTCCTGGCATACTATCCACAAGTTCATCAAGGCGCTGTTGGTCCAGATTGTCCCACTCCTCAACGGCGATTCGCCGTAGATCCCTCTGAGTGGTTGGTGGGTCACGTCGTCCATAAACAGCCCTTTTCAATCTATGCCAGGCATGTTCGATAGGGTTCATGTCTGGAGAACACGCTGGCCACTCTGGTCGAGCGATGTCGTTATCCTGAAGGAAGTCAGTCACAAGATGTGTACGATGGTGGCGCGAATTGTCGTCCATGAAGACGAATGCCTTGCCAATATGCTGCCGATATGGTTGCACTATTGGTCGGAAGATGGCATTCACGTGTCGTACAGCCGTTACAGCGCCTTCCATGACCACCAGGGGCGTACGTCGGCCCCAGACAATGCCACCCCAAAACAGTAGGGAACCTCCACCTTGCTGCACTCGCTGAATAGTGTGTCTAAGGCGTTCATCCTGATCGGGTTGCCTCCAAACACGTCTCCGACGATTGTCTAGCTGAAGACATATGGAAACTCATCGGTGAAGAGAACGCGAGGCCGATCCTGAGCGGTCCATTCGGCATATTGTAGAGCCGATCTGTACCGCGCTGCGTGGTGTCGTGGTTGCAAAGATGGACCTCGCTATCGACGTCAGGAGTGAAGTTGTGCAACATGCATCCCATTGCGCACAGTTTGAGTCATAACACGACGTACCGTGGCTGTACAAAAAGCGTTATTCAACATGGTGGCGTTGCTGTCAGGGTTCCTCCGACCCATAATCCGTTGGTAGTGGTTTATCTACCGAAGTAGTAGCCCTTGGTCGGCCTCAGATAGGCAACTCATCGACAGTTCCTATCTCTCTGTATCTTCTACATGTTCGAACAATATCGCTTCTGTTCACTCCGAGACACGTGGACACTTCCCCTGTTGAGAGCCCTTCCTGGCACAAATTAATAATGTTGATGCGATCGAACCGCGGTATTGACCGTCTAGGCATGGTTGAACTACAGACCTCCTTCCTGGAAAAATGACTGGAACTGATCGCCTGTCGGACTCCTTCCGTCTAATAGCCGCTACTCATGCATGGTTGTTTACTTCTTTGCGTGGGTTAGGTACTGTGTCTGTGATACAATATCCGCAGACGTTGACTGCGGATATGTATATATATATATATATATATATATATACGGTAATTCATTTCCTCCCCTAAATACCTATTCAAAATGTATCGTAGTGTACCATTCACTGAAACACAACATTGACGTTGACGTTGTCGCTCCCAGGGCTTAGAACTGGTACTCGGGGTAATGGAACACATCCACGTGCTGACGCTGAGAGATGACAAATGTAAACATAAGTAGAATGCACACCCGTCATTCCGTCAACCATCGTCAGTAAAAATCAAAGCTACAACGAAGGCAATCATGCTAATTGATATCCCCTGACGGCTAAAGGTCATTTGCTTGAAACATTTTTTAATTTGCATCTGGACAAACAGTTATTTAGGGTGGTCAAGATAAATATAATGTGGGAAGGCATGATCTATTGGGAATATATGCACTTTTATTACTTGTACGGCACAGCCCAGCAGGTGTTAGGTGGACCAAATTCCAGGCTGAACTGAAGCAAACGTTTGGCGATAGTCAAAAGGCCGGCCGCGGTGGTCTAGCGGTTCTAGGCGCTCAGTCCGGAGCCGCGCGACTGCTACGGTCGCAGGTTCGAATCCTGCCTCGGGCATGGATGTGTGTGATGTCCTTAGGTTAGTTAGGTTTAAGTAGTTCTAAGTTCTAGGGGACTGATGACCATAGATGTTAAGTCCCATAGTGCTCAGAGCCATTTGAACCATTTGCCATTGATAGTCAAAAGGAAGACTACTTAGAGGAATAACAATTGAAGAACAGGGCCTACGTCATGGGGAAACGACAGTCGCACATAATGTTTTGGAACAATGCCACATCGTGAAACGAATATGACAGAAGCAGAAGAAAATCTCGCACTTGATTAAAGGAGTGGCAAAAGACTTGTACCAAGGACGGATGTCAGAAAAAGAGAGGAATTCTTCAACTGGTGACAATGAATCTCGGAAATTGTGGAAGAACACCATCAGCTCGCCTCTCTCACACGCCATGTACTAATAGAAGAGATACACCAGTGTGTTGGAGCCAGAAATGTCGAACCGAGCACACAAGAGATGTCTTTGCTATCGATCCCATGCATCAGGAGGTAACAGAGAATGTCGAAGAAGTGTATCGATCTTAGGCACCAATCCTCCGCCAAGTTCAACGCCCATCAGAAAAACGGGCGTTTGGAGGAAGGGGAACAACGCCACGGGCTGTTTTGCTTGACGACTTAATCCTCCGCAAGACGTCAACCACCACAACAGTCGTATTCACGCCAGTCAACTGTGTACTATCTTAGTCGACCTGTGGGACGAAGCCCATAGCGCATACCCTGAACGAGGTCGCTCCCACACATGCTGTAGACGTTCCCGGTCGCCGTAGGTGGGACACTAACCACTCGTTTAGCCACCGAATTCGGAGAAACTACGCGGGGCGAACATCCATGGAGGTGAGGGCGCCACAGATGAAAACCCTCCATAGACGACAGTCACCAAGAGTTCAGGAAATCTGACTTCAACATCGACGGACAATCTGTTCGGGAGCTAGTCGACCCAGCAGGGTCCTCCTTTATTGTTTTGTAAATTTAAGGCGAGGAAGGAGAAAGGCAGGAATGTATGCGGAATCAGCGTCGACAAGTGAAATCGCGTGCCGGAACGGGATTCGAATGCAGGATCTCGTGCTTACTGGGCAGTTGCGTTAACCACTGCACCACCCGGACACAGTGTTTAATGCAGCAGCACGGACTATCTCGACACACCTCCCCGCCGATCCACATTCCCACGTAGCACCATCTATTCAGTGTCCCCGTCCATGTACTCCACGTCTGCTACTTTGAGAGGAAGTCGAACGTAATTGTCCGTCTGTCCTGAAGGTGATGGACTCATTGCCCTTCGAGGTAAATAAATAACATGAATATGTGGTTTCTGTCCTTTCGGCTACATATTGACATTAGCTAAAGAAGACTATGTTCCATGACGCGAAACAGATTGTGCTGAAAGTTCCAAACGGAAAACACGACCAACCGAAAGCAACATCTTTTGCAAGAATAAAAATCAGTGACAGAGCACATCCCTTCTGATTTATCTTTTCAATAGAATGTAATCATAGTTTTATTCTCGGATTGACCTTCTTGGAGGCATCGCAAGCAGTTACAGACTGTGGAAGATCAGAGCGCCAGAATGACGAGTCTGTTCCACCAAGCACACGTAATAAAAATCTGGGCATTTGTACGCCGTTGAAGACGTTGTCATCTCACCCTCAAAAATGTTCAAATGTGTGTGAAATCTTATGGGACTTAACTGCTCAGGTCATCAGTCCCTAAGCTTACACACTAGTTAACCTAAATTATCCTAAGGACAAACACACACACTCATGCCCGAGGGAGGACTCGAACCTCAGCCGGGACCAGCCGCACAGTCCATGACTTCAGCGCCTCAGACCGCTCGGCTAATCAAGCGCGGCACCTCACCCTCATTAAGGAGACAAGATGCAGTCGTCACTCCATACGTTAAGTTAAACTGTTCAACTGTGAAGCCTTTTTTCGTTGCAAAAACCTACTCAGCCTCACAAAAAGGTATACATCTACACTACCGGCCATTAAAATTAGTACACCACGAAGATGACATGCTACAGACGCGAAATTTAACCAGCAGGAAGAAGATGCTGTGATACGCAAATGATTAGCTTTTCAGAGCATTCACGCAGGGTTGGCACCGGTGGCGACACCTACAACGTGCTGACATGAGGAAAGCTTCCAACCGATTTCTCATACACAAGCTGCAGTTGACCGCCGTTGCCTGGTGAAACGTTGTTATGATGCCTCGTGTAAGGAGGAGAAATGCGTACCATCACGTTTCCGACTTTTATAAAGGTCGGATTGTAGCCTATCGCGATTGAGGTTTATCGCATCACGACATTGTTGCTCGCGTTGGTTGAGATCCAATGACTGTTAGCAGAATATGGAATCGATGGGTTCAGGAGGGTAATACGGAACGCCGTGCTGGATCCCAACGGCCACGTATCATTAGCAGTCGAGATGACAGGCATCTTATCCGCATGGCTGTAACGGATCGTGCAAGCACGTCTTGATCCCTGAGTCAAAAGATGGAACGTTTGCAAGACAACAACCATTTGCACGAACAGTTCGACGACGTTTGCAGCAGCACGGACTATCAGCTCGGAGACCATGGCTGCGGTTACCCTCGACGCTGCATCACAGACAAGAGCGCCTGCGATGGTGTACTCAACGACGAACCTGGGTGCACGAATGGCAAAACGTCATTTTTTTCGATGAATCCAGGTTCTGTTTACAGCATCATGGTGGTCGCATCCGTGTTTGGCGACATCGCGGTGAACGCACATTGGAAGCGTGTATTCGTCATCGCCATACTGGCGTATCACCCGGTGTGATGGTATGGGGTGCCATTGGTTACACGTCTAGGTCACCTCTTGTTCGCATTGACGGCACTTTGAACAGTGGACGTTACATGTCAGATGTGTTACGACCCGTGGCTCTACCCTTCATTCGATCCCTGCGAAACCCTACATTTCAGCAGGATAATGCACGACCGCATGTTGCAGGTCCTGTACGGGCCTTTCTGGATACAGAAAACGTTCGACTGCTGCCATGGTCAGCACATTCTCCAGATCTCTCACCAATTGAAAACGTCTGGTCAATGGTGGCCGAGTAACTGGTACGTCACAATACACCAGTCACTACTCTTGGTGAACTGTGGTATCGTGTTGAAGCTGCATGGGCAGCTGTACCTGTACACGCCATCCAAGCTCTGTTTGACTCAATGCCCAGGCGTATCAAGGCCGTTATTAAGGCCAGAGATGGTTGTTCTTGGTACTGATTTCTCAGGATCTATGTGTGCATAGATCCCGAGAAATCACATGTCAGTTCTAGTGCAATATATTTGTCCAATGAATACCCGTTTTTCATCTACATTTCTTCTTGTTATAGAAGTTTTAATGGGCAGTAGTGTAGATGTTGTCGCCGGCTGAAGTACGGTTAATCCCGGAGGGTGTGGAGAAGCTGCTGTAAGATGACACTGTTAGACGTTCAGAGAGTCCTCGGTTCCCTCTTGTAGTCCTTGTGAAGAAGAAGGACGACAGATATCGTTTCTGCGCGGGCTACCGACGACTGAATAAAATCACGAGAAGGATTTCTGTCCATTGTCGCGCATTGACGACACCCTACACTGCTTGAAAGGAGCAAAGTATTTCTCAACTATGGGCATGCAGACAAGCTACTGTCAGGTCTATCTTCTCGCGACCAGAGGAAGACAGATTTCATAGCTCATGACGATCTCTGTGTGTTGAAAACTACGCCGTTTGGATTGTGTATCTCTCCAGCTACCTTCGGACGTAAGTATATGATAGTCAACCTTCTCCGATACCAGCTTCTGCTTCCACCCCTTTGGCATCTGCATGATACTGTTGTGTTGTTTGAGACATTTGAAGACTACATAAGCTGCAGAGATACGTGTTGAAGTGTTTTCAGACTGTGGCCTCCGTCTAAATACTAAAAAGTGCCTCTTCGTCGGCCAGGAAATCAAAATCTTGGGTCATTTAGTTAATGGCGATGAAGTTTACCCTCATCCAGAGAAAATAAGAGCAGTCACAGGTTTTCCGACTGCTCAGCACATTTGCGATGTGCCAAACTTTCTCGGCGTATGCTCAAACCACCGGCAAACCGTGAAGGCTTCTGTAGCAAGACACGTTCAGAGTACTCTCCAGGTTGGAGATGAAGTACACTAGAGAAAGAGTGCCTTGCAGTTGTTTGGGTCATCAACAAGTTCCGGACATATTTATTTTCAATCCGTTCACCATTGTGACGGACCACCAGAATCTACACTTGTTCACTAGCCCAACGGATCCGTCGAGATGACTAGCTACGCGGGCACCGAGAATTCAGGAGTGCGACGTCACAGTGATAAAGTGGACACAAGGACGCCGACTGCTTTCAGGGAATCCATTGGCGGGACAAAGTGTAGTGGATGAAATCTCAGTCATCATTGCGGTAACCCTTGATTATTAAACCCTTGTAAAATTTACAGCTGAAGTTTGTACCAATACGCATTTACCACCAATCTGGTATTCTCTGTATAGTGTAAAACAGGACTTTTGTACTTACTTTTTATGTGAAATACCACTGCAGACCTTATAACTGTAATTTAAGTAGTGAATAAACTATAAAGTATGACTTCCTTGGAATAAATTGTGGTGTAGTAAAATTTACGGCAGTTTAGTAACACTGTAACATTTTCCCCTCTTTAGTGTTCTAGGTTTAAATGGGATTCCAGAGGGGAGATACAGCACTGATGAAACCACAGAAGCCTTGAAGAAGGAGAAACCGGCCAAAGGAGGATTCCAACTAAAAGGAACATAAGACTCTAAACAGAATCAGACAAAGGTATCACTGGCCATGGTTGTGAGCCACTGCAGGGAATGCCAGCGGTAGGATAACGTGGCGCAGTTACCTCCAGAGTATACAGTACCAACCCCACCGGCAGCATCGCCATCCCAACGAACTGGAATCGGCCTCTAGGGGAGCTTCCCGAAGTCAACAATGGGAATAGATGGATAATAGTCTTCGCCGATTATCTCGCCCGCTTCTCTGTCAGCAACTGTGCTGACTGCCAAAACTCCGGAAATTGCATTGTTCCTTGCAGAAGACATCAATATGAAGAACGGAGCACCCTGTTCAAAAAGGGGTCTAAGCACTATGGCACTTAATATCTGACGTCATCAGTCCCCTGGACTTAGAAATACTTAAACCTAACTAACCTAAGGACATCACACACATCCATGCCCGAGGCAGGATTCGAACCTGCGACCGTAGTGGTGGCGCAGTTCCAGACTGTAGCGCCTAGAACCGCTCGGCCACAGCGGCCGGCGCGCAGCCTGTGTGGGGTTCTCCGATAATATATTATTAAATGTGATTTCACGTCCCGACATAACTCACATGGTGTCAACTGCCTATTACCCATAGACGAATGGCCTCACAATACGCTTTAGTGTGATGTAGGCAGACACGTTGACGTCGAACATAGAGATTTGGATACAATACTGCCGTTCATAACATTCGTATACATGGTACATCATAATTAATGGCGTAAACGCATACAGTTGAAAGTATACAATATTAGAAGCAAAAAAGCGTCAGTAAACATAGGATGGAAAATGCATACCTTAAGAGCTACGAGCAATTTTTCATCTTCGATACTGTGAAACAAATTTCTTCTACTGCAAGCTCTTTGCTTACCATATTTTGGACCAAAATAAGAAAAAAATGACCAGCAAACATATGCTGTAAAGCGCATGCCTTAAAAGTACAAAGATGAACAAGTGCTCATAGCTCTTAATGAATGCATTTTAGAGCACATGTTTACTGGACATTTTTTCCTTGCTTTGGTCCATACTAGTAGTTCTCAAAATATGGAAAGCAAAGAACATGCAGTAAAAGAGATTTCTTTCACAGTATCGAAGATGGAAAATTTCTCGTAGCTCCTAAGGTATGTATTTTCGACCGTATGTTTACTGAAACTTTTTTGCTTCCAGTAACATGTATTTTCAACTGTATTCGTTTACGCCATTAATTATGATGCACCCTGTATAACACAGCGAAGCAAGACCCTACGAGCCGGCCGCTATGGGCGAGCGGTTATAGGCGCTGCAGTCTCGCTCCGCGCGACCGCTACGGTCGCAGGTTCGAATCCTGCCTCGGGCATGGCTGTGTGTGATGTCCTTAGGTTAGTTAGGTTTAAGTAATTCTACGTCTAGGGGACTGATAACCTCAGACGTTAAGTCCCATAGTGCTCAGAGCCATTTGAACCATTTGTCGAAGAGCAAAGGCGGAAGTTCCGTCAGAACGGAACAAAATTTCGATGTAGACCTCCACGCGCGGTTTGCCACAGGTCAGCCGGCTCGTCTGAAATCAAAATTGAGTTGACGTTAGATAAGTATATAAGATTCTTTAGGAGCTCTACCTCGCTTAAGTTATTTGGACCATAGGAAACAAAATGGCGACCATTTGAAAAAATGTTTTTTTCATCGATTTTTCGACTTCGTCGCCCAAGTAAAAGTATTTATATTTGATGGATCGGAATAAAAGTGGTACAACTCCTAGACAATTTAGATAACTTCGTCGGAAACAAAGAATCATGCCAATCGGTTCAGTAGATTTGAAGTTACCATACCGCTCTATAAATACATTTCGAGAAAAACGCGTTCTTGCGTTCAATATGTTATTCCGGGTCCATGAACTAGTCCTTCCTACTCCTCACAGAGGGCGTTCTGGTTGATCTGGGCCATCCTGCGCTGCTCCAGAGCCGCTCGTACAGCCGGTGACAAGCGGTTTTCGGCAGCTTGAATGCGGTGGTCGTCCGAATGCTTGGCGAAATGCGTCGAATAGAGTCCCAGGGCGACATCCATCGTTGCCATGGTCTTCATAATTTATGAATACCCTTCGTTGAAGCTGCTCACTGGCAGGAAAGTCGCATTCTCCACAGTCTTTGCACGAGAATGCAAATGCTTGGGAGCTAACTCCCAGACACACGCGTTCAAACTTCCGTTTCCTCCCAAGCACCGGTACAATAACTCGTCTTCCGAAAGAAAAAAACAGGTGATTGAAAAAGGCCAATTTCAGGCAGGTGCATTTTTTTGTTCAACCACGAATAACAAACATTTCCGTTCCGTATTCGGAAAAACCGTTTCAGGGGTGGATTCTAAACACTTTTATGGATCCAAAAATGCAATTAAAAAAAATAGATTTTTTGAACCAAAAGGTAGTAAACCTCCCCTTAAATCTTGATACCCTGTCGCTGTAGTAGCAGTAACCGACCTAGCAACTGCGCCAGACACTTGTTGTCTTATATAGTTGTTTCCGACCGCAGCGCCGTATTCTGCCTCTTTGCATATCTCTGAATTTGAATATGCAAGTCTATAGTAGTTTCTTTGGCGCTTCAGTGTATTAGTCCCTCAGAAAAAAATGAATAGATTCTTTTTGCAGGAAGTTTATAGCAGTTAAATTTTGCACTGGGATACGTTTTCGCTTGAGGCCATAGTTACTCTATTATTCAAGAAGAAAATGCAACGTATGCCAGTACAGAATTTAATCACTCCGTCTTCAGGCCCCAAGTGACCCATCGAGACCTTCTGACCGCAGTGTCATCCTCAGGTGAGGATGCGGATGGAAGGGGCGTGTGGTCAACACACCGCTCTCCCGATCGTTGCCCCTCAATTAGCATCACGAGGCTGAGTGCACCCAGAAAAATGGCAACAGCACACGGCGGCCTTGATGGTCACCCATCCAAGTGCCGGCCACGCCGACAGCGCTTAACTTCGGTGGTCTCACGGGAACCGGTGTATCCACTGCGGCAAGGCCGTTGCCCAGTACAGAATTTAACTAGATTAAATTTTCTACGAAAAGGTCCTGTTCATTTTTAATAATAATTTGTGGGTTTTGAAGGCATTGCGGATAGCATAAAACCGTTACGGGCACCTGAATCAGCGGATGTATCTGTGACAGGGAAAGCGTTTCTGTTCCTCTATCGTGCAGATTTTCTCTGTGCTGGATATTGCGTTCCAGTAAGGAAAAAAACTTACTTCATTACCTTAAGTTCTTTGAATGATGACGGTAAAAACACATACCTAACTTGAGTTAAGGGGGGTAGGACGTCAAACGGTCCGAACATTTTAATTTCGACTGTCTATACTTTTAAAAATACATTCATAAAACTTTGTCAGCATGACCAGGAAGGATTCCGAATTCACACTCTTAACAGTGGAAGTTCGAAAACTAACGAAATATTTTTTTTTTTTTACATGTGAAATTTCTTCATTTTTTTCACTTACTAATGGCAGCATTTGTTGCTGTAGGTACACTTTTCTTCATGAGTAAGAGAGATTCTTCGATGAATTTTGCACAGCATACAAACCATACTTACAGGTGTATGAAACTCTGGAATTTTCCAAATCTATTAAAAACTGTGGTAGAAATTGAGGTAATAAACTATAAAATTTGTGTTTTTTCTAAACATGAAGTTTAAAATATAACAGCTCATTTCCTTTTTCATAAATTAAATAAATTCTGGAGTTTCATACAGCTATGAGTATGGTATGTATGCTGTGCAAAATTCATCGAAGAATCTCTCTAACTTATGAAGAAAAGTGTACTTATAGCAACAAATGCAGCCATTAGTAAGAGAAAAAAAATGATGAAATTTCGCACGTAAAAAAATTTATTTTGTTATGTTTTCGAACTTCCACTGCAATGGGTGTGAATCCTGAATCCTTCCTGGTGATGCTGACAAAGTTTAATGAATTTATTTGTAAAAGTATAGACACAGGAAATTAAAATGTCCTGTGTTGCCTCTCCTGCTCCAAGTCGGCCCGTTTGATGTCCTACCCACCTTAAGGCTTCAGAAGAAAGTAAGAGAAAAGTATAAAGTACAGCAACGCGTGAAATATAAATAACGAAATCCCTCGCTGATAACTTCACAAAATATTATTGATTATAAGTATGACAGTTGTTGCCATAATGAATACCACTGACATTTTAAAACGATAATTGTTGGATAGAAACGGTAGAAATAAGAGAAGGCGAAAGTACAAGAAATCAGGGACAAGATGGACGCTAGAAATGAAAAGACAAATCCGGTAGAAAATGAAGGACTACTGAAAAACATTGGAAACGACAAAGAAACAAGAGAAACTGAAGTTGTTACGTGGTCTCAGTTGATACGTCAAAGATTGGAAAACGTAGTTATGAGCGTACTACGGAAAAGCGACGAGGAAATGAGTATTCGGTGTTTTTTCTGCCAAGTTAAGAAACGCTGAAAATCAAATACAACGCAAGAGCGATAAATTTTGCGGAGTGGTCGTCTATGTGCGGTTAACAGTCTCGTAACGGTAACAGTTAACGGCGGCGAAGCCTGCGCGGCTCGTGCCCAGCGGCTGGTAGCTGGTAGCTCCAGCTGGCTGGAGGCGCTGCCTCTTCTACCGCTGGACAGGGTGGGGAGGCGCGCCTCCCTGGACCGGGCAGACGCCGGCGCGTGCGGCGGGCCGGCCGGCCGGCAGTGCCGCTGGGGCAGGCGCCACGGCCACACGTGCTGCAGACGTCGCAGGAGCGCCCGTGCGTCGCGTTGCGGAGGGCCGCAGGTGCCACTTGGAGACTTCTATGCGTGGTTAGAACACGAACTCTCGTACACGGCCACTTACGTTTCAATAATACGGAATCATCGACATGACACCCGCTTAATCATACTGACAATCGGATTACAGGTTCCTGCGTCAGCGAACTGTGGATCTCATTTGGCTCAACTCTTTTTCACTCCAAAATGATGTGATGAGACCTCAAACGAAGGATTTATTGACATTCATGGTGAAAAAAAATTTTTTCGTATAATCTGAAAACTAGAAACCATGCAAATAATAACTTCTACGGAACGCTTGCTCTGTGTCAGTACTCAGCAGTCAAAAATATATGATTGACATTGGAAAGTACAGTCTTCCACAGCCTGCTCAATATCCGTTATAAGAGTTGTGTATGACGTGCTTTACTGTAATGTCGCTGCCAAGAGTACTTGTTAACAAAATCAATCCGCCATAGTAACTGATCAGCGACCAGTCTGAATCGAATTTGTACTGTAGCCGACAAGAACGCACCAAAAATATCTGAACTGTACCGCGGTCATTCCGCCACTTACTGTCACATTTCATGTGTATTAGTGGCCAGGGCAGTCAGCGAAATCATTTTAAGGTAAGTGTTCTTTTATAACACAAGTTTCTCATTTCATCTGTATTGTACAGTATTTACACTGTAGTATCGTTTTTCTAACGATGTTGCATTTACTCTTAAAGAAAACGTCGTTTACAACGCACAAATACCCTAGTTGCTCAATGAACCTTTAACATCTCTCTGTAAAACACAGAATAAAGTTAAGTTTCCAGTGTGTGTAAATGTACGAAAATATTTTTGATACTAAAAAGATATTAAAAATTAGATTAACAGTTAAATAGAGTTATAATAAAAAAATTAACTTATATTAGAATGAAAACTACAGACGAAATTTTAATATGAAAAACTACGGACTCATGATCACCGATCCTTTTCGTCAAAAACTGCTGAATAACTGTAAATTAGACACACATTTTGACGAATCCATAGAGAATTATATCATCTTAATTAGCAATAAGTGTTTCACTTCACGCAACTACGCGTAGGGAGTTACTCACCGTAAAAAATTATGAATCGATTTCACATCTCCTTCCGTTGCGTATAACAAGAACTCTCACGTAAGAGTCGTGCTGTTTACTTCTGTCGGACCACTACGGCAGGAATTGATGCTTCACTGAATCAGTATTAGAATTAAAATAATATAAATTAAGTGTGTAATCCACATCTTTAAGTGAATTTACCGACAAATGTACTTTTTTTTTTTTTAATTTCTGATAAGGTTGTTCAGGTGCATCTCTCTGAAGGGAAGCACTTCTACTAATGTGAAAGTAGACGAAAGAATCGTTATTATGACAAATTTTGAAGAGTCTTACTAAAGTCTTAGGATAAAAAGTCAGTAATGCATCAGGAAGGTATCTCAAGTAAAATGATTTTACAGATTGTTGGTTGAGAAGGAACGTAAGTAAAGCGTACGAATATAAGGAAAAGTACCTCAACGGAAAAATAACTTCAGACATTTACTTAAAAAGCACCTCCTCAAATTTATACTTGTTCCTTTCTCCCTCAAGACGTAGAAGAAATCTCCGAATCTGCACCGATCATATTTTTCAAGTAATCTCAGTAGTACTGAGAACTCACTTGGGCTGTTGTCTGTGTTTTATATTTCAGTGAGCTTTCTGAATTATAAAAAAAGAAAAATTCGCAGTATGTATTTGCCGCATTTAAAGGCATGTTAAGCAGTGTCTCACATACGCTACTCGATAATAATACGAAGCATATATATATTCGGTCACAAATCCTGGAGCGAAATTTTCCGTACACTCAGTCATACAAAGATAAGAACTAATCAAGACAACCTCACTGTGTCACTGTTTGTACTATTGAGTTATGTAGTCGAGTGCTTGATTTCTCTCACATTAAAGTATTGTAGCATATCACGAACGTTTTTACTTTTAAAGTGTCCAAAATAGATTTCTTTGCCCGTGCACTAGTCTTTCATGTGTAACGTTATCAACCAAACATTACAAGGAAGATTGGGGGGGGGGGGGGGAGGCTTAGGAGAGGACATCTGTACAACAGCATTTCCTGCTTTAAAAGACTTCGTGAAGTTGTTTCAATTCATTCAAGTATATGGATATCCAGCGTCAAAATGAGTAAAATTATTTTAGGTATTTATTTACGAACTCAGTTTTCCATATTGCCTGTCCAGAGTCACAATTGTTTGGGACATGTACCAACAGGATTCTTCATATATTATGTTCGTTATATCTACGTACTCTTAATATTATACAGGGTGGTCAGAAACAGTCTGAAAAGCTTGTAAGTGTTTTGCAGTGTACGTATTTTTGAGAAATAACTTACGAAAAACTCTAGATTTGTTGTGCCGTTTCCGAGTTAATTACAATTCAAGTTAACCAGTCATACCGTTGCGCTATCAAATTCAAGCGTCCCACTAAAAACGGTGTCGCCAAACGTGTTCTCTGTTTGCTTAGCTAAAACCGAACAAGAGAGCACAGAAAAACTGGATTTAAGATGGTAGTCAGGATCGATCCCGAACCAAAGGCAGAGCAGTCTCGTGTGCTGTCATGTGCTCTGCGAGAACAACTGACACATATTGTGTCTGGCGGGCCGCTTGAATCTGCGCGCGCTACGGCTGACTGGCTAACTTCAGTGTTAATTAACTCGGAAACGGTGCAAAGTAGGACATTTTTCCTTAATAATTATTTCCCATCACAGCGTACACTGCAACACGCTCACAAGCATATCAGGCTGTTTGCGACACTCCTGCATAGCTTAACAAATGTTAAATTCATATGAATGACTCCTGTTGGTAGTCAGACATATTGGAATGCATGAAATTTTCACGTTCTTAGCAAATGACGTATACTGGACACGGGCAGTCTGAAAAGTTCACTGGTCCATCGAACAGCGAGATTGTAACCACACTCCTGATAGCAATCGACACACAGCGCTGGCCGACCTTAATGGTCATACTGGCAGTTTATGCTCATTTTATGTGTCGAGAGCATATTCATACTGTAAGAATCTGCACGCAGTCCTTGGGAGGAAGTCAGAAACCAAAATTTCTTAGATCAGCATAGGATTTACGATAACATCAAATACCCTGGAAACGTTTCAAATTCAAATGGTTCAAAAATGGCTCCAATCACTGAGACTTAACATCTGAGGTCATCAGTCCCCTAGACTTAGAACTACTTAAACCCAGCTAACCTAAGGACATCACACACAGCCATGCCCGAGGCAGGATTCGAACCTGCGACCCTGACAGCAGCGCGGTTCTGGAGTGACGCGCCTAGAACCGCTCGGTCACAAGGTCGGCGGAACCGTTTCGGGCAGGCAACTGAAAACTGCTATTGCTATCACAAACGGAAGGAATGAAGGCGTATTAAAGTGTGTTAGTCACCGAGACGAAACACAAGCTCGTATTAGACAAGAATGAATGATGAATCGCTCCTGTATTTTTTAGAGCTACTCTGGCTGTTTCTGTCTTACATGATTTAGAGAAAGCATGTAAAACTAGAGTTTGGATGGACAGGCTGGGACTGGTGTAGTGACATATAGCTACCTTTCTCGGTCCTGTGCAGATCTCCTAAAAAAAAAACCATACAAATGGGCTTATTTTCTACAGAAGCTGCTTCCATATATCCTCTAACTGAAGTCAAGTAGATGTGACTTTTCACTATTCTCTTCCGGCCTGCTGGCGAAATGTCAGATGTGTTACTGACTCGTGCGGAACGCTTTGACCAATATTTGTATTTGAGTTAGGTACGGAATGAAAGGAAGAGAGAAGATGAAACCCATTGCTGGCAGGTGGCCTTCTGCTGTCGAATAATATTCGCGGATCAATTACTTTCGCATTCCAATCATATGGAAACATTCTACAAAGAATTTCCCTTCAATGTAAAAGCAAAATAAAGTGCAATTTCTTACTACGAAGTTTGATTAGCAATACAGATGATTACAATTGTCACCAAGGAGGCATATATAGTGAAAGGAGTCAGAATTTTTGATTTTCTGAATGATTCACGTCTTATCTAAGAGAGGGTTTCTAAAAGTTCATGTTGCCCGGAGCAAATAAGATAATGATGTAATAAAGTAAACAGTTGTTTGAAAACATGATTTGTTTTTGTTCTCCACACTTCCTGTTCATACAAGCGCTTGTTGAAAACTAGCAGTTCAATGTTTAAGCCTCTCACTTCAGAGCCGACAGCGTGTTATTCTATGAACGACTGATATGGTATCATCTTCCAGAAATATGCTTGATAAATATTGCGAAGTGTCACCATTAAGTCTCAGGTGTTGAAGAAGCCGAATTCATAACATTTTACTATATATTCGTGACCATTTCCACGCTTGTTTGTATAAATCGAACATGGTAGGTGTATAGTAATCCTACAACTGCCGACAGGCAGTTCTTGAGCTTCACACTGAACTCAAAAGCATCCCGCAGCCAAGCATTCACATGTAAAAATCCTGTCTCTTCATTCACTACTTTTACACAAACAATCTCGTGTGGTTGTTCATGTTGATCATCCGCCAATATTTTTTGAATGTTATTCGTATTATCACTAACACATCAATCTGTTTTAGTCACTTTTTTTATATTTTTGCAGCTGGATTGAGGTGTGTGCTGTTTCCAAATTTTGCGATCATCAGCGCTACGCAATCGAATATGACTTGACGGTCTCTGGATGTCATCTATCCGTCTTCCGTAGCGCACTACACTATAGCATTTTTTAATCCCGAGCATCCGGCAAAAATCTTACAAGCCCAGCTCACTTCGAACAAATATCACTGTGACACGCTCTGCACCTGTCTTTCTCTTGATCATTTACTTAACTTTCTGTGTGTTATCACTATTCCCAACATGCCTCCTTCCACTGTCCGCCTCTCTGTATCACAAATGCTGTGTTTATCTGCAAGATAACAGTTGGTATTGCAGTACGCTGTATGTGTACTGGAGTTTTCGAGAAAAATGTATACATTTACCTGGATAGTTAGCAATATTAAACTATTGGAACAGATCTATATTGCTGTATCTAATATTAACATTTCAAATTTCAGGATATAAGGGTACAGTAAATTTTATAGTAGAGCTGTAGGTAACCCATTCTTAGATTTCTTATTTCTCTGTGTCTTCCGGTAATAAGAATTTCGTCTTACAGGTAACACTTTTACAGATGCACTGCGCTTGCCCGCAATTCTAATCATGAACAGATAGTAGGGAGAATAATCATTTCTTGGAAGGATTCAGGGAAAGCGCAGTGCATCAGTAAAGAAAATTGCGTAGAAGACGCCAATGCGAACAGTTATAGGGTATTATTCCAGTGTTTGCAGTCCTCATCAAGCAGCCATGACAATTCAGAAATGCGTTGCTGGGTTCGTAACAGGCCGCTACAGCCCATGCGAAGGAGAATCAGAAATGGTCGGTGTCCTTACATGGAAATTCTCGAAAGAAAGTCGATTTAATTCTCTTGAAAGTCTTTCGGATAAATGCAGAGAACCTACATTTAAAAACAAAAGTGTAGTGCGATTATTATGCTGGCACCATCGTGTATCTACCGTAGAGATGAAATAAGATAAGGGGGATGAGAGCGTACAGAGGTAGGTGGATAGTCATTTTCCATCGATCAATATGCGAAAGGAATGCGAAAATTAAACTGTAATATTGCTACGAAGTTTCCACCGCCATGCACTGCCTAATGGCTTGCGGATTATCTATGTGGATGCAGAAATTAACACGCTCTCCCAAAGGAGAGTAAAAGCAAAACAGCAGTCTATGGGGACCCGCCTAAGATGAGGCTAAAGGAATTAATCCACAACAGCATGAATTAATCCACTACAGAAAAATACGAACAACTAGTCATTCGCATCTTTAATGAAGGCAATGTAATCTACTTGCGTTAAGGGGTGCGATATCCATCTGACAGTGAAAACGGTGTGGATAAGACGTGCACAAGTTAGCGAAGTTGGACACAGAAATGGACTGAATCTGTAAGCATGTAAGTATTTGTACGTATTACTCGACGTTCATAGTGCCGAGTAGCATTTTCCAAGCGAGTGGCATCACGATTTATTCGGAATTCTATTTCCAATTAGCATGTAAGGTGTAGGAAGGCATCATAAATATGCAGCTTTTGCAAACGGATTCACTACTCGGGTTTGTGTGTCACAAGATAAGGGAGAGTAAGGACCAGTCAATGAAGTGTTGAGAAATCGCGAAAAATAGTATCGCGAAGAACTTCTTCCCGTTCTAAGTGCTGCCGATTTAAATCCTCCTTGTTAATGCAGCGGCCAATTAACAAGAAATAAAGATTGGAAATTTTTACTGAGAAATGTCGGTTCTTTGAAATACATGCTGCATAGAAATCACTTCCGAACGTCATACAGTAAAGCAAATTAACAAAGGTGTTTATTAACAAGGCGTAAGGTGACATTTAGACAGCCTGACTGCTGTACCGAAGCGGCCAAATACATTGGGAAGACTAGTTCGTTTACTTCAAGCTGGATGTGACCTGCAGAAAATGAAGTGAGTACTCGAAGGAAGTAAATTTTTTGCAGACATGTCTTTATGATACTAACGTGTAAGGACATGAAACACAAGACTATTAAGAGCTGAAATCCCCCCCCCCCCCCCCTCCACCCATGTGAAGCTTCACACCTCATTACTACTTCTCATTCATTACTGCTTCTCATTCATAGATTATTTATATGTATCATCGACCGTAAACAATAGAAATATTGTTCTATGAAGACGATTGTTAATTTAAAAAGGGTTCGACAATTTTTTTTTTTACCTTTTATATCAAATCGGTGATTCGTATTAAACGAAGAATCGTAAAAATATTGCACACTTTCAAGTGAACACA
Organism: Schistocerca serialis cubense; assembly: GCF_023864345.2. NCBI lineage: Eukaryota > Metazoa > Arthropoda > Insecta > Orthoptera > Acrididae > Schistocerca > Schistocerca serialis. Next base: position 142,098,855 of record NC_064638.1, on the reverse strand, counting down.
CAGTTGAGAACTGTACTCATGGCACAAGAGATGCAAACTGCCATTTATTTTATTAAGTTGAACAATCTGACCTCATAATTTTATCTAAAATATAATACTTCATCTAATAAATCGTCTTATACTGTTACTTGTGTTTTCTCTTGCTGTTATTTTAAATTGGAATAACTAACGAATTAACGAAATAAATTCACATCAATCTCATCATTTTCATGCTTCTTACGTTCTAGCTCCTCTCATTATTTTGTTTGTATTGGATACGACACATTTAATATTACTTACAATAATATTTATGATCTGAAATAAACAAAACTAAAAAAAGTAGTACATCTTTGTTTTTGGATTTGAGCCAGGGCCTTTTCTTTATTTGTTGAGGTTTTCTATTCGCGTGAAGTGTTGCCAGATGAGGGAATTCCTTCATGCCTTTTATTCACACAACCACACCTAAACTATACGGCTGAAATTTGACAGATTAAAATTATTGTTGTACCCCTAATGTTGTGATTCTGTATCTGAACAGCCAAATCACAAGCAACATTGTTTCTGGAAGCGCTCTAGAAATTTTCTAAAATATTAGAGATTCGAAAAGAGTTGTTATCATTCATGTATACTAAAATTATGACGTCAACAAAGAAATAAATTAGTTTCAAAATTTTTTGTTGTTCTGACGAAAATATAATAATTTGGCATTAAAGTCCGAGTGCTATAAGAAACATCTAACGTCTTATTATGGGCAAATTTTAAACTCATTGTAAATCACGCATTGGAGAAGTATGTGCCGAAAAAGTGGGTTACGGACGGAAAAGACCCACCGTGGTTTAACAGCGCAATTCGGAGAATGCTCAGGAAGCAAAGACAGTTGCACGCGCGGTACAAGAAAGATCGGGAGAGTGAGGACAGGCAAAAGTTAGTAGAGATTCGTGCTGCTGTAAAAAGAGCGACGCGCGAAGCATACAACCACTACCACCGTCATACCTTAGCAAAAGATCTTGCTGAAAACCCAAGGAAATTCTGGTCTTACGTAAAATCGGTAAGCGGGTCGAAGGCTTCCATCCAGTCACTCGCCGATCAGTCTGGCCTGGCAACGAAAGACAACAAAACGAAAGCTGAAATTTTAAATTTAGCATTTGAGAAATCTTTCACGCAGGAGGATCGTACAAACATACCGCCGTTTGAGTCTCGTACAGATCCCCGTATGGAGGACATAGTGATAGAAATCCCTGGGGTTGGGAAGCAGCTGAATGGGTTGAAAATAAATAAATCGCCAGGTCCTGATATTCCAATTCGGTTTTACAGAGAGTACTCTACTGCGTTGGCTCCTTACTTAGATTGCATTTGTCGCGAATCTCTCGCCCAACGTAAAGTCCCAAACGACTGGAAAAAAGCGCAGGTGACGCCTGTATACAAGAAGGGTAGAAGGACGGATCCTCAAAATTACAGACCAATATCCTTAACATCGGTTTGTTGCAGAATTCTCGAACATATTATCAGTTTTAATATAATGAATTTCCTTGAGACAGAGAAGTTGCTATCCATGCATCAGCACGGCTTTAGAAATCATCGCTCCTGCGAAACGCAACTCGCCCTCTTTTCACATGATATATTGCGAACTATGGATGAAGGGTATCAGACGGATCCCATATTCCTTGACTTCCGGAAAGCGTTTGACTCGGTGCCCCACTGCAGACTCCTAACTAAGGTACGAGCATATGGGATTGGTTCCCAAATATGTGAGTGGCTCGAAGACTTCTTAAGTAATAGAACCCAGTACGTTGCCCTCGATGGTGAGTGTTCATCGGAGGTGAGGGTATCATCTGGAGTGCCCCAGGGAAGTGTGGTAGGTCCGCTGTTGTTTTCTATCTACATAAATGATCTTTTGGAAAGTGTGGATAGCAATGTGCGGCTGTTTGCTGATGATGCTGTGGTGTACGGGAAGGTGTCGTCGTCGAGTGACTGTAGGAGGATACAACATGACTTGGACAGGATTTGTGACTGGTGTAAAGAATGGCAGCTAAGTCTAAATATAGATAAAAGTAAATTAATGCAGATGAATAGGAAAAAGAATCCCGTAATGTTTGAATACTCCATTAGTAGTGTTGCGCTTGACACAGTCACGTCGATTAAATATTTGGGCGTAACATTGCAGAGCGATATGATGTGGGACAAGCATGTAATGGCAGTTGTGGGGAAGGCGATTAGTCGTCCTCGGTTCATTGGTAGAATTTTGGGAAGATGTGGTTCATCTGTAAAGGAGACCGATTATAAAACACTAATACGACCTATTCTTGAGTACTGCTCGAGCGTTTGGGATTCCTATCAGGTCGGATTGAGGGAGGACATAGAAGCAATTCAGAGGCGGGCTGCTAGATTTGTTGGTGGTAGGTTTGATCATCACGCGAGTGTTACGGAAAGCTTCAGGAACTCGGGTGGGAGACTCTGGAGGAAAGGAGGCGTTCTTTTCATGATCGCTACTGAGGAAATTTAGAGAACCAGCATTTGAGGCTGACTGCAGTAAAATTTTACTGCCGCCAACTTATATTTCGCGGAAAGACCACAAAGATAAGATAAGAGAGAGTAGGGCTCGTACAGAGACATATAGGCAGTCATTTTTCCCTCTTTCTGTTTGGGAGTGGAACAGGCTAAGAGGTACCCACCGCCACGCACTGTATGGTGGATTACAGAGTATGTATGTAGATGTAGATGTAGATCACGTGTACACGCTGAGAGCACCGCTGCGAAATTCGACAAGCTGCTGATGGGAAAGCAAGACTGTACAAACTGGCTATTCAGTGTGATGCTGAGAGACATCATAAAGTAATTTTGTAGGTCTTTGCAAATCTTGTGAAACTCTTACTGGAAACAAGATTAAAGAGACCATGACGCTCTAACGGCAGTGTAAGGCTCATAATGATTGTCTTAGTTAGGTTTTTCGATATATAGCATTATTTTAGGTTTAAATGAAATAAAATTTTATTCTCTTCACAGCTCTTTCGACTCTGGCAAAGCCCGTCGCTACTGTAAAAATCTGCCTCTAAGGAACACATCTGAATATTCCGCCTTAGTAACTTCTACCCTTCCATTAGCTGATATATCACACTGAAATACCTGGAGATTAGGTAAGGTAATTGAATAAAAGACATATAGTTAGTCATTTATTGTTTCCACCAGACGTACTATATCAGAGCCACTGGTACAATAGTCAGATGATTACTGCCACAAACTTTATTTATTTAGCGTATATATATATATATATATATATATATATATATATATATATATATATACCACATCGGTCATGCATCACAAACACTGTTGTTGTTGTTGTGGTCTTCAGTCCAGGGACTGGCTTGATGCACCTCTCCATGCTGCTCTATCCTGTGCAAGCTACTTCATCTCCCAGTACCTACTGCAACCTACATCCTTCTGAATCTGTTTAGTGTATTCATCTCTTGGTCTCCCTCTACGATTTTTACGCTCCACGCTGCCCTCCAGAACTAAATTGGTGAGCCCTTGATGCCTCAGAATATGTCCTACCAGCCGATCCCTTCTTCTAGTCAAGTTGTGCCACAAATTTCTCTTCTGTCCAATTCTGTTCAATACCTCCTCACTAGTTATGTGCTCTACCCATCTAACCTTCAGCATTCTTCTGTAGCACTACATTTCGAAAGCTTCTATTCTCTTCTTGTACAAACTATTTATCGTCCACATTTCACTTCCATACATGGCTACACTCCATACAAATACTTTCAGAAACGACTTCTTGAAACTTAAATCAATACTCGATGTCAACAAATTTCTCTTCTTCAGAAACGCTTTCCTTACCATTCCCAGTCTACATTTTATATGCTCTCCGACCATCATCAGATATTTTGCTGCCCAATTAGCAAAACTCGTTTACTACTTTAAGCCTCTCATTTCCTAATCTAATTCCTGCAGCATCACCCGATTTAATTCGACTACATTCCATTATCCTCGTTTTGCTTCTGTTGATGTTCATCTTATATCCTCCTTTCAAGACATTGTCCATTCCGTTCAGCTGCTCTTCCAGGTCCTTTGCTGTCTCTGACAGAATTACAATGTCATCGGTGAACCTCGAAGTTCTTACTTCTTCTCCATGGATTTTAATTCCTACTCCGAATTTTCTTTTGTTTCCTTTACTGCTTGCTCAATATACAGATTGAATAACACCGGGGATAGGCTACAACCCTGTCTCACTCCCTTCCCAACCACTGCTTCCCTTTCATGTCCCTCGACTCTTATAACTGCCATCTGGTTTCTGTACAAGTTGTAAATAGCCATTCGCTCCCTGTATTTTAGCCCTGCCACCTTCAGAATTTGAATGAGAGTATTCCAGTCAACATTGTCAAAATCTTTCTCTAAGTCTACAAATGCTAGAAACGTAGGTTTGCATTTCCTTAATCTATTTTCTACGATAAGTGGTAGGGTCAGTATTGCCTCATGTGTTCCAACATTTCTATGGAATCCAAACTGATCTTCCCCGAGGTCGGCTTCTACCAGTTTTTCCATTCGTCTGTAAAAAATTCGTGTTATTATTTTGCAGCCGTGCTTATTAAACTGATAGTTCGGTAATCTTCACATCTGTCAACACCTGTATGTTGGGGATTGGAATTATTATATTCGTCTTGAAGTCTGAGGGTATTTCGCCTGTCTCATACATCTTGCTCACAAGATGGTAGAGTTTTGTCAGGACCTGGCACTCCCAAGGCTGTCATTAGTTCTAATGGGATGTTGTCTACTCCTGGGGCCTTGTTTTGACTTAGGACTTTCAGTGCTCTGTCAAATACTTCACGCATTATCATATCTCCTGTTTCATCTTCATCTACATCCTCTTCCATTTCCACAATATTGTCCTCAAGTACATCGCCCTTGTATAGACCCTCTATATACTCCTTCCACCTTTCTGCTTTCCCTTCTTTGCTTAGAACTGGGTTTCCATCTGAGCTCTTGACATTCACACAAGTGGTTCTCTTTTCTCCAAAGGACTCTTTAATTTTCCTATAGGCAGTATCTATCTTACCCCTAGTGAGGTAAGCCTCTACATCCTTACATTTGTCCCCTAGCCATCCCTGCTTAGCCATTTTGCACTTCCTGTCGATCTCATTTTTGAGACGTTTGTATTCCTTTTTGCCTGTTTCATTTACTGCATTTTTGTATTTTCTCCTCTCCTAAATTAAATTCAATACTTCTTCTGTTACCCAAGGATTTCTATTAGCCCTCGTCTTTTTACCTACTTGATCCTCTGCTACCCTCACTAATTCGTCTCTCAAAGCTAACCATTCTTCTCCTACAGTACTTCTTTCCCCCATTCGTGTCAATCGTTCCCTAATGCTCTCCCTGAAGCTCTCTACAACCTCTGGTTCATTCAGTTTATCCAGGTCCCATCTCCTCAATTTACCACCTTTCTGCAGGTTTCTTCAGTTTTAATCTACAGTTCATGAACAATAGATTGTGACCAGAGTCCACATCTGCCCCTGGAAATGTCTTATAATTTAAAACCTAGTTCCTGAATCTCTGTCTTACCATTATATAATCTATCTGATACCATCCAGCATCTCCAGGTTTCTTCCATGTATACAACCTTCTTTCATGATTCTTGAACCAAGTGTTAGTTATGATTAAGTTATGCTCTGTGCAAAATTCTACCAGGCGACTTCCTCTTTCATTCCCTACTCTCATTTCATATTCACCTACTACGTTTCCTTCTCTTCCTTTTCCTACTGTCAGGTTCCAGTCATCCATGACTATTAAATTTTCGGCTCTCGTCACTATCTGAATAATTTCTTTTATCTCATCATAACATTTTATCCATCTCTTCGTCATCTGCGGAGCTAGTTGGCATATAAACTTGTACTACTGTGGTAGGCGTGGGCTTAGTGTCTATCTTGGCCAGAATAGTGCGTTCACTGTGCTGTTTGTAGTAGCTTACACGCATTCCTATTTTTTATTCATTGCCGGCCGCGGTGGTCTAGCGGTTCTAGGCGCTCATTCAAGAACCGCGCGACTGCTACGGTCGCAGGTTCGAATCCTGCCTCGGGCATGGATGTGTGTGATGTCCTTAGGTTAGTTAGGTTTAAGTAGTTCTAATTTCTAGGGGACTGATGACCTCAGATGTTAAGTCCCATGGTGCCCAGAGCCATTTTTATTCATTATTAAACCTACTCCTGCTTTACCCCTATTTGATTGTGTATTTATAACCCTGTATTCACCTGACCAGAAGTCTTGTTCATCCTGCCACCGAACTTCACTAATTCCCACTATATCTAACTTTAACCTATCCATTTCCCTTTTTAAATTTTCTAACCACTAACCTACGTAAAATCCAGTAACCACAAACTTGAAAAGATTTTGGCATCTCAAAACGTGGAGCTATAGACAAAAATATTGATAAACATTTATAACGTTCAGTTACTGTTGGATAACTTTAAGAAGCAGCAGTTTTTTATTGTAACAGCGTAACTATGACTTAGGTCCTACATCGGTAGACACGCTATGTTTCCGGCGTAGTGATCACATTAAGGCTCCTTTGACATCCTCAGTCCCTTAAAGACAGAACACATACAATGCGTCAGAACTAGGGCCGTGGATAAAATATCAATATATCTAAAGTACTTCCAAAAGGTATCGATATACACTGAAGTGCCAAAGAAACTGGTACAGGCATGCGTACTCAAATACATAGATATGTAAACAGGCAGAATACAACGCTGCGGTCGGCAACGCCTATATAAGGCAACAAGTGTCTGGCGTATTTGTTAGATTAGTTGCTGCTGCTGCAATGGCAGGTTATCAAGATTAAAGTGAGTTTCAACGTGGTGTTATAGTCGGCGCACGAGCGATGAAACACAGCATCTTCCAGGCAACGATGAAGTGGGGATTTTCCCGTACGACCATTTCACGAGTGTATCATGAATATCAGAAATCCGGAGTGCATCAAATGTCCGACATCGCTGCGGCCGGAAAAAGATACTGCAAGAACAGGACCAGTGACGACTGAAGCGAATCGTTCAATGTGACAAAAGTGGAACCCTTCCGGAAATTGCTGCACACTTCAATGCTGTGCCAACAACAAGTGTCAGCGTGCGAACCATTCATCGAAGCATCATCGATATGGGCTCACTGCACGACACAAAGCTTTAGTTCTCGCCTGGGTCCGTCAACTCCGGCGTTGGGCTGTTGATGTCGGACGAGTCTCGTTTCAAATTGTATCGAGCAGATGGACGTGTACGGTATGGAGACAATCTCATTGAGTCCATGGACTCTGCATGTCGGCAGGGGACTGTTCAACGTGGTGGAGGTTCTGTAATGATGTGGAGCGTGTGCAAGTGGATTGATATGGGACCCCTGTTGCCTCTAGATACGACTCTGATAGGTGACATGTACGTAAGCATCCTGTCAGATCACCTGCATCCATTCATGTCCATTGTGCATCCCGACGGACTTGGACAATTCCAGCATGACAATGCGACACCCCATACGTCCAGAATTGCTACAGAGTGGCTCCAGTAACACTCTTCTGAGTTTAAACACGTCCGCTGGCCACCAAACTCTCCAGACATGAACATTGTTGAGCATGTCTGGGATGCCTTGCAACGTGCTGTTCAGAAGAGATGACCAGCCCCTCGTACCCTTCCGAATTTATTGACAGCCCTGCAGCATTCATGGTGTCAATTCCCTCCAGCACTACTTCAGACATCGGTCGAGTCCATGCTACGTCGTGTTGCGGCAGTTCTGAGTGCTCGCGGGGGCCCTACGCGATATTATGCAAGTGTGCCGCTTTCTTTGGCTCTTCAGTGTATGTCGGGGAAGTTTTCTCATACCATAAATCGATACACCGATATTAGAATGCCAATATCGAGTGCTGATATTTTTCTTTCATATTACATTTTATTCACAATTTTTGGTACATTTTGAAATAGTTCTTTTGAAATAGTATTGTACCAGAACATAATTTTACTTTTACTGTGTAAAGAAGTTTTACTACTTTTTGAGCTTTCAGCACGCCCAGTCTTCCTCTTTGACTGTGTGAAGCAAGTATATGGACACAAAAGAAGAAGCCCCCTTGCACTAGGTGGTGACGGAGGGAATGGAATAATAAGATTTCCGTTGTGAAGAAACAGGACGTACTTGCGTTAAAAAATCTATTTCTTCACATCAGCGTTCATCGAAAACAGTTGCTGAAAATGATGAACAAAAATCTAAATGACAAGACTGATCTTTGCGGTGGGCCCACACGTGTGAGGGGAAATGCTGACGTAATCGGTGCTTGGCACTACCAACAGAAACTCGAACGTTTTGCTTCACCACACAATTTTGACTCTACAAATGCTGGGCCGCTGTCGTTGGCAGAAAAAAAAATTGACAGTCAGGTCCATATGAAGCATTCCGGGCAAATCCGCTATGTGATAAAACTGAGCGACGCACCCATAGGACAACTTTTATTGTGCCAATTACCTGCAGTCACAGTTTTTGGCAAAGTCGTTATCGCCAAGCGTGAACGTGCATCGTTTTCCTTTCAATTCTTGTTCTACCGGGGATGGGCAGGATGCTAGTTTGTTGAAGATGTGGCCTGTGATTAAAAGGTATCATGATGATTTCTCCGTTGGAAAGAGATTATCGATTTATCCCCATCCAGATTTCCGGGAGAGCTCTGCCAATAGGAAAGTGACCACTAGAAAAAGATTACAAGAAACTTAACAATAATTCATGAATGGTGAAGTGAGGTATGTAAGACAAGATTAAGCAGGGAACACAATCTATGAATGGATCTCGCGGAGTCACGCAGTGGTATTCCAGCAGGTACAAACAACAGATACGTTACGGACAACAAGACTTCGTAAGGAAAATTGTTCCTGAGGTATTTTCTGTACATACAGGGTGTTAACTAATGAGTGAGAAACCTCCGGTGAACGGATAGACGACGTAAGAAGAATCTAAAGATTTCTCATACACATATGGTCAATGTTCTTTTCTATTTGTTTAGTTCCATACACTTTTTTTCTTTTGAGATGATACCTTCATTTCTGTCGTTTTGTTTTCCACTACAGCTTAGCTTTAATGTATGGGCGTATATAACTGGAGACAGATTAACAGGACGTTCTCTTTTCCATGGAATAGTGACAAAAGCATCATACAGTGAATTTTTAATGGCTTGTTTAAATGTTTTGCTCAAATACCTTCCACTACACTTATGTCTGAACATGAGGTTGGTGCACAATGGAGCGCCATCTCATTTTTTGCAACCAAGAACCATTTTAAATCACCATTTCCCAAATAAAAGAGTAAGTCATGGGACAGCAAAGTCTTCACTGGCTCCATATCCTGATCTCAATCCACTGGATTTTTTGGGGGCATTTAAAGGACGTAGTGTATTCAGGACGTATTGTGAATGTTGGCATTCTTCTTCAGCGTGTTCAAGAACGATTTCAGCGTATAAAGCAGACACCTGGTATGTGGGAGTGAGTAAGATATAGCGTGTAGATACTTGTATTAGGGCTAATTGTTGCTATCATGAGTTTTTCAGTTACCATCAGAAGAAAACAGTTGAGAAGAAAAACTATCAGTAGAACCATGCTGGAAATTTGAAAACGAAGTGTCAGAAACGAACAAACTTGCAACAACAAAAAAGTGTTTGTAACTAAGACAGTACAAAAAACTGATTAAATATAGTCTGTTCATTCCCCAGAGATTTTCCACATGTTACTTAATATTCTGTCTATTCGGAAACATACTACAATAGGCCCTATCAAAAAAAGTTTTCTAATTGCACTGACACTCTTCGATGGATCTACAAGAAAAACACCAAAACGGAATGTATTATGTTCGTCATGTGTGACATGTTTAAAATGCGTGGCAGATATGGATTTCATATCGAACACATGCTCTTTGAAAATCTTGCTCGTCAGGTTGGCCCATCGAAGCACGTATCACTAATCAATTTATATCTGAGTATGTGTTTTCTTCCTGCGCGTAACTTATAAGCACTACAAAAATCCTCCCATAAACAAGATTCGTGTTGTGTTGCAACTCTGAAAGAATAGGTGCAGCTGAGTGTCTGACTCAGGTCCCTCGATTGTGAATGAGGAAAGTTGGGGTTTAACGTAACGCCGACGACCGGGTCATAAGAGACGGGGTATCAGCTTGGATTGGGGAAGGGTAGTGCGGCGTTACACCGCCTGGTTCAGATGTCTAAGTACAGCAAAAGTTCGATTTTCAGTTACCAGACCCGGGCTCAACTAAATATTTGATTTAATCTTTCTTGACCGTGTTCAGATTTGTGTTACCCAGTGTGTAAGCCGCAACTAGTTTTCTGATAAGCTGTTAGCAGATTCGAACGTTGAAAAGCTCTAACTTCAGCAAAAGCTCTTTCAACCACACTGTCAAAAACGTTAATTTTATCGAAAACTGTCAATGATAAAGACTATAAAGCCGTTATTAATCTCTGGCTGAACTGTAATATTAGCGTAAATCATCGGTCTCAAACTATTTTTAATTCATCACAGTACTTCTCAATCAACACAGTTCGATTAACTTTCTGTTAGATATTGTAAATGACTAACCAAAGTGTGCTTCTTGAACGACAAGTCAAACAATTAATTTTTACTCCTTGTGGACTCTGTTAGACTCAAGTGCGTAACAGTTCTTGAAAGTAAGAATTGGATCGACATACTGACACGTAATGCCATTAGATGTTAGTTAATTAACAGAACGATATTCGTTTATTTTTCAGTTACAATATTTTTCATGAGTAATTCAATTTAGGCCAGAAATCGGCAGCAGACGCCTGCATGACCATCTCCCAGCTGCCGTCGCTTATTGTGTGGCGGTGGACGACGAAATATCTCTGTCGTCAGCGACAAAGATGCTGCAGTCGGCGCAGTGCTACTCTGTTCCTGAGGACGAGAAACAAACAGAAGAAAAAATTATGTACAAAAATTGCCAAAACAACAAATTTAAATAAGAAAGCAAATTCGGAATTCAATAAGTTTATACCTAGTCTACCATTTTCTTATCGTCTTACTCGCACACGCTGAGGCGGTAAGAATCCTCGTGTACCTGTCGCTAAATTCCGCCTCACCACAACAGGGACGGAAGTCATCAGTGTCCTTTTCAGAGGACTAACCGCGGCTTTTGCAGTAAACTATTTGTGTATGAGTGGAGAGGTGTCTGAATCGCCGATCTCCCACGCTTGTTTCAACCTCTACACCATGTCGCCTAATTGTAGCGAATGTGGAAGAAATTAATTCACTCTTAGTCGATACATGCTGTGTGGCCCACTTGTGACCAACTAAAACAGAGAGTACTACCGAGCCGGCCGCGGTGGCCTAGTAGTTCTAGGCGCTTCCGTCTGGAACCGCGTGACTGCTACGGTCGCAGGTTCGAATCCTGCATCGGGCATGGATGTGTGTGATGTCCTTAGGTTAGTTAGGTTTAAGTAGTTCTAGGGGACTGATGACCTGAGATGTTAAGTCCCATAGTGCTCAGAGCCATTTTTTGAACCAGTACTACCGAAACAAATACGTGGGCACTTGCCACATACGTGATGTTTTCCTCTTGAATAACATTGTTTTGTACATTCTCTATATCTAAATGGTGCAAATAGAGGAGAAACAACAAGGCATACGTTACGGCTTTGAAAATTGTTCTGTAAATTAACTTTCATCTTGTGGCAGCCATTTTGCCAGGCAGTGGCAGCTTGCAGAGTATTACTTCGTAAACAAAGAGCAAGTCTGCATGCCTTTTCACGGCATGACGCTACAAATAAAATCCTGTTGGCTGCTACACAGAAACAGCGACATCGGCGTCGCCACTATTTCACTTCTGTGATATGCCTCGGGAATTCTTCCGGTGACTGAATTGTGAAAGAAGACGAAAAAGCGATAGGCGTATCTACACTATGTGATCAAAAGTATCCGGACACCTGGCTGAAAATGACTTACAATTTCGTGGCGGTCTCCATCGGTAATACTGGAATTCAGTATGGTGTTGGCCCAACCTTAGCCTTGATGACAGCTTCCACTCTCGCAGGCATACGTTCAGTCAGGTGCTGGAATTTTTCTTGGCGAATGGTAGCCCATTCTTCACGGAGTGCCGGACTGAGGAGAGGTATCGATGTCAGTCGGTGAGGCCTGGCACGAAGTCGGCTTTTCAAAACATCCCAAAGGTGTTCTATAGGATTCAGGTGAGGACAATGTGCAGGCCAGTCCATTACAGGAGTGTTATTGTCATGTAACCAGTCCACCATAGGCCGTGCATTATGAAAAAGTGCTCGTTCGATCGTGTTGAAAGATGCAATCGCCATTCACGAATTGCTCTTAAACAGTGGCAAGCAAGAAAGTGCTTAAGACTTCATTGTAGGCCCGTGCTGTGATAGTGGTGCCACGCAGAGCAACAAGGGATGCAAGACCCATCCATGAAAAATACGACCACACCATAACACCACCGCCTCCGAATTTTACTGTTGGCACTACACACGCTGGCAGATGACGTTCAGCGGCCATTCGACATACCCACACCCTGCCATCGGATCACCACATTGTGTACCGTGATTCTTCACTCCAAACATCGTTTTTCCACTGTTCAATCGTCCAATGTTTACGCTCCTTATGCCAAGCGAGGCATCGTTTGGCATTTACTGGCGTGATGTGTGGCTAATGAGCAGCCGCTCGACCATGAAATGCAAGTTTTCTCACCTCCCGCCTAACTGTCATAGTACTTCCAGTGGTCTGGATATATATCTGCCTATTACACATTACGGCCCTCTTCAACTGTCGGCGGTCTCTGTCAGTCAATAGACAAGGTCGACCTGTACGATTTTGTGCTGTACGTGTCCCTTCACGTTTCCACTTCACTATCACATCGGAAACAGTAGACCTAGTGATGTTTAGGAGTGTGGAAATTTCGCGTACAGACGTATGACACAAGTGACACCCAATCACCTGACCACGTTCGAAGTCCGTGACTTCGGCGGAGCGCGCCATTCTGGTCTCTCACGATGTCTAATGACTACTGAGGTGGCTGATATGGAGTACCTGGCAATAGGTGGCAGCACAATGCACCTAATATGAAAAACGTATGTTTTTGGGGGTGTCCGGATACTTTTGATCACATAGTGTAAGTAATCGAATCTTATGCTTTCTCGTTGCTGCTCTACATGGTCATTCAGTGCTGTGTGCCCAGTTTTAGTTTGGATCGGTAACAAGGTCCTGGCGCGGCAACGAGTAGCAAGTCATTTCGGAGAAGGGTCACTGGTTAATAATGGTTAATACTGAGAAGTACGCGCCGGTACTAGACACGTGCTTTTTAAGCCATACAGCAGTGACTTGGAAAAATCTTCCGTTACAAGTTGAGTAACTATGTCGATTTTACCACGGTCATGGGTTTATGCACCGTTTAAAAAATACAGGTAATTGCAGACAACATTATTTGTCCACTAACGACAGTCATTGTGCAGGATCAATCTAAGGTAAATTGAACAACAATGCAATCGACATTTAATTTACCAGCTCGGACGGTTATACTTTACAGAAATTGTAAGTAATAACAATTTACCGAATGGGAATGGATGCGTCTTTGATAGGAAAATTACTCATATCTTAGTTTTGGGGACGGTTACAAAGTGTGCGGTTGATAACGTTCTTTGAACTAGTTCAATTCATTAACGGTTCTCATTTCGAATCTGCCTTTAGTGTAGTGTAAATTTGAGGCATATTTTTGTTCTAATTTTGCGCTAAGGATTGCTGTGAAATGTGGTCTCTCACTCCATCCACATCAGAATTGGTTCAAATGGCTCTGAGCACTATGCGTCTTAACTTATGGGGTCATCAGTCGCCTAGAACTTAGAACTAATTAAACCTAACTAACCTAAGGACAGCACACACATCCATGCCCGAGGCTGGATTTGAACCTGCGACGGTAGCGGTCGCTCGGCTGCAGACTGTAGCGCCTAGAACCACACGGCCACTCCGGCCGGCCCCTCCACATCCTGCGATAGCCATGAAAGGGTAGTAAATAATAATAGTGCAGTGTTAAAAGACACTACTACTTTGCTAGACAAAAAAAGTGAACCACCCAGAAAGGCACGAGGGAACTTCACAGGTTGAGAGGGTGTGTGATGTCATTTTGATAATTACAATATCGAGTAAAATTTACAAAGAACTTGTCAGTCTAAGCCTGTTTATCGGTATGACATTGCAGCCTCTGGCCTGGATATATGCACTCATTTGGTTTGGAAGAATCTCATAAAGCCGTCGTATCCTCTCCTGAGACAAGATGGCCTACGACTCTTCCAATTCATCCTCTGTGCATCGAATCTGGGACTGGGATGGTGTTGACGTCGGAGCTGATCGCGCACATGATCTGTTAGGGCACACCTGTAGATCTTGCAGGCAACAGGATTACCTCAATATCACGCAGACAGTTCGTGCAGACACGTCCCAAATGTATAAGAGCATTATCCTGTTGAAAAATGGCACAACGATATTGTGGCATGAGAGGTAACAGAGTAAGCACAATGTGTCCGCGATCTGCTGTTGTGCTGTCGTAGTTCCTTCAGCCGCTACCAGCCGTGACCTGATGCCATACCCAACGCGTCCTCCACCATGAAGCCAAGAATAATACAGCTGTGACTCTCGAAATCATTGGAAGAATGTATCCTCAAGTCGCCACCATGTTCATCGATGACGGTCATCTCAGGCACTGCAGAAGCATGATATCTCACTGAACACGATGTCGTTCATCAGCACTGAATGCTTCCCCGTCATGTCACCGCTGCAAACGTAGCCGTTTGTGTTGTTGTGTTATCGGCACCCTACGCATGAGGAGGAATTTCCTAGCTGGGCTGCTGCCAGTCTCCCACCAAGGGTGCGGAATGACACAAAATATTGCAGACAATCCATTACATGTTCTCAGATGGCGGGCAGCCATGTAAAGGTATTACGATGCACACAATACGCCGATTTTTCCTTGTGATGCTGCGTCGTTTTCGATAGGAACCTGCTAGACGGGCATGCCTGCCCTCAAATTCCCATGCTGTCCAACATCAGGCCAATGTCACTTCTGATGCCCCAAAAATTTGAAAATAACACGATTCGACCAGCCCGCCAAATGGGTCCCCTTTCAAACTCTGTCAGGTGCTGATAACATTGTCCACACGAGTACACGGCATCTCTGTGTTCTTCACAGTGATCACTCAGCATCATCTTACACAGGGTGCCCAACGAGGAATGGTTAACATTAAGGGATACGACAGAAACGCTCATTTGAAGCAAAAATCTTCATATAGACATACGCCTTATTCCGAATGGTTTTCGTAATAGAGCACGTTTAACATACATTTTTATTTATTGTATGTATTATTCAGCACATTGTCAGGTTTACATATGTACACATGTACAACAGTCAGTAAACATTACAAAAAAAAAAAAGTTTCACAAAGCGTCAGTTGAAAAATGCACATTCAGCTCTAAGCATTACGATATGCATAACATTAGAGGTATTGTGCAGTTGACAACAAATGCTCGAATACCCCAGCGTCATCTCCAGTTCATTTTTACACTCTTTATAAAACATATGTTGCATGTCTGAATGCCTCTGCACGTTCCTCAATGAGGTCAGCAACGTCCATAGCGCAACCAAACAGTTCAACTCGTTTATGCACCTTTCATTTATCAATTTCTCGGATTTCATCCAGCACCGTAATCAGAAATCTACTGCATAATGTCTGCGATATTGTGGCCAATTAATTGTACTAGTGAAAAAAAAATCACAACGGGAATCCCAAAGGGTTCAATTTTGGGTCCATTCCTATTCATTAAAATGTGTTCTATCTTGGAAACAATTAGGAATAGGGCGTATGTTCACATACAGTTTTTTCTTCGAAAGAGTGTTCCCGTCATATTCCTGAATATTGACCATTCCTCCTGGGACATTCTCTATTTCCTAGTTATCCTGGTAACAACGCTTTGAATTCTCAATAGACTCACGGTTAAATAGTAGCATCTGGACATGACAACGCATTAAACAATGTGTAGACCGCATGAAATTGCACTACCTGACAAAAGATGTGGAGCACCCAGAGGGCATGGTTGGCTGTGACTGTAACTACGTACACATACACAGCATCAGCCAATATGTAAATAGAGTGAATAGGATCACCAACAGACTACAGTAGTAAAATCTGAAATTTTCTCTGCGAATCAACTGTTCAAAAAGATTTCGGGCTTGCAGCCGGTCATCGTAAATTTCATTGCACAATATTTCGGCTGAACAACTGCCAGCCATCTTCAGGTGAATCGAACGAGGACTGACAAAGACGTTCTCCGCTCCCTCTTGTATAGTGCGCTGATAGTGCTGCACCGCATGCGTTGCAGTCGCGGAGACAGAATGGTCACACCGCCCAGCGACAGCGCCTTCGCTGGTGGAACTGCAGTACTCAGCTGCCGTCGGTATTGTCGCTGGCCGCAGCTATCGAAGTCTTCTGGCGTCTTTTTCTCGAGCAAATTTCGGAGATCACGGGATTCCATGCGCTATTCAATTGGTAACCGCTGTCACGGTTCATTAGATTTTCCGCAATGCGTATTTCAACGGATTCTTTGATAATGGAGTCACAAAAAGTTATTGCTGTGGCCAAAATCGAAGTTTTGTCGTACTCCATTGAATGTCCGTTAGTAATACGATGTTCCGCAACTGCAGACTTGCTGGGTTGCAGTAGGCGAGTGCAACGTTGAAGTTCTGTACAACGCTCTCCCACTGTACGCGTTGTCTGTCCCATACAGGCCATAACACATTGACACGGTATTTTGTAAATTCCCGCCTTCCGCAGTAACAAATCATCCTTCACCGATCCCAGCAAATCCGAAATCTTAGAAGGTGGACGGAAAACCACTTTCACATGAAAATTATTAAGAATCCTCGCTATCTTGGAGATATTTCGAATGAAAGGAAGAAAAGCTAGGGACTTGGCTGGCGCGTTCTCCTATTTATCCACTTCCCGGTTCCTGGCTCTAGTTGAAAAGACCTGTTAATTTGCCGGGTCGAGTACATATTGTCTCTGAACACCGTCCTCAAATGTGCAAGTTCCTTAGGCAAATTCTCTGTATCCAACACCGTAAGTGCCCTGTGCAGAAGGGTTTTAAATACACTCGTGGTCTGGGCTGGGCGATGGCAACTTGAAGAATGCAAATACGAATCAGTGAGAGTGGGTTTGCGATAAACGAAATGTCCCACTCAGTCGTCACTCTTCCGTTTAACCAATACATCCAGGCATGGAAGGCAGCCATCTTTCTCTAGTTCCATAGTAAATCGAATATTCTCATAGCTTCTTCCCTGAGACCATTTGGTGGCAAATGTTCACATCATATATGGAATCTTCTAGTGAGTTTTGATGTAGTTTCCATTTTCACAAAAGTACCTCTTGCTGATTCCTAGATTCTAATTGGTCAACAGTATGAATCGGACATCATGTTTTGTTTCGACATGCTCTTTCCTCAACTTATTTTAGGTTTAACCAGGAATATTTTGAACAGCCTGACGGTGTCGCCATGGCCAGCCCTCTGTCTCCTCTGGTGGCTAACCTTTTTATGGAGGATTTTGAGGAGTTGTTGTTGTTGTGGTCTTCAGTCCTGAGACTGGTTTGATGCAGCTCTCCATGCCACTCTATCCTGTGCAAGTTTTTTCATCTCCCAGTACCTACTGCAACCTACATCCTTCTGAATCTGCTTAGTGTATTCATCTCTTGGTCTCCCTCTACGATTTTTACCCTCCACGCTGCCCTCCAATACTAAATTGGTGATCCCTTGATGCCTCAGAACATGTCCTACCAACCGATCCCTTCTTCTGGTCAAGTTGTGCCACAGACTTCTCTTCTCCCCAATCCTATTCAATATTTCCTCATTAGTTATGTGATCTACCCATCTAATCTTCAGCATTCTTCTGTAGCACCACATTTCGAAAGCTTCTATTCTCTTCTTGTCCAAACTATTTATTGTCCATGTTTCACTTCCTTACATGGCTACACTCCATACGAATACTTTCAGAAATGACTTCCTGACACTTAAATCAATACTGGATGTTAACAAATTTCTCTTCTTCAGAAACGCTTTCCTTGCCATTGCCAGCCTACATTTTATATCCTCTCTACTTCGATCATCATCAGTTATTTTGCTCCCCAAATAGCAAAACTCCTTTACTACTTTAAGTGCCTCATTTCCTAATCTAATTCCCTCGGCATCACCCGACTTAATTAAACAACATTCCATTATCCTTGTTTTGCTTTTGTTGATGTTCATCTTATACCCTCCTTTCAAGACACTGTCCATTCCATTCAACTGCTCTTCCAAGTCCTTTGCTGTCTCTGACAGAATTACAATGTCATCGGCGAACCTCAAAGTTCTTATTTCTTCTCCATGAATTTTAATACCTACTCCGAATTTTTCTTTTGTTTCCTTTACTGCTTGCTCAATATACAGATTGAACAACATCGGGGAGAGGCTACAGCCCTGTCTTACACCCTTCCCAACCACTGCTTCCCTTTCATGTCCCTCGACTCTTATAACTGCCATCTGGTTTCTGTACAAATTGTAAATAGCCTTTCGCTCCCTGTAATTTACCCCTGCCACCTTTAGAATTTGAAAGAGAGTATTCCAGTCAACATTGTCAAAAGCTTTCTCTAAGTCTACAAATGCTAGAAACGTAGGTTTGCCTTTCCTTAATCTTTCTTCTAAGATAAGTCGTAAGGTCAGTATTGCCTCACGTGTTCCAGTGTTTCTACGGAATCCAACCTGATCTTCCCCGAGGTTGGCTCCTACTAGTTTTTCCATTCGTCTGTAAAGAATTCGTGTTAGTATTTTGCAGCTGTGACTTATTAAACTGATAGTTCGGTAATTTTCACATCTGTCAACACCTGCTTTCTTTGGGATTGGAATTATTATATTCTTCTTGAAGTCTGAGGGTATTTCGCCTGTTTCATACATCTTGCTCACCAGAGAGTAGAGTTTTGTCAGGACTGGCTCTCCCAAGGCCGTCAGTAGTTCCAATGGAATGTTGTCTACTCCGGGGGCTTGTTTCGACTCAGGTCTTTCAGTGCTCTGTCAAACTCTTCACGCAGTATCATATCTCCCATTTCATGTTCATCTACATCCTCTTCCATTTCCCTAATGTTGTCCTCAAGTACATCGCCTTTGTATAGACCCTCTATATACTCCTTCCACCTTTCTGCTTTCCCTTCTTTGCTTAGAACTGGGTTTCCATCTGAGCTCTTGATATTCATACAAGTCGTCCTCTTATCTCCAAAGGACTCTTTAATTTTCCTGTAGGCAGTATCTATCTTACCCCTAGTGAGATAGGCCTCTACATCCTTACATTTGTCCTCTAGCCATCCCTGCTTAGCCATTTTGCACTTCCTGTCGATCTCATTTTTGAGACGTTTGTATTCCTTTTTGCCTGCTTCATTTACTGCATTTTTATATTTTCTCCTTTCATCAATTAAATTCAACGTTTCTTCTGTTACCCAAGGATTTCTACTAGCCCTCGTCTTTTTACCTACTTGATCCTCTGCTGCCTTCGCTACTTCATCCCTCAAAGCTACCCTTTCTTCTTCTACTGTATTTCTTTCCCCCATTCCTGTCAATTGTTCCCTTATGCTCTCCCGGAAACTCTGTACAACCTCTGGTTCTTTCAGTTTATCCAGGTCCCATCTCCTTAAATTCCCACCTTTTTGCAGTTTCTTCAGTTTTAATCTACAAGTCATAACCAATAGATTGTGGTCAGAGTCCACATCTGCCCCTGGAAATATCTTACAATTTAAAACCTGGTTCCTAAATCTCTGTCTTACCATTATATAATCTATCTGATACCTTTTAGTATCTCCAGGGTTCTTCCATGTATACAACCTTCTTTCATGATTCTTAAACCAAGTGTTTTTTTGAGGAGAGAGCACTTGAATCAGCGGTTTGTAAACCAACTGTTTTTTGGAGGTACGTCGATGATATTTTCGTAGTGTGGCCAACTACCCCAGCTGTTCAAAATTTGAATTAGTGGTTTACATTCAAAAGGACATAGAAAAGTTACATGAAAAGCGTCAAGATTACATTATCAACGTATTGAACAGGGACAGCACAGAACTGTAGTAAAACAAACACGAAGTCGGAGACATATAATTTATGATAATTTATGTATAAATCTTAAAACACTATGGAAATATTTCCCTTTCCACGAGTGGCATGCGAGTTTTTAATTTAGTGGGGATATATATGGCGACAAGGATTAAGGCGCCACAGTTACGAGAAAAAGAACATACATATGCGAGCTCCTATAGACCATCTCGCTGCTGCACAAAATGGAAGGCGGCAAAACCACACAGTCCACACTGTAACAAACTAGTAAGCCAATTAATAGCTAGTAGCAGCAGTAGAATTGAATGAACACATCAAAACTAGGATCAGTCTAAAACCTGCCATCTAAAAGCCGACGACTCAACGAGACTTACATAAGACAAGACCTGAGACAAATTTTACGTCATGAAAGACAGGCGAATTTTAATTTCTACATCTACATCTACATTTATACTCCGCAAGCCACCCAACTGCGTGTGGCGGAGGGCACATTATGTGCCACTGTCATTACCTCCCTTTCCTGTTCCAGTCGCGTATGGTTTGCGGGAAGAACGACTGCCGGAAAGCCTCCGTGCACCCTCGAATCTCTCTAATATTTTATTCGTGATCTCCTCGGGAGGTATAAGTAGGGGGAGGCAATATATTCGATACCTCATCCAGAAACGCACCCTCTCGCAACCTGGACAGCAAGCTACACCGCGATGCAGAGCGCCTCTCTTGCATAGTCTGCCACTTCTGCTAAACATCTCCGTAACGCTATCACGCTGACCAAATAACCCTGTGACGAAACGTGCCGCTCTTCTTTGGATCTTCTCTATCTCCTCTGTCAACCGGATCTGGTACGGATCCTACACTGATGAGCAATACTCAAGTATAGATCGAACGAGTGTTTTGTAAGCCACCTCCTTTGTTGATGGACTACATTTTCTAAGGACTCTCCCAATGAACCTCAACCTGGCACCCGCCTTACCAACAATTAATTTTATATGATCATTCCACTTCAAATCATTCCGTACGCATACTCCCAAATATTTTACAGAAGTAACTGCTACCAGTGTTTGTTCAGCTACCATATAACCGTACAATAAAGGATCATTCTTTCTATGTATTCGCAATACATTAACTTTGTCTATGTTAAGGGTCAGTTGCCACTCACTGCGCCAAGTGCCTCTCCGCTGTAGATCTTCCTGCATTTTGCTGCAATTTTCTAATGGTACAACTTCTCTGTATACTACAGCATCATCCGCGAAAAGCCGCATGGAACTTCCGACACTATCTACTAGGTCATTTATATACATTGTGAAAAGCAATAGTTCCAAAATACTCCCCTGTGGCACGCCAGACATTACTTTAACATCTGTAGACGCCTCTCCATTGAGAACAACATGCTGTGTTCTGTTTGCTAAAAACTGTTCAATAGCCACACAGCTGGTCTGATATTCTGTAGGCTCTTACTTTGTTTATCAGGCGACAACGCCTTCCGGAAGTCAAGGAAAATGGCACCTACCTGGGAGCCTGTATCTAATATCCTCTGGGTCTCATGACCAAATAAAGCGAGTTGGGTCTCACACGATCGCTGTTTCCGGAATCCATGTTGATTCCTAGAGAGTAGATTCTGGGTTTCCAGAAATGACATGATACGCGAGCAAAAAACATGTTCTAAAATTCTACAACAGATCGATGTTAGAGATATAGGCCTATAGTTTTGCGCATCTGCTCGACGACCCTTTTTGAAAACTGGAACTACCTGTGCTCTTTTCCAATCATTTGGAACCTTCCGTTCCTCTAGAGACTTGCGGTACACGGCTGTTAGAAGGGGGGCAAGTTCCTTCGCGTACTCTGTGTAGAATCGAACTGGTATCCCACCAGGTCCAGTGGACTTTCCTCTGTTGAGTGACTTCAGTTGCTTTCTATTCCTTGGACATTTATTTCGATGTCAGCCATTTTTTTAGTTCGTGCGAGGATTTAGAGAGGGAACTGCAGTACGGTCTTCCTCTGTGAAACAGCTTTGGAAAAAGGTGTTTAGTATTTCAACTTTACGCGTGTCATCCTCTGTTTCAATGCCATTATCGTCCCAGAGTGTCTGGATATGCTGTTTCGATCAACTTCCTGATTTAACTTAAGACCAGAACTTCCTAAGATTTTCTGTCAAGTCGATACATAGAATTTTACTTTGGAATTCGCGCATAGCCCTCCTTACGCTAACTTTGGCATCGTTTACCTTTGGAATTCACGCATATCCCTCCTTACGCTAACTTTGTCATCGTTTACCTTCTGTTTGTCTGAGAGGTTTTGGCTGCGTTTAAATTTGACTGAGGACACAGATAATGTCGCACAATAATGGCCAGTAGTCATAGGATAAAGCATTAAAAACATATAATACTTATATGTACTACTGCGTGTGAAAACTGCTATTAGCTCCGGTCACTTGTTTCTTTTCAGTATAAAATCTAATAATGGGCATGTAAGGGCCCGAAACCAGTCGTGTTTTACTCACGCTTGCAACTGAAGCGGTATTTTCAACCTCTGCTATAATGTTCAGTTTCAGATGTTCCTTCGGCAGGGTCGTATCGGATTAGATGACTGAGCTTACCACTCGCAATCTCCCAGCACACGAAGTTATTTCTTTGTGTTCCGCGTGCGCTGTAAATAGGATTTACGTCTGTTTTGTTTCAGATGTGATTCTTCACTGGGGGACCGCGAGTTCTGGTAGACGAGTTCCGATGGAGACAGGGAGGACAGCATTCGACGACAGAGGGCTCTGCGGGAGCCACCGCCGCCATGCCGCCCTGCACCACTGGCAGTGACATGGACAGTTTAATCCGCGTGGAGACGCCGTCGAGTCTGGACTCGAACAACAACCCCCCAGAAAACCTCATCTGCCCGGAGACCACCTGCAGCGAGGGGAAAGAACTGGTGAACGGACTGTCGGGTTCCGATTCGGTTGCCGAGGAGGCAGCGGTCGGAGAGGGGCGGAAAGGGAGATACTCTCTGAGGCCGCGCTCGCTGCTCAGGCCGCAGATCACCGAGTACGTCGTCGACGAGTGTGCGGTAGCAGGGGGCGGCGGAGACGAGCGGGAAGAGCCGTCGCAGCCGTGCGAGGGCGGCGCCGGCAGGAGGGGCGGCGGGGGCGGCAGGAGGGCGCGGCGCCAGGCGCAGCCGCTCAGCAGGTACCGCCGCAGGACGGCCAACGCCCGGGAGCGCGAGCGCATGCGAGAGATCAACGCCGCGTTCGAGGCGCTGCGGCGCGCGCTGCCGCCCGGCCACCCCCAGGAGCTGCAGGAGCAGGCCGGCGACAAGGTCACCAAGATCGCGACGCTGAGGCTCGCCATCCGCTACATCGCCGAGCTGACGCGCGCGCTCGATGCCGTCTCCTCGGCGCAGCTGCCGGAGGAGCCGGACTGCGGTCCCCAGAGGGCGCTGCCGCCCGTCTCGTCACTGCTCACGCTGACTGCCGGCCCGCTGCTGGGGCTGCGGGACGACGACAGCCCGCTGCCGCTGCCACTGTGTCTGACGCCGCCTCCCGGCCTCGATGACCTGTGCCTCGAACCGCGGTGACACCCACTGTTCTCGAAACTATTGGTTGGTTCTACTGTTGAACCTACACCTTACTTGTACTCCTAACGTGATCCATTTTCATTGGATGTATGGACATACTGCAATAGCATTTGGAAAACAGTCCCACTGATACAGTTCTACTAGAAAATTAATTAAATTTTACACTACTGGCAATTAAAATTGCTACACCAAGAAGAAATTCAGATGATAAACGGGTATACATTCGACAAATATATTATACTAGAACTGACATGTGATTACATTTTCACGCAATTTGGCTGCATAGATCCTGAGAAATCAGTACCCAGAACAAACACCTCTGGGCGTAATAAAGGCCTTGACACGCCTAGGCATTGAGTCAAATAGAACTTGGATGGCGTGTACAGCCCATGCTGCTTCAACACGGTAGCACAGTTCATCAAGAGAAGTCACTGGCGTATTGTGAGGAGCCAGTTGCTCGGCCACCATTGACCAGACGTTCTCAATTGGTGAGAAATCTGGAGAATGTGCTGGCCAGGGCAGCAGTCGAACATTTTCTGTATCCAGAAAGGCCCGTACAGGACCTACAACATGCGGTCGTGCATTATCCTGCTGAAATGTAGTTTTTCGCAGGAATCGAGTGAAGGGTAGAGCCACGGGTCCTAACACATCTGAAATGTAACGTCCGCTGTTCAAAGTGCCGTCAGTGCGAACAAGAGGTGACCGAGACGTGTAACCGATGGCACCCCATACTATCACGCCGGTTGATACGCCAGTATGGCGATGACGAATACACGCTTCCAATGTGCCTTCACCGCGATGTCGCCTAACACGGATGCGACCATCACGATGCTGTAAACAGAACCTGGATTCATCCGAAAAAATGACGTTTTGCCATTTGTGCACCCAGGTTCGTCGTTGGGTGCACCATCGTAGGCGCTCCTGTCTCTGATGTAGCGTCAAGAGTAACCGCAGCCATGGTCTCCGAGTTGATAGTCCATACTGCTGCAAACGTCGTCGAACTGTTCGTGCAGATGGTTGCTGTATTGCAAACGTCCCCATCTATTGACTCAGGGATGGAGACGTGGCTGCACGATCCGTTACAGCCATGAGGATAAGATGCCTCTCATCTCGAGTGCTAGGGATATGAGGCCGTCGGGATACAGCACGCCGTTCCGTATTACCCTCCTGAACCCACCGATTCCATATTGTGCTAACAGTCATTGGATCTCGACCAACACGAGCAGCAAGGTCGCGATACGTTAAACCGCAATCGTGATAGGCACAAATCCGACCTTTATCAAAGTCGGAAACATGATGGTACGTATTTCTCCTTCTTACACGAGGCATCACAACAACGTTTCACCAGGAAACGCCGGTCAACTGCTGTTTGTGTATGAGAAATTGATTGGAAACTTTCCTCATGTCAGCACGTTGTAGGTGTCGCCATCGGCGCCAACCTTGTGTGAATGCTCTAAAAAGCAATCATTTGCATGTCACAGCATCTTCTTCCTGTCGGTTAAATTTCGCGTCTGTAGCACGTCATCTTCGTGGTGTAGCAATTTTAATGGCCAGTAGTGTATTTATTTATTTTTTTAATTTCTTTCACAATTAATTTTATTCCGTTTACACCTAATGGCTCACGCCTTTCCGCTTCAAAATACAAGGTATTTCAAAAGCATTTTTCCGACTTCATAACAGTATATCTTGTATATATTGTGTAAATTCAAGGTGGATGACTGCTGTCAGCTGCAGCGGGACATTAAGCAGAAGGAGTATAATGGACAGGTATTGCGGACAGGTGGCGCTCGGTGTGGATCGCCCATGATAGTCCGTGCAGTTGCGCTAACGCTGTGTCCCTGATGGCACAGTGGTTACCCCACCTGCTTAGTAAGATGCCGCGAAGGATCTGATTGCTAACACCACGGAGAACGTTGTCCACGATGCTATCCAGGCGGGTTCTACGAACAAGTCGCCTGGTCCTGATAACCTCCCTCTGGAGTTTTATCGGACATTTCGTCCCCTACCTCCGCCAGTGTGGATGGAAATTTGTCACTTCTTGCGATGCCAGACCGTTCCCTCGATGGTTTTCTCATTCCCATACACAAGCCTCAGGGTACCTCGCGGATATGCGATTACCGCCCTTAACGCTACTCAACAGCTACACAAAGATCTTTACCCGGCTGTTGGCTGCGAGTCTTAAATGGACAGCGCAGTACGTGGTTTTCCCCGATCAAACTTCTTTGGGGGGTACCAATAACTTCTGCACTGCCCTGTACCGCTATCGGGACACAATCGCTCTTACTCACGCTCGTCGTATGCCTGGACCTTTGGCAGCTCTTGACTTCAGCCAAGGCGTTCGACAGTACCAATCACGACCTCCTGGAAAGGGTGCACCGCAATATGGGCTACCCTGATTCTATCGTCGACGTCGTAATACGTCTCCGTCGTGGCGCTACGTCTCGTGTACTCTACAATAGCCGTGTTACTCCTCCCATATCGATCCGCCGATCAGTGTGTCAAGGCTGCCCGCTCTGTGCACTGTCGTACGCATTCACCATGGAACCGATGAAATGCGGCCTCCGTCAACGCCCCTTTGAGATATCTCTCGGTGACCATGTATTCAGCTGCACTGATCTTGTATCACCATCGTTCTTCTTAGCGGTGCTGAGGTCAGCGAGTCATTGGCATGGACAAGCTTCTGGTAGCTGCCTTAACGTTAGCATATCGAGTGTCATGGCTGTAGGTGCGGGACTTTCTGCGGATAGTGCTACTCCTTTGTGTGTAGCTGATACTCCCGGATGCTTAGGACTCGGTTTCGCAAGTGATCTGCTGCGGACAATTGCCCTCAGCTCCCGACGTCTACTTTCCCAACTACGAGCTGGGCTCTTAGACCACAGTTTACGAGCACTCGATCTTCTGCAACGCACACAATACGTAAATGTATATTTGGCGTCACGTATCCTCCACGTAGCACAGACACTTTCTATTCCGCCAGCAATGGCCCGCCGCATGCTAGCGGCATTGGGTTCGTTTGTTTGCTGCGGCTTGCTGTTCAAGATAAGGTACGATACCGTCACCCTCCCGCGGTGCAGGGGTGATTTAGGTCTGTATAATGCGCCTGACAGTGTGGTAGCCCTTTTCATTGGCTCTCACATGACCTTAGTCCCATGTGTCTTACCAGCCTACTACTGATTTACGTCCGCCACTTTTTCCTTGGACTGAACTACGTCCGTGCTGTGGTAATGCCGGCGTGACCTATGGTTCGCTTTAGCAGCACAGGTCACCGATTGTGGTTGAGGGAAAGCTTCCCCACGTCGGCTGGCGTGCCGTTGGGCGAGCGGTGTGCGCTCCTTATCTTGACACTGATGTCCAGTTCGGTACCTTACTGCCAATGGGAAGCAAGTATGCCGGTCACGCCATCACAGGATAAACCTCGCAGACACCCCGTTGTGTGTCGACTGCGATGTTATGGACACAGACGAACACCGACTGGTGTGCATATCGTTGAGAGGTGTCTGTCTCTTGGTGCGACAGAAGTTGTCCGTAATTACCCGTGCGACTCCTCATCAGATACCTACTCAACTGCTTCTCTTTCCGGGAGGGGGGATACTTCCCGCAAGCGAAGACGAATTTTGTGAGGTGGATATGTGGACATACAGCACACTACATGTTGCTGATGGCGAGTAAGTATTCTTGACGTTTAGCAGTTTCTTAATGAACGCCAATGTGCGGTTGTTCGCAAACCAAAATACAGAGAGTTTTTCTCCAGTGTCCTCTGCAGTGTCTTATTTAACGCACCCCAGAACTGGGGTGTTCCTGTTATGAACAGTTGATCCCGGTTTTCCTGTTATGAAGAGTTGATTCTCGCTTCATCCACACTTAGAACCGAATAGTCACTGGTAACCGGAATCTTCTTCTCGGATAAACTATACGTCGATAGTATCAATAGGTCTGACATCTTGCTGCGCCCTCCTTCTCATGTGACACCGGTTTCATTCTCGGTGGTATTACAGAAGAAAATAAGGAAATAAAGATAGAAAACAAAGCAAAATAAATAAACAAACTACGTTCATTTTCCCTCTACTGCATGTTCCCCACGCATTCCTTGGTTCCTGGAAACGGTGAGAAGGGGACATGGTGGCCAGGGCTCGGGCTGGGACCCCTACCTTTGGGTGCCGGGAAGGTTCCTTTCAATTAAAAAAAATAAAAAACGGTGGTAGAGCATGCCTACGCGGAAGCAAAGGTCGCGAAATTGAGTCTCGGTAAAATAAAATTAAAAAGAAGTAAACTGGAGATCGCGGGTTCGAATCCCACTGCGGTAAACAATTTCGCTTGTCGCCGCTGATTGCATTTAGTTTCCCGCTGCAGCTGAAAACAGTCGTCCCCATTCAATATATATATATATATATATATATATATATATATATATATATATATATATATATAGGGTGTTACAAAAAGGTACGGCCAAACTTCCAGGAGACATTCCTCACACACAAATAAAGAAAAGATGTTAAGTGGACATGTGTCCGGAAACGCTTAATTTCCATGTTAGAGCTCATTTTAGTTCCGTCAGTATGTACTGTACTTCCTCGATTCACCACCAGTTGGACCAATTGAAGGAAGGTAATTTTGACTTCGGTGCTTGTGTTGACATGCGACTCATTGTTCTACAGTACTAGCATCAAGCACATCAGTACGTAGCATCAACAGATTAGTGTTCATCACGAACGTGGTTTTGCAGTCAGTGCAATGTTTACAAATGCGGAGTTGACAGCTGCCCATTTGATGTATGGATTAGCACGGGGCAATAGCCGTGGCGCGGTACTTTTATATCGAGACAGATTTCCAGAACGAAGGTGTCCCGACAGGAAGACGTTCGAAGCAATTGATCGGCGTCTTAGGGAGCACGTAACATTCCAGCCTATGACTCGCGACTGGGGAAGACCTAGAACGACGAGGACACCTGCAATGGACGAGGCAATTCTTCGTGCAGTTGACGATAACCCTAATGTCAGCGTCAGAGAAGTTGCTGCTGTACAAGGTAACGTTGACCACGTCACTGTATGGAGAGTGCTACGGGAGAACCAGTTGTTTCCGTACCATGTACAGCGTGTGCAGGCACTATCAGCAGCTGATTGGCCTCCACGGGTACACTTCTGCGAATGGTTCATCCAACAATGAGTCAATCCTCATTTCAGTGCAAATGTTCTCTTTACGGATGAGGCTTCATTCCAACGTGATCAAATTCTAAATTTTCACAACAAACATGTGTGGGGTGACGAGAATCCGTACGCAATTGTGCAATCACGTCATTTTCTGTGAACGTTTGGGCAGGCATTGTTGGTGATGTCTTGATTGGGCCCCATGTTCTTCCACCTACGCTCAATGGAGCACGTTATCGTGATTTCATACGGGATACTCTACCTGTGCTGCTAGAACATGTGCCTTTACAAGTACAACACAACATGTGGTTCATGCACGATGGAGCTCCTGCACATTTCAGTCGAAGTGTTAGTACGCTTCTCAACAACAGATACGGTGACCGATGGATTGGTAGAGGCGGACCAATTCCAGGGCCTCCACGCTCTCCTGACCTCAACCCTCTTGACTATCATTTATGGGGGCATTTGAAAGCTCTTGTCTACTCAACCCCGGTACCAAATGCAGAGACTTCTCGTGCTCGTATTGTGGACGGCTGTGATACAATACGCCATTGTCCAGGGCTGCATCAGCGCATCAGGGATTCCATGCGACGGAGGGTGGATCCATGTACCCTCGCTAACGGAGGACATTTGGAACATTTCCTGTAACAAAGTGTTTGAAGTCGCGCTGGTACGTTCTGTTGCTGTGTGTTTCCATTCCATGATTAATGTGATTTGAAGAGAAGTAATAAAATGAGCTCTAACATGGAAAGTAAGCGTTTCCGGACACATGTCCACATAACATATTTTCTTTCTTTGTGTGTGAGGAATGTTTCCTGAAAGTTTGGACGTACCTTTTTGTAACACCCTGTACGTATGAAGATAGTAACTGTTCTTGAAAGAACATATACCATTGATGACCGTGCAGCTTCTCTAGAATAAATTACAATTAACTGAAACCCTCAGCTGCCGACAGATGTTGTTGATATACCTCGATGGGGACAGCTGAAAATGTGTGCCCCGACCGGGACCCGAACCCCGGATCCGCTTATATCTACAACACCCGTCGGCCGCTGAAGGTTTTAATAAATTATCGTTTATTCTAGAGAAGCTGCACGGTCATCAATGGTATCTATTCTTTAGAGAAGAGTTATTACCTTCATATTTCAGACAATCATTTGTTGAATTTATAATTTTAAAATCCTATCATAATCTGCTCATTTTACGTTAAAGGTCTGACACAATAAGTCAAATATACTGGTACGCAAAACTTAAGCCGATGAAACTTGGATCACACGTAGAAAGAACTGCTACAGGGGAGTAGAGAAGATAACTGAAATACGCATTGAAACAGACAAGTGACACGAAGTCACCGCGATTCGTGTTGTTTCCCTGGGCAATGGAGTAGGCGGTAAAAGATTCTCGATAGGGTGGGTGGTCGCCACGGATGGCAGTGGATTCCCTCAACGTTCTCCCACACTGGCTACAAGGTTGGGAGGGTGTGCTTGTGATGGGGCGTTCAGTTCCTCTACTAGCGCGGTTGACAATTCATGGACGGTCGTTTGGCATGTGGACGTGCAGCAGTAGGTCGTTCCTACGAGTCCCACACATACTATCGGATTTAAGTTGGGGGGGGGGGGGGGGGGACCAGCATATTTAAAGAATATCCTCCCATTTCAAGAGCTCATCCACCAGCTCTGTTCTAAGTGGTCGCGCATGTCAGCCACAAAACTGAAGTCAGAGCCGAATGCACCCCTGAAAAGGCACAAACGTGGAGAAGTACAGTGTCACAAAAACGTTGATCCTTGAGTGTCCATTGTGCAAAGCTCTTGAGGTCAATGCGCCCATGTGACATTATGCATCCCCACACTTTAACGCCTGGACCACCAAAAACATCATGTTCGACAGTGTTCTTGGGTGCATGTTGCATCCTCATTTGCCAAGAGGAGGAAGCGCTTAATGCAACCGGACATGATCGTTTTGAACGTCCAGGTGTCATAGTATGGGAAGCCATAATGTTGCACAGGACCAGTGTGCTCCAAACCGTTCAGCACGGTACTGTCACCGGCCAACGTTATCGTGACACTGTACTCCTTCATGTGTGTCCTTTCAGGCGTCCATTCGGCCCTTTCAGTTTTATAGATGACAATGCACGACCGCATCGAACAAGTCAGGTGGAGGGGATCTAACAACGAGCGGACATTCAGCGAATGCACTGGCCTGCTCGTTCCCCATCGAGTACGTATTGCATGCGTTGGGAACATATACTGCAGCACGTTCACAATCATCAACGAACGCCGATCGGTTGTCAGCAGCGCCCATGGCGGAATGGCACAGCAACTACGTACCAAACTAGTCGCCAGGACGGGAGCACGTTGCAGAGCAAACATTCCCGTTTGTGGTGATTACATGGCCCGTTAATAAGCATGCCCCTCCTTTTATAATGTCCAGGGGACCATTGTAATCATGGTGATTCAGTATAATTATTGTCTTCAAATGAAAGGCGATTTCTGTTCAACTGATTGCGATTTCATGTAGTTACCTTCTGTATTATGGTGTAGCAGTTCCTTCTATGTATGCTCAGAGTTTCATGGAGGTATGTTACTTGGAAATGATACCAAAGCTACTCTTTAAGTCTTGCACACCACTGTACTAAACTGACAAACTGTGTACATATCTTGAGACTGCATAACTCACAGCATATGAACTATCGAGACTTCATTATATACAGCGTTAAGCTGTTGGCGCGAAACATTCAGATCAATTTTCATCCTATGTTAAAACTGCTTACCTCAAGTGGACCTAATCCCAACTCTGTCTGCCGTCGGGAATGCCAGTGGAGCCATCCGAGATCCATAACTTCAACATCCCACCATTTCTGTCCTACTTTCCTAACACCGCACATGCCTGCTTTTAATCTTAAAGGACTCGCTACTGTGATGGTGAACATAGGTTTTACCACAGTCTGAAGGTTTCTGCTGGATTTATGCCACATGCGAATGTCGCAGTACTGTGCTTTCAGACTGTTTGATCTTCACATTCTCTTGAATTACAGTGGAACGTGTAACATATTATGCCTCAGATGCTGTGTGTGTCTGTGTGTGTGTGTGTGTGTGTGTGTGTGTCTGTGTGTGTGTGTGTGAGTGTGTGTGTTGAGAGAGAAAGAAAGACAGCTTCAGTAGCGTTATGATGAACAGCTCACTACACAGATTCCACACGAGGAGCGAAACCAGACGGTGCTAGCGCTAGTGTCTTGTACCTACACGCATATAGATTATTCTCTTTCAGCACTCTCCAACGGTCATAAGACCTATGACCACAGCCCTCATACTTCTGTCTATAACGGAAGTCTGCATCTCCACTGCTCTCACAGCAGACCTCAGCCAAATTGTTGAGGCAAATACTTCTCTCTCAAGGGCATCAATGCAGTGAAAGTCCTACAGTTCGGATGTGTTCTGTTAAAAAATCGAAACCAATTGGTACAGACGAGCTAAGTGGCGCAGGGACGAGGCACTGTACTCATATTTTAGAGGATGGTGTTTCAGATGTCCCTCTAGCCATCCAGGTTTAGGGTTTCCGTAATTTCCCTAGTTACTCAGGACAAATGCCGGTATGGTACTTTGACAGGACACGGCCTAGTTCGTTGTCAGTCTTTGATCAATTGGAGCTTGTGCTCGGTCTCTAATGACCTCGTCATCGACGGGGCAGCAAACCATCATCTTCCTTCTTTTCTTTTATTCAATAAGAGTCTCCTCTGTCGCCCCCTCATTTTCAGTATCATATAATACTGGCAGTGAGCTTAATCTGTAGTCCGTACTGCAATCCTGTATGTAACCGACAATAACAAAAACGAAAAGAAGAGACTACGAGTTCGTTGCGTACCAGGACCAAAATAGTCTTGGCCAAATTGCATTTTATTCTACGACTGCTTACGTATCAAGACTACCAATCGTCTTTATAGGTCTCAGCTACATCATTTCATACAAAAACGGTATGTTCTAGGAGAAACAGGTCTTATGTGAGTGACCTGCTGATCCTTAAACTTTGTCTTCGAGGTCTTAATCCTATATCAATAACCCGTCAATAATCTTTTAACTTTTAATCTTTGGGGCACTTCCGAGTTTGATGCACCAAATATCCATTGCTACAGTCCGTCCTTATAGGAGTCATTCGACCATTATGGCTGTTCCAGTTGTCTGTTCTACTTTCATAGCACCAGCTACACACTATGTGCATATGAGTCCAGAGGATTATAGCGTCACTGGTAAAGACTGGGTAGCTGTATGCAGGTGATGTATTCGCTGTCGTTCTTGTGTTTCATGGCTTCCCCAATTGGTCATACAATTATACCAGTATAGTTACTCATCTGTTACCACTTCTTCGCCGCTCTAGTCTAACAAGGGGACCGTACGAGCTCCCCATCACCGATTTGATTCACATTGACAGGATGTGTAGTGCATGACTAGCACTTGACCGTAAGTGAATAGGAAAATCAAGTTTGAAAATTTTAGGCGTGCTTGTATATTTTGTGAAGCCCCTAATACTCAAGCTGTAGTATTGTACTCTACTGACTCCCGTTGCTGAATGTCGTGATCTCATCTCGGTTGCTACCACTATTCCTGTGTAGTGATCTTCACTTTTTATTAATTTTAAAAATGCTTTTCATCAAGTTAGTCACGATTTTCTGTTACGGGTCTCGACTGCTGTTGGTTTTAATGGTGCTGCACGATATATGTTCACCTACCTAATTACTGGTATTTAGGCGTCTATTGACGTGAATGGTCTTCTTATCCCCCCAATAGAAGTGCGTCGAGGCATCCTACAGGAGAGTGCTATTTATGGAATCCTTATTGCGGTCCATAGTGGCTCGATTTCTCCCTTTTTGGGAGAAAGGTTTATCGTCCGCGCGTATATTAGTAACGTTTTGATACCTCTTCGTACTTATGATGACTACATATCGCTGCTCAAAGACGTTATGGGAGCGTTTTCTCATCTTATAGCAGGGCAGGTTAACGGTCGGAAATCTCGGTTACTCAGTTTCCATGGATTTGATGCGGTTAAGATTTCACAGGCTGTGGCGGTCGCACGTTATAGATGGTTGGGTGTTATTATTGATCGTTGTTCGATGAAGCTGGCTGCGTTAAACTGGGAGTTCATCACGGACAGGATTGAAAGAGCGATCCTTGAACACAAGGGTTGTTCCCTCTCGTTACTTATTACGGTTCAGACCTTGCAAACTTATGTGTTGAGTAAGTCCTATTTTCAGAATGAGATTTCACTCTGCAGCGGAGTGTGCGCTGATATGAAACTTCCTGGCAGATAACTGTGTGCCGGACCGAGACTCGAGCTTGGAGGTAGGAGACGAGATTCTAGCAGAAGTAAAGCTGTGAGGACGGGGCGTGAATCGTGCTTGGGTAGCTCAGATGGTAGAGCACTTGCCCGCGAAGCGCAAAGGTCCCGAGTTCGAGTCTCGGTCCGGCACACAGTTTTAATCTGCCAGGAAGTTTCAAGTCCTATTTTGTTGCACAAATTTTCCCCTTCCTGCGACGATATCCCGAAAGTTACAACGATTATCGGTCAAGATTATCTGACGAAACTCTATTTTTCGGGTGCGCTATGATGTTTTGGCCTGCCTGATGTGCGGACCAAAGGTTCTGGTTTACTTCTTCGAAACACTATTTTAACGTGTCTTCGCGTCCCCCAATCACTTACAGCTCCACTTTGTTTCCAAATCGCGTTACCTCCTTGGAGTCCCTGTCTCCAGAGACAAATTGGGAGGTTGGTTGGTCCAACGTCCTCATGGTTCCAAGTCATTCATAATCTCATCCCCACCAACGTTCGACTTTTTCACATTGGCCTTAGTGAGCTTGACCTACGCGGTCGTTGCCACGAAACAACTACATTACATCATCGGTTGTTCGCCTGCGGACACAGATATTAGAGTTGGCTTCGCCGTCAATTGGCCTTTCTTGCCAGGACGACGGAAACGGCAATCTTCGGTGAGATTCTCCAGCGTACCGATCTATCGTTCTTTCCTAGTACGAAGAACAGTAAAATTATGTGGCTTGTTGGGCATTATACTCATTGCGCGGTGGAGAGGTGGTATGATTCTGACCCTTCTTCCTTTTACCAGTATAATGTTATGGCTCACTGGACATGGCAATGGATGCCACGCTATCATGCGCTTTCTGCGAAAATGCTGTTCTTTGTATTTAATTGTCGAGGAATTGGATGATGTGTGGAATCTCTTTTCTGTTCGGATGTTTCATTCCTGTTGCCCTGCTTTGGGTAAAAACTAAATAAAAGTGTGAATTAATGGGTCTTTGTGGTATTTTCGCCCCGGTCTCTCTTCAGGTGTATTTTTACAGTTAATTTTTGTGGCCCTGTTTGTCTTGTTTTTTAATTAATAAAAACTAAACAAGAAATTGTTGCACGCAACGATTGGAAATGATTTTTTTTTCTCTCTCTTTTCAGTGACGGAAGCCATGTAGGGTTAAAGTCGACTTTGGTTCGTTCCTTTTTGACTAGCCTGTTGTAAGGTTTCAAAGAAAAATAAAAAAATAAATATTAAAAATACGGGCAGTGTCATGTTAGGAGCCAGCTCAGTGACTGGCCTCGGGAACCGACCCCTGCCCATCTTGACTCCATCCAGCTTGAAAATGTCTGTGTCTGTTCTCTCCTCCCGCTATAAGAAAGAAAAAAGAAAAATAGGGGTAAAATGCTAGCTTGTCACACTGGCGGCCCAGGTTCGATTCCCAGCGGATGCATCTACTTTTATGCCTCTTACATTATAATCCACTATGTGAGATATTCCTATACGATTCTCTTGTATATATTCCGGACTTACAGCACCACCTAAATACCTAACACAAATGAAAATTCGTTGTATCATGGTGTAGTCAGTTGACTATTTTTTTTTAAAAAAAAGAAAAAACGCCTAGCGTGTAAGCGCTTAGTTTCGGAAGCCAGAGGTACATGGTTCGAATCTCCTCCCGCCCCACTTGTTCTTTTTCCTTCGTCCCCACGTAATTCTAACCCACATAATTCTAAGAAAAGTTTTATTGTAATTGTGCAAGTAGTCGCGATTAAAGATTGGAAAAATTTTGTAGGGAGATTGAAAACAGAAAAAGGATACACAAGAACTTTGAATCAAATCAGTGCAGTCTTTTTATTTATATTATTATCCACATTTGTGACGCGTACAATGTGTAACCTGTGGAGCACTGCTCCAATTACGATGATACTGGTCATCGAAACACGCAAAGCAGTAATTACTGCGGTATACAGCATTTGTAATGAACGAAGAATTTTTCACGTGCATTACTTTTAACATGTCAATTGCAGAACAAATTTGGCTTGCATTTGTAAACGGTTCTCAGCCATTTTCACGGAATGCCACGATTAGCTCTCGTAAGAATTAAGTGGGACTGAAAGAAAAGTACTGTCAGTGAGATTCGATTCACAGACCTTGTGCTTATGAAACTAAAAAGCTTACTCGCTCTGCTGCGGAGTCCCAGATTACTAGCAACAATACAAGCACGCCTAAAATTGTCAAACTCGATTTTCTAGAAAACGGTTAAAAGTTGCGCCTTCTTGTTTATATATGTCCTAGTAATGCCCTACACATCCTGTCAAGTGTATCAAATCGGCGAGGGGATGTTCGTACGGTCCCCTTCTAAGCTAAGCAACTCTGCAAGTAATAAGCAGTCTTCTTAAGGATTATCGGACTGCTCCAGAAAAAGTCAACATCAGTCTGCTATGCTTCAAATTGCAATTTTCACTAGGAATTTTCCTTGTATGAATGGGGTATGGACCACCGTCGACGTATTACCCCTTCTTGCCCATACTTCACCCCTTCCTTTCACGCCACTGCGATGGAGGTCAAGACAGCCATGCCCATCGTTAAAAACCACACTGTTTTCTTATGAGCGCCCGTGGAAAACATTTCACACACCGCCGCTCAGAATGGACACTAAGAAGCCTTAGGGGCTGACATAAAGGACGTCAGTGAAACCACCCCTTAGATATAGGCGTAGATTCCCACACAACGACAGTTGGCAGTACGATCATAGATTTTGTTATAGTGTATGGAGAGGGACTACTAGAGTCGGTTGAAAATCATTCGACGAAATTAGAACGGGATCAGAGGCAGCAGAGAGTGGTTATGTCTTTTCATTCCCTCTGTTTCTCGTCCTCCTGTGCCGTGATCACTGTGGTGTGCGACGCTGACAAATGCATGAAATAATGACAAGTATTCTTCTAAGATCACCCAGTTTGGCAATACCCTCTGTGCCACCCTTCCGCCTTTGTTCAGCACTTTTAAAAGTGTAGCTGAACAGAGACGACCTGTGATGAAGTCTTAGGTGCCTGCAGACAGGCAACCCCTTTGACACCACTCCGATTCTGGATGGCCTACAAGCAGACGCAGGAACAGCAGCGTTGCCTGCCTGCAGGTGCCTAACACTCTCATCACCGATTTTGTGTCTACAGGTACATGTTTAAGGCGCTCAACAATGGTGTACGAGTGCCACTGTGCTGTTGGTGAACTGCATGGTCCAAAAAGAACGCTCTGCCGTTTTATTCACGTATGTGTCAGTGTCGCATCCCTCTGTGATCATGACTCAGACAACGCGAAACAGGAGGACTGAAAAGCATAAGTACTCTTTGGTGCTTTGGGTGCAGTTCAAATTTTCTACCAATGGTATTGCGTGGTCGGTAATGGTTCCACCCTATACACCACAGCAAAAATTGCGGTCGCAAATCTTATTATTTTTCTATGCTATCGAATAACGATACAATTAAAATCCATTTTATTTTTTTCTTTGAGTTATTCTTGACAGGCATTATTGCTTCAGAGGCAAAAGAAAATGTAGTATTATCGTCTAAAAAGGGGTGTTGTGCAAATGATTATCAAATAAACAAGCACATTTTATTTTACAAGATAAGATAATTTGATTCAATTTATTGGACGATCATTCTTGAATGTGGGTCAGCCTTCGTAATTCAAAGAATTTATAAATCCAAGAAATTATTTCTGATGTACGTCTACACAGTAGTAACAAGCAGAACAGCACTCGTTTCTGGTTCCTTTTAGTACTAGGGAGCAGCGAAAATGGTAGCTTGGAATGGACCATCAGTTGTCCAATCCCTCTCTGTCCCCTCCTTTGTAACTTCGAATGAGAGATTTTTGGCCCAGTCTGGCTTGGTCCCTGCTGTTGACACAGAAGGCAGCAACAATGCCCCGGAAAGGGATAATATTGTGGGACACCGATATCTTTAAAGGACAGACTTAATATGACAAATACCAGACAATAAATAAGCGGATATTCGATCGATTTAACGAGAACGTCACAACTAGAATACTCCAGCAGTGGGATTCAGGTGCAACTCTTCAGTATACGACCAACACGGATTTTACGTTTGCTGCAACATTATCTCGGGAAAGAAATTTCAAATCGAAGCATAAAATTCATCAACAGGTGCATCACGAAATACGTCTCACAGAGAGAGAGAGCTAGAACCTTTCTATTATAATCTGTTTGAGTCATCAGTCCTCTGATAATCTGATGCGGTCAGCCAAGAAATCCTCTCCTTTGCATGTTAATGTTGGGATAGCAGCTGACAATGGTGCAAATTGAGAATGTATAGTATGGTACATTCAAGTACAGTGCGCAGCAAACTGGCATGTACAACGAGGGGCAGCAGACAGCTGTGCGACACATTCTGTCTCAGCATTACTGTCCACGACAGCAGCAGTATCATTGCATCAATTCCCACTGTGCTTGGTGTTGCTACGTTAAAATTAACAGCTCAAGGATCGTCACAGGACATATTTATAAAGCAACGAAGTGCCGTGAACACACATGGTCTGCAGGAAGTGGCATGTGCTGCAGTGGAGCGAGAGTAGATCTGTGTTATTGTTTTGCTTGAGATAGTGGGAACAGTGATATGGAGATGTGCTGGTCATGATTTCGGTCACTCAGGATCAACGAAAGTTCATTGCAAGATGGTGTACCTACTCCGACAAGTGTTGCATGCAATAAATGTGGAATTCAAAGCATACAAAAAATGTTATTAGTGAAATACTGTCGGATTGTCTCCAAACGTCAGTCAGTCCCTCCAATCATTAACAGATGTTCCATTAAAACTAGAATCTTCCATGCCAAGCCATATTCGTCCATATACATCCATCCTGATTTCGAAATATAATCTGCTTACGATGAAAATACAGCCCATCAAGCCAAGGAATGGAATCAGATGTGCGTAACATAGTTACCAAACGTCTGACAGGGCTATTTAAGTACAGTTATGCTGTGTGTTGTACTCCTTCCCACCATTAACAAATGTGCCGATAACACTACGGTCTTCCTTGCTATATACGTCCATACGAAATGTAATTTGCTTAGGAAGCAAAAGAAATACCCAATGACCCAGAGGAATGAGATGCGTGTAACTTAACCTCCAAACGTCTGTCAGGCCTATTTAAGTACAGTGATACTATGTGTGGTACTTCCTCCCGCCATTAACAAATGTTCCATTAAAACTAGACTCTTCCGTCTCATATACATGCTTATAGACTCCACTCTAGTTACGAAATGAAATTCGCCTACGAACAAAAAAATACCCAGTAATCAATCGCGTGTAACATAGGTTCCAAACGACTGTCTGGGCTATGTAAGTACAGTGAAGTTAGGTAGGTTACCTCCTTCTATAAGTAACAAATTTTCCAATAAAACTACGGTCCTGCACACTATATACAACCCATAACGATTTTTGAAATGTTCTTCCACATCGTTAGCATTTAGACAGGATCAAACTCGAACAATCCATTTCCATAGTTTTAAATCGGACCTTAAAACTAGATTCTTTGTAACGGAGGAATCTTCCTATCACATTCCTACAGTGGCGGGAAGACTCCGCAACACAGCCACTGCCAGGACAGTATATTTCCGATGAGGTGGTGATTAGGTGTTTGAAGTTCTAAGAAAATAAGTTGTAGGAAAAACAATTGTACGAGCTGGTAGATACTGCAGTATTCCTGACAGCTGCTCCATCAGAATAGTAATTCTATCGTCAGCCATTTCCAACCTATATAGTTTGATTGCGTGTCTTTAGATGCTTTCCTGCTACCACATTTTACAAGTGGTGCAATTTAACAGCTCAGCTGTTACTACGGCAGACAGAGTTATCACTTTTTCTAGCATGCTATTCACATTCGACATTCCATCCACTTACACGTGACATGCTATTTCTGGCCTTCATTCACCCCTATACCGGTACCCCTGAAAGGTCTAAGAGTTTTATATTTTCTAGTATGGTTTCTCACAGTTTCTTCCACTAACATATGACCAATATCAAGGATCTTCGTATCGCATTCCTCCAGAAGTGGGAACAGTCTGTGATACAGTCGCTGCCAGCAGGGCGGATTTCCGATGAAGTGGTGAATGGATGTTTGAAATTCTAAGAAAATAAGCATTTTTAATATAGGCCACTTCCAGCTTATATGGTTTGATCAAGAGTCTTTAGATGCTTTCTTGCTTTTGTTACCTATCATTCCTACGCCGATCACATTCTCATCCCCATGTAGAAGACATGGTTTTTCAGCACTGAAAGAGCTGAACTTGAGAAATTTACCACGCAGACTATAGAGAAACTGTTCTGGAAAACCTTAACAAGTAATAACACTCGTTTAGCGCATAATACCAAATCTAACGAATGGGGTTACGCAAAGGAGACCATATTTCAGTGCTAAAGATTTCCGGCAGGTGTTGTTATAAGGAAGAGAAGAGGTATCAGCAGTGATAAGCATCAAAGAGTAGTTTTGACCAGCCTAATGCTTTTCCTACGTTAGCCTAACTTTAAGTAGTTGACGACCACTTTCAGACTACGCCGGCTCAACCAGAACGTCTGAGAGCACACAGCTGTTGGTCGTTTAGTTCCTCATCTGTTAGGTACTTCGCTATGGTTCCATTGGGGCTAGTCATTCCAAGAAATACATTTAACGGCTTGCAGGAAGCGTTCTGTTATTGAATCGAATCTTTTGTCCATCTGTGACTGAGTTCTGCAGACCGGAAACAGAAGCCTCTTGTTCGACTGTGAGGTGTACTGCCATTTTACACATTTCCCGTCTTTATTTTGTTGAGAGAACACTGATTGTGATGTGTTGTTTGCATAGAGATGGTGAAACATCGGTGGAAAAGACATTTTCTGATTCTGTAGACATGAGAAATACATATCTACATCTACATCTACATCTATACTCCGCGAGCCACCTTACGGTGTGTGGCGGAGGGTACTTATTGTACCACTATCTGATCCCCCCTTCCCTGTTCCATTCACGAATTGTGCGTGGGAAGAACGACTGCTTGTAAGTCTCCGTATTTGCTCTAATTTCTCGGATCTTTTCGTTGTGATCATTACGCGAGATATATGTGGGCGGTAGTAATATGTTGCCCATCTCTTCCCGGAATGTGCTCTCTCGTAATTTCGATAATAAACCTCTCCGTATTGCGTAACGCCTTTCTTGAAGTGTCCGCCACTGGATTGTGATTATTAAAAGCTTATCTGGCTCTGTAAAGTACAAGGATGATCTGGAATCACTTATATCATTGACATCGCTGATGGTTAAAATATACGAGTGGAACTAGCAATTTCCTCTATTTTCGAGTTTTCAAATAAACATCTTCGCAGACGAGATAAGTTTCTAACTACTCAATGGTTTGCAGCACGACCCACGTTAAAGTTTCGGCTCTCTAAAGATATACTTTCCACTCTTTATCTTCATAATTATGCTGTACAGGTGATCGATAGCTTACTACTGTCCGGTTGACATTGAGAACAGTAGCGTAAATGAAATGATATTCCGGCGAAACATGTGAAAATACATGAAATTCTGGAAACTTCGTATGCTGCTCGATGGTTTCAGCATAAAAGTGTCGCAAATATAATCGTTTTTGGGGTGTAAAATCGAATACTGCAGCTCATATCGATCTCGAGATGGGTATTAATTCTCGACGGATGAAGCATTTCTCATCGACAGAGCTCTGAACGTAAATTTTCTTGCAATCCCCGAGTCTGGAGATGGTCAAAACCCCTTGCAGAAACCACGGCATCGAGCAGACCCGGCCGTAAACGGTACTGTTAACGGACGCCTCTGTGCCGGAGGAACCAGCCCCAGTTGTCTAGTGACCGTTGGCCAAGGTGGATGACCGACTGACCACGTGAGGGATCTATAGCGCTTCGACTATATGCGGCGCATATGCTTCTGTTTTTGGGAACTGTATGTCTTGGAGGTATATGTAGGTGTGCCTGACGGTCGATAGCTATATGGAGGATGCGA
The DNA here is from genome assembly GCF_023864345.2 of Schistocerca serialis cubense. Lineage (NCBI taxonomy): Eukaryota > Metazoa > Arthropoda > Insecta > Orthoptera > Acrididae > Schistocerca > Schistocerca serialis. The sequence goes on along the minus strand of NC_064638.1, from coordinate 142,056,706 downwards.
AAGTGATGACTTTGTGTTGTGCATGATGTGAATTGCGTTTACTACAGCGACGTAGCGAAATGACATGGTAGAACAATCATTTGTGGTGATGATCGGTTTCATGCCGAAAAACTCAAGCTTTTCTCGACAGTAGCAGAGCAATGTAATTGACTAAGTGTGTTTGGCCATAGTTTCCGTTCTCATGATCTGTAGACCACTTTTGAAGGCTTTAACTGTCACTGCAATATGACTTGTATTTTTTTCGATCTATACAAAAACGTTTTCCACTCAAATTCTCGTAATTTTTCCATCTGTAGAAAGTGACAGACTGCGCTCCCACACCAGTATGGTTTTGGTGGCCAAATTAAGTAAGAACCAATAAGGGTGCTCCATTCACAGGGCGTTTCACGACGTCACAGAGTCACAATATTTCCTTTCTGGTATAATAGTATCTACATACCGGTTTGAACAAGACAGAGGCGGAACAAGGCATCTGCTGAAAGTTCCCTGACGTCCGAGAGTCACATGATGTCTTCTTTGTTCATACAGGCACTTTTGCATAGATGAGATGATGTCCCTCACTTACCACTGTGGCTAAGAGCATCTCCAGGCTAGCAGTTGTAGGACATCGAAAATTCATCGATAATTCCAGCCATTTTTCTCGTCCGTAGGGCAGTGCTTCGAATTCTAGGAGAATATTTTAGACATGCGATCTGCTTTCTCTCTATGTTTTCTTTTCACGATCTGTTGTGGGTTTTCAAATATTTCACGAACTGTTAGATTGTAATTGTTCCGATTTCCTCATCTGTGCTAACACTATACTCTTCTTCTTCTTCTTATGCTTCAACATTGTCTTCGCCTTCCAACGCACATGCGGGGAGGTATGGACACAGTCTTTGGCTGCATGATTACAGGTGTTATTATCAGTATTAGGTATGTGTGTCCTATTTTTTAACATCACTGCAGTTCTCTCTTTTTTTTTTAAACACTCCATAATTCCTATACGTATAGCAGTGTAGGGGGTTGTTTCAGTTATCGTCTTAAACTGAGTCTTTTTGCTGCCAATTCACAATTGGAGCAGAGAGATTTATTTCGACTTGTAGGTGAAGGGAGAGTCCTATGTAGCGTAACTATTTACTCGTATTCTGAGTCCGCCTTCTACTAGTTTCAAGTGGTATTGTGAACCTTTTTCCAAGAGGATAACACCAGTTGTGTGACTTCAACAATTTTGGGATGTGGTGCGATTTTAAGCACTTGTTGTGTAGCACTATGCATATAGATGTGTAATTAGGAGCGATCTTACTTCAGTTTCCCACCAAAAACAAATAAAGTACACTAACTTAACCTGCCTCTCTGGCAGCTGAACAATTGCCCATTTCCTACCATTTCCAGGGGAGGGGTGATAGCGGGGAGTGGACGACCTCCTAGGAGTGGAAGGAGTGGGGGAGGAGGGGGGAGGGTGCAGGGCATCAGCTCCTTCTGGTGGATGTAGTGCGAACCAGCTCAGTTGGTCCCCGCATGTCGAGGTGAACACATGTCTTTGAGTTAGGTTACCAGAGGGAGCCTGATTAAGCAATAAATGAATAAAAATACTATATCCTGCCTTACGTCCTCACAGAATTACCATATACCACCAAAATTAAATAAAGTACATTAACATAACCTTTTTCTCCGGACAAATACAGACAGTTTCCGATATTTCCAGGCGTGACATCATTGTGGAGTGAGGGGGGACGGGAGGAGAGGAAGTTAGGTTAGCAGAGGAAGCCAATTTGACCCATTTTCCGCCTAAATATTCCGCAATTTCCAGGGGATGGAGGGAGTGTAACATCATAGGGGTGCGGAAAACCCAGTAGCTATTTTGAATAAAAAGTACCCCCTTTGTTCCACTACTGTCAAGAATGCCTGTAAGATGACGAAAACTCCATTTTCAACGCCTCACTGGCCGTCTCTGCATTGACCGACCAACTGCAACAGGTATACTAGTGCATCCCTCAAACTGACATTCAGTACCCGCAGAACATAATCCATGCACGTTTGCACGATTGTATTTCACCGGTTATTAATGCACCAGCTTACAATATCAGTCATTAAAATGTGTTACCTAGACAAATGTATTCTGTCAGAGTATTTCCACCTCAGTTACCGCAACGCTGAAATATATGAATAAAGACTACACACTTCGCTCTTAACCTTTCATCATACCTTTTATGTCTGGCAATAGGACTGCGCTCTACAGGTTATTAACATGCGACTATCCCTGTATGGTAGTATATTATTGAATACGTTAAAGGACCGGCGAATTATGTACTACAATATAATATAAAGTGTAGCAAAAGGTAATTATTAGCTTAAACGCCCTCTCGGAAACAACTGCTCTTTGCACTCAACGATGGTTTCTAAGTAAATTGACGAACTACCTGTCTTGAGGTGCACACAGAGGTTATACGATATTTTCTTGGTATCTAGTTGGAGCAAAGTTTTTCAGTTAAATTTTTATATGATCTCTACGAGTCATTCAAAATATTTCCAGTAGAGTTTGTTTATCTAACCTTCTTAGCATGATTAATAGCCTTGTTACCAAACTCAGTGACTGATGTTTGCAAACTGTTTCCAGGACGTCGCCTGCATGAATCATGAGTGGCTCTTCGACTGCTCGGACGAATGGCACCTGATTCCACACGTCAGCACAGACGCTTTCACTGGGTGATTGTTGGTGCTGTCGCTAAACATCCAGAATACAAGACAGATTGCAAATGTGTACGTGGTACCACTGCCTGAGTTTCAAGTGTTCGACGTGAAAAATTTAAGACATATTACGACTGCTCTCGGCAGACCTAGAGATAACACTTTATCTGTGAGACAATATATGAACTTCCCTCTCCGATTTTGTGTGAGCACCTCAGTGCTTGTAGAAATGACTCAACCAAATAAATTTGAATACAAAAGTAATTTTATGAACTACGGAACGTCTCAACACAGTGTAAAGAGCAATGTTACTCCTAACCCTATGCTGTTGTCATGCTATACAGATTATAGAGTTCCATTTCTAGCTTCACACATGAGAGTTCTATGTTACTCTTCATTTTCGTAGAGGCGATATCTCGTCGACATGATGACGGCAAAACGGTCCCGTGTGACCCGGCATATTATGATCGAATCCTTGTAATGGAAGAAATTACTGCATACACATAAAAAATTAAAACGTCCAAAGTCACGTATTTCTCCAGTGTTATTACCAACTCTCGGGAGAGAGTGTAACGCTTTATTGAAGTTAAGGGTATATTATAGTGGTATTGTGGGTCCTGATACGTCGTGGTATGGGAAAACTTAACCAAAACGTAGGGTAAGCAGAGCTCAAAGGCTACAGGGAGTGAAAGCGTTGACCCAAATGAGGTTACAGTTTCAAACACAATTTAATTTTATTAAACATTAAAATACACTTGTTCACTGGGGTATATATATATATATATATATATATATATATATATCTCAAAACACAATAAAAGTTTTTAAACTCCGGGCCTGAAGGGCCGCTGAACATTCACAACTGTAATGCCAGAATGACAACCTTAAGATTCAACATAAGGAGATAATCATGGTCTGAAGGACCCAACACTTTTGATTAATTATTGACCAATACAATAAGTTACTGAAAGGAATGACTTTAATCATTCGGCGAGAGGGGCCAATCAAATATAACGACAAATTCTGTCTTGATAATGCTACAAGAATGCAAAACCAACAGTTAATTTACTTCGTCCAAAGGAGCAGTAAAGACCAAAAGACAAATTCATATACCAAAGGTTTTTTTAATGAAACAAGCTAACAAGGTAAAATTAATAACCAAAAAGGGGTAGTGACGTCGCCACTCGGCCTGAAGGGCCTGAATATCAGTAGTAATAAATATTTGAGAATGGTTGAAGCTAGTGAGTTAGCTCTTAAAACCAGCCCGTGCTCCTCACCACTAGGAAAAATTTACAGTCAGCTGTGCTAGGACTGCCTGCTTTAGCAATATGGCACAGACCAGCAGAACAACTAGAAACTTCACCAACGTGGCGAATCGTCCACATAGGGCATGACAGCAACTCTCTATAACACATAAAATAAAAATTACTGAACATTGAAACACATAGTTCAAAATATAACGCCTATCTAGGCAGGAACTGTTAATGACACCCACTGGCCTTTGTAAATCTTCGACTTAGTAAATGTGACGGCCAGTACTAAATAATAATACCACTCAACAAATTGTTAAATACAAGATCGTTATTGCACTTGGGTCAGAATAAAATTTCAACCGCAGATAATATTTTAGATTGAGTTATTAAGGCACAGAGAGTTAACACTCTTTCCTAGTGATAGTTACACTTGACAGTGTAACAGCTGATCATTGAATCGGGATTTCGGGCACGCCTGAGTCTCATGGTACACGACCTTAGAGCAAAACACACCCGACGACACGGGCAGAAATTGAGTGAGACACATCAAGTCAAGAAATTCTCACCGTTAGTCCAAAAGGCAGACAAGCCTTCGGCGACAGGTTGCAACCAGCACCAATTCGAGTTACGTCAATCGCCCCAATTCCGCCATAGCAACGCGGACACGCCGCGTCAACAGTTGCCACGCCGAGCTTCCTTATCACACAGCCCGTCCAGAACGACTGCCGCCGTCCCGAGTACACACGCTCGTAGCAATCACGTGCGTTCACAGGAAGCTATACCACCCTTCCCGCAACATTGCGCTGCCACACAACCGGAAACTAAACTCCCCGTCTCACTCCGGCAGCAGCACTCGATACTCTCGTCGTCAGCAGGTCTCCCTACAGAACGCAGCGCCCTCCGAAATCTAAAAGCAAACGGACCAATCGCGGCAGAGCAAAGCCAAGGATCCAGAAGACGACACACCACACCTAGGCAAAGATGAAGATGATACGGTTCAGGTCTATGTCAGGACGTATTTCGTTGTCGGCTAGTAGGATATGATTGAAATTTTATTGTGTGAGGGTGCGGCGATCACATAGTTGTAGAGTTGGAAGTATGCGTCCATAAAGGTGCGTCATAGTTTCAAGACCACAAAATACGAAATAAACGAGGTTTGGTTGGTATGAGACGAGTAGAATAAGTAGGTGGCTGGTATGGACGGCGAGGCAAATTGTCAAGCGGGTAAAAGATTCTAGCACAAGTGTCAATCCGGATGCGAATGCTAAATGAACTATGTGGATATCAAGAATTAGCAGCCACCGTTAAATATTTGGGAGAGGGTAAATTTAGATGATATTGGCAAGGGGAAAGATGGGTCGGATCAGAGCAATGGAGGTACAGAGGATTTCAAGAGTTCTAAACTCTACTGTAATCCTTAGGATAGTATTTGTTTTAGAAAAACGGAAAGAGCAGGAGATTTGGTTGCGAGAGCCGTCCAGTAGGCCCCCATGGCAGGAAAATAAAACCAAGTATCTCACAGAAAACCCACGGGCCAACAAAACCACATGTGTTTCACAGTTATGAATCGTGGATACAGACCATCCGTTAATGAGAGTCATTCAATAACATACTACCTATATCGAACTTCTGTTGGTTGGTTAGGTGTAGTGTGACATAGAGGACATGAAGGTCTTGCCATCGTGACTAAATTTATTACAGTAAGGCGATACAATGCAAATCTGACCACTTACATACTGTTTATTATTGAAGAACAGTTCAGAAAAAACTTGTTATGCTCATCAGTATGAATCAGCAGACATTATTGCTCCCTGGTTTACAAGGAATTGGTTCATGACAATAATTTACTGACTTTGAGCCAATACTCACGAAAGAATGACATATAGCTCCCTGAGCAGGTATAGCTATAAACAATTCATATTTTCCAAATCAGTTATCGTAGATCTCATATGAAATGGAAACGACTAAAAAGTGTCATTTACATGCAGTGATCAAAGGAACACTAAATGTGAATTACTTACGCAGCTAGTCATAGATTTAAGTTATCATTACGTTATTGAAACTACACTTTGTGAAACTGTAATAGCGACAAAGATACATGTTGCTGAAACTATAAATTGTATGCCACAGATCATATATCTCACGCAACGCAAATGGTTACAGCTACACTATGAGAGTGCAATATGGTGAGAACCCTCAACATGCTGCAATCCAAAGCGCTAAAACAGAATCTGGTTGTATTCGTGTGGGATCTCTTTCGATCTGTGTGCGAATCAGAAGACATCACCAGTTGTTGCTAGAAATCAGGACCTCATACGAGGTCTGTTCAAAAAATTCCGGAACATTTGTAATTTTGCTCCAATGGTGTGTTGGAGCGAAATGCCGTATTGCGTAGAATGTTTGAATCGTCCCCTTAGAAAAATTTTAAATGACTGTGCGTAAACTGACACACAATATTTTTATCTCAACACAACCTGACTTTCAAAAAGGCCCTACAAAAGAATGGCCCTGACTAACAATAACCTATACCTTTCATGAATCACTTACCTCACAAAACTCTTCGTTACTCAAACTACTGCAATACAGCGTGCGCCAATACTGCCAGCTAAATAAAAGATTCAAACTACGGAAGGCACTAACTACTGATAGGCATAGTTAGTAAATGAAAGATTTTGATGAACAACAAACAATTTATTTACCTTAATAGTGTTGAAAAGTCATAATATATATAGCAGTTCATGACATCCAGTCTTACAAATTTACTGTCTCTGATGGACACACGTCCAGATCATCCGCTCTCAAAACTCCGCCATCTCTCTCTCCACATCCATCACTGCTGGCGGCTCACCTCCAACTGCGCAACGCTACGCGCTATTCACATCCAACTGCCCAACACTACAATAGCGAATATTCCAACAATGCCAGTCAGCCACAGATGCACACAGCACAGCCAGTGATTTTCATACAGAGCGCTAAGTGGCGTTACCAATATAAAAACCTAAACAGCCTACTTACATGTTGTGTAGCACAGTTTGCGAATTTCGAGATGGCAGAGTTAGAGGAGCAATCTGTCTGCATTAAATTTTGTGTGAAATTCAAGAAAACCTTTACAGAGACACGCCAAATGATGCAGGAAGCCTACGGTGGTGAGTGGTTACGCCGTACTCGGTGTTACGAATGGTTCAGAGAGTTTTAAAATGGTCGAACGGAAGTTAAAGGTGATCCTCGTTCAGGACACCCTTCGAAGTCTATCAACGACGCTCATGCTGGGAACGTCGATGAGACTGTTCGTGCAGTTGGATGACGTCATGAAATCCTGACACAGCAACTTGGAATGCATCGTGTTGCCGCCAAGTTTGTCCAAAGGCTCAAGACCGGAAAGACCTTGTCCTCGTAATCTGTGAAGAGCTTTTGTCGCGCAAATGAGAACGTGATGTTCTTTAAGAGAACATAACTGATGAGACATGGGTCTACCGTTATGATGTTGAGACTAAGGTTCAGTCTTCACAATGGCTCGGGAAAGGTTCTCTAAGACCAAAAAAAGCTCGTCAGGTCAGGTCAAATATCAAAAGCATGCTGATATTTCGACTTTGAAGGGTTAGTTCATAATGAATTCGTGCCGCAGGGACAAACTGTTAATCGATGTGTTGCGACGCTTGCGAGAAAATGTGAGAAGCAAATGTGGCGAGACAACTCATGGCTCTTGCATCACGATAACGCACCCACACATTCATTCGTGTCGGTACGTGGCTGTTCCACAAAAAGCGAAATCACTGTGCTTCCTCATCCAGACGTGGCCACTGCAGACTATTTTTTTTTCACTTCCAAACTTAAAGACCCCGTTGAAAGAACGATGATTTGCATCGATAGACCAGATAAAAGAGAACTCGCGGACGGCGCTTCGCGCGATCGGGCAACAGGCGTACGTAGATTGCTTCCGGAAGTGGAAACGGCGTTGGGAGCGGTGTATCAATTGTGAAGAAGCTGCTCACGCTAACCACGGGACCACGGCGCTCCTGGGCTAACACTATCTCTGATGTTGCCCATCTTGCACATGGACTACTCAGTTTGTATATTTTGCTTATTTTTTTCATAGTTCCCCACAACTTCTTCCTGTTTTCTCGATTGATCTGTGGTCAGTTTTTCAAGGCCTATCCACTGCGCCAACTTATAGCTAAATCTGAGGGGTGTGCGATGGGGAGGTTTCCTTGTAAGTAGCACCATGCTGTAGTGGTTATGATACTAAACTGTTGAATGGAGGGTCGTGAGTTCAAAACTCGTCTGGACTGTACAATTTAAATTTCTATATTCGGTTCGAGTGCATTCTAGAAGCATTCACAAATGTCAAGCATCATTGTACTGGAATGTTCTGTGGCTGTATATATAATGTATGTGTTCTGGCCGGAGGCAGTTCGCTCCACGCTCTTGTATATGCAAGTGCTGAATTCGTTAAGTGAAGTTAGTGTTCGTCATTCATCTAATTACAGCATCTTCTACGTGACGATATCTTAGTACATACATGACATTCATCTGTCTAGACAACCTTGTTTTGTCCGCCGATTGTAACACTCTCGTTCGTGACTAAGGCGTCACAGACTTCTCCACCGAAACCGTAACAGTCGCACACAGTGTTCGTGGACGATTGTGTTTCAGAAGCTGTCGCTTGTAAGGTTCAGTCTCCTATTCAAAAAGAAACTAAAATGATGCTCTTCTCGATGGAAACTTGGCACTATCATACCATGTGCTCTTTCTTATAGATGTTCCCTTGTGACAATGAGCGCAGTACAACAGTAAAAGAAAATTGCCAACCGCACCATTCTTGAGGAGTTTCAACCGTTGAGTCTATGATATTCTACACAATTCCTGTTATCCGAAGTCCAAAAAATTTCAAACAACTTTCCACACAACATGATCAAGGAATTATTCGCTGTGTGAGAATTTCCGCACTCGAAACTGCAACGCTTTCACTCATTCCTATTCAGAACCGAAAACGATGAACTATGTTCCCCTGGCAACACACTAAAAATTTACCGCAATTCGCGCCACCGGAGATGTCCGGTCGGCTTAAGAGACGCACGACCGATTTACCGGGTGTTACAAAAAGGTACGGCCAAACTTTCAGGAAACATTCCTCACACACAAATAAAGAAAAGATGTTATGTGGACATGTGTCCGGAAACGCTTAATTTCCATGTTAGAGCTCATTTTAGCTTCGTCAATATGTACTGTACTTGAAGCACGTTATCATGATTTCATACGGGATACTCTACCTGTGCTGCTAGAACATGTGCCTTTACAAGTACGACACAACATGTGGCTCATGCACGATGGAGCTCCTTTACATTTCAGTCGAAGTGTTCGTACGCTTCTCAACAACAGATTCGGTGACCGATGGATTGGTAGAGGCGGACCAATTCCATGGCCTCCACGCTCTCCTGACCTCAACCCTCTTGACTTTCATTTATGGGGGCATTTGAAAACTCTTGTCTACTCAACCCCGGTACCAAATGCAAAGATTCCTCGTGCTCGTATTGTGAACGGCTGTGATACAATACGCCATTGTCCAGGGCTGCATCAGCGCATCAGGGATTCCATGCGACGGAGGGTGGATGCATGTATCCTCGCTAACGGAGGACAGTTTGAACATTTCTTGTAACAAAGTGTTTGAAGCCACGCTGGTACGTTCTGTTGCTGTGTGTTTGCATTCCATGATTAGTGTGATTTGAAGAGAAGTAATAAAATGAGCTCTAACATGGAAATTAAGCGTTTTCGGACACATGTCCACGTAACATATTTTCTTTCTTTGTGTGTGAGGAATGTTTCCTGAATGTTTGGCCGTACCTTTTTGTAACACCCTGTATATCGTTAGGGGCCGCGCGTTTGATGGGCAATCATGCTTGGAAATGAACATTGTCGCACAATGCGGATACTGAGAAGAAATCAGATAGCCTCGTCTGTGATCAACTCATCAACTCGTCGATACATAGACACTATTGTCATTTGAAGTCAGAGATCGTACTGCAGTGTCAAAGTGATCACAGTATGTATATGTACGCTCTTTGTGTGGATCTGTGCTAGTCGTGTTAATCCTCTCTCTCAATACTACTGGTACTGATTTAAACAATCTAAAATTTTGAAATCTTGTGCCGATATCCGGAGTGACACCAGACAATGAATGAAAGAGAATTTAAACCCACAGCGAATATATTCGAGAGACTGCTAGCTCGAAAATTACTAATACGTCTCTGACTACGCTCAGTTAACAGGTAAGTAGCAGCATTCGATATATCGCTTCTGCAGGAAGACCAGTTGCTTGTTAGTCTACCTTTATTTGCATATGTATACCTGTAGGTATGTGACTGTAGTGCTGACTCTTGGCAATAACAGTGGCTTGCGCTGTAAAGCGATTATAAACACTCTAATGGCAGCAGTAATAAAAATTGCGCGCAATAGTTTAGGCAGCAGTAATTAGCACTAACGAGGAGAACACAGCAAATGCAGTAACTTGATTTCTCAGAAACATAAGTGAGTGGAAGATGAATCAAAATAGGCGAACACATGTCTACCGTTTCTGAGAAAACGACGGTCAAAGTTTTCCACGTAATATCGGTGCCTTTTAGACGCCGATAAAGTCAGCTGAAATTGTGGTAGTGTGGCTGGGGTTGCGACCTCTCACTTTTGCGCCCTTTGTTCGGTATCCACTGATTGTTTATATTTTATTTTTTTTTATTTTTTTTTTCATTTATCTACCCATCTACGTAGAAGTTACAACGCGAACGTTCCTTATCGAGATAGGCGATACATAACATTACAGCTTAGTTTCACAATAAGTGTCATACATTTATTATACAGGGTGGCGCACGAAATGTGTTACCAATTGTTTCTTTCACAATTTACGACGCACATTAGATATCCCGATGGGATCTCTACAGCAGTACTAGCAGAGCTTGGAAAAACAAATGAGTTACGAAATGACGTGTAATTCAAGATTCTGCCGCTAGGAGACTAGTAAGCAGCAATGGCTGACAATGGAAGACTGACGACACAGCAAGGATCAGCAATTGCCTTACTTTTTCATGAAACGAAAAGCCTTGTTGTGACTCAGACGCGTTTTCGACAACAGTTTAATACACGATGGGTCCCTTGCAAGAAGACCATCATCAGGTTGTACGATAAATTTGCACAGGAAGGAACAGTATTGGAAGCGAAGCGACCTCGGCCTAAGCCTGTTTGTTAGCGGAGAATATTGAAGCAGTACGAGTCGCTGTACAGAAAAGTCCCGGGAAATCGTGTAGAAAGGCAGCAGAGCAACTGGGAATATCCAGACGCTCCGTTCAACGCAAGATGACCTGTGTACAGAAACTCACTGAAGAATACAAGCAGCAGAGACTACAGTTTGCTCATTGGGCGGAGGATAGGGAAGAAACTCTCACCAACGTTTGGTTTTCAGACGAGGCGCATTTTCATTTAGACGGTGTGGTTAACAAACAAAATGTACGCTTTTGGGCCACTGAAAACCCACAAGTGCTTCATGAACGACAACATTATGCTCCGGGGATTACAGCGTGGGCAGCAATTTCCAGTCACGTACTTATTGGACCCTTTTTCTTTGAAGAAACTGTGAGCAGCCAGCGTTATTTGAGCATGCTTCGCAATAGCTTCATTCCACAGCTTCTTGCTACTGCCTTGCCCTTCAACACGCAGTGGTTCATGCAAAATGGAGTAAGGCCACATACTGCAAACACTGTGTTGGAGTTTTTACACGAGCATTTCGACATGCGGATCATTTCACTCAGGTTTCCAGGTCGCTTCAATGACGGACAAAATTGCCCCCCCCCCCCCCCCCAATAGTCCAGACCTCAATCCATATGACTTTTTTCTTTGGGGGTACCTAAAGGAAAAAATTTTCCTGAAACGTCCACGTGATTTAATGGAGCTCAGAAGACTTATTCTTCAAGCATGCAGTGAAATTACGGAAGACATGTACCCTAGGGTAATCACTAACTTCAGTATTCGTTTGAAGGAAGTTAGGAATCGAAATGGTGGACATATTGAGCATGTGCTGAGTTAGAACAAATTTCCATGGGCGGCTCTTCATTGTAGTATATGTTCCTTTCGGATTGTACTGACAATAAAGTTCATATTCAAAAACAAAATGGTTACACATTTCGTGCGCCACCCTGTATATGTGACCATCATACTGTCTCGGGTAACAATCTTTTTTAAATTCTCACATCCTTATATTTCATTCTTATATCAATTCTTCTATTAATTCTTATATTTTGTTACTATGTTTATTCTTCAGGAGGATTTGATGCTTTCCCTTTCATTATACCGACTATAAAAACGTTCTAATCGTAGAAGCTACGAACACCACGAGCAGGTTTGACAAAGTGACATTTCTTCGTATGAAACTCACTCGAGAAAGAAACGTCATTAACACTGCTGATGATTTCACGCGTTTGCCATAATTTCGCGCCAATCAAGATACAGTGCCGGAATTTCGCCGAAAACAAATTCAAATAATTATGTTGTAAATTTATTGTCCCTTCCTCTTTTTTTCAATTTATTCACCAGACGTACAATTAGTGGACGAATAAGAACAACGTTATTTCAATAAACACTGTAAAACATTCGTGAAGTAGTCTTCTACGGACATGGGTAGATAAATTAAAAACAAGAAAATAAAAATAATAATCGTATTTCGAACGCAGTGTCAACTAGTGACATGCACTTACTCGTGTTTTTTTTTTTTTTTGGTCATCAGTCTACTGACTGGTTTGGTTTGATGCGGCCCGCCACGAATTCCTTTCTTGTGCTAACCTCTTCATCTCAGAGTAGCACTTGCAACCTACAACCTACGTCCTCAATTATTTGCTTGACGTATTCCAATCTCAGTCTTCCTCTACAGTTTTTGCACACTACAGCTCCCTCTAGTACCATGGAAGTCATTCCCTCATGTCTTAGCAGATGTCCTATCATCCTGTCGTGGATACACAGAAGTGGAATGTAAAAAAATTAGGTAATGGTATCGGAGTCACTATCCCGCGAGGAAATACGAGTAAGTGCTTATCACTAGTGTTTTTGTAGTGGACTGGCCAGACAGTCAATCCACTATGACCGGTAGCCGAAAGGCAGGCGTTTAAGCTCACGCAAACTGGCGTGAGGCCTGGAACAGGACAATGTAATTAATATAGCCAATAAGGTACGTTGCTGCTGGAATACTTAACTTTAATCCATAATTGGTGTACATCGCTCTTGACGGTACATAATTACAATCTCAATATAAACTGGTAATGGCGCCTTGCTAGGTCGTAGCAATTGACGTAGCTGAAGGCTATGCTAACTATCGTCTCGGCAAATGAGAGCGTATTTGTCAGTGTAGCATCGCTAGCAAAGTCGGCTGTACAACTGGGGCGAGTGCTAGGACGTCTCTCTAGACCTGCCGTGTGGCGGCGCTCGGTCTGCAATCACTGACAGTGGCGACACGCGGGTCCGACGTATACCAATAGACCGCGGCCGATTTAAAGGCTACCACCTAGCAAGTGTGGTGTCTGGCGGTGACACCACAGTTTTCATCTACGAAAATTGTAAACTGCTAAACTGCTCCAAGAATCTAGAGTAGGTTTCTGTACGTCTTTTATAAGGCTGTATTTGTTACCACTTAAATGGATCGCTGCGATTAAGGAGGACCTTAAAATAGACGGTATAAATCAGGTAGACGTTACAGACAGAAAATATTCAGACAAAAGATATTTGATTGGAAAGTTGGACAGAGGGAAATTAGAAAACGGACTGCAACGCTGTGGTCTGATGAAAGAAAGAGATTTCATTTTGAAAGGATGAAACAAATTTGGAGACAAAGGAAGGCCAACCATCAAAAGCGACATGTTGACTGATCGACCTCGCGTGGTCCTATTTGGCCCAAGAGAGAACATTAGAATAAAACAATTTATTCTAGAATGTTTGAAAAAGATCAAATCGTCTCTTTCCGATAATGTATAGCCACTTAATGCTACATATATTGAATGCTATAAGTGAATTCATAGCCTACGGTCACTGTGTGGGAACGTAATCCTTTGCGGAAGAGTGTTGTCACCAAAACTGTTATACCCATTCACAGAGGATAATTATAGGCCCTGGATTATCCACGGACAAAAACAAAATAGCCCCGAAGACAATCTTCCTGTTTCACAAATTTTTTAAACAAAGGGGTCGAAGCAGTTCTTGCTGCAAAGAAGATGCGTGGATACGTTCGTCCACAAGCAGTTCCTCAACCTATGACATTCGCTCATCAAGTAAAGGCTCTCGCAAGGGAACAGAAATACAGTTTGTGTGTGTGTGTGTGTGTGTGTGTGTGTGTGTGTGTGTGTGTGTGTGTGTCTATTGTGAGAGAAGTGGGCACTGACGTCAAGTTTGTAAACTGATTGTCAGCTAACAATACAAATAGGAGAGACTAAAAAAATTAAACGATGTTTACTATCTCTCAGACGTGGCGATAGTAAAAATCAGTCTTTTAAAAAAGATAAGACGTCATTCGCAAAGCGTAAAGGCGATTGCAATGTATCTGTTAGGATGGGTACGCCACAAACTTTGTGAAAACTGGAAGAAGGACTTTCGATGTTACATATTTACTGTATTTGAGAATCTTGGGACCAACTGCCATATCTAGACTACCTGAAATTCAGAATACAGGAAACAAATCATGTGCCATTCGTTTATGAACGCTTCATAACTCTTCTAGCCTACTTTTCGGCTCATCCTTCGGCCGAAAAGAATGTCCGTTTCTACGTAATATGGTACTTACCCAGCGCTCAGATAAGGACTACAGAGTTTGAAACTCTATATGAACTGGCCAACAGCCAAAAACGCCACAAAACATAGCAACTCTGGCTACAATGGAAGGAAAAACAGATCTTCCCATTTAGATAATTATTGGGCCAATCACCAATGCAGGTTCGTAGCTTTTGAATCACCATTTAGCCTGCGGTCACAATGTCACCAACCATGTTATACCAGAGCTCCAAGTGCTAATAGAAAGCACTGAAACGCAAATACGTATGGAAAGCTGGCTAAAGCCGGAAACAGTCCAGCCGAAATTTTTATGAAGGATCTAACCCTGTTCAGAAAGAATAGATTAAATACAGTTGGTGGTGGAGTATTTATTGCCGTCAGGAGGAGTGTACCTTGTAGTGAAATTGAAGCACATAGCTCCTGTGAGTTAGTGTGGGTAGAGGCTATACTTGGCAACCGGAATAAATTAACAAATCCCTCATTTTACCGGCACCCTGACTCAGCTGACACAGTTGCTGAACAGTTCAAAGTAAGCTACAGTCTCATTTGAAATAGATACCCCAATTTTGACATTATAGTTGGTGGTAACTTCAATCTACCCTTTACATGTTGGCGAAAACACGTTTAAAGTCGGTCGCAGATATAAAACATTGTCTTAAATCGTACTCCATGCCTTTTCAGAAAATTATCTCAAACAGTTAGTTCACGAGCACACTCGAAGTGTGTATGATTGCGAAAGGAACAAATAATCCTGAGCAAATAGGGAGCATCACGACTGATGCAGGAATTAGTGACCACAAGGTTGTTGTAGCGAGAACACTGTTGCAGAAGCAATGAAAAAAGCATGCCAATTTTAAAAGAACGCAAAATCCCCAAGATTGGCGAAGTTTTACAGAAGCTAAAAATTTAGCGAACAATCAATGAAAGATTCTTGTAACAGTTTTCACGACGAAACTCAACATCAAAGTGTAGCAGAAAACCCACAGCGACTCTGGACATACGTGTAAAGTACACCAGCAGCAACACGCAATCAATACCTTCACCGCGAGATAACAATGGTGACATCGCCAGTGAAGCAGAGTTACTAAACACGGTTCTCTTAAATTCCTTCATCAAAGAAGAAGTGAATATTCCAGAGTGCGAATCAAGAACAACTGCCACCATCAGTAACTTACAAGTAGATATAGTCGGTGCAGCGAAGCAGTTTAAACCACTCAGCAAAGACAAGACCTCTGGTCCGAATTGTATACCAGACACGTTCCTTACAGTGTGCTGATACAATAGCCCCATAGTTAGCAATCACGTACAACCGCTCGCCCGACGTTGCATCCGTAGCTAAAGACTGGAAAGCTGCACAAGTCACACCAGTCCAAATGAAAAGAAATACGAGTAATCCGTTGAATTAGAGACCCATATCGCTAACGTCGATTTGCAGTAACATTTTGGGATACACGATTATACTGTGTTCGAACATTATGAAATTCATCGACAGAAAACGATTTACTGACAAGTAGTCAATGCGATTCAAAAAATATCGTTCTTGTCAAACATCTCACGAAGTAATGACTGCTTTTGGCAGGGAATGACAAATTGATTCCATATTTTTAGATATCTAGAAGGCTTTTCACATCGTTCCTCAGAAGCGATTTATTATCAGATTGCATGCCTATGGAGCATCGTCTCAGCTGTGCGACTGAATTTGTGATTTCTTGTCAGAAAGGTCACAGTTCGTAGTAACTGAAGCAAAGCTCTCGAATAAAACAGAAGTTTGGTCCCATGGGAACTTACCACAAATTTACAAATTTTCAATGTGCCAGGAGAGGGCGGACAAGCGTAATGTAAGCAGTGTCTTTAGTAGACGTGCTGCATTTTCAAAGAGTTCTGCCAGTAAATAAATCGCAGTCTTTAATTCGCTTTCCTCACAACGTTATCTATGTGAGAGCTCCAAACTGGCGTTCTCCAGTAACGTGTTATAGGCCTTCTGCTGTTCTCTACCTACATAAACGATTTAAGAGATAATCTGAGCAGCCCTCTTAGATTATCTGCAGATGCTGCTGTCATTTGCCATCGTATAAATCAGATGATCAAACCCAATTGCAGAATGATTTAGACAAGATATCCATATGGCGCGAAGAGTCGCAGTTGACACTAAGACTGTGAAGTCATCCACATGAGTACTTGAGTCCGCTAAATTTCGTTTACACGATAAATCACACAAATCTAAACGCTGTGAATTCAACTAGATACTTAAGGATTACAGTTACGAATAACGTACGTTGGAGCTCTCACATAGATAACGTTGTGAGGAAAGCGAATTAAAGACTGCGATTTATTTACTGGCAGAACTCTTTGAAAATGCAGCACGTCTACTAAAGACACTGCTTACATTACGCTTGTCCGCCTTCTCCTGGCACATTGAAAATTTGTAAATTTGTGGTAAGTTCCCATGGGACCAAACTGCTGAGGTCGTCGGTGTAGTGTTGACAGATTGCCAACACTACGCACATTATTTAAGGGAGGCGGCCATTAAGCAAGCAGGCGGACTTGATGGTCTGAAACAGGATACTTATGAATGCTATAAAGAAAAGTACGTAGCTGCTGGAATACTTAACTTTAATCCAACTTATCTGCTCGGCTAATGAGTGATGCTTCGTCCATGTAGTCGCTAGCAAAGTCGTCCGTACAACTTGGGGCGAGTGCTAGTACGTATCTCGAGACCTGCCTTGTGGTGGCGCTCGGTCTGCGATCACACAGTGGCGACACGCGGGTCCGACATGTACTAAG
The DNA here is from genome assembly GCF_023864345.2 of Schistocerca serialis cubense. NCBI lineage: Eukaryota > Metazoa > Arthropoda > Insecta > Orthoptera > Acrididae > Schistocerca > Schistocerca serialis. The sequence continues at coordinate 142,039,208 of NC_064638.1, read as the reverse complement.
TGGACCGCGGCCGATTTAAGCTACCACCTAGCAAGTGTGGTGTCTGGCGGTGACACCACATTCCTCCCCCGCAAATCGGCGAACGGTCGTGTGATAAGGCTTCCGCCCGCAGTGGGGAGGACCCCATGTTGACGTATGCGATGAGGTGGGGAGCCTAACAACAGGCAAGGCTGTGCCACCCGCACCCGGCCATTCGGTCCGAGGGGAGCTAGGAAACGCCTGAAAACCTAGTCCAGAGTGCACATCAACATGCGGTGTATGCGCCCGTAAAGAGACAGGAGGGGCTGAAGGGTCGACCTTCATTGCGTCGGGGTATCCGACGCGCGAAGACGTCATGTAGTCCGGAGCGGGCAAGAGTTCCATGGTGGAGGACAGCTGGTCACGGGAAGCGATCGGCGGCGCGTGACCCAGGGAGGCGCTTGGTGTCTGCAGCGAAGCGTCCACTGTGGGCGGCGCCGGCTGGAGGACAGGCGGCGGCGGCGGAGGCGGCAGCGGCGCGTCGCAATGGGGCAAAATGGAAGGCATCGTCGGTAACACCTGGGGATGAGGCGAGTCAGTAGATGGGTCCCCAGGGTGCTGACCGGACGGCACCGTCGCTGAAAGCAGACGGGGAGCGGCAGAACCCGTGCGACGACAGAGGCGCAGCTGATTGAGATGCCGACGCACCTCACCAGAGGCCCCCAAAACCAAATACATCGCGCGGCCGAGGCAGCGAAGAATGCGCCCTGCGAGCCAACGCCGTGAACCTCGATAGTTGCGATAGAATACAACATCGCCTGGAGCAAAAGCAGAAGTCTGCCGCTGCACAGGAACCTGAGGCGGCGGGTGCAGCAAAGACATCAAGGTTCGATGAGGACGACCGTGGAGCAACTCAGCCGGCGAGCGATCATCTCGGGGCTGAGAGCGATACGATGACAAAAAGAGCAACAACGCGTCCTCCCGAGAATGCAACTCTTTCAACTTCAACATCTGTGACTTGAAAGTCCGGACCAATCGTTCAGCGGCACCGTTTGACTGAGGCGAAAACGGCGCGGATGTCAGATGTTGAACACCATTGGCCTGGCAGAATGACTGAAATTCTGCGGACATGAATTGTGGGCCATTGTCGGAAACAATAGTCTGCGGAAGACCTTCAATGCAAAAGATAGCAGACAACGCTTGGATGGTGGGAGAGGGCGTCGTGGAAGACATCCGGCCAACAAAAGGAAAATTACTGAAGGCATCTACCACAACCAACCATCTAGCATTCCAGAATGGACCAGCAAAATCGATGTGCAAGCGTTGCCAAGGGGAAGTGGCTTTCGGCTATGCAAAGACTTTCCGCGGCGGTGCAGATTGTTGTTCGGCACACGCCATGCAAGAAGAACACATATTCGTAATCGCAGCATCGATTCCGAACCAAGTACAGTGCTGACGAGCAAGTTGTTTCGTTCGCAGTATACCCCAATGTCCTTGGTGAAGAAGCTGTAAAACAGAGGACTGTAACGAACGTGGGACCACGACTCTGGACTGATCATTATCAGAACGCAACAACAAAACACCACGTCGAACAAAAAGTCTCTCCTTGTGAGCAAAAAATCGGCGAACCAACGGATCCTCGATCCGAGACTTTGACAAAGGCCATTGCGTAGCAACAAAACGCAAAACGGTAGCAAGGACAGGGTCAGCAGCTGTGGCTGTAGCTACACGACGAAAATCAATCGGAAACGATTCGACCACATCATCAGTTTCCGCATCAATGAACATGCAAGCAAGTTCGGAAGAAGCGAATGCTCTATCCTCAGCAACAGGCAAACGGGACAACACATCGGCGTTTCCGTGCTTAGCAGTGGACCGATATAAGATATCGTAGCGGTACTGTGAGAGGAAAATAGACCAGCGAATTAATTTCTGCGCTGTACGCGGAGGTACAGGCTTGTTCGGATGAAAAAGCGACGTCAAAGGTTTGTGGTCTGTGATGATGGTAAAGTGACGACCATACAAGAAATCATGGAACTTAGTAACACCAAACACGAGAGCCAAAGCTTCTTTCTCTATCTGCGAGTAATTTCTTTGCGCAGACGAGAGCAATTTTGATGCAAAGGCAATAGGGCGATCATGCGAGCCAACTTTGTGCACAAGCACAGCACCGATCCCGAAATCCGATGCATCTTCCATCAACAAAAGGGGTTTCTGGGGATCGAATGGCGTAAGGCAAGTATTAGAAAGCAACGCCGATTTCAACTGGCGAAAGGCGCGTTCGCATACCGTCGTCCAGACGAACGGAACACCTGTACGGCGTAAGCGATGAAACGGAGCTGAAAGGGAAGAGGCATTGCGCACATTCACTCACACCTTGTAATTCTAAATCGTTTAATGTTCTTGTGACCTCATCACGCAATGCATGGGGAACATTGCGCGCTCGGAAAAATTTCGGTTGCACGTTTACTTTCAGTTCCAAATGTGCTTCATAGTTCTTAGCGCAACCAAGGCCCGGTGCAAAAATGTCTGCAAATCCTTCACATAGCCGAGAAACACTGTCTGAAGGCACAGTCTGATTCAGTGATAGGACCTGATTTACTATAGACAAGTTAAGCAATTGAAATAAATCTAAACCAAACAAGTTCACTGCAGTAGAAGAACGAATAACGTAAAATGACACAAGTTTTGTTTGTCCCCTGTATGTTGCAAGTAGAGTGCACTGTCCTAACACAGGGATATTCTGATCTGAATAACTATTTAACTGAACATTTGCGGCACGCAACAGAGGTTTGCACAGTTGTTTGTACGTGTCATGATTGAGCAATTAAACTGCAGCTCCGGTATCGCGCTGGAATGGTATGACCTTGCCATTAAAGTCCAAATCTACAAAAGGTTTATTGTCCTGCTGACGACAAGAGCGACTGTCTCGTGCAATTTGAACTGATACAGGTACAGCATCACTTGCTAATTGACGTGATTTCCGGCGACGTCGACGCACACTTTTTGTGGGACTAACACAGTCACTGTTAGAGAAAGTGGCACTGGACGAAGTGGAATTAACTACATGAATGTCCATGGGCGAAGGTCCGCGAGCCTGAGTGTCCTTGGTTCAATTCCGGCGCGAAGCAAAGGGCCTGGAATGATTAAGAGTGTCCGATCTGAGCTTTTTCTGGCACACACTTTGAACATGTCCTTTCTTATTACAGAAAAAGCAAATAGCTTGGCGTGACAGGCAATTTTCACGCGAATGTCTAGTAGCACACCGCGGGCATGATTTCACTGCATTTGTATGCTGGCGCGGCACACCTGGTTTAGAGCGTGGCGGCAGCTGCGTGGACGTGCGCGAGGGCAGTTTATCGGTCCGCGCAGCGCGCCCGGCGGGCCGGTTAATGTTACACACGGCTGGCGAAGTTGCAAATGAGTCCTGTGCAAAGTCAAGCATGTCCTGTCTATCCAATATGTCTATCACTTGCTGAAGGGAGGGATTAACTAGTTTCAAAATTTGCTCCCGTATACGAACATCAGAAACGTTCTGTGCAATTGCATCACGTACCATTGTATCTGAATAAGGGAGTCCACATTCACACTCAAAAGCACAATCCTTTGTAAGGCCTTGCAAAGTTGCAACCCACTCCCTATTAGTTTGACCGGCCGTACGTTTTGTACGAAAGAAAGTATACCTTTTTGCAACTACATTAACTGTTTCTTTGTAATAGGCGTCCAATGCCGACAAAATTTCTTCGTAGGACAGAGTTGCTACGTCGCGTCGGGGAAATAATTTCACTATCACACGGTACATTTGCACCCCTACACACGACAATAAATGAGGCTGCCGGTCGTTGCCTTGAATTCTGTAGGCGGCGAGATGACATCCAAACTGGCGTGGCCACTCGGTCCATGTCTCCTGCGACGCGTCAAAGTTGCGAAACGGCGGTGCAACTGCATGTTGTGGCTGCGGTAGCAGTGAAGCGGCGGCGGCCGCATCATTTTGCAGTGGACGTTGACCCTGGACGAGCTGTCCCAGGGCATCCAATAACGCCTGCGTCTGCTGATTCTGCAAGCGATAAAATTCGGACAGTACATTGGGAGATTGTGACGAAGCCATGACACAAGTAAATCAATCAAAGAGAAAGAAGGCGGTTTGTAACGTCGGCGCCATAAATTAGAGCAATATGAACGCGAAATCCTCTTTTAATCCTCGTCGCCATCTGTAGTGTTGACAGATTGCCAACACTACGCACATTATTTAAGGGAGGCGGCCATTAAGCAAGCAGGCGGACTTGATGATCTGAAACAGGATACTTATGAATGCTATAAAGAAAAGTACGTAGCTGCTGGAATACTTAACTTTAATCCAACTATCTGCTCGGCTAATGAGTGATGCTTCGTCCGTGTAGTCGCTAGCAAAGTCGTCCGTACAACTTGGGGCGAGTGCTAGTACGTATCTCGAGACCTGCCTTGTGGTGGCGCTCGGTCTGCGATCACACAGTGGCGACACGCGAGTCCGACATGTATTAATGGACTGCGGCCGATTTAAAACTACCACCTAGCAAGTGTGGTGTCTGGCGGTGACACCACAGTCAGTCCTTAGGCTTACACACTACTTAATCTAACTTAAACTAACTTACGATAAGGAAAACACACACACCCATGCCCAAGGTAGGACTCGAGCCTCAAGGGAGTGGCAGGGGGGAGGGGGGGGGGCAGCTGTGCGAGCCTTTGAAAGGCGCCTTTTTTTAGGCTAGGTGCAAATTGAGACGCGTATAGCACGTGTGACGTGACACGACACTACAGCGCGACACGCACGTGCCGCACGAGTCGCGCAGGTCCAGTGCATCTTGCGACGTGTACACCAAACTTCGCATGCGCCGACTGGCGACGATCTGCACTGACAGAACCGAGGCGCGCACAACCTGTTATCTTCCTCAAACGATTTTACAGAAACTATTCACTGACAATGTTAGATTTTTGCATTACTTGTAGTGTTATATGTCAGCTTCGTGACGAAGTGCCCACCATCTCGCTAATGACCATTCTTATTGTGATGTACACGTCTTAGTAAGACACTACGCAAAACTCAAAAAGTTTGCAACGAAAATTAGGGATCGCTATGACTTTGCGTTTGGTGCGTATTACACCATATGTTGCTGTGAATGAAATTTAGCTAATATGTTGAATTTTTGTTTAGACTTGGGAGGACGTCTCTATCTGCCTCCGATCTCGAGAAAATGGATCCCATGTAGCGCGCTCACTTCCGATCTCACGCCCGCGAGAGTGAAATACTCGCAACCGCTCGAGACATTGAAACGAAAGTTTGGCGAATGACAGCACACAAGGAGGAGAGTGTTTCGCCAATTCTTAAACACACGGAACTTTCTTATCTATGGCTATATATCAGTACTTCCCTTTTTATTTATTTCACTCCAGTGACTGTAGTTTTTTAAGAGTTATAGACAGCTACAGAAACAAGAGTTTCCTAGTATGAAAATAAACATGAAATTTCTTCTTTTATGTTACTGCAAACCGACACTATGAGGTTTTTCGTAAGCTATTGAGCTCTGTAATTGCCAGTTACGTGTTTAGTGAGGCACTCCGTTTCGGAATTCTGTCGCAATAGCTGCTGTGAGATGAGTTTGGCAAATTACACTGTGACAAAGGAAGTTCAATTAAACCAGTCACCAAGAGAAATGTGGCCGTTACTCACAAACGGTGATGGTTCTTCGAATGAGAAAAGGTTAACAACTCACACAAAAATAGATTGCCAATTCTTTTGGAATTTTGGTGGAATCCCCGTAACTCATCATATTTTTAACACAGAGCGACTGGAATGGAAACTCACCAGAGGATTTTATTCCTTCTCTTGATCTGAGCAGTATTAAAATAATGACGAGCGTTCCTTCAGGCGGAATGATAGGCACATACCACATACTGGTTATTCACCTACGGCTTGCCGAATTGACAATGTGTGATCGCGACTAAAATAGTTGTTCCCAGAATGAGATTTGCGCTCTGCAGCCGAGTGTGCGCTGATATGAAACTTCCTGGTACATTAAAACTGTGTGCCGGACCGAGACTCGAACTCGCGATCTTTGCCTTTCACGGGCAAGTGCTCTACCGCGAAAGGCAAAGGTCTCGAGTTCGAGTCTCGGTCCGGCACACAGTTTTAATGTACCAGGAAGTTGCAAAATAGTTGTTGTTGAGAAAAGTAAACAATTAATATGTCGCACAACACAATGATCCGTATATTGCCTGCAGCGAAGGATAATGCGCGCGACAGGAATGCACAAGCTAGCCATGTGTGCCTTGTGAGACGGAGTTCGAAAAACATTGTCATGAAAGTAGATCTGCCTTTATCAGCAGTACATTTCAACAAATTAAATATATCTAATCATGACACTCTTTTAGGATATTCCTACTTTAGTAATAATAGCGACTATTTTCTTCGTTTGTGTAGCCTGTTGTGTAATTAGTTTATTAATGCTGATAATGTGCATGCAACAACTGAAATCCTTTTTCTCATCACGGCGAATCATTTAAAACATTGTTATTTGTGGCTGCTTTTCAACTGTTTCTACCTTGCAGTGGAAATGTGATGTTCACATGCATGTAGTACAGTGTGTCGTAGTATGTTATTACATCCATATCCAAGTAATTACAGAGAGACTTCTATACTTCAGATCTTGGACGCTTTTTACCAGGAGTATAAAGGGATGACACCTGTGGAGATTATCCCTTTCTAAATTCTTGTAACAGATCATACAGATACGCCAGCATATTAGTCAGCGAGACGATAGCCTTGTTTTACTTTCCTGCCTTGCTTTTTAATGACATGATTTTATAATATACCATGTTTTCTTATTCACTACCCTCTGTCCCTTCCTGCGACCTGAAAACATAGCGAAGGCATATGATACAATTCCAGCGGCCAGTGGCTCACCAGTTACTGAAGTATGCATTTTTCTTGACAGAAGAAAAACAAAACAAAACAAAGCTATACAGATATATATAACAGAAAAGTATAATGTACTAACGAAGAAATTTGGAGCGTTTAAATGGCGAAAAAGGAAACACTATGCAAAGGCAATAAAATTTAGTATACACTAAGGCAAAATTTGTCTTATGGGCAATACTACCACTGCTCATATGCGCCGTTCCGATGTGAGCATATGGCCGGGCTACTTTCCCGCTCCCCGCCTCAAATTTCCCACGGTACTAGCGAGGCACTCACGACGCGCGGTGCGAGAAACTGCGCCACAACCACAACGCCGCGCGACCTGGCGCAGGCGCGTGTCGCGTCCGAGTCGCGTCGCGTCGCAATTTGCGCGGTCTCATTTGAACCTGTGAAGTTACAAAAATGCGCGCTGCGCTGGGTCGCGCCACAAGCGCTACACGCGTCTCAGTTTGCGCCTAGCCTAAATTAGAGCGCTCGGCTACCCCGCGCGGCTCCTGGCTCATTGCTGAAGTAGGAGTGGTATAAAACATCGAAAAAGTTTGGAGAATGGCCGTTCGTTTTGTAATGTTGCGAAATAGGGGAGAGAGTGCCACGGGCCATGTACTTAAATTGGGCTGGCTACATTGAAACAAAAGCGTTTCTCGTTGCGGCAGGATCTTCTCATGAAATTTCAATCACCAAGTTTCTCCTGGTACTACTTCAAATAAAATCAGCAAGACAGTCATTTGTCAGTTATCTCGAATAACTGTCATTCAGCATTAGTGTTAACAACAAACAAAAGTTTTAGAATAAAATACTCTGAACACTTAAAGCGCTGAGAAGCGAAAATAAATGCTACCACATTTTCAAACCACATCGTACACTCTACTTTCAAAAAGACACCGATAGCAATAATAATAATTCGTAAGCAACTAACGTCAACCTATCACAACTAAAAAAAAAAAATAAAAAAAATAAAAATAAAACAAAATATCCACTAAACTATCCTTAAACTTGAACTCATAATTTTTTGAGGTTTTAATGTAGGCCTCCCATTTCCCACACAGATTTTGCCTGTATTACGGAAGACATGCTGCATTACCTATAGAAATGAGGGTGAAATGGCTAGGCAGCTACAGAACATGCGTAATGTAATATATTGTGAGCGTGGGGCTGATCTGCTATTCTGTTATTCTGCACAACGGATTAATCTGAGATGTATCCTTTACCCTGTGGCTCCTGCAAGATGCAATTTCCACCCCCACACTACTACAGAAGTCAGACAGACGATCCTAACGTTCTGAAGAGAAATACCTGAAAAACTTTCAGCAATAAATATCTTCTTGAGTCGTCCGCTGTAAGGAAATGACACAAATATTCACAAAATTTCTTACGTAGCTAGTGGGATACTTGGGTACTGGAGCAGTGCTAGATAGTGTAAGAAAAACATGAAACTAACGGAAATTATTATTTATTTTGCAAAAATTCTGAGAAATCACAAAGGCACTTTTAGTTATGAATTGAACAAGTTATATCCTGGTTCTTTTTGGAATGTGAAGTTACCTCTCAAGGATAGGATTCGCTAATGAAATTTCTATACAAAGTTTAAGATTGTTATTGACTTGGCAGAATGGCTGAGAGTCGCACCTACTCGGCTCGAATAATTATCCGTTAGAATGTTGCTAGGTACGGTCGAGGCTGTCACGTGTGAAATGCATGTGAAGTGTACTGTTGTGGAGGAAATATGGGGATCGCAAGAGCTGTAGCGCACAATACCGTAAGCTGCGATGACTGCTGTCTGCGCCGCTCGCTGCTGACAAATAAGATAACTCTCTTTCTATCTGGATTGACCTTCGCCAATCAAACTCTCCCTACGCCTCGATGAAGTCAAGTATTCCTATTCGCCCCTAGTCTAACTATTGGCGTAGTACACCGGTCAGATAACCAGTCCACCGCGATGCCACTCAAAAATTCGCTCGCAGGCGTTTAACTATAACTCTGTCCGTTCATTCCGCACTACTAGTGCGTCGGCCAACACAGCGAACAACGCTTAATCGCAAGGACTCAGTATAGAGTCGCACCTCGATTCGTTCTCGGCAGTGAATTACTGAGGAGAGACTTGTTCCTCGCTCCAAGAGCGACAACGGAACGACGCCTCTCCACGCCAGACGTGGATGGGTATATCTTTCGGTCTCTTCCATTACTCCTTCAGCTCAAGGCGCCAGAAATATCGTCTACCAATCAGCAGTGCTCTTCTATAACGGGAGAACACCGTTTCGTTTAAGGCGACCAATCCGGAAATCTGTAGTATCGGCGTTTGGCGTTTGCTCTTTCCCTGTGAAAATCTCTGAAAATACATGCTATGTGTAAAGAATGCGTAGGTTGGACGTTCCCACACAATGTAGTGGAATTTGCTTTTAAGCCGAACATGGGGTCGTTCCCCCTTTCACTCGGGCTCACGCTGCCTGCTCCACGGGCGGCCGAGGTTGACTCGTCCTCTGAAGGGACCAGCCTTCCGGTGTGTGGTCTGCTTCTCTCGAAGTAAAAGCTTCTGTGACTGTCGTGTCTGGAATGTATGTGTGTACGCCAGCCTCGAGTATTTCAACCCCAGTGCGCACTTGTGTAAGTAGGCTGTTTAGGTTTTCTTATTGGTAACGCCACCTCTGTATGAAAATCACTGGCTGTGCTGTGTGCAGTCTGTGGCTGCTTTGCATTTTTGTAATACTCGCCATTGTAGTGTTAGGCAGCTGGATGTTAACAGCGCGTAGCGTTGCGCAGTTGGAGGTGAGCCGCCAGCAGTGGTGGATGTGGGGAGAGAGATGGCGGAGTTTTGTAATTTGTCATGAACTGCTATATATATTACGACTATCAAGGTAAATACATTGTTTGTTCTCTATTAATATCTTTCATTTGCTAACTATCCCTATGAGTAGTTAGTGCCTTCCGTAGTTTGAATCTTTTATTTAGCTGGCAGTAGTGGCGCTCGCTGTACTGCAGTAGTTCGAGTAATGAAGATTTTTGTGAGGTAAGTGATTTCTGAAAGGTATAGTTTAATGTTACTCAGGGCCATTCTTTTGCAGGGATTTTTGAAAGTCAGATTGCGTTGCGCTAAAAATATTTTATGTCAGTTTAAGCACAGTCGTGTATAAATTGTTCAAAGGGGAAGTTTCATATGTCGACCCTTAGCCGAGGATACCTCACTGGAATCTTCTGATTTTTTCTTGTAGTTTGTGTAATTAGTGTAGCTATTGTTTATTGCTAGCGCATAATTGTAGAGAGAATCTCCTTTGTAGTTGCAGTCTTTCATTGTTGTTGTGGCATGCATGTTAATTTGCACCAAGTATTTCGCTGCTGCGCTTGCAATTAACGAGATATTATTTTCATTACTATGTTAATGTGTTCTCTTATTTTTGCTCTTCAAATTGTGCTTTTCTGTGTTATCGTGTGAAATATTGTGACAATAATGGCGTGTGAAAAACGTAATACTAGGCTCCAAAGTAAACTGAGAAATGACAGTGAAAACGAAAGCAGTGTGTTAGCGCCACCGAGTAATGAATTAACTAATGTTCAAAGTAGTAATTTGGTAATTGTACATAGGGAAATGGAGCGGGCTGCAAACAATGGTGTAGACAGTGAAACAATTAGTGAACAGGGAAGCATTATCGATCGATCGGTCGGCAACAGCTCGCCTCAGGAATCTGAAATGACAGGACACAATCTTGCAAATACTGTAGATTCAGGTTTTGCGTCCTCACCCTTTTCTCAAATAAGTAAAGACACATTTTCTGCTATTCAAACTGCGAATATTGCCGGTTCAAATATGTTGCCGAATAGCACTGAGGAACATGTTTCAGACACCAGTGCACTGTTATTACAGTTAATGCAACAAATGGGACAAAGGCTACAAAAGTTAGACACAATAGAACAGAATCTTCTAAAGTTAGACACAATGGAACAAAATCAGAGACAAACACAGCAAAAGCTTCAAAAGTTAGCCACAATGGAACAACACCAGAGACAAACACAGCAACAGTTAGACGCAATGGAACAAAATCTTCACACCACGCTTGAACAAACACGTGAAGATTTAACTACTGAGTTACATAACATTGAATCGAAATGTCAAAAAGTCTGTAATGACGTAAAAACACAAATTTGTGAGCATTTTCAACCTATTTTTTCGCGGCATGAAAATGCATTACAGAATCACGAAGCAGCCATAAAAGAACTGCAAACCATTGTTCATGAAAATCATGAGACCTTGTGGGCTAAAATTGACTCAGTTGCATCTACCGATTCGGTTACGCAACTTGCAAAAACTCAGGAAAACTTAAAGGACACAGTAGATTCGATTTCAACACAAATGGACACTTTGAAACTTGGTTCAGAAAAACACACTGAGGAAATGTGTTCGCTATCGGAGAAAGTAGCCGAACTTTCGGATCAGGTCACTAACTTATCTACAAAGGTAGATGATGATCTGAATGACACAAGACCCATAGCCCTCACTGACACAGAAGAGTATGAACAAATAAGAAAATTCAAACAAAATCAAAATCAAAACAATACACAGTACAAAAGAGAAATCCGGGAAGTACAAGATCAGTTGACGCAGGTGATACAAGAATTACATATTTCAGAGGACACTCGCGCTCCAACACGGGAAGAGGAACTTAGAAATATGGAAAAGCCACAAAATAATAACACAGGGCATTTCGGTAATTATGAAAGGAATTGGCAAGGTGGACCGAATTTTGAGATGGAACCGCTGACACGACGTAACAACGACCGATATGCGACTCGCCGACATGATGATTTTGACTATAAGCTGTTCATGACTACACGTAAATTCAAAACATTTAAAAATTCTGGCAACGACATTCATCCACAAGCATGGCTCCATCAATTCTCTCATTGTTTTCCTCCCAACTGGTCATTGGAGCACAGGTTAGAATTTATGTGTGGCTACTTGAAGAATGAACCAGCTGTAAGAATGCGATCGGTCATTCACGACTGTCACAGTGAAGGAGAATTTTACCATGCGTTCCTCTCAGCATATTGGTCACAAGCTACACAAGACCGAGTAAAACATAGCATCATGATGATGAAACACTTTGAACAATCTGAATTTTCCAGTCTTGTCAAATATTTTGAAGACATGTTGCACAAGAATCAGTACCTGACAAACCCATACAGCCCCTCAGAACTCATCCGCATTTGCTTAATCAAATTGCCTGAACATTTACGACATATTATTTTGGCAGGACGTTGCAAAGACGACATTGAAGCTTTTCAGGCACTCCTACAAGAGTTAGAAATTGACACAGACAGTCGCCGGATGTGAAAACAGGTAAACAATCACTACAGGTCACATACGTCACAATTCCGTGATGACAGAAACAATAACTGGACACGAAAAGGCTATTCTTACAACGCAAACCGTGACCAAAACAGACACCACCCATATGACAACCGCTGGCAGAGTAATAATAGTTACAGAGAAAGATCGCATTTCCGTAGTAATGACTATCACAGAGACAATCAGAGAAACAGACAATATGGGAACCAAAACAATTATTATCAAGGGAGGCAGAATAACTTCAGACGCAACAGTTCGGCGCACAGTTACGATTCAGGGAGAAACTCTCCACCACGTGACGGACAAGGAAGAAACTACGGAATCTACCGACATGACGACAGACGATAAATTCGTAACGACAGACCTGAATTGCATCAGAACTGGCGGGATTCAAACAGAGCAGGGCACTTTCGACAACGTGAATTTGTAGAAGTTAGGTCTCCTAATCCCAATAACAACGCGCGCCAACAAAGAGACAGACAATGACTCGCGCCGCAGGCACCCACGTGCGCCGGCTGGCTCAGAGAAAAATAACATAGACGCTAACCTTGAGAAAAATTCCAGTATTCTTTACCGACGTATACCGCATGACAATTGCATTCAAGTTCAAACTCTGAGTACTATGAAGAGTAAAGGTTTACACCAGATTTCACATGTAAAACCGTTTATTGAAAGATAATCTACTTTTTAACTTTGTCTTTGCCATATAACTTTTCACTTCACATTTCTAGTATGCTTTGTCAGACTTAAGAAACTGTTAATATGCAACAATGTTTGAAGTTAAATATCCAGTCTAGAACCTAGGGAACATTTTTAAACAGAAATTACGATTGCATTGTTATAGTGAACAGATGACACAGTGTTGTATTTGTACATTCTTGCTTGTTAGTTGCACGATTATGTAACGACTATAAGGCTCACATACTTAGAACATATACTGGCACTGCTAATGAGATTTTCATGCAACATTTTGGTTTACTTGAAAATACATTTGGGATTTAAAGTACTTTCTGTGAGATTAAAGATGACTTAGTATTTGGTTTCTTTGACAGCTACACGGTTATATTATGACACTACTAATGTGTGACATAATTTACATTGTTGCTTTTGCGGTGTATCTGTTTAATTTCTGCACAGTTTTTCTGAATTCTTCTGGAAAGTAAAACATGTTTTATTAGTAACTTTTGTGGTATAGCTACAAGGAGACAGCCTTTTCCATAGCACAACAATACGTTACAGCACAATACTTTCATCATCACAACAATAAGCGTAATAACTAAGATATCTCTACACGAAGCATTTCACTTTTGTTTATCATGAGGTAAGTACATTGGCTTCTGCAGAACTTAGCTTTCGGAGGAAAATAACTACGACACTTCCACAGAGATTATCTTACAACAAGATGCACATTTAGCGCTACAGGACACGCATTTCAGTGATTAATTTTGTACTTAAAACATTTATTTGAAAGATATTTGAAGTACAATGATACGAAGTTTTTCCGTGATACATTTTCCGTGATACATCTGTAACACCTGAGGGTATAATTACATTAATCCTCAGGGGGGTACACGCCTACTTTGTGTACCATGTGTTTGACAAGCACAAGGAGCCCTAGCTAATATGGTATTTGCTTATACAACTTTACACATCGGTACCATATTTCTCTAACACAGAATTACACAGCTATCTGATTATTTGACAGAGAAACAAACATTCTTTTTACTACGTCAGTGACAGATGTTTTGCGCAATTACACAGTTGGATAACTTCACACTTATGAAACTGTATTTTGTCTGTACTTTTGAACTGTTCATATTTTTTCGGAACCATTGTGATACTATGAGAGCTTTGAATGATATATTTGGCAAGGGAGCATAATTTTAAAGTACGTTTGAGGTAGATGACACTATTGAAATGAGCAGAGAATTTTTTTTAAGTTTTGAAATTATTGGAGGAAGCTACGACGATTTTGAGATTTGACTGAGGTGTTATGATGTTATTTTTACGACGACGATGTCTATTATGCTACTGAGGTATGTTTATGATCAATAAGCTGATGCTATATGAGGAATCTGATTATGCTATGTAGTTATTATGATGAAATATTGAAGAAGTGTCTACGGATATGTATATGTGTAATAAAGCAAGGAATAATAAGTAATGATTAGGGACTCTGATTTATGAAAAGGATGTTGGAAACCAAGAATCGTACTTTAAGAGTTATGAAATGTGTGTATATGCGTGAATGTATCACAATGCTGGCGAAAATTTTTTGGACACTGTTATATTTACAGGATTTTGTTTCTACACATTTGTAACGCAAATTTTCGACCTGTGAAATTTTTTATATGAGACTGCCACTGTAGCGGAAACTGCTGTCGTAAATATTTCAGTAAGAAAGGTAAGTGACCTTGACGTAATGGTTTTGGGCGCCCAGCTGAGAGGTAGCCGTCTGACAAAAGAAAGCCATTAGGTGGAGAGAAAAAAAAAGGGCCATTAACCTCACTTCTGACATTCCTTTGTAGAAAGCATCGGAAAAACGACACGGTCGAACTTGATAACATATGATTACACTGTGGAGCTCCTAATTTATGATTTACTGAAATGCCTAATGAAATGATGAGAAATATTTTTATGTCTATACACCTGATTATGACTACTGTCTTTCTAGTTGAGAGATTTTCTATACTACCTTATGAAATGCCAGATGGCTAATGAATGATGTTTCATGCCTTCCTTTGTACAAATTTGCTCATTTTCTTTAATATCTAGTTTCTAGCTGCACAGCAGCATTGGTTAAAATAGAATTTTATAGATGTACTAATATAAATATTTTCTGTCTACAGATCCAGTAAATAATCACTTTATGATGTACTTTAAAAAAAAAACAGATGAGCACAAAAACATTTCTCAGGAATTGCATACAGAATTTTCAAGTACTTGGTAATTTCTTTTGTAGAATAAATTGTGATGCATCACTCTAGTATTAAGATGTGACATAGGTATTAGACATGGCCATTTTTAGTGTAATATTTTTTTCTGCTTGAGGTCTAGGTTTAAATTATTTCATTTGCTGCTGCTGTTTGCCAGGCATAGTGCTACTGAATTTTAATTTGTGTTTTTCCGCTAAGCCAGTTTACTACTGATTTATTTTTCTAGTTTGTTGCTCATTGCCTTATATTAGTAGTAATTTATGCTGCTTGCTTTGCCATTTGTATTTTTGATCATTGCTGTTTGTGTGAATTCTTTTGTGCTGTTGCATTGCCTCGTCCCTTAGTTTAGCATCTGAGCTCAGTAGATATAAGTTAGCTTAAGAGGGGGTAGCCTATAAGAGAATGAGTTGCAATGAATTTGAAGAAATGCACTGACAGGCTATATGAGAAAAGTACAGAAAGCAGGTATAGATAGGACTTTTGGAAATAATGAAGAACGAAGGGAGATCTCCGAGAAGTAAAGAAAGTTTTGTTTGCAAAATACTGCAGTAAAACAAACCCTGTCCTTTCCTTGTATTATTCCGCTATATGTTTGTGTACCCTTGTGTATTTATGTTCTTCCTGTATTTATATGTGTATCTGATAAGATTTATGTTGTAGAATTTTTCTGGTACTAAGCTACACTCACTAATGACGAGGAATACTGTTATCCTCAAAAATAATTTGCATTTATAATATGTAATTTTCTTTGTAAAGATGTTTACACATTATTAATTCTGTTCTGTTTCAATTCTCATGTATGAAATTAATGTTTCGAAAACTATTCTCATTATTTTATTTATTTACTTATGTCATAGTTCCTGTAACACTGATGTATATGTTATTTCTATTCTTTTGTAAAGCTTGTACTACAAATGTTATCTGTATTATTGTGTTTTTAATGATGTATTTTGTACCTTTGTTATTGTATTCTTATGTTATAAAATTGTAATTGACACCAGTTCATCATATTATTAACTTGTAAGTTACATTTCACTGCACACGTTTCTGTTGGTCATAGTATATGGACAATACGTGAGAAGTAGGGACTGTTAGTGTTTGCACGTGTGTTAATAATTCAGCAAGGGACTGGATAACAGCATTGCTGGTTCTAAGGACAATTCCAAAAACTTCGTGAGTGTACAAGTGGTGGTTTATGGACTTGCTATATTGTCTGCAAGACTTCTAAAGACAATTCCAAAAACTTTGTGCGTGCACAAGTGGTGGTTTATGGACTTGCTATCTTCTCTGCAAGACTCTTCGATGGTGATTATGCACCTGCACAGTCGCAGCAGATGGCTGCTGGTCATTTCTACAAGGACTACAGTGCGTCTACACCTTTGCTGACTCACCAGTACCATTATTTCTACAAGGACTGCAGTGGGTCTGCACCTCTGGTGGCCCACCAATACCGTAATCTCTACCAGGACTACAGTGGGTCTGCTCTGTGATGACCTACCTACCAATATTCTTCAAAACGTCGAATGACTCTGCTGTGGGTTTGCTATGTTGTGGCCCATTACCTGTCAGCATGTCAAGAGTCAGCACTGTCTTTCCGATGGAAGGACACTACTTCTTCAAGACTGCATGGAAATCCACTACTTCTGTGTGCATTCTCTTTTACTGTTCAGACTTTGAGAAAAACACTACTATTTTACCGTTATGAACGATCAGGACTGTCTTTATAGACTGTGAGAAAATTTTAGCTTTTGACCAACATTGTATCAATAAGTGTGTGCATTTGATATCTTTCTTATTGTAATTATGAAAAATTTTATCAAATCATTATTGGCCACTGCCAAAAACAATTTGTAAAATTTTTTGTGGGGAGCATGGGGGCTATGTAAGTAGGCTGTTTAGGTTTTCTTATTGGTAACGCCACCTCTGTATGAAAATCACTGGCTGTGCTGTGTGCAGTCTGTGGCTGCTTTGCATTGTTGTAATACTCGCCATTGTAGTGTTAGGCAGCTGGATGTTAACAGCGCATAGCGTTGCGCAGTTGGAGGTGAGCCGCCAGCAGTGGTGGATGCGGGGAGAGAGATGGCGGAGTTTTGTAATTTGTCATGAACTGCTATATATATTACGACTATCAAGGTAAATACATTGATTGTTCTCTATTAATATCTTTCATTTGCTAACTATCCCTATGAGTAGTTAGTGCCTTCCATAGTTTGAATCTTTTATTTAGCTGGCAGTAGTGGCGCTCGCTGTACTGCAGTAGTTCGAGTAATGAAGATTTTTGTGAGGTAAGTGATTTCTGAAAGGTATAGTTTAATGTTACTCAGGGCCATTCTTTTGCAGGGATTTTTGAAAGTCAGATTGCGTTGCGCTAAAAATATTGTATGTCAGTTTAAGCACAGTCTTGTATAAATTGTTCAAAGGGGAAGTTTCACTTGTTATTTGCATATCGTTTACATAAATTCATACAACACTGACTTTATCTTATCGAGTTCGGGTTCGAATGAAGCGTCTTGACGTGCGGAATATGATTGTGAGGGCGGAATATGTAAGCAATGAAGGTCAGGAGACCACGACATCTTACAATATGTTACCGTTCGGCTAATTGTTATTAAACTTCAAGTTGTTAAGGACTTGTGATTTCCTATTAACTAGCGATTTCGGACCACAGATTCCTGGACACATTCCTGTTACGATATTTCTCATCCTCACAATGCCATATACCCCTTTTTTGTTGTACCAAACTTAAAAATTGCTCACAGTACGTGTCATGTATGTGGAAAGTTCGCCATATTCGACCAAAGATAACAAACTGATGTGATTTCTGCCGACCGTAGTCCGAAGTCTGTGCATCGAGGTGTCGAAATCGGTTGCACACGGTACAACCGCCTACTAGCGTACATATCTTCGACAGATGTAGGTCATCGGCGGAATGCCCCGATGTCGGTGACCGCAGCATCCATACTGTACGAACAGTTTTCGACCATGTGCTCAGTCGGAACGTAACAGCCTCTACTAGTCAATGCGCAGCGACTCTCATTATTCAAAGTGATGCTAACGATATACATGGTAACATGTTGCTTAGTTTTTGGAGTTAAAAATAAAGGGATGTGCAAAATAGTTAAGAATTTCAGATCCATTAACCATAAGAACAAACTAGACTACATCAAAAGACATCAAGTAGAAGTTGGTCCTAAGGACTATACCGATAGGAACGTATTCCGTTTACCACACAGTATTGCTAAGAAATGGAAGAATAAGAGAATAAAGTATAGAATCGTTTACTGTGTTTCTTTTCCAGGAAACAAATGAAGTCCAAAAAAACCGATGTTCTAGAAACGGAGCTTAACTTACGCCCTCTCTTAAAGACCAACGAGAAAATGCACAGAAGTAACGGGCCATGATTCAAACGTGAGTCTCATTCAGTACATTGGCACCAACTCCCGGAAGTGATTCAGAAATAAAGAGACTGTTTGCTGAGAGCTTATGCTACATCTGCCGGTGTACTGCTACAATCCGCACTAGACTGCAGAAGACGTGTGGCGAGAGATCGGAACTGCATACCTTGCCTACTTTCATTCCATAATGTCATATGGTATAATATTTTGGGGTAACTCTTCAAATCAAACAAAAGTTTTCAGAGTCCAAA
Source organism: Schistocerca serialis cubense (assembly GCF_023864345.2). NCBI lineage: Eukaryota > Metazoa > Arthropoda > Insecta > Orthoptera > Acrididae > Schistocerca > Schistocerca serialis. Next base: position 142,020,375 of record NC_064638.1, on the reverse strand, counting down.
AGCATGTAATACGTATTATTTGTGGAGTAAATTCACGGACGTCCTGTAGAAACCTCTTCAAAGAACTGATTATACTAACTGCTGCCTCTCAGTATATTTACTCCTTAATGAAATTTGTCCTAAATAATATATCTCTTTTTCCAACAAACAGCTCAGTTCATACATACAATACAAGGAACAAAAATGATGTGCTCAAGGACTTAAAAGCACTTACTTCAGTTCAAAAAGGAGTCCACTACTCAGGAACGCTCATCTTCAATAATTTGCCAGAAAACATAAAAAATTTATTTGCAAATAAAGATCAGTTTAAAAGGAGCCTGAAAGACTTACTAGTGGCCCACTCCTTCTACTCCATTGACGAATTTTTTAATAGAAACGAATGATGTATTGTATATACTCATACTATTACTATTGTTATTTCAGCTTAAAAAAAATGAAAAATGACATGTTCCACATCCACGAGGATCTCCTCAGCACGGATGTATGGAACGAAAAACTAATCTAATCTGGGCACTGTTACAGCAGTGTTTACTCATTATAACAAATTGCAGCACATACTGCGCCCTTTGACAACGACGACGACGACACATTTGCTTCACGTTTAATGTGAATTTGCAAATGTCTGCTGGTCATACAAAGAGCTCGATGTTCTGTCTACAGGGACGCTATATGTCTGCAATCGTAATAAGTTTTTAATATATACTGTTCTGCAGACCTAGCGTGTGTAAATTCAATCTGCCATTCTTTTCAAATGTTGCAATTTTCACAAAAATTAGTGTATATAATTTGTCAGATTGTGAACGTATGCGACGTATATTCAGTACAGTGATACATAAGCAGTCATATTTACAAAAATGTTCAAATGTGTGTGAAATCTTATGGGACTTAACTGCTAAGGTCAGCAATCCCTAAGCTTACACATTACTTAACCTAAATTATCCTAAGGACAAACACACACACCCATGCCCGAGGGAGGACTCGAACCTCCGCCGGGACCAGCCGCACAGTCCATGACTGCAGCGCCCAAGACCGCTCGGCTAATCCGCGCGGCTCATATTTACACAGAAGTGACAAAAGTCATGGGATACCTCCTTATATAGTGTCGGACCTCCTTTCACCTGTGGTAGTGCAGCAGCTCGAAGTGACGTGGACTCAACAAGTCGTTGGAATCCCTCCGTAGAAATATTGAGCAATGCACCCTCTACAACCACCCATAAATGCTGAAGTGTTGCCAGTGCAGGATTTTGTGCACGAACTGACCTCTCGATTATGTCTTACAAATGTTCGATGGGATGCATCTCGGGTGATCTGGGAGGCGAAATTATTCGCTCGAACTGTTCAGAATGTTCCTCAAACTAATCGCGAAGAGTTGCCGTCAGGTGACAAGGCACACCGTCATCGATAAAAATTCCATCGTTGTTCGGGAAGACGAAGTCCATGAATGGCTGCAAGTAGTCTCCAAGTGGCCGAACGTACCCATTTCCAGTCAATGATCGGTTCAGTTGGTGTAGAGGACCCAATCCATTCCATGTAAATACAGCCCACACCATTATGGAGCCACCACCAGCTTGCACAGCGTCTTGTTGACAATTTGGGTCCATGGCTTCCAGCGGTCCGTGTCACACTCGAACCCTACCATAAGCTCTTACCAACTGAAACTGAGACTCATCTGACCAGACCATGGATTTCCAGTAGTGTAAGGTCCAACATTTCATCAGAACTTCTAAAATCATTGGGGGAAGTGGCAACAAACGACCGTTCACATTGTTCTGTAGAAAGTGTGAGCCTGGCGACATACCATCTGACTTTCGGAAAAGCATCATCCACACAATTACGAGAATTATCGCACAATCAGATTAACAGCTCATGCATTCAAGCTGTTTACAAGAATAATACGCAGAAGGCTGTAAAAGAAAATTGAGGATGCGCTAGATGACGATCAGTTTGGCTATAAGAAAGGTAAAGGCACGAGAGAGGCAATTCTGACGTTGCGTTTAATAATGGAAGCAAGACTAAAGAAAAATCAAGACAATGTAAAATCGTGCAAGATGTTCGAAACTCTGAAAAAACTAGGGATAAGGTATACGGAGAGACGGGTCATATACAATATGTAAAACAGCCAAGAGGGAATTGTAAGAGTGGACGACCAAGAACGAAGTACTCGTATTAAAAAGGGTGTAAGACAAGGATGCAGCCTTTCGCCCCTACTGTTCAATCTGTACATCGAGGAAGCAATGATGGAAATAAAAAGAAATGTTTGGGAGTGGAATTAAAATTCAAGGTGAAACGATATCAATGATAGGATTCGCTGATGACATTTCTATCTTGAGAGAAAGAGAAGAAGAATTACATGATCTGCTGAACGGAATGAACAGTCTAATGAGTATGGGTTGAGAATAAATCGAAGAAAGACGATGGTAATGAGAAGTAGTAGACATGAGAACAGTGAGAAACATAACATCAGGATTGATACTCACGAAGTAGATGAGGTTAAAAAATTCTGCTACCTAGGCAGTAAAATAACCAATGACGGACGGAGCAAGGACATCTAAAGCAGACTAGTACTGGCAAAAAGGGCATTCCTGGCCAAGAAAAGTCTGCTAATATCAAATATTGGCCTTAATCTGAGGAATAAATTTCTTAGAAAGTACATTTGGAGAACAGTATTGTTGGTAGTGAAACATAGACTGTGGGAAAAGAAGAGAATCGAAGCATTTGAGATATGGTGCTACAGACGAATGTTGAAAATTAAGTGGACTGATGAGGTAAGCAATGAAGAGGTTATGTGCAGAATCGGAGAGGAAAGGAATGTGTGGAAAACACTGATAAGGAGAAGGGGCAGGGTGATAGTACATCTGTTAAGACATGAGGGAATGACTTCCATGGTACTAGAGGGAGCTGTAGAGGGCAAAAACTGTAGAGGAAGGCAGAGACGAGAATACATCCAGCAAATAACTGAGGACGTAGATTGCAAGTGCTACTCTGCGATGAAGAGGTTGGCACAGAAGAGGAATTCGTGGCGGGCCGCATCAAACCAGTCAGAAGACCGATGACCAAAAAAAAGATCCAACAGATATATGATCGCGAACTCAGGAGTAGGCGCTTTAGTCGATGTCGTAATGTTAGCTGAGGCACTCGCGTCGGCCGTCTGCTGCCATGACCCATTAACGGCAAATTTCGCACCACAGTCGTAGTGCATACTTTCGTCGTACGTCCGACAATGGTTTCTGCGGTTATTACGTGCAGTGTTACTTCTCTGTTAGCACTGACAACCACCCGCAAACGCCGCTGCCCTCAGTCGTTAAGCGAAGGCCGTCCGCCACTGCCTTGCCCGTGATGAGAGGCAATGCCTGAAATTTGGTTTTCTCGGGACACTCTTGACACTGTGGATCTCGGAATACTGAATTCCCTAACGATATCCGAAATGGAGTGTCATATGTGCCTAGTTCCAACTACCATTCCGTGTTCGGAGTCTGCTAATTCGCGTCATGCGGCCATAATCACATCGGAAACCTTTTGAAATGAATCACATGAGGTCAAATGGCAGCTCTGCCAATCCACTGCCCTTTTATGCCATGTTTGCGCGATACCACCTCCATCTGTATACGTTCATGTCTCTATCCCGTGACTTTTTTCACCTCAGTGTATGTAATAGTATCTGCCTTCTCTTACTACCTCACGTATGTCACTTAAATTTTGGTATAAACGACGCTTCATAATAAAAGTTTTGATTGTAAACAGCTCAGATTTCATTGTGCAGGTCCATTTCAGAGAAATTTGATGCATGTGATCACCGACTCTAAATGCTCTGTAAGGCGTAACAAAGTTGCAAGCTAATGAGATCACGGGCGGCCTGTCACAATAGCTTAAACGGTGAACTGAATAACACCCCAGGCACTGATCTGCCAATGCCTCCGCAGTAATGCTAATGTATACTCCTTCTCGGAATCAATGTAATATCTACCTAGAGTAATGTGGAATTAAACAGTGCTCTCCTTTTCAAATATACATTACATATTCAGAGACCTTCAAGAGTTTATGCTCTGCCTAGGCAGTAACGTTGATGCACACGCAATTGATATTAAGTGATAAATACGATATATCGATAAATTCTGGCATCAGAGTTCGAAATTCAACCATGCTTTAATAAATGATGAATATTATTTTGCATTAATAAAGGACAAACATAACAACTAAACTGCTATTACGGTATGACACGCTCTTTTACCTTAAAAAATACGTCTTCAGTAACTGCTACCTTCTCGGTAGGTACAGTGGAATGTTAACGACATACGTTTATTCTATATCTTCCAAAGTTTTCTTGTTCTCTTTTTATTTCGACACTTTCTCAGGTCTTATTGCAAGAAATTATAATTTGTTATGAAAGAATAAGCATTTTGTTAAACCAAACCAGCGATCGTAAACAAGATTCTGGTAATGACATTGTTGGACGTTTCAAATGTCGGCAGCTATCTGAAGAGATCAGTTTGGAAGTCGGCATAAAAAATTTAAAATAGATAGTGTTTCGTACTGTTACTAAACAATCCAGTTTCAGGAGCTTTACAGGTATAATAAGGAAACCTAATTTCATTACTTTCTTGCGATTTCCCTACTGTAACTTACTAACGACGGTTTCTGGGTAAATGAGTTTTTGTATTGTATTATAAACATAGACAGTGCGCTCTGTAACTGTTAAAATAGTTCATGGTATGGAAATTTAAGATTATAAAACTAATGTTCGGAAGATCGTTTATGTTCTAGGCATCTCTACTGAAACGATGTACTATGATCTTTACGAAAAACGCGACCAGAAAGAACCAGGTGTCCATTTGGAGTTACGTTTGTTTACGTCTGGTAAAAACGGGGCGAAGAAGAACATTTCAGCACATAATCTGGCGATGTCGAGGCGCAATCTGTAGCAAATTCTTCGGAGAAGTGTGAGCTCCTATGAAACTATGAAATTTTGTCATTTGCCTGAACCGAAGCTATAAAGAATACAATGGAAAAAAAATACTAAGCTTTGTCCATAACAGACGGAGAAAGTTTTTTGTCATAGAAATTAGTGGCAATGCTTTTTGAGGTTCCCATTATGTAACCCTGACGGATTATTTAGACAACGACAAAACTGTAACTGGCCCCTCCTATGCTACAGTAGAGCATTGTGAGAAATATTAGCTGATTGACAAGTGACTAAAACAGCTGCCTTTCTCCAGAACGTGACTTCAGCCCAGACGTCAGCAGTCGTAATGGTAAAAGTACTTCAGCTGGGATTGACAGTGCTTCCCCATCCAACTTATTCTGTTTATTTATCTCCGAAATTTTCAGATTCCGTAAACTTTTCTTTGGGCGGGAGAAACTTTCATCAATTGAGGAATTGCCCGCTTTCATATCGGAATATCCTACAAAGTTTTACAAACCTACTTCTGGAATAAAGCGTATCCTAGCAAGTGCTCTCTCGTCATACTCTCCCAGAGAGTCTGACTCCTGTTTCAGCGCGGGCATTAATGGTTTTTCTGTACCGTCGAGCAGCAGATTTCTCTTCTCCACCGAAACATTTTTCTTTCAGGAGGCTTAATATCACATCTAGTTGTAAATGCGGCAGAGTGCTGTCTTGGTGAAGCCGAACGGTATTTGTTTTAGTTACATACGTCTGATTATTCAAAATGTTTTATTCAAGTTGATTTCTCCGAATGTAATGACCTAAGTCACGGTCACTTCATTTATTTCTATTCCTGAATTATTCAGATGCATTGTACATTTATTCAAGTGTCTTAATAAAAGTACTGATTTTTGATAACCTAACCTTCGATTAGGAATTCAGGCTCACCGTCACCTGTTAATACAGGGTTATACTGTCAATATGCACTGTCATTAGGCAGCAGTTACAGGATTATAGTCATTTCCATCTCTCTTAACACAATACCTTGAATTTAAAATGACGTTCTCTTTTTCATGTCCTACCTATTTCCCCAATTTTAACATTCCAAATGCATATTTTGGACAGCTCTGACCTTAACACCGAAATAAAACATTTATTGCTGACCTCTGCAATCTGTCAAAAATGACAGAGTTATCTTGTGATTTCCGGTGGGTTGGTCACATACTTACTGAAGTTATACATTTAGTGCATCTTCAAAATCTTGTTCACTATTGATTAGCCCTAAAGAGAATTACGTCATTGCAACACTAGAATGTGCTTCACATTTTCCAGCAAGAAACGGTTGGTTAGCTGAAAGAGAATAATTCAAGGTACAGCCACTTGTCATCTGGAATTTACCTACTGAAAAGTTGATCTCATGAATGGAGACGGAAGACTCTCTGCAGTATATTCCAACTTTTGTGTTTCTAATTTACGATCGCGGAGTATTTAGTACGCCTTAAGTGCGATCTTTATCTAGTAGGAAGGCAGATTGGAGTTTAGAGACCCACTGACGACGTGGCCACTAGAGGCGAAGCTAAGGCCTGGAATGGATTATGCTTGAGATGGAAATTGGCCACGTCCTTTCCAAAGGAACCAGCCCAGCATTCATTGGAAACGATTTAGGGAAATGGCGAAAAACCTAGATATATAAGGCGAGCACAGCGTGTTAATCAGTGTAAATTTGTGAATTTATTAAAATGCCACTTAAGTGCAACAAAAAAGTAAATAAATGTAAAAACGAATAAGTACGTCCACTTCAAATAAGGCATCACATACTTCCGGCACGTCACCACCCATTTTCACTTGAAAAACTAATTATTTCCGCTGGACGACGGTCAGGTAAATTTCATTTTTTGTTCTTTTTCAATTATCAGAGTTAATTTATTTAAAAACATTTCAAGAAATATGATAATGTGTTCTAAATGAATCAACAGTTGATGTAGTTTTACCTACGATTACAACTTCCCACATTCGATTTTCCTAGATGTATTATAATTCCATCAGAGTTTGAAGTATATGTACACACCGTGCTAAGTTTTTCACATGGGATTAGTAGCCAAAAACATTAATTGTTAAACCAAAGTGCGAAAGTGTCATGTTATTGAATGTTTACATGAGAGGTTGACAGGTTACCCAACCCCAAGTCGTTATTGATACTTTGTCTGTGAACATGAGATATTTTTTTAAGCTTCTCTGCTACAGATCTGATGTGTGTAAGCAATATCCAGAGGTAAGTTGTACAAACGTTTTCCAGGAAGTCTCTTTCAATTATAAGCTTTCCTTTGAAGCCTGCAACGTGCTTATCCACAACTGAATGATTATTGTCGACGTGTAACACATCATGATATAGTGACAGGATCCAGCATTTATACAATCATACAGATGGGATACACAGTTGAGAACAGAAATACCTACGTTACATGGAAGCAAATCATGCTGTGAAGAGCAAACGTGTTCAACGTCTCCGTCAATCAGAATCGCTCTGAGCTTAGAACACAGTTGATATCCGTGGGATAATCTGTTTCTTCTCAGATGCAATTTACTGTGTATATTTATATAGTCTGGAACTTAAACATCAAGAAACTTGTGATTTTCTGATTGACTGTGATCTATTTATTAAGTCCGTGGGGGTAAAATTATTATTGAATACAACACTCCTCTTATTTACATCAAGAGGTCGACGCCAAAAGCAATAATTATAGAATGAAAATACACATAAAGCTACAAAGAAACAAATTCATCAACCTGTAAATGACGAATGTAGACTGTGGGAATTGCTTTTTGATAGTAAGTAACACTAAACGAAATCAAGCAACAAGATGAGCATCTTTCTTTCTCACATTGAGTCCTCTATTTGATGTGAGCAGAGTTCATTTGGCGAGGAATGCTCTCTTTGCGTGAACTAGTTTGTGTCTTATATCCTCCCTCGTGCGTTTTTTACTTGCAAGATAACGGAATCCTTTCACTTGTTCTTCGACATGGTCTCAAATTTTGGAGTTAGTTTAACACTAACACAATTTTTCCTGCCACTCAGTACATTTATCTTACTTTGGTGTACTCTTAATCCATGTTCCGTGATCAGCAGATTGTTCATTCCATTCAAAAGGCCCTGTAATTGTTTTTCACTGTCACAGAGGTCTGCAGTCTTATCACTGACAGTCTTTGGCCCTGAATTTTTATTTCACTTCGTAATGGTACTTTTACAACAACAGGAATACATTTCTTTGTGCATATTTTGTGTTGTGTGCGGTTTTTTACTGTGCACTGGAATGGACAATGATACCTTAGCACTCATTTTCACGGTTCGAGCCCTTTCGACTTCAAGGCTATTGAGATGCATGCAACAAACGTGAGAGCAATTCATGGCCTTCATCATCCCTTATGCTCAGAAAATACTTTAGTACAAGATTTATACAGGGTGATTCAAAAGTAACTGTACATACTTCGTGAGTGTACTGTATGCTTCAAAATAAACAGTAAAATCTTAAGTAAAGTTTTATCTTAAATTACTTTTTTCCGAGTTGTGATACATAATTCACTTGTGGTACGCATTACATCGTGGGCCAGTACAGGCTTCTTGCGTGACGTCTTACCCCTCATATCTACTGATGTTGCTTTGTACAGCCCTCTACACTGCCACAAAATGCCTTCTTTTTCTAGGCTTCGGTGTGGTCCGTTGTACTCTATGGCGCTGTTGCAATGTAGCGGCACCAGAATTACTACTTATATTCATTCCGATCGTAGGTAAGAGACTGCAGTTGTTGTGTACGGTACGATGGTGTATACGCTCATAGGCACCTCCTATACGGCGCAGCAGAAGGTAACGCACGAACAGCAAGACGACGCTACATGGAATTATTTCCAGACAGAAAAGTACCGAAACATCAGACTTTCACGGCTATGGCCAAGCGTTTATGTCAACATGACATTCGTGGTCGGCCATAGATATGTCGGCGTCAATTGGGCGGAGTGGGTGTTGAGAACATTCTGAAAATTGTAGATGAAGAGCCGACCATAGGTACCTGCCGTATAAATGCTACTGGACAGGTTTCTCAATGAACTGTATGGCGCCTGCTTCGGAGACAGCAATTACACCAATATCATCTGCAGAAAGTACAGGAGCTGACACTGGTTGACTACCCTAAGCGTCAGAATTTTTGTCAGTGGAGCCGGCCGCGGTGGTCTCGCGGTTCTAGGCGCGCAGTCCGGAACCGTGCGACTGCTACGGTCGCAGGTTCGAATCCTGCCTCGGGCATGGATGTGTGTGATGTCCTTAGTTTAGTTAGGTTTAAGTAGTTTTAAGTTCTAGGGGACTGATGACCTTAGAAGTTAAGTCCCATAGTGCTCAGAGCCATTTGAATTTTTTTTGTCAGTGGTTACTCGAACGCCATGCTGTTGATACACTGTTCGGTCCTCGTGTACTGTTTACGGACGAGAGCCTTGTGGGCGTATGAGAATCCTTGCTTAACTGTACTACAAGGATATCAACATCGTTTTGCAGTGAACATTTGGTGTGGTACAGTGGACAATTAGTTACTCTGACCGCGTTTTATTCCACGGTGCCTCCCTGGCCGAGTTTATCGACGTTTTTGGAACATGAATTGAGTGATTTGCTTCTTGGTGTCCTACTCACTACACGAACCAACTTATGGCACGTGCACGACGGTAAGCCTGCACATATCGGTCGGGAGGCAAGAGAGTTGCTTGAGTGGACAGGCCGTGCTGGATCGGTTACTTGGCCCGCCAGATCACTGGATCTTAACACTATAACGGCGGAAGGGGTCAAAATGACCTCTGACATATTTTTTAGTTCATTGTCATATCCAATTTATTTACTTCGTTAGTGAAATTAGTATATGACTTTTCTAATTTTTTCTCCTCTTTCTGGAGATGTTTTAGTATTTACAAAATATTATAATTTTCTTCGTCATTCCATTCTGAATACATAGAATGACGGAAGGGGTCAATTGGACCCCACTGTAATTTCTCTTTTGAATATAACATTACAGTGGCAACTGTGAGCAGTAACGCAGAGCAGTTGCTACTCATTGTTGCAACTTGGCACGTGTACGTTCGAGTCCGCCAATGCCTTTGTTGTGTCACTCAGGCAGTCTTTGTCCGCGAAACACGTTTTCGAACGTGTGTCGTAAGCGTGGACTTTCTGATGAAGAAGTGTTACATCTCTTAGAGAACTCCGATGTTCTATCGGAAATTGACTTCACTGATGAAAATGACGATTATGTTCATGACTCAAGTGAAGATGAAGACATTGTGAAAGAGAGGCGATTAGAGGAATATGATTCATATGGTGATATACGTTAATCGTCACCTCTTTCACGACAGCAGATGCAGTTGGAAGCGTCTACAAAGATGATTGCAAGGGATGGACCCGTGTGGGAGATTGGAAGGCGGTCAGCCGTGGATGTTCTGAAGAAGAGTGGAGGTCCGAATGTGTACGCTTGCGAACGAGTAGACAGCTCTGTAATCAGTGCCTTCCGTCCTATTTTAGAGGAAACAATGATATGTCTCATGAAGAAATACACAGAATCAAATGCTCGAAAAGTGCTAAAAACAATAACTAGACTGTGTCACTTGAGGAACTGAAGAAACTGATTGCCACCATGTATGTTTGGGGTGTATTGTGCACAAAAGGTATGGATGTGTATGATCTCTGGTCGCACTCTTGGGAACCTGCTTTTATCAAGGACATTATGACAAGGGACAGATTTCAGGAGCTTCTCAGATTTCTTCATTCTAATGAAAAATCAACCCGGGCTGAATGCCTGGCAGTCAGCAAATTCGGTCTTGTGTCTGAAATTTGGGGAAGTTCATTGAAAACAGTACCACGCTTACTGCCCTGGAGAAAATGTAACCATTGACGAGCAATTGTTACCAAACAAAACAAGATGCAGGTTTACTTAGTTCATGTGCAACAAACCAAACAAACATGGTCTCAAATTCTGGTTGACTGTTGATGTAACGACAAAGTATATATGTAATGCTTTCCCATACCTCGGCAAAGAGCACACGCATAGAAAGAAACAACCACTTGAAGAGTATATCGTTCTGCGTCTCGTGGAGCCATTTCTAAATCAAGGAAGAAATGTGACTACAGACAACTTCTTTACGTCTCGTCAACGTGCTAGAAAACTCAAAGAAAAGAAAATTTCATTAGTTGGTATAATGAACAAGATCCGCCGTCAAATCCCCAATGAAGTCAAGAAGCCGAATGCGGAAATACACTCCACCACAATACTGCACAGTAGTGGCAACATAGACTATACCTTGACTGTATACCAAGGAAAGAAGAATAAAAGTTTCATTCTTCTGAGTACGTTACGTGCTGAAGTAGCAATAAGGAAGGGAGGAAAGAAAAAACCTGAAACAGTAACGTTCTACAACGCAACAACTTACAGGGTGGACGAGGTTGATCAAATGACCCGTAAATATACTACGAAGGTTGCATGTAGGCGATGGCCTATGCATGTCTTCTACAACATACTGGACACGGCGGCAATAAATGCTTGGGTCATCTACAACATAGTAACGAACAAGAAAATGGAAAGGAAGAGGTTCATACTTCAGCTGGCAAATGAACTCAAGGGAACGAAAGAGCAAGAACATCAGGTGAAGGAAGAGGATATTGGACTGAAATCACCTAGAAAGCGGAGGAAGTGCCAAATCACCCTCTGCAAAGGCAACAAGGCCAACGAAAACTGTGTAAAGTGCCACAAAACCCTATGTGGAAGATGTGCACGTAAAACAAAATCAGCTGTGCTAAGTGCATCTAGCAGCTTAAAATGACTTGAGTGAAAAGTAATAGGCCGGCCGGTGTGGCCTTGCTGTTCTAGGCGCTTCAGTCTGGAACCGTGAGACCGCTACGGTCACAGGTTCGAATCCTGCCTCAGCCATGGATGTGTGTGATGTCCTTAGTTAGGTTTAAGTAGTTCTAAGTTCTAGGGGACTGATGACCTCAGATGTTAAGTCCCATGGTGCTCAAAGCCATTTGAACCATTTTTTTGAAAAGTAATACAGAACTGTTTGTAAAACACATGTGAGAGTAAAATGGACCAAATATACTAAATCGGTCTAGAAGGTTGTATGAAAAGTTAATAAATTAAAATCTGTAGTTAAGAAACTTGTTAGCAATAGCAACAATAAATTTGTATTATACATTGTTTTTCAGATAAATTAGTAATTTATATATATATATATATATATATATATATATATATATATATATATATATATATATATATAATTGAAAATAATTCTTGTGATTACTAGAAATAAAGTATGGATTAACAAACACTAAAAATAGTACTTTAAGTCAAATATGAAAATATTTCCGCCGTTTTAGGAATGTCAGAAACTGCCGTTCTAGTGATAAACCACTGGACTTCTATTTTTGGGGCAGACTCAAAGAGCTCGTGTATGGCGTTATAAGTGAGAATGTAGCACAAGTACAGGGGCGAACTGAAAATGACTGTGCAACTGTGCATAATGCGATGAACGGAGCCTGCATCGTTCCAACTACGGTAAGACGTAGACCACGTCTCTCTCTTCGTCTACACGGACATCATTTTAAACATGTTCTGGGGTAAATGCACAATACGCAGTTGTGGTGAATTTCGGGTCTTTCGTATTGATGCTTCCTGAAAAGAATTAATTTTGTGTTGCCTGTGTTGCTCTTGTGATCCCTACTCTAGTGCATAACTCTGAAGTAAATCAATTTGGGATAAAACATTATTTAACAATTTACTCTTATTTTGACACATACACTACACCCACGAATTGTGTACAGTTACTTTTGAATCACACTGTATTTTTACACATACCAATTTGCAGAATTATCACATAAATGACACAGAATGAAGTAGCATAAAAACTAAGCTCTAAAATGACAGGAATTTTATAAGTAACGAGCTGTGTTAAATGTGGAGTACTCCATAGTTACTTGTGTGAGGGCCTGCCAGCCCACGTGGAAGTGCTTGTGGCAGGACCGCCCGCAGAGAACGTTGCACCAAGTATAAGGCGCGGTTACAAACATCGACCGTACTTTCGTACTGTCAACAGCAAATCTGGCGCGGTTTCTGAGTCCACTGACAGAAAAGGAAAGATACTTGACTGAGAAAAAAATGTCAGAAAGGCTGTCCTCACCAACGCAGGCAGAATGACTGAAAGGAACTGTATTGCACTGGCGACTCTTCAGCTTGCCTACAGCAAGTTATCAAGTTTCGTTTTCAGCTAACAACGATCTCGAGAAAAATTTAATTCACACCTTAAAGTATAATGACGAACGATTTTCTTATTCTTCCGTCTATAAAATAAGGTGTAATGATTGTCCCTAGCTTTGTACAGGGCACACAGGAAGCGCAGTCAAAATTAGCTTCAAAGAACATTTATTGGGTAAAGGAGGCGGTATGGCTCGTGACCGAGCATGTTATACAATGTGCGTACTCTCCTATTAAATAGGGTGGACAAAGTTATTTTACATAGGGAAGTGAGGGGTTTTAGACTAGAGTTGCTGGAGGAATTTCAGATTTGTAAGCAGAATTTCAAGTATAGTGGCCTTTCTCTTTATTGATAAACTACAGTTTGAAAACAGAAACTTTTTGGATGGGTTTCGGGCTGTTCTTACATTTATATAGCAGTTGTATCGGGTTTTCTGCGCACCATCCGCATAGTTTATTTGCGTTTTTATAATTTTTATTATGTTTCTGTGTCTGTAATGTTATTGTAATGCACTTTTATGAAAATATGGGATGTCTCTTGTTGTTGGTAACGCTTCTTAGGTCAGTGCCACGTGGGAGTAAGTTCCCAGCTGTGTCCCTTCTGTCCTGTATATTGTTTGTTTGTGTGTATGATATAAGTCTACCTTACATTTTAAACGGATATGCCACAGCATTTTATGGATCATTTTATTCTTGACTAAGTCCTATTACTTTATTTCTATTTTTATGCAATATGTAACACGTAAGTTTATTTTATATTTCCACTGTATGTCATTTTGATGTTTCTTTTTGCTGCACATATGACTGAAGTGTACGGGCTGCAAAATATCCTATTTTTGGGTGTTATTACTTCTGAGAAGACAGGTTTATAACTGTCGAAACCTAGGTAAAGATATGAATAAACATTTCACACGCAACTTGTTGTCTTTGTGATTGCCATTGCATCTACATTAGTACGAAACAGTTCGGAAATGAACGGCAGGATGTCAGTGGTCAACGGACACAATACTTCTTTTGCCGAAATATTGTGCCCATTGCACAATGGGATCCGGCCGTTCATCTGCGAACCACTTTGAATTGCCGTCATTTACACGCTCTACTTGACACAGTCTGCAGACATGTGTTCGCAATGATTGTAGTATTAAGTCAAATACTAATAATCACTAGTACACACTGTGGTAATATATTCTGTGAATTGGTCACGTCGCCAAAGTGATGTATTTATTGCTATTATAGTTTCTAAATCAGCTGAATGATAGACGTAGGTCTCAAATTTTCGGCTTACAATTCCTCCTCCCTCTTGGGTAAATGATTAAATGTTATTTGTTCCATATAATTAGCAAGTAAGAAAACAAGATGGAATTATCTTAATGATGAAACCGAATTTTCCATGGATCAGCACAATCTCTGATTGTTAGTCTGCTACTAAAGAAGTGATGCATGACCGTCGAAAGTAATGTAAGTATTTCAACGCTAGTATTAGCTTAGAAGAGCGATACTCCTTTCAACTAATCAGGCATCGGAGATTAATATTAACAAACAGGCATGTTCTTCTATTGATCATGCAGTATGCACCGCAGCAAGGGCTGCCGATCAATTGCATCACTGTGTTAGTAACACCAACGGCGTTAACTTCTAACGATTACGGCTCCGGATAATACATTCAAAAACAAGGTTATCACAGGAAATTTTAATAACATTACACCTCGTTACATCATTTTTAAGTCAAGTGTAATTAATCCAAGTTACACAACAGCGTAAGTTTCTGCTATCCATGCAAACAAATAAGGCACCAAGAGACAAGCGATACGAGAAAAAGCAGTCTGTGGCTGTTTGTTGATCATGCTGTGGTGTATTAGGAGATCACGTCGTTGAGTGACTTTACGAGGATACAAGGATACGAGATGAGGATACAAGATGAATTGTTGGTGTGATGAATGGCAGCTAGCTCCAAATGCAGAAAAACGTAAGTTAATACAGATGAGTAGAAAAAACAAACCTATGATGTTGGAATATACTATTAATAGTGTCTGGCTTGACACAGTCACGTCGATTGAATATCTATGCATAACGTCGAAAGCTTTCTACTTACGTTTCAAATATAGACTTCAATAATAAAATGGAAAGGTATTGTTTATCAGAACTCAGGGATAAGTTGTGATCTAAATGACAATAGATTTACTCATCCTTAACATCACAAGACAGCAAAAATTACTAAAGAAAGGTCATACAATCATTTTTATTTGACAAACACTTTCACTAACATCAGGTCTATGGTGGACAAAGTGATCAGCTGTGGATAAAACACGACACTAACCGGAAGACTAATCACTTTATCTGACTTCGTACACGTGAATCTGGGTTATGGCACAAAAACTACGCCACCATCTAGCATCTATATTCTACCATTCCAAAAAGAAAAATATAGTTCGAAAGAACACGGTGCTGAGAAACATATATTGGAGCTCTACGTCGTAGTAGCGAATACCTTACCCTCTAGCTGGTCAGCGCAGCACACCACGATGCGTTCGGCGACTGAAGTCACGGACGGCCGCAATCTGTTATTAATGGCGCGCGCCCGAAAAATGCAAGTACGCCGTCTCGCGTTCAGTTAATTCGGAACGCAGGTATGAGCCTCTGAAACCCCGGTGGATTCCAGTGGTCTGCCAAACCAATTTGACTCCGTGCCACGACTATGCGTGTCGGAATATGTCAAATGTTTAGACAGCCGACTCAAGACAAATAAGTACACCCACACATCACTCGTTGTGTGCCTGATGCTATTAGTAGTACCTCTGATGGTCCAGAAGGAGACTGGCACAGGCTCTAAGTGGTACAGTAGCAAAGTACACAAGTCTCACCGTTTAGGTAGAGATCTGCAGTGCTTTACTAGCAAAGCGCCAGTACCAGAGTGATCTTCTCTTTCTGTCCACTTTCCTCCTCAGCTCGATAGCAAAAGCCAATTTACGTCTTAGACTTCGCCCACTTTAGCACAAGCCACTCACGAGCTGGAGCGTGGCATTCCAAGTTCGGAGAGCGCCACTTGTTCAGCATACACCGATTTGACCAATCAGAGACTTTAAAGTTAATTGGTAGAAAGGAAAAAAGATTCAGCTTCGCAGCCTCTTTCCTGCGAGTTTACACCGTGTCTTTTGCTAACAACATGACCAGGATGGGACCACACCCCTCCATAAAAAGCTTGTTTCCCCTGTTGCGTCCATTTCAAAGTTTCCAAAGAATGGCCATGAACTCGCTAAAAGCCTCATGCTTTCACAAATATGTTTTGTAACAGTCTGGGCTTCTGGGCGCCAACTGAAATTCTCTGAACGCTCAGAGTTGGTTAGTCGGCTTCCTGTCTAACAAGAGCCCATCCCCTACTTTATTGCCAGTCTACAATGTACTGGCCATTGCAGCGGCGACTTTTCGGCGCTAGTCACTATACCTGGACTCGGCTGCCTCCCACCACCGCAAAGTAACGTGCCTGCACAATGAGACCATGGAACTCGGCCGTCCGGAAGTGTTTCCACCCAGATTCCGCAGAAAGAACGCGCTTCCCTCGACCCACCATCGCCGTGCTTTTACTGCAGTCTTTTAAATCGGCACCCTATTGCTCTGAACGCAGGTAAAGCTCGTTATTCCTTCCCTAGAGCACGCAAGCAAGGATATTAACTACTGCCCACCATTTCATCATAATGCATGAACTCAAATCACAATAAAGATCATATTCCCTAAGAACATGAAGTGGCATAACACTGAATCAGAAGTGAGAGTGCCCTGCAATCTCTCATCGTTTCAAAGCAATATGAAATGGAATGAGCGTGTAAAGACTGTAGTGGGGAAGAAGAATGGTGGACTTCGGTTTATTGGGAGGATTTTAGGGAAATGTGGCTTATCTGTAAAGGAGACCACAGTGTCTGGGATATGCACAAGCTCGGATTAAAGGCAGACATCGAAGCAGCTCAGATGCAGGCTGCTAGATTTGTTATCGGTGGGTTCGAACAACATGTAAGTGTTACAGAGATACTTTAAGAACTCAAATGGACATTCCTGGAGGGAAGGCGACGTTGTTTTCGAGGAAAATTATTGAACAAATTTAGTGAAGCGCCATTTGAGACTGACTGCGGAGCGATTCTACTGCCGCCAACGTACATTTCGAGTAACGACCATGAAGATAAAGTGAGATGAGGGCTCGTACGGAGGCATATAAACAGTCGTTTCTCGCTCCTTCTATTTCTGAGAGGAACAGGAAAGGAAATGACTAGCAGTGGTATATGGTACCCTCCGCCACGCACCTTATAGTGGCTTGCGCAGTATGTATTTAGATGCAGATGTAGAAGTAAGTCGGGAGTACCAAATGTTTTCAGACAAAAACATAACGAAAATATTACTATTAATACTGTCAAAGTCAATAGTTTCTGATACTTGAGAGGCTGCGGACTTTTTTTCTCAATTTTTAATGTCCTATTATAGTACGAATTCTTTTCAGATGCTGAAAATCTTTGAATTTCAATTTCTTGGAAAGTATGTTAAAGCATTAATGTGAACAAAGGGTTACAACTATAGTATTAAAACATTTTGTATATTTATTATAATTAGATATTTTACTGTTATTATATTAAAAAGTCGTAATTAACTTTTGTTATTAGTAACCTTGCAGTCTGCAGCGACGAATCAAAAGTAGGGGCTTGAGCCGTAGCGCCGTATACCGATCCTGCCTTGGAGGCGGTTAAGTGGGAGATGTGTCTCAGAGCTGGATAGTGACAGATAGTGGCGCGAGACTGGACGCGCACGTAGTTTATGTATCAGCCGATAGAGGACAGTATTGGATAGGGGACTGTGATTTAGTTTCGATTGTGCCCACTAGAGTGCTCTAAAGTAACAGAATGTTTTTGATAAACTGTTGTAGTATTTTCAGAAAGTGTTATTATGTCTTTCTGTGTATGTAAAATGTTGTAAATGTGTTTTTGCAGTATGAATGATGCGTGAGTGTGGTTTAAGGTTAATATGAAGATAATTGTTTAACGAGTTATGTAGTGGGATTTAGTGTGGGAACATTTCAAAGAAGTATAGATGTGGAAAAAGGGGATTTTTGTAGAATAGATTTGTAAAGTAAGTTTATGGTAAAGGGAAAGTTAATTCAGGTATAAATAACAATAGTAAATAACTATATGCATAAACAAAACTTCAGCATATTAGATAATTACGTCGGTAAAAAGTGCAGTCGTTAGGTTTACTATTTTGCGATTGGTTGTTGATGAAAAGCGCGGACTGACGCTGGAGAATGTTGTTTTGCTATTGGCTGTTGAGTAAACTGACCAATGGGAAAGCAATATTCTTCGAGCGCCTTTCTCTGCTGGTAGAGAAGACTTGGAATATTATAGAGAGGAGTCGGAGCCTATCCATGAAACAGTTCGGACGTGTGTAGTAGTAGTTCCGATGGAAATGATAAGTTGGCGGGTCTAGCAGTGTTTCATACATCAAAAGTGTTGTAAAGTGACGGCATAATTATTCCGATGGGTGTGTGGAAATTTCGGAAGTTTTAAGTGAATTTTGTGACGAGAAAAGACATAAATTCCGCGTGGCGTATTGAGCAGGTCGGTGGCTAAAAACTTTGACTGCATTAGGTACCGACAGACTTAATGTTTGTCGAGCATTCTCAATCAAAAACAGTCCGTATTTTTGTAGCTACTACGTTTTCGGGAAATGCAACACCATAAACTTGCTAACGTGAGTGAAAGGAATTGTGACTGTGTTAAGACTAGCACGGCTTGGCAGTGATACTTGTTCACCTAAGTTTCAGAATATATTAATTAAGGACAAAATTTCCAACCTTTCATTTCGTGTGAAAACTTTCCCCCGAAACGTAGATTAGTGACTTTAATTGCAGTCTGGTTCATGTCGAAGTACAGTAGGTTTTGCTCGGCTTCCCTACTGATGATCTGCTGAGACAATGTTCACAGGTAGGTGCAGGTTCGTCGAAAGGGACGGAAGGAACCGCGCCGCTGCAGGCTGACAGCAATTTAAAATGGGAGGGAGGGGGTGGGAGATGACAGTGACAAACAGTGGCGCCCCAAGAACTGCTGGCTGGATCCGCGCCTGGGTGGTTAGGCTACCAGTGAGCCAGCTTGGTGTCCGGCGCTGCACATCTGGGAGCGCGCGGTCGCGCCTACGTGTCGGCGCATTTGCGGCTACAAATGGGGCGAGCGACTCCTTTGCCGGCTGCGTGCGGGCCTCCGGATATGGCCTGGCCGTGGCAGTGGCCGCCGTACGCCCGGCCCGCCGGCCCGCCACTGTAAACACCGGCTGGCCGCCTGGCTGCGCGCCGTGACTCACGGCGGAGGACCACGGAACGGTGCGTGGGAAGCGAACGGCGGTGCCTGCCATGCCAGAGCCGAGACAGTTGCAGCTCCGGCGACTCAAATGGACTACACACTTCATAATCTGTCAACTAAAAGAGGTACCAGAACAGGTCGGACGAATGAGGTCTGCTACTCTGTTTTACCTCTTGTGTGACTGAATACATCAGCTTGCTTATTTTTAAGAATATGATAAGACAAGTTCATCAGCTCGCCCGACGTGGTCACTGATTGGAGGTACGAGCTAGTACAGCAGCTTTACAGTAATAAAAAGCAAGCCTGGACCTAATAAACAGCTCAAAAAACCGCTTTTGAGGTTTATTTTATTCAAGGTGGTTACAGAACGAGAAAGTAAGCTTTTTCTCCTATTTTCTCTGGTGCCATCGTGCTTCTGACTGGTTTGACGCAGCCCACCACGAACTCCTTTCCTGTGCCAACCTTTTCAGTCCACAGTGGCACCTTACGTCCTCGTTTATTTGCTGGATATATTCCAAACTCTGTCTTTCTCTGTGGTTTTTACCCTCAATAGCTCCTCGAGTACCATGCAGCCTACTCTTTGATGTTAACAAGTGTCCTATCATCCTGTCCTTTCTCCTTGTCACTGTTTTCCATATATTCCTTTCCACGCCGATTGTGCGGAAACCTCCTCATTCCTTACTTCATCAGCCAACTTTCTACTTTCTACCACCTTTCAAATGCTTCTATTTTCTTCCTTTCCCGTTTTTCCGCAGTCCATGTTTCACTACCTTACAATACTCTGCTCCAAACTTTTACATTTTAAGAAGTTTCTTCCTCAATTTACGGCCTATGTTTGATGTCAGTAGACTTCTCCTGGCCAGGAATGCTCTTTTTGCTAGTGCTAGTCTGCTTTCTTATGTCTTCCTTGCAACGTCCGTCATGGGTTATTTAGCTGCCTACGCAACAGCGTTCCTCTAATTCATCTACTTCGTGATTCCCAATTCTTGATGTTCTCTACTTCTGCTGCTTCTCATTATTTTCGTCTGTCTCCGGTATACTCTGTACCAATTATAATGTTCATTTCATTCAATAGATCCTGCAATTCTTCTTCACTTTCACTCTGCATAGCAATGTCATCAGCGAATCTTATCATTCTGAATTTTCATCCCGCACTTGAATCGATCTTTTATTTCTGTCTTTGTTTCTTCGATGTATAGACTGTGTTGTGACTTGGCAAGACAGCCAAGTCACTATGAGGTGAAGCCGAAAGGCACGCACTTAAGCTCACGCAGGCTGGCGCGAGGTCTGGAACAGTTAAGGGAATTAATAGTAGCAAATAAAGTACGTAGTTGATGTAATACTTAACTTTAATCTATAATTGGTGTACATCGCTCTTGACGGTACATGTTTTGCTATCTCAATATTAACTGGTAATGGCGCCTTGCTAGGTCGTAGCAAATGACGTAGCTGAAGGCTATGCTAACTATCGTCTCGGCAAATGAGAGCGTATTTGTCAGTGAACCTTTCCTAGCAAAGTCGGCTGTACAACTGGGGCGAGTGCTAGTAAGTCTCTCTAGACCTGCCATGTGGCGGCGCTCGGTCTGCAATCACTGACAGTGGCGACACGCGGGTCCGACGTACACTAATGGACCGCGGCCGATTTAAAGGCTACCACCTAGCAAGTGTGGTGTCTGGCGGTGACACCACAGACTGAACAATAGAGGTGAAAGACTGCATCCCTCTGTTACACCGTTTTTAATACGAGAACTTCATCCTCGGTTTCCTTCTCTTACTGATCCGTCTTCATCATTGTATATATTGCGTACTACCAGTCACTCTATGTAGCTTACCTATACTTTTTTTAGAATTTGAAATATCTTGCACCATTTTACGCTGTCGAACGCTTTTCACAGGTCTACAAATCATATGAACGTGTCTTGATTTGTCTTCAGTCTTGCTTCCATTATCAACCGCAACGTCAGAACTGTCTCCTGGGCCGGTCGGAGTGGCCGAGTGGTTCTAGGCGCTACAGCCTGGAACCGCGCGTTCGAATCCTGCCTCGGGCATGGATGTGTGTGATGTTCTTAGGTTAGTTAGGTTTAAGTAGTTCTAAGTTCTAAGGGACTGATGACCTCAGAAGTTAAGTCCCATAGTGCTCAGAGCCATTTGAACCATTTTTGCATCTCTGGTGGCTTTCCTAAAACCAAGGTGATCATCATTTATCAGATCCTCAACTTTGTTTTCCATTGTTCTGTACATTATTCTTGTCAGGAGCTTGGATGCATGATTTGTTAAGCTGATTGTGCGACAGTTCTCGCACTTTTCGCTTCTTTCTGTCTTCGGAATTGTATGGACGACGTTTTTCCGAAAGTCTGATGGTATATCTCAAGTCTCTTACAGTCGACACACCAATGTCAACAGTCGTTTTGTTGCCACTTCCCCAATCATTTGCCGGCCGGTGTGGCCGTGCGCTTCTAGGCGCTACAGTCTGGAACCGGGCGACCGCTACGGTCGCAGGTTCGAATCCTGCCTCGGGAATGGATGTGTGTGATGTTCTTAGGTTAGTTAGGTTTAATTAGTTCTAAGTTCTAGGCGACTGATGACCTCAGAAGTTAAGTCGCATAGTGCTCAGAGCCATTTGAACCATTTGAACCCCAATCATTTTAGACGTTCCTATTTATTTTATCTGTCCCTTCTGCCTTATTTGATCTTACGTCCTCCAAACCTCTTTTAAAATGTTACTCTAATAGTGGATCCGTGTCTCTTCTAAATCGGTTTCTACTTCTATCGCCTCAGACAAATCTTCCCCCTCACAGAGGCCTTCAGTGCACTCTTTCCACCTATCCGCTCTATCCTTTGCGTTTAACACTGCACATTAATATGATTTTAAGCCCCATATTCATTGGACACAAAATATCATCATTTTGTACAATAACTCAAACTGATCACTTGTGTATGGGACAGAATGACACGGATAGTAAAAGGATCATTGTATGCCCAATGGTCTAACGTAATTTTCAAAAAGAATGATTGATCTTTCCGTATTGCAAGAAAAATGAAAACCTGCAAGAGAAACAATGGCGCACAACAAGGATTATTTTGGCAAGCAACCAGCATGCATACAGCCACATGGCTGTATTCACATAGGAACGTTAATCAAATCACGTCCATTTTACTCACGTAGGATCGGGCGTTGTAGCGGGTCTATTTTGTTTAATTTTTTTCGTATTTTCTCCATCAAGCACAAGTAATACACGTGTGACCGTGTACAAAGAGCAAAATCTGTAGAAACAAGCACTATGTGGCAAACACTTGATAATATAAAATTACAGCCAGAATCTACTCATGTATATCATCATTTTGCAAATCATTTACCTTTTCTAGAGCGCACGTCGTTTGTTAAATTTATTACTTCGTCTCATCCGTCTTGAGGCTCGGACGTTCAAATGTAAATGTCGTGTAACAAGTTTTATGTTAATAATAGCAGCATACAAATTCGATGTGTGTTTAAAGAAATCTCTTTAAAACTCATTTCCTTTATTGCATTAAAGACGCCCGTATGTAGGCTGCTGTTAACACCACAACATAAAAGGCTGCGTTTATAGTGATGAGGTGATCGCAGAGAATTGGCTGCTGATAAATGGCGTGACATTATGTCCAGTGATAACATGTGGTTCTGCACTAACCAAGATGACAGTCGTCGGTGAGTATGGCGGCAACTTGGGAAGAGATCCCAGTCTTCCAATATTTTGGAGGCACACAGGTGTTATCCTGACCCCATGGTGTGGGGAGCCGTTGGGTATGACTTCAGTTCTCGGCTGGTAGCGACTGAGGGAACTCTGAAGGCACAGCAGTACGTCACGGACATACTGCGTCTTCATGTGTTACCTCTCAAGTGACAGTATTGTGGTGATATTTTTAACAGGAGAATGGTCGTCCAAGCGTGGCACGTATCTCTATGATTATCTGCGTGGTTTTGAGGTACTTCTGCGACCAGCAAGATCTCCTGATCTGTTCCCGATAGTACGCGTGTGGGACCAGCTCAGACCAGCTCGGACTTCAGCTCAACCGTTTTCGAGGATTTCAGTTATCAGTCTCAACAAATGTGGGCCAGTTTGCCTCTCGGGACGATGGAATGGATCTGTGACACCATTCTCAACCGAATCAGTTTGTATCCAAGGCAGAGAGAATGTAAAGTCATACTCGTAAGAAAGTTTATACTGCCAAGTTCTTTGTAAATTTGACTCGATATTGTCAACGCTCAAGTAACATCATGTACTATCTTAGTCCGTGAAGTTTAACTTCTTTTCCTCCTCCCCTTCTGCGCCCTTCATTTTTTTTTCAGGCGGTGTCGGTATGAGTTCCGGCTCTAATCACCTTTAATATGACTTCATTCTGCACTCTTAGTCTAATGAGAATAAATGACTGTTAGAAGTCAGTTAATTTGAGAAATGTGTCGCTCGAAAATCTCAATAAGCGTTGAAACTGTAAAGCAACGTGCGTTCTCCGGTTGTATGATGTGATATAATCTAGTAGAACTGTTTTGCTGTATTCAACTTTTTAAAACATACCTCTGCTAAGTATTACAGGCTTTTAACTGAATGAGTGTTTCCAGTAATTCTTGGTTAAACAAACATTCATTTCGGTTTTAAATCTGATAAACTTCGTAAAAATAGTTACTTGCTGAGATGTTATTTGTTTGTTGACATCGTTTGTTCCAGAGAAGTTATGGAACTGCAGAGAGATACATCCACATCTGTGCTCGGCGACTGCCCTCTGATGCTATGTCATAGCTGATTGTGCTGGACTAAATAAGATGCGGTTGTCCGCAATGGTGCATTCTTTTTTACCAAATTAATTTTAATTAGTCGAGAAATTCAGACTGAAATAGATTCGTGGTGTAAAGATGCTGATACTGATGTTATCCCAATATGTGTCAGGTTTCTTTTGCCACAGAAGGTGTCAGAACTGGATATATATGTTGGAAAGTCAGGTAGACGCACTCTACAAGTTTATTGTTCCAGAACGTTGACGTTTGTTCCATTTTTCAACCAGTAAAACGTAAAACTCTGACTGGTCCTTATAGTTTATTTTTAATACTAATCAACCGCCAATGTGAATGTAATTACTACTCTGTCGAATTTTCCGTTCTCAATGTAGCACAGTTCTGAAGAACACTGTTTACAATTGAAGACCTTCCAGTACTATTATAGCACTGTTCACTCTTTCGGTGCCGGCCGGAGTGGCCGTGCGGTTCTAGGCACTACCGTCTGGAGCCGGGCGACCGCTACGGTCGCAGGTTCGAATCCTGCCTCGGGCATGGATGTGTGTGATGTCCTTAGGTTAGTTAGGTTTAATTAGTTCTAAGTTCTACGTGACTGATGACCTCAGAAGTTAAGTCGCATAGTGCTCAGAGCCATTTGAACCAACTCTTTCGGTGTGGTCCTTTCTCCCCAAGTTAACTCTCGTCCTCCCATAAAGTCACGTCCAGAATTGCAGTTTTCTAACGTTCAACCCCTGCAGCAAGAAAGACTCCACCGTTTGCATCACAGTACGGCACTACATTACGTTTGCACCGTCTCCAAGTCTATTGGCTTCAGTAAAACACCACAAGATTCCAACCTCCCATATCTGCCAAGGTAATTTAGAGTTCGAATTAAGCCTTGACCCCAAATCCTTGCAAACCCGCATTAATGTTTCCAAAATTAGCGTCATCCGCTTTACTTTCGCTTTCTCTTGCATGGCCACTTGAGATCGTTTGTTTTAAACAAAGTAATGCTCTCATTTTAACAAAAATTTTAAACATATTATTAATATGCCTAACTGACCCATCACATTACAAAACTTGCAGAGTAAAGTGCTTGCATCATTCATCATAATCATAAATTAATTATAATTTACACAAATAAATACAGTATACAGAAAATTTTTTACACTTTGTTGCTGTCAATTTTTATCCACATATAAAATACAACATTCGATAAAATGAGAAATCGAAATAATAAGATATATTTATAGACAACACATTTACCAAACACAAATGTGCATAAAAAAGCCTCCGATATAAAACAATAGCGGATCTTTCGGTCTATTTATGCACATTACTATACTTTGCTCGTAGATACGTTCAGCAACTAATTTTTGCACCAGCCGTTTTTCATCTGCAAGTCACTCTTCATTTCGTAGAAATCTTGTAACAACGATGTCACCTCCTTATACATACAGTTAAAAAAAATTTTGGTTTGGATTCTTCCGGTGACTGATCAGTGATAGTATAACGTAAAACAGTAATGAGTTTTTGCCACTGTTTCTGATAACTGCATTTGTTTATGAATGTTAAAGGTGCCTTCCGCTCCAAATTGGCATACTAAGCTCAGGAATGTCCCGGAGACGTGAGTGCAGTTTTAGAGGCAGAAGTTATAAGACACGTACTCGGCCTCACGGAGCTCTCTCTTAAAATTCCAAGAACGTAATTCCAACAAGAGTCAATCGACATATAATTTCTTCCCACAACATCATCATTATGAGCAGCCATTTGACATCCGTAAGTTGCCAAAGGCCTTTCCAGAAGTCGCTGTCTCCAGCAGTACGCATCCTCGTTGCTCCAGCATGTTTTCTTGCTTCGTCTGCCTACATTCCACTGGGGCGTCGTCTCGGTCTCTCGTTATCTCTTGGAATCCAGGGAAGAGAGCTACCCTGCCCGCCTACCATCCATTAGCCTGGCCGCATGTCCTGCCCATCTCCACTTCATTTTCATTACGCTCACAACTAACGCTCCCACTCCTGTCCATTCCCTTACCCATTTGCATGTTTCAGTGTCTCTTCTAGTAATTCATCACATACATCTCTTTGATGGTTTCTAAGCTATCCCCAGTTTTTAAACGGTTTTCTCATTTAATCTCGCCGTGTCTTAGGTATAATTCAAAGCTGATAATGCACACTGACTGTGAAGTTTCCATTTGCTAATGCACAATATTTTATGTATGAGGAACTTATCCTTACATTTTCAATAATTTAAAATACTTTGCACTGCATTTACTACAATTTACGACCCAAAAATGCCGTACACACTCTGACGTCGCTATCAGACTGCTTTAGTGGTGTCTGACACAGAAAGATTATAGTGTACTTGTAAATAACAACTGGAAATTCAAAAAATCCACGTATGAAAGCTTCTGTTATCATGTATGCGCGCACACACACACACACACACACACACACACACACACACACACACAGTAGGTAAAGTGCAAGACATCACTATGCCACACTGATATCCTCGTTAAAACAAGTTTCCCACACTTGTGCTGCTAACATCATCACTGGGTTACGACAGCAACAATAACTACACATTTATTGTAAACAAGCAAAAGAGAGGAAAGGTATCTTTCATGGTCTGCTCCGACCAAGTTGTGCTGACACAGCTCACAGCCGGCCGGGGTGACCGAGCGGTTCTAGGCGCTACAGTCTGGAATCGCGCGACCGCTACGGTCGCAGGTTCGAATCCTGCCTCGGGCATGGATGTGTGTGATGTCCTTAGGTTAGTTAGGTTTAAGTAGTTCTAAGTTCTAGGGGACTGATGACCTTAGAAGTTACGTCCCATAGTGCTCAGAGCCACTTGCACCATTTGAACACCACTCATA
Source organism: Schistocerca serialis cubense (assembly GCF_023864345.2). NCBI lineage: Eukaryota > Metazoa > Arthropoda > Insecta > Orthoptera > Acrididae > Schistocerca > Schistocerca serialis. The sequence continues at coordinate 141,993,263 of NC_064638.1, read as the reverse complement.
AACACCGATGAGCCTCCTGTTTAATAGCGTATTCTTCCACTTTTCGAACACTTAGAACAGAGATTCTACTTTACATGGATTCTACAAGTCCTTGACAGGATTCCAGAAATGGAAATGAGCGTATGGCTTTAATGGCTGGGAGTTCCCAGTCGGGAAGTTCGGCCGCCAAGTGCAAGTATTAATGAGTGCGACGCCACATTGGGCGACTTGGGCGTCGACAATGCCTATAAAATAATGATGATGGCAGCACAACACCTAGTCCCAAGTACGTGGCATGAGATGTCAATGCACAGGTCAAGCAACTCCGCCAAATTACGAGATGGTGGTTAACTGGCATGCATCTGGCGCCCGGTATGTTTTCCAATTGATACAGATCAGGCACATTTGCTGGCCAAGACATACATGTAAGTTCACTATAATGCGTTTAAGACCACTGTAGCTCAATTCTGATTTTGCAACACGGTTAGTTATCCTGCTTGATGATGTCATAGCCATAGGGGGAGACTTCAATCATGAAGAGATGCACGTAGTCCGCAGTAATGTTCACTTACTTCATTTCTGTCATGATGTCTTTGATTACCACCACAGAGCCCATGGAAGCCTAACTCAACGTACCCCACACATTATCCTGAATTACACAACGGGGGATCCTCTGACCTTACGTTTTGCGATGAGATGTAGTTCTCCAGTACGATACGGCCTACTCGCTATTTCACCGTCCTTCAACCAGTTTCCATAGCTGTTCACGATATTTGTAGGCTAACAGGCGACCAGCTTCGCCGTTTCAGAGACTCTCGTTTACAGCCAAGGCGCAACAACAATGTGACTTTTGTCAGAACCGCTTATATCAGTGGATTTTCGCATTGTCAGCCTTCGCTTTAATGACTGCCCATTCGTCTCTCTTCCCCTTGCAGCCTTTCCTTACTTCGTCACGTGCCCGCAACGCTACTGGGAAGCAAACAACTTCGCGATGGGCAGTGGTCATAACGTTTTGACTCATCAGGATAGACATCGCCTCACGCAGGCATAGGCTACCATTGCCGCCGCCACATCCCCTGCTGAGCCCATTACGGCAGCCAACAGCCACCCCAAAGGTTACGTCTGCTCAGTGTTGCACATGGGAAGTCAGGAGTGATTTTAATAGCATGGCTGGCAACACTGTGCAAATCGAGACGCTGCTGCAAGACCCCTGCATAAATAGGCCGTCCTATCCACCGGCAGAGGAAACAGAATGATCTTTGTTCTATTCCACCACTCAGACCACCACAGGGAAGAGCTCCAGGCAGCATCTGAAATCATCGCTAATACTCCAAGAATGATATACTTAACATAATAATTTCTAATTACATATCTTAGAAACGTACAATGTGCATTCTGCGTATATTTTCTGACAAAAGTATCTGGGCACCTACTACAAAACATTAATACGGCGCGTGCCTTCTGATCGAATCACACAAAGTGTTTAAATTAAAAAAATAGTAACTGGTGGTACAAAAAACGGTATTTTATAAGCAAACTCTTTACTTACATGTGCGGGATTTGCGATGATTTTACTGGTAAACAGTCCAGCCCGAGATCTGTACGGATACATGCATATACAATACCTGGGAAACTTTCTCATTTCTGCAGTAAATTTGATATTATGGAAAATGACAACATATTTGTCTCAAAACCCTTTTCGGTGTTTTGGAAAATAAGTATTTTAGGTAGGTTATGTAATAATTATACCGAAACAATCGTATATCTCGCATAGAGGCCACAGAAATAAGATAAGAGAGATCAGACTGCATGCAAATGACTATTCCGCTGCGCAATGTGCGTATAGGCCAGAAAAACCGCTAAAACCCGTACCAAGCAATCTCTACCATGTACAGCGATCTGCGGTATATATGTGAATGTAGATGGGACGAAAAGTGTCTTTCGTACGTCCAGGTCTTCACCGTCTAACAATGTTACACAGAGAACAAGGGGATGTGAAAAGACTTACTGGTTTAATATAGGCATTGCTTATTTTCCCCAAGTGCTATTGTAAGTCGAATAACTTCAATATGAGATTTGGGGTAGGATACTGCATATCTCATATGTCTGTTCCAGAAACCTAGAAGCAATATCTTTATAGGGATCTGCTTCAGTCTATTCGATACATCGCATAATTTTCGCCAGACTTGTGGACTAGCAGTATTTGTGGGAACATTAACTGTTCATTATAATTTTACCTAAAACCTAAAGAAGGTTCAAATGGCTCTAATCACTATGGGACTTAACATTTGAGGTCATCACTCCCCTAGGCTTAGAACTACTTAAACCTAACTAACTTAAGGACATCACACACATCCATGCCCGAGGCAGGATTCGAACCTGCGACAGTAACAGCAGAGCGGTTCCAGACTGAAGCGCCTAGAACAGCTCAGCCATAGCGGCCGGCCCTACAGAAGGACAAGAAGCACAATCGAGTAAATCACATGACTATACTATATGAACTTAACTTTTTTTTCAAGCAGATCCGTGTCTCATAATGTACTCTGCAGCAAAAATATACAGAATGACATCTGTACCACACGTGTCAACCCCATTTTAGCCTTTCCCAAAATTCTTATCATTAACAAGTATTCCATTAAAACTACAGTCATCACGATATTCAGCATATGAAACAGTTATTTCCTGATTTTTCAAATGTAGTTGCTTATTGTTATCAGCACTTCTCTTTCTATGACTGTTACATCTGAATTTGGCAGTCGACCAATAGCATCCTAATCCGTCGTTATTTTTCTGTGGAGGCAAACTCTTTTCACAACTATCAGATTGGCAGGTTCTTATGACTTCTGCTTGACAATGATAGCGAAGAATGACCATATATCATAAAGTTCAATTGCGCTCCGTATTGGGTCTCATATTCACAACAAGGCCAGGAATCGCTGATAGAATGACAGGCTTTTTGTCGTTTAAATCCAAAATGCTAACATTATCAAATCAATCAGAGATTTATCATCACTCTAGGGAATTACAACAACAATCTACATGCATTTTGTAGGAACTTAAACGGGACTTTCAGGAAGAAATACAAGAGTTTTCTGAGACGATCCTACTGTCTATATCGAAAATAGGATGCCTATGCTATATAGTGAAGAGTACTTTCGATATTTAAATGTCATCCCTATTCCATTTGTAAGAATAGAATAAATGTAGGTAAACACTTATGTTAGATCCGATTTCCCGACTTAGTCATTTCGCGAACCGTGTGTGGCGGAATTAATACATTACTCAGACCATACTCTCCCAAACTTGCAACATTAAAACCACTCCAAGGTGCACAGCGCCTGTATTGTTGCTGAATTACAGGAGTCGCACCGATTACACGATCTCACGGATGACGTTCTTCATAGGATCTTCTGTTAACACGACCTCGTATGAGTTCCAGATTGACGAGCAACACTCAAAAATCGGTCTAACAAGTGATTTGTAAGAAGTCCTTCTTTTTTGGATGAATAACATTTCTCTAAGATTCCTCCAAATGAATCAGAGTCCTGTGGAATACATTTTTGCTTAATGTTGTCATGCCACTATGAATCGCACTGCACGGTGATTCCTAGGTATTACATTGCTGGTTTTGTTTATAGCAATTTAATTATGCAATTCAAGATTTGTTCTCCTGTGTATGTTCAGTACCAGCCATTGATCCTCTGCAGTTAGCTAATGGTGCTATTATCTTCTTATACACTCTGTCATCGTCTGCCATATGCATCTACATCTGAACATGTACTCCACAATCCACTGAACAGCGCATGGTGCAGGGTACAGCGTAACAGTAGTGTCGATATTCTCTCGTACTTTACTCCCATGTACTGACGGAGAAAAAAAATTATCGCCTACAAGCATCTGTACATTCGTCTATTCTCTCTCTTATCTCATTCTTCTGACAGTACATCAGATATAAGATGTAATTCGTTGAATGCAGTTTCTCAAAATGTACCCAGTAGCATTTCGCGAAAGATACACGATCTTTTTTTCGACTTTTTATGTTAATTCTTCGAATGGGGCATTTTTTCCAGCCCCCATACACATACCTTGGGAAAAATTGAGCGGTGTATATGCATTAAAGTGATTTTTATATCGTATTTTAATAGGTAGGTGCATTACAGTCTTGCACAGTAGATCGATACACACTGCAAAGTCCCAGTCTATTTGCACAATTTTTGACCGTCATAATCTAATAAAGTAATCACTGATTGACAGTTCCCTTAGTACAAAGCACATGTTGTGTGGAATTCTGTATCACACATCCATCTGCTAGACTATGTAACACATTTAAAACTTACAAGACTTGAAGTAAAGCATTCCTAGATTACTTTTTGCAGAGCATTGGAACTGATTTCTCTGCAAAGAAAGAGGCTCGCAGAGACAAAAGAGCGTCATGTGGGAGGCATTGTGCCGCCTCGTGGTAAGCACTATATTACTTTCTCCCACAAGCGTATTCTGAAAAGATCAACACATTGAATTGGAACTAATGCAGATGTTTACCTACAATCACTCTTTCCTCCGAAATGGAGCATGGATTAATGTTCATTGTAAGATGTATTGTCTATTGCATAGTTTGAGGTGACATTCTGGTGGATTTTGGGTATAGACAAAAGAATTGTCACGGAATTCTATTGCCTTTCTTCCATCGAATCCCATTTAAGTTCCAACAAAACACATGTAGGTTGTTTGTCTTAATGCTCTACAGTGATGATAAATCTTCGATTGCTATGATGGTGTTAGCATTTTGGAACTCAAGAGAAGGATAACCTATAGCCTTATTGGAGGTGTCTGTCTTTGGTTCTAATAAAGTGGCTACTATGGAGTGCAAATGAACTTTTATAGTATGTATTGGTTCTTTGCAGTCACTGTGTCGCAGAAGTCATAGGAACCAGCCAAACTCGTAAGCGTGGAGGGAGTTAACCCCTACACAAAAATTAAAATGGGTTTGTATTCTATCGAACGGTTGCCAATTTGGGATGCAACAATTACAGAAAGAGAAATGGTGATGATAATAAGCAAATTGCATTTCAAACTCTGAATGACGAGAGTTACATATGTTGTTTACCATGGAGACTGTAGTTTTAGTATAAAATTTGCTAAAAGCGAGAATACTGGGAAGGGCAATACCATGCAGTAATACTCCAAACGATGGTTGATGGGCGAAGTGTAGGTGAATAGGTGACCTGTTTTAGATTATTTGCTGCTATGGATACTATGAAACTCCTATTTGGATCTCATTAATAAAAAAGGTATGGTTATATTGTATTAGTACGTGGTAGACTGGATGCTGAGTACCTTGTTATTCTTTAGGTCTTTGGCAAAAAGTGTCATGAACTGTTACTCTTTCTGTCTTAAGAAAATTAGCCATTGTATCGTATAGACTTAAGCAGATCCCTATTAAAGAAATTACTTCTAGGTTCCTGCAACAGACACATAAGATATGCACTACCCTATCCCGAATCTGACATCACAGCCATTCCAGTCTCGAACATTATGTGTGAAAAATGAGGAATGTCTGTATCAAACCCATAAACCCTGACACATTCCATTCTTCTGTGTGTAATGTTGTTAGCCAGTAAAGACCTGGAAGTATTAAAGCCACTTTTTGCACCATCTAAATCTACATAAATACTACAGATCACTGCATGTGGCGTAGAGTGCATGGAGCAGATTTTAGTCATATTCCTGGTCAACAGAGCAGTGATTATATGCATGTACTGTAATTTCTCTTATTTTATTCCTATGGTCGCTATGTGAGATATTCGAGGGTGATAGTACAATTACTGCACAGTCCACTTTAAACGCCTGTTCCCTAAAATCACCTGAAAGGGCTTTGTCAGAATTAAGTTGTTACCATCCCATGGAAACCCATTTATTATAGAGATGAGAAATCAGCCCAGGGATTTCATATACATGTATCAAAGCTGCTATCAGGATGTTATGTTGTTATGGTGTTAGGGCGCAAAGCTGCTATGGTTATTAGCGTACTATCAGTATGACCTGTGTAACAGACAAATGGAAGCAAGCCTCATACACGTACTTTTGTATCCCGCCTGGAAGGCGGCGCGTGGGTCTGCTCCTGAAAACTGAAGAGTAGGCCGAATGTAGGAAGCTAGGAGGAGAAGGTGAGACAGAACACTTGGTACTGCAATTAAATGTGGTTTTACTTAACTTTGGCTGAAATGAGCACGTAGGTGCGAAGCCGTACAGGTATCAGTGCTAACTGCTACTAGTAGTTGGACAAACTATCATTGAAGTTGATGTGTTGGCAAATGTGAATGGTAGCAAGAAAAGTACGTTGCTTTGGGAATACTTAACTTTTATATAGTCCTTTGGTTTTCAACGTTCTTCTTGTTGAGACATTTCATACGATAACTATCAAACTATGTAAGGCTAATGGCGCCTTGCTAGGTCGTAGCCATGGACTTAGCTGAAGGCTATTCTAACATTCTCTCGGCAAATGAGAGAAAGGCTTAGTCAGTGTAGTCGCTAGCAAAGTCGTGGTACAACTGGGGCGAGAGCTATCCCGTATCTCCAGACCTGCCTTGTGGTGGCGATCGGTCTGCGATCACACAGTGGCGACACGCGGGTCCGACATGTACTAAATGGACCGCGGCCGATTTAAGCTACCACCTAGCAAGCGTGGTGTCTGGCGGTGACACCACAGAAGTAACTGAAGTAATAAAGTCTGTAATGGCGCCCTATGAAGTAGAAACAATGTTGCTAGGTCGCCTTCTCGGAATCAAATGGGCAGACTCTACAGTGGCGCTCGTAGAGCTCCACAGCGCCAGCTGGAGGGCGCTGTCGTCTGTATCGGTGTCGTAGTACCAACCTGCGAACTTGCACCTACGCCGTGGCATCGTAGCTATTGATACCACACGTACATATGAGTTTGTTTATGAAATAACCTTTTTCTACTAACAATAATGATTTTCTTACATTAAACACTTTGTAATTCATCTGTTAGACACAGACCATATTAATGTCTACTGAAGGTGTCTGGACACTTTTGCTCAAGACTGTGTATCCAGAATGTAAATTGCATGTCACTAAGATGAAAGCAACTTCTTGAATCAAACTTGTAAATAGACATGTGTTTGTGAAGCACTGTACATCATTCTCTGCCTGTGCCTGCCTGTATGGTGGACAAGAACGAAGGCCTACCTCTCTCCACTGATGGTAGGTGGGAGTGACCTGTTTATGCAGGAGTCCTTCAGCAGCCCCTCAGTAGTTCCCCCAGCTGTGCAGTGTCTGCTGGCTGTTACAGAAGGCACAGCAGTGGCAATGATGGTGGTGGCGATAGTGGTGGCCTGACCCTGCATTAAGTGTTGTCTAAATGGGTGACACCAGCACAGTGTGGATGGAATGTACCTTTCTACGTTTTTGCTTCCTTGTATCAAAGACATCAGTTATTGTTTCTATCGTATCCCAGTGGTAGTGGCAGCAGCACAAGTGTGGGAAACTGTTTTAACATGGAATATCAGTGTAACATGACGATTTCTTATGTGTGAACTGCAGTATGCGTAAATACATGGCTGTAGAAATTTCTCACTGGTTTTTACAACTGGAGGACTCCTCTAAGACAATGTGGTAGTGATATAATTGTAAGTACACCATTTTTTGTGTTTTGAATTATAGTAAGTGCACTCACTACAAAGCACACTAGAAATTTGAAAACAATTTCCTTACGTTTTTTTTTTTTAACTTAAAGTTTGCGTTATTGCTGTACTGGTAGATGGATGCTATATGTTACTCAGATTTTACATATCGATTGTGCCTGAGAAACCATGACGTCCCTTTTGAGTTTTCCACCACTAAGTTGGCTGAGAAAAGAGGGGAGGAAGAGGAAAAATCTTAGGAGATCATTTTTGACACAAATTGTAGTAATTAAGATGCCCAAAGGATAATGCTTCTTTGATTTTATCATCATTTTTACACATTCACTGTAAGATAAAATTTCTGGACAGTCATGACATAATGTTCTGAGCAATAAATGAAAGGAATTAAGAAAATTCAGGAGAAGGGGTGGGGGAGAGGGGGGGGGGTAAGTGTCCATTTTGGGTCATACATTATCTTCATTAGGATAATATGATCATGGATTAAATGTACATAAACAAAACATAAAACTACAAGTGACCGGTTTGTTTAGACAAGGAGAACAATGAACCCATCTAGCTCATTCTCACTTTGCCCCATTACTTTGGTGGTGCAGCATTCCTTGCCTGATTCTTCTTTCAGTGATAAAGTCTTCACTGTCGAGATGAAATTTAGCGGGCTCATCGCCAGTGACGTCAGCGCTCTGAGGCCTCAGAGCCTTGCGACATTTTCCACATATCGTAAGTGGGCAAACTGTGTATGCAACATTGAAAATCCGAATTGAACACACTGGACTCGCATTCGGGAGGACGACGGTTCAATCCCGCGTCCGGCCATCCTGATTTAGGTTTTCCGTGATTTACCTAAATCGCTCCAGGCAAATTCCGGGATGGTTCCTTTGAAAGGGCTCGGCTGACTTCCTTCCCCCTACTTCCCTAATCAAATGAGACCTATGACATCGCTGTTTGGTCCCTTCCCCCAAACAACCCAACCCAACGGAATTGAATATTAGAGTTATATGCCACTCCGATACACCATCCAGATAAAACAGTTGTAGCTGGATGTATTTTCAGAAATGGACATAAAATTGCGTTTGATGGAACCTCTATCACAACGAGGATAGACTGATTTTAGAATAGCATCAACAGAGGCCAATATATTCAATAAAACCAGCAGTAAGGACGGCATCTTTCAGTCGAGTACAGCCTGGAATCCGGCTACGGCAGAGTCAAACCTGGTGCGGCAAACACGGAATGAAAACATTGCCTTTTACTGCGACGGACTCATCGCCAGTGACGTCAGAGCTGGCAGCACGGCTGTAAGGCCTACGCCAACAACCGTACGGCGTTGTCATGATACAGGCATACTGCACATGTCGACCTAGTCATAGACTGTACTCTGTATATACAAAAACAAATATAGGCCTACTTTCACGCACACCACACTCAGTAAGATGACAGCATTGTTGCCAGATTTCAACTGCGAAACACGAAAGCCTGCTGGCGGTACTGACGTACACTCCTGGAAATTGAAATAAGAACACCGTGAATTCATTGTCCCAGGAAGGGGAAACTTTATTGACACATTCCTGGGGTCAGATACATCACATGATCACACTGACAGAACCACAGGCACATAGACACAGGCAACAGAGCATGCACAATGTCGGCACTAGTACAGTGTATATCCACCTTTCGCAGCAATGCAGGCTGCTATTCTCCCATGGAGACGATCGTAGAGATGCTGGATGTAGTCCTGTGGAACGGCTTGCCATGCCATTTCCACCTGGCGCCTCAGTTGGACCAGCGTTCGTGCTGGACGTGCAGACCGCGTGAGACGACGCTTCATCCAGTCCCAAACATGCTCAATGGGGGACAGATCCGGAGATCTTGCTGGCCAGGGTAGTTGACTTACACCTTCTAGAGCACGTTGGGTAGCACGGGATACATGCGGACGTGCATTGTCCTGTTGGAACAGCAAGTTCCATTGCCGGTCTAGGAATGGTAGAACGATGGGTTCGATGACGGTTTGGATGTACCGTGCACTATTCAGTGTCCCCTCGACGATCACCAGTGGTGTACGGCCAGTGTAGGAGATCGCTCCCCACACCATGATGCCGGGTGTTGGCCCTGTGTGCCTCGGTCGTATGCAGTCCTGATTGTGGCGCTCACCTGCACGGCGCCAAACACGCATACGACCATCATTGGCACCAAGGCAGAAGCGACTCTCATCGCTGAAGACGACACGTCTCCATTCGTCCCTCCATTCACGCCTGTCGCGACACCACTGGAGGCGGGCTGCACGATGTTGGGGCGTGAGCGGAAGACGGCCTAACGGTGTGCGGGACCGTAGCCCAGCTTCATGGAGACGGTTGCGAATGGTCCTCGCCGATACCCCAGGAGCAACAGTGTCCCTAATTTGCTGGGAAGTGGCGGTGCGGTCCCCTACGGCACTGCGTAGGATCCTACGGTCTTGGCGTGCATCCGTGCGTCGCTGCGGTCCGGTCCCAGGTCGACGGGCACGTGCACCTTCCGCCGACCACTGGCGACAACATCGATGTACTGTGGAGACCTCACGCCCCACGTGTTGAGCAATTCGGCGGTACGTCCACCCGGCCTCCCGCATGCCCACTATACGCCCTCGCTCAAAGTCCGTCAACTGCACATACGGTTCACGTCCACGCTGTCGCGGCATGCTACCAGTGTTAAAGACTGCGATGGAGCTCCGTATGCCACGGCAAACTGGCTGACACTGACGGCGGCGGTGCACAAATGCTGCGCAGCTAGCGCCATTCGACGGCCAACACCGCGGTTCCTGGTGTGTCCGCTGTGCCGTGCGTGTGATCATTGCTTGTACAGCCCTCTCGCAGTGTCCGGAGCAAGTATGGTGGGTCTGACACGCCGGTGTCAATGTGTTCTTTTTTCCATTTCCAGGAGTGTATTATCAGAATTAGAGGAGAGAGCGCCGCTGATGTGCTACGTGAATTGCGGTGAAAATCATTAAAACAAAGCGTTTTTCGTTTCGGCAGGACCTCCTCACGAAATTTCGAACACCAACCTTCTTCCCTGAATGCGAAAATATTTTACGAGGACCACCTACGTAGGGAGAAATGACATCGTAATAACAAAAGAGAAAACAGTACTCGCACTAAAAGATTTAAGTGTTCGTTTAATCCTGCAGACTGTTCGAGAGTGTAACTGTGGAGAAACAGCACGAAGATGGTTCGACGAACCCGCTGTCAGGCACTTAACTGTTAATTGCAGCGTTATCACAGAGATGTAGAAGCTACATACTGAGCCGCGGCAACCGTGAGGCGTTCAGATATAGACGTATATATAATAGCGCTACGTGCTTTGTTGAGGCAGTGCATAAAGCAGCAACGTCAAGCCGACTTTAACTGTCTGGAATCTTCTACTGGCGTAAGAACTCTAACCTCTAATGTTTTGTCAGTGACATGTTTCTCCAGAATTAAATTAAGAATAATTCCCGAGGCCCTGTTCTGAATTCGATTTTCGGGGCGTTTCCCTTGGCAGTAAGTCAAATGCCGGCACTGGGAATCGCCTCCCATTTATTTCCATTTGGGATCCGCTCCGTCCCGCTACCAGCTCCCCTGGTAATTGTCTGATAGGTCTCTAACTCTGCGGTAGGTCATCTAACAACTCGCTCCGCTTAGGGAATGACAGGTATATAAAAACAACATGCTATATACGAGAGAATTGCAGAAGATGTCGAGAAAAAAAATAACGCATAGAGAGAATGTTTCAAAAACAGAACGGAACATGATGGAACTTGATGGAAACGACTAAGCAGAGCAGCAAAGGAAAAGTACACATTGGCTAAGAGGATGTTTTGGGGAAAATTCAAAAAGAAATAGACGAAAATTTTAAGTACGACAAGAAGATATTATACCACGTATTAGACAACGGTAGGAAACAAAAAGAGAATAATTCAAAAATGATCAACAAAGAAGGAAAACCCTTGTGGGAGAAAGAAGTAGTTTTGAAAGTACGGAAAGAGTACTTCCAAAAGCTATATAAAGGACAGTATGAAAGAAATACGCCTGATGACATTGAGGGAGATGGAAGAAATATCACCATCACAGAGGAAATAGCAACAGAAGATCTGCAGACGTTGAATGTAAAGAAAGATGTATTAGAAATGAAAACTGGCAAAGCTCCTGCATGTATCGGAATTCAGGGGCTGTATAGAATAATGAGGATACTAGAGACATGTGGAAGGATTCTTGATGACTGAGCAAAGCAATTATTGTACATATCTTTAAGGAGGGTAACAAGACGCCGGGTGAGAATTACAGAAGAATAGCACTACTGTGTCACTGCATTTGTGAAGAGGTAATTTTACAGAAAATCAGGATCGACTAGAGACACATATTTACAAATTGAAATGGCTCTGCCGGTCAGGGTGGCCGAGCGGTTCTAGGCGCTTTAGTCTGGAAACGCGCGACCGCTGCGGTCGCAGGTTCCAATCCTGCCTCGGGCATGGATGTGTGTGATATCCTTAGGTTAGTTAGGTTTAATTAGTTCTAAGTTCTAGGGGACTGATGACCTTAGAAGTTAAGTCCCATAGTGCTCAGAGCCATTTGAACCATTTTTTGAAATGGCTCTGAGCCACTCCCCATCTACTTACCATCCAACACCAAGCTCACAGCCGACTCCGCCTCCTGAAACTCCTGTCTGGCTGGACATGGGGTCTGCATCCTTCCACCATGCTTCACACCTACAAATCCTTGATCTGCCCCATTCGTTATTCCAGCATTGCTTGGATTTCCGCCCCTACCAGGTACTACAAAGCCCTCCAAATCCTCGAACACCATGCACACTGCCTTACCTTCCGCATCCACCTTCTGTCCCCCATGCGCATCCTCTGCTACCTCATCCCCATCCCCCACCCTCTCCTTTTCCTTGAACACATACGCACGCTGTATATTGTCCGCTGCCTCAATCCCCATCACCCTCTGGTGTCTCCCTCCCTCTCCACCCCCAGCCAATTGCCGGACCTTTACTGTTGTATCCCACTCTCTCTCCATCTCCACGCCCTCTGCCTTGTTTCCTAACGCAACGTCCAGCATCTACCCCTCCCGGATGATGAGCTTCGCCCTGACATCTATCCTTCCTACCAACTCTAACCTCATCTTCCTTCTGCCTCCTCCTCAGGGCTCCCTCTCCTCCCCCTCCCTTCTCCTGAGCGGCCTCCCCCTCCTACTCACCCTCCCTCCCTTGTGCTCCCCTTCAGTGTCTCTGCACTCCCTCCTGCCTTGTCTTCCCTCTTCGTCTCCTGTCCCCCCGTCTCCTGCCTCTTGGTGCACCCACTGACGCCCTTACTCTTTTCATCCCGCCCCCTCCCTTGCTGTACCTTGCTCTTCCTCCTTTTCCATCCTCTCTGGCCTCTCCCTCGGCGGGTTCTACCTGGCAGTTCTATTCATCATCGTGTGTGCTCCAAGTGGATTTAAAGTGTGTTGTTCTGGAGTGTTTCTAATACTGTGGCCGACTTTTAACCTGTATGTGTGGTTTGAGTGTCGTTTTTATGTTCTACGAATCGCCAACTGTGTTTTTTAACTTTATGTCGACTTTTTTAATTGTCCTCCCATTACCTCCATTATCTCCCCTTACTGTGTTTTATGTCCCCCTTTTTTATCGCCTTATATCTAACATTTTCTTCTTGTATTAGCTGTCATGTCACTCAGCTGAAGAGCGGTAAATTGTGCCGCTGACAGCCCTGCCCTGTCCATACGAGGCAGGGGAATGAAATCACAATGAAGAAACAAAAATCCCAGTGTCGTCGATGGATTACCAGATACTCGCTTAAATTATGCGAACGACTGCGTAATCCGAATAAAGCGTCCGTGTCGCGGAAAATACAATAGTATGTTCCCCTCTGATGTGGTCTTATTATTCACGAGAATTCGCAAGTGTGAAATCTCGCACTGTACAAAAAGGTAGCATAGACAGCCACGAGTGAGTATACCGCATCGATCATGTTTAGGTTCGTTTATCGATGGAGCTGTGCCAACCAAGCTTCGATCGACAGATCCGGAATGTAAAAAGCACATGTAAGTGAAAAATTATCGGATTCCGGAGCTGCGAGAATAACTCAGATGTGTGGCCGTGAATCAGTGCGAGCTATCCAGCCAGACAGAGGAGAGGATGATGAATGTGTGGCAGTAGCCTGGCGCTAGCTGGCCACCGCAGAAGGCAGGTAGGCCAGCCCGGTAGACGAGCAGCAACGGCTCGTGTGAGCGACGGCAATTACGCGGCGTCTCCTGGCTACAGGCGCCGTTTACCGTAATGAGGCGCCGTGCAGCAGGAACGGCGGCAGTGGCAGCGGTTGTAATCAGGGCGTGGCGGGCGCTGCAGCCAGCCGTTAAAGAGGCGCCGTCTCGTTAGGGCGCTCCTGTCCCGGCTCTCCGGCGATGGCCGCTAAGTAGCCGACAACGCGGCCCCGGCTGCCGGCTCTTATAAATTACCATCACATTTGTCACACCACCTGAAGGGTACATCATACACTGCCGGAGAAAAGGTAGTACACCTGGAAAGACGACATCGATTTTGATCAGATCAAGGCATATGCCACCAGGGGGATAGTAGACGTAATGATAATGGTTTCAACGTCGTCTGCCAACAGTAGTGACACAGCTACTAGAGTGTCACCTATTTATGCCCTTTAATAGGGAATGTTCACAGCCTGAGAGCTCAGTGTGGCGCTTAGTGTAAAGCAAGCAGACAACCGCGCTATGGAGAAACACCTGAACTTCCTACAGCAAAATGAGCGAGCTGCAAAGGGGTCAGATTGTGGCCTTCCAACCGGCAGGATGATCCTTTCGGAGATTTGTCACACAAGTTGGACGAGCTGTGTAAGATGCGCAACGATTCTGTTATCAGTGGTCAGGTGAACGTTGTCACACCTGTAGCCGAGGTTCTGGACGCCTACGCAGCACAGACGCCCGCCAGGACCGTCGTATTGTTAGGGCAACAGCGACGGATCGTACATCTACCGCAGCAATCGTTAGAGAACTTGTGGACCCATACGTGTCATCACGAACTGTTGCGAACCAGCGGTGGGACGACGGCCACATACACATCTATCCCGTCTTACACTCACGCGTTCTCGACTGGGGATCACTTGGAAGATAGAATGGCGCGATGTGGTCTTCAGCGATGAAACCAGATTCTGGCTGCACGCCAGTGATGGTTGTATGGGCGTACAACGTAGACCTGGTGGCTCAAATGGTTCGAAAGGCTCTGAGCACTATGGCACTTAACTTCTAAGGTCATCAGTCCCCTAGAACTCAGAACTACTTAAACCTAACTAACCTAAGGTCATCACACACATCCATGCCCGAGGCAGGATTCGAACCTGCGACGATAGCAGTATCGCGGTTCCGGATTGAAGCGCCTAGAACCGCTCGGCCACCGCGGCCGGCTCTGTCACTGGTGACTATGTCCACCCCCGCACGAAGTTTTTCTTTCCTCCGGCACAATGACATCTACCAGCACGAAAATGGAACGTCTCACACAACCCACAGTGTATGTGCGTGGTTCGAAAAGCAACATAATGAGTTTACCGTTCTCGCATGCCCACCAAACAGCCCAGATTTAAACCTAATCGAGAATTTGTGGGACCACTTCGATCAGGACGTTGGCAGTATGGGTCCTCAACAGAGGACTCAGCTCAGTTGGCCACGGCACTGGAGTCAACATGACTCCACATCCCTGTCGGTACCTTCCAGAACCACACTGATTGCCTCCCTGCACGTTTCGCAGCTGTCCGCGGTGCAAAATTTGGTTATTCAGGCTTTTTACAGGTGGTCAAATTAACGTGATTGGTCGGTGCATATATTGTGAAAAGTAATTGTCCTATAAGAATCCTACGGGGCACACCCGAAGTTAATTTTACGCCTGAAGACTTCTCTCAGTTGTAAATGACATGCCGTGTTTTGCTTGCTAGAAACTCTGCAGTCCAATTACACAGTTGGTCTAATATTCCGTACGCTCGTATCTTGCTGATTAGTTGGCAGTGCGGAACTGTATCGAATGCCTTCCGGAAGTATAGTAACATGTCGTGAAACTGGGCGCCTCGTGGACGAACAGAGTGAAGTAGATTCCACACGATCGTTGGTTTCGGAACCGATATTGATTCCTGTAGAGGAGATTTTCGGGCTCGAGAAATGTCACACTATTGAGCATAAAAAATGTTACAAATTTCCAGAACAGACCGACGTCAGAGATATAGGCCTGTGTTTTTTTGGGTCCTGTCGACGTTCCTTGTTGAAAACGGGAATGACGTGTGCTTTTTTTCCGGTCATTAAAAACGCTTCCGTTCTCGAGACCCATACAGTACGCCGTTGCTAAAAGAGGAGCAAGTTCTATCGCATACCCTGTGTAGAATCGAATTGGTATCTCTTCACGTCGTGGCCTTTCCTCTGTTCGTCGATTTGTTACTTTTCTATCCCTTGTTTACTTTTTCGATATCAGTCATTCTGTCGTTGGCGAGACGATTTAAAAGGGAGACTACAGTGCGATCATCCTCTATGAAACGGTTTTGGAAAAGACGTTTAGTATTTCAGCTTCTTCTGTGGCATTCGCAGTTTCAATGTCGGTGTGGTCATAGGTTGTCTAGAGAGATGTCTTCGATCCTTTTACTCATTTAACACACGATCAAGACTTTTCAATGTTCTATCAAGTCGGTATATATAGTTTTACTTTTGATTCGTTGAACTGTTCATGAAATGCCCTCCTTACGCTACTTGCGACCTTGTTCAGTTTCTGCATTCCTGTGAGGTTTTGGCTTCGTTTAAATATACAGGGAATCTCTGTTTGCCTTCGTAGCACCTTTCTAACAATCTTGTCGAACCAATGTGGGAGTTTGCCATTCCTCAAAACTTTGCTCGGCACATGGCTGTCTATGGCGTACTGTACAGTGACCTTGAACTTTGTCCATTGATGCTCAACATTGTTGGTGCTGGAGATGAAACTTTCGTGTTGACCTGTCACATAATCTACACTCATGCTCATAAATTAAGAATAATTGCAGAATGTGGTGCCACACAACGTGGCACTACACAAAACTGGCGCTAATAGCATAGGCATATAGGGAACACACACGACACAGATCTGTAAGTCCACGGAATTGGTGATAAGTTGAGAAAACCGTCCCGAAACACATGTGCTACAAAGCGCCACTGTTTCCTGCGCTTCTTCCCCGACATCAGTATGGGATATGATCTCCATGCACATGTACACAGGCCGCACAATGAGTTGGCATGCTCTGGATTAGTTGGTCGAGCAGCTGCTGGGGTATAGCCTCCAATTCTTGCACCAGAGTCTGTCGGAGCTCCTGAAGTGTCTTAGGGGTTTGAAGACGTGCAGCAATAGGCCGACCGAGAGCATCCCAGACGTGCTCGATGGGGTTTAGCTCTGGAGAATAGGCAGGCCACTCCATTCGCCTGGTACCTTCTGTTTCAAGGTACTCCTCCACGATGGCAGGTCGATGGGGCCGTGCGCTATCATCCATCAGGAGGAAGGTGGTATCCACTGCAGCCCTGAAAGGCGGACATACTGGTGCAAAATGACGTCCCGATACACCTAACCTGTTATAGTTCCTCTGTCGAAGACATACAGGGGTGTACATACACCAATCATAATCGCACCGTACACCATCAAACGACGACCTACATACAGGTCTCTTTCAAGGACATTGGTATCTGGTTCCTGGTTCACGCCAGATGACAACCCGGCGAGAATCACTGTTCAGACTATACCTGGACTCGTCTGTGAACATAACCTGGGACCACTGTTCTAATGACCATGTACTGTGTTCTTGACACCAGGCTTTACGGGCTCTCCTGTGACCAGGGGTCAGTGGAATGCACCTTGCAGGTCTCTAGGCGAGTAAACCATGTCTTTCCAGTCGACTGTAGACTGTGTGTCTGGAGACAACTGTTACAGTGGCTGCGGTAAGGTCCCGAGAAAGGCTGCCTGCTGTACTCCGTGGTCGTCTGCGGGCACTAATGGTGACTACTGGTCTTCTTGTGGTGGTGGTGGTGGTGTACATTGTGGACGTCCCGTACTGTAGCGCCTGGACACGTTTCCTGTGTGCTGCAATCGTTGTCATAATCTTGAGATCACACTTTGCAGCACATGCAGTGCCCATGCTACAACCCTCTGTGATTGACCAGCCTTCAGTCGCCCTATTATTGTACCCCTCATAACGTCATTAATATGTGTTCTTTGAGCAATTTTCTACACACAGTCACCAGTAGCACGTCTGCACACTTACTCGCTGCATCGTACTCTGACATGCACCAACACACCTCTGCATTTGTGGACTGCTGCCAGCGCCACCGTGCAGCTGCCAACGCCACCGTGCAACGACCGCAGGTCAAATGCACCGCATGGTCATACCCCGAGGTGATTTAAAACCGCAAACCCCCCACCAGAGCGTTGTTTCAGCATGTATCAGCATTATCCTTAATCTATGAGCATGAGTGTAAAATCTGTCTCTCGTTCCTCTTGCTAAAGAGAAGTATCTTCTTACCTTTTTTTTATTTCAATATACAGACGTGTTCATCGATGCTATAACAGCCTTATGATCTCCGATTCCTTGTCGTACGCTGAAAAGCCATTGCTCTAATGTGACATGTCGAAACATGGCCTGAAAAATTTTAAACATGAAGAATACACCGAAAGAAAGACTTTTCCAAAATTTTAGCTGCGAAGACGCAATGAAAGTATCTCTTTTTTATGTAGGTCGACAGGCGGCTGGAGAATTGCACACTCCTACCGGAACTGAAGAGCGGATTGCACATGCGCACCACGGCAAGCGCATATACTCGGTTGACAGCGCATCAGCAGACAAGTAACACGACTCGACGCGATCGTAATTTCTAAAGCGAATTTCAGTTTCCGTTGATGGTTTCTCAGAAGCAACTGTACGCAATTACTGTTCATTCAGATTTGTAACTCATTTTGCGGTAGCGTAAGTTTTGGCAATGGAGGTTAAACTAAGTTAATAGGCCTATTCATTATGTTAAGTAGTTGAGCAGTGTGCAAACCCAGTTTTGCTTCGTAAAATCTCACCGTGAACTGTATAAATGGAAGAAAGACTTACACGAAGCAATAAATATGCGCCAAAATGAAACTCGCTTAACTGTGAAAGATTAACTATCAGAAAGATTTACTGTACAGATGGCCACAAAGTTTCGATACCCCTATTAATAAACACTAAACATCATAAACACCCGAACTTGAATAAATAATCTGGCCAACAGTTCTCCAGCGGAGTTTTCTTCAAATACGAATGCTGTAGTGCTGCTCGTGAGAAGCAATGACCCCTTGCCGATAGAGATCTACCAGACCGGGCCGTCTGAATCGCAGTTGAGATGAACATCTCTCATTTCAAGTCTCCTTCGACCTTGTTAAACAGATTGATGAAATCATACAGTATAGTATCTCGCAAAATAACGATGTTTCCTTCAGTTCGAATTGTAGAGGAAGAGCCATTAATTTGTAGGTGACATGGAGACGAAGCTTGTTGCAATTCATCACATCTGTTGTGTCTAACGCCAGAAGTCAAGATTCTTGAAAGAACTGCGAACAAACTGCACCTTGTCATTTTGAGACAAAAAAGACACAGTGTGTTGTGCAGTCGATTAATTCTATGACACATTCAAACAAAATAATGACAATGAGAAGTTGTTTCCACAACTTTATATCTGCCATCAAGGACCACAAGCCATATTAGGATCAAAAATTAAAGAAAGAGCAGCTTAGTGATAGAAACCTTGTGATCGGCCTATCAAAAATAAGAAACAATAATTTTTAACGTTTTATTCGAAACGATTTCTAATCAGTTGCAGAAATTAATTTACTAATTTTGTCCTGCCTACCAGCAGAATGACGAAACGACTGCTGACGTAATTCAGATTCCACTAGGAACAAACAATGCCACTCTGGATAGAAAAGCTTTTCGACTGTGGAAAGTACTTTTAAAGAAATTGAACATGTTTTGCCCATGGCTGGAGCAGTAACCGTAGGATGCGATCTTTTTGTACAAATAATAAATACCCACTCCGTAGCGAAATTGAAGGTTTTTTTAAAATTGCTTTACCATGGTTTCAACGTTTATGAAAACGTTTTCTGTAGAAGGAAATATTGACAACTGGGTTACATGTTGGCTATATTTTAATGTACCTCTGCCGAAACATGTAACCCAACATTTCCGTATGAAGAAGACCTTTCCATAAACGTTGAAACCATGACAAAGGGGTTTTAATAAACCTTCCAGTTTGCAACTGGTTGGCTGTTTATTACTTCTGCAAGAATATTATTTTTAAGGAAATTGTCGGACAATATAATTTTAAATAGCTCCGTGTAATTCGAGGTTTATCAGGAGAACATTATTCTTAAATTTTAGTCATTTGTGCATTATCATTTTACATCGGCACGCACATAATAATCAGAGCAACGGCCAGGACCATTTCCTACTCCACCGGAATTCTGTCTGAATAACTAGTAATTACTGTGACGCGCCTGAAAGCATTTTCTTTCGTCAGGTGTGTCTGGTGTAAGGAATATGTTGTACGTGAATGAAGAATTTCATTTCAATAAAGCAAAATCACTATTGACGGAAGTCACCTGTAATGTAAGAACAAACACTGTCTTGATTTATTTTCCTCCTCCAGTCACCTTTGTCAGAATTACATATGCAACAATTTAGATATCGATACGAACTGCCTCTTATTCAAAACATTAGTGATACGGGATTTTTTTTTATGGTTTAGGTGCCTCAGTTTCACCCGTGTCAGTCCGGATATTAGCAGTATAAGCAGTTATTCGTGCGTAGAAACTAGCAGTTCCAATAATTTTTCAAAAACAGTTGCAACTAAAATTTGGCAGTGCATTTCTTTCGTTGTATTCTTCCTGAATAAAAAATGCCAGGGTGGTTTTCGACATGTCAGATTGGATGATTGCCTTGCGTGTCGTAAAGTTCTGCTCCATTTGTAACGAACAGCTACCAGCAGTAAGCCACTTACAAATATCTCTGACTATTTGGGTAATAACTTAGCTGCTATACGCAACTAACCATGAGATATATTCAGTGAGGCGAAAAAATCCATGGGATAGTGAAGCACACAGATACAAATGGCGGTAGTACTGCGTGCACGAGGTATAAAAGGACAGTGCATTAGCGGGCTGTCATTTGTGTTCAGGTGATTCATATGAAAAGGTTTCGGACCTGATTGTGGCCGCACGTCGAGAATTAATAGGCTTTGAACGCGGAATGGTGGTTAGACATAGAGGCATGGGACATTCCATTTGAGAAATCCTGGGGGATTAAGGATTCCGCGATCCATTGTGTCAAGAGTGTGCCGATAATAACAAACTTCTGGCATTACCTCTCACCGTAGACAACGCAGTGGTCGACGGCCTTCACTTAACGACCGAGAACAGCGGCGTTTGTGTAGAGCTGTCAGTGCTAACAGACAAGGAACACCACTTGAAATAACCGCAGAAATAAATGTGCGATCTACGACGAACGTATCTGTTAGGACGGTGCGGCGAAATTTTTTGGCGTTAATGGGCTATGGCAGCAGACGACCGACGCGAGTGCCTTTGCTAACTTCAAGACATCGCCTGCAGCGCCCCTCCAAGCCTCGTGACCATATCAGTTGGATGCTAGACGAGTGGAATTAACTGTGGCCTGGTCAAATGAGTCCCGATTTCAGTTGGTGAGAATTGATGGTAGGGTTCGAGTGTGGCGCAGACCCCAGGAAGCTATTGTCCCAGCCTGTTAACAAAGAACTGTAGAAGCTTGTGCTGGCTCTATAATGGTCTGAGCTGTGTCTAAGTGGAATGGACTGCGTCCTATGGTCCAATTGAAGAAATCAATGACTGGAGACTTTTGCGTTCGGCTACTTGGAGACCATTTGCAGCCATTCATGGACTTGACGATCACAAACATGTCACTGGGCCACAGTTGTTCGCTATTGGTTTGAAGAGCATTGAAATCTGGTTTCGCAGCACAGAGCGGATCAGGTTGTGGAAAGGGGCCACGGGCAATTAAGTTAGTTATACAAGAATACACACAACTTTATTCCTCAAGCGAATGCACAGTTTTCTCTTTAAAACGACAAAGGGCACAAGTAACTTCTCCAGAATAAGTTTGAATGATTGCTTTTAAAACACCAGGATTTAAAGCAACGGCTGAAGGCCTTACTTAAGCAAAATTACAATATCTTCTCCACTAAAGGCCGAAATAATATTTCAGATCAGCTAAGGAATTCTTTAAAAGCCAAGCATTTACAAATTCCAGCTTAAGGCCATATTAAGGAAAATTCAAGTTAATTCTTCGGCTGAAGGCCGAATAAAAAAATTTTCCTTACATAATAAAAGAGAGTCTTTAAAGATAAGCTTTTACATATTAAAGCCACAGATTTTGAAACAAACGCGGCCGAAGGCCTAAATACAGAGCAACAAAAATTTTAAAAGAAAGTCGGCTGAAGGACTAATCTTAAGTTGCTATGTAGTTCGGCTGATGACCATAAACTAAACATGAAACAGACAATATTAATACACGGCTGAAGGCCTGGCAACAGTACCTGCGACCAGAGAAAATTACAATCACAAACAACAAACAGTGTTGCTCAGAAGTGTTCCAAGGGTAGGCCTCACCTAACAACAGTTTAGGTGAGACAGACAGCCATGCGTAACACTAAATAATCGGGTGGCAGCACGACCTAGGGACGGCTGAAGAACCAACCAACAGTCTAATCAATTCCCTTCCATGCAATCTCTCTCGCAACCGACCGACTGACTACTCCAGTACCCAGACAGCATTCATCTGCTCAGTGGAAACCACAGAAGCTACACACGGTTCCACGTGAACACTTGCAGCAAGCACTCCGACAATCCTAAGACCAATCACCGCGGAACAACAAGGAGAAATGACAAGTGACACATACCGAGCGTTTCTATAAGCGATCGGCGGCCAAATACACGTCGTCCGATGAGACGACCGACCAAACGACCAAACCAACCCTGACTTACACTCCGTGCCCCCACTGACTTCCAGACACACCACGACCGGGAAATGCTATCGGTCGCTCTAGAGATAGTACGACAGTGTAGTTATCGATAACCGCTGCTACTGCCACTCACGGGCAGATAAGGCAGAAACTTAGTGACGTCAGTAAATGGAATAAGAAAACGAGGCGGCACTACGGTAAGAGAAGATGACAAACAATAAACGGAATGAACACGAGCCGCACACGGCTCAAACATTCTGGACAATTCGAGCGAATGATTTGGCCACCCACATCGCCCTACATGAACCCCATACAACATTTATGGGACATAATCAGGAGGTCATTTGGTGCAAAAAATCGTGCACTGGCAATTCTTTTGCAATTATGGACGGCTCTAGAGGTAGCATCGCTCATTATTTTTGCAGGGGACTTCCAAAGAATT
Source organism: Schistocerca serialis cubense (assembly GCF_023864345.2). Taxonomy (NCBI): domain Eukaryota; kingdom Metazoa; phylum Arthropoda; class Insecta; order Orthoptera; family Acrididae; genus Schistocerca; species Schistocerca serialis. Next base: position 141,970,164 of record NC_064638.1, on the reverse strand, counting down.
GTTGAGTCCATGCCACGTCTAGCTGCTGCACTACGCAGGGAAAAAGGAAGTCTGTCACGATACTGGGAGGTATCTCACGACTTTAGTCACAGACATGTGACAGCAAACGATCGGTTCATCGAAATCGCGGCCTCAATATTACCTATGATGGGCAGTTCTGTTCATTAACAAGGGTCACTTCCGCGACAGTCTTATATATATTTTTTCAGCGCCATTTTCATTTTACCCAACGTGTAGTATGTATTCTGTACTAAACATCAACATTTGTGCATGACCTATGAGCCCCCTAATTTTATAAGTGAGCTTCTTCCGCACACACATATAGAGCTCGAAATGAGAAGCTTATTAGAATCATTTTGAATAGGTGAATGTTTCATTTTCCTGTTATGAAAGAAACACGTTGTTCTCATTCAGTTTCTTCCATGCCTGATAACTTAGAGAGCGGAATATAATATCCATTTACGAGAACTGCTGATGTGTAACTGAAATGTTTGGGTAATCTCATAGCCCAAAAGTATTTGTGTCCTGTTGGGACAGTTCGTGGGTTCGGAGGCAGAATAAAAGGAATGAGAGAACATATGCTCTGAGAAATGATTATACACTCCTGGAAATTGAAATAAGAACAACGTGAATTCATTGTCCCAGGAAGGGGAAACTTTATTGACGCATTCCTGGGGTCAGATACACCACATGATCACACTGACAGAACCACAGGCACATAGACACAGGCAACAGAGCATGCACAATGTCGGCACTAGTGCAGTGTATATCCACCTTTCGCAGCAATGCAGGCTGCTATTCTCCCATGGAGACGATCGTAGAGATGCTGGATGTAGTCCTGTGGAATGGCTTGCCATGCCATTTCCACCTGGCGCCTCAGTTGGACCAGCGTTCGTGCTGGACGTGCAGACCGCGTGAGACGACGCTTCATCCAGTCCCAAACATGCTCAGTGGGGGACAGATCCGGAGATCTTGCTGGCCAGGGTAGTTGACTTACACCTTCTAGAGCACGTTGGGTGGCACGGGATACATGCGGACGTGCATTGTCCTGTTGGAACAGCAAGTTCCCTTGCCGGTCTAGGAATGGTAGAACGATGGGTTCGATGACGGTTTGGATGTACCGTGCACTATTCAGTGTCCCCTCGACGATCACCAGTGGTGTACGGCCAGTGTAGGAGATCGCTCCCCACACCATGATGCCGGGTGTTGGCCCTGTGTGCCTCGGTCGTTTGCAGTCCTGATTGTGGCGCTCACCTGCACGGCGCCAAACACGCATACGACCATCATTGGCACCAAGGCAGAAGCGACTCTCATCGCTGAAGACGACACGTCTCCATTCGTCCCTCCATTCACGCCTGTCGCGACACCACTGGAGGCGGCCTGCACGATGTTGGGGCGTGAGCGGAAGACGGCCTAACGGTGTGCGGGACCGTAGCCCAGCTTCATGGAGACGGTTGCGAATGGTCCTCGCCGATACCCCAGGAGCAACAGTGTCCCTAATTTGCTGGGAAGTGGCGGTGCGGTCCCCTACGGCACTGCGTAGGATCCTACGGTCTTGGCGTGCATCCGTGCGTCGCTGCGGTCCGGTCCCAGGTCGACGGGCACGTGCACCTTCCGCCGACCACTGGCGAAAACATCGATGTACTGTGGAGACCTCACGCCCCACGTGTTGAGCAATTCGGCGGTACGTCCACCCGGCCTCCCGCATGCCCACTATACGCCCTCGCTCAAAGTCCGTCAACTGCACATACGGTTCACGTCCACGCTGTCGCGGCATGCTACCAGTGTTAAAGACTGCGATGGAGCTCCGTATGCCACGGCAAACTGGCTGACACTGACGGCGGCGGTGCACAAATGCTGCGCAGCTAGCGCCATTCGACGGCCAACACCGCGGTTCCTGGTGTGTCCGCTGTGCCGTGCGTGTGATCATTGCTTGTACAGCCCTCTCGCAGTGTCCGGAGCAAGTATGGTGGGTCTGACACACCGGTGTCAATGTGTTCTTTTTTCCATTTCCAGGAGTGTATTGCACTTCAGTACAGTAACTCCTTGATGGATTCCAAATTCACGACTTTCGTAAAGTAAGTTGCAACTGTACTACGTCGATCTAGACTGGAGCTACAACAACAGCTCAACAAGAACGCCCCTACCACTCTGTAAGAACTGGACACAACAGGAGTCGGATTGTCACTTTATCCTCACGATCCACGGCACCCGTGGCGCCTCAGCTCTAGGGGAGTGGCTTTCGTACTGATAGTGGCTGGGCGGTGCCGGTCGCTGTCGCTGCCGCTGTCGGACGGCTGCTGAACTTCCAGTATCAATCTCTGAACCTGAACGATTGCTCCTGCGTAGTATCGATCGGTTATAATTCCACGCTTGTGGCACTTACTTTCCGTGTCCGGAACTAGACTTCAAACTTCCAAAAATCAGCAACCAATACGGCCTTGTCATTTGCTTCCCATAAGTCATTCATTGTGCAGGGCTGGTCTAAATATGGACAGATAAGCAGGTGTTGAGGATCCCGGACAGAACCACACAGACAGAGAGGGTTCTCATTCTCTTTTAGGAAACCCCATTGCTGCAGGGTTGTCTTGCACTTTGGCACTTCTACCCTCATACGGTTTAGGGTTCTCCAGACTGTGCATGGTAGGTCCCCACCAGGCGCCAGTTCTTCTTTTAAATCTTTATGGGGGTTTCGCAGGTCGATTTCCCACCTTTTCAAACGATTCTCTGCAGGGGTGCAATGAAGGAGCCTCCCCGAAGATTGCGGCAGCAAGATACAAACGAGAACCGCAATCGGGTGCACCCCGGGCAACGTTGATCTATCAGCGGCTAATCCTTCAACAACCGTAACGGACTTCTGAGGAAATGAAGACGAATAAGACCCTATCTAAACGGTCTTTTCTAAGGCCACTTGTGACGATGTCGTTAAACATTGAAGGAATATCGAGAGACAAAGAAGTTTTATTATCTGACTTGTGTAAAGAATATCAATGTGACACTTGTGGTATCACATGTCGATACCACCCACTAGTGTTCTACAATTGGCTAGGAAATGGCAAGTTTCAGTTAGACGCCGGTAGCAGCCGAGGGGAATCTGGAGGACCCAATGATGCGTGCCCACTGAGCCACACCTCCTTCAGCTCCGTACCACGAGCGCCACAAGCCGCCGCGATGTAGGATGGCCGGCGGCGGCCACTTCACGAAGGGACACCACATAGACGCCGCCTAGTCGCTGCTTCAAGATCCTCGTGGTTGCTATTGTAAAAGCTGGACTGTGTCTCTTGTTGCACTGTTCGTAACGAGTCTCCAAGTACTTGGGGAAATAGTAGTTAAGTAAACCTTTTGTTTGTTGTGTTATCCTGTTCGCTAATCATTTCTTCTTCTGTACGGCTTTCCTATATCAACAATTACGGCACTACTCTGCAGCCCACCTCTTCTTACCATTGTATATGAAGTCGTGCACAACAACAGTACCAGAAACCACATACTTCTACATGTGTGTCGTATCAGTGTATCAAGTTCCGGTAGACATGTTCACCAATAGCAGACAACCTACCAATAACAGGCACCACAATCCGACAAAGCTGATACACATTTAAACTCAGTGGGGTCTCGTAATAGCAATAATTTTTGTGAGACAGTGGGACAGTTTTCGCGAAGTGGTGTGAAATATGGCGAACTTTTCGCGTTGTAACTGTGAAAGTCAATCATTCTGCCGAGGCGAATCGCCTGTTTGTTGCCACATCATCCAGTAACTCCTGCGGAGTCTTCTTCAGGAACATCAGCTAAAGTCCACTTGTTTGGTGAGGTTGGAGCATCTTATGGGCCAAACATACGACTCATTTAGGACATTTTTAGACAGTACGTTGACTAATATCTTGTGTTGAACGTTAGATATCGTAGGCAATACACACAGCTTGTCAGCGCGACAGCCAATCAACAGAAGTTATAGAGGAATTGTGTTTGCTTATGGGAAAGAGTACGATTCCATATGTTAATTTCTAATTAAAATGGTATCTTCTCTGTTCCAATTGTAATCCCTGAAAGTGTGCGCATATCTGGAAAACTATGTAGGCGGAATATTTTACGAAATATATTCGCTGAATTGTGAATTGTTCTAACATTAGCTGTGCTGGGTGTAGCTATACCACTCATAGGTGAGATATGAAAATTTATGCCAGGCCTGAACTCGAAACAGGACTTACCGCATATCGCAAGCGGTCAATTTACAACACAGGCTATCCAGGTACGCTCCCCGGATTGACCCAAACTTCGGTATGTCATGCTATCTACATCCTCCCGTCATAAGCTGTTTATCCCTTGGTGTTTGCAGTTTTACTTGTATTCCCGCACGGGGAAGAACGAAACTATGAGGAATCTAGACTATTGTTATTAGTGTCGTTGTATGTCCTGCCTAAGGCATGTAGTACATATTTAACTTCACGAAAAACAGATTAAATTATAACATAATGATGTACATAGCTTGTTATATGGAAGTTGAGGTGGATACTGGGATGTGTTTTGTTAACCTAAGTGGTAAGGCGACCGCTCGCGGTTTGCGGCAAATCTGGGTTCGATTCCCGGCAGCAGAAATGTTCATATGTCTCCGACAGGTAGTATAACTATACACTCTTTAGTTGTTGCTAAAAGAATTAGCAGTTCGGCGAACATATTTAGAAAAATATTTCGACAGCTGTGGTTTCCTCGAGTAAAATATGTGTGTAGGCGGAGCGTACTCTCCACAGTAACGTGCCACTTCTATGTGATTGCTGCCAATTTGAAGCGTCCATGTTTACAAGAGTACGCGCCAATAGACACAAGAAGACGAACGGCATCTTGGGAAAAACCCAAAACTGTTTTGAGGCAAAAGGAACAAACCGAATGGAGAATTGCAGTAATACATCTAACCACCTCGAAGTCGACAGAATATTAAACTCTGACCTCCCTTCCTTCCTTCCAAAAACATTTAGTTTATAACATTTGCTGCAAAAAATCCTTCAGAAGCAATTTTATCCTCGCAATTTGTACGACGACCAAAAGAAATTTATTTATTATGATGCGCGCGTCTGATGAACGGCCACTACAGCGCCAAGACAAGTGTAATTACAAGCTTCAGCAGTCCCCAATTCCCTCCCCATCGACGCCTCCCCCCCCTTTACATCAGCTACTTTCCAGCCGAAATTAATTTGCTAATCCCAGCAGTTTCTTTGATGATTACAGAAATTAATGCCCTAAATGCGCATGCGCGTGCCAGAACGACGATTGATTCCTCTCGGAGAACAGGTTGCCGTTGCGCATATATTACTCTTGTCAACTCCGCCCTCCGGTTCCTGGTCCTCTGGCTTCCCTATAAAGACGGCCCCGCAGTTCCCAAGGGCAGCCGATAGGAATCTCGTCAATGAAGGACTAAAGCGTGGCCACTCCACAAAATAAGATTTAAGCCTGCTGTTAATAAGCTGTCCGATAATAATTAAGGGAAAAATTGTTTCTGCGAAGATGCAGTGATCTTCCACCATGACCGATCTTCTTATTTTCGCAGTTTTTATTACTGGTCGCACCTTCTTTTAGGTAACAGAGTGGCGCTACTACGTTGTCTTCAGTTTCGAGTCATATATTTCATATTATAATCCTACTAGTTCTTCTCCACCGCTTATCCATTAGACTTTCATTTCTCTCCGTGAATGAACTTGAGTAAGCGTATTATAGAGACCATGCATGGATACCATCACTGCTGAGTATCATTACTTACAGAAAACTCAGAAACAATAAAGAGAATCGTGCGGAACGGACCCCACAACACCATTGTTTTCAGCTTCACAAAAAATGGCTCTGAGCACTATTGGACTTAACTTCAGAGGTCATCAGTCCCATAGAACTTAGAACTACTTAAACCTAACTAACCTAAGAACATCACACACATCCATGCCCGAGGCAGGATTCGAACCTGCGACAGTAGCGGTCGCGCTGTTCCAGACTGTAGCGCCTAGAACCGCTCGGCCACACCGGCCGGCTCAGCTTCGCAAAATACGATGCAATCAAACAAGCTTCTCTACAGAACTATGACATACTTTATCCAGTAAGGCATGTAGAGAGAAGCTGCAACACAAATATCTTGACACGTACAAATTCAGGTGAATGTTATTGAGTGGCACTATGTGGTGGGCCAAGTATTTTGCCTAGCTGCGCGGGATTAGCCGAGCGGTCTTAGGCGCTGCAGTCATGGACTGTGCGGTTGGTCCCGCCGGAGGTTCGAGTCCTCCCTCGGGCATGGGTGTGTGTGTTTGTCCTTAGGATAATTTAGGTTAAGTAGTGTGTAAGCTTGGGCACGGATGACCTCAGCAGTTAAGTCCCATAAGATTTCACACACATTTGAACGTTTTCTTTTGCCTAATGCGTTGTGGAAAATAAAAATCACTCTCTTCCGAAAATGATCCCATATGAATGAAACTTCATTCACATATGTCTTGCAGCGGAAAAATCTGTTGTCGGAAAAAAAAAATTGCGAATATGCTCCTCTTCATTAAAAGTATCTGACTGAAATGGGGAGTACTAGCTTCCTTATTCTACCTTCCCCAGTACCTTTAAAAATTTTCGGAAAAATTTTGACATGCTAACATATTCGCACCCTTTTTAACATACAACTCACCTCCAGCTCCCACAAGCTACCCTAACCATAACTAAGTCACACCCACCAGACCATCTCTGTAGGTGTCTCGTACCCATTCACTCCCAGTCGCTCATTCTCAATTACTGGGCCCAACTCACTGTATATCTTTGTGGCCCTCCAACCGTCACTGTCTCCTGTCTCACAGCCACATTCGCCTTGGTTCTACCCTACTACTCACGTATCGCTTTCACTATCTCTCTTCTTCTTCTCTCTTACTGTTACTATCGTACTCATTCCTTCCCTCTGCTGCTGCCTCTTTTCACTGTCACCGTCCTCTCTTCCTCTGTCTCTCATCATCACTGACTCTCACCAACTTCCACTTTCTCCTCCAGCACTAGCATTGACCTCTCATTGTCTACTAAGTTCCACTCCCACTGAGCCACTCTCTTCCTCTCACACTATCTTTCCCTTCTTCTGACTTTCTATATAACAAACACCGTCTACTATCTTCCAGTGTTCATTACTTCTCCGTCTCTTTCCCGCTGCCGGTGTCTCCTTCCCTCTCAGAATAAAAAAGCTGCCAATACTTCTGCGAAATTTTTAAATGTGCTGAGGAAGGTAGAATGAGGCAGCCGGAACCCCACTTTTCAGTCAGAGTCTTTTAATAAAGAGCAGAATGTTCGCTTTTTTGGGCTCCGATAGAATTAGTTTTCCGCTGGTTCTCTTCTTTTCCCTGCCACAGCACTGCATGTCACTCATATGAAAAGAGACTGACATTTCAGTAACATTTTCATAGTTTACTTATGTGAAATTGAAATAACGCGGAAGTGATTTTACACCTCAAACCGGATTTTAAGTACACAAAAATTTTGAATGTGCTTCAGTACTACAACGCGGCGTTCCCAGAACCCTTCGGAGACACTTTACATCGTTTTTCTCCGTGCTATCTCACTTTATAGTCTTCGTTTTCGCTTCGCACGGAATTTTACGGGCACAGGTAGTGCACAGTAATAACTGTGAACCTCTATATCTCGGAAGCGGTTACAAATATCTAGAAAATTTTCAAGATTTTTCGAGATTGCAATCTTAGAAATATATCGCAAAAATTACAACCATTTTCTGTGCATGATAGGCGTCTAGGATTCGGTCAGCTGCTGACAGCAAAAAAATCGTGAAAATTTGCGAGGTGCCGGGGCTAGCAGTGTATTTAACACTAAATTCTTCTCGAATGTTTATATGGAAATGATGCTCTAAACCCCCCCCCCCCCCTTTTCTAACTCCGACTTTTGCTGTTGCACATGGATTAAGAAGAAACACGAACTGACTGTAATCGACCCTGCAAGTGGAGTAGAAAAGAGTTTGGCACCTGCAATAATTTAATTGTGTAGAAATTAATTAGATAAAAGAAAGTTTCATTAACGTAGTGAGAAATGAAAGGGTTGCTCTACCGATTAACAGAATGAAAGTTCTGTCCAAAATAACAATTAGATTTATTATGACTAAACTCAAAATAATAAACAAAACACATGAAACATTTACAATACATCAAATTGGATACTCAAATAAATGTTGTGAAGGTGAAGTTGTCCATAAACTAGATTGTGACATTTATGACCAAGTGGTTGGTGGAGCCAAATACTTACAACTCAGATCTTAAGAGAAACACCTAGCCAATCCAACATTAATTGCTGCTACAGTAGTGATAACACAGACAATGAACACCCAAGACAGAACAAAGTTAGAAAAGACGAACAGGCGCACTCTGCTGAGCTCTGATTATCACCTAGCAAAATTCCCTGATTTTCCGGTGCTGTGGACGTACATTACATACCGGAGGCGATGGCTGGTTGCTTCGACGTCCCGTCGTGGTGATGATAAAGTCGTAAGTATAGCCCGAAACAAATTCTCCTGGTCTGGTTGTTCCAGACTAAAGACTTCCTAGCAACACAAATACGCCTCTGAGGGAGACGAAGAAGGCTCGCTACACAATCACTGATGGTACAGTGAGTGATTTTAACAAGAGAAGTCACACAGTAACTCCGGTACAGTCAACTTTTGCCAAAACTGCTTAAGACGGACAACATAGGCCACTTGCACGCAGAATGCTCAATTGTCAACTGTAGTCAGAAAGTTACATTGAAGTCTAAACTTCAGCAACTTCGTCAAACAGTTACAATTAAATGAAAGTATATTAGACAGCCAACGGAAGGCAGGCTGTCCAGAGCAGCGAAAGCTCAGTCTTGTAACCTACTCTGACCAAAAGGCGAGAGCCGACTCTCTCAAGAGCACCCGTACAAGCCGAACAGCCGAACACAGAACATTCCCGCCCCCACGACAGTGGTCGTGGTTAAAGGTTCCAATCACAAACTCGAAAACTGGTGTAAAATTCCACTCTATTGCTGACGCACTACTGTTCCACCAATGGAGATACTTGCCGCCAATTTGTGCGCCGATTTTGCTACGTCATGGAGCTATCCCCTGAGCAAGCCAATCACAGTTATGATTTTGCAGAAAACGCAGGAATTTGCCCGCCAAGACTGCCTGGGAGCACAAGTCATTCCCACGCCTCGCTGGTAGCCCGCCAGAAAGTGTTTTCATTAAGTTTCTGCGAAGTAACGGAATCTCTAGCCCAGCCGTTCCGTAAGGCCCCTGTGGGCGTGTCGCCCCCTCTCTTATGACAATGTCGGCATCTGGAAAGCATCCACTCGACTCCCTCACACCCATCGGCTTAACACTTTCAAGATCAGGAAAACCCGTCTGTCACCGAACCACCTGGGTGACGAGAGATGCTGCGTGGGAAGTCCACGTGTGAAGGAATACCGACTTTTCACTGCATGCAATTAGAGAGGAAAATCGAATTACTCAGAGTAAGATAGAAATATGAGAGGGGGCTCATGCCACCTCTCAAATTCATGCTCGGGACCTCAGACACCACATATGAGTTTACGCAAATGCATCATTCATTCATTCATTTACGGAAATAGCTGTCAGTTTAATTAAATCATTGGTTTACAATGAGTATGCCTGTCACTAATCAATCTATCGAATCTTTACGTGCAAAGTTTACCTGCATGTGTTTTACATGTACATGTAGGGTAACTTTGAAACTCTGTATCTGGGAGACTGATAAAGATAGCAAGAAAATTTTCAATGTTGTTCGAAATGGGGATCTTTGTCATTTGCTGTGTATAGCCGTCTTGGAGTCCTCGGCTGGGTTTTGGTCCGCTGGTGACATCGAAAGTATATGAAAAACCATTTTTTTTTCCTGAGGAACTACACATAGACTAATGGTGCCTACCTAAGTCCCAGTAAGCCCGCCCACCGTATGCCACATCAAATGTAGAAAGGATCAATCGATTTGCTCCACTTGCCTATGCAGGAGGAAGTGTGTAATATTCATACTTTGGCCCTGTACTGTAGGCTAGTGACACACGTTTCTATTCGATATAAAACTGGTCCCTAGCCGAACGGCTATTCAAAATACTTGACCCTACCTTTGTGTAACGAACAGAACCCGAGGTATGCGCACGGGAAAATACAGTTTATTGCTCGGCACCTTGGAAGGATTGTTCTCGCTTTATGATGTATATTACTTTAATTACATGGTCATACACCTACACCGTTTGTTTTAGATAGCAATTTTAGTTTCTTTATAATCTAAGTCGCACTTTTATAATCGTATAGAGGTTTCTAATCCAGTCAAACACTACTTCACGGTGCTTCTTTCTGTTGCCGTTGGTAATGCAGGCTAGGCTAGACGTCATACTGTCATGTTTCGTACGTGCTTAATGGAGTCGGGGTGGTAATCGTGCTGGGCTGGGCGTAACAGCTAACCACAGTTTGATGGATAATTTGATGAATGTATCCATGAGCATTATCCTGGTAGATGAAAGTATCACTCCTATGTTTATGAACGGCAATAAAATAGGCTATATGATGTTCAGTAGTCACACAGTAACTAATAATGATATTTGATTACTGCGTGCATCGTTTCTCATACTGTGATGTGCCGGGTCGTTCCAGTATTTTGTTGATTGATCTGCTCCGATAGGCGTCAGTCTCCGGATCAACGCTGCTCATGCAGACTAACATCACTGAAAGCAACAGATTAGTTAAATTCATATTCCACAGATCATGTGCAACCAGTCAGTTTACGGACTATGTATAAATGATTTGTCAGTGTGTGTGTGGTTTCATGTCTTCCATTTACAGAATATAATATGTACTATAGGGTGATTCAGCTACCCCTACTGCTGGGTTTCAGGCAGCCTGCAACACTTTCAAATACCTTACGCAAAATTTTCATACTCTCTCTCGAAACGTGCAAAGTGAAGACTCCTGCTGCTAATAGAATCACTCATAAAGCAGTTTTGGCATCGGCTAAAGAGAGAATTAGGAATACTCGTCAAAGGTTCGATTTGATCTCGGAAGAGCTCTATCGCTTACTACCAAGATAGCTCCCATTTTGGGCCCCTATTTCTTGGGAATGGGCTGATGGTTTGACTTGTGTAAAATAGGGCTGAACCCAATAAATCTCGCCCGACTAGCCAGTTTTTAGTTTAATAAGTAAGGATCTCGATAACATAACGATAACTGTTTCACGAAATTGTTCGAATTTTGTTCCTACACCGAACCACTGCCATTAACATGTTTCATCGTAGAAATTGAAAAAGCTTTCATTAAACTGCCGGTTGACGCTGCTGAAGAAATAAAGCGAGAAGCATCCTCAACACTAACAGTATTCCATCCACAAAAGAGAAATATACCTTTGCCTGAAAGGGCTGCACTTCGTAATCTCCGGAACGATCCCTATTTCCTAGTCTATGATCCTTCCTGCTGTCAAATATTATTTCACTGTTTTGCTTCCGAGAGACGTCTACATAGAGAAGGTGTACAATTTACTTTAGGAAGCAACATATTGTAAGCTCGACAAGGGATCCCGTTACCTGTGTTCTAAGAGAAACTGCCTCCCTTCTGAACACAAGCCCTCTATGCTGAAGATAACCGTCAGACTGAAGGTACTCGCCACTGTGCCCCCAGATTATGCAGTCTTCACCATATCCACAAAGCTACACAGCAAAAAGTGGTTCAGACGTAAATGGAAGTCATAAATCATGCTTCGAGCAGATGCTTAAAGCACTGAATTTTAGACCAATAGTGAATAAAATTAGTACAGTTACTTACTGGCTCGCCAAATATTCAGCCTCTTTGTTGAGATCTTTTGTAAGTAGAGGTGGACTTCATACCCGTAATTCAGCAGATTCCGTTCATAGTTTAAAAATTCTCAAAATTAACAGCTCTGATTTACTGGGTACGTTCGACGTCATCTCTATGTTTACTAAAACAACTAGCTATTGATGACTCTTTGTCATTGATTAGCAGCAAGTTTGAAGAAAACTTAACAAAGTTATTAAATCATGCGCTAATCTCAATTTACTTTTATATGATAGCAAATATTTCGCTATGTGTAACCCTCTTTCGCTAATGGTAGCTAATTTATTTACTGGAGGCTTTGAACAAAAAGCGGCCAAATCTATAATTTTGAAAACGGCAGGGTTTTGGAGATATGGTGGTAACACATTCATGGTTTGGACCTATGGCCAGGGCAAATTGATGGAGTTTCTGTAGCATGCTAAATCCTTTCATGAAAATATCAGGATTGTCATGGAACGGTAGATAAATGGCTGTCTACAATTTTTAGAGTATTTGATCGACACAAGGATGTCGTGTTTTTAGGGTTTTGCTTTTACCGTAAGCCCACGCATACCGATCTATACTGTAGACGTCCAGCTGCCACCATCCTTCGCAAACCGTTACAATACTTAAGTCTTTCGGACAATGTAGTGTCCGATGCTTTCAGCCTGCCGAACTAGTACATATGGACGAGATTTCCAGTAGAAATTGATACTCAAACGTCAGATTAGAGAACTCTGCAAGAGAAAACGCCAGATCAACCAAAGGAAAACCAAGAGATGTAGAGTCTACGGCCTTTCTGCCTTACATGGGAAATTTTTCTTCGAAAATTACCGGAAAAATTAAGAAGCACAAAGTAGGAGTAATGTTCCACCCACCGGACAAGACTGTAGTTCTTGCAAGATCTGTGAAATACGATGTTTTTCTACGAAAGGTCGGTATCTATGAAATTCCGCTACAGAGTAGTAAAAGTTACCTAGGACAAACGATACGCACTGTACAAGAACGGTGCATCGAAAACCAGAGATACACCAGCGTTCCACAGCCAAGCGAATGTGCAGTGGATAAATATTGTATTTGCACTGGCCATTCTACGGCTTACGTAAAAACCAATAAACTGGCCACAGCCTCATCCTATTGGGACTCAATGGTCAACGAAGCTGTAGAAATACAATATAGGGTTTCCAACTAGACAAACCAAGGAAACTGCTCATTTCATGTCTACGCTCTCAGAGGGCTTGTTGTTCTGTATCTCCGATGCCTGGCATTATAACATATATCATCCATTTTAACAGTTAACTTCATAATTCGTAAGCACTGTTAATTTGCTGACTTGGCGTTTGGTATGTTTTATTCTTATATGCTCAAAGTTATATCTTTGACTGACGTTCTTGTGCCAACTGTTACATCTCTGACGCACTGACATTTTCTCCACAAAAAAATGGTTCAAATGGCTCTGAGCACTATGGGACTTAACTTCTAAGGTCATCAGTTCCCTAGAACTTAGAACTACTTAAACCTAACTAACCTAAGGACATCACACATCCATGCCCGAGGCAGGGTTCGAACCTGCGACCGTAGCAGTCGCGCGGTTTCGGACTGCGCGCCTAGAACCGCGAGACCACCGCGGCCGGCATTTTCTCCACAGCATTTTATTGTGTCGTGGGGTTTCATTTCTGTCACCGACTCACTCTGGAGACTACTGTGCTGCTAAAAGTCCAAATATTGAAAGAAGATATACTGCTGTCGCTGGTATGTGCTCGAAACATGATGGAACACAAAAACTCTGAATGTTTGCAATAACGAAAAAAAAATCGTTTACATTTCTGTTATGAATTATGGCAATAAACTTTATTTCAGTATACTGGATTCGGAAAAGTAATTTTCAATACTTTATAAAAAAATATGATGTCGGGATTTTAGTTTTTACCGCTAAAATAAACGAGTAGTAGTGGTAAGCCATATATGGCAACACCGCCAACTGCCCAAGTGAACCCTCAACACCGTTCATTTGGCTATGGAACAGAAGACGTTTCTAAGAAAAGTGATTTCAGATTAATGTGACGTCAGCATGAAGTGACCATTTACAGACGGCAGCTGGAAGCACTAGCACTGGAGGGCAAATAAAGTACGTCAGGGTGACGTTTACATTACAGCCTACAACGGACAATATATTCATTTATAAAATGCACACTAAGACGGCAAAAATCATGGGATACCCCCTAATATCTTTGCGGACCTCCTTTTTCCTGGCGTAGTCCAGCAGCTCGACACGGCCGGCCGCAGTAACCGAGCGGTTCTAGGTGTTTAAATCAGGACCCGCGCAACCGCTACGGTCGCAGGTTCGAATCCTGTCTCGGGCATGGATGTGTGTGGTATCCTTAGGTTAGTTAGGTTTAAGTAGTTCTAAGATATAGGGGACTGATGACCTCAGATGTTAAGTCCCATAGTGCTCAGAGCCATTTCAACTATTTTTGAGATCGACATGGCAGTCACTCAACAAGTAGTGGGATCCTCCTGCAGAAATATTGAGCCATGCTGCCTCCGTAGCAGTCCATAATTGTAAAAATGTTGCCGGTGCAGGATTCTGTCCACGAACTGACCTCGCTATTACGTCCCACGAATGTTCGATGGGATTAATGGCGACGATCTGGATAGCCAAATCATTCGCTCGAACTGTCCAGAATGTTCTTCAAACCGACAGCGAACAATTGTGGCCCGGTGACGTTGCGCATTCTGCCAATTAATGGCTGCACATGGTTCCTAAGTAGCCGAACATGAACATTTTCAGTCAATGATCGGTTCAGTTGAAAAAGAGGACCCTGTCCAATGCATTTAAACACAGCCCACACCATTATGGCGCCGCCACCAGCTTGCACAGTGCCTTGTTGACAACTTGGGTCCATGGCTTCTGGGTGTCTTTGCCACACTCGAACCGTACCATTAGCGCCCTACCAACGGAAATCGGTACTCTGACCAGGTCACGGTTTTCCAGTCGTGTAGGGTTCAACCGATATGGTTACGAGCGCAGGAGAGGCACTGTAGGCGATGTCGTGATGTTAGCAAAGCCAATTAAGTGGGTTGTCTAGTGTCAAATTTCGCCACACTATCCTAACGGATACGTTCGTTGTACGTGCCACATTGATTTCTGGGGCTATTTCCCGCAGTGTTGCTTTTCTGTTGTCAATGACAGCTCTACGCCAGTGCTCACGGAAGTTAAGTGAAGGCTTTCGGTCACTGCTTTGTCCATGGTGAAAAGGAATGCCTGAAGTCTGCTATTCTCGACACACTCTTGACACTGTGGATCTCCGAATGAACTCCCTAACGATTGAAACTTCATGGCAGATTAAAACTGTGTGCCGGACCGAGACTCGAACTCGTGACCTTTGCCTTTCGCGGGCAAGTGCTCTACCAACCGAGCTACCCAAGCACGGCTCACGACCCGTCCCCTCAACTTTAATTCCGCCAGTATCTCGTCTCCTACCTTCCATCTCATTCTGGAAACATCCCCCGGGCTGTGGCTAAGCCATATCTCCGCAATATCCTTTCTTCCAGGAGTGCTAGTTCTGCAAGGTTCGAAGAAGAGCTTCTGTGGAGTTTGTAAGGCAGCAGACGAGATACTGGCGGAATTAAAGATGTGGGGACGGGTCGTGAGTCGTGCTTGGGTAGCTCATGTGGTAGAGCACATGCCCGCGAAAGGCAAAGGTCCCGAATTCGAGTCTCGGTCCGGCACACAGTTTTAATGTGTCAGGAAGTTTCATATCTGCGCAGACTCTGCTGCAAAGTGGAAATCTCATTCCCTAACGATTTCTCATATGGAATGTCCTATGTGTCTAGCTCCAACTACCATTCCATGTTCAAAGTCTGTTAATTCCCGTCGTGCGGCCATAATGCCGCCGGAAACCTTCTCGCGTGAACCACCTGAGTACAAATGACAGTTCGCCAATGCACTGTCCAAAAACCTTGTGTACGTGATAATACCGCCATCTGTATATTTGCATTTCGCAATGCCATCAATTTCGTCACCTACGAATATTACGTTGGCTAATGCCTACGATGGAAAATTTGTCGCAAATTATACAAAAAACTGATGGACAGTCAGAAAGAATTATTAACATCACAATAAACAAGGTTTCCTACTGTGACTTATAGAGGCAAGATACCAAAATCCGTGCTGAGACTGTCGGTTGCGCTGTTGTCCGCGAAAGGCACATTTTCCAGATTGGAATCCCAGTCCGGAAAATAGATATTATCTGCCTGCCAGTTTCAAGATAACAAAATGTTTTAACAGGACTGACATGAAAACAATCTATAAAACCACTGATCGACTGAAAAACAGAGTAAGAGGTAACAAAAAATGTTATGATACTTGTGACAAATGCTGTCACAGACTTATTTTTATTATTATTCATTGCATTTAATTCCTGGATGAAGTTCTGCAGTGGAGTGTGCGCTGATTTGAAACTTCCTGGATGATTGCCCCGGTCCGGCAAGTAAGTTTTAAATTAACGGACAGTACTCAGCAGAGGGAAGTTAATTCTGGAAACGGCCCTTCAGGTTATGTGTAAGCAATATCCTCTCAGTATCCTTTCTTCTAGGACTGCTAGTCCCGCGAGGTATGCAGGAAAATTCTGCTAAGTTTGGACGGTGGGAGATGAGGCAGTGGCTGAAGTAAAGCTGTGAGGGCGGGTCGTGAGTCGTGCTTGGTTTAAATGGCTCTGAGCACTATGGGACTTAACATCTGAGGCCATCAGCCACTTGAACTTAGAACTACTTAAACACATCCATGCCCGAGGTGCAGGATTCGAACCTGCGACCGTAGCGGTCGCGCGGTTCCAGACTGAAGCGCCTAGAACCGCTCGGCCACCACGGCCGGCGTCGTGCTTGGATAGCTCTGTCAGCAGACTACTTGACCGGGCAACACACAGGTTCCAGGTTCGTTATCCAGTCCAGCACACAGTTTTAATCTACTGGGAAGTCAGCTGTTTTGCTGGCGATAATTTTAGACTCTTGGTCGCTGTAGCCTTAACATAAAGTAACTACGTGGAAGACTCTCACGCTGTTACGTCACATGCTTGGTTTGGATAGCAGAGGGATCCTCTGGCATGTCATGGCTCGTGATATTGGGAGTGACTGAACCCTGTCTTCGGGTAGTAGGAAGATGAACTGCAGCTGTGCAAAACTAGTACCGGGTAGTTATAATTAAAGTGCAGCAAATAAAATTTTTGAAAAAAAAATTAAAAATTGTCTGCATTGCCCCTAAAGGACCTTTATTAAATTCACTAGAAAAAATAGACATTTACGCACATTACAAAAACGAGCCTCTAGCTTTATTGAACGAGCAGCTTGATTTTAGGGAAAAATATTTCTTCGATATTTTTGAAGACTTGTTATAATTTTGACTGCTCTTTCGTTTTTACTCCAACCTATGTTTTAGTTTACCTTCGTTTTATACAAATAATGCTGACTTGTGATTTTTACCATTAGCATTTTTCTATGATTAATAACGTTATAGTTGCTTCTTATTTAACACTGCTGTTATGTTAGAATTCTTAATGTTCTGTTCCCAACACACTGTAACACTCCGGTTTATTTTACTGACTTATCCTGCTCGATCGGGATCTGATAGCAGCCCAAATAGATAATAACTAATGTGACCGTGTACCTAATGGGGCTGGCAATCGGATTGGACTGCTACGGAGTTGTTACATTCCATTTTGTCCTTCTCGAATGCTGTAATAATAAAATGTCTGGTGGCAAGAAGAACGACAACACAGCTTCATTAATCAACAACCTATATTCATCACAAAAACACCAAGTAAGGAGACAGCCACTGCCTTCGTCGTACAGAATTAATAACGGCTAATCTCAGCACAGGCCCTTTCGTTATTCATTATCATCACACGCAATTTCAATCGCTGTAATCCAACACTACAATCCAACACTGCAATCCAACACTGCAATCCACATGATGCCGGCGCGGTAGACGCGTAATTACAAATATCGGCACAAAAAAAATCACTGAATCACACTAGTAATTATACTTTTTCACTTTCCCGTATATTTCTAACACAAAGGGGTTAAACCACGGCGATGGCCACTCCCTTTGTCGGTACGGTCTTGCATTCCAGCAACAGACCTCCACCCGGCTCGGCCCGCAGCGCGTACCACACACTACTGTCTCAACACTCGCTCTCGCTCTCGCAACCCGACACACACTATCGGTTGTTTGTCCTGTCGACCTGTGCTGTCGCAAAACTTATAGTAAGGGCCTATGGACCCCTTACTACACGCACCCTTTTTTTCTTCACAAACTGTTTCTTCACTAACAGTCTCCTTTAACGGATTTTGTCTCCTTTAATTTTGCATGGGTTATTTCCTCATTACCATTACTTTACATAATATAGTCTATTATATGAAGTTATAAACATTTCGTGTTTAACACGAGATGTAACGGAGCTCTGTATATCTAAAACCTTGTGCTGCCCTTTGCATCTATGTTTCTTTCCTATATATTAGGCAAGATTGCTTCTTAACTAACGCCTCATGTTTCGCTCTTCTACCATTTATATTACTACGAATAATCTTTAACGACTATTATATTCACTATTATATTTTCTATTTATTTTTGACGTGTCACATCGATAGAGGACGCCGTTTTTACGGCAACCCTTAACGTCTACTGTAGCGAACCTTCGTAGATATTTTAATGCGTTTATGCGGAACCGATTTACGTTGTAAAAAAAATAATTCTAGTTTTGGGCAGTAGGTGCAAATCTGGCGCTGTGAATGCAGGTGAGATGTATAGAAATGTTTCCATATTAATTAATTAGGAACGGTACATGGGCAGAAAAAGTCAAATAAGTGAAAAGGTTGTAACGTTGATTTTATTATAAACTGATGCTTAGGACAGTTTGTTCAATATGAACACAGGAGACATCGACGAGATGCCGCGTCCGTAAAACGACGTGATCAACGGTTACTCGCAGCAGTTCTGGAGGTATCTGAGTAACGTGATCCAGTATAGTGCCCTTCATATCAGACAGAGAACAAACGTGGCCCTGGTAAACGAGTCTTTCAGATATCCGCAGAGCCAAAAGTCACAGGGCTTCAGATCGGGTGATCTTGCAGGCCATGCATCTGGAAAACCTCCGGAGGCAACACGTACGTGCAAGGTTGCATTAAGCAAATCTTTCACTGGGCAAGCGACTGTTTCCCTGCATGAAAACAGTGATTTCCACACAGTTCCGCTCTTCCATAATATGAATCACACGCGGAAGAAGGACACCTTGGTAATGTGCAGACGTCACGGTACGCCTCACAGGTCCCACTGGTTGTATTCTCTTCACAGAATAAAGAACTGAGAATAAAGATACTTGTGAATCTACAGCACACAGTCACAAACGACGAGTGCTATCGGTCTTCGTGCACAAAATACGGTTTAACAGTATCTCAAATTCGGTTCTTCTATATATTCATTGCAACCTGTAGTGTAAAATGTGCCTCGTTAATCCATAGAATATTACACAGCCATAAGTCACCAACGTCATTCCGTGCCAGAAACCGAAGAGCAAATTCAGAACGTTGCTAAGGATCATGAGGTTTCAGCTGATAAACTGTCTGGATCTTGTACCACGGTTATATAACCGCAAAACTTTCAGTACTGTTGGCCACGGGATGCACAATTCTCGTGACACTGCACTACCTGGAGCACGTGCTGCATGGTCAGTTAAAGCAACAGCAACATCGTCAGCAACTTCCATCGGCATAGGACGCCTTCCAGGTGCCTCTTCAAGGTCGTAGATGCTTTCGGATTTCATTATCACCTTCTTCTGACTATTTAATAACATCGGGCCTCTCCTCAGTCCTCTCAGTTCGCGGTAGTCTCTCAATGCAGCACTGTAACTGCTGCTGTTCACATAAAACAGTTTCACTGACAGCGCACGGTATCTCACCTCGATAGCCGTACTGTTCACTCTCGTTGTGGCTCCTCAAATGAACAGGGCCGCTTGGAGAACATTTTTTCACACAAGCGACTTATTCCGCCCCTGCCCCCTTCCTCTCTTTTATCCTCGTAAATTTTCATCCCTGTCAATTTTCGCTACTAATTGTGTCACGCAGTTCACACAGAATTTGTCCTTGAAGGCCTCTGGTGCCCCTCTGACCTTGATGTCCCTAGCGACCGCTGCTAATGCTGATACGTCCTGTACGGATATTTTAAAGTTGTGGTGCCTGTGGCGACGCTGTCCGTTTCGCGTCCCAAGCGGCGGCTTGTCTCGCTTGGGCTTTAAACCAGACATAAAAATGACAGAGTGTATGTCACATGTACAAACAGTGTATCGGGCCAGATTTGCACGAGCTGGCCAAAACTGGAACTAATCTTTTCCAGCGTAAATCGGTTACGCATTGCCATGTCTACCAAGTTTCCCTTCCATACGATAATTACAGCTGCCACTGGAACTCCGTGAGTAGCTGTACTTTAATCGTATCCACCCAGTACATCGTCGGGACAGCGCTCAGCAGAAAACTTCCATAATCCATACACACTATGTGATCAAAAATATCCGGACACCTGGCTGAAAATGACTTAAGTTCGTGGCGCCCTCGAGTGGTGATGCTGGAACTCGGAATGGTGTTGGCCCACCCTTAGCCTTGATGACAGCTTCCACTCTCGCAGTTAGGTGCTGAAAGGTTTCTTGGTGAATGGTAGCCCATTCTTCACGGAGTGCTACGCTGATGAGAGGTATCGATGTCGGTCGGTAAGGACTGTCACCAAGCCGGCGTTCCGAAACATCCCAAAGGTGATGTATAGGATTCAGGTGAGGACTCTGTGCAGGCCAGTCCATTACAGGGATGTTATTGTCGTGTAACCATTCCGCCACAGGCCGTGCATTATGAACAGGTGCTCGATCGTGTTGAAACATGCAATCGCCATCCCCGAATTCCTCTTCAACAGTGCGAAGCAAGAAGGTGCTTAAAACATCAATGTAGGCCTATGCTGTGATAGTGCCACACAAAACAACAATGGGTGCAAGCCCCCTCCATAAAAAGCACGACCACACCATAACATGACAGCCTCCGAATTTTACTGTTGGTACTACACACGCTGGCAGATGACGTTCACCAGTCTTCGCCATACCCACACACTGCCATCGAATCGCCAAATTGTGTACCGTGATTCGTCACTCCACACAACGTTTTTCCAGCGTTCAATCGTCCAGTGTTTACGCCCCTTAAACCAAGCGAGCCGTCGTTTGCCATTTACCGGCATTATGTGTGGCTTATGAGCAGCCGCTCTACCATGAAATCCAAGTTCCCTCACCTCCTGCCAAACTTTCGTAGTACTGGCAATGGATTCTGATGCAGTTTGCAATTCCTGTGTGATGGTCTGGATAGATGTCTGCTTATTACACATTACGACCCTCTTCAACTGTCGGCGGTCTCTATCGGTCAACATATGAGGTCGGCCTGTACGCTTTTGTGCTGTACGTGTCCCTTCACGTTTCGACTTCACTATTACATCGGAAACATTGGACGTAGGGATGTTTAGGAGTGTGTAAATCTCGCGTACAGACGTTATCACATGTGACACCGAATCACCTGACCACCTTCGAAGCCCGTGAGCTGCACGTGGTGCCCCATTCTGCTCTCTGACGGTGTATAATGGCTGCTGAGGTCGCTGATATGGAGTAACTGACAGTAGGTGGCAGCATAATGCACCTAATATGGAAAACGTATGGTTTTGGGGGTGTCCGGATACTTTTGATCACATAGTGTATGTGTTTATTAGATTTGATAAGACAGCAAATGAAGAATTTTAACTTTGGAAATTAAAACATTTTTAACCAGGCTAGTGTTCGATTGAGGGTGACGTCACCCGAATCTTTCTTGCGGGAAGTAATTGTCTTCTCAGGCCATCTTATATCTCTATTGCACTGCAATGCGCCACCATGGAAAAACTAGGAGTGTTCTTGTCCTGCTGCTGCGTAACCATCTATCACCGTTATCACTGATGACTGTTAATACCTTAGGCCAATGTGGCAACAGAGGTAGTAAAGATCACTGTTTGTGTTTTAGAGTGATCATTTACTGAGACTGTCGCGTATACTTCAGTAATCTAACCATAGGTGGTCAACCGTAGAGGAAGTTCCCACGACGGCAGAACCCCGACAGAATATTAGGCGGCGTTGTAATGGCAGTCACCACTCACAAGCACTACGCCTACGAGATCCTAGCAGATGTGCACGTGATGTTCTGTGGTTTATGTCCCCGGGAAGAATTTTTTAGCGCACTGACATATGAGCATATATTTGACCATGTAAAAAGCGTGGCGGAGGGGAGCTGTGTTATTAGACATATGATAATGAATTTCTTAACAAAAAAAGACGGGGACAATCTTAGTGATTGTGGATACCAATTGAGAGAAATAGTCTAACACACACTACTGGCCATTAAAATTGCTACACCAAGAAGAAATGCAGTTGATAAACGGATATTCATAGGACAAATATATTGTACTAGAACTGACGTGTGATTACGTTTTCACGCAATTTGGGTGCATTGATCCTGAGAAATCAGTACCCAGAACAGCCACCTCTAGCCGTAATACCGGCTTTGATGCGCCTTGGCGTTGAGTCAAACATAGCTTGGATGGCGTGTACAGGTACAGCTGCCCATGCAGCTTCAACACGATACCACAGTTCATCAAGAATAGTGACTATTGTGACGAGCCAGTTGCTCGGCCGCCATTGACCAGACGTTTTCAATTGGTGAGAGATCTGGAGAATGTGCTGGCCAGGGCAGCGGTCGAACATTTTCTGTATCCAGAAAGGCCCGTACAGAACCTGCGACATGCGGTCGTGCATTATCCTGCTGAAATGTAGGGTTTCGCAGGGATCGAATGCAGGGTAGAGCCACGGGTCGTATCACATCTGAAATGTAACGTCCACTGTTCAAAGTGCCGTCAATCCCAACAAGGGGTGACCGAGACGTGTAACCAATGGCACCCCATACCATCACGCCGGGTGATACGCCAGTATGGCGATGACGAGTACATGATTCCAATGTGCGTTCACCGCGATGTCGTCAAACACGGATGCGACCATCATGATGCTGTAAACAGAACTGAATTCATCCGAAAAAATGACGTTTTGCCATTCGTGCACCCAGGTTCGTCGTTGAGTACATCATGGCAGGCGCTCCTGTCTGTGATGCAGCGTCAAGGTTAACCGCAGCTATGGTCTCCGAGCTGATAGTCCATGCTGCTGCAAACATCGTCGAACTGTTCGTGCAGATGGTTGTTGTCTTGCAAAAGTCCCCATCTGTTGAGTCAGGGATCGAGACGTGGCTGCACGATCCGTTACAGCCATGCGGATAAGATGCCTGTCATCTCGACTGTTAGTGATACGTGGCCGTTGGGATAAAACACGGCGTTCCGTATTACCCTCCTGAACCCACCGATTCCATATTCTGCTCACAGTCATTGGATCTCGACCAACGCGAGCAGCAATGTCGCGATACTATAAACCTCAATCGCGATAGGCTACAATCCGACCTTTATCAAAGTCGCATACGTGATGGTACGCATTTCTCCGCCGTAAACGACGTATCACTACAACGTTTCACCAGGCAACGCTGATCAATTGCTGTTTGTGTATGAGAAATCGGTCGGAAACTTTCCTCATGTCAGCACGTTGTAGGTGTCGCCACCGGCACCAACCTCGTGTGAATGCTCTGGAAAGCTAATCATTTGCTTATCACAGCATCGTCTTTCTGTCGGTTAAATTTCGCGTCTGTAGCACGTCATCTTCGTGGTGTAGCAATTTTAATGGCCAGTAGTGTACCTGTAAGAAAATGTTGCAAATCAAAGCCCTGCCAAGATATTTTCAGTGATGTATATTTTAACATCAAACAATTAATTAATTATATCCGTCTTCAGTGCTCAGAGACGTAGATTCGAAGATAAGATACACTTAATCCGTTTCTACATAACCACACCGTGGTGCTGCCATTTCTTCGACAGGAAGGTGATGTTACTTTTCAGCAGGATAACGCACTTCCACACACGGCTGCTGCCACGCACCGTGGTCTTGGTTGTGCTCAACCACAGCGCTGGTTAGCAAGATGTCTCGCCATTTGGGAATTACGTTCCTCAGTTATTTTATTTGATGCTCACTTTTCATCTGTCTTTTTCTTCATCTTCTCAAGTTGATATCTGAGCGAACGAGACGGAATGCGCCATTGCTCTACGTTAATACTAGACGAGGAACATACTGGATTTTGACTGCTATACCGATAGGCCAGTACAGGCACAGATGTACTAATTTTGTTGAACGGACTTACTGAAAGATACAGATAAAATATAACGTAAAATAGCATTTCTTCCGTATTATTTCTATATATTGAATACAATCACAATTTTATAGCTGTTTTTAATCTTCTTAAGATCAGTTATTAATTATGTTGTGGCTGTCCGCTGATATTTCCGAAAGTGTAATGTATCAACGACGGTATGTTATCATAAAATACGCACGTCTAAGAAGTCATTGTTAATTTATAGCTTTTGTCCAGAGAACGCTTAACGCAATCGGCTGCTTCAATCAAATTAACATTATCACTAAATATTATCAAATATTATTATAATTAATATAAATAATATGCGTGTAATATATATTGAAACTTTAATACGCGGACGGTACAGTATGTCAGATTTCACGCAAACACAGGTAAAGAAACAACCGTTGTGGTCTGGTGCACGAAAGGAATGCGTAGAAGGAAAAAGAGGAAAATGATTAAACATATTTCACGGAATGCCAGATGAGCTTTAAGCGGAGAGACACAATTTCCTTTTTCTCTTCTTTGAAATAAACTTCATTATTCTACTTCTCGCAATCACCATGCAAGTTCCTAACACAGTCCCGTAATATTTTTGGCTTATTTGTAACAAGTGGCCATATTAGCAGGTATTGCAACGAATAATATCATTTCCGTGGTCATATATGAGCAACTGTAGGGAAAGCAAATATATTCATTTATCTGTCTGCTAAATATCACCATAACACGGTAACTCGTCTACTACAGAGATCACTGATAAAATACTCGTGTGATTTGTTCTGCATACCTCTGCCACAATTTAACGAAATACAAGTTGTACGATCCTTTCGCAACTTATTTCGGCAGGTTTCAGAAGAGAAGTAGAAATTATCCAAATAAAAAAAAAATGGGTCGTTCTTCTGTGTCACTATACACACTAAAGAATACAGGTTACCTCGCGCTTGCTTTCTATAACTGTATAAAGCACGCAGAGGCATTTTCAGCTGCATACCACTCACGCTACGTAGACACATTAGTAGCACCTCGCGTGTTAAGGAACAACATAAGTGTAATTTTTCACGTGCGCCCTCAATGAACAAGTGACAAAAACGCTTAATGGCATCAGGGAGGCGATGTGTGCGCACTTTCGTGCAGTGCGCGTCGGATTTCACGAGCGGTAGCAGCCCTGTACTGCGACATTCGTTCCTTCAAAACCAAAAAACTCAAAAGTACGTGCGAATATCTTAGCGCCCACTATTTCGCTCGCGTAGACTATTTTTCTTTAATCGAATTTGTAAGTTGGTGCGCCCGTTGCTCATGTGTAAATCTGCACACTATAAAAGAGTTAGAGACCATTCACGTTGCTGCCAGTCTTTGAATGATTAAAGTGATCCAACAGATATAATTTAATTTCATGTAGCGAGTTAAAAAAAAAGAAAGAGGCTAACTAGATAAGGAGTTCTGTAGTTATTAGCACAAGTCTTACACTCGGCACTGAATTCTCTCATCTCACTCGGGTATTCCTGCACATGGGATAGTATTAACGGTGGTATCTGTTTTGTCACCGTAAATGTTCAGTTTGTGTAGAAATTACAACAAAAATAATTTTATAAACTGCTGTTGGGCCTATTGAAAAATAAATGTATTGAAGATCCGTTTCTTTTTCTTTGCGATTCTGACAATGCCGATTTGTCGTTATGGTTGTTAAATAGCATTCTCTGATTTAGTTCAAAAATTGCAACACCTACATTTTTCACGCAAATTAAGACCATCGGAGCACGGCCTTTTCTGAATATAATTCTGACCAAAAAGCGTTTCTGCTTTTCGTCACGTATTTCACCCTTTTACGGGCTGAATTTCCAAAAACACTGAGAAACATATTTTGTTTTTATTTCTAATCGAGAAGTCAAATACCAGTTTCCATAGGTTTAGGTTTAAAAATACTTTAATAATGATATACTATTAAAAAAACTTTCATCCACATTCCACCCTTTTACGGACTCAATTTACAAAAATGCAGAAGCATGTATATTTTATTTATGACCTCGGAACCATACAGCAATTTTCGTAGTTCTAGCTGCCTTAATATCGACATTTTACAAAAAAACTGACGTCCTATCCCAAACCTTTAGAAAGAAATTCCGAGAAATCCCATCGTAGACGACGCCTTCAGTATAAGATCAACACCCTCTCAACTTTCTATGCTTAGCGGTTTGTTCAGGGCGATGATGAGTCAGTCAACCAGTCAGGACATTTCCTTGTTCCTAGATATTTAAGACGTGGAACGGGCACAGCGTAGCTCTTCAACCTCCTTATAAATACTTACATAAATTAGACGACTACATCTCGAATGTAAGATTTAATAGCGATCCGCAGTATTTCCACAGTACAGTCAAATAAAGAAGAAAAAGGATTTGTACTTGAGTAAAGAATAGGCAGTTATATGAATTTAAAAACGAGCGCCTGTGTTAACTGGTACACGGTAAGGGAAAGAATTTAACCCTTTCTGTGTACATCTCAGGCTTTACTGAAACAGAACAATTAATATTTTGCCAAAAGTAGCTCATGTCATATGGCTGTCACTAGGATACACTTCAGCTGACATCTGCAGCTCATGGTCCAGTGGCTAGCGTTGCTGCCTCTGAATCACGGGGTCCCTGGTTCGATTCCGAGCCCGGTTGGGGAGTTTCTCCGCAAATGGAATGGATGTTTTTGTTGTCCTCATCATTTCATCATCATTCGCCGAAACGTGGCAAGGCTGGACCGCGAGAAGATTCGTAATTTGAACGGGTGCTGATAACCGCGCAGTTGAGTGCCCCAGAAACTATATATCACTATCATTATCGTCAGTTCAGCCGATATATGCACGGTTACAATCTTAGTCCTTGCCATGGAACAGCTTTTATGAGAGAATGCCTTACGGAACTTCAGAGAACTCTGAACTGCGGAATTTCTGGCTGTCATATGAACCGAGGATTGTTGAGTCGGCAGTAAAACCTTCAACTGTGTTCAACTCTCACCCCGTCTGTAGGAAGAGGTCTGGTGCGGCGACGGCGAAGTCGGTACTTCTGAAATACACTCCTGGAAATGGAAAAAAGAACACATTGACACCGGTGTGTCAGACCCACCATACTTGCTCCGGACACTGCGAGAGGACTGTACAAGCAATGATCACACGCACGGCACAGCGGACACACCAGGAACCGCGGTGTCGGCCGTCGAATGGCGCTAGCTGCGCAGCATTTGTGCACCGCCGCCGTCAGTGTCAGCCAGTTTGCCGTGGCATACGGAGCTCCATCGCAGTCTTTAACACTGGTAGCATGCCGCGACAGCGTGGATGTGAACCGTATGTGCAGTTGACGGACTTTGAGCGAGGGCGTATAGTGGGCATGCGGGAGGCCGGGTGGACGTACCGCCGAATTGCTCTACACGTGGGGCGTGAGGTCTCCACAGTACATCGATGTTGTCGCCAGTGGTCGGCGGAAGGTGCACGTGCCCGTCGACCTGGGACCGGACCGCAGCGACGCACGGATGCACGCCAAGACCGTAGGATCCTACGCAGTGCCGTAGGGGACCGCACCGCCACTTCCCAGCAAATTAGGGACACTGTTGCTCCTGGGGTATCGGCGAGGACCATTCGCAACCGTCTCCATGAAGCTGGGCTACGGTCCCGCACACCGTTAGGCCGTCTTCCGCTCAGGCCCCAACATCATGCAGCCCCCCTCCAGTGGTGTCGCGACAGGCGTGAATGGAGGGACGAATGGAGACGTGTCGTCTTCAGCGATGAGAGTCGCTTCTGCCTTGGTGCCAATGATGATCGTATGCGTGTTTGGCGCCGTGCAGGTGAGCGCCACAATCAGGACTGCATACGACCGAGGCACACAGGGCCAACACCCGGCATCATAGTGTGGGGAGCGATCTCCTACACTGGCCGTACACCACTGGTGATCGTCGAGGGGACACTGAATAGTGCACGGTACATCCAAACCGTCATCGAACCCATCGTTCTACCATTCCTAGACCGGCAAGGGAACTTGCTGTTCCAACAGGACAATGCACGTCCGCATGTATCCCGTGCCACCCAACGTGCTCTAGAAGGTGTAAGTCAACTACCCTGGCCAGCAAGATCTCCGGATCTGTCCCCCATTGAGCATGTTTGGGACTGGATGAAGCGTCGTCTCACGCGGTCTGCACGTCCAGCACGAACGCTGGTCCAACTGAGGCGCCAGGTGGAAATGGCATGGCAAGCCGTTCCACAGGACTACATCCAGCATCTCTACGATCGTCTCCATGGGAGAATAGCAGCCTGCATTGCTGCGAAAGGTGGATATACACTGTACTAGTGCCGACATTGTGCATGCTCTGTTGCCTGTGTCTATGTGCCTGTGGTTCTGTCAGTGTGATCAAGTGATGTATCTGACCCCAGGAATGTGTCAATAAAGTTTCCCCTTCCTGGGACAATGAATTCACGGTGTTCTTATTTCAATTTCCAGGAGTGTAGAAGACTACTTCGACCGCTGTCAACTTCACATTCCGTGTACTGGTGCGAGGGTAGGGCTTATGTAGCCTCCCATGTCATACATATCATCTACATTAGTTTCAGTTACTTATTATTTACCGTTTAACTTTGACCAAAATCTGCTTCTAGGGGAAGCGACCTTTTAAAGTGCAACCAATATTTAGAATGTGATTTTCACTCTGCAGCGAAGTGTGCGCTGATACGAAACTTCCCGAGAGATTAAAACTATGTGCGGGACCGAGACTCGAAATCGGGACCTTTGGTAGAGCATTTGCCCACGTAAGACAAACGTCCAGAGTTCGAGACTCGGTCCAGCACACAGTTTTAATCCGTCAAGAAGTTTCATATCAGCGCACACTTCGCTGCAGAGTGAAAATCTCATTCTGGAAACGTCTCCCAGGCTGTGGCTAAGCCATGTCTCCGTAGCATCCTTTCTTCCAGGAGTGCTAGTTCTGCAAGGTTCGCAGGAGAGCTTCTGTGAAGTTTGGAAGGTAGGAGACGAGGTACTGGCAGAATTGAAGCTGTGAAGGCGGGTCGTGAGTCATGCTTGGGTAGCTCATATGGTAGAGAACTTGACCGGGAAAGGCAAAGGCCCCGAGTTCGAGTCTCGGTCCGGCACACAGTTTCAACCAATATTTAGTTTTCCATGACGATCTGATGGTATTAAACAAAATTAGATGCCACTTTTTCCGAAAACAGGTTGGACATGTCCGTCCCAGGCGTGTCTCTTGGCACAGGAACTACGCAATCTCTTTTACCCCACGCGTAATCCCTCCGCCCGGGAGCTCCAAAAGTCTTGCAGGACCGTCTCCAGAACGCCATCTTGGCCTACTCAGTGTGCCTGATGCGCCTTACTTGTTAGTAAACTCATGAAAATCTCCACTTCGTCCGTTAGAATAATTTTCTTCGTGAAAAATAATCTGTGTAGAAATTCTATCTATTAAACGTTAAAAGATTCTGTAAATACATTCTGAGATGAAAAAACAAAATGACATAACACCAAGGAAGTAACCGAATGGTACAGAAATCGGTACATGTGATGCACATGTACAGACAAACAAATTATTACAATTTCAGAAAATTTCTATGACTTATTCAAGAGAAAGAGCAAGTCAGTATCGCGTCTGTGTGCTTCTAGCACCTATCCAAGAAGTTATTCGGGTCAGTATTGATTGACAGAGTTTTTGGATGTCCTTCTGACGGATACGGTGCCAAATTCTATCCAATTGGTGAGTGTGATACCGAGCAGGCGCGAGGGCCCTCCCCACTATGCTCCAAACTTTCTGGATTGGGGAGTGATCCGGCGTCCTTGCTGGCCAAGTAGGATTTGGCAAGCACGAAGATAAGCAGTAGACGCTCTCTCCGTGTGTAGGCAAGTATTATCTTGCTGAAATGTAATCCCAGTATGGCTTGCCATGTAGGACAACAAAACGGGGAGCAGAAAATCATCCAATTTTCCTGAACTTTTAATCATTTCTTTGTCGCTATATGTATATCACATCTTTCTATTTACGTCCCATTCGGATAATTCCTTGGTGGTATGTCATTTCGTGGTGCGTCTGTTTACTTATTTATTTGCCTTAGAGTGTATTTGGATGTTAGATTACTGAGTAATGAACCAAATACAATTAGTTTTGTCTCACCCTAAGAGCAGAGATCACGTCGGAGGACCCAACATGTGTCGGGCCAGGCTCAAATGAGCTTATAATCACTGTCTACTTTGAAATACAAGTCGGATAATTACTACTTCTAACCCTCATGTCTATAGACAAGGTATTCAAGTGTTATAACATCCGATTCGAAAAAGTCCCTCACTTCCGTCAACCTGTGTCTCCATCAGCATAATTAGATCATAGGTAACTGTCAATCAAAGCTTTTGCTTTTCTTCTACGCCCAGAATCAGCAACTCGACTCTTTTAGCTTTCGTTCGCTTCCACATCTCGATTTTTTTTCTTTTTTAGCCTGACTTGTAGTGATTTAATGACGTCATCATCATTTGGTGTCACTCCTATGCTTTACAATGATGCCAAACCGCAACGACCTACGGGGGGAGCTCGGAGGGGGGGGGGGGGGGGTTCTGGCAGTACTCTCAGTGGCTCCTATTTCGTATGCGACTCTTACATTTCACGTCGGTATATTATATTTCCATACTTAACAGAGACACGGTGTCTCTTTGGACTGAAAAACAAACACTTCAGGAAATTTATAGTGCTGAAAATGGGCTGGCTTGGATTTTGGAAATACACACGTCAAAAAACGTTTTGCATCACATCAGTACCGACAGTTCCGGTACCTGTACAGAAAACTGGAATAGAGATCAACATAAACATCATTTCTGCCCTTTTTATTGCTCATGAAAACCACACATTGCATGTTGTACCACCATACAGCGAGACCTTCAGGGTTGGTGGTCCAGATTGCTGTACACACTGGTACCTCTAATGCCCCGTAGCATGTCCTCTTGCATTGATGCATGCCTGTATTCATCGTGGCATACTATCCACAAGTTCACCAAGGCACTGTTGGTCCAGATTGTCCCAATCCTCAACGGCGATTCGGAGTAGATCCCTCAGAGAGGTTGCTGTGTCACGTCGTCCATAAACAGCCCTTTTCAATCTGTCCCAGGCATGTTCAATAGGGTCCATGCCCGGAGAAAACGCTGGCCACTCTAGTCGAGCGATGTCGTTATCCTGAAGAATGTCATTCACAAGATGTGCACGATGGGGGTGGGAATTGTCGTCCATGAAGACGAATGCCTCTCCAATATGGTTGCACTATCGGTCGGAGGATGTCATTCACGTATCCTACAGCCGTTACGGCACCTTCCATGAGCACCATCGGCGTAATGCCACCCCAAAACATCAGGGAACCTCCACCTAACTGCACTCGCTGGACAGTGTGTCTAAGGCGTTCAGCCTGACCGTATTACCTCTAAATACGTGTCCGACGATTGTCTGCTTGAAGGCATATGCGATACTCATCGGTGAAGAGAATATGATGCCAGTCTTAAGGGGTCCATTCGGCATGTTGCTGGGCCCTTCGGTACCGCGCTGCATGGTGTCGTGGTTGCAAAGACGGACCTTGCCATGGACGTCGGGAGTTCAAAATGTTCAAATGAGTGTGAAATCTTATGGGAGTTAACTGCTAAGGTCATCAGTCGCTAAGCCTACACACTACTTAATCTAAATTATCCTAAGGACAAACACACACACCCATGCCCGAGGGAGGACTCGAACCTCCGCCGGGACCACGTCGGGAGTGAAGGTGCGCATCATGCAGCCTATTGCGCACAGTTCGAGTCGTAATACGACGTCCAGTGGCTGCACGAAAAGTATTATTAAACATGGTGGCGTTGTTGTTAGGGTTTCTCCGAGTCATAATCCATAGGTAGCTGTCATCCACTGCAGTAATAGCCTTTGTGCGGCCTGAGTGAGGCATGTCATCGACAGTTCCTGTCTCTCTCTATGTCCTCCATGTCCGAACAACATCGCTTTGTTCGAGACGCCTGGACACGTCCCTTGTTGAGAGCCCTTCCTGGCACAAAGTAACAATGCGGACGCGATCGAACCGCGGTATTGACCGGCTAGACAGAGAGGCGCTCTGCATCGCGGTGTAGCTTGCTGCCCAGGTTAAGAGAGTGTGCGTTTCTGGATGAGGTATCGAATATTTTTCTTCCCCCTACTTATACCTCCCGGGAGATCACGAATGTAAAATTAGAGAGATTCGAGAGCGCGCGGAGGCTTTCCGGCAGTCGTTCTTCTCGCGAATCATACGCGACTGGAACAGGAGAGGGAGGTAATGACAGTTGCACGTAAAGTGCCCTCCGCCCCACACCGTTGGGTGGCTTGCGGAGTATAAATGTAGATGAAATGTAGATGTAGGTTGGACTACAGACAGCACGAGCCGTGTGCCTCCTTCCTGGTGGAATGACTGGAACTAATCGGCTGTCGGACCACCTCCGTCTAATAGGCGCTGCTCATGCATGGTTGTTTACATCTTTGGGCGAGTTTAGTGACATCTCTGAACAGTAAAACGGACTATGTCTGTGACACAATATCCACAGGCAACGTCTATGTTCAAGAGTTCTGGGAACCGGGGTGATGCAAAACTTCTTTTGATGTATGTAATTTATTGTTGCCTAAAATTCCTTACTACTTGTAGTTCAAAAATGTTTCAAATGGCTCTGAGCAGTATGGGACTCAACTTCAGAGGTCATCAGTCCCCTATAACTTAGGACTACTTAAACCTAACTAACCTAAGGACATCACACACATCCATGCCCGAGGCAGGATTCGAACCTGCGACCGTAGCGGTCTCGCGGTTCCAGACTGTAGCACCTAGAACCGCACGGCCACTCCGGCCGGCTACTTGTAGTTGGTAGGACCTGATGCAGGAAAGAGTGTGAAAAGAAGCGTATAAACCGCAAGTAATAATTTTATAAGCATCATTCTTCCTTGGTTTCCTGCCAGGTTTTATTACTTAACCACAACAACGTCTATGAGTTGTAGACAATGAACCGAGACTCTCTCCCGCAGCTTCATCAGAGCTGTGTAGGCCTTCCTTTCCAGAGACTTTGACATCGACGGGCGTTAATCTCCACTTAAAAAAAAAAGGGAAAAAGCGATGTTCCGTCCGTAACGAACCTCCAGTGGACGGCACCGCACGCCACTATAAGCACCCCGCATTGGAAAGCCGCTGAGGCGGCCGCGTCTGCCCTGAAAGCCGCCATCCTCTGAGGATGAAAGCCGGCCGTGACGGGCGGCGCAGCGCGACACTCGAGGTGCGCAGCGCGTGTGGGGCCATCCGCCAGCGGCACGTTCCGCCATTGTGCGCTTTGTAACGGATTTCCAATTACTTTGCATGAAATGCCCGGGATCGCGGTCCCACCGGGGTATCTCATCAGCGCATCTGAATGTGGGACCACACGGATAGCTATTTGCGCGGTACTGTGTTGAAATTCTATTACGCAGTCCACTTTGGCCCGAATCAAATCCGCGACAAGACGCCGTTCTGCCTGCATTTGGTACCGGGAATCCCATCAAGGGGCAACTCGTCCGGGACAGAATGGCTAAGTGAAAAATCGAACGAGCTCCCCAATGTAACGTTGCTCTATAGAATCAATCGCAAGACGTACTTTTCGGTCAGTGTTCTGTTTTGAAATAGATTACCAGAAAAGCAGTCGAATTTGAAGACTACTACTGCAGAGAATCTCCCGCTGCCCCTGTCAAAGTAACAGGAAACCAATCGCAAATTTTAATACGTCATCAACACTAATCCTCGTAATTAAATATATTACACACGTCAACAAAAGTTTTGCACCATCATTTTATATAGAAATTGATGGCACAGTAAACAAAAAATGGCATGCACATATATTCATTTGCAATGTGTCTGTATCAATAAATAAAAAAATTGCGTAGCGACAGAACTGTGTTTCCCATGGTGAAACGTTCCGTTGCTCGGACCCAGTCTTGAATTCGTCGTGGCATACCGTCAAGGACGTCATGAAGCCAGCCTTGATTCAAATTGTCCCATTCTTCAATGGTGATTCTGCCTAAGTCGCGCGCAGTTCGCGGTCGTTGTTGGCGTCGAAAAACAGGTCGCTTCAATCGGTTTCACCTACGAGGTGCGACAATAAAGTAGTTAGACGGATGTGAAAAAAATTGTTGCTTGCCGATTTAATCAAGTTTAGTGGTGTCTCTTTCAAAGTAGTTCCCTTCTGATTACACACACTTTTCTCCAGCGCTTCTGCCATTGATGGTAATATTTCTGGAACTCATCTTCTGTAATATCCTCCAAGGCACCCGTCACAGCTTTTTGGACATCTTGTGTCCCTTGACCGCCATTTTGACTCTTGGAAACAGAAAAAAGTCGCATGGAGCGATATCTTGTGAATAAGGTGGCTGTGGTAGTACTGAAATTTGTTTTGAAGTTAAAAATTGCTGTACTGAAAGAGCAGTAAGGGATGACGCATTATCGTGACGCAGAATCCACTTATCAGCGATGCTGTCACGGACACGAAGAACTCTTTTACGAAGTGTTTCTAAAATTTCTTTGTAGTAATATTGGTTAACTGTTTGTCCAGGAGGCAACCACTCTTTATGAACAATTCCCTTGGAATCAATGAAGCATACAAGCATGCATTTCACTTTTGACTTTGACATGCGAGCCTCTTTTTGGTCTGGACATACCTTTGAGCACCATTGCGAACTTTGGCGTTTTGTCTCTGGATCGTACTGAAAAAATCAACTTTCATTACCAGTGATAACAAGGCTCAACAATTCTGGATTGATTTCTGTTTGCTCGAACAGATCGGCTGCCACATTTTTCCGTGTTTCTCGCTGTTGTGGTATGAGATTTTTGGGGACCATTTTTGCACAAATCTTTCTCATATCAAGATCATCAGTTATTATTACACGAACCGTTTCTCGATAGCTGTTCAATTCGTCTGCAATCATTTTCACGGATAATCTTCGATCAGATCGTACGAGTTCACGCACCCTGGCCAAGTTGACATCCGTCCGTGAGGTTGATGTTCGGCCACTGCGGTCTTCCTCTTCAACATTCGTTCTGCCTTCACTAAACATTTTATGCCAACGAAAAACTTGAGCTCTTGACATAACCTCCTCTCCAAAAGCCTTCTGAAGCTTACCGTAAGTTGTCGTTGCATTTTCACCCAATTTAACACAGAAAGAAGTGGCATACCATTGCGCAATATTATGCAGTTCCATTTCCGTGACAAGAGACACAAACACGTGTTAACTTATTACAGCACAACTCACGACTGAGCAGTTGCATCGATGTGCTGCGTGGAATAGAAGCAGCTTATACACAAAGGTCAAAGATATTGTGTCTACGCAAGCCTGCAGGGTTGCCACATCTTGCAAACAAAATCAGTCTCAATACTTTATAGTCGCACCCCGTACGTTCAATTAGCTTCATGTCTGGGGAACAGACACGCCACCGATTCTGGTGATCCTAGCATCCAGATGAAACATGTTCACGACAACAGCACGGTGACCGCGAGAGTCATCATTCATCAAGATGAAACTGTCACCAAAATGTTGGCGATACCGTCTCGCTATTGGTCTCAGAACCTCGTCCTCGTACCGCAGAAGAGTAAGTTGCCCTAAAAAACTAGGAGACGTTTACGGTGGCCCCATGTAATTAAAGCTCAGACCATCACCACCTTTTCGCATATGTGGGAGACAGTGCTGGATGCTGTGACGTGACAGCCTTTGGGGGGCGGATGTGAAGACCGCAGTTTCTGCAGTAAA
This sequence comes from Schistocerca serialis cubense, assembly GCF_023864345.2. Taxonomy (NCBI): domain Eukaryota; kingdom Metazoa; phylum Arthropoda; class Insecta; order Orthoptera; family Acrididae; genus Schistocerca; species Schistocerca serialis. Next base: position 141,934,256 of record NC_064638.1, on the reverse strand, counting down.
AATCGCGGCAAAGTTGCACTCGAGACTCTGGCGTGTTTACATCTAAGATGGATGTGTGTCAGCCGTCTTGACAGCAGCAGAATCGTCCTAGTTTAGGCACTGACCGACAGATGGTGGTACTTTAAAATGAGTACGGTCAGTTTGGCGTCCAGCCACGTGACGGGGAAACTCAACGGCCAGCACGCTGGCTCATGGCGGGATTTCTCCGCGCCGCTTTTAGCACAGAGCTAAAGTGAATTTATGATGTAGAGATAAATAAAAACTGATCTCAATGTGGTACAAAGGAACTTGTAGGCTCACTTTAAAGTAGAAACTTAGCCGGTTGTGCTCTTATAAACGCGCCTCCAGTCGCCCTGGTAGTTTCTGAATTATAATAAATTGAATATTTTAATAACTAAGTAAGATTGTCAACTGGACATCTTGGAGAAGCTTTGGCAATATTTTACGAACGAGGTGTCAAATGAAAGGTCCGAATGAGTAGTATTAAGATATCTATGCAACTTTTTTTACATGTTTTAAAAATTCAAATGAGGAGCCGGAATGCTGTTTTCGTGATTAAAAATGCAGAATATTGATAAATAAAAAATTGGAACTGTAAAGATAGCGGCAGTACGCAAGATTAGACATTGAAAGTATTTTAAATAATGAAAATTTCTATGTGAAGAACACACAAATTTTAATAATATGAGAATAAGATCCCGTACAGAAATTCTGATGATGAATTTGAATTCAGCGGAAAATTTCCGTCTGAATAGAAGTGTTACATGCATTTCATTCTATCTATATCAAGTGTAAAAGTAAATTTTATGTGCAAATAAACTTGACTTCAGAGTTTTCAAACCGAGGGCTTTTAAGAGCGGCCATTTTCTGTGGTAGGGGGGTAGTCATTCAGTTGAGTTGAAAAGGGTAGCACAGGTGACTGGCAAAAGTCCATGCATGAATTGGACTTGGAATATTTTCGAACCGCGAAGTATGTCCTTGTTATTTTCAGCAGTTGGTTGCTGGTGGACTTTAAAGAATTCTCTGTGGTGCGTTTGTGAGACTTGTGAAAATTTCGCGCACGAGTTGACCTTAGAATATTTTCGTATCGCGAATTCGTGTCGAACTTTAAATCTGAACAACCGCTGTGGGACTTCGTGATTTCAGCTTGTGGTTAGACTTCGGATTCTGTTTGGTTTGTTATTATTTTTTCGAGAAGTATTCTCCGCTCGGAACTTCGTTCATCTTGGGTTTTCAGCTATTTTAAAAGAGACATTAAGTGAATAATTGCTGAATGATTGTGATTAATATTTGAGTGATGCTGTTGAACTACTCGGTAAGTACCTGGAGTCAAATCAAGAACGCTTAACAGTATTTCAGTCAAATCTGTCCTGAGCAAGTTAAAATAAACTCCAATTAGTTAAACCTGTGTTGTGTTCACTAAAAATTATTCCTACCTGCTAACATTTGTTTTATAAACTTGACATTAATTTAAAATTACTGGGAATAGTGCAGCGGATGTGGTTGGCACCCCTCAGACCTAACGTAGCCAATTTAATTAAGAAGTCCAATCACATTTTACGGAACCCCACGGGGATGCATGCTATGTAGATGCTTGGGTGATAATTGTTTTTTTTTTTTTTTTTTTTTTCATGCAGAAGCACGTGGGGGCTCGAGCCATCTAGTTTTACTAGATAACTGACTTTGAACTAAAATTATTGTGAGCACCCAATGCAACTAGTGTGTTTCTCCCGATCTCGCGCATAGAGAGAAACCGTAGCACGACAAAGGTTTTTCACGACCCAACGAAGCTCGAAAATGGTACACTTCCCGTCCGTAGTCGCTCGCAATGTGTTGTCTCCAAACACGTTGCCTGTGGTTGTCAGGGTACAAACAGATCCGAGTGTTGTACATTAGCAACATCAGACGCCGCGTCCGTTCTGTATGACCTTTTTGCTCATCTGTAGCAGATTCCATGGTGTTGAGGTGTACGGTGTGGTGCTCGCATGGTAATTGGGAATGGAGATTTACACCATGCAATCGTCTCTTGACGCGGTACGTGATGTCCTGCACACTCTTACAACGCCGAATTCAGTTCTGGGGCACTCAGGCTCCTTTGACTCAAAAGTCGTAGTTGTTGATCACCGTGTGCCCATGACGAACGTGGATGCCCAGCGCTGTCTAACCTCTCAGCAGTACCTGTCCACTGGAAATGATCGCTTGTCCGTAGCACATTACTTTCATTCCAGTGCGAGCGACGTCCCTAACTAGCTAATTTTCTATGCGTAACGTGGTGTTGAGGACCGGCTCATATTAGCCGCGATTATCCTTCGTGGCGTGGTGGGTGTGAACTCTACCGTTCCACAGACGTCTCTAATGCGTCCCTACCGGTGTTTCACTTTGAACCGAAATGTTGCCGTCCATTGTAGTGCGGCCTTCTACCCGTAGGGGGCGCTCATGGTAACTGCGTCTATTTTTGCAAACAATGTCAGGAGTGACCTTCCAGTCGGCACAGGTACACTCAGAATAGCACCGCACCTGCACGACATACCCTCGTGACGCAACACTTTTGTTAATGTGTAAATAAGGGATTTGATAGAACATTAGACTAGAAAATGATGGTGGTGGTCCTAAGTTCCTCAAGGACGAAACTTCTGAGGTCATCGGTCCGTAGGCTTACACTAGTCAATCTAACTTAAAATAACTTACTCTAAGGACAATACACACACTTATGCTCGAGGGAGGACTAGAACCTCCGACGGAAGAAGCAGTGCGAACCGTGGCAAGACGCTGTAGACCAAGCGGTTAGAAAATGAGACACTGACAATAGTAGATGAATTTACTTATTTTTGAAGCAAAATAACTGAAGGTAACCTAAGTAAACCGGGTGAAAAATGCAGACAGGTAATACAACAAAAGCCTTTCTAAAAAAAGAGAAATTTGTTAACACAGAATATAAATTTTAGTTTTGGGATATCGTTTTTGGAAGTTTTTCCTGGAGTGTACCTTTATAAGGAAGTCAAATGTGCAAGTCAGGAATGACGAGAAGAAAATAGAAGCTTTTGAAACGGGGTGTTACTGAAGAATGCTGAAAGTTAAATTGGTAGTTCAAATATCTAATGAAAATTGTTTGAACTGAACTGAAGAAAACAGAACATTATGGTTCAACCTGATTAAGGAAAGAGACAGGTAACTAGGAAATCTTCATAGGGCACATCCTCAGCCATTGACGAATCTTCGGTTAGAAATTGAGGGACGTGCGGTAGTAAGCAAACTCTAATTGATTTAGATTCCAGCTGTTACGCAGTGATGAAGAGGGTTGCACGAGACAGACTACCATGGAGACCCGCATAAAAGCAGTCCCAGGGCCGAAGATAAAAACAACAGCACGCTGAACGCAAATTGTGGCCAAGGTATTTAAATCTGATACGGGAAACCCGAGTTTCGTATTCTGAGATTTAGATAAACCATTACTGATAATTTAAGCCCGGATCTATAGAACAGTGAAACAGTTTGCAGTCAGTTACATTCCGAATACAATGTGACAGTTCTCGTAAAAAAAGTCTCAGACAGTTTGTTCTTATGTAATAAGCATAAACAAAAAAAAATTATAAGGTTACAAAATAACGGAAGAAAAATGAAAGTTGCACCGTTCCTAGTTTCATCTTCATTTTGTTTCATTTATTGCTTCAAGTTTCAGTTCTAATTTTCAGAAAAGTAACACATTTGAGCAACTTTTTTGGTGACACTAAGGACACCTTTCGTCAGGCATCATTTCACCTAGTTTTCTGTGAGTGTATGCATGTTTTTTTGTTTGAAGTTGTCGATCACATTTCTTCGGCTGTAACAAATCGGTGTAGAAATTTTGGAAATTTGTGGTAAGGTCTTCTGGGACCAAACTGCTGAGGTTTTCGGTCCCTAAGCCTACACACTACTTAATCTAACTTAAACTAAAACACACACACACACGCACCCATGCCCGAGGCAGGACTCCAACCTCCGACAAATCGGTGTAGAAAATGATTTGAATTCTTGTTAAAACTGTCTAAACACTAATAACAAATTCATTGTCGACCATCCAGGCGGCCAGGCGCTGTTGCCATTTTTCGGGGTGCCTCGTGATGCCAATTGAAGAGGTACTCGACCGATTAGTAGCGGCTTCGGTCAAGAATACCATCATAACGACCGGGAGAGCGGTGTGCTGACCCCACGACACTCCTATCCGCATCCTCCACTAAGGATGACACGGCCGTCGGATGGTCCCAGTAGGCCGATCGTGGCCTGAAGACGGAGTGCTTTATATTTTGCAGTACATCTAAAAAAGAACAGTACTCTTCCTTTTGATACTCCTATGACGTTCAGCTGTTTTGTACATCTTTGAACACCGATGAATCAGTACAGTGTTCTGCGTCGTATTCATTTGTGGATGCTGTTTCGGCACTTCCTTCATCTAAATCAGTTGTAAGAGAAGCGCAGCCACCCTTTTCTTAGTTTTTCAGTAAGAAGGCGTCGACTCGATGTAAAACTGAATTGTCTTTCAGTGAATATCTGTAGAAGATTAATAAACAAAAATGATGATACTTAATGGCAACTGCTCCATTTCATTCATTAAAATGTGTAAACTAGACTAGTCCAAAGGACAAATAGATATCATTGACTGTTTCTTTAGTTTGATACGGCCGGTCACAACTTGACCACCTTGTCAATCTCTTCATGCCAGAGCAGCTCTTGCAAACAACTTTCTCCATTATTTGTTGGATGTTCACTCTAAGGTAAAGAAAACCGACGCACACCAAGGAATTATCCAAATGGGACGGAAATTCGGAGACAGACAAACAATTGGACGATTAATTCAAGAGAAAGAGCTTCACAAATTAAGTCCATAGCCGACACCGACGAAGGCATACGGCATGTCTGTCCCCCGAGACTGCCGAACCAGCTCTAATCTTGCAGCCGAACTACTAAGCCCGCCATCTAATTAGGTGCGATCCGAAAATTTCCGAAGTGTTTCGTCTGTCTTTTCGTTTAACAACTGTTTATTATTATGCTGGTAATTAATACTTTTGAAATAAGGAATGGTAGGCAGCTATTGAGAGATGCTTTTATAAGGAAGGCAAGGAAATACACTGATTAGTTTCTCTACTACAATAACAGAAGTTTATCATTTTGGCGCGCTAATTCCGAACGCAGCAGCCAATCGCGAAGGAGTATCACAATTTAGGCGGCCTTTTTCAAGTTTCCTTTACCGAACACACCATCTGTCATCGGTATCTCACACCACATTACATCATCTTCCCACTGCTGCCTTCTCAACTGACCTAAGAAGAGCTTCTAGTAACTGATATGATGGCTGCATTATCTCGTACACAACGTATGAAAGGACAGTGCATTGGTGTAGCTGTCATTTCGACTCAGATGATTCGCTTGAATACATTTTTGACATGATTCTGGTCGCACCAACGGGAATTAACAGACTCTAAATGCGGAATGATAGTAGGAACTAGACGCATGGGACATTCCATTTTGGAAATTGTTAGGGAATTCAGAATTCCAAAATTCACAATGTCAAGAGTGCGCCGAGAATTCTAAATTTCAGGCAGTACCTCTAACCACGGACATCGCAGTGGCTGACGGCCGTCACTTAACGACCGAGGGCACCGATGTTGGCGTAGAGTTGTCATTGCTAACAGACAAGCAACACTGCGCGAAATAATCGCAGAAATCAATGTGGAGCGTACGATAAACTTACCCGTTAGGACAATGTAGTGTGCTTTGGTGTTAATGGGCTGTGACAGCAGGCGACCGACACGAGTGCCTTTGCTAACAACACATGTTTTGCTGCGCCTCTCCTGGGTTCGTGACCATATCGGTTTAACCTTAGATGATTGGAAACCTGTGACCTGGTCCGAAGAGTTCCTATCTCTGTTGGTAAGAGCTGATGGTACGGTTCGAGTATGGCGCAGACCCCACGAAGCTATGGACCGAACTCGTCAACAAGGGACTGGTGCCTTCATAATGGCGTGGACTATGTTTACCTGGAATGCACGGGGTCCTCTGGTACAACTGAACCGATCACTGACTGGAAACGGTTATGTTAGGCTAGCTGCAGACCATTTGTAGCCACTGATGGACTTCATTTTCCCAAAAAAATGGAATTTTTATGGATGACAATGCGCTGTTTCACCAGTCCACAACTGTTCGCGGTTGGTTTGTCCAGCATTGTGGGCAATTCGAGCTCAAGATTTGGTCGCCCGGATCGCCCAACATGAATTTCATCGAATATTTATGGGACATAATCGAGAAGTTAGTCCGTGCACAGAATTATCAGCAACACTTCCGCACACTATAGAGGCAGCATGGCTCAGTACTTCAGCGTGGGACTTCCAACGATTTGTTGAGTGCATGCCACATCGAACCACTGCACTACGTCGGGTAAAAGATGGTCCGACAAGATGTTAGGGGGTACCCATGACTTTTTTTACCTCATTGTATAACGAGACGAAGACAGTACTATTGTTATTAACCAATATACACTACTGGCCATTAAAATTGCTACACCACGAAGATGACGTACTACAGACGCGAAATTTAACCAAAAGAAAGAAGATGCTGTGATATACAAATGATTAGCTTCTCAAAGCATTCACACAAGGTTGGCGCCGGTGGCGACACCTACAGCGTGCTGACATGAGGAAAGTTTCCAACCGATTTCTCATACACAAACAGCAGTTGACCGGCGTTGCCTGGTGAAACGTTGTTGTGATGCCTCGTGTAAGGAGGAGAAATGCGTACCATCACGTTTCCGCCTTTGATAAAGGTCGAATTGTAGCCTATCGCGATTGCGGTTTTGCCGTACCGCGACATTGCTGCTCGCGTTGCACGAGATCCAATGACTGTTAGCAGAATATGAAATCTGTGGGTTCAGGAGGGTAGTATGGAACGCCGTGATGGATCCCAACGGCCTTGTATCACTAGCAATCGAGATGACAGGCATCTTATCCGCATGGCTGTAACGGATCGTACAGCCACGTCTCGATCCCTGAGTCAACAGATGGGGACGTCTGCAAGACAACAACCATCTGCACGAACAGTTCGACGACTTTTGCAGCAGCATGGACTATCAGCTCGGAGACCATGGCTGCGGTTACCCTTGAAGCTGCATCACAGACAGGAGCGCCTGCGATGGTGTACTCAACGACGAACCTGGGTGCACGAATGGCAAAACGTCATTTTTTCGGATGAATCCAGGTTCTGTTTACAGCATCATGATGGTCGCATCCGTGTTTGGCGACATCGCGGTGAAGGCACATTGGAAGCGTGTATTCGTCATCGCCATACTGGCGTATCACCCGGCATGATGGTATGGGGTGCTGTTGGTTACACGTCTCGGTCACCTCTTGTTCGCATTGACGGCTCTGTGAACAGTGGACATTACATTTCAGATGTGCTACGACCCGTGGTTCTGCCCTTCATTCGATCCCTGCGAATCCTACATTTCAGCAGGATAATGTATGACCGCATGTTGCAGCTCCTGTACGGGCCTTTCTGGATACAGAAAATTTTCGACTGCTGCCCTGGCCAGCACATTCTCCAGATCTCTCACCAATTGAAAACGTCTGGTCAATGGTGGCCGAGCAACTGGTTTGTCACAATACGCCAGACACTACTCTTGATGAACTGTGGTATCGTGTTGAAGCTGCATGGGTAGCTGTACCTGTACACGCCATTCAAGCTCTGTTTGACTCAATGCCCAGGCGTATCAAGGCCATTATTACGGTCATAGATGGTTGCTCTGGGTACTGATTTCTCAGGATTTATGCACCCAAATTGCTTGAAAATGTAATCACATGTCAGTTCTAGTATAATATATTTGTCCAATGAATACCCGTTTATCATCTGCATTTATTCTTCGGTAGCAATTTTAGTAGTGTATTAAGTTTAGAGGACAGCCACTTGCGTCCTTGCAGTGGTGTTAGGCATCAGTCACAGAGCTAAGGCAATCCACATGCACAGAGAAAGCACAAAATTAAACCTGCAGTAAATTTGAATGAATTCGTCTGCATTTATGTCTTGAATCAGCAGATGTAAATACAGCTGTGAAAAGATTTTTAGTTCTTCTTTATGTGATTAGTGGAACGTATAAGATTATTGCTCGCAAAAACTTAATAGGTTGGGAGAAATGTGGCAGACCTCAAACCCAGCTCTATTTCGGGGTGCTTGTCCTGATACTTTAGTCGTTCTTGTTGGTTCAGTTAATACATTTGTGTGCCGCAACGTAACGAGAACGCAACGAGTGGCCCGTGTTCTGCGAAGACGATATCAAAGCAATTTATGAACGGTAATTACTAGAACAAGGGCGTACATTTGATTAATCTGGCAGGGTGGAATGTTTCTTTTCGAAGTCCTACCTTATCGCGAGAGACATACTGAGGTTCCCAGCTTTAATTACATGACGTATGCGCTATAGAGTTATCGCGAAACCGCATCACTCACTTGGAACCCCGGCCCCGTTGTAATAATAGTAATTTAATGCTTTTGTTTCAGAGACAATAAGCCGCGTATCATTGCATCAGACTGCAGCGTCGTAGCTCGGTAGCCAAAGCAGTGGTGTTAATACTGACATCATACGAGTGCTTTTTGTTTGTTTTCACTTAAATTCATTTATCTCCAGGAACTGAAGCAGCAGAGGAATAACCTGTCAGCAAAATAAAAACGATGTTACACGTCATTTCTCTTTTTATTTCTTTTTTATTTGATGTATTCTTGTCAGCAGTACTCGAAACTCATCACGTTGATATTGGACCTAGAGCGAGCAGCACAAAAGGCTTCTTCTTCTCTCTCTCTCGTGACTTCACGGTAAAGATAATTTCTTCCTAGATTAACATTTCAACCTTCTACAAGCAGGTTGAATGCAATGACAAAGCATATACTGGCGAACTCTGTAAACCAAAAATTTCTGCTTAATGTGTTTTGCATCAGTGGTACTGCAGTATTAGTCTCAGGACTTTAGATTTGGGTAGCACGTGATAATATTTACTGGTTTTAGCAAATAATACTTGATGATGATTGGTTTTTGATGCTGGCAATAACCATTATATAGTCTACGAAATCGTTACTGATATCTGTCTGGCGACATAACAAAGCACTGCGTGGTCTGGTGTATCGAGAACAAGGACACATTTCTTCGAAAAAATGGAAATAAATTTCGCTTTACACAGGACGGCCGCAGCTTATCCGTCACTATTTTGGCAAATGACAACTGACGATAAAGATAGGCCGACTTCCTGATACAACCGTAGCAGTCAAAAGTTTATTGAAATTTCAGCCTAGTGTCCGCCGCTTCGCTCACGTAGACGAGCTTTTTTGAAATTTTTTAACTGAATTTTTGTATTGTTTACAAACTGCAACACCTTTGAAATTTTTCACGCTAATTAAAGCCACAGAAGCATGCTCTTTTGCGAATGTACTTCTGGCCAAAAAGCAATTCTGGCGTGAGTCCGAGGTTTGATTAATTACGCCTTTTGCGTTCTTGTGGTGGTATCTGCACAGAAGCTTTCATCGCCTAACATACATTTATTTGCATCTAAGCGAGAACGGAAATACGAATTTTCATAGGTTTAGATTTTTTTAATATAATGAACTCTTTCTTAAAATTTTCACCTCTTACTTCACCACCTTACGGGATAGAGTTCTAAAAACAGTGAAACATGTATTTTTTTTATTTCTGACTGAGAAACCAAACTGCAGTTTTCGTAGTTCTACCTTAAAAATTGCCTTAATAGCGACATATTTTCAAGAGGCCTTTCATCCCCTATTTCGCCCCCTTAGGAGTGGAATTTCGAACAGTCTTTTATAAACGACGCCTACAGTATAAGAGCCATACACTGTCTAAAATCATATCCTTAGCGGTGTGGGCCGGATGATGATCTTCGGATTGTGGGGTGCTCAGTTATGTGGTTATCAGCGCCCGTACAAATTCCCAATCTTTTCGCTGTTCAGTCTCTCCACTTTCCCGAATAATGATGAAATGGTGAGGACAACGTAGACACCAAAGACCCCTCGCCAGGACTTGAAACCGGGACCCCGTGATTCGGAGACAACAACGCTAGCCACTAGACCACGAGCTGCGGACCGATATGGAGTGGGCAATGATGAGTTAGTGAATCAGTCTGACCATATTTCACCCAATCAGACGTTGAATTTCCAAAAACAGTTTTCTCATTTCTAGCCGAGAAGCCAAATATCAATATTCCTAAGATTTAGCTTTAAAAAATGTTTGCACTATGAATTTTTTTCGAAAAATGTTTTACTCCCATTTCAAGCCCTTAGTGGTTGGATGTCAGAACACAGTGAAATGCGTTGTTTTTACTTGCAACCAAGAAGTCAAATACCAACTTTCATAGCTGTAGCCTAAAAAATAATTTAGTAGTTCTTTCATAGCGATTTATATTTTTAAAAAATCCTTCGCCCACTATTTCACTCCCATAGGGGCTGTGTTTCCAAAAATGTTGATCCCGTATTTCTTTATTTCTAATTGAGAAACCAAATACCTATTTTTGTAGGTCTAGCTTCAAAATGGCCTGAATAGCAATTAATTTTAAAAAAATTTTTCGTTCCCTACTGTGTGTGTATCTTGTAAGATACACAGCCTCTAAAAATTCCAAGTCCCTATCCCTAGCGGTTTGGGGTTTAGGATGGGCGATGATGAGTCCGTAAGTGAGTCAATCACGCGGGACATTGCCTTTTATGTTTAGAGATTATTCTTGCCGTAGGAGTTGCACATTTGATGAAACGTTCATTATTATGATACAGCACAATTAATTTTAAAAATGACCGATATATTTACGTAAATTCACCTTTTTGTGCTTTAGTATTCGCAAAACCCTTGGCAATATCACTAATTCCAGTTAAATTTACTGGACGGCCCAATGAAACATATGAGTCACTAGTCTTTAATAACTTTTCACTCCTACACTTGTTAATAGGGTCTGGTGCCCGTATTTATTTGTAAAACGTAACTGGTTATGTATCAACTTCGAGTACAGATTAATAATTATGTTAGTGGTGGATTGTGCACTCTGCTTCTGCGTCCACCTAAGATGGTAATAATTTTACCCTCACATGATTCAGCACTTTTTGTGGTTGGTTCAGTTTGTTTTTGTTTATTATGCTGTCTCAACGCTGTTATTTTATGCTGGTAATTGTATATGTACAATACGTTGTGCAAATTTTTAAGGTTATGAATATGTAGCCTTGTTACTTGATGTTTTTATATACACTATGTGATCAAAAGTAGCCGGAAACCTGGCCGAAAATGACTTACAAGTACATGGCGCCCGCCACCGGTAATGCTGGAATTCAATATGGTGTTGGCCCACCCTTAGCCTTGATGACAGCTTCCAATCTCGCGGGCATACGTTCTATCAGGTGCTGAAAGGTTTCTTGGGGAATGGCTGCCCATTCTTCACGGAGTGCTGCACTGAGGAGAGGTATCGATGTCGGTCGGTGGGGCCAGACACGAAGTCGGTGTTCCAAAACATCCCAAAGGTGTTCTATAGGATTCAGGTGAGGACTCTGTGAAGGCCAGTTCATTACAGGGTTGTTATTGTCGTGTAACCACTGCGCTACAGGTCTTTCAATATGAACAGGTGCTTGATCGTGTTGAAAGATGCAATCACCATCCCCGAACTGCTCTTCAACATTGGGAAGCAAGAAGGGGCTTAAAATATCAATGTACGCCTGTGCTGTGATAGTGCCACGCCAAACAACACCACCGTCTCCGAATTTTACTGTTAGCACTACACACGCTAGCAGATGACGTTCACCAGGCATTCGCCACACCCACACACTGCCATCGGATCGCCACATTTTGTACCGTGATTCGTCACTCCTCACAACGTTTTTCCACTGTTCAATCGTCGAATGTTTACACTCCTTACACCAAGCGAGCGTCGTTTGGTATTTTTCGGCGTGGTGTGTGGTTTATGAGCAGCCCCTCGATAGTTTTCTCACATCCCGCCTGTCATAGTACTTGCAGTGGATGCTGTTTGGAATTCCTGTGTGGTGGTTCGGATAGATGTCTGCCTATTACACACTACGACCCTCTTCAACTGTCGGCGGTCTCTGTCAGTCAACAGACGAGGTTGGCATGTCGCTTTTGTGCTGTACATGTCCCTTCACGTTTCCACTTCACTAGCACATCGGAAACAGTGGACCTAGGGGTGTTTAAGGGTGTGGAAATCTCGCGTGCAGACGTATGACGCAAGTGCCACCCAATCACCTGACCACGTTCGAAGTCCGTGAGTTCCGTGGAGCGCCCCATTCTGCTCTCTCACGATGTCTAATGACTACTGAGGTCGCTGATATTGAGCAGCTGGAAGTAGGTGGCAGCACAATGCACCCAATATTAAAAACGTATGTCTTTGGGGGTGTCCGAATACTCTTGATCACGTAGTGCATGTCAAAATATTTTTGTTATTCACTATCGCTATTTTTATCCACACATTCCCGTTTTATTTCTTTTGTCATGAAAAGACAAGTCCCTGCCCTCAGTTCATGTGAATCTGAATACTCACCTAAGGCAGCGCAGAAAGTGATATGTAATGTAAGGAACACGCAGTATTACACAAACTGTATCCCGAAAGTTGTTTACTTTATTTTTTATATAAAATGATGTGACATTTACTGGTCCAACCTCTAGAATAGAACTGCAGATTTGACACACAAATGACAGAGAATTACAAAACTTTATACATTTCAGATATGACGTACACCTCCATACTAAAAAAGTAAATGCAAAAAAATAAGATGGAAAGGCAAAAGTGCTGTCCTGTAGTAGTGGCACTGAGGAAGTGCCTGCTACCTGCGTTCAGACGCAGCCATCGACGAAGAACTGTTATGAACTGCTGAAACTCTCTCAAGTGTCGAAACCAGTTTGGCCAAGAAACGATGTTTGTGTAAGCATTGACTGATTACCTTTGTAATCGATTTCAGTTCATGGACACACTGCGGCAACATCATGGCAAAAAAGAATCATTCGACTCAGTCAAACGCCTTGGCACCTCCTAGGACAAAATTCCTACACAAACCAGCATATCTTCCTGACCCGCAGCAGAGACAGAGGTATCAGTTCAGAATGGCTTTGAAGACAAAAGGACACGTGATGGACACTGATCGGTAACAAGACGTCCGAGAATCATTTGTCGAGAGATCTCAGAACTGCAGGTACTTCCCTATTCACGCCCTTGCTGTTCAGCGTACAAGGGCTATTCAGTGAAGAATGATAATAACTTTCTCGAGAACATAGCGTTGCTCATCATCACAATTTTGATGGTCCTTCTCAAAATAGTCCACTTTTGTTGCGATGCACTTGTCTTGGCGTTTCTGCCAGACTGCAAAGACATGATGGAAATAATTTTTTGAAAGATCCTTCAGAACCGCCTCCGCAGCCCTCACAACTGCTCTAATGATGCAAATGCCTCCCACGCAGGTGTCTTTTGATGTTATGGAATATGAAAAGGTTGCAGGGGGCTCAATCCGGATTACAGCGAGGGCGAGGAACGAACTTCACATTGATTTTTGTCAGATATGCGGCAACAACATTTGCAATATGTGGCTGTGCATTATCATGGTCAAGCATTCAGCCTGTTACACACGTAATGCAATCTTTTGCGTGTGAGGTGGAGTTGAAAAGTTTTCCAGACATCTCTGTAGTATTGTCCAGTTATTCATATGTGTGCCGATAGAACATGCAGATAAAGCATTGCGTGAAAATAGAAAAATGAGATGACTATAACTTTTCATGCGGCTTTTATGCTGGTAATTTTATATGTACAATATGTTATGCAACTTCTTCACGGTTCTGAACGTATATCCTTGTTTTTTTCTTTTTGGAAGTTGGTGTTCAATGAGATTTCCACGCTGAGCTTTCCTGTTTGCTCTCAGGAGCCCTTTGAACGAAGCGCCAGATATTCCTCTAACACCAACTTCAACTGTATGCAGCCCAATATGAGAATGTCCTTTGGTTCGGGAATCAGCAGTGTTGGACTCCACCCCACGAAAACACATCTCGTGCGTATATTTTCTGTCTCCAGCGTGTGTGTGGCACCCAATGAAATTTTGAAGATTTTAGGAAGTGTTCGTTACGTTAATCGTCGATCCTCTCTCACAATGGCAGCAATAGTGGTGATGTTTTATTCCATTAGAACAGCAGGTGGTGCGCCGGATCCGCCTTCCTTCGGAACTGATTGTCTCGTCTCTTTAAACAATTTATACCATCGTCGAGCCGTGCTGCAGACAAGAACAGACTCTCCATAGGCCTCCTGCAATATTGTATAGGCCTCAGATAAAGAGTTATTGAAGCGAAAGCAGAATTTCTGAACCGCATATTGCTCGTCATATGTCACCTCCGCTGTTACGGTAGCCGATATTGAACTTCTTAGTGGCGGGAAGCAGGAGTTCCAACTATGAAACTAGCAGGGTGTGCTTGTTACTCTGTATGTTGGCGGAATATCACGAGATTAGATTCTAGTGCGAGAAATGGTGACCGTAAAAAATTACGCTCATTCTTTATTGCACAGCCCTTGCACAATATAACTGGATTCTATGTGTCCAGGGGGAGATCTGGAACGTATTAATTTCGGTTTTATTCATTACAATAAGATCGAAGATGATATACTGGGAGATTACGTAAATGCGTTTCATGATGAAATTCCACCAGGCTTTTTCGGTAACGAACAATGTAATCCGTCATGTGAACAAAAATCCAGCAAGTAAACAATATTTTTATCTCTTCTGAACCGGAATTCCGTCAGAGATCTCAAACATCAAATAATTCGTGTAAAAAGTAACTCAAACGTCCTTCCAGTGCGTGCAAGTATTTGGTGGGCGCCCATTTGCTTTTATGCAAGAAACAGGTTGCTACATACATAACATTAGCTTGTTATTCTGTTTTATAATCAGCCTATTTGTACCGTATGTAAGAAATATAATTTTAATATTTCGCGTTTATCAATCGACGTGAGTGCTATATTTTGAATTATTGAGAAGACCTCCATTGTCAACACTTGCTGATAGTTATCCTATTGTTAAAAAAAACCGTAATTTTCGGAGACATAATTTTCTTGTGAATCCACTTACTGCAAATTGTGCACTCTAAACATGTGACAATTTTGTGGCGACCATGGAAATACTCTAATGACATCGCCATCAACGCTATTAAAAACACCTGAAGCGTCGCTATCTTTATTTAATGAAGTGATGATTTTCTGCAATAATATTATCAAAATAGTTTCATTCATGTAAAACGCAATGACTATGATTAATTAATTTCTTCTGTTTTCATGCCCAAAATGGTTCAAATGGTTCTAAGCACCATGCGACTTAACATCTGAGGTCATCACTCCCCTAGACTTAGAACTACTTAAACCTAACTAACCTAAGGACATCACACACATACATGCCCGAGGCAGGATTCGGACCTGCGACCGTAGGGCCGCGTGGTTCCGGACTGAAGCGCCTAGAACCGCTCGACCACTTCGACCGGCTTTTTCACGCCCACCTTCAATATATACATAGGGAATTTCGCAATTGGTGTTACACACTTCTAGAGATGATAGAGGGGACTTAGTAAATCAAATTTTATATGGAAACCCATGTCCAGAAACGTAATCCAACGACGCTACAGAGCGTCAATGTCGTAGGCGCCAGAGTCTTTAAATGTTGTTCAAAACGGGTTAAAATGGCTCTGACCACTATGGGACTAAACTGCTGAGGTCATCAGTCCCCTAGACTTAGAACTACTTAAACCTAACTAACCTAAGGACATCACACACAACGATGCCCGAGGCCGGATTCGAACCTGCGACAGTAGCGGTCGCGTGGTTCCAGACTGTAGCGCCTAGAACCGCTCGGCCACCTTTAAATGTATTTGTATATATACGGTGATTTCTTGATGATGTTACAAATTAATAAGGATGATTGAGAAGGATATCTCTATTAATTTGAGATAAGGAACCCACACCGGAAACGAACGAATCGAAAGTTGTAGGCGAAAGCTGTTCTGATATCTCTGACAATGGAATACATTAATTGGTATTGTTGTTGCTAAGACTGTAGGATAGGAAACTTTCAGAGGTGGTAGAATGGACCAAAACAAGAAAAAACAGCTAGTAATAGTGAGCTCTAAGATGCACCCCGTAAGAACTATGAGCACTTGCTCAATAGAGGAGATATGTTTCACACAAAGAGGATGGACAAGTGCTCACAGCTGGTCACGTATGGATTTAGAGCCCATATTTAGTAGACATTGTTTCTTTTCGTGGTTCATACTATTTTCACTTATAACTTGGGAACCTCAAATTGATACATTTACTCGTCTCCATCGTCGTTGAAAGTTTGAGACATCGTCACGGAATCAGCCTATATATACACACATTTACAGGCGTCGGGGCCTGTACTTTGATGCTCTGTAGCGTCGCTGGATGACGTTTCTGGATATAGATTGCTGCGGAAAATTTGATTTACGAAGACCCACATAGATCCTGCAGAAGTCTATAACATGAATTGTGAAATAACGTATACATACGAAATGAATGTAGAGTACGCTGGTAGAGTGGGTGAAAACAAACATATTTGACATAGTAACATAGCAACCCATCTAAACAGCGTCGCGCGCCGCCAAGAAGGTAGGCGCACAATGCGCCATCCGAGCCGTCATCATAGCATGTATGCAGAGTTGCGTTTTCAATATCTTTGTGGCATCGAGGTAAATGAGAAGTGGGGGTGAAGTTTCATAACTTTCATTTGAAAACAGTTCCAAATGTGCTCGAAATTACGTCCTTCTGCTTGAATGCACGCCCTGCAACGACCCTGGAGTGACTGACGCACTCATTCAAACACACCTGGCAAAATGGAAATTCTACCGGAGGCTGCAAGAATGCTCGCTATCAGCTCTTCATCAGGCTCAATGAGTGTTTCATAGACAACAGATTTCAAGTGGGACCAGAGGATAAAAACCATTGCGCGTCAAGTCGGGGGAACGTGTAGGTCATGCCGCCAGCCCAGCGCGCCCTATCCAGTTCTCACCAGAAGTTTGATGCAAATGCACTAGAACTGCGCGTGCGATGTGCGTATGTGCACCATCGTGTTAGTACCACATTCTCTGTCGCGCATTTTGTGGAATATGTTCCAACAAATGCGGCAGAGTTTCTAGCAAGAAGGTATCCACTTGCGTTCAGTCGCCGGGGTAACACACAAGGACATACCAGATTATCGCCTACCAAGCCGGCCCAAATGTTGACAGCGAAGCGATCTTGATGAACGCGAACAAAGGCAGCGTGCGGATTTTCCGGTGCCCAAACGTGTCGATTGTGGCTGTTGAGCATACTCTCTGGTCTAAAGGGTGCCTCATCCATAAGAAGTACACGGTTCGAAAAGTGTGCTTGAATGGTACACCTTTGCAAGAACCACTGGTAGAATTAAATTCGACGTCCGCAACTCGTGGTCTCGCGGTCGCATTCTACCTTCCCGACCACGGGGTCCCGGGTTCGATTCCCGATCGTCTCAGGCATTTTCACCTGCCTCGAGATGACTGTGTGTGTGTGTGTGTGTGTGTCGTCCTCGTCATTTCCTCACCATTGATGAAAGTGGAGAGACTGGGCTGAGAAAAGCTTGGGAATTTGTACGGGCGCTGATAACCTAGCAGTTGAGCGCCCCCCTAACCAAACATCATCATCATGATCATTAAATTCGACGTGAAAATCGTCTGGGTTAAGAACTTGAACCTTCTGAAAGAGCTAGAGGTGCAAATCATCTTCATGCCACATACCCATGTTGTGGAATGGCTTACACCCATTTCCTTTGCAACACGCCGCGAGCTTGTTGAGGATGTGTTTTGTAGCAGTGCTAACGCCTCCTCTTCAAGCACTGGTGTACGCACTGTGCGTTGACGACCGCGTCCGTCAGGCCTTCGCACCTGTAACACGAAATTAATGTGTCAAAGTAGGCCTTAATTGCACATGTGTCATGTCGAGAACATGACAGTGGAAAATGTACTTCAAGTGAACTAGTCTCTCATATGGAGATGCAGATGGTAGTAAATGTGCGTGGATCTGGCTCTCGATGTTTCGGAAACCGCCTAAGGTACAAACGCTGGAAAGCGTGAGCATTTCCATCCGCCTTTCCTCCCAAGAACAGAGCTCCAACACCTGTCCGCTCCACACAGTAACGAACGCAAGAGTGCCCCCGTTTGATGACAAACTGGCAGAACAAACCAGGCTCCATGGTGTGCACAGCTGCTGACCTCTATGCAACATCTGTCAAACAGGCATATGCTCGGCCAAAAGCAACGCGTTCACTTAAGAGATTGCAGGGCATTCTCACTTCTGATTCGGTGTTATGCTGCTTCATGTTCTTAGGGAATATGATTTTATTGCGATTTCACCTCATGCATCATGATGAAATGGTGGGCAGTAGTTAATGTCCAAGCTTGCGTGCTCTAGGGAAGGAATAGTGGTAAGCTTTACCTGTGTTCAAAGGAATAGGGTGCCGATTTAAACGACTGCAGTAAGAGAGCACGGCAACGGTGGGCCGAGGGAAGCGCGTTTTTTCTGTGAGACCTTGGTGGAAATATTTCTGGACGGCCGAGTTCCGCGGTCTCATTGTACAGGCAGATCGGTTGGCGCCAGTTGGGAGGCAGCTGCGTCCAGGCAGACTGACTAGTGACGAGAAGTCGCCACTGCAATTGCCAGCGCATTGTAGACCGGCAATAAAGCAGAGGATGGGCCCTTGTTAGGCAGGAAGCTGAGAAAACAACTCTGAGCGTTCTGCGAATTTCCGCGGGACAGGTCACTGGCGCCCAGACGACCAGACTTTGTTACAAAACATGTTCCTGAAAGCACGAGGCTTTTAGCGAGTTTATGGCCATTCTTTGGAAACTTTGAAATGGACGCAACAGGGGAAATAACAAGCTTTTTATGGAGGGGTGTGGTTCCATCCTGGTCATGTTGTTAGCAAGAGACAAGGCGTAAACGCGCGGGAAAGAGGCCGCGAAGCTGAATCTTTTCTCCTTTTCTCCCAATTAACTTTAAAGTCTCTGATTGGTCAAATTGGAGTATGCAGAGCAAAGGGCGCTCTCCGAGCTTCGAATGCAGCGCTCCAGCTCGTTATTGGGTTGTGCTAAAGTGGGGTAAGTCTAAAATGTAAATAGGCTTTTTGCTACCATGCTGAGGAGGACAGCAGACAGAAAGAGAAGATCTCTCTGGTACTGGCACTTCACTAGTAAAGAACTGCAGGTCTCTGCCTAAACGGTGAGACCTGTGTCCTTTGCTAGTGTACCACTTAGAGCCTGTGACTGTCTCCTTCTGAACCATCAGAGGTACTACTTCTAGCGTCACACACACAACGACTGATGTGTGGGTGTACTTAATTGTCTTGAGTCGGCCTCTCAACATTCCATCACGCACAGTAATGGCATAGAGTCGAATTGGTTTGGTAGACCAACAAACGGGCCCACCTGCACACTCAAACCTGCCGGGGTTTCAGAGGCTCATAGGAAAGTACCTGCATTCCGAATTAACTGAACCCGAGACCGCGTACTTGCATTTTTTGGCGCGCTCCATTAATATCTGATTGCGGCCGTCCATGACTTCAGTCGCCGAACGCATCGTGGTGTGCCGCCCTGACCAGCAGGAGGGTTAGGTATTCGCTGCTACCGCATATGGCTCCAGTATATGTTTCTCAGCACGCTTTTTTTTCGAACCGTATTTTTCTTTTTTTGTTGTGCCATACCTCTGATTCACGCGTATAAAGTCAGATAAAGTGTTCCCGTTAGTGTCGTGTGTCGACCCCCAGCCAATCACTTTGTCCACCATAGACCCCATATCAGTGGAAGCGTTTGTCAAATAAAACGTTTGTGTGACGTTTCTTTAGTCATTTTTGTTGTTTTGTGATGTTCAGGATGAATAAATCTATTGTCATTTAGATCACAACTCCTCCCTGTGTTCTGATTAACATTACCTTGCCATTTTTATTAAAGTCCAGATTCAAAAAGAGAGTAGCAAGCTTGCACACTTCCCAGTAAAAGGCGGAAATTCTGTAGTGTTTTCCCGCCTGGAATATACGCAAGTATGTGGGCTACAGAGTTTGCAAATGAAACTTCAGCCTGACGTCTCTTTTTACCTTGATGTCAGAAATACTCTGAAAAAGTTGCCCTGCAGACCTTCTACCGTGGCGGCTTGCATGGCGTGTTGTGTGCGTACCCTGTTGGCGGCGCACGATGCTGTTCAACAACATCTAACGTCGTACTATAAGGGATAAGGACATGAGTTGCTATGTGAAATATGCTCGTTACGTGCCACTCTATCAGTCATCTCATTTTCTACATTCATTTCAGATACATCTTATATATTTGTAAAAAACTAAAGCATTTCTTCTTATCCCTTTACCGAGCCCTATTAACTTTTTCTTTCTAACAAACAGTAGGTATCAAAAGTACTCACTCAGAGAGTAAGGTAGAATTTTTACGCTCATGACATTTCACGATATCGCTTCACATTTTCTTTAGTATCCCACAACAGTCCGCAAACAACAGTTACAACAATGTCAAAGAAACTGTCTTACTGTGTAAGGTGTCAGGCAAATCCAACACCTTCCATGAAAATCGTGACATTAAATAAGCAAATCCAGTAGTATGTCACATAGCTCCGAATAAATCGTGACATTAAATTAACCAAAGTAATACGAGTAACGAGTGAGCAAATGGAATACCACAGACTGACACAAGAATGCCTAAATGCATGTCATTCCTTCCCACCGTGAGACAGACGCAGTTCCGAGTGGAGAAACGAGAACAGAAGCCGTGAGCAGAACCGTGTTAAGCTAGAAGGCCATACGATAAGGGACGGACACCCACGTGCCAGCTAACCACCAGGACCACCCCCAGCCCGTGTTAAAAGCTAGAGCCCTCCAGAAGAACAGTATAGATCTTACGATAACACAAAAAGGGCCACACCAGCCGCAAGTTTTAGCGTGAGACTTTTTCGCGTCTCTGTTACGCTGCAAACGTTAAAAACATTGCCCCACCACGAAAAGTATAACGTTTCTCATTGGATAGACAGAATTTTTGTAACGGAGCTTAAGGTTAACATTGAGACCCTGATTGGTCAGATGAAAACATAGCCAGATAGTTTTTTTTTAAACCAACTTCGGTAAATTGTAGTAAGGAGAAGTTAGGACAGAGTTGCTTCCGAGTCGGCGAGGTGCGTGGAGCTGTGCCGACCGACGCCCCCTGAGACTGCCTAACCAACGACAAGGTAATGAACGCACGCGATGCCGCATAACAGCGCATAAAGCTTCACTCAGAACTGCAGAAGTCTCATCTGTTAAACCCCCGTTTTGCGTAATACTAGTGTCGATCGTCAATTAAAGCTCATGGTATTCACATTTGCTACGTAAGTTAAAATCTGAAACGGGATGATTTTTCTGTTATATAATTATTGAAAAGCCACATCAGCCACTGTAATTTACGACAAGTAAGATAAGTAATTAAAGATAATTGAGGGTCACTGTAGACCATTTTGATATTTTTCTCTTTTGTGAAACCTAATTTAAACCTAGATTATAGATGTGATATGGCACAGGTCATCCTTCGATCCATTGTAGAACTTGGAAACCCATTCAGGGAATATTCGTTCACATTTTTGTTGAACGCAGTTGGTTTTTATCATCCTGTACTAAAACATTTCCTTTTATCAATAGTGCAATTTATAAACAATGTTTTCTGAGTAGAATAAAATTTCCAATGGTAAACTTAACTGCTTTTTCGACGTTATTTTACCAGCTAACTAAAAATAGGAAAGCCTTGAACCCCTTCCACTAAATTTAGTTAGTATTAAGATTCTTTTACAGGGAGTGCTGAGGAGATGACGCTGAAATCATTAAGTATTTGGTTATATCATGGCTAGTCTCACTGAACTCTTCTGAACTCTACATGTCATGTGTGGTCTGGCGTCTCCTTACCAGCAACAGGTCCCAGGTTCAAACTAGTCAATTCCCTAAAAAAACACGCTCAGAGCGTCATTGCGCGTAAATGGTAGGGAGACACGACATAGAACAACAGACACCACGCAGAATGTTAGAACTGGTACGAAACTGACACAAACAACTATAGCGTGCATCGCCGAAAGAAATAGGAAACGGTCATGAACCCGAGCGTAATTTTGGATGAGCATCTCAACCGGCACCAAATAGTGTTGCCATGTGTAGGGAGACTACCGTTTGCCTCTCTACCCCCAAAAGTTCGGCGCACATTTCCACAAGATGTTAAATGTAAATCTGAGCAATCGCTCATTTTGCCTAGCGTCCACTATTGGAAAGCGTGGTATCTTCACTGCCTACCTCACGTTGCTAGCCGCCACGAGACTGCAGGCCCAGCCGTTCCTAGTGCAGGCGCAGTACTAGTGAGTTGGACAGTGCAGGCGACCCCATGCACACAGCTGCCTGCCTTCACAGTAACATAGCAATGGCCGGCCGGCACACCCATGTCAATCAAATAGGCAGAATCCGTGTAGGATACGGTGACCGATGCCCGGCGACTAATTTTCGTCCAAGTGCTGAGCGAGATCATTTGTTTGTTTACAAGGGGAGACCGACATTGTTCGCCCACTTTCGGCCGGTTAGTGACGCGTTGCTCAGACAAATACAGGCACACGCCCTGTAATCTTTCTCAAACGATTTTAGAAAAACGATTATATATCAGCTTCATGATGATATGCCAGTCATTTCGTTAATGGTCATAGTTATTGTGATATCTGCAATAAAGTAAGACAATGCACGGAATTCTAACAAATTTGGAATGAAAAATAGGGGTCGCTATGATTTGGCTACTGGTGTGTACTACACAATATGTTGCTCCGCATGAAACTTAGCAAACATACTGAATTTCTTTTTAGACTTTGGTGGAGTTTTCCATCTGTCACCAGTCTCGAGAAAACTGATCCTCTCTCGCGCATTCATTTGCGATCGAGCGCCAGCGACAAAGCCAGACTGAAATATCTGTAACATCCCTCGTATTTCATAAACACTTTGAGACATTGAAACGAGATTTTTGCAAATGGTAGCATCTAAAGAGGAGAGTATTTCGCCATATGGTCATTATGCGCGAGTTCATCATCTACTGTGTTATTTCACTAGCTTCAGAGCGTTTCAATGAAATAATGTAATTTTTAAGGGCTATTGACAAGTGGTCAAAGAGAAATACTGTGGGTTTTGGTACAACATAAGACAAGACATTACATGTTTCTTTTTGTAATGAGGGTATGCTTCTTTGTATGAAATGTTGATCATATTTGTCCTCAGTTCCTCACTTAATAAACTTAATAATCCACTTGTAAGTTTATGGTTAGGTGGTTTCTTATTCTATGACTGAACACAACTGCGTAAGCTGTAATGACATTGTCTAATAGTGCAATTTTGTCATGGAAATACACACTTTTACACAGTTTACAAAGTGACAATGCTGAGACAGTTGTCAAAATGACGCATCTCGCCCTCTGAAAGTGAATTAATCCTAAACACAACAGTATTAAATTGTAACTCTCAGAAAGTTAAATAATCCTAAACACAACGATGTTAAATTTTTAACTGGAAGTTTCTTTACAAAATTATTCTTACTATTACATTATGATGTTGGCCAGTACTACGATGAATCATCCAATTCTGGTTCAAAGTTCAGAACTATTTTTAGGATGACAATGAAGTCTACGGAGAATGGTTAGTTTTGTGAAAAGTTGAGCAAAAGTTTACCCAAGGTCGCTCTAGTTTACAGTGGACGCAAGCTGGTGAACCAACAAGTTTACACCTCTGCACATGGTATTTACCTTAGCTGCAATGAGCTGTCATCTCCATGGCTGCTCTCGCCCACTGAAATTCCTATAAAATTTAATTAAGCCTTTGCTGAATTTTCCAGCAGAAACTCTCCCTATGTTTCTCGATATGTGAGAAAACATGAACTCATATCTAGTCTCAGACTATGGTGATATATACGAGCATGGCTGGAACAGTGTGCCTGTTATAATGCCCTCTCAGTTCTCGCAAGAACAATTAACAAACTGGCTGGTTCGTTTCTCCACAGCTCAATGACGCTACAGCTAATTTCTAGCTAGAGGTCAGCCGTTGTGAACACAGTGTTCACAAAAATTTCTCCTCTTCGTCAT
Source organism: Schistocerca serialis cubense (assembly GCF_023864345.2). Classification (NCBI taxonomy): domain Eukaryota; kingdom Metazoa; phylum Arthropoda; class Insecta; order Orthoptera; family Acrididae; genus Schistocerca; species Schistocerca serialis. Next base: position 141,910,065 of record NC_064638.1, on the reverse strand, counting down.
ACAGGGCGTTATGCGCTCCGTTCTGCAATTGACGCCAGTTCAGAGAATCACTCCATCATCAGACCACATGAGGCCAACGGGACCATCCGATAGCCGTATCATCCTCAGCTGAGGAAGCGGATAGGAGGGACATGTGGTCAGCACACTGCTCTCCCAGTCGTTATGATGGTTTTCTTTGACCGGAGGAGCTACTATTCCGTTGAGTAGCTCCTCAATTGGCATCACGAGGCTGAGTGCACCCAAAAAATGGCAACAGCGCATGGTGGCCCAGATGGTCACCCATCCAAGTGCTGGCCACGCCTGACAGAGCTTAACTTCAGTGATCTGACGGAAACTGGTGTATCCACTGCAGCAAGGCCATTGCCAGGTCAGAGAAGAGCGCCTAAAATTTAGCTCTCGTCTTTCTCATAAGCGAACTCTCTCCCCACCTGGGTTCTTTCGTTCTCCACCTCACGGGTTTTTTCGACCAACAGGAGCGTTCCTCTTATTTTGTGGAAACCCTCTCTGCCAATCACAAGGGTTCTACCATTAAACTGCATGAAAATCACAGCACTTTACCCCTTTCTGGTGTGTTTCCACCAGTCAGCCGTTTTGTGCCTGCTCCAGATGCCTAAAAAGCAACAGTCTATCACATGTATACCACTTGCAGTTCACGTGATCGAATGCATCACTGGTTTTGTTTGTATCCCCTCGGTATTCTGAAACGCAATTTTCTAAAACTTCTTTCTGTCCTACTTCTGGTGGCCTGTTATTCGCCCTGCTGACCCGCTGTGGGATGCGCCTGCTTAAGAGCTTTTTGTAGTGCCTCCCGGGTGTGGCCTCTGCATCTGCCCGCACTGGCTTCCACAGAAAATATTTCCTCTCGCTGCTTGTTTCACCTCTGCTCATTGGCTTGCATTATATAGGAGTGGTGTGTTAATACCGTCGATTGAGTGTCATCCCTTTTGCATTACATACTTCTAGGCAGATCTGCTCTTTACCGCCGGAGTAATTTAGGTGTCATATTCACCTTACCGTTATGATGTATGAATTCTTATGTAAGGTGCACAATTGTCCATCGTTTATTCTGCCACCTTACACACTGTTTCAGAACTCTCTCTCAATTGTGTCTGCATGTTACTGAGGTAATGTAGTATGAAATCCATTGCGTTTTGGCAAAGGAAGGAAATTTTAGCGTGGCGACATGAGAAATGTAGGTATTAATCAAAATTCGCTGAACATGACGCTTCTCTGACCCCTTAGTGCATCGTGATTTCTAAATGGCATCAGACATCTTGTCGGAGTGTGTACTGTGTGCATTGGATGCCGTAACGCTTAACGTGAGGCACTAATTTGACAGTATCAGTGCCAGATCGGTATCGTGAGAATTGTTGTACATGCCAATAAAAAATACTAGCCCGCCGCTTAAATAAATTGTTCAAAGATCTACTTAGCTTGACTAACAGAAGAGGTGGATAGGTAGGACACATTCTGAGGTATTGATACCTCAGTAGTAGTCAGTTTGGCTAGTCTTCACTACTTTTAGGACATACATTGTATTTGCTTGCAGAGATGAAGAGGTTTGCACAGCATAAAGTAGCATGGAGAGCTGCATCAAAACAGTCTTCGGACCGACGACCACAATAACAACGATGTGACAGACTTATTAAGCATAAATGTTTAGCATTAGAATCAGTTTTACCATGGACAAAAATGGCTCTGAGCACTATGGGACTTAACGTCTGAGATCATCACTCCCCTAGAACTTAGAACTACTTAAACCTAACTAACCTAAGGACATCACACACATCCATGCCCGAGGTAGGATTCGAACCTGCGACCATAGCCGGCTTACCATTGACATTAGAAAATGCATGAATCTCACATCCATAGAAGAAGAAACTATTTTCCATAATACTATAGATAACTAGGCTTGACAATCCTGATTTAGACACTCGTTTCATTTTCTGACTCAATCTTTAATTATCACTTTTGGGTCAACGTTTGTAACCCGACCACTACAACCAGACGCTATCTCATCGGAAGTGTGATAACAGTACCGCTGATTGACGGATTTATTTGGTAACGTGGTTTACTTTGCCACTGTTCGCGAGATGGAAGGAAACCTGGTTCGGGTTCCAATGGGCCACAAATTCCATCTTCGGCATTTCTGAAGAGCTTGCACTGACATCGTATCTCTGCAATGTGTTTTTCCTTACTCGATCTCCAGCTCTTCACTTATTTCATTCCAGTGCAAGCAATTAATTTGAACTTCGAGTGAAAAGGGAAGTTTCAGTTTTTTGGAAATGTTGATAATGAATAAACAGAAGAAAGTTACTTAGCGAAAAAGTCTTCTCTCGGTGGCCGTTTCCTCAACTTGCAAATTTCATTTCCACAGGCAATTTAGAGGACATGTGTCCATAATTCAGTTTATCAAATCACCTGTAATGAGAAAAAACAAATGTTTACTATTACTGTTATTCCAAATACCCTAAAATGCTATGAAGTGTTAGATGCATCCATGTGTTAAGCTAGAATGAAATGTTGTATTTACAGGAGGAGCAATTTAAATAGATGATAGCTATGTGGGAGGGACCGTACTCCTGTCGGTTTCTTGGATGGAATATTTCCATCTGCCATGCTTGTAGTACTATTATAAATCCACTTCTAATCTCAGCAACAATCACGGCTGGATGGGCACAAGCCGACATAGCACGTTACATTGTTGACAAAACAGCGGTACTACAGTCTAAGTTTCTTGGTAGATTGGAAATTGCTTTAAATGTTCAGAAATGTAAAACTGTGCAGTTCACAAAACCAAGAAACTTAGTATTCCATGAATGTGAGTCACAGTTAGTATCTGTGACCTCATAGAAATACCAGAGTGAAATGGAATGATGATGTTGGCTCAGTTGAGGGTACAGCAGGTTTATGGGTAGAATGCAGAGAAAATGCAATCAGTATACAAAGGTGTTTGCATATTGGCCATTCGAGCGACCTATCCCAGGATATTACTTAAGTGTGTGCGAACTGTACTGTATTGGAGTAACAAGGGATATTGAACGAGTACGGACAAGGGCAGGCCGAATTGTCACCGGTTTGTTTGACCCGTCGAAGAGTGTCTCAGATATACTGAAAAAACTGAACTGGAAGACTCTTGAAGATAGGCGTAAACATCCCGAGAAAACCTACTTTCAGAATTTCAAGAGCCGGCTTCAAATTATGAATCTGGGAATATTCTCCAACCGCCCACGTGTCGCTTCGCAGGATCTAGAGGACAAGATTAGATTAAACACAGTAGTATAGATGCAGAGGTACATGCAGATAGCGTCATTTAAGATCTGAAGCTGCGACGTTTTGCAAACAAATTAAAATTTATCTGTAGTTACAAACTTGTTCCTCACAAGTATTTCCCTTAAGACCTAACTACAAAGGAATAAGAAAACAATGGAGGCAGGATGAACACCTAGACGCTCCAATTTCCAGGAAAGACAACATAATGCTATGAATAGCTGTTTCGAGTAATGTGACATCCTGCAAGTTGACAAACCACGTGAGATGTTGTGGTCCCAGTTGTGCGTATGCCAACACGACTCTCGGACAGGACTGTGGACTTCCTTTTCTTCCCCTGCAGACACTAGCAGAGTCCTGCACTGCACAAATCAACGTACCGTTCTTCCTCTCCTGAATTATTTCAGAGTAAACCAGCAAAAACTGTTTGGGGATGACAATTATTGCATGTCCCTGCCGCAATCTGACCCCATTCATACTGGAATATGCTGTCTAAATGAGTAATCTGGACGGTGGATTGTGAGAAAGAGAAGCCAGTGCCCCCTTGTGTTACAGAATATCGAATACACCTCGCTCACTTCAAGCGGACGATTAGCTATGACAACCCTTTAAAGTAAATGAGCCTCGTTTGTCACTTTTTGCGCTTTTCTTGAAGAACTTATAACATGGCATCTGAAACCCTGGTTGATGTGTTGGTCACCTCAGTGATTTTCTTGCAGGTTTAATTCATAGCCAATGTATGTGGATAATGAAATGTTATTTGCACTGTCTATATACTCAGAACGAGATGTATACGATTTATAATTGCATTAATGATTACATTCAGTAATTTTCTACCTTAATGCTTCCTAATTTTAGAGACAGGGACATGTAAAGTTGAAGTGCTAAAGGCTGCCGAGGTGAGTGGGTGCAGAGAAGAATTAATCTCTGAGCATTATACACAAGAAGTTATATGAACCGTCTCCAACAAGTATGATAACCAGCGTACAACACGACAGAGCAGTTTACAAAAGCACACAGCTCTGTAGATACATAATGTGTGTATGTTTATCTGTACAAATACAGACACGTGATCTACATTTATCGGGGATCAAATCGTTACAATTAAGCCACTAGCGCTTGTAGTAAAACTTGCAAGAGCGAGGTTAGAGGTTTCAAGTACAGTGTTGAGAAGGGGTTAAAATGTGAACTGGTAGCTGTACTCACTTGATGAGCAACGCGGCTATGGCGTCGCCCTCACTGGCCAACTTGCGTGACCTGCAAAGAACTGGTCGTCTTGATGCAGGGAGAAGTAACGTCGACCAAGTACTTTGCAGAGTATAGATGTAGACGTATACAAAGAATTTGGATTTTCGCGGCCAGAGCGCACCTACGGAGGAAAAATAACGGGTTAATACAATTAGCTCAAAATATGAATGATTCAAGCAGTCAGGCACATTTGCTCATCTTTAGAGGAAAGGAGTTCTCACATGACAGACTTATCCATTGATCTTACGGCTCTGTTTCGAAGTGGAGTACTGCACCCACTATCTCGGTACAAATTTTTACCGGCAGATCATTTTAACTCTGCATTATTCATTATACCAGGACGATATTCATCTGAAGTTGTAAGTGTAATGGCACTTAGCAGTGAATAACATTTGTAAGTCAGATTGTGTCCGGTTTACTGATACACGCATCAGGAACTTTCACGGGACTACGGCCAAAGTGTGTTGCTTTCATGGCGTGGTGGTTGTTATCCGGTTTGGCGTTGTTAATGTTAGAGTGGGGAGAATGCCTATCCTGTCGCCACCCATCTACCCACGAGGATGCAATTTCTGTACCCAAACTGTCTGCTTCTTGTGTTATTCAGATGAAAGTGGTCTAACATTTTTCTAAACGTTTGAGATGTGTGTACTTGCGGCGTGACGTGAGTAACAGCCCAGCATTCACCCAGGCGGATGTCGGAAACCGCCTAAAAACCATATCCAGGCTGGCCGGCACACTTGTTCTCGACGTTAATCTACCAGGCGCAACAGCCATGGCCGAAACAAACTTGACAAATACCAAGGAGTATCTCCCTGGATCTACTTAGTATGGAACGACCACTTAAAACTACGTTCAAGAATCGCATATACCAGACTGGAAAATTCAAAGAAAATGTGGTGCACCCACATAGGAAGCAGCCTTCAAAACTCATGTGCCATCAATTTCTGGGAAGCCTAAGTACCCCTGCCATGGAGTTTTAAAAGGAGTGTCTGGGACGATTCAAATAATAGCTCCACGTTGCCTCATGGGCTCATTTGGTCAACAAGAGATTGTTATCTAGATGAACTTCTGAGTGCAGTGGCACACACCACAAGAGCGTTGTCGTGCATCAAGTCGAAACTAACAGTATTGAATTAGCAAGCGCACTTTCGAAGAATAATCAGGCAACATATTTCGTGCTCTCAAGTATACGTCATGAAATAGTTATGTGGATTACATGAGAGAAATTCAAAGTAACACAGGGACCTGCCAACAGTCTCATATAATGAGCACCATTTGCGAGTGGGGCAAGCTGTCGGGGATGATATATTGGAACACGATATACTCATGACCACAGACACTAATTTCGATTACGCTATACCGCTTAGTCGAAATTAGTGTCTGTAACTGCTCG